>NC_142210.1:4762651-6145151 GCF_049639895.1 Pseudopodoces humilis | reverse complement strand
AGCAGGGTCGGGCCCGGTTAGTACTTGGATGGGAGACCGCCTGGGAATACCGGGTGCTGTAGGCATCTTTTGCTGCGTGGGGTCCCTTGTTTTGCTTGGGCAGCCGTGGCGAGGGGCAGGAGGGTGCTGGCACGTGTCGCTTGTATGCTTTTTGTGCCTTGTGTATCTTTTGGGCTGTTCGGTGCAGGTCAGCGTGGGAAGGTGGAGGTGTGAGCTCGAGAGCGCTGCAGAGGGGGAGCGGAGTGCCTACGGCCATACCACCCTGAGAACGCCCGATCCCGTCTGATCTCGGAAGCTAAGCAGGGTCGGGCCCGGTTAGTACTTGGATGGGAGACCGCCTGGGAATACCGGGTGCTGTAGGCATCTTTTGCTGCGTGGGGTCCCTTGTTTTGCTTGGGCAGCCGTGGCGAGGGGCAGGAGGGTACTGGCACGTGTCGCTTGTATGCTTTTTGTGCCTTGTGTATCTTTTGGGCTGTTCGGTGCAGGTCAGCGTGGGAAGGTGGAGGTGTGAGCTCGAGAGCGCTGCAGAGGGGGAGCGGAGTGCCTACGGCCATACCACCCTGAGAACGCCCGATCCCGTCTGATCTCGGAAGCTAAGCAGGGTCGGGCCCGGTTAGTACTTGGATGGGAGACCGCCTGGGAATACCGGGTGCTGTAGGCATCTTTTGCTGCGTGGGGTCCCTTGTTTTGCTTGGGCAGCCGTGGCGAGGGGCAGGAGGGTGCTGGCACGTGTCGCTTGTATGCTTTTTGTGCCTTGTGTATCTTTTGGGCTGTTCGGTGCAGGTCAGCGTGGGAAGGTGGAGGTGTGGGCTCGAGAGCGCTGCAGAGGGGGAGCGGAGTGCCTACGGCCATACCACCCTGAGAACGCCCGATCCCGTCTGATCTCGGAAGCTAAGCAGGGTCGGGCCCGGTTAGTACTTGGATGGGAGACCGCCTGGGAATACCGGGTGCTGTAGGCATCTTTTGCTGCGTGGGGTCCCTTGTTTTGCTTGGGCAGCCGTGGCGAGGGGCAGGAGGGTGCTGGCACGTGTCGCTTGTATGCTTTTTGTGCCTTGTGTATCTTTTGGGCTGTTCGGTGCAGGTCAGCGTGGGAAGGTGGAGGTGTGAGCTCAAGAGCGCTGCAGAGGGGGAGCGAAGTGCCTACGGCCATACCACCCTGAGAACGCCCGATCCCGTCTGATCTCGGAAGCTAAGCAGGGTCGGGCCCGGTTAGTACTTGGATGGGAGACCGCCTGGGAATACCGGGTGCTGTAGGCATCTTTTGCTGCGTGGGGTCCCTTGTTTTGCTTGGGCAGCCGTGGCGAGGGGCAGGAGGGTGCTGGCACGTGTCGCTTGTATGCTTTTTGTGCCTTGTGTATCTTTTGGGCTGTTCGGTGCAGGTCAGCGTGGGAAGGTGGAGGTGTGGGCTCGAGAGCGCTGCAGAGGGGGAGCGGAGTGCCTACGGCCATACCACCCTGAGAACGCCCGATCCCGTCTGATCTCGGAAGCTAAGCAGGGTCGGGCCCGGTTAGTACTTGGATGGGAGACCGCCTGGGAATACCGGGTGCTGTAGGCATCTTTTGCTGCGTGGGGTCCCTTGTTTTGCTTGGGCAGCCGTGGCGAGGGGCAGGAGGGTGCTGGCACGTGTCGCTTGTATGCTTTTTGTGCCTTGTGTATCTTTTGGGCTGTTCGGTGCAGGTCAGCGTGGGAAGGTGGAGGTGTGAGCTCAAGAGCGCTGCAGAGGGGGAGCGAAGTGCCTACGGCCATACCACCCTGAGAACGCCCGATCCCGTCTGATCTCGGAAGCTAAGCAGGGTCGGGCCCGGTTAGTACTTGGATGGGAGACCGCCTGGGAATACCGGGTGCTGTAGGCATCTTTTGCTGCGTGGGGTCCCTTGTTTTGCTTGGGCAGCCGTGGCGAGGGGCAGGAGGGTGCTGGCACGTGTCGCTTGTATGCTTTTTGTGCCTTGTGTATCTTTTGGGCTGTTCGGTGCAGGTCAGCGTGGGAAGGTGGAGGTGTGGGCTCGAGAGCGCTGCAGAGGGGGAGCGGAGTGCCTACGGCCATACCACCCTGAGAACGCCCGATCCCGTCTGATCTCGGAAGCTAAGCAGGGTCGGGCCCGGTTAGTACTTGGATGGGAGACCGCCTGGGAATACCGGGTGCTGTAGGCATCTTTTGCTGCGTGGGGTCCCTTGTTTTGCTTGGGCAGCCGTGGCGAGGGGCAGGAGGGTACTGGCACGTGTCGCTTGTATGCTTTTTGTGCCTTGTGTATCTTTTGGGCTGTTCGGTGCAGGTCAGCGTGGGAAGGTGGAGGTGTGAGCTCGAGAGCGCTGCAGAGGGGGAGCAGAGTGCCTACGGCCATACCACCCTGAGAACGCCCGATCCCGTCTGATCTCGGAAGCTAAGCAGGGTCGGGCCCGGTTAGTACTTGGATGGGAGACCGCCTGGGAATACCGGGTGCTGTAGGCATCTTTTGCTGCGTGGGGTCCCTTGTTTTGCTTGGGCAGCCGTGGCGAGGGGCAGGAGGGTGCTGGCACGTGTCGCTTGTATGCTTTTTGTGCCTTGTGTATCTTTTGGGCTGTTCGGTGCAGGTCAGCGTGGGAAGGTGGAGGTGTGGGCTCGAGAGCGCTGCAGAGGGGGAGCGGAGTGCCTACGGCCATACCACCCTGAGAACGCCCGATCCCGTCTGATCTCGGAAGCTAAGCAGGGTCGGGCCCGGTTAGTACTTGGATGGGAGACCGCCTGGGAATACCGGGTGCTGTAGGCATCTTTTGCTGCGTGGGGTCCCTTGTTTTGCTTGGGCAGCCGTGGCGAGGGGCAGGAGGGTACTGGCACGTGTCGCTTGTATGCTTTTTGTGCCTTGTGTATCTTTTGGGCTGTTCGGTGCAGGTCAGCGTGGGAAGGTGGAGGTGTGAGCTCGAGAGCGCTGCAGAGGGGGAGCGGAGTGCCTACGGCCATACCACCCTGAGAACGCCCGATCCCGTCTGATCTCGGAAGCTAAGCAGGGTCGGGCCCGGTTAGTACTTGGATGGGAGACCGCCTGGGAATACCGGGTGCTGTAGGCATCTTTTGCTGCGTGGGGTCCCTTGTTTTGCTTGGGCAGCCGTGGCGAGGGGCAGGAGGGTACTGGCACGTGTCGCTTGTATGCTTTTTGTGCCTTGTGTATCTTTTGGGCTGTTCGGTGCAGGTCAGCGTGGGAAGGTGGAGGTGTGAGCTCGAGAGCGCTGCAGAGGGGGAGCGGAGTGCCTACGGCCATACCACCCTGAGAACGCCCGATCCCGTCTGATCTCGGAAGCTAAGCAGGGTCGGGCCCGGTTAGTACTTGGATGGGAGACCGCCTGGGAATACCGGGTGCTGTAGGCATCTTTTGCTGCGTGGGGTCCCTTGTTTTGCTTGGGCAGCCGTGGCGAGGGGCAGGAGGGTGCTGGCACGTGTCGCTTGTATGCTTTTTGTGCCTTGTGTATCTTTTGGGCTGTTCGGTGCAGGTCAGCGTGGGAAGGTGGAGGTGTGGGCTCGAGAGCGCTGCAGAGGGGGAGCGGAGTGCCTACGGCCATACCACCCTGAGAACGCCCGATCCCGTCTGATCTCGGAAGCTAAGCAGGGTCGGGCCCGGTTAGTACTTGGATGGGAGACCGCCTGGGAATACCGGGTGCTGTAGGCATCTTTTGCTGCGTGGGGTCCCTTGTTTTGCTTGGGCAGCCGTGGCGAGGGGCAGGAGGGTACTGGCACGTGTCGCTTGTATGCTTTTTGTGCCTTGTGTATCTTTTGGGCTGTTCGGTGCAGGTCAGCGTGGGAAGGTGGAGGTGTGAGCTCGAGAGCGCTGCAGAGGGGGAGCGGAGTGCCTACGGCCATACCACCCTGAGAACGCCCGATCCCGTCTGATCTCGGAAGCTAAGCAGGGTCGGGCCCGGTTAGTACTTGGATGGGAGACCGCCTGGGAATACCGGGTGCTGTAGGCATCTTTTGCTGCGTGGGGTCCCTTGTTTTGCTTGGGCAGCCGTGGCGAGGGGCAGGAGGGTGCTGGCACGTGTCGCTTGTATGCTTTTTGTGCCTTGTGTATCTTTTGGGCTGTTCGGTGCAGGTCAGCGTGGGAAGGTGGAGGTGTGGGCTCGAGAGCGCTGCAGAGGGGGAGCGGAGTGCCTACGGCCATACCACCCTGAGAACGCCCGATCCCGTCTGATCTCGGAAGCTAAGCAGGGTCGGGCCCGGTTAGTACTTGGATGGGAGACCGCCTGGGAATACCGGGTGCTGTAGGCATCTTTTGCTGCGTGGGGTCCCTTGTTTTGCTTGGGCAGCCGTGGCGAGGGGCAGGAGGGTGCTGGCACGTGTCGCTTGTATGCTTTTTGTGCCTTGTGTATCTTTTGGGCTGTTCGGTGCAGGTCAGCGTGGGAAGGTGGAGGTGTGGGCTCGAGAGCGCTGCAGAGGGGGAGCGGAGTGCCTACGGCCATACCACCCTGAGAACGCCCGATCCCGTCTGATCTCGGAAGCTAAGCAGGGTCGGGCCCGGTTAGTACTTGGATGGGAGACCGCCTGGGAATACCGGGTGCTGTAGGCATCTTTTGCTGCGTGGGGTCCCTTGTTTTGCTTGGGCAGCCGTGGCGAGGGGCAGGAGGGTACTGGCACGTGTCGCTTGTATGCTTTTTGTGCCTTGTGTATCTTTTGGGCTGTTCGGTGCAGGTCAGCGTGGGAAGGTGGAGGTGTGAGCTCGAGAGCGCTGCAGAGGGGGAGCGGAGTGCCTACGGCCATACCACCCTGAGAACGCCCGATCCCGTCTGATCTCGGAAGCTAAGCAGGGTCGGGCCCGGTTAGTACTTGGATGGGAGACCGCCTGGGAATACCGGGTGCTGTAGACATCTTTTGCTGCGTGGGGTCCCTTGTTTTGCTTGGGCAGCCGTGGCGAGGGGCAGGAGGGTGCTGGCACGTGTCGCTTGTATGCTTTTTGTGCCTTGTGTATCTTTTGGGCTGTTCGGTGCAGGTCAGCGTGGGAAGGTGGAGGTGTGGGCTCGAGAGCGCTGCAGAGGGGGAGCGGAGTGCCTACGGCCATACCACCCTGAGAACGCCCGATCCCGTCTGATCTCGGAAGCTAAGCAGGGTCGGGCCCGGTTAGTACTTGGATGGGAGACCGCCTGGGAATACCGGGTGCTGTAGGCATCTTTTGCTGCGTGGGGTCCCTTGTTTTGCTTGGGCAGCCGTGGCGAGGGGCAGGAGGGTACTGGCACGTGTCGCTTGTATGCTTTTTGTGCCTTGTGTATCTTTTGGGCTGTTCGGTGCAGGTCAGCGTGGGAAGGTGG
Organism: Pseudopodoces humilis; assembly: GCF_049639895.1. NCBI lineage: Eukaryota > Metazoa > Chordata > Aves > Passeriformes > Paridae > Pseudopodoces > Pseudopodoces humilis. The sequence continues at coordinate 6,139,880 of NC_142210.1, read as the reverse complement.
AGGTGTGAGCTCGAGAGCGCTGCAGAGGGGGAGCGGAGTGCCTACGGCCATACCACCCTGAGAACGCCCGATCCCGTCTGATCTCGGAAGCTAAGCAGGGTCGGGCCCGGTTAGTACTTGGATGGGAGACCGCCTGGGAATACCGGGTGCTGTAGGCATCTTTTGCTGCGTGGGGTCCCTTGTTTTGCTTGGGCAGCCGTGGCGAGGGGCAGGAGGGTGCTGGCACGTGTCGCTTGTATGCTTTTTGTGCCTTGTGTATCTTTTGGGCTGTTCGGTGCAGGTCAGCGTGGGAAGGTGGAGGTGTGAGCTCGAGAGCGCTGCAGAGGGGGAGCGGAGAGTGCCTACGGCCATACCACCCTGAGAACGCCCGATCCCGTCTGATCTCGGAAGCTAAGCAGGGTCGGGCCCGGTTAGTACTTGGATGGGAGACCGCCTGGGAATACCGGGTGCTGTAGGCATCTTTTGCTGCGTGGGGTCCCTTGTTTTGCTTGGGCAGCCGTGGCGAGGGGCAGGAGGGTGCTGGCACGTGTCGCTTGTATGCTTTTTGTGCCTTGTGTATCTTTTGGGCTGTTCGGTGCAGGTCAGCGTGGGAAGGTGGAGGTGTGGGCTCGAGAGCGCTGCAGAGGGGGAGCGGAGTGCCTACGGCCATACCACCCTGAGAACGCCCGATCCCGTCTGATCTCGGAAGCTAAGCAGGGTCGGGCCCGGTTAGTACTTGGATGGGAGACCGCCTGGGAATACCGGGTGCTGTAGGCATCTTTTGCTGCGTGGGGTCCCTTGTTTTGCTTGGGCAGCCGTGGCGAGGGGCAGGAGGGTGCTGGCACGTGTCGCTTGTATGCTTTTTGTGCCTTGTGTATCTTTTGGGCTGTTCGGTGCAGGTCAGCGTGGGAAGGTGGAGGTGTGAGCTCGAGAGCGCTGCAGAGGGGGAGCGGAGTGCCTACGGCCATACCACCCTGAGAACGCCCGATCCCGTCTGATCTCGGAAGCTAAGCAGGGTCGGGCCCGGTTAGTACTTGGATGGGAGACCGCCTGGGAATACCGGGTGCTGTAGGCATCTTTTGCTGCGTGGGGTCCCTTGTTTTGCTTGGGCAGCCGTGGCGAGGGGCAGGAGGGTGCTGGCACGTGTCGCTTGTATGCTTTTTGTGCCTTGTGTATCTTTTGGGCTGTTCGGTGCAGGTCAGCGTGGGAAGGTGGAGGTGTGGGCTCGAGAGCGCTGCAGAGGGGGAGCGGAGTGCCTACGGCCATACCACCCTGAGAACGCCCGATCCCGTCTGATCTCGGAAGCTAAGCAGGGTCGGGCCCGGTTAGTACTTGGATGGGAGACCGCCTGGGAATACCGGGTGCTGTAGGCATCTTTTGCTGCGTGGGGTCCCTTGTTTTGCTTGGGCAGCCGTGGCGAGGGGCAGGAGGGTACTGGCACGTGTCGCTTGTATGCTTTTTGTGCCTTGTGTATCTTTTGGGCTGTTCGGTGCAGGTCAGCGTGGGAAGGTGGAGGTGTGAGCTCGAGAGCGCTGCAGAGGGGGAGCGGAGTGCCTACGGCCATACCACCCTGAGAACGCCCGATCCCGTCTGATCTCGGAAGCTAAGCAGGGTCGGGCCCGGTTAGTACTTGGATGGGAGACCGCCTGGGAATACCGGGTGCTGTAGGCATCTTTTGCTGCGTGGGGTCCCTTGTTTTGCTTGGGCAGCCGTGGCGAGGGGCAGGAGGGTACTGGCACGTGTCGCTTGTATGCTTTTTGTGCCTTGTGTATCTTTTGGGCTGTTCGGTGCAGGTCAGCGTGGGAAGGTGGAGGTGTGAGCTCGAGAGCGCTGCAGAGGGGGAGCGGAGTGCCTACGGCCATACCACCCTGAGAACGCCCGATCCCGTCTGATCTCGGAAGCTAAGCAGGGTCGGGCCCGGTTAGTACTTGGATGGGAGACCGCCTGGGAATACCGGGTGCTGTAGGCATCTTTTGCTGCGTGGGGTCCCTTGTTTTGCTTGGGCAGCCGTGGCGAGGGGCAGGAGGGTGCTGGCACGTGTCGCTTGTATGCTTTTTGTGCCTTGTGTATCTTTTGGGCTGTTCGGTGCAGGTCAGCGTGGGAAGGTGGAGGTGTGAGCTCGAGAGCGCTGCAGAGGGGGAGCGGAGTGCCTACGGCCATACCACCCTGAGAACGCCCGATCCCGTCTGATCTCGGAAGCTAAGCAGGGTCGGGCCCGGTTAGTACTTGGATGGGAGACCGCCTGGGAATACCGGGTGCTGTAGGCATCTTTTGCTGCGTGGGGTCCCTTGTTTTGCTTGGGCAGCCGTGGCGAGGGGCAGGAGGGTGCTGGCACGTGTCGCTTGTATGCTTTTTGTGCCTTGTGTATCTTTTGGGCTGTTCGGTGCAGGTCAGCGTGGGAAGGTGGAGGTGTGGGCTCGAGAGCGCTGCAGAGGGGGAGCGGAGTGCCTACGGCCATACCACCCTGAGAACGCCCGATCCCGTCTGATCTCGGAAGCTAAGCAGGGTCGGGCCCGGTTAGTACTTGGATGGGAGACCGCCTGGGAATACCGGGTGCTGTAGGCATCTTTTGCTGCGTGGGGTCCCTTGTTTTGCTTGGGCAGCCGTGGCGAGGGGCAGGAGGGTACTGGCACGTGTCGCTTGTATGCTTTTTGTGCCTTGTGTATCTTTTGGGCTGTTCGGTGCAGGTCAGCGTGGGAAGGTGGAGGTGTGAGCTCGAGAGCGCTGCAGAGGGGGAGCGGAGTGCCTACGGCCATACCACCCTGAGAACGCCCGATCCCGTCTGATCTCGGAAGCTAAGCAGGGTCGGGCCCGGTTAGTACTTGGATGGGAGACCGCCTGGGAATACCGGGTGCTGTAGGCATCTTTTGCTGCGTGGGGTCCCTTGTTTTGCTTGGGCAGCCGTGGCGAGGGGCAGGAGGGTACTGGCACGTGTCGCTTGTATGCTTTTTGTGCCTTGTGTATCTTTTGGGCTGTTCGGTGCAGGTCAGCGTGGGAAGGTGGAGGTGTGAGCTCGAGAGCGCTGCAGAGGGGGAGCGGAGTGCCTACGGCCATACCACCCTGAGAACGCCCGATCCCGTCTGATCTCGGAAGCTAAGCAGGGTCGGGCCCGGTTAGTACTTGGATGGGAGACCGCCTGGGAATACCGGGTGCTGTAGGCATCTTTTGCTGCGTGGGGTCCCTTGTTTTGCTTGGGCAGCCGTGGCGAGGGGCAGGAGGGTGCTGGCACGTGTCGCTTGTATGCTTTTTGTGCCTTGTGTATCTTTTGGGCTGTTCGGTGCAGGTCAGCGTGGGAAGGTGGAGGTGTGGGCTCGAGAGCGCTGCAGAGGGGGAGCGGAGTGCCTACGGCCATACCACCCTGAGAACGCCCGATCCCGTCTGATCTCGGAAGCTAAGCAGGGTCGGGCCCGGTTAGTACTTGGATGGGAGACCGCCTGGGAATACCGGGTGCTGTAGGCATCTTTTGCTGCGTGGGGTCCCTTGTTTTGCTTGGGCAGCCGTGGCGAGGGGCAGGAGGGTACTGGCACGTGTCGCTTGTATGCTTTTTGTGCCTTGTGTATCTTTTGGGCTGTTCGGTGCAGGTCAGCGTGGGAAGGTGGAGGTGTGAGCTCGAGAGCGCTGCAGAGGGGGAGCGGAGTGCCTACGGCCATACCACCCTGAGAACGCCCGATCCCGTCTGATCTCGGAAGCTAAGCAGGGTCGGGCCCGGTTAGTACTTGGATGGGAGACCGCCTGGGAATACCGGGTGCTGTAGGCATCTTTTGCTGCGTGGGGTCCCTTGTTTTGCTTGGGCAGCCGTGGCGAGGGGCAGGAGGGTGCTGGCACGTGTCGCTTGTATGCTTTTTGTGCCTTGTGTATCTTTTGGGCTGTTCGGTGCAGGTCAGCGTGGGAAGGTGGAGGTGTGGGCTCGAGAGCGCTGCAGAGGGGGAGCGGAGTGCCTACGGCCATACCACCCTGAGAACGCCCGATCCCGTCTGATCTCGGAAGCTAAGCAGGGTCGGGCCCGGTTAGTACTTGGATGGGAGACCGCCTGGGAATACCGGGTGCTGTAGGCATCTTTTGCTGCGTGGGGTCCCTTGTTTTGCTTGGGCAGCCGTGGCGAGGGGCAGGAGGGTGCTGGCACGTGTCGCTTGTATGCTTTTTGTGCCTTGTGTATCTTTTGGGCTGTTCGGTGCAGGTCAGCGTGGGAAGGTGGAGGTGTGGGCTCGAGAGCGCTGCAGAGGGGGAGCGGAGTGCCTACGGCCATACCACCCTGAGAACGCCCGATCCCGTCTGATCTCGGAAGCTAAGCAGGGTCGGGCCCGGTTAGTACTTGGATGGGAGACCGCCTGGGAATACCGGGTGCTGTAGGCATCTTTTGCTGCGTGGGGTCCCTTGTTTTGCTTGGGCAGCCGTGGCGAGGGGCAGGAGGGTACTGGCACGTGTCGCTTGTATGCTTTTTGTGCCTTGTGTATCTTTTGGGCTGTTCGGTGCAGGTCAGCGTGGGAAGGTGGAGGTGTGAGCTCGAGAGCGCTGCAGAGGGGGAGCGGAGTGCCTACGGCCATACCACCCTGAGAACGCCCGATCCCGTCTGATCTCGGAAGCTAAGCAGGGTCGGGCCCGGTTAGTACTTGGATGGGAGACCGCCTGGGAATACCGGGTGCTGTAGACATCTTTTGCTGCGTGGGGTCCCTTGTTTTGCTTGGGCAGCCGTGGCGAGGGGCAGGAGGGTACTGGCACGTGTCGCTTGTATGCTTTTTGTGCCTTGTGTATCTTTTGGGCTGTTCGGTGCAGGTCAGCGTGGGAAGGTGGAGGTGTGGGCTCGAGAGCGCTGCAGAGGGGGAGCGGAGTGCCTACGGCCATACCACCCTGAGAACGCCCGATCCCGTCTGATCTCGGAAGCTAAGCAGGGTCGGGCCCGGTTAGTACTTGGATGGGAGACCGCCTGGGAATACCGGGTGCTGTAGGCATCTTTTGCTGCGTGGGGTCCCTTGTTTTGCTTGGGCAGCCGTGGCGAGGGGCAGGAGGGTACTGGCACGTGTCGCTTGTATGCTTTTTGTGCCTTGTGTATCTTTTGGGCTGTTCGGTGCAGGTCAGCGTGGGAAGGTGGAGGTGTGAGCTCGAGAGCGCTGCAGAGGGGGAGCGGAGTGCCTACGGCCATACCACCCTGAGAACGCCCGATCCCGTCTGATCTCGGAAGCTAAGCAGGGTCGGGCCCGGTTAGTACTTGGATGGGAGACCGCCTGGGAATACCGGGTGCTGTAGGCATCTTTTGCTGCGTGGGGTCCCTTGTTTTGCTTGGGCAGCCGTGGCGAGGGGCAGGAGGGTGCTGGCACGTGTCGCTTGTATGCTTTTTGTGCCTTGTGTATCTTTTGGGCTGTTCGGTGCAGGTCAGCGTGGGAAGGTGGAGGTGTGAGCTCGAGAGCGCTGCAGAGGGGGAGCGGAGTGCCTACGGCCATACCACCCTGAGAACGCCCGATCCCGTCTGATCTCGGAAGCTAAGCAGGGTCGGGCCCGGTTAGTACTTGGATGGGAGACCGCCTGGGAATACCGGGTGCTGTAGGCATCTTTTGCTGCGTGGGGTCCCTTGTTTTGCTTGGGCAGCCGTGGCGAGGGGCAGGAGGGTGCTGGCACGTGTCGCTTGTATGCTTTTTGTGCCTTGTGTATCTTTTGGGCTGTTCGGTGCAGGTCAGCGTGGGAAGGTGGAGGTGTGGGCTCGAGAGCGCTGCAGAGGGGGAGCGGAGTGCCTACGGCCATACCACCCTGAGAACGCCCGATCCCGTCTGATCTCGGAAGCTAAGCAGGGTCGGGCCCGGTTAGTACTTGGATGGGAGACCGCCTGGGAATACCGGGTGCTGTAGGCATCTTTTGCTGCGTGGGGTCCCTTGTTTTGCTTGGGCAGCCGTGGCGAGGGGCAGGAGGGTGCTGGCACGTGTCGCTTGTATGCTTTTTGTGCCTTGTGTATCTTTTGGGCTGTTCGGTGCAGGTCAGCGTGGGAAGGTGGAGGTGTGAGCTCGAGAGCGCTGCAGAGGGGGAGCGGAGTGCCTACGGCCATACCACCCTGAGAACGCCCGATCCCGTCTGATCTCGGAAGCTAAGCAGGGTCGGGCCCGGTTAGTACTTGGATGGGAGACCGCCTGGGAATACCGGGTGCTGTAGGCATCTTTTGCTGCGTGGGGTCCCTTGTTTTGCTTGGGCAGCCGTGGCGAGGGGCAGGAGGGTGCTGGCACGTGTCGCTTGTATGCTTTTTGTGCCTTGTGTATCTTTTGGGCTGTTCGGTGCAGGTCAGCGTGGGAAGGTGGAGGTGTGGGCTCGAGAGCGCTGCAGAGGGGGAGCGGAGTGCCTACGGCCATACCACCCTGAGAACGCCCGATCCCGTCTGATCTCGGAAGCTAAGCAGGGTCGGGCCCGGTTAGTACTTGGATGGGAGACCGCCTGGGAATACCGGGTGCTGTAGGCATCTTTTGCTGCGTGGGGTCCCTTGTTTTGCTTGGGCAGCCGTGGCGAGGGGCAGGAGGGTGCTGGCACGTGTCGCTTGTATGCTTTTTGTGCCTTGTGTATCTTTTGGGCTGTTCGGTGCAGGTCAGCGTGGGAAGGTGGAGGTGTGGGCTCGAGAGCGCTGCAGAGGGGGAGCGGAGTGCCTACGGCCATACCACCCTGAGAACGCCCGATCCCGTCTGATCTCGGAAGCTAAGCAGGGTCGGGCCCGGTTAGTACTTGGATGGGAGACCGCCTGGGAATACCGGGTGCTGTAGGCATCTTTTGCTGCGTGGGGTCCCTTGTTTTGCTTGGGCAGCCGTGGCGAGGGGCAGGAGGGTACTGGCACGTGTCGCTTGTATGCTTTTTGTGCCTTGTGTATCTTTTGGGCTGTTCGGTGCAGGTCAGCGTGGGAAGGTGGAGGTGTGAGCTCGAGAGCGCTGCAGAGGGGGAGCGGAGTGCCTACGGCCATACCACCCTGAGAACGCCCGATCCCGTCTGATCTCGGAAGCTAAGCAGGGTCGGGCCCGGTTAGTACTTGGATGGGAGACCGCCTGGGAATACCGGGTGCTGTAGGCATCTTTTGCTGCGTGGGGTCCCTTGTTTTGCTTGGGCAGCCGTGGCGAGGGGCAGGAGGGTGCTGGCACGTGTCGCTTGTATGCTTTTTGTGCCTTGTGTATCTTTTGGGCTGTTCGGTGCAGGTCAGCGTGGGAAGGTGGAGGTGTGAGCTCGAGAGCGCTGCAGAGGGGGAGCGGAGTGCCTACGGCCATACCACCCTGAGAACGCCCGATCCCGTCTGATCTCGGAAGCTAAGCAGGGTCGGGCCCGGTTAGTACTTGGATGGGAGACCGCCTGGGAATACCGGGTGCTGTAGGCATCTTTTGCTGCGTGGGGTCCCTTGTTTTGCTTGGGCAGCCGTGGCGAGGGGCAGGAGGGTGCTGGCACGTGTCGCTTGTATGCTTTTTGTGCCTTGTGTATCTTTTGGGCTGTTCGGTGCAGGTCAGCGTGGGAAGGTGGAGGTGTGGGCTCGAGAGCGCTGCAGAGGGGGAGCGGAGTGCCTACGGCCATACCACCCTGAGAACGCCCGATCCCGTCTGATCTCGGAAGCTAAGCAGGGTCGGGCCCGGTTAGTACTTGGATGGGAGACCGCCTGGGAATACCGGGTGCTGTAGGCATCTTTTGCTGCGTGGGGTCCCTTGTTTTGCTTGGGCAGCCGTGGCGAGGGGCAGGAGGGTACTGGCACGTGTCGCTTGTATGCTTTTTGTGCCTTGTGTATCTTTTGGGCTGTTCGGTGCAGGTCAGCGTGGGAAGGTGGAGGTGTGAGCTCGAGAGCGCTGCAGAGGGGGAGCGGAGTGCCTACGGCCATACCACCCTGAGAACGCCCGATCCCGTCTGATCTCGGAAGCTAAGCAGGGTCGGGCCCGGTTAGTACTTGGATGGGAGACCGCCTGGGAATACCGGGTGCTGTAGGCATCTTTTGCTGCGTGGGGTCCCTTGTTTTGCTTGGGCAGCCGTGGCGAGGGGCAGGAGGGTGCTGGCACGTGTCGCTTGTATGCTTTTTGTGCCTTGTGTATCTTTTGGGCTGTTCGGTGCAGGTCAGCGTGGGAAGGTGGAGGTGTGGGCTCGAGAGCGCTGCAGAGGGGGAGCGGAGTGCCTACGGCCATACCACCCTGAGAACGCCCGATCCCGTCTGATCTCGGAAGCTAAGCAGGGTCGGGCCCGGTTAGTACTTGGATGGGAGACCGCCTGGGAATACCGGGTGCTGTAGGCATCTTTTGCTGCGTGGGGTCCCTTGTTTTGCTTGGGCAGCCGTGGCGAGGGGCAGGAGGGTACTGGCACGTGTCGCTTGTATGCTTTTTGTGCCTTGTGTATCTTTTGGGCTGTTCGGTGCAGGTCAGCGTGGGAAGGTGGAGGTGTGAGCTCGAGAGCGCTGCAGAGGGGGAGCGGAGTGCCTACGGCCATACCACCCTGAGAACGCCCGATCCCGTCTGATCTCGGAAGCTAAGCAGGGTCGGGCCCGGTTAGTACTTGGATGGGAGACCGCCTGGGAATACCGGGTGCTGTAGGCATCTTTTGCTGCGTGGGGTCCCTTGTTTTGCTTGGGCAGCCGTGGCGAGGGGCAGGAGGGTGCTGGCACGTGTCGCTTGTATGCTTTTTGTGCCTTGTGTATCTTTTGGGCTGTTCGGTGCAGGTCAGCGTGGGAAGGTGGAGGTGTGGGCTCGAGAGCGCTGCAGAGGGGGAGCGGAGTGCCTACGGCCATACCACCCTGAGAACGCCCGATCCCGTCTGATCTCGGAAGCTAAGCAGGGTCGGGCCCGGTTAGTACTTGGATGGGAGACCGCCTGGGAATACCGGGTGCTGTAGGCATCTTTTGCTGCGTGGGGTCCCTTGTTTTGCTTGGGCAGCCGTGGCGAGGGGCAGGAGGGTGCTGGCACGTGTCGCTTGTATGCTTTTTGTGCCTTGTGTATCTTTTGGGCTGTTCGGTGCAGGTCAGCGTGGGAAGGTGGAGGTGTGGGCTCGAGAGCGCTGCAGAGGGGGAGCGGAGTGCCTATGGCCATACCACCCTGAGAACGCCCGATCCCGTCTGATCTCGGAAGCTAAGCAGGGTCGGGCCCGGTTAGTACTTGGATGGGAGACCGCCTGGGAATACCGGGTGCTGTAGGCATCTTTTGCATCTTTTGCATCTTTGTGTTGGCATTTTTGAGATTTCCATGTCCACTTCCCTTTTCATTTTTGGAATAGTTTAAATTTGTAACTTTATCTTTTTATCATTTGTTTAATAATAACGATTTTCTTCTTGTGGTATTGTTATTATATTTTTTTCAATCACCTTTTGCATTTTCTCTGTGATGCTATTTATTCACTTTTTCATTGTGCATATTCTCTGTTGAGTGTCACTAGCTGTGACCTGCTATTTTCCTTTGTCTCAGTATTTTTGTTATGTTCTCTTGTGTTTCTTTCTGTCTTTTGGGCAGCTGTGATGCCTGTGTGCATTTTGTTTTGCATCTCTCTCAGAGGCTTTTTCATAGCTTGGGATGTGGAGTCCGCTGCTTCATCTGTGCACTAGGCAAGGAGTCCCTGTGTTTCTGTGAGCGGCCGCGCCATGGTCTGGAACGCCCACTGCAAGATCCCATCCCACGTGCTCTGTGGGACAGCCCCAGTGTTCATTTTCTATTCCCATACCACATCCTTCCCCTGTGGGGTTTCCCAGCACACGGTGCCTGACCCACAGTCCCATGTCACCCTGTGGGCCACACCAGAGATGTGGTCCGCTTTGCACAGAATCTGCCTGTTGGTGTCACACAGAGTCTTACCTCACCTAGCAGCGCATCGAGCTCATCCCGGCTCAGCACAGTGTCACTGCCGAGGGCTCTGTCCTCTGCCTGTGCATGGAGAGATGTCCTTCCAGCTCCCTTGCTGCCCTCAGCCTGCCCGCCTTTGGTCAGGCTTGTTCAGGCTATCACCTGGTGTGGGCCCAGCTCATGCTCCCCCAATACAGCTTCACTAACTTGCCTCCATGTGGTGTCAGCCCGTCCCTCACCCTACCTGACCCATCTCCACCTTCCTGCTCCCCATAGGCCCTGCTCTTCCTCTCCCACCCCATTCCTGGCAACTTGTGCTGACCTTGGCTGCTGGAAGCAGTTGGTCTCCAGCTGCTGAGGTGGTGCCCACGCCACCTGTGTCCAGGGTGCCCATGCAGGATGTGCACAGCAGCAGCCCCCTACACCATCAGGGGTGACACAGACCGTCAGGGCAGACCACTCCAAGGAGGAACAAAGGCTGGGATGTGGGGAGTGATGGGGGATTCACCTGGGGTCCCCACTGGGAGCAGGACAGTGTCGGCCAGTGGGGATCTGGGTGCAGCAGCGGCTGCAGATGCTTCCCTCAACTCCACCCAGCTGGGTGTCCCGTGTCGCTTCTCCCAGGATCTCGGGGGGTCTCTCCACAGGCAAGTCTGCCTCCAGCAGCTGGCCTGGTTCAGTCACGTTCTCCACACAGGAGCCACATCGCCATGTCCCGCTGCACAGTGGGAGCAGTGCAGTGAGGGATGGCAGGGGGCACTAGCAGGCCCGTGTGCCCTGGGACTCACCTGGGGACATGGGGCAGTGGGGGCACCAGGCAGGCAAGGTGAAAGGCCCTGGGGCAGCCGTCACAGCAGATGAGCTCACCACCATCACCGCATGCTGCACACTCATCCTCATTCTCCTGTCCTCAGGGGAGTGGGCAGGGCATCACTGCCACCCTCACAGACTGAAGCTGTGGCTGTGGCAAGGTCTGTAATCCCCTTGCCCTCTCCCCCTGTATCACCCACCCTTCACCAAACATACCAATCCTTTCAGGGTGGTAAAATTGCCTGTCTCTTGGGAGTCGTAACCTGGTGAACCCCCAGTAGCTGAGCCTTGGGTTTCCTTTTCAAGGCCAGGGCAAACAGATATGCCAGGGAAACCCCAACAGTTCCTCTTGGGGGTGCACCAGGTGTCATATCCAGGGCTCACCTGCTGTGGCACAGGGTCCTGGCTGAACACAGTGGCTGCTGGCAGCTGGCCCTGGGGGTGCAGTTGGGGTTCCCTGTTCTGTTGGCAACACAAGAAGGGGCTTGGAGAGGCACTGCTTTCACTGGGGGACACTCCCAGGCCATGGCTATGATACCATGCAGAAACAACCCCCTGCCACAGCCTTGGCAGCTGCACAAGATGGGGGTCAAAACATATGAGGGGGGTGTCTGTACACTTTGGCATGCCTTGGGCTGGGCAGGGGGCTTCAGGCTGTGGCTTCTGCTCCTGGCCTTTGACTCCTCGCAGGCAGCCGGGTTATATGGCTCATCCCCAGCTCTGCTGACTGTCTTGGAGCTGCCTGCAAGAGAGGCCAGAGGCAGCTCCAGCTTCCTTTCCCCACCTTGCCCTGCCTGAGGGTGGCTCCTGAATTTGGGGACTAAACTGGGCAGGAGGTGGCTGGGCTGTACTTACATGGATCCAGCACATGTTTAATGAGGATGCCCTCGATGGCCCCACGGCTGACTGGCACCTCACCACCTGCCACAGCCACTGCCCTCTGCACCGAAGCAGCCACTGCCTGGAGAGCTGCAGGCAGGGGAGCAACTTAGTGGGGTGTGCAGCCCCTGCCCAGGGCTGTGGGTGGACAGGCAGAAGCTGCCCTGGGGGTTTTGGCACTCACCGCTGGCACGAGAAGTGTGGGGGGTATCTGTGCCCTCCGGCTTCTTCACAGTCTTTGCCTTCACCAGGGGCCCTGCAGCATTGTGAGGATGGGCGTCAGGGGGCACAGTACCTCACAATACCTCGGGGGCAGCACCCTGGCCCGTCTCCATCCTGCTCTGGGTCTCCATACCAGGACTGGCGCTGTGCCGTGGAGCGGACTGTGCTGCCCGGGCCTTGTCCCGCTCCTCAGGGGCTTTCCTCTTGCCTTGGGGTCTGTGTGGGGCCGGTGCTGTGGGGCTCGGGGAGAAACGCCTTCCACGGCGCTGCCGCCCCAGCTCCACCTCTGCAAGAACAGAGACGAGGACAGGCACCGGCACCCTGGCTGTCACCCCTGCCCACTGTCAGCCCGCCGGGGTGCCAGTTCCGCCTGAGCCCCTACTACCTCTGGGGAAGGAGCCGCGGAGAGGCCGGAGCCTGGAGTACCGCTCCAGGTTGTATTCCTTGAAGAGGACGGCCCAGAAGTCGCGGACTGCGGCAGCGTCGCGGCCCAGCAGCCAGGTGAGCAGGGCGTGGAAAGCGCGGTGGGAGCCCTCCCGCTCCGTCCGGCTCAGCGTCTCCTGCCAGGCACACCACGGCCTACGGGCTGCCCTCCGGCCCTCCTCCGGCCCCAGCCCCCACGGCATGACCGTCCTGTCCTGCTCCGCACCCTCACCTTGAAGATGTGGTCAGGAACGACATCGTGGTCAGCCAGGCCATGCAGCAGTGGGAAGACGTCGTCCACTGCCATGGCGATCTCGGTGCGGTGCAGCTTCAGCAGGTGCCGCAGGTCCCCGTCGCTGCCCGGCCCCGCCATGCCCGGGGACACTGCCGAAGCCCGCAGCCGCCCGTACACTCCCCTTTAATACACCTCTGCCGCGGCACCAGAAACCTCATTGGACTCTCGCAGCCCCACTCATTTCTGTACGAGGCCGTAACCTGAACCCGGCCCTCCCGCGCGCGGCACTGGGCTTGTCCCAGCCCCCCAGCCCCGGGCTTAAGGTCAGGCACCACCCCAGCTCCGGGCGGCTGCGCTGCTGGTCAAGGACACCTAACCCGCGGAGACCATCCTGGAGTGACGAGAGAGAGGGGCTCAGTGAGGTCCTGGCGAGGGGCTCCCACCTCTCTCATATCTGTTGCCACCCAGGCAGCTCCCAAAATTTCTGGACTTTCCACAGGACCTGCTTCTCTCATTCAGAAACTCGGCTGCAGGAGCATGTGGGAAGTAAGGGCCCAACAGCTGGGGATGTGACAGCAACAAAGGAGAGTTAGGGTGTGGGTGCCTTTGAGTGTGTCCTCCCCCCACATTCTCCACTTCCCTTCCCAGCATCTCTCATGGACAATGTGGTATGTCTCAAGATAGAAACACAGGAGGAACTGTCTGGGTGCTCACAGAGACAGAGGATTCCAGAGACAGAGGAGACAAGATGTGAGTGATTTTGGTGCACATTGGCCTGAAAAAGGATATAAAATGCTTCTGGAGACTGGGCCAATTAAGCAAACTGATCTCCTGAGGTTGCAGGCAGCTTCTGTGGGGCAGTAGGAAGCCCTGACACACAAAGCAACTCCACAAAAGGTGTGTAGGGGTACAACTGAGGATGCTGAACAAGCAAATGTTTTGCCAGAGCCATGGCAGTGCCACGAGTACTCCCAGGGAACACCTGGGCAGGTGCAGCCCACAGCTCTGTCAGTGCCCACTTCCAAAACTGAGCATACAGAGCTGAAAAAAGTGTGGAGCCAGGGGAAAGCTGACTCCTTGAAAGCATCTGGCATAGAAAAGTCTGGGGGCATGGCTGCTCTGTACCAGGTAGCTGGGAAGGAGAAAGCTCAACAGCTCCTGCCCCAAGTCCCAGACGTTTGGATTTCCCCAGAATCAATTTCTAGCCTCCCTCCCTCTTGGAGGTGTGTCTGGGCTGCCCCGAAGGCTCTGCCAAGGGTGCTGTGGCTGTGCACATCTGTCACCAGGCCACGGGGCAAACTCCAACCTGAGCAGGACCAGAGCACGGTGCAAGAGGGCACGGTGCAAGAGGGGACGCTGCTGGGCAGCACAAGGGAATACAGGGAGGAACTTTCATTGCTGTGTCTTAAAAAACTGGAGCAGTATCTGCTGGCTCCAAAGCTGTGCCAGGAGGAAGCATCTGCTGTCAAGAAACTCGGGAAGAATAACAAGACAACACCCTTGGAGCAGGAAATACCCTTGCATGTGTTAATAAATCTGGTTAATAAATTAATGTGGTCGCCTATGGAAAGGCTCACTCTGCAGCTCCTGTCAGCATTCAGGGGGAGTTTCTGTGCCCAGCTCTGCCACCATCTGTGTCATGCATCCCCCCAGGGGAAAAACGTGGGTGTCAGGTGACACAGGAGGTTCATCTCCCTTCCTGGAGCTCTGCCCAAGCCCGGCCACAGGCACTGAGCACAAGCACAGTTGTGACACAGCTTCACAGGTCTGCTCCACTGTTCCCAGGAGCACAGTTTTCCCCAGTTTATCACCCTGTGTTAACCTGTCTGGCACAGTTGATCTAAGACAAGGCTCTGGCACTTCCCCATGCCCACCCAGCTCCCTCGTGGGGAGGCACTGCCCAGCACTCCATGAGCCATATGCCCACAGTGCTGGGCTTGGACTTGTTTTAAATTCCAACTATGTGACTCTTTCTGTGCTGAGTCACAGACATTGTTTTCCACATCCAGCCCACTCAGTAGTGCCATGATTTGCATTTTGGGTTGGTTTTTTTGTGTTCCTTCCCCTTTCTGAGAGGGGTGGGAGGCAGAGCAGTGGCCACATGAAGAGGCACATCCATGCTGGGAAATCAGGTGGTTTCTGTACAGCTTCACTCAAGGCCAGCCTGGGAAGCTCTAAGGAACTTGTAAGGGCTGCAAAAGGGCAGCTTTTGCCTGAGGCTGGCACGTGCCCTGCTTGGCTGCCAGGGTCCCTGGCTGGAGCACAGGGCTTTCAGGATGCTCTCTCCTTTCTACTGCTTTCTCTGCAGAAACCAGGACTCAAGGGCCGAAGGTTGACAATGTTCCTCCCCAAATCCCCAGTAAAATCAGTGACTCAGCATCCAGCAAAAGTATTTGTAGCTCCTGGGATGCACCTCAATTCCCTCCTGCAAAAGCCGTTGATGCAAACACACCCCCTTCCAGCATTTCCTCCTTTCCAATTTCCCTTCCTTGTTGAAGTCCTGTGGTGCAAACCATTGCCATGTCTCCCTTGGACACAACTGCCCCTCACTCATCTCAAACAACATTCCTGAACCACAGTCAGGAGAGAACAGGGAGCAGTGGAACAGTCATGCATGGGATCACACCAGGAAGGCAGGGAGTCCCTACCTTTGTCTCTGACACCAATCCCACCACACCTGAGGCACACTGAGAGTCCCCATGAAACACTGCCACGATGTGCAGAGATTTTATTCTTCTCCCCTTACCTTCAGCTGCTCCAGGCTCCAGCATCTTTGAATAAAAGGGCCCCTGTGCCAGATCCAAATTTCTTGCAGCTGCCCTACCACCGCCCCACATGGTCTGGAGGGGAGCAGCTCCACCTGCATGCATCCCAGCTGCTCCTGCAAGGGCCTGGGAAGGAGAGCTGAAGCAGAGATTTACTTTAGCTTCAGTTTCCTCTTTCCTCCCCCTTTAGAAAGAAGAAACAAAAGCCCAGATGTATGTTATATTAATTTATTTGGGACACACCAAAAAGGAAAGTCAACAACTGTTAACGTACAAAAGTACAGAATCCTAGGACAAGATTTACTGTCCTGATTAAAAAGGCACCATGGTCCCAAAGAAGAGTAATCAGAATATCAGAATACATGATTTAGAAATTTTCCCCTGTTGCAGCAGAAACAGAGCCAGGCTTTGGCTCTATCCACAGTCAAACCAAGTTAAAAAAACCCAGATATGATTTCATTGTGATAAACTCTGCTCAGCCTGTATAGGATGTTGTGAAAAAGAATCACAGCCTAGAAGTTGATCGGATTTTTTTTCATCTTTTTTTGAAATAGTGAAGGTGACTAATCACTAAGTAGATAACAAGGAAGACAGCAGACTGCTGACACCTGTGGCTTGACTTTCTGTCAGACATTTCAGTTCAACTGAGACCAGCAGGCTGAGTGTGGGGCTTCTGAATGAAATGTAATTCCCTGTGGTAGACAGGAAGTCAAATTTGACAACCCTAAATTCCCTGAATCCCTGAAAATCATAAAGCACTATACAGCTGTGTTCTGTATCCGAACCAACCCTGATGGATTTGCTTTACACACAAGCATTTATACTGTCAGCTATATTTGTAATAAAAAGGGGGCTTACAGCAGTTATTAAAAAACTTCTCCTTTGGCGAGGTCTGAGCTTGGCTATATTCCCTGCTGAAACAGAGCTGCTGGTGTAGAGACCCAGTGAGAGGCTCAATCCAGCACCTCCGGGCTGGAAGGCAAATAGTTTAAACGTGACATAATTTGCATGGGGAGGTCAGTGAAGCACATCAGAGAGAGGAGATGGAGGGAGGCCGCAAAGCCTCAGGCAGCGGAGGCTCAAGGGTGCTGCTACCAAACCTGTAAAACTACGAATGGCGCAGAGCACGTGGCGGGCACTAAATACTTTGGAGTGACTTACCATGAAGAGCTTGTCAGAGACACAGAGCAACGACCCTGGCACTAAGGAGCAGGGTCCCTGAGAAGGGACATGCAGCTCACAGCCGGACAGATCTATGCCAGGTGGCCGAGGCTGGAGCCTGCCTGGGCGGCCCGGCTGGGGCCGCCGTGTTCCAGGGCACCAGCAGCTGCTCCGAGTTTCATTCCTCCTTTGGCATAGGACTTCAAAGCAGTCCGAGGACTGATTCATCAAAAGTAAATGAACTGTCAAAATTATTCGTACATGCATTTATTGTTAAAGGGAGCAAAAGCCAAAGAATGAAAGAGCACGAGTTAACGTCAGTAAATGATGTGCAGGACGGAGAGGAAAGAAATGGGGAAACTGAGATACTGGAGTGGGGAAACCAACATTCACACTGGAAGGTAAATTTTAAAACCAGGCAAGTTTGCGCTCTTTCTACCACAGATCTTTTGTGGATAAGTAAGAGACTTGGGGGTTTTCCATTTTCAGTGCAGTCTGGCAAGGTTTGCGCATCTCACCAGAGAGATCTCCAGCACTGGGTTTCACTGGAAGTTCAAGTCTCTCACCTTTAAAAACCAATAAAGCAACTCTTAACTAAAAAAGTCACAGATACATCACTGCTCAGGATATACGTGGGCAAGAGGGTCACACATGTTCAAACAACCTCTGGGTGGAAAACTACCATCTCCCCCCCTGCTGGTCTACACCACCTCGGGGGTGGAAGAGCAAGCCCACATCTGGGTGCATACTGCTGTGAACACCACAGCTACACCTGGGAAGGCTTTTTCTTCCATATGTCCTAAAAATGCAGTATAACAGTTTATAAAATTACTCTCATTTTAAAACTAAATAATGCAATTTGCATTTTCTCCTATGTTAACCCCCTCCCCCCAAAGATAAAACATTACCACTTCATTTAGGATTCACACCCCAGATCCTAGATTAGGGAACTTAATGATAAAACTCATCCAGTTATGGGAAGGTTTATCCTGATCAAGGAAACGTTGGTAAAATAGAATCTAGAATAAAACATTCAGAATCACCAATGCTTTAACAGCCAAAGCACTCCACTGTCTCCTGCTCTCTGCCCACTCCTCGAGCAGGAGAGCAGTCCCTTTCCAAAAGCACAGCGTGCCTCTCTAGGGCTGGTGACACACGCTGCAAACCCACTTCCTTCCTGGCAGAAACGCCAGCTCCCGCAGGAAGAGGCCAAGCACCTTTCACCCCCACTGCAGCCAGGGCTCTTCAGCACACGGATTTTCTGTTAGCAACAAGTCCGAGTTATCACCCTGCAGTAAATCCGAGTCCTGATTCACGCTGTTAGGCGACTACTGGCTCAGAAATGTTGAGAGACTTCCAAACTCCACGGATGCAGACAGGACCTTGAAAGAAGAGGCTTATGTGCTACGTAACCTTGGATCATCCGCTGCATTTGAGCCTTGGCATCGCTGGCTGCTGACAGCTCATCCTTCCAAATCCATGTGGTTTAGTCCTTGTTGCCATTGTCATCATCCCAGCCCTCTTCCCTGGAGGCAGCATGTTCCTGTGCTCTGGCTTGTGGATCTACAACAATCACTTCCAATGGATGGTGGGATTTCAAACTTGCCTAATGTGTGCATTGCCACCTTGTACTCCAGCAGCTCTGCCCGCTCTCCGTGGCGGGCGCTAGCAGTTTTTCACCTTTTCTACAGTCTCGTAGAAGCCAGGCCTGACCCTGCGGATGCTCATCCGTATGTGCTCGCCCTCCAGGGGCAGGTCAGTGCCGGTGGTGGCTGCGGTGCAGCGGCGCTTCCGCCGGCCCCGCAGCGAGAAGGCTGGGGCACCACCGTTCTCCTCCTCTGCAGGGTACAGCTCATCAACACTTGTGCCCTCATCTGACTGCTCCTCGCCCTTGTACTTCATCTCCTTTGCCTTGCTGCTCTCCTTCTCTTCCCTGGCGAGCTTCCTGAAGTGCTCCAGACACTGTATCTTCTGCCTTCTCTCCATCATCTTCAGCTCCTGCTTCTCTGTGAAATCTTCATAGTACATTTTTCTCTCATTCCTCTGATCTTCCAGAAACTTCCACTCAATGCTGGTCATTTTTATCCCACTGTACTCCTCCAGTTTATCCCTCATCTGTGTGTCTGTACAAAACACGTCAAAGAGCTTCTCTGAACTCTCATTGAATCTGTCGGCCCGCTCGGAAAAAGCCTGGTTCTGTCTCTGCTTCCTGGTCTGGTACAATCGGGTGAACTCCTCATACATTTTGAGGATGAGTTTCTTTATGTTCTGCGTGGCGATGGTGTGCAGGTTGCAGACCAGCCAGTGTTCCTGCAGGTGCTCTGCGAGAAGCTGGGCCGCATCCTCCTTGGAGCGCTGGGCCTGGCCGGCCCTCTTGGGCTGCAGCAGGTACAGCATGTTCTGCACCACATCCTTCTTGGTGGGCAGCACCCCCTGCGCAAAGCCTGAAGACTCCACGTATTCCACAGTCCCCAGGGTCTTCCGTGCCCTCACCTCAGTGTCCAGTGATTCCATCACTGCTCGGTAGTTCTGTAGTTACGACATAACCTGAAAGACAGGAGAAAGAGAGGAGTGTGTCAAACGAAGCAGTTTTTTCCACGCAGCAGAAACAAGCCGATGTAAACCGTACTGAGGCCAATGGGACGCGGGGCTTTGCGGCGCTCCGCCGCTGTTGGACGGCTGCGTTAGCCCAGCCCATCCCAGCCCCTTCTCCGCGAGCCTATCGCTCCTCGGAGCGACTCCCAGAGCCTAATACGGTGCGTCTGCGTGCGGGAATTCGGCTTTAATTGAGTTCTGCACTTCGCCTTATCAATTACAGCGAGACGGCCCGGCCGTGGCCCTGCTCGCGGCTCCGCCCGCCTGACCCCGCGACAGCGCCCGAACCGCCCGCCCCACCCCCCCTCCCCGGAGCACGGCCCGCATTGCCGCGGCCCGCCCGGGGCACGGAGCCACGAGGCACGGCCGCCTTGGGTGCATCCCCGGGCAGCTCCCTCCGTCTCGGCCCCGCACCGGGCGCGGCACGCGAGGCCGCCTCCGCCGTGCGGCGCTGAGTCACGACGCGGCGGGCCCGGGTGCCGCCCGCCCGAGCCCTGCGCGGAGGTCGCCGCTGTTCACCCCGGCGCCCCCCGCCCGGCGCTCACCGCCATCGCGCGGAGCACGGCGCAGAGCCCGCGCGGGGCGCGGCACGGGAACCGCACCGACGGTGCCGCCGCCATCTTGGCGAGGGGAATCGCCGCCGCTCCCTGGCCTTGCGTCCGTCCCGGAAGTACCGCCCCCTCCCGCTCGCCGGAAGCGCACCTCCTGGAGAGCCACGCCCGTTCCGCCTCGGGACGCGCGAGAGTGGCGCGTGAGTGACACCCGCCGAGACGTGGGGGGGGAAAGGGGACAGGGGACTCGCGCGCCGCCCGCCGGGGACCAAGGGGAGCCCTGTGCGCTCGCGGGGCCTCGGCTAATGAGGATGGCGGCAGCGGATTGGGCGGCTCGGCAGCGGGAGCGGGGTGAGGGAGGGGTCCGTGAGTGCGGGGCAGCTGATTGGTCAATGCCGTGAGGGGGGGGTAGTGGCCAGTGAGCTGATTGGTGGGTGCCATGGCTATGGGGCAGGAAGCAGGGAGCTGATTGGTGGGTGCCATGGCTGTGGGGCAGGAAGCAGGGAGCTGATTGGTGGGTGCCATGGCTGTGGGGCAGGAAGCAGGGAGCTGATTGGTGGATGCCATGGCTATGGGGCAGGCGGGAGGATGATGGGTGGTTGTGGTGCCCCAGGCAGGGCAGGTGCCTGGTCCCCCGTGGGCAGCCACATGTCTGTAACCGACGATGCCAGGTTGGTGACGGCAGCGAGACGGTGACAGTGACGGTGACAGCAGTGATGGGCGCGGAGACAGAGCCGGCGGAGGCGCGGTGTGACTCACTGGAGGGGTGAGGCCCTGCCCTGCCCCGTGCTCCTCTTTGTGTCCCCCAGCACCCCTTATCTGCCCCTGTCCCTACAGGAGGGTCTACCTGGACCACAATGCCACCACCCCGCTCGCCCCCGAGGCAGCTCAGGCCGTGTGGGATGCCATGTGCCAGGCCTGGGGCAACCCCAGCAGCTCCCACCCCGCAGGTAGGGACCAGGATGAGCCATGTCACGTCCTCGGGCTGGGCCCCGTGGTGGCAGGAGCCCTCGGGAGCTGCTAGATCTGGTCCTGCAGGCAGGAAGGCGAAGGAGCTCATCGGCAGCGCGCGGGAGAGCCTGGCGAGGATGCTAGGAGGCCGCCCTGAGGACATTGTCTTCACCTCGGGGGGCACAGAGGTGGGAGCAGGGAGGACCCCCTTCCTGGGAATCCCTGCCCACCACCCCTTCTCCAGGAAGCTGCCATGAGAAGGATGGAGATGAAGGGTGCTGTGCTCCTTCTGAGCCTCCATTTTCCGTCTCCATCCTTCCTTCAGGCAAATAACATGGTGATCCACACTGCCTGCAGGCACTTCCATGAGAGCCAGTATGGGACAGGGGACAGGCGGGGCACACCTCACATCGTGACATCGAGTGTAGAGCATGACTCCATCCGCCTGCTGCTGGAGCAGCTGGGGAGGGAGGGCCTGGCTGGTGAGTGGCACAGGCACAGATGGGGTTTGAATGGGGGACTTGTCTCTGCTGGTGTTTTTGTAGGGGGGCAAGATCTTACATGCTCTGTGATGTTCCACTTTCTCCCCATGGGGAAGGGCACGATTTCTCCCCGTGGTTGCCCATATTCTCCCAGGCTGGATGTGTCACCTCCCTGCTCTGTGCCTGTGCTCCCATTGTCCGCACACTCCTGTCCTGCCCAGTGGGGCACAGGCCAGCCCTGAGTGTTCACAGCCTACCCAGCCAGCCTCAGGGCTTGTCTCCTGGCCTGCAGAAGCCACCTTTGTGCCCGTGTCCCCACGGAGTGGGCAGGCAGAGGTGGATGATGTCCTGGCCGCCATCCGGCCAAACACCTGCCTGGTCTCCCTCATGTTGGCCAATAACGAGACCGGTGTCATCATGGTGAGTGTGGGCAGTGAGGGGGATGGCGGAGAGATGTCCTCGCAAAGAGGTGGTGACAGAGGGGGGCAGAAAGTCTCTGGGATGCCGACCTTCATTCTTGCCATCAGCCCGTTGCGGAGCTGAGCCAGCGCATCCGTGCCCTCAACCAGCACAGAGCAGCGGAGGGTCTGCCCAGGATCCTGGTGCACACCGATGCGGCCCAGATGATTGGCAAGGGGCGTGTGGATGTGCAGGAGTTGGGTGTGGACTACCTGACCATCGTGGGACACAAGGTGTGGCCCTGCTTGTGTGGCCCAGCTGCAGATCACCCTGTGTGACATCTCTGCTGGGGTGCCAGGGGGACTTAGGGTTCCCCACACAGCTTGGTACTTCACACTGGCCAAAGTTCTCCTGCTAATTGGTGCTGTGCAGACAGACTTTGCTTGTGTAGAACCTGTCTGGGCTGGGGGGAAGGAGACTGAGAATGGGGAGCAGCTCTGCAGCAGCTTGTGCCTCTGCAATGAGCAGGAGCCAGCACCGGAGGGCACTCAGATTTGGGTAGGAGGACAGGAAGCACTGTCAGTACTGGTCAGTGTCCCCAGGGTCACCACAGCTGTCCCCACAGTTCCATGGCCCACGGATTGGAGCACTGTACGCCCACAGCCCCGGCACTGCCACCCCGCTGCACCCCATGCTCTTCGGAGGGGGACAGGAGAGGAGTTTCCGGCCAGGGTAAGGGGACAGGTAGTTACTGGAGATGTGAGCCTCTGGCTGTTGGCCAAGCTACATGGGCTGCCTTGCCTGAGCTGGGAGCTCTGTCACCTGCCAGCCCTGGGGTGACCAGCCCAGCATGGCAGGGAAATGGATCTGTGCATGGAAACTCCCTGGAGCTCAAGCTCTGCAAAGGGTGTAACCTCAGGGTGGAACTGCCTCCTTCTCAACCACCTCAGAGAGGTGTCCAGGAGCCCCTGCTAGTCCTGAGGGGTCCCATGAGGGAATGTCTGTGTCTCAAGGCTGGGTTTCTGGTCTGGAGAAACAACTCACTGGTTCCTGTTCCCTTCCAGCACTGAGAACACCCCAATGATTGCCGGCCTTGGCCAGGTCAGTTGGGATGGTGAGGGGTGAGTGGTGCAGACCCAGCACAGAGACAGACACTTGTGCTCCCTGGTCAACAAAGGGACAAACTTAGGATGTGGGAGGGAGGGTGAATTGGGAAAGGTCGTGGGACTTTCTGGTGCCAGTCCAAGGAGGTGCTTTAGGGTGCTTGCTGTGGGTTTGCAGCCCTGACAGTCACCCAGCTCACATGGCAGAGGGCACTGAGAGGGGACACAGGGGACCTGGCACTGCAGAGGCTGTTCCAGGCTGGGCTCACATCCTGGGAATCATGCACAAAGGGAGGTGTCCAAGGGTCACTGGTGAAGCCTGTCTGTGTGTTCTCAGGCTGCAGAGTTAGTGAACAAGAACTGGGAGGCCTATGAGGCTCATATGCGGGATGTCCGGGATTACCTGGAGGCCACACTGGAGGTAAGCACATCTGGTCCTTTCCTGCAGTCTCAGGCTGCAGGGTGTGGGGCCTGGAGCAGGGTGGGTATGTTCCTCTGGCCCTGCTTAATCCATCATAAGGACAGAGCTGCTTGGAAACCCAGAGAGGTTCACAGCCCTCTGATTTCTCCAGGCCTCATTTGGGAAGCAGAGGATTCGCTTCAACAGTCACTTTAAGGGCTCCAAGAGACTCTGCAACACCTGTAACTTCTCCATCCTGGGCCCAGGCCTTCAAGGTAGCTCTTATCCTACAGCTGTGATGGTTACACACAGCCAAGCACCTGTCCCTCACAGCACCTGTGGTTGAGACTGGCGGGCGCTTGGTGTGGCTCAGGCAGGGAGGTGAGGCAGGAGTAGTCCCTGGAGAGAGCCTTGGCACTGGGAGAGCTGTTCTTGTGTTGCTTGTGCTGCAGGACGAAGGGTGCTAGCTCACTGCAAGGTGCTCCTCGCCAGCGTCGGGGCTGCCTGCCACTCTGAGAAGGGGGATCGGTGAGCACATGGCTTTTGCAGCCCCTGGGCGTCTTCCCATAGGACAGAGGTTTGGGAAGGACAGAAATCGGGACAGGGAACGGGACAGTGGGTGGCTTGGGCAGCATCACCTGTGTGATGAGCAAAGAGGGTACAGAGCTTTCCAGAGGGGCTGAAGGGCTGTGAAGGGGATTATTGCAGGAGACACAGCTGGAATGCTTGATTGCTGCTTGGAAGGAGTTTGTCCCTCCCAGCTTTGGTGATCCAGCTGAGCTTCGAAGTACTTTTGAACTCCTGGCGCTACCAGAAGAGAGCCTGCCTTGTGTGTGTGTGCCTGGCTCATCCGTTCCAGCCCTGCTTGGGTCTCCAGATGGCTTCTTTAGGGGATATGGGGACAGTGGGTGCTTTTGGCCTGGTCTAGAGCAATTCCCCGTGGATGTGGCAGAGCTGCCAACCCACAGGGACATGGAACAAGTTCTTCTTAAAAGAGCCAGATCCCCCATAGGGCAAGAAGCCCAGTGGGATTGGGTGCCTCTGGAAAGCAAACAGGGGTCCTGAAGTGTATCTGCAGATGTGGTTCTTCCTGTGGCTTACTTGTTGAGGATCCCTACTGATGTGTGGAGCTTCCTCGGCCTTCAAGTCCAACCTCCTCCTCTTGGCTGTGTTCCAGGCCCTCCCCAGTGCTGCTGAGCTGCGGGATTCCCCCAGAGGTGGCACAGAATGCGCTGAGGCTGAGCGTGGGGCGTGGCACCGCACGGGCAGATGTGGACAGGGCTGTGCAGGACCTCATGCAGGCTGTGGAGCAGCTGGAGCAGGACCAGGCTCCATAGACCCCTGAATTGCTACCTGGACACCACTAAGGTTCTTGGGGTGGACCCCTGGGTGTGAGCTGCCTGTGCCAGCCTGGGCTAAGGGGTGGCAGGGGGAGGTTCTGAAGAGGGGGCTTGGCTGCTTTGGGACTGGGGCAGCTCCAGGGCTTGCCCAGGACTCATCCCTGCTGCACAGTGGAGGCTTTTGGGGAGTCCTGCTGTTCAGTGCCCCCAGCTTGCCATCTAGCTGGGTGCCTGCACATGTATATGTTGGCACACCTGAGCCCCTGCAGAGGGACAGGCGTGGAAGCCATTGAAGGAGGAGCCTCATGACCTGGTTGCTTTCCATAAAGGAAGCTTTCCTGCTGCCTGAGCAGCCAGAGGAAGAAAGACCATCTGCCCCAGAGTGCAATGAGGAGTTGATAGAAGCACAGCAGGACTCTGGGCTAGGAACTGCTCTGCCCTAAGCTGTCAAAGGCATTGATTACTGTCTGGGCAGAGCTTTCCCAGCACTGCTTTGCTTTATTTGCTCCCCTTTTCTTCTGTCCTTCCTACAGGGGGCAGATCTCCTGTTGCCAGCTCCATCTGCTCCTCAAGGAAACAGTTGTCTGGGCAGCTGTGACTGTGCCAGCACCTGAGGGAACCCTGTGTGGCCTAGGGGGTCTATGGCATCACCAACATTGGAGGACACAAGTGTCACACAGATCAGAAGCATTGCTGGCTGGACTGGCTGATGTCAGGGAACTTGGTCTCCCTGGGTATTCATAGGAATAAAGCTAACTGCTGTTTTTTCTCACAAGTAAAATGTATTTTCTGTGTTGAAAGCGGGACCAGTTGGAGCCATCTGAGTGATGCCTTTTCCCTCAGAAAACACTCATGTCACACAGAACAGAGGCACAGGCGGCTGGAGTGGGAGGTGGCTGCAGGGCCTGGTTGGCACAGAGCCCGTGGACACAGATGCTGGCCTTTCTCTTTACAGCCACACATTAGAATGGCCAGGAATACTATTTGAACTCATAAAACCCTGGGGCTCTTGACAAATCTGGTATCTTATTGGAGTTTTAGGATCCAAGCACCCTGACTGACAGTCACTGATCCTGACATACTGATATCCTGACTGATACTGACAGTCACAGGCTGGTCAGTATTACCATGCATCTCCATCTCAAATGCATTCTTTTATTTCTCCAATTTTTCCCCTCCCTTGGATAATAGTCAAAGCCTCCTTTAGAACACATGGTTCAATAGAAGGGATTTTGGTCTGCCACAGGGCTAGATCTTTCATCTGTCATGGACCTTACTGTTCCTGGGGACCTGTCACAGCTGTGGCACAACCAGAGATTCAGCTTTTGGGGCTTACTTTCCCCCACAGGACATCTGGGCTTCGTGCATTGTTTCAGGCAGAAATTTAGCCACAAAGCACAAAAAGCTTTACTGACTTCTTTATACACACAGGAAATGAAAGTTGTAGCCACAGAAATTCAGCATTGCTCCATTTAGAATATGACAGCCAAAGCTTAAGAAGTATTACAGAGGAAATGACAATTTGGGTTGACTGTTTTAATGGATTTGCTGCTCATCTTCCTACTACCACAGCATACATGAATGAGAGTCACTTTGGAGTCCCTCTGTATTGCTTTATCCAGAGAAGGTCAAGAAGAGCTTGGCCCACATTTCAGTGGGCCAGCCTGTGCTGGCTGTGCACCCTGTGAGCTACTCTTCTGGGCATGACAAAATGGTTGTGTGCAGCAGAACAAATCCACCTGGCATGGGAGCCTGGAAATACCAACATTGTTACATCAGCTGAGAAGTGAAATGGTAGAGAGAGGGCCTGGCCACTACACTCAGACACAGGAACTGAAAGGAGTCATTTCCACATGGTCACAGCCAGAATCAGACATTGAAAACCAACATTCATTTAATGGACAAATCCACAATCTCCTGATAATCTTGCCTTCTTAACTCCTTCCAGGAAAGCTTATAACACGCAAGGAAAAAAACACTCACCAAAATAAGCACTGCCCCGACCAGATCACATGTGCCTGGGAAGCTGTGCAGCACAAGGAGCTGCAGGACCATGGCAATGACGATCTCCAGGTGCTGCACAGTGCTCACCAGAGCGGGGTGGAACTTGCCCAGGGCATAGTAGACCCCCAGGAAGGCTGCAGTGGAGCACAGGCAGATGGTAAGGAGATAGCTCCAGGTTTCCCCATCCAGTGGGATGATTGGCTCTTGGAGCAGGAACATGGTGGATGCTCCCCACACTGTTCCTGTCCAGCTGAAAGTGAACAGCGCTGTCCACATGCTGATGTTGTCTTTGATGGACCTGTAGACTATCATGGAAAGGGCAGTGGTCAGACCAGCCATGACGGTCATGGTGTAGCCAAAAGCTTCCTTCCAGGTGCTCAGCAAAGAGTTCTCCTCCTTAACAATGTTGGGGATCATGACAAGACAAACACCAAACACACTGCCAACGACAGTGACTATGTCTATATAAGCCATTCCTTCATCTGTGAGTAAAAATGCCAGAATGGCACTGAACACTGTGGTGGTGGCCCTCCACATGATGGTCCCATTGCTGGGGGGCACTATGGAGAAGGAGGTGTAGGCACAGGTGATGGAGATGACATTGCAGACCCCATAGAGGAAGAGCCGGAGCCTGTAGCCTTTGGGGCCAAAGGGAGGCTCGTGGTGGTAGCACACAGCAGTGAGGGACAGCAGTTGCAGGACCGAGCGGATGAAAATCAGCTCCAGAGATGGCACTTTGGAACGGTCAGAAATTAACCTTGTGATCAGAGCCACACATCCGTGAGCCACGGCAGACCCAAAAAGCACTGCCCATGTTTTCCTGGACTGCAGTACATTTCCTTCAGGGAAGTGATGGGATTGTCCACCCTCGTCACGTTTTGGCAGTTGTGCTGGCTTGGTGTCTGTTGCACCAAAAAAAGTCTTTTCTCTCTTTTTCCCATCATTCAGTAGTCTTCTCATAGGGTTATCCTCCATAAATACTCCAGTATCTTCATTAACATCCTCGTATCCCTCTTCTCCTGGCTGGGGGTAATGAGAGGTGTATTTCACTGTTACTGTGCTGGGATGAATTTTCACTCGCTTTTTGACTGGGTATTTTTCAGAAGATGTATCCATTTCCTTAGAGAAATGCCCTGGTCTTAAGAAAAAAAATGGAGATACACTGTTATTTAATGAATAGTGAGAGATTAATTCAAATGTAAGTGCTTTTAGTGCTTACAAGCTGTTTTTAATCAACCAGTTCCAAGTACTAGTAGCCTGTTCCTGGTTTTGCTTTAATTTTCCATTGAGTAACTGCTAAATACCTTTGATGGCTTTGAGGGCCATTTGGATCTCCTTAAAAGTCAACCATGGCACTTCACTTCAGTCACTGATTTTTGAAAATAACATATTTTGTCATTATGTATGGTATACATAATGAATTCTAGTATATTTTAATAAGAAAGTTCTCTTGCTAAGCTTTTTACCCTGTAATTATGCATTACTATTAATAGCTTACCAGTGTTACAAGATTAGAGGAGAAATTTGGCTGGAGGAGATGACAAGAGGGTAACACAGGGAAATAGGGGCAAGTCAGCAGTTTGCATATGGATATCAACACATCTTTGAACACAACCGGGACAGTGTTAAACCCTTCTGTCTCCTCGTGAAGGCCCATTTCTCACTACACAAACAGTGCCTGTGATGTGGGGTGGGGCAGTTGTTCAATTAAGTCAGGGAAATGTCACTGAAATGACTTTTCATACCATCTGTGCAGAGCTTTCCAAGTGAAGAGGCAGCAGAAGCAATGAAACCTTCCTCGCCTTCTCTTCACCCTAGCAGATAAAACCTGTGTAGACCATACCTGTGACAGAGGCATTCGATCCTAAGGCAGAGGGGGAAAACACCTCTTCATCATCTACATCTTCGGTGGGCTATCTAGACAGAAACAACAGTTGCTCTCAGGTACCAGCAGGGAAGGTTACAACCATCTCGGCACAGAAAATAAAACCCAAGGGAGGCTCAAACCCCAAGCCACTTTAGATGGAGAGAAAGTAATCCGTGGCATCCTGTCAAAACCACTCCTCAGGCATCTCCTAGAGTAACTGAGGGAACCGATCCAAAGAACAAGTGGTGGCTTGTGAGCTACGGGTCCTACAGCTCGACAACAAGCCGATCCACCCTCCCACGCCTGCTGTGCTGCCCCACGGGCTGCAGAGGAGAGGGAGCCCAGCAGGACCCACCCTCCCTGCCCGGAGCTCCCCCCCGAACCGAGCTCTGCCAGCAGCATCTTGGGCTCTGCGGTGGCACCGCAGGATGGGTACAGACAGCCCCTGTCCCCAGGGAGGGCCGCAGCATTCCTGGGGGTCCTGGAAGTGCAAGAGCACAGCTGCTGGCCAGTGGACAGAAGATTGTCGGGGACAACGCAGATCTAAAGGCAATGGGAAAGTGCGGGCAGTAGTTCCTCACAGAAACACTGAAAATACCGCGGCCAGGTTCAGCCTTGGCATTTTCTGTGCTTGTGATCTGTGACAGCCAAGCGCTGCCTGTGTCTCTGGCAAATTAATTTACATGAGAATGGGACAATCTGCCTTTTTCCTCACAGGCTGAGTGTTCATTAACCCCGTTAGATCCCAACTGAGCTGTAGCCGAGTCCCTGCTCTCCTGCAAGGGATGAACGGGAGCGGGGGCACGGGCGGGCACCAGTCCCAGCTCTGGAGGAAGCAGCAGCACCGGCTTGGACCTGCACGAGTACCAGGGGCTGAGGACCCTCTCGAGTCCCCCTCGTCTCTCAGGAAGCCTTGCCCAGCACTGCTGTTCACGTTTTTCTGCTGCAGACCCAGGGTCAGAGCACACCCAGCATGCCCTGCACGGTAAAGACTATTCCAGGGTGCCCGTAGGCAGCTTAACTGGGCAAGGAACCTGAGAGCGAGCAGATGAACGCCAGGGAGAGTAAATAGAGCTGGGAATCAGCTGTGCTAGCGGGCACTTCAAACAACACATCAACATTTACCAACACCTGCCAGAAATCTGCCCCAGGCTCACCTGCTACCTTCACTTTTCCTTCAGTTAAATTGTTCATTTCCCAATCTTTTAACATGCAAATGTAAACCGCACTGAGGGAGCCTAGGAAGGCAGTGATTTATACCTTCACAGCTTTTCTCACCTAGCATTTTCATTGTGCAGTTTTGCCTTGCAGCCTTAAAAAAATTAAGACTTTCTTGCTTTAAGGCACAACATACTGGATCGTGAATAAAATAAGTGTGAGGAAAAGAAGACAAAAGTGGACAACAGGAATTATTATTAGATTGACGGTAGACCACTGGGTAAACTCATTCATTTCATTAAGAAACAGCTGGGTAAATGCTGCAACTATTCCTGAAAACAAAACCAAAATAGCTCATTTGTTAGCATGAGCATACAACGGTAACCTTCTTGCTTCCTGGCTTTAGATTACATTTTCTTTCAACATACAGTTTCAAATTCAACACAACAGTTGCGAATGTGGCACAGGACCTGTGCAATGTGTTCAGGGATCTCTCTGGAGGAAAACAATAGATGGTGAGCGTGTAGCTCAAAATGGCTGTTCTGCACAGAGCTGCTCTCTCAGGACTGCTCAGCTGGGAACCAGAACAGTTGGCAATCTGGAAAGTGGAAGGGCAAACATGTATGAAAGGCAGGAGATGGGAAGTAATAAAGAACATAAAAATAAATAACAGGAATGCTTAGCACAAAATTTCATTTTCATTTTCAGTGTATGACAAATGTGATGCCAACAGTACATTTGTTTGTAGTTTTTGGTGACCTTGCTTTTCTTAACCTGTGGCATTTTCCATAGAGACTGGGATTAGGGCATATCCCAGATCCATTATGTGTGTCCCTGACACAAATTTAAAATAGACAGAAATCAGCACAGCCTATACAAAAAACTTGCTACTTCTCTTTCTGCCCATGCCTTTTGTGGAGATGACATTTAGTTTTCCTTCATATCTGGAAACTTAATGTGGCTTATTTGCGTTTTCTATTAAACTCACAAGTTGATTGTGAATCAAGTTTAATACAAGGCTGAAGATGAAGCACTATGTGCAAAATTCTCAAGTTATATAACAAAACAAACATTCCCAATTCTGACCGGGACACCCATTTAAATTACCAGCTCATTGAAATCACTGACTTCAAAGTGTGAACCCTGTTTTCCCCTGGGGGAACAAATAATCACTGTAAATCAAATAAATGGCACAGATCATTGACAGAATACAAAACATGATTTATTTTAAAAGAAAAAAATCCCCGAATACTGCCCTCCTTCCCTCAACCACTGCAAGTGCTGGTTAGTCAGGTGGAAGTAGGTGATTATCTGTCCCCTGACTGCTGGGGTTAGATACTCACAGCCTGAACTCTCCTTCTGTACCTGAAGGAGTACAGGCTTCTAGGTCTCGTAATTCTAACCACCAATCTTGAATGAACTCACAAAAAATACTCTCATTTTCTACCAGATTGATTAAAATCAGTCAGGTTACTGAAGTGTTATTATGAAAGACTCACAGACATGGCAATTCCAGCTATGGATACGGAGTTGGGAATGAGTCAGCTACCCCTGCACTCTGAAAGACAGGCCCCACAGGAATGCTCCTTTGCTCCTTCTGTGGGAAATCTCCCAATCCACACCAGATCAGGCTGAAATTACCAGAGCACTGTGAGCAGTCTCTACAGGATAACTACAGACTGACAATTCTCCCTAAATATCACACAAAGGAAAGACCCACCCACCCCTGGAAACCCATGGAACTGAGTAAACTGGTGCCACCTTCACTAAGCGCACGTGTGCACTAACTTCTCAGCATAAGGGATTTTCTTTTGATTCCTTATCAGGTGCAGGAAAATCCCCTAAAGTCATGTTTCAGCACCATTAAGCCACCTGGAAATTCTTAAGTGCTTCATACTTCAGACAACTGCACATGCTGAGGGATCTACACTCATGTGGTGTACAAGTACCTTTATCGTTTTAGCCAGATTGACATAAATCAATTTGACTAAAAATACATTCCAAGAAATTCGAGTCTTTATTAAAATTTAATGAATAGCAAAAGTTATTTAAGAAAATGAAGGACCAATTACATGAAAGGAGTTTTTAGCACTTAAGCACAAGAGCAAATATACTCAAACCAACAAACCAATATCCTGTGTCTTCAAATTGAGTCACATCCAGCAGCACTGCCTGAAGGACAAGCCAGCACAACCTTCACTGAATAAAAATACAAACCCTACGCTAAAGTCCCAAGAGTTGTCAGTACATTCCTCATAATATTTTGCTACCCAAAAAATGACCTCTGTTTGTGGTAGCTCACTGAAGCAACCTCCTTTGATGGGACATACCTTTAATTTCCTTTGCTTTCTCTATTCTCTTGCTGAATACCGGCTCCATTTGCAGCCGTTTCCATGAAAAAATACTATTTTCTAATTTCTCCATTCATGCCTGTTGCCTGCTGCAGCTCCTACCTCTGCAGCAGCAACACTTGCATTGAGTGATTTTGGGAGAAGAGCCACTTTGCCTGCAAACTTCCCATTCCAAAAACCCTTATCTGAACAAACCCATAGCATTCACATAGCAATTCCAGGCACGGGGGAAAGAACAGAGAATACATTAACACTGAAATATAGTCCCCTACAGCAGAGGAAACCAGGAAAACAGCTTAGTTAGATGTAAGAAAGGCTTTAAGAGGTACATTACAATGGGGCGAAGCACGAGACGGCACCTTCGGTCCACGACAGCAGATGACAGGTCGAGATTAGAAAAACCTCACTCACTGCTTCGGATCCTCTCCCAACATTCTGTAAACCCCGGCAGCCAGCGGTGCTCGCGGGGTGTGCAGGAGGGGACAGTCGCCTGCAAAGCAACCGAGCCCAGGAGCGCGGCGAGGAGGGCGGCAGCAACCGCGATGGCAACTGTCGCCGATAAGAGGGCACTCGTCAGAGGACGCGGGGCGTCTCCATGGGAACCCCGGCAGCGGCTCCAGGAAAGCCCCTCCGGGCAGGAGCTGGCGAAGGGCGGTGGCTGCCCGGGCTCGGTCCTCGCCGTGCCGCGCCCTCCGCGCCCGCCCCCGCCATGGCGGAGAGTGCCGGCCCCGCTCGGCCCCAGACACATCACTGCCACCGCCGTGGCGTCGCGGGGCCCACCCACCGAGGCACCGCCGCGGGCTGGGAAGGCGCTCCGGCCCACGCTGGGTTCTCGCCCCTGCTCTGTCGCGACAGCCACGACCCCCTTCCCTCTCCCGTGTCCCTGTCCCCGCCGCTTCACGGGGCCCGGGTCCGGGGCCCGCCCCCGCCCCGTCGTGACAGACGCCCCCTCCGCCGTTGCCGGCATCCCTGCCGGCTATGTCGCGACAGTCTCTCCCCCCCCCGCCGGCGGTGTTCATGGGCACGGGGCGCACGCGCGGCCGTTTCCGCGCGAAAGACGTTTTCCCGCGTGCCGCGCGCGCCGGGGCGGGCCGGCTTGCCCTCGTTCCCGCCCCTTCCTCTCCGCGCGGCGCGGCGGCGCGGGGCTGGGCGCGCGCTGCGGCGGCGCGGGCGGCAGGGGGCGCTGCGCGCCCGGCGCGCGGGGCGGCTGCGCCGTGGCGGGGCGGAAATGCCGCCAGGTGGCGGTTTAGGATCGCGGCCCCGCTGAGCCCCGCGCGGGCCCCGCCAGCGCCGCCGCCCCGGCCCCGGCCCGCGCCCGCCGGACCCCGCGCGCCCCCGCCGCTCCCGCAGCGCTCCCGGGGCGCTCCCGGGGCGCCGCCGCGGCGCGGCCCGAGGTGAGCGCGGCGCGCGGGGAGGGGGCGCGCGGGAGGCGCCGATCCAAGATGGAGGCGCGAGGGGCGGGGGCAGCGGGGCCGGGGCCGCTCGCTCGCTCGGTCTCCGCGGCGGCCGGGCCGGGAGCGGGCGCTGCCCGTGCGAGGAGAGAGGAGAAGGGGAGGGGAGGGAAGAGGAGGCGGCGCGGGGCGGGGCGGGGCCTGCCGGGGCAACGGGTCCCCCGGGCGCGGCGCGCTGTGCCGGCATCTCATTGCCCCCGCCGGGGCTTTGCCGGGGGCGCGGGGCCGAGCCGGGCCGCCCCCCCCCCCCGCCGGGCCTGCGCCCCGCTCCGGGTGGCGGCGGCGGCGGCGGGCCCGTGGGGGCGATGGGGGATGCTCGGGCGGAGCGGGGGTGGCGCTTCCGCCGCGCGGGGCTCGGTGGCGGCGGCCCCCGGCCGCCCCCGGGCGGCGGCGGAGGAGGGAAAGTTCCGGGAGCCGGTGGGCGGCCCGACCCGCCTTTGGCCCGGCCCGGCCCACGGGAGCGCCCGAGCGCCTGGCCGGAATCCAGGGGGGCCAGGCCGGGGTGCAGCCCCGGGGTCGGGGACCCCCGCCCGCCGCTCTTGTTGCTCATCCCCGAGTTTCCAGTGCGGTGGCCCCGGGGCGAGCGGCCGCCCCTTGGCTGGCCCGGGGGACGGGACCGTGTCACGCAGCCGTGGGGCTGCGCGGGCTTTAAACGGGAGAAGCAGCGCGCTGAGCCCCGGGGGTGGCGGGACCGGAGCCGGGATCCAGGGATCCGTGGCTCCAGGAGTAGCCAAGTGCAGGGCAGTGCCCTCTGGCCGGTGCTGGGAGTGGGGGAGAAGCACAAAACGAGGTTGGGGTCCTGCGCTGTTGGGCTCAAACACAGCAAAGGCTGTGCATGGAGTAGTGGAAGGCTTCGGTGATGGGTGCTGGTCACTGGGTACCTGGCCGTCCCGGGAAGTGGTGGACAGCCGCACTCAGCTCTCCCCGTGTTCCTAGGGTGGAACAGGGAGTGTGAGCCGTGGCTGGGAGGAAGCGTGACTTGGGAGAAAGAAAATAGTTGTAGTATCCATGGAGCAGCTTAAAGGGACATGACTGCCAATACCAGTGTCAAAAAACTTAGTTTCTGGGAAGACAGTGTGAGTTTAATTAAACTGAATTGAGCTGCTTTGTAAGTATTGATTATTTCAGTTGCATTTCACACAATTTTGTAGCTGCCCAGAGTTAATCTAGTGATAACATCTATTGTTGAGGTTGTTGAGAAATGAAAAGCCTTCTTCAAGTCACACCACCAATGCAACTGTTCTTAAACTGTGTCATATGTTTGGTGAGATGGATGATATTAAATGTCTGGGTTCAGTAACTTTCTGATGTTATTATACTAGTCAAAAAGGAGTGGTGTGAGAGAAGGATCAATGCAGATTGTCTGGATCCAAAGCAGCTTGGTCTTGCCTAGTGCTATAGCAAGGTTATTTGATGAGTGTTTTTACAGTATAACCCATCCACCTGTGAAGAAATCACTGGGCCACAAGGCACTGTGTAGGTTGTCTGTCAAAAGGTGTTTTTACCATGTGAAGAAGTTCTTCCTACTACAGAATTGGAAACCAGTTATTAGAAAACAGTTTATTCTTTGATTTTTTTTTCTGACTCAACTGTGATGACTTTTTGTTGGAAAGCCTGAGAAAATGCACGTAGGGGTGCAGAGGGTTTTGAAATGACACACTAACCCGTGATGCAGCAGGATTTCCTTGTGAGCAGGAGCAGAGGGGCTGACTTCAGGATTGTGATTAATCTGAGAGGATGCAGTTTTTACTGGCTGCTCAATAGAGAGTGTGCAGTTGAAATTCTATGTTGCTGTTGCTGATGGACACATGGATTTACATCAGTGAGAGTGGGTAGTGGGAACGAAGCCTTTCTGAAGCTGGGTGAACAGTTAGTGCCAGTTCTGGAGGTTCAGAGCACTTCATCCATCTACAGCCCCTGCAGTCCATGGCCTCTGGTGCTTCCTAACGTTTTAGAAAGTGCTGGAGTTACTAGTTCACTGAGGGACAGCATTTCTGGCCAAATGTCCCCACCCAGTATGCTGTGGTTCAAAGTTGTGAGGGCAACTGAAACCCTGCCACTGGAGCTGTGTGACTGGGGTCTCTGAGCTTGTCAGCTCCTGTCCCTGTCCATAGCCTGTCCTTCATGTTGTGCAGATTTGTACATGACTTCTTCTGCAGCTGCAGTGCACCTTTTGAGAGTTGAGAAGGTTTGTAAACAATATTGTAGCTCATGTTTGGATGCATTGACAATGTTTGTTCCTTGGGGTAGTCCAAAACTCAACAAGTGAATATTTTTCATTTGAAAGAACAAAATGTACCTTGAGTTTGTGTCGGTGACTGTGGAATCTCTTGTTTCTTTTCCTTGGTTGTAAAGAAATGCTCTGATACACGTTGGCATACTGGTAATTTACATAACATTTTAGTAGGCAAGTGAGCCCACAGAAGTGTAAGGATGCAGGCGAGAGAAATGCTGAATTGAGATGACTTTCTAAGAAGAGTCCCTACACTGGGATGAGAACATGCCTTTACAGTAATATTGTGGTTTGTTTTCTGGTAACATGCACAAAAGCCTCTCATACCCTGCTGAGAACTCCAGAGTACCAGATCTGTAGTTACCACAAGACATTGAAAGGGGCAAACTCCACTGAAGTTGTGCAGGAATGTCAAAGCCAGAATTCACATGCAGCACTGCTGAATGGGTGATCAGCCTCTCTGGGATCTCCCCGTGCTGCACCTTGGAGTTTTGGGATGAGGCTCTGGCTTCTGGTGCTTGGAGTCAAACCCAGAAGATGCTGAATCTGGTGCCAAGATAAGGAAGTGCCTTATCTAAATCTGCTGTATTGACTTCAGGACTTAAAATGCCAGCCCATGTCTGCAAGATACTTCCTGCTTTCTTTAAAGTTTTGGGGATTTACTTGTAGTCATTCTCATTTATCAGTGGAGCTGTGAAACTCCAATTGCAGGTTGTCATCTCTCACTTGCAGTGCCACTCTGTCTGCTCATTTGACTAAAACCAGAAAGGAGGAGAGTTGGTTTTTGTTCTTGGAGAAGAAAGGGAAATCCTACAAAGTTTGAGTTCACGATCAGATAATTATTCTGTTGTTTCTATCCAGGGATATGCAGTATTTTGCTTTTCCATGCTGACGCAGTTTTGGTGGTTTGGGATTTCAGTATGTGAGCAGAACACAGGAACCTATTTCTTTGTTCCCTTAGAAAATATGTGGTTTGGAGAGTGTTACTATGACCTCTTGCAATTTTTCAGTCAGAAAACACTTATTTCAAAAATAAGTGTTGTTTTGTGAAGGCACACTGATTTTTTTTTTAAAGGCAGACTTCAACTTGCTGAAAGAGCTGAAGGGAAGGATCTGCAGAGGGAATTTCAGCTGTGATTTTGTAGTGACTTGCTAATTTAATTTCTGACGTGTCCTGTTGGAAGTCTGTCTGTAGGCAATGGTTGCGGCATTTGGCAGCTCATGTGTCACTGTGAGAGAATACCCAGGAACTCGGGTTTGAAGGAAATGTGCTCCTGGCTTTACCAGCTTTGCCACATTTCCTTGTTTGCATCCCTGCAGGCATTTTATAATTTGGAAAATGCTTTTTAATAATAACTGTGCTTGAGATGGGATGCCTTGGACAAGAGATCGATCAGGGCCCAAACAGCGTCACCTGTGTCCTGTTCTGAACTGTAGGTATGACATGAACTTGGTAAATTGGGTAACTCTGCCTTAATTTTGGAATATCTGGGGAGAAAATGCCTATATAAAAATGCAGGTAATTCCAAATGAAGTACAAGTAGTGCAGATACGAGGCTTTTCATGCCTTCAGGCCCCTGACTTTGGTCGGTGCTGCTCTCTGTGCCCAGAGCTGGGAGCAGTGGCTGCCCAAAACTACCTGCACCTGGTCCCTGATCTGCTGGTTATTCTGTCCAGAGGGGAATTTCGGCTTAAAAGACACAAAAAGGTTGCACCTGGTGTGGTGGGGCAGGCTCTCAGCCACAGCTGTCAGCATTATTAGATGTGAAGGCTTGATGTGGGAGTGTATTGTGAGCTGCAGTCACACAGTTATTAATCATTTATTTCAGAATTAGGAGCAGGAGGTGGAATTCTTAAGCCTGTCCCCCTTCAGCTGAAGGGCAGGTTGTTTCAGGTGGTTCTCAAAAGTCATGTTTTACTAGAAAGCAGCACGAGGGAACACCCAGCCAACTGTGTTCCTTGCTATGCAAGGTTTCAGCAGCAGATATGTTATTTATTCTATAAATAAAACCAGTGAGTTTATATTCTGTAACTCTACAAATGGCAGACTTGTATTATATTGGCAGGTTAGTTGAATGAAAACAGCATTGACAGATTGTTCAGCTCACAGGAAAAATACTTCGTTGTAGAGTTACTTAGGGATTATGCTGTGTGTCAGAAATATTTCTAAATGTCAACTGTTTTTTTTCAATAAAATTAAAAAAGAAATCCGAACAATTAATCTTGGATACATTTTTACATACTAAAGCATACCATGTGGAGGTGTTTTTTGAAACCAAAATCAAGTAACAAGCTGAGTGTCTGTTTGCTCTCCCCCACATGAGGGTTTCTCTCTTTCCTTTTAGGCTTAGAATCCCCAAGGACCTGGAAGATACCAACATGTTTGTGTTTATAAGTGGAAAATGAAACTTCATTTGCAAATGGGTAATGAATTCCACCTTAAATGCATACTCAGTGTGCCAGTTTTGCATTGTTAATTTCTACATCTGTTCATTAAGAGCACATGAGCTGGTTGCTGCCAGTGGAATTGCATAAGATGGTTGAGCTGCTCTGCTAGTCTTCCTCAGCTGAGAGGAATCTGTGTCTCCACATCTGTACAGATCTCCCTTCCCTTTGTGCTGCTGCTCACTTGACCTTCCCTGGAGCTCAATTCCCTACCTGGCAAACTCCTCTGCTTGGGAGGGAGGTGAATGAATGAGTGAATGGAGTCAGGCTGTCAGAGTCAGGAGTTGAAAGAGGTGATGCAAGGTCAGTGGCAGGAATATTTTTGCAGAAAAATGGTCCTGGAGATGGGGATCCTTCAGGTGCGAGGTCCAGATTGGCTCAGGTGTGCGTGCCTGTGCTGGGTGTGGGTGTTCAGCATGGAGCCCATTGCTCGGTGTAAGGTTGGGATTCTGTGGGTAGCTCTGACTTCACTGAATGCCCCCTGGCAGCTCTGCTGCCTGCAGCCTGTGTTTGTTCTTCCCTTCCTCAGGGCTGGTCCTGCCCTGCCAGAGTGGCCTGATGCCATCAGCACATTGTTGGCATTCTTTTCTGGATGGAAGTGTCCCAGTCTGGCCTCCAGCTCACATTCCCAGTATCGTGGGTCAGTTTGGGTTGGAAGGGACCTTACAGATCATCTTGTCCATGTTCTCAGGGACACCTTCTCCTGTGGGACTCCCCTGGGAGTTTGCTCTTTGTCTCCTGTCCCTTCCCCAGGAAACCTGTCCATGCAAGGCCTATTGTTGCCATGGCAGCTAAATTTCTTTAAGGGCCTTTTCTGAAGCATCTTGTTAAATGTCTCTTGGAAATTAAAGCAGGCTTTGTCAAGTACAGTCCACTGGTGTAAGGGAGGGCCTTATGAGAAATCCTGTAGATTTGTGGAACTTGACTTTCCTATACAAAAAGAAGGTTGATTTCCCTGTCTAAATGCTGTAGTTTATTTAGTTGCCTGCAGATCTATTTTCTGGAATGGTTTCTACTAAATTAGGCTCACTAGGCTGTAACATCAGTGTTAGGTGAGAGAGTAAACATAACTATAAATTGTATTCAAGAGTAAGCACTGCTTCAAGCAGTAGAATTTTATTTTGAAGGCTGTTTTTTTCCAGTTCACTTATGTGACTTTTTTGGTATCTGATAGTTTTGTTTTTCCCATACCCTTGCTTTAATAGGACATTGCTTGTGGGAGAGGAATTAAACATCTCTGTTCTAAGAAATTAATATTTTTAACAATGGAGAGGTACTTATATATTTCAGGTTCTCTGTTTTCCTGAGTTCAGTGGAAATTGGTCCATGTACTGATAATTACTGATAGTGGAGAAAAGGATAGAGAGAGGATATATGCACAGAATACTCACCTCTAGGCCTGTTCCCGTTGGCTTCTGGGCTTAAAGAAACCCAAACAAATGGTTGCAGTGATACTGTAAAATAAATAATGTAGCACAGGGAGTGCAAATCACCACTGCACAGATCATCCTTGCATACAGAGCTGCCTTTGGCTGCTTCCAGACTGTGCTCAGCCATCTGTAACCCTTGTGCCCTGCTGTACAAAGTGCTCTGGCAAAGGCAGTGAGGGTGGAGAAGCAGAGCTCCAGTGCTAAGGAGGGAAGCTCTTCCCCAGACTTGGCCACAGTTTTGGGTACTCTGCCCTTTGGGTTTCAGATCCTGGCTTGTTTATTCTTCACCTCCTTTCAGTTCCACGATCTTAGCGTTTCCATTAAGCTCTTTGATTCTTTTTCTATTTTAGCATTAGCTGATTGTTCTGCTTGTATTTACATAAATCAAATAGAATTCACCTCTAAGTGTCCTTTCCCATCCCTCTGAGAAGGGTCATTGTAACTGATCAGAAGAAATGACATGATTTCTGTGGGTTTACGCATCTCTTTTGCTTCCCTAGTCAGAGGAGTGGTTTTTGGATTTTTTTAAAATATCTTTAGTTTTTGTAAGCTCCATTTGCAACAGTTTTCTCTGACAAAGCAATAAAATGGAGCTAAAATTTAATTCCTGTTTCAAAATGGTCTAGGGAAGTTTTGAATGCTAATTACTGTGCTGTTGTACAAGATACTGGACATGCTCAGAATGTGGAGAGGTGTGTTTTGATACGGAATTGTTACACTTAGTTTTCTTCCCAAAAGAAACCAGAGAAGCTGCTTGTTTTAGCTTTGCAAAGGAAAGTTTTCACACACTCAAGTTCATATTGAGCACCAGCATCAAGGACAGAAAGCACTGGTGTGGGGGCTTATGTAAATCCTTTTGCCTGATTGGGTAATGAATTGGGAATTTCTTGTCTTGGAGGGAAATGTGAATGCCAGAGCCATTAGAGCAGGGAGGACAAGTCTTCTCCATTGGTATGCCTTACTTTTCTGATTTCTCATTGCTGGTTGTTGGATCAGAGCTGTTGGTGTCCTGGTGGAAAGTTCAGAAGGAAAGACAAGGGCTAAGAGATAAGGCTGAGGGATAAGAATCCAGAGAAGCCAAGTGTCACATTTGAAAGGTGGAGGGAGGAATTGTCACTTGCAGCTGCCATTACTTCTTGGACATTTTGTTTCCCCAAGGCAAATGTATTTTTTACAGAACTGCTAAGACTTGAATATGTATCATTTTCTAAACTTTAAACTAAGAATGTTTTCTTGGTGATCTCTACTGTTGAGGATTGCCAGGCCTTTTGCAAGTGTGCGCCATTCATCAGCATCATCCATAGCATTCATGCAGGACTTGGAGCCCCTGTGCAATGGCAGGAGGTACCCACCAGTTTTTTCTGCAGTAAATTCTGTGCTATTGGCAGGGTATGTCACTGACGGAGTTTTATTGTGAAATACACAGCTGAGAATAACCTTTCACATCTTCCTCGCCCATAAATTTTTGGCAGTCAGCTCCTTTGTTGTCTGTCC
Organism: Pseudopodoces humilis; assembly: GCF_049639895.1. Lineage (NCBI taxonomy): Eukaryota > Metazoa > Chordata > Aves > Passeriformes > Paridae > Pseudopodoces > Pseudopodoces humilis. The sequence continues at coordinate 6,099,394 of NC_142210.1, read as the reverse complement.
CTCAAACAACTTCCTTGACCTAAAGTCATGCATTGGTAACACCCACATCCAGGGTTGAGCTATTGTGTCTGCCTCTGTCCTGAAGGCCACGTATTGCTCCTCTTTGTAACTCGTGCTTGCATTCAGGCCGATGTCAAAAGATAATGATTTTGTGTGGCAGTGGTCACAGAAAGTATTCAGCATGTGGGACAGCTCTGATTTGTAGTTCTCTAATTCTGATCTCTTCACCCACAGGCCTGGTAAATGACAAGGAGCACCACTGAAGTGTCACAGAGTGTGCCACTGCAGTTATTTATGCTGCTGGAATCCCAAGCCTGTGTGCAGGTTCACTGGTACTGGCGGATGTGAGCCTGACACAAGGAAGAGCTTGTGGAACTAAACTGTAATGGAACAATCACATAATTAAAGAGCATGGGAATGTACAAAACCAGTGACTTCCAGCTCTTCAGAAGAAATAAATTCATGATGAGCTCTCTTAGCACTAAATGAGGCGTCAGGGGTGAGCAGAACAGGCTGTTCCCATTCGTGATGGGGGCAGCTGGGCTAGAGCAAGTGGTGTTGTGCCAAGAAACTGCAGCTCCTGCAGATCCTCAACTAGCTTGTTTTATATATGTATATAAGAAAGAGGTGTCTTTTTTTAATGTCTGGTCAAGCTATTACTGGTGTTGGTGGCATGCCAGGCTCTTTGATTGAAGACCCAAGAGCAGCTCGAGTGTCTCGAGGCAGTGCAGGACATGTCCTGCCCTTCCTGCAGCTCCTGCATCTGATGTTGCAGTCAGAGCTCCCTGAAATGGGGCCTCGGTTGGGAAGACAAAAAGCTGTGGGGAAGGAAGGGAAGAACATGCTGGTAAAAGGCTAGAAATTATCTGAATATCATCTTGCATTCACCACACTTGCCTATTAATAGCCAACAAAGAACAAAAATTTAATACACAGGGCAGCCTCATTTGTATTATTTTTCCTTAGCTGTAAGCACAGGCAGTTTGGAACTTGGTTGCTGAGGATTTTTTTTTTAATCCTCAAGGGGAATGTTGGTTTTCTTATTGTTATAGATGGCTCAGATGAGCACGCCTGTGGTTGAGATGGGTATTGTTAGGCAGTTACTCCCATCTTGTTTCAAATAACACATGACTGACAAATCAACTGTCCTGACTGGAAAGTCCTGTGTTAAGTTTTTAGCTGCAGATTGCTTATTTTTGTGGTGTTTTAACAAAACTTATTCAAATTGATTTTTGAATATGAAATTAAGGTGGGGTTTTTTGTTTGGTTTTGTGGTTGTGGTTTGTGGTTTTATTTTTGGTTGGTTAGTTTTTGTTTTGTTTAGGTTTTTTAGGTGTGGTAAATACATTTTCTTCTAAGGATTTCAGTGGGAAATTCCTGCTGAGTTTTCATACTTTAGGGTAAAGGCCTGTGGCTTTAATGAGATCATTGTTTCTTAGTTGTTAAAAAAAAATAAATCCACATTGCTTGATCATTTCATGATTATCTGCAAAATGGTAAGTGGTAGCTTGGTTTGACTCAGATATCTCTTTCTTGCAGATTTTGTAGTTGTGCAGGTTTTGCATGGGAGCAGGTTGCATGTGCCACATGGAGAGTAACCTTCAGTGCATCCTTCCGACTCTGGCAAGGACAGGAGTTGGACAGACATCAGTTTGCTACTTGTGAACAGAAGCCATTCCTGAACACCAGAGTGTGTGAGGCATAACTCCCCAGGTTTGGAAACCAGGCTTTGGTTTTTTGGTTTCTTGCCATAAAGTTACCAAAAAGTGGATCTTGTCAGTCAGGTGTCTTTTGTGCTGTATCCTTGTTTTCCTCCAAAGCAGGCAAGTTACCGTGGGCTCCGATAAGGAACAAATGTTTTTCCTAACTTTGTTTATGAGAGAACATTTATTTTGGATGAAATCTCCCAGAGGAACTTGAATAGACAGCGGATGGGAAGATCAGTAAACCCAGCAGGATATAACAACATTGTGTGCTTGGGCTGTTGAGAATGTGGAATACGAAATAAGGGAGCAAAATGATGCGGTTTTAACCTGGCCAAGAGCTGAGAGGTGGTGTTGAGATCAGAGCTGGTGGTGCTCAGAGTGCATTCTGAGGGTGCACAGAAGGGTGCACCTACAGAGTGTCTCAGTTTGGCTGCAGTCCCAGGTGGAAGGTTCCTGTCTTGGCGGACAGTGTACCACTTTTTTTTTTTTTCCCCTTAATTTTAAATTAAGGTTGATGATATGTGATGAGAAAAATTGAAACCACCCTCCATCATGTTCTTTTTCTTGAAATATTTTTTTCCTTACCCTGCAGCTGATAAGAATTTCCCTGTATTTAAGGGATTTAACCTTGCAGTATGATTTCTTGAGGACTACTACCCAAAATGTTGCAATGGTTAGTAGTGTCCTATAATACCTGCTCTGCAGTCCTCTACTCCTGGCTTTCAGGCAGAAGTTTTCTGTTATTTAGTCCTATAATTATTTTCCTTTAAGAACAATAGTTTACTTTTGAAAAATTGCAAAGTGTTTATCACTTACGTGTCTCCATCCTCTAACTGGAATGTGCTGTGTTGTGAGAATAGATGCTAGAAATACTTTTACTGTTGTAAAGAAAGACTCGTACTGTTGGTTTTATGTAATGAAAGAACTGGTGGAGTGTGTTTTTCTCTAATTATTTTATTTGAATTTTTTTCACTGATTTGTTTTGTGCATTGCTGGAATCCCTAGGATCACGACTCTTGAGCCCAAAACCGTCTTGCTTTTACAACCATTAAGGGATATTAAAGCTGCAGACCTCTGTCAGTTTTGTGTTTTACTGGAACAATGGACTTGTACTAGGATGGTTATTTATTTACTTTTACTTTTGTGGCTCTTCCTGGGCTTTCTTTGTTCTTGGAAGAACACAGAATAAAAAAAACAATGGAGCGAGAGCTTGAGTTAATCCCTTTGTCTTGGGGTGCGACAATTTACAATATTCTTGACAACTGCTTGTCTAATCTCTTAGTTGCTGGAAGTTTCACTGCATTTCCTAAGCAGCTTGTTCCAGTGCTATATATTTTTACTGACTGGTTTGTTTCTGGTGTTTAACTGACACATTTTGCAGTTAACGTTTGAGTTTTATTTGATCACAGTGAGCTATTTCTGATGTACCTTAGTGTCCATGAGCTGTCATATTTTTTTCTCGAGCTTTAACACAAACTGGGTCTTTGAATTTCTCAGTGTTTCCCTCTTCCTCTGGTTTTCTTGTCCTCTGACCCAGCTTACTGCTTTGTAGACTCTCTCCTGTCAGTTCATATCTCAAAGCCTGGGCCCCCAAACTGGGCACTCTGTTTTGATGACTTAGTGGTGCAAGGTGAATTGTTCATTTATTTATTTATTGTGACGAGCTCTTCACAAGAGTCCCTTGCTCTTCCCTCATCCTCTTGCTTGTTATTCATGGAAGGCTTTGCAGGCCATCCCAGGGGTTGTGCTTGGGTATCTGGAGTCACTCTGGATTCTTTCACCGAGAGACACGGTCACCCTTGTCACAGAGGGAGGGATGGAACCCGCACAGGAAGTGACTGTCACTGGCAAAACAAATGGATATTTGCCCTGGGAACCCACATGGAAGGCGACTGTCACTAGTGAAACAAATGGATATTGGCCTGTGACAGGGACAGCTTCCCCTGTGTGGTTAGCACGGGCTGCAGCACAAACACAGGATCAATCCTTGGCTGAGATGGCATCAGAGAGGAGCCTGGGCTCTCCCCTTGCTCCTGGGGAGGAGTGTGAGGATGCTGCTGGCTGATGCAGTTGTCTGTGCTGTCATTTGATTAGCTGCAGTCTTCAATATTCATGAAGAGCACTGAAGAAAGAGGCTGCCTTGTTTGTTCAGCATCAAGCTCTTGGAAGCATACATGGAACATTGGTTTTTTCACCTCCTTTGATTTCAAATGCTGCTTTTTTGTTATTATAAAATGGTACAAGTCTTCGTGACGACTTTGACAATACGGGAAGAAGACTTGGGGTTTTTTTGTGGTAAAAGTATGATAGCAGCTGTAAGACAAAAAACTGGGAAAGAAAATTAAAAGATGCTAAAAAAGTGAAGAAGGGATGCATTTAATATGGATGTAATCTGTGTCTTTCACAGACTTGCCCTAAAATTTTCCTAGGAAACGGCTGTCTTCCAGCATGGATAGCATTTGCAGCTTTTGTTTATTCCAAACTGAAGGTACATTTTTGTACCAAACAGATATGTTTTGAGCCTTGAAACCAGTCTTCTAGTTATGACATCATTAGCAAAGTTTATTTACTGTCTGCTTGAATGCTGAATCCTTTATATCACAGCATTTGTTTCCTATCAGTTTATAATCTTCAGGGAATAACTTCAGACAGATCTGCTTTGGTATGCTACTGTTTTAACTGCATAATTATTTGAAACTTGGATTTCACTCCTTGTTTCCTTATTTTGAAACTACCTTTTACTGAGTTTTACAAGCTAATTTGTCATGGGACTATCAGTAGAGGTGGGATGAAAGTTAAAAATTGATCAGTTTATAAGTAAATAAATGGAACTAGATTGTTCTTTTTAGGCTTTACTGAATTTCGTTCACTTAGTAGCTTTATATTGATAAACATACCTAACCTTTTGTATTTTTTAGTGCTTTTTTGTTGTCAGTTAGTGCTTTCCCACCTATTTTTTTTAGATGACAGGCTATCACCTTTGCTGCCCTCTTGTCTCTCCCAAGTGTCTGCTTTTGACTGATGAGCCTCTGTCCCCCCGACCATTGCTGCCGGTTCCTTGCGGAGCAGTTTGTGTCCTTGGAGCATGAGGTTGTGTTCCTGGCAGGGCTGGAGCTGTTCCAGGCTGTGCCTCGGGGAGAGGACGAGTGCTCTGTGCAGGTCTGGGATGAACGGGGGTACTGTGTGTGTGTCACTGGTGCCATCTGCCTTGGCCAGCCCATCACAGCCACTGCACTTGTACAGGTGTTTCGGAAACACGCTGAGGGAATTTGTCAGCAGATGAACGGGACTTTGAGTAGCAGAAAAATGCAGGGGATGGTGGCTGAAAAACCTTCCTTTGGTGCCACATGTCCTCCCTGTGCAGCTGGAGCTCCCCAGCCCTGCTGCTGTGCTGGGGGGTGTTGGCAGAGGTGTTTGGGAAGACAGGGATTTACCTTTGCAGGTTAGAGAGCGCTCTGTGGTGTGAGGATGGGAATTGTTATACTGAGGGCTGGGCTGGAGAAGCTGTTGATGTTTTGGGTCTGTACTTCTGTGGTTCCCAACCTGATGGAGCACGCTTTGTTGTATACTTGGACATTTTACTGGGTGGGGCAGCACAGAGTGAGTGAGTGCTCAAGGAACCTGGCTAGTTCTCTGGGAATATGGTTTTAGTCCCTATCATTGCAGCTGGGAAGCCATCAGCACTTTATTCTTCCAGTGTACCTCCCAGGGAAACTCATCTCCATGATTACATCACTTACCAATATATCTCCCTTTTTCATAGACTAGGAAGAGCCTTACCATCAATCTCTTACTTTCCCTTCTAAAAGCCCTCAGAAATCCAAAGGTTTTTGGGAAAAAAAAGGTAAAAACAGTCAACTGTGCTCGGATCTCTTGAGAGTTTGGCACTGTGTGTATAAGAAGCTTGAGCTTTAAATGTTTAAATCAAAATCCATTCAGTCTTAGGATATTTTTCTCTCTGGTTTCATCCCGTAGCACACAATTCTGCCAGTCTCTCTCCTGCTCTGTTTTCTGTAGACTGCAATATTTTTAAGAATCCTTTCCTTGATCAAGCTCCAAAACTGTTTTCCTGTTCCTCTTCATAGTGGCTGTATCTAAGTTTTTGGTTAAGAGACTCAACAGTTTAGTGTTGAAACAAGAAAAAGTTTGTGCTGTTTTATCACAACCTTGTAACTCTTTCTTATCTGAAATTAAAATAAGAAATTAAAAAAAAAAGAAAGACTTTAACAGACCAAAACAACACCCAGTAGGGAAGGGGAAGGTAAACGACTAAATGTGGGGTATAACAAGGCAGAATTTCTTGCTTCTCACAGCCAAGAACTGGATCATTGGGTGTCAGGAGCAGGAATCTCACCAGCTACCTGACAGTGGTTTGTCCCTAAAATCATTTTGGCTTAGGAACTTTTAGATATTAAAGATTTTATTTTCCCCTGTTACTTGGGGGCTCTGCTCAGAAAACAGGTGATAGACTTCAAGCATTCATTTCAATCTTACCTTGCTCTTGTAATGTCAGTTGTTGACTTAAGGAAATCATCTTATGTTTGCAAGTCAGTAGTTAACTACTGTGCTAATTGTTTTCTCTTCCATTTCCCTGTAATGGGGTTGTGGTGGTTTAATTTTATCCAAGTCTTCATCAGTCTGGGAGTTTGCAAGCAGATTAGAAATTAAATTGTACCATAGAGAACAGGCAATAATAAATACCCTTTTAGATGTTAATTTTTAAATAATAAAAAGAATTATAAAACCTCTCCTGTTAAAAATGATACTTTGAAATGTGTGCTGGGTACCATTTTTCTAGTGAACTGAAATCTCACTATGTTTTCTTTATTCTTCCTTTGGCAATTAATCTCATGACTCATTCTCCCAGTTCATTCTTGTAGTAAGTTCAGCAGCTACTCTAAATGACAATCTTTTTTGAAATGTGGCTGCCAAATTGCATTTTCATGTCAGATAAATATCTTCTGTCTGTAAAGAACACATGGACACCTGCTACAGAAACATTAGTTGTTCCATCTCAGCTCAATGTGTTCATGTATCAGTGCTCCCTTCTTTGAGGAATAAATGAAAGTGGAAGAGGCTTTTGTGCCCATTGGTAAGGAGCTTATGAAACTTTTTATAGATTAAAAGACACAATTTTCTCAGCATTACCCTAGGAATTCTGGAGAGATGTTTTTAGCTTCAATGTGGGAAATTTTGCTGAAACTAGTAACTGTCTTATTTTGCATTCTGTTAACATGCCCAGTGTCTCTGGAAATGCAAGATGGCTGTATTGACTGCAGTTAATATGTGAATAAAACATACAATTAAACATAATATTTTTTATAATATATATAGAGTATATAAAATGAATAAAACATGAGAGTGTTGTAGAGTTTCCTGAGTTCTGACTGCAAAGGAAGGTTCAAGGTTTGGGAGTGCTTGGCTGGTTTTCACTGGTGCTGTAGGTTCAGAGGGCTGGCACTGAAACAGGCTGGTTTTTAAAAGTGCAGTACCCACAGGTTCTATTAGACATGATGTCCAGGCTCTCTGTTGTCTCACATCTGCTCATGGTGCTTTGTCTACAAGATCACGTCCTTCTTACAGTTCTGGTTTTGAATGGTACCTACAGAAATATGAAGTGGATGGGATTTGATTTCACTTTATTTTATTTTTTTTTTTAAATTGAAGAATGTAAGAGCAAAAACCCACAGGCATAAAAACCTCAAACACATTCAAGGGTGGAGTTTGTGCTCTACATACTGATTGGGCATTACCTGTGAATTCTCTGGGAGCTGTATATTCAGGACCTTCTGTACTTAGGAAGGTTGTGTGATTTTCAGCATATACGTTTTGGAGTGCTGAACGCCTGCTTTATAAGTGCACAGTGAAGTCCAAATTTCAGCCTGCAGCTAAGACAGGTGCCTTCCATAGCAGATGCACAAGTAATTCCCTATATTCCTGCAAAAGAGGAATGAGCCTAAAAGCATCAGTTCAAAAAAGCAGTCAGTTCCCTTTTCTCTCTTTGTCAGTATTAATACCAGAGCATTTTTTGATAAAGAAATATAAAAATCGGTGCTGGGAATTGCACTAGAGTTGCGCGGCTTTTGGAGCTCCCATTCCTCTTGTGTTTCCTCTTGCAGCCAGGTGTTGGAAGGCCAGTTAGCAATCCTGCAGGGATGTGCTCCTTCCCAAGTGCCTTTGGGCCTGGGATAGACTGATAATGTGTTTTGCCATAGATTTTACAAATGCACATGAAAGCAGTGTATCCTGCTTGAAACCCATTATTTAGAAAGCTGATTGTGACAGAGACAGGAGAACATGGTAATCATAGCAGAACTGGCCAGGCTGAGATAAAGAATAAGAGGTGGGATTGCTCTTTTCTGTTGGTCATGGGCTGGAAATCGATTAGTGTTGGACTTGAAATATGTAATTAATGATGAAAAGAGCCACTGGCAATTTGGAGTGTATTGAACATGAGCTGTGTAATGAAGTAGGGAGGTAAGCTCAACCACTTTAAATGGGAGAACCTGTCATATCTGTAATATTAAAAATCTGTCTTACTATTAGAAAATGGAAATATTACAGTACTCAGTAATTTATAGTATTTTGCATTAAAAATTGGGACGAGCTAATTATGGGTATTAAAATGGCTGCAATAAAATTTGGACATTAAAAGTTTATGGAAGCGCTAAGCAGTAATTAAGGATGCTATTTTAAAATATAAAATTTAATAAAGTTGAGCAAAGCAAAATCGTCATGCAGCTCACAAAGGGAAGTGTAGAAAGAAAAATCTGCTTTTAAATCCTTATTGTCTCTTACTGAATTTAGTTGAATAACTAAGGAACTAGACTATCCTCTTCTCATACATAGTATAATTTGAGATATTCCCATGTCCTTACTAAAATTGGAGAAGATAGTCCTTTGCATGTTTATCTAATTTTATACTTCAGTTGATAGTGGATTAGAGACTAAGTTGAGAATTTTTTGTCTACTCTGTATTTTCTGGAATTTTTCTATTTTAGAGCTTCTGAGATCACAGCTTAAATAAAAGCTATACTTTTATGCCTAATCAAGCAGCTTCCTCATTTTTAGCTGGTGAAATATTTTTGGCACCCTTTTCTCAATCTGACCTTGCTGGGCTACTACTGCTAGGAGAATGGCAGCTCCCTGGAGAAAAGGAGGAAAGCTCTGCTTCCAGCTGGCTCTGGATGACCTCTTTGGTACTAGAACCTCCTCATGGAACAGTCAGAGAAAATCCAGGCAACCTCTCTATCCACCTGCAGGCCTTTGGATAAGCTCTAACAGTAGCCAAGAAGCTCCTGGGAAATAGCAAGAAGTTACAAAATTTCACCAGTTTCTTCAGAAGCTCAGCAGAGGCTTAATGGATTGTCTGAATATTGAGTTGTCACCTGGAATGGCACTTTTCCAAAAAAGATTTACATTACGTGTGTTCTTGAGCCATCCACCCTCTCCCCGTCCAGACAGGTAGTGGTACATCAGTGGCACTGAGCTGGATTAAGTACATTGCTCAGTTAGACTGGGTAAGATGAGGTAAATAGAATGGGGCCTTTCAGTTTGCCACCAACTTGTTTCTTAACTGCTTTTCACTGATTACCTGATTGTCCTGATTACCAAGATGTGCCCCTTTCTGCTAAAATGTTGGTGATGTTTCTTTAGCACATGCAGGTTTGAAGGTTCAGGCTAAATCATTTGGGACAGGGAGACTTGCAGAGCTCACTTTTAAACTGTGTTTATTGATGAGTAATCTTTGTTCATTGATACCTGTGATTGTTGATGAGTAATCTTAGTTTAGCACCAGCATCATTGACTCCTAATGAGCATCATTGCCTTTCTCTAGGAATACAGGAGGATTTGTGTTGAATTCTAGCTGTTCTAGGCTCTATGCATCCCCTAAATGGAGTTTGAGCATGTCCAGTCACTCTTTTTGAAACCCAGAATAGAATTACTATCTCATATGTCCCTGAACAAATAATTCTGGAAATGTTTTTTGCTCTAAGTTTTACATTCACTGCATTTTCCTTGAGAAGTATTTCTGAAAAAAATTTCGTTGGCTTTTCCTCAAATCAGAAAGTGTTTGTTCTTGTTACGTCTAGCTGTTCAGGTGGATGGATATTGCCTTGATCACTGGATTGAGTTTTCACAAAATAGTGGCAGAGCTCTGAGAGCACTCCTTTTGAACACTGCAATTAGGTGCTCTTCAACACTTCTCTTAGCAGGACCCTGATCAATACAGTACTTCATAATTTCTCAGGTTCAGCTCAGATTTAGAGAGGTTGTCAGTTTTAATGTGTTCAAATTATTCTCTGGAAGCAATCGTGCTGTTAGTTCATTCAGCAGACCAAATCAACTTGACCTGGACCAGGAAGCTGCCTCTCATCCTAAACCCTTATCATGATTTACTAAACCCTCTGCATTCATTGATGTTGCCTGTTCCAGCTACTGCTTTTCATATTACCAGGGAAGTCATTAACAACTTCCTCTTCTCTGAGATTATGGTATGGCTTATTAGAAGCCACATATCAGTCTTTTTGCTTTTATCACCTGCTTTCCTTAATTCTTGAGCCTTTGTTTCCTGCATTAAAAAATAAATAAGTAAAAAGACCAGCAACTCAGAAGGGTAAAATGCTGAGCATTAAATCCTGTGCTACTAAAGCTCTGGGATTAAGAGTTTTTTGACTGCTGAATTCTGGAAGATTTTTGGAACAAACCTTTGAATGTGTATTAGTTTGGAAACAGAGAAGTCAATCCTTTAAAACAGTTCTGCAGTCCACATTTAATTGTCTGTGTTTATTCCAAATGCTTTTAAGGTAGAAAAGAAGCTTAAAGGTTCTTGGCAAATACGTGCTACTTGGATAGAAACCCAACTATTTTAACAGCTGTTTTCTGGGGATTGTCTTGGCTTCTCTTGTTCTTGGTGATTTCTATCTGTATGGGCAGTTTGATGTCACCTTCTGCTGATTTGTGGTTTTCAGTTTGGTTCTGTAAGGCAGTGTGGCTTTGCAAGTGTTTGAGTCACTCCTGTCACTGCCAGGACAATGGGACAGAGGGGACAAGGGAAAAGCTCAGGGTACTTCAATATTGCTAATTTTTGGTCCTTTGAATAGGGGTTCAGATTTTTTATGGTTTGACATAACATGTTATTTAAATGCATTAGAAGGATTGAGTTGCTGCATGTCTCAGCAGCACAGCCACTAATTTAAATTCAATTTGGAAGGAGTGGGAGGTGTCCAAAAGACAAATTCCTGCAGTTTTTGTGAAGGCAGATAACTTGCCAAAGCTACTCTCTTAACATCTCTTTCTTATCCCTCTTCTACACAATCCTTTAAGAGCAGGATTTCAGTTGTTAGAGAATCCACACAGTTACAGAACAGTAATCCATGCAGAACCAAGCTTCATTGTTTCCACAGCTTGTGGAACTGCTGGAAAAGACAAACAGAAGGGAAGAGTAAGTGTCCAGCAGTCTCAGGCCAAACTCTACAAAGAGAGCTTTTATCAGTGTATCAGCATGGCAGCAAAGACTTCTGATACTGTGGTTCCTGAAAATAGAAATAATGTTCTGGTTCTGGAAGAAAATCTTCATCACAGTTTTAACTGGAGCAATTATATTCCCAGGAAACGCAACAGGAGGGAGAGAAAAATGTATTGTACCTCCTCAGAAATCCCCACAAAGTAGCTGATTAGATTTAGGATCTCATTTGATGGCACATGATGTGTGCTTGCAAATTCATTATTTTTAATGTGGGATTGTGCCCGACTCTTCCAAAGCCACACAATCCATTTACTGCTTTGAAAGAGTCTGTGTACCAATAACTGTTCTTGTTCTCTGGGTCAGGAGGTGGTTCCACTGCTGCTTTTACACTTCTTGGTTCTCTGGTTGGTGAGGGCAGAGGGCTTGGTGCACTCAGCCTCTTACCCTCAGGCAGTAGAATGGGAATGCACATTGATCATAAGAGGGAATATGGTTTTATTATACTTCATGCATATTGTATAAATTGTTATGGATTAATATTTTACTTCTAATTTAAGAAGCAGTTTATTTGTATGAATTACTTTTTGAGATTTGACAGCTAGTTGGTAGAAATTATTCATTTACTGGGGAAAAATTCAGCTCGTTTGAGGTTTCAGGTTAAATTTGACACCTTCAAATCTGACTTTTCAGTGCAAACTGAGCTTTATGCAGTGCTGATGGCAAATGGAAATTATTTCTAGTTAGCTAATAAATATAACCATTGACAGCTTAAAAACAGAAAGGAAATCCAACCTTTAAATAAAAGGAAAGACTGTCCTACAGCCTTATTAGAACTGTCTTTTAAGAATTAAAATATGGGAATTATCTTAATGATGAACAGATCACTGGAAAAAAGCTATGTAGGATTCATCTAAACCATCAATTTTTCATGTTAGTGCTAATGTATGAATTTAGTAAGAAATGGTTATGTTCATGTGATCCTGATAGCAAAGCTGGCGTTAATGTGGCCTTTTGACTTCCATCTGAAGAAAAAGTGGAAGCCTAAGGACCACATGAATTTTCAATGATAAGTATCAGAGTTTCAATGTTTAATTACACTGGCAAATTATGCAGAAAGGGACAGTGGGATTTTATAAAATGTTTTGTTAAGGCCAGGGCTGTATCGCCTCCTAATAGTGAGACGGCAGCAGTGTATAGGATAAAATGTAAAAGGTACATCTTTGGGATCAAAAGAACTCTAGAAATGATGGACCTGAAGGTCTGGTAGTCAGCAGATTATTTTTGGGGAGGAGTGTTCTGGGAGGTAGGTAAGAACACAGTTAAACAGTGAGCTCAGAACTCACTGTATGCTGCTGCTGGAAGGTGCACTCAGCTTCCCTCCATCCTTCTGCCCTTGTTTGCCACACTGTGCTCTTGCCAGCGTAGTCTGCAGCACTTAACGTTTCAGAGGACTGTATTTTAAAATTGTGGATAATTTATTTTTCAACTGGAAATGTTTCTTAGAAGAGGAGACCGAGGAAGAGATATGAAGTATCTGAGCCCCAAGTAGAGAAATGGTTACTTAGAGAGGGTTTGCTGGTGTATCTTGCTGACAGGAATTAAAGGGGGGCACAGACTCCAGAACAAGTAAGGGTTGGGACAGGACAGGATGGAACCTTCATTTGGGTCAGTGAAGGAAAAGAAGCAGAGAGGGAAGGTGGTGCCTGACAGGGAGGTATCCTGGCCCTGGCTGGGTCTGTGGGAGAAACCAGCCTCCTGAAAATGCAAAGGAGAAGCTGAAAAGCTGGTTCCAGCATGCCCTGGCTGTGTGGATGGAGAGGTGCGGATGGCTATGGCATTCTAACTGCTGAGGAACCACTGCTCTGTGAAACTCACCCGGTGCCTCGAGATACCAGGGTGATGTCAAGACAGGCAAGGATTTTGTCCTGAGCAAAGGGAAAGGTCCAGAGGGGAGAAGTAGATTTGGAAAGACACAAGAGGAACTTACAGTACTGAATGTAGGTGGTAGTGAAAGCTGACCTGCATTGATTATTATCAGAGGGGTTTGTCAGGGTGGGATATACATTTTTGAATAAGAAAGAACCCCCCTATACATATAATATTAGGGAATGAAAACTATCACCTAAAAAGATAATAATGCAAAATCTAACGTGTGTAAATACAAGCAGTTGGGAAGATACAGATTTTGGGAGTGTTCTGGGGAGTGTGGCTACACACATGCATTTGTCTTGTGACTAGGCTTTTGGCCTCTGTAGAAGTACAGGTCTTAACAGGTCTTTCTTCTGCCCCACATAGTATTTTTATTATTGTAGATGTGTTTAAAAAAAATTAGCCAGAAAATGATACCACTTCTTAATAACTTAGAAGGTTAGGGTATCTTGCTGTTCTCAATTATTTAAAGGTTTGATTCATGAAACTGCTCAGTCAAATTCTGGATTTTTAAAAAAATAAAAAAATTCCAGTTTAAAATTCCTGTTAAAAAACCTGGAGACCTGTGTCTGTTGGTATCTCAGGGGAAAGATTAAGAGAAACTTTACTGTTGTATTTAAACAATAGTTTTTAACTAGCCCTCTGCCTCATGACTACTGCCAGCTGTCCACAGGTAAGAGGGGAAAAGTTCTTCCATCTTGATGTGAGAAAAGAGATTTTAAGGCGCTGTTTTTCTTGCTGTTCAGAGACTTTTCAGATTGTTACACTAACCATAACTACAAATGAAACACTGGTTGGTTGTACCTGCTTTGCTCCTGTGAGCTGTCAGCCAGATGCAGTGAGATAGAATTGCCACTGTACCCCTGCCTCTGGGCCTCACTGCCTTGGGGAGATGTGTATCTCACAGCTCTCTCACAATATATTTTATATATATATAAGAATCAGACTTTCAAAGGTGGTCTTTGTTATCCAAGCTAAAAGGATTAGTTGTGATATGGTTTTTAGAAAATCCTCCCTGTGAAGTGCAGGACAAGTGGAAAGTCCCTGTAGGAATTGTTGCACACACAAAACCAGGCCAGGGTTCTTGCTGGAGCTCGCTCAGGCTGAGCTGCTCCCTGAGGTCACACAGAAGTTTGGGCAGGATTTCTGTCCCATCCAGCCACTGCACCTCAGGCCTCGCAGTCACTCGCTTTTCCCCACCAGCAGGATCAGAGAGAGAAATGGAAGGGTAAAAGCTGGACAGCTCATGGGTTGAGAGATGCCCAGTTTAACAGGGAAAGCAAAAGCTGCACACAGAAGCAAAGGAAACCAAGGAATTCATTCAGCCTTCCCACAGGCTGCTGTTCCACACCTCCAGGGTAGCAGGGCCCTAGCACAGGTAACAGTGACTTGGGAAGACAAATGCCATCACTCCAAATGTACCCCTTCCTCACTCTTCCCTCCACTTTATATACTGTTCATGAAGTCCTGAAGTCTGGAATATCCCTTGGGTAGGTTTGGGTCACTGTGTCCCCTCCCAGGCTCCCTCAGGCCCTCCCCAGCATTGCCGTAGGAGGGGCAGGAAAGGCCTTGGCTCCGTGTGAGCTCAGCGAGAACAGAAAGATCTTACCATTATCAACCTGTGTTCAGCACAAACATGAACACAGCCCTGTACCAGCCCCTGTGAAGGAAATTAACTCTACCACAGCTGAAACCAGCACAGTCTCTTACTCTACTTTCTGACACCCAGAAGGATTTCAGCTGGCATCAATACCTGTATATTGTCAAAGACTGGGTGCTGTGAGAGTTTGATGTTCATCTCAAACAAGAAAACATAACAGGAAAAACGATTTTTATCTTTGTTATTGAGAGAATGGTTTGAACTGGATTTAGAGGATGTGAGGAAGGAAATTGAAACACTTTTAAAGGTCACATTGGAGCTTGGAAGCTCTGCAGGCTTTCTCAGCATGTTATTATGCAGACAGCCCTTGGTGATCCAGGGTCTCTGCAAAGCTCACACTTGTACATCATCTCTGTACATGTTCTGTACAGAGAATATTCTTCAATTAGCAGTGCACTGACCTTTCACTGGTCAGAGTAACAGTCCATGGACAGCACGTGTGCTGTAGCTGAGAAAGGCAAAGAACTGGAACTTAGAATATACACTTGACTGAAAATCAGCTGCTGGTGTAAGGCAGGGCTGTGAGAGGAAACAACAGGAAATGAGTTGTTGTGGGTAGTACTGGAGTATTCTTGAGTTTCTAATTGTGCTAGTTGAATTTTCTTGAACTTTTCTCTCTGTGAATTGGCATTTTAGATGTTTAGTTCTTTTCTGTGCTTATGCTTTGTATCTAACACTTATCACCAAAAGCTGCTGGACACCTGTATCCAGAGAAAGGGACAATGCCACAGACTTAGTCTGATGGCTAATTAGAAATAACCTGGCCACAGGATTTCATGTCTGCTGAGGCTGAAAGTGGATACTTGGTTTTTTGTTTACTCAATGTGTTTTCAAATCCATTGCTTCTTATTAATTTCACTCAAAACACGTAACAGAAACCTAAATTAAATTATGTTTTCTGTGTGTTCCTATAGATTATTTTGCAACTAAGTTGAACTTGCTTAAATTAGACATTTAATGATATTTATGAGTGATTTTCCCCCTTTAAGACTGAAATGAAGTTTTTTTTCATACTTCATTAATTGTGTGCACTTAAACAGAATATGGGAGTTACATCTTGGTGCTAAATATGTGTCATTTGTTCATTTTTTCTATTGGTAGTGAGTCTAAGCCCACACTGGGTTTCCCAGTACTTCCTTATGTGGACATAAAGCCTCTGTGTTTATTTGTTAATTTTTTGGAGTATGTGGTATGTTCCTGTGAGCCATGGTTATTAATTGACAGATGAGTTACACTATGATGGCACTTAAAATGCACAACGTGTATTTCTGAAAGCAGTCGTTGCTATAGCAACTTTCTAGTAGGTCACTGGCAGTGTTGTGTGAGTGTGTGTGTATGATTTGGCTGTTAATGCAGACTAATACTGGTAGAAAAATGAGAAATGGGAGAGTCAGAAAGACGGGGTAGCCCTTCCCCCCTCCCTGTCCTCTCCCCTCAAAACAGTGTAAGAGAATTTTTTGGAGAAAATGCTTACTTAGGATATTGCATGTATTGTCAAGAAACTGGCTATCATCTGCTATAATTATATGCTTTCTTTCTATTTATGTAAAGATTATTATAAAGCCTCCAAATGGCCTTAATCTGACTCTGCTTTTTCTTCGCAATTTTTAGAGTTTGGTTTGGAAAGTACTCAGTTGATCCAAAAGTAATGTGTTGTATTTATTGAGCATTAACACCTATTTTTGAAGTACATCTCCAGCATGCGCTGGAATTTTGAGAAATTGGGGGGGGTTTCCCTCTTTTTTTAAGATCTTTCATCAAGGTACATCCATTTCTGTAGCAATTTAGGCCAATGCAGATCTCTTGGTCCTGTTCTCTCCTGATTGTTCCTGTCTCTCCTAGCCCTGGTCCTGTGCTTGTGCAAACAAGGCATTAGCCAGTTCAGGGAGCTGATCCAAATACAAACAACTGGAAAACAGTTTCTAAAATTGCTAGATGATTTCCTGTATTGTACAAATGGGCAGAAAGTCAAATGCCAGTACAGCCATAGGAGGGAGGAGCCACAGTGCCCTGGGCAGTGGACATGGATCGTAGTGACTGGCATTCCCAAACATTCATTCAGATGCTATTTCCCACTGATTCTGCTTTTCATCTTGCTCTGAAACTTAGCTAATAGTGGTGTGCAGAGGACTCTATCCCAAATTCTTTGTATTTTTCTCTGAAATAGTTCTCTAATAGTGTCTCCAGGGTTTTTCTTTATTTTTTAATTTTTACTGCTCTGATTAGAGAGCATTCATATATCCCTTTTAAAGTGATCAAACTATAGCTAGGCCATTGTTTTGAGTCTTGAATTAACACTGCCTTAAGATAATAGAAGGTGAATAATTTACAGGAGCATGTTCTAGATGGTGATAAATGAAAATGATGTAACGTGTAGGAAGTGCACTCTGACATTGTAATCAAATAGATTTTTCTCAAACTACAGTGTGGACTTTGTTATGTATTGGCTCTTTTGTTCTGCAAAAGACATGAAGAAGCTGTGCTGTATTTTCATTAGAATCAATATGGTAGAATTGCTTTGCTGCCTGGATGGGAGCAGGGAGGGCAGGAGGACTGGATCTGCTTGCTCCCTTCTCTTCCAGTGTTCACTGGTTTGCTGGGAGTATCCAAGCTACTGCGAAAAAAGGAGTAGGAACATGTGGTCAGGAGCAAGAGGAAAAAGCAGGGACTGCATTTTAAACAACTGCAACCAATCATATTGCTTCAACCATTGTATGAAACCTCATCCCAAAACCCTATTTAAAAAAAAATATCTGTTCCATGTTGTTTGTTTGTTTGTTTTAATTATTATTCTCTGATATGTAGTAATGTTCTCTGTGTTTTGAGAACTTGATTTTTGGAAGTGCCAAGTGCTGGTATAACCCCTGGAAAAAAACTTCCTTGATACTTTTAAAGTATTCAAATGATTGCTGAATGCTTTATTAAATATACTTGTGTATACTGTGTGCTCTGGAAAAGCTTGCTCTAACTTTGCCTCAAGGGTGAAGGCAATGCTTATAGATTAGTGTTTACATTTATTTGAATAATTTGTAAGGAAATGGAGGTAGGACCAGGTACAAGAAAAATGAAAACTTGTGTCTTCCTTGTATTTTCTGTTAAGGATTGTTTCTAGAAGAAATTTTCCCTTAGTTAACTCCTGGGGTTACAATTTTTAGCTAGAATTTGCTCTTGAGAATCTGATGGGAGTTGAGAATCTGTTTAAGGAAATACTTCAAAATATTCTCACTCTTGCTCTTACAGCCTGACAGTTTCAAATACCAGTTACTGGAGGCATTTTTTATTTTATATAACTGTGTAAGATACTGAAAATCCTTTGCCTGTCTTTCTGAAGCACAGAAGAAAGTATTTGGAAATTCTTTAATTTTTAAAGCTATGTGGTCTATTCTCTTCTCTGCAAAAACGAAAGCCAAGAAATCTTACAGGGGGAAATATCCTCTTGTGTGGATCAGCTGCTGGAATTTGCCCCCTCACTGGAGAGCCTCAGCTTCTCTTTTCTGGAGCTTCTGTTAAGTTTCACTCAATCTTACCAGCAGTGCTGAGAGAACTGTGCTTTTTCTATTTCCAGTGTCTTGTGTTTGATGGTTAAAGATGATTCTCTTTTCTTCTAGGCATGAGGTTTTCTTTTCTCACCTGTTAATTTTTCTTTTTTTCTTAGTTTGTCATTCTCAGGGAAGAGATTTGTAGGGCTGTGTGTGTGTAAGCAGAAGATTGGTACTGTTGGAGACCATCACTGTAGCTTAGTAGAGATGTCTGTGAGTAGCAGTTCTTAAGTTTCACATGTTGAAGACTGTGCTCTGAACACTGACCTTAACTCCACCAGTCTGTCCTGAATGGAGCTTTGACCTTGCATAGACACAAACCAGGCAGCTGCCTCTAACCTCCCAGTTACACTTCTAACACTTTAGAAGTAACACTTCTAAACAAGCTCTGGTTGTATCAGGATAGCCTCAGGATCCCATGTTTTTCCTGTTCTTGGGTCCCTCAGAGATGTTGGTTTGTGGCTCTTGATTTCATCTGTTAGCCTGCTACCTGTGAGGTAGCTCACTGCAGCTGCTCTGCTATCTGGTGATTAATCCTTGGATTCTTTCTTCAATTCACAGTCAAGATTAGCTGTTTTTGGGGATCAGGTGGGAATAGGTTTGGCATTAATAATTTCCTACGGGAGGGTAATGGGTTTAGATTGCTGGCAAAGCCCATGTTCCAGTTTTCCAGTACCACAGGGTTTCCTCTCTGTTTGGGTACCTTTTAAAAAATAAAGCACTCTGGCAGTTCATACTGGAATTGTTGATAGCTTCATTAGCAATATCATGGAGCAGTGTTTATCTGATGCAGCATTTCCAAGGGAGGCAAGATCTTTCTTCTGTCTCTTTTTATGTGGTCCATTTTGGCTAAGCTTTAGCTAAGCTATTTCATTAGGCCGAAAACTGCTGCATTAGTCCAGTGAACTGTTTTAGTAAGTATTTCCTAGATCAAAAAATTCTTCCTTGTCTAGGGGGAAGGACTGCTGTCAGTGTTACCAGGAGAAAGTATTTTTGGCTAGGCTTTAAAGTTGGGAGCACAAAAATGAATGATGCTTACTCAAACACTGTCACACTAATTCCAGGTTTTGTCATCTGCTTGTCAAATAACTCCTCAGAATTAAAAAGAGGTGTTCCTCTATTTCTGTAAGCAATGCAAGATACTATTATAAAAGAAATCATCAGTGTTTGCAATTCAGAGTATCCAAGGAAATTAGTGATAGCTTTGAAGTTTGAGTTGTCACCATGCCTTCAAAGTAAAGTATTTGTATTGAGTCAGGAGGGAAGACACTGAAAGGGCAGTGAGGAAGATGGTGGGAAATCAGCTGTTGTGTGATCAGTGCAGTTAGCAAAGCATGTTTTGGTGATCCTGCTCTGTGCTGCACTGCAGTATATCCACAGTTCATCTGTGACCTTGTGCTCACCATCTCTGTGACAGCATCGTCTCAGCGCCTTCCCTGGCCTGGGCTGGGCAGGGTACGTGGGCTCTGAGCTGTGTGTCTGATAAACAGGACAAAAGCAGCTCTGCAGAGCCAGAGCACTGGGCTCAGCCGGTGCCTCCTTTCAAAAATCGCCTTTTGAGGTACTGTCCTTCTGTCAGGCCTGTTGGGTTTTGGCACTACAGCCAGAAATTGTCAGGAGATGGAGGGCAAACAGCCTGGTTGGATGTGAAATTCTTAAGAAAGGAAACTGAATTAGCTTCTTGTCCAGGTCATGCACTGGTTTCTGTGTTTTTTCCTTTCCTTCTTGTATTTCTGATAATGCTTGTTTGGTTTGTCAGTTTGTCCAGTTTGAACTGGCCTCTCAGCTGATTCCATACAGTGTGATCATCATCTTCCATCTGTACACACTCATCATTCCTGTACTTGGAACAATGAAAAAGCAATGGAAGAGATATTGAGGGTTTTTTCAAACATTTTTTCCCCTAGAAAGTTTCCCTTTTAATGGGATTATTGTGCTATGCAAGACATTTTTAAATAAAAAAGAGCTAGCAATTTTGCCCCCCCAGCTAGTCTTTCTAGGATTTTTGACTAACCAAAATTAATTTCTGAATGATAAAGCTTTTTTTGTCAGGATTATTTACTGAGCTAAAATAAATCTCTTTTCCAGGTGCTAATTTGTCTTTTCCCTACTTGCTTTTTGGCCTGTTGCAGAAGTTGCCAGTTGTACATAGTACTTAATAAGAAATAGGAACTAAGTTATTATCATTTCATTGATTTCTTGTGATTTCTGTGTTAGGGAGGTCATTAGGAAATGTTGGTGGGTAGCCATCCCTATTTCAGCTTATTTTATATTCTTGGGTCTTTGGATTCTTTTTTTCTCTCTCATATCTCAATCAGGAAAGGCTTGTAGGTACAGGTAATGTATTTTTTAGGTTGGTTGACATTGACATTGTGGAAAAGTAGGCAAGCTCCTCAATCACACTGCTTTAGACTGAAATAAAACCACAGTCCTCAAGCTCAGTACAGGTAGAAAGCAATTCATTGTTGTGAGGAGGTGTGGGGAGATATTGCCTGTAGGGCAGAGAGATAAGTTATAGAGGGATGGAGGAAACAAATGTGGGATAAAGCCACTTTCCCTTATGAGTCAGTTATTTAAAATGAATGTGAATTATTATTTTCCAGCTGTGCACCTTCCTAAGTGTTTTGAATCAAGAGTGAGAACTTAAGAGTGGAATGATTTTATTCTGGGAAGTGTTCTTCTGGCAAATCATCATTTCCTTGTTTGTTGCTTGTCCTGTTGCCGTTCACTTGTGCAGTGTTGGGGAAGCCATTGGGCTTTGGGGAATTTTGTTAGCCTGTGGATTTAGGTTTGAATTTTGATTGCAGTATGAGGTCACCTGGGAAATGTGTTTGCAAGGCTTTTTATTTCTAGCTCCAGCATGATTGTATGTGTCCACTGGAAAAAATGTGCTTTTCCTCACAACTTTGTTGTGGTGGTCAGGTTGTTTTAAAACAGATGAGAAGAAATGTTTTAATGTATGCTTTTGCAGTGAAGGATTTGACTGTACTGCTGCTACAGGTCAAAGTGCCACGTGTACTAATGCAGGACATGCTGTTGGTGAGGTTTGTTCAGCAATGTTGGTAGTTTTTTTTGTGTGAGGGAGTCTTTGGGAAGGTTCTCTTGGCTCAGTGCAGGTGCAGCGCCGAGCGCTCACAGGACACGCCCAGGCTCTTGGGGCACTGCCTCCACTTTATGGCTTGTTAGAGTTTCACATTGTTGGCTTCCTGACAGGAGGTGTTGGCTTGGTGGACAGGAAACCAATCTCAGTGTGGGCTTTGGGAATGGTCTAGAGGTGTTTGTTTGGTGTAACATATTGGATGGCTTTGAAAGTGTATGAGTTTTCAGAGGAAAAATACATGTCATCTGTATATTTCAGAAGAAGAGTAGACTTGGTTGTACCTTTATAATATTTGCTGAGGTAAGCCCATTAGGATTTCAGCCTGTTCATGGGTCTCATCCACTGCTTTTAGAATGAGGCAATGTCAGGTTAGGATGGATTTGGGCTATTTAGCGGCATGTGGACTCTGGAGTTACTTTTAAGTTCTTCAGGTAAAATATGGTCAATGGGAAACTGGTGATCTGACTTAGTGAGTTTCTGGTAGCATTGATGGTTTGATGGAGGGATGATTTAAATTGTGTTGTTTGTCTTGTAACCAGCTCACTGGGTGGTGAAGAGGGAAATACTCTAATGTGTTGTGATGGGATTTTTTTTCCATGTGGTCTCCCTGGATTAAAGACCTGCATAGCATCAGTCTTGGGGAACACATAAGAAAATTCCTGGTTGAGGAGAATACCGTTGATTAATTTACTGAGAAGGGAATCTGAAGCAAATTTTAATGAGGAAGAATTAAGTTAGAGTTGCCTGCTTGTTTTGCTATTGACAGGATTTGGGATTACTCACAGCTTTTTCTTTCTTGTCTGGGACATGGTGGGATTTAGGACTTGGGTGGTTTTTACCCTGAAAGGCTGCAAGTTGTGGATTGGTTCAGGAGAGGGATTGTTGTGGTACAAGATGTAGGTGGAGGGTGTCTGGTTTCATACCAGGTTGAATTTTGTCAAGAAAGTTGTTGGTGTTGAGCAGTAGAGGTTGATTCTGTAATTTTTACATTTATATATATATATATATAATGATTTTATTTGATAACCTAAGCTTTTATGGTCTACCCCTGCTCTTTTTTTTGATTCTTTTTCAGTTTTCACATATGCTTTTTTAGGAGGAGCTTTTCAGATGTTTATAATTTAGGTTCTCTGGCTAGTGAAAATTACTCCCTCTCTGTGGTACTTCCATAGATTCTGTCAGTAGTCCCACAGAAGGTCAAGAATCAAGAATCAAAATCTGTGCTACCATGACGTCTCTTGAGAAGTCTCTTTTATGCTAAACCAAATGTGATTTTTTTAAAAAAATCATTTACAGAGTTACTCGGGCCAAAAATAATTAACAATGGAATAAAAAAGGCTTTCTTATATTTCCTGTTGAAATGTATTCCTGCTTAAATGAAAAGCATCAGTGGAGCTCCTGTCCACTTAATGCTAGTAAAAATGGTTACTAAAAGCAAGGGTATTTAGGCTGCCTCACTGCAGAGAGGTAGCATTATGCTCCTTATGAAATGCTTATTGGATTTACTAATCCCTTTTTTAAATGCAACATCACGTCTGAGCAGCTTGAAACATTAATTAATAATTTCAAAATATCCACATACCCTCATGTACACAAGAAGATGATATTTGAGTGAATAAAGAGCTGTTGTGGATCAAGTTGAGGGTTAAGCTGAGCTGGCAACCTGTTGTTAGACAGGCAGTAGTACAGGAATCCATGGGGTTTTTGTCATTGGAGCATTGCTGAATTCCCTGGACTTGGAAAAACTGGTACACCAGGATCTTCCAGTTCCTGAACTGATAACATTTGCCTAAAACTTTGTAAGGCTTATCTCTGGAGTGGATGTGAATATTGAGGAGAGGCTTTCAGTGCCTCAGCCACTTTGAGATAATGGCCAGAAATCTTTGCTGTTTGAGGGTCTTGGATCAGGACATCTTCACAAGGTTGTGGATCTTGAGAGGTCTGGTAATGAAGGAATTGATGGAGCTGCTTCTCCTAAGCTTGGAGTCTGAGATGCTGGCTTCCTGAAATACCAGTTTTCAGTGGTAGGAATGCTTTATAGCCAAGTCCTCAACACCAGCTTCTTTTTTTGAAGAACCATTATGAATTTGTGTACTTTTGAGGAGAGTATTAAAGGTGCCTATCAGCAAATTGGTGGGCTATTACACATTAGAGTGGTCCTACATTTTCTTTTACTTGATACATACAAGTCTCTATATTAACCATTAAATATCCTTTCTCACAGCAGCTTAGTATTTTACTGACCTTATTTTCATCTAGCCTTTGTGCACATCCCCCCATAAGTCCAAATGAGTACCAGAATCTGTCATTTCCCAGAGTTTTAAATTTATATGTGACTTCAAAATGCTTGTATTCTTTTATAATCTGGAAATAATGTTCTGCAGTTCCTTTTGGCTTTTCTACTCAGAGTCCCCCGTATGAGGAGAACAGAGAACAAAAACGTGAACCCTTCTGAGAGTTTTTTCCTTTATTCTAGCATTCTGCATGTCAGGCTTTGCTTCCTTTTTGTGAAAATTGGTTTTATTGTTGGCAATTTTCCAGATGTAATGAATAATAGAACACCAGATGTCCACTGCTGAGAAAAATTACAGATGAGTAAACACTTTTCTGAGGTAGCATAAAAATCTATTAATGGTGCTTCTGGTGTGCCTGCAGACAGTGTGAGCTCCTGGCCTGCTGTGCTTTGTGCTGCTCAGAGATGAATATCTAAAACCTCTGTGGCCCTCTACATGTCTGACTACCAGGGATTCCTGCCTTCCTCTAGATGTGTGTTATTTTCTAAGCATGAGCACTCACTGCAGTGCTTGAGTATGAATTTAATCACTGGATTTAGTTTTAATTATTATCGCACATGGGTTTGCTTGAAGGTAAAAGTCCTAGAAACACTAGAAGAGACAAGGGTGAGAAAGGGTATGGTGAGTTGGCCTAGTCCCCAGCCTTTCTCTCCAGCAGGCACAGTTCTGGTTGTGCCATGTTTTCAGACCCAAAGCAGGCTGTGTCCCAAAAGCCTTGTCTGTTTTTTCCCAGCTGTTTCAAGCTCCTCAGAATAAGCTTTCACCACAGACTTTGCCTGTTTCATGTGACAAACAAGACCCATCTGCTTGGGAAAAGCAAAAATATTCAGTGGTGGGTAATTCACATTTGATTGAGCAAACTATTGGACAGCTTCACTTGTCTGTTTATATGTGTTTACCTGAGTTTTCCTTGCTGCATTAAAACCCATTGCTTGTGCTCCCACTGAGAGACACTTTATTCTCCCTTTCCTTTGCCTTTGCAACAGTTTTTACACATGGGAGAAGAATTCATCCCCTTTCATTCTGGTCTATGTCCAGCTCTGTTTTCCTGTTGCTTTCCTGTGCACAGGTGTGTTAGGGTGTCCTGGAACACTGGCTTGGCCCAGTGAAATCAACTGTGCAAAACTTGAAAATGCTTTAGGTCATTTTAGTGAGCTGAGTCAGCATCAGCTGAGCAGGATGGTCCTTTTGGGGGCAAGTGCTTAATTACCTTGATAACTTTAATTGTCTTGATAACTCACACTTAGACTGTCCCTTTCATTATTCAGTCTTTTGCAAAATTTTATTGATTGCTCAGTCTTCTGTTTGGAGGATGACTCGACTCCACAGTCTCTACAATAAGCAAAATCTCTCTCAACTTAAAACTTGTTCCATGGACTTTTTTTTATGATTCTCAATGCTCTTGCATCATCTTAAAAAGACAATTGAGTTTATCTTCTCAAGACTCCTAAGTTTTGGAAATGGAAGTGCACAAAAGCAGAAGGGTTCAAGGGTCCATCTATTCATTGTCACAGCTTGAGGACAGTAGAAGTATCTCTATAGACCCCTTTTTGTTTTGTGTACTTTAAGTACAGGGCAGGTAGGCATGAGGCTGGTAGGTAGCTGATGTTATCATAGTGGACAGGTGGGAAGGAGAAAGTTGTTAATTTCGACCTTAATCATTCAGGTATTAGACTAACATTAGAACTCGGTGCCTTAACTCTTAGTCTTGTGCAATCAGCCCATAATGATTTGCCCTATGAGTGACAGAGTGCCCGTAGCCCCCGGTGATCTCAGTCACAGTTATGAATGCTCAGTGCTGCAGAAAATCAGGTCAAGTGTCTCATGGAGTGTCCGCAGAGGAAGGAGCAGTTACGTCTGAAGAGTCTGTAAGAATAACAAAAGGAAAGCAAGCTTGTTTTCATATGCTCAGTCCATCAAATTTACACTTATTTAAAAATATTCTAATTACAAATTGAAATTTTAACATTTCTGTTCTTGAGCAAGCCAGATCTACAGACAATTGTTTTCATGAAGCATTGATTAGTATTGTTAATATTAGCCATCCTAGGCATTAGAAGAAGCAGTATATGATAATATATTTAAAAGCTATTGGACTAAACACTGGAGATCAAACAATTTTCCGAGTGATGTGTGACATTTAAATTAATTATGCTATTACAGCCACAGTTAAAAGGTTGTATCAGCTTTGCTCTGTGATCTTGGTGTCAGTGCCTTGGCACAGACCAGCACAGTACAGGAATTAGCTGCTACCTTTTGGAAATGGTAGCAGAAGATACAGAAATAACTGATTGGTTTTGGCAGTTCACACGTTTTTAAAGACAGAAAACTAAGTATAGAAATGTGGTAGTATGACTCGGATGTTTTTGTCATGTACAGATTTTATTCCCAGCTCTGGAAGAAGTGATTTGTGTAGCCTTTCAGTGCAAGGTCTTGAGTTCGGAATGTCGAAGAGCACAGAACAATATCTCATTCTATGATATGACACTTCAGATGATTTTTCTGGCTGACTGGGCAGGACCTGTCTAGGCTAAAAGCATTTGGTGAGAGGAAGCAGCAACAGCTGTTTTGCCTGGAGAGTCAGTTCTGCATGTTGGTGCAGCTGAGGAGACAACTGCAATTGAAGGCAATATAAATGGACAGCTAGGGGTTGCTACTAGATAGTTCTTGATCCCACAGGTATGGGTAAAATGTCTGGTGACACCTGTAAAGAATGGAAGAAAAGAAACTTCAGTCAATGATAATAAAAATCTGCTAAATACTCCAGTTTTGTTACAAGCATCACTGTGTAATTCTTGGCTGTACATTTTATTGACCTTCATGTGATTCCTGTGTGTCCAGTGCTCCAGCCTGCCCAGGTCCCTCTGAACGGCAGCACAAACATCTGGTGTGTTAAACAGCTCTCCCAGGGTTTTGGGTTTAACATTCTGCAGGCTGGGAACTGCAGGTTGTACTGGAATGGCTAACAAGAACAGCAAAGGCACTCTGGAGAGGAATGTGGGGTTCTACTAATAATATATCCAGGATGATTTTGATGGGTGTAGGAAGTGAAGCATTGCCATGCTAGTGCTAACCTAGTTGATACTGATATTTCTTCCTTCTGTCATGGTTTGACTGGATTAGGAATGCTGCAGACACATAGAGAGTTTGCTGTGCATCATAAGAAGTGAGAAACTCACTAGTACTCAGTGACAATTTTTCTATCATTTGGGATTTCAATTTTGGTATAAGTACTTATTAGAATGTGATAGAGTGAAATACATATTGTGCACAGAAATTCAATGAAATTATTTTAAAGATGGGCCGAATGAGTATTATGCCTTGTTTGGCCTTAAATGATGCTATGTGCTTTCAAAATCAGAGCTGGGAGTGGTGATCTCATTTAGCTTTTAATCAAGTTGCTGTAGGGTCAAAATTAATTAATATGTTGCAAATTCCAAACCTATAGCAGAAATAAAGCTTATGCTTATAGAAATATTTAATCCAGATCAAACAAAGATTCCTGAGTGATGCAGAACACATCACGGCGTTTGGTAAATTTGTTGCAAGATTAGTTCCTGATGATTATTTTTCTATTCCTGCAGGATTTAAAATTCACACTTGCAATTTCTAGATATTATTTTCACTTTGCAGATGGGTAACTGGGCAGGAAGGTTTCAGTGGTGTGCCCAAGATGTTGGATGAAACAGTGAAGGCTAGAATTGATCTGCCTGCATCTGATGCTCTCTTCTCTCTCATCTGGTTGATGGAAGCTCTGCCTGGGTGTACGGTGTAGGATTGTTGTTTGTGCTGATGTCTTTTCCTAGCAGTCAGATGCAGGTTTTGGGCAAGAATATTGAGGTGACAAATCTCATCTCTAAACTATGAAAAACTAGAGTTTTCCATGTCTTGTTTTGTGGTGCTGTGCAGGGGCATGACACACCATCATGTACTCCAGCAGGGAGCACGGAGGGAGAGAGCAGAGTCATTAGAAATGGGAAATGAAGGAAGGGGGTAAAGGCATTACCAGTTAATTGTAGAAGACATTGCTTCATTTGTATGAGCCACTGTTTGAATATATTCTGCACTTGGAAGGGATAAGGTGACTTGGTCAACAAGGAAAGGATTTTGTATTAAAAGTCAGCCTAATACCTGTTATCTTTTGTTTTGGGTATCTTCTAGCCAAAGGAATTAATAATGTAGTAATTGCTAGATTTATTAGTTGATTTTCTTTGTTATTTAAGTTTTGGGTTCAGTTTTATAAGATGTAGGTACTTAGTCCATAATAGAGTTAATTGAACTTGATTTGGTTTTGTTGCTGACAGAGAGTTGTTTGGAAGGACTCTGCCAGGATGTTGTCAATCTTTTAATTTGTTTGTTTTTTGGCTAAAATGGGTGGATTACTTCAGCACCAGAGAGGCAAACAACCTAAGGACTGCAAAAAATGTAGGTAGCTTTGTGTGTTAGTAAAAACTGCAGGAAATATTGATTGGATTCAGTGTTGTAAAATCCTAGAGTCTTTTTAAAACTGAACTCATGATGAGCTCACTATTGAATAAACACTATAATAAACCAAACAATCTACTAGAAAATATGTTTTTTATAAAGGCAGCTTTATATAATGATCATTATGTCTGCCCTGATTATTGTGCATGTTTGGAAAGCAGGCAAAAAAGGGAAACATTTGTTTCCCATTGTATGTTTGAACTAAATGGTGTCTTCTACTGCCTGCTTTATATTCCTCTATAGGTAATTTTAACAGGACCAGCATAAATTTATGTCATCTTCAAATATAGAGGTACAGGTTAAAAAAGCTGCAGAGGTACAAAGGTCATTATAATTAGGTTTGAATGAAAACATCAGACTTTTTTTTTCTAAACTAAAATAGAAACAGTTGACTGCATGTTGAAGGACTGTATAGTGTTTATCATAGTTTAAATAACCCCAAATGCTGAAGTATGAAGTATTCCTCCCCCTGTTCTGTTCTCCAGGACAGGTAACAAAATGGTTATGTGTCTCAAGCTTTCAGGACTTTTTTATCAATTACTTTGTTCTCAGGCAGAAGATGAGAAAGAGGGGGAGAGTTTGATTTTCCTGGTTATGAGACCATCATCTTTCAGAAACAGATATTTCTTTTATTAAAACCAGAAAAACACAAAGGTTCATATTTGTGATCCATAAGGATCAATGAATTTTCCACAGTTGTCAAACAGTTCTTGTATTTTGTCACACGCTGGCTATATTAATGCAAGAGTGCAGGGGGGTAACTGTCATCTTCTGATGGTCCAGTCCGAATTTTACCAGAGAGGGGTGTTTTCTTCTTGCCCTGCTTTGCAGTTTCCTGCTTAGCATAAAGACAAGGAGAAAACAGCACAGGCCCTTGCAGATCCCTGGTTTCAGGTTTTCTGCCCTTAGCACTGTGGGTCCATCTGCCTTCGTCCTCTCTTCTGCTTCTGGCTCTCTATACCCTTCACACCATACTTCTAAGTCAGGACTTTGCTTTTCAAATAAGCTGTCTCTGAGCAAGTATCCTTTTCTTTGTATGTGAGAGCACTTCCCTAGAGAGCTGAATGCTGCTGATTACTACATGTGAGCATGCACAGCCAACAGTTCAGAAGGGTGATTAGGTTAAAAAAGAAAACTAAAAAAAGAAATCCCACATAGCAGTTGAGCAGGATGCCATAAATGTCTGTGGAAGTTACCTTACATGGAGCACACATAAATTTCCTTGAACTTCTTTAGAAAGCTTTTCTGAAAAGTAAGATTACCGTGAATTCTGCTAGAATTAGATAATCTGGAGATCTAAGATGGATCGGTTTCCTTTGAGGTCCAGCTAGCAGAAGAGTGTGTGTGTGTGTGTGTCTGTGTGCATGCTTGTATGAGTACAAAAAACTACTTTTCTCATCAGTCTTGTTCCACTTGTAGTGAACTCCATTTCAGAGATCTGAACATTGCCTTTGATTTTTCCTACAGGTAGTCAGCTCAGAACTTAATTCAGTCTAATGCTGTGTTTATGATAAATTCTTACCAGTGTCTGAAGTAGTTGTTCTGTGTTGTTGACTGGACAAGTCATTGCCCCTGTTAGGAGCAATCACATCCTTTGAAACACTGTAATGAGCAGTGTCTAATGAAGAAATGCTTATGCAAATAGCACAAATAGCATATATGTCATTTTTGTTCACAGCGAACTCAGACTAACTTCTGTCTAATAGTGAAACTGGAGAGCTTTTCCACCAGCCTGGTCTATTGGCCCCCTTAAACCATTAATGTTAGAGTGGTGGTTTCAGCTCCAAACAAAGTTTTTGTTTGTTAACATGTGCTTTGCAACAAAATGGCTTGCTAATTGTATGGTATAAAAAAAAAGGTAAATTTCACAATGAGGCGCTGTAAGTAAAACTGTTGGTAGCACAAAGTAGTAAGTACTGGAAGAACTAGTTGTATGCAACTGTGAGTCTAGTTGGAACTGTAATATGAAGAGGCAGAAAAGTCTGTTCATTCTGTATGGTTTGGTAAATACTGATGTGTGTGTAGTAGGATGGAAATTATGCTTTGTATGCTGTACTCTTTCGTTTAGAAAGGTGCACTTTAATTTAGATCCTCCATTTGGTGCAGGTTACATTACCTCTTCCTGGCTGGATTGTCCTCCTGCCTTGTGCAAAGCTACTGGAGCACAAGAAAAAAAATGCCTATCAAGAGGAAATTATGTATTTAAATAAAAGAGTTTGAGCATATTCCATGTTTTAAAAGCACGCAGTTGAGTCCTTGGTGTTCCTTGTCATTACTGAACTGCAGTGCTCCGTGCAGCTCTTTATATTACCCCAGGACCTGTAAAATGGAAGATGGGAACAAATGTACTTAGTTTCTCCAGAACTTGCATTTTCTGGAAGACTAGGATGGCAGTTCTGTGTTTTATTACAGTGAAGATTATTGAATCTGTCACATTGTGCCATTATTTAATGGTAAAGTCACATCTGCTGCCATTAGTCAACTCCTTTTGGGTCGAGAAATGTTACTAGTGGGTGTAGTGACACCACAGATGCAGTCTACTTTATTATTTAAACTTCAGTTTCATTAAGTTAAAATACCTTCTGCTGCAGTTAGACTCTTGCACAGCTTCTGACTATTCTGTGAAATTCAGTCACATAAAGCTGTAAGCCATAGGGTCTGATTAAGTAGGTGTAGTGTCATTTAAACACACATACATTAGTAAACAAGTACAGGATGTAATGCAGAACATTTATTTTTAAATTTTTATTTAATTGCACAAAGTTACCTAAACAGAAATGTAAAAACCGAATGCAAGAATATGATTAAGCTGTTTCAGGGTCATCCATTCTAAAATTCTTGTGGTTTAATAGTGATGCTACTTTAAAATTGACCTTTTTTGTTGACCTCATGTTTTATTCAATGTATTATATTTCAGAGTCACATCTAAAATTTTTTTTCTCTCTCTTACAGACTGGACTTTGACGTTTTTTTCATGAAAGAGGTTTCCAAGTAGTTGTCTTATAATAACTTTGAGAAGGAGTTCTATGTAGCTCTTACTTCCAAGAGTCCTGCAAAAATGATTACTTCAGATTTGCCAGTACTACAGTGAGTATACACTTCTTTCTACACTTGTAATCTTGGCTTTTAAAAAGGTTAAAGTAAACAGAGAGGTGATTGTGAGGAGAAAGCACAAACTTGAAAGAAGTGAATGTTACTGTGACTGTTCCAGGCCTCCTGTATTTTCATGTGCTGAAAAACTGTAAAAAAAACTGCAAAACACTTAATCTAAAAAATACTTCTTTTTCTGTATGGAGATTTAACTTCGCTGTGCAAAGCAAAACAAGATCTTTGCTACTTTTATGTTTCTGAATGTTGTAAGATTTCAGCAGCATGTATTGGTTTTGCTCTTAATGGACCATATTGTGTATTCCAGTTGTGTACTTTCTCACACCACATTGCATATTCCAGTTGTGTGCTTTCTTAAAATGAGCTGAATTTATTGTGCAGAAAGCCTTTGCCTGCTACAGTTGAATATAGCAAGTGGCATGAACATGTTTTGGTCCTGGGAAATAGGAGTGGCTAATGCACATGGGAACATGGCTGTGCTTGGATAAAGTGAGCTACTGGGAAAAACAGAAATCTATAATAGGAGCTAGAGAGTAAATCAAGTAGAGTGAAGAAGGAATTTTAGAGACTGGAAGTTCCTCCTCTCTTCACGGGGTAGGGAGAGACCATAAAGTGAAGAAGTGAAGAAGCTCATGGGGTGAGGTAATGACAGGGAAATAACAACAGACCAAAGGGGCTTGGCTTGGAGAAAATTAATTTATTGCTAATCAAAAAGGATTTGGATGATGGTGAAAAACAAAGGCGAAACCTACCAGGTGTTCATTCTACCCCTGCCCTTACCTCAGTTCACCTTCATCCTTTCATCCCACCCCATCCCCTCACGCCCCCAGTGTGGGTGCCCAGCCCACTCCAGCATGGGCTCCTATCACAGAGCTCCCCACCGTCCCCTCACAGGAGCTCCCCACCATCCCCTCACAGGAGCTCCCCACCATCCCCTCACAGAGCCCCCCCACCATCCCCTCACAGAGCCCTTCTTTCCCTCAGAGCCCCCCGCCATCCCCTCACAGAGCCCCCCCGCCATCCCCTCACAGAGCCCTTCATCCCCTCAGAGCTCCCCACCGTCTTCTCACAGGAGCTCCCCACCGTCTCCTCACAGGAGCTCCCCACTGTCCCCTCACAGAGCCCCCCCACCATCCCCTCACAGGGCCCTTCATCCCCTCAGAGCCCCCCACCATCCCCTCACAGGGCCCTTCATCCCCTCAGAGCCCCCCACCATCCCCTCACAGGAGCTCCTCACCATCCCCTCACAGGAGCTCCCCACCATCCCCTCACAGGAGCTCCCCACCATCCCTTCACAGGAGCTCCCCACCATCCCCTCACAAAGTCCTTCATCCCCTCAGAGACCCCACCATCCCCTCACAGAGCCTCCTACCATCCCCTCACAGAGTCCGTCATCCCCTCAGAGCCCCCCGCCATCCCCTCACAGAGCTCCATGTGTGACCACTGTGCTGCCAGTGCCAGGCACCTGTGCCAGCTACACTTGGTAACTATCTAATGTTAGTTTATTTTAGCTTGGAACGTTTTCTAATTTGGTTTTTTTTTAACCTTAGTTATCAGGGTTGAGTGGCATTCGAAGCTAAGATTTCAAGGCCTGTTATATAAGAAACTGAATGGTTGGACAGTTGAAACCAAATTTGTCTGACATTAATAATAGCATGCTTTTCATTACAGTTTTCACTTGTATTTTTAAAACCTCTTTAAAAAAATTTAGTTGTGGATGAGTACAGGCTAAAGCTGGGGATGACCTTGATGGGCAGCGCTGAGGCGGGGTGTCAGCCTGAGGGGATTCTTGTTAGCTTGAGGATTAGTTGTGGAAGAACATTTTCTTGGTTCATATTTCCTGGATTTGCCACATTTAAGCAGTGAGGGAATGTTTGTCAAATATGCCAAGAACAAAAAGCTTGGAGAATCTGTGATGGTAGTGGTGGGAAAGGGATATTTGCATTTGCACTTCAAGAACCCAGGTGGACTTAAAAAGTGAATGGAATATCACAGAGTTTAAAGTTAAAAAGTGCATATTAATGGATTTGGTAACTACACACCAGCTGAAAAACCTGAGGGACTTTAAATATAGTGGCATATTCTTTACTCAGAACCAGTGATATTAAGCAAATCAAAGAGTGAAATAAAACATGAATGTTGTTTTTTCTGGTAAAGTTGGGAATAATTTAATGCTACTCTGTGAAGTGTTGGTGAGATGTCATCCTCAACAATACATGTAGTTTTGATTGCTTTTGAATAAGAGGAGGTCTTTCAATTTACACAAAACTCAGTATAATTTGCACATAAAAGTTTTGGGTCTCTCCTGAGGGCTCAGAAAGAATATTGGCTAGTGTGGATGAAGTATCAAAGGAAGTGATAAATTCTAATTCAGAAGGTCCCAGCCAGGAAGAGCGCTGGCTAAGGCTGAGGAAACCTGAAACAATTTTTGGGCTAGGGGGTATTAGCCTCACACATTTACAGATATGGGAAGACACAGTCCAGTTCCACACAGAAAACCAAGGTTTTTCTAGCTCGTAAATGAATTATTTGAAGGATTATATAATCTTCCATTCCTGTCCTTAATTTCTACTTCTTTTTTGTAATCTTTTTGGCTACCCTCTTTAAAGAAACAATCCTAAAGCCAACTTAATATGTTAATATACATTGCTTAGGACCATATTATATATTCTCTCCCAAGTTATTCTTTGTCAAGGGAACATGAAAGGAGAATCTTTAACCTTTCTAGATTCATAGAAGTGGTTTCAAAACACAGTAAAGACAGGATTTCACTTACTGGTGTTTCAGATGCTTGGAGAAATCGTCTGGTGTATTTGATCTGTGTGACAGGTGTGAATCTTCTCTCAATGACATGGCTCATATTTACTCCTTAGATTTTTTGAAGATCGACCATGAGAACTGATTCGTCCATGATTCATGAGCCTGTGCATTTAGCCATTTTTCTTCATGAATGCTTTTTTCACAAGGCTGAATCTGGTGGTAGCAATTACTGAATTTATCTCTGCCAGAATGTGAGCCCCTCAGCAAACAGAGATAAAAACTTAGAGAAGTGTTTTGGTTTCTTTTTTTTACAAAACCTGATACATAAACACAGGTTTTTGCTGTGGTATGTTTTTAAAGGGGCATGATCTATAAACTCTATAGCTAGGGCTTTGTGGAATAGTAGAAGAAAGGTAAATTAATTTTAGTTTGTTTTACAGAGATGTGAAATTTACTGTGTTAATGGAAACATGTTTTTCAGAAGCATGACGTGGTCAGGGGCTGCCCAGTGATCTGTTAATTCTTCATTAACATGGATAGTGTCAAGGATTAGTAATTATAACTCTAGAATAATATCTGGAGTTTTTAGAAGGGATCCTGGAGTTGCTGCCACTTTTCTAGGATGCTTTAGTCACCACAGAAACCAGAAAGCAAAGCAGAATATACCTGAGCCCTGAAAAGAGCTTATCGCTTGTCTCCTTTTCTCTGCTCACCCCTATCTTGTAGGTTCCCGCCCACCTCTGTCAAATTCTCTCATGTCCCTGTCATTTCAAACGAGTCTTAAGAGAGGAAAGGTTTAGCTTTAGGCACTTCCACCTCTCCTTAGATGAGGCAGGTTTCCTTAGGCTCAGGTTATCTTCCCTCCAACTGCTTCAGGAAGGATAAATTATGACTAAGACAAAATTTCCCCCTCAGGTGCCTAGTCACACACAGTGGAATGAGGATAGGATAATTCTGGTCTATTAAGACGTGGATAGCTGCCACCAGATAAATTACTTCTTAACAGTTCTGCAAGATGTGTAGGGAATGAGGGAGATGGATGCCGGCCAGCTGCTTCTCTCACTGAGTGTTACAAACTGTCAGAACTGCAGGCAGTTAGGAGATGCTGTACTGCTGCTCTGAGTTCAGAAGTAAGAGAAAAAAGGGGCATGTGTGTGTACCCAGAGCAAGTGCAAGGCTGGGACAGAAGCAAGAGGCATTACCTCCCCAAGTGAAAGGGCTCCCAGCCACACTGGAAGGGCCTTTTCGTGTAGGAGTTTGTTGATTCAAACAGAATTCCTTGCTGCTTGAAATTACATTTATTTTCATATGAAACCAGCTAAAGACTGCAGGTTGTCCTTAATCCTGTCTCCTTACTCCAAATAATGTGAGGACTGAAGGGAATCTAGTTTTTGATGTTTTCCCCTTGCTGCTTTACATATATTCTTTGCTGGAAATATGTTTCCTTTCTTCCTCACATGTTGTTAGGGTGAGTTTTATTTTGTTTAATTTGAAACATTTATATTCAAGCTGCTTGTCTTGATCACCTTATTATCAATGGAGAGAAAACAAAATTTATAAGACTTAAACTGTCTGACCAGTTTTCAACACTGACCTTAGCATGAGGTACCTTGTACATTAAGATTTTCTGCATTGCAAATGTTTCTAATTTAGATTAGATGAATCTCACCCTTGGTACTAATTTATTGAGCTTTTCCTAAAAAGGGAAATGGCCAAAGAGACTTCCAGCAAATTTGAAAAGTTTTACCAGAAGAATAGAAAATTATGTTTAAGGCAGATCTATTTAAGGCAAAGAACAGAAGGTGGTTAATAACTTAACTGTTTCTTTCATATGCAGTATTTGGAAAGATTTGAAATTTCCAGAACTAAATAGACAAATTTATTTGGAGGTTTTGCTAGACCAGACTGAAGCTGTATAGGAAAGTCAAATTCTCTGTGGAGTAGTTTCATGTGAAGTAGTAGTAGAGTGTAATTTATTTATATAGCTCTGGTGTTTCAAGGGAAGGGTTTGAGCTGTTTGCCTAGGAGGATTGCTGAATCTGTTTTTAATAGAAATTTTTATCCTGATGATCCTAGGGGTGCAAGTTTAAAAGCTAGCAAAGCACAGATTTCCCCAGGAGTGGGGGTATTGTTTAGATACACACACCATGCCTGAAACTTTTCCAGTAAGGATCTGAGCAGACCAGAGATAAAAAAAATTTTTTTTTTTTTTTTTTTTAGAGAGAGCAATAGAGAATCGTTTTAATTTCTCTCCAGCAACAGAAGGGAACAAATATTTTTTATGGGGTTCCTTACTTCTATATTCAGAATCTACTAAAATTACCATTGTGAACCAATGTACATTTTTGTCAAATTGACTTGCAGTGTGATGAGGTATTTGAGTAAAGGCTAGATACATCCATCTGCATAAGCATGTCTTCCACTGTAGTTACTGCATTGCTTTTCTCTGCTGTGGCCCTAATCTACCAAACAATTTTGAACTCCGTTTGCGGTATCTTTTATTTGATTTTAGTATTTTTATATTTTTGCGTGTTTTTCCAAACACACAGCTTGATACTAAGTTTTTCAAATTTCATATTTTATGAAGTGAAAAAGCTTCTTTTCAATTGTATCACAACAAAGCTGCATTTTCAATATTTTGTAGAGGTACTGCATTACAAGCATGTAATTTGTGAACTCAAATGCACTTGAATAGTGGCTTTTCATCTAGGGTGCTTGATTTTCTGGGATGTCTAGAGTATTTAGAGATAATCCACCAAAGTTACTTTCAGTAAAAGAGATTCATACATGTTCTGCATTCTGGCTTTTGTAAAAGATTCTGTGAACTCCTTGATGTTTTTCTGCTTGCAAGTAGGAAAAGGTAGGAAATCAATGTCTTAATATTAGAAATTCATTATAGTTCTGCAGAATTATTTAAGTGACAGCAGACCTAGGCAATACAGTAATTTCAGTAAAGAGGAGTATGAGAACATTCCCAGTTCTGATACAGTGATATCTTTCTGCATTATTAAATACCTTTCTTGGTGATACAACAAATCTGTGAAGTATTCCCGATCTCTAGAGCAAAATACAAAATAACCCCCAGACAACCTGGAAGATCTGTGTAGGTCTTGGCTTGCTGGAGTTTCTCAGTTTCGCTTGAGCAGATCACTAATGCTGCCATTGATGTTTGAAGCTGTTAAATATGGAATAAGTCTGGTTTTCACCTTCCCTTTGCACAGGTTGTACAGCAACTGAACTCTTTTCACTTCAATGAAATTATTTTGGATTTAAAGAAGTCTATGGTTGTAACTACACTTGACCCATCCTTGAGTAATCTAGGACATTATTAGTTGTAAATGAAATTTTTTAGAGATCTGGTGCACTGGTGGTCTTGCACAGTAAAATTAAAGCCCACCAGTAGCAAGTGAGGTTTTGCATGTGAACTGCTCTTGGGTAAGATCTAATGCCTCAAAAGATCAATTAAAATGTGAGTTTCTTCAAGCAGCCACATCTATTTGGAAGGCAGAGAAGTACCTCTGCGTCTGGCTGGGAGGGGTTGTGAAAATCGGAGGAATTTGATTTTTTCTTATCATGATCTTAACTCTGAAATGGCAACAAATGAGAAATTATTGTTCGGGCTCCTCTGCTAACAGGAGTTGAGCAGTGTCAAAGCTTTTCCATTGTACAAGCAAAAATATTTTTCTAACTGCAAAAATTATAAATGTCTTCAGATCAAAGGGAGTTTTTGGGTTTGGGCCTCACAGTCAGCATGAATCCTCTTTATTAACAGCTGCCCAAGCCCCTTGTCTTGGGGTGTGAGTGAGAGCGTGGTGTAAGCTGTGTGGAGCCTTGTATAACTGTGCTAATGATGAGACAGCTGGATTGGACTCCACATTGCTCTTGGGGCCTTGAGAGCAGCTCAGAAGCAGCTACAAAGAATAAAAGGAAGTTCTTGGTAGTGAATGCATTGTAGGATTGATGAATTGAGCATATGCTGGGTAATACAGCCAGTTTTGAAGTGTAACGTGTTTTCAAATGAAAATTAATTTAAGGAATTCCATTCAATAAAATGACATTGCAGCCAATGAAGAAGGAAGGCCTTTTGCCAGGGCTAACAATGCTCTGTCCTTGGTTTGCAGAATAAATGGGGAAAGCCTTTCAATGCCAACTTTTTTTTGTTATTTATTTGTTTTCTGTCTCAGGACTAAGTATTTAATTGGTCAGTTACAGACTACTTGTTGATTTCAAATAATTTGAATTTTTCTAATGTTTTTCCACCCTAGGGATTCTACAAACGAAACTACTGCACATTCAGATGCTGGCAGTGAGCTTGAAGAAGCAGAAGTCAAAGGAAAAAGAAAAAGGGGCCGTCCCGGCAGGCCTCCAGTATGTGTAATTTGTTTTGCTTTTGTTATGCATCTATGTAATTTATTTTTGTTTTGTTATGCATCTGTTTATAATTGACTGCAGACTCTTTTTCATCTGATCATCTTGTGGTCACATAAATAGGCTTTTAATGAGTCCTATGTCAGACTTTATGAAGACTTGTAGTATGAAATATTTATCAAATTGATGTGCAAACAATGTTTGGAGTGTTTAAAAAAGGGCATAAAAATGATCTCATAATAGCTATTAATTTTTCTTTTGCTAGCTGCTTTCATGAACAATACAGTTTTGTTATTACTGTTGTTACAACATTCTTACAGATATGAGAATAACTTCAGTAAGTACAGCCACTTTCTTCTTGAAAGTTGTAATGGACTTCACGTGACAAATGACATTTGAGCCATCTTTTTATTACTGATAGTCTTTTAATGTGAATAGAAGAATTGCAGCATGATATTTACTAGATTCCTGAGAAAATCTATTTTAGAAGTCATGTGATTGACATGCACTGCATTCTACTTACAGAATGGGAGCTCTTCAACGAATCCTCTGGCATAATGAAGTAGGTGATAAGGTTGTTTTTGTCCCTGCTTGGCCTATCAGTAGGAACATACAGAAACAGTTCCCTATTACACAGGGTATTAGGGAGGCTTTCTCTCTTATTTTCATTTATTTTATAAAATAGCCAATTTATTGAAAAATAAAGGGAAAGTTCTGTGTGTCATGTTGTCCTTCATCTTGGTTCTTGAAAATTATCAGTTTGGCTCTTTTGGCTGTATCACTTGAAGTACATAGTGTGGAGTAAGACTTGGTGGGAACTTCTCTGTGTTTGTTTGATTCACCTCTTAGTGTTGCTCTATGAATAAAGTCACAATATGAATGTGACATCTATATAGCACTAGTAGATGAAGATGTTTTGTTGTTTTTTTTAACCCTGAGGGCTTTGATCCTAAGGCTTATCTCAAGCCATGGGCTTGGTGAGGCTGTAAGAATGGACAGATCCATGTGTTCCTCAGGCATGCTGGCCAAGCTGGAGCAAATTCCTCTTTACGGTTGGTTTTCAATTTACATCACAGTCTCTGGACTTACTCAGGGTGCCAACATTTTAAATCCTGGTCTTTTCTAGGCATGTTGTCTTCCTTTTTGAAAGCTTTTGAACACTTTCTTATGATGCATGTATTCTTCATCAGATAAATGGATTTGCTCATGAACATGAAGCCTCTTCAGAGTGAGCCTTAAGTGTTTAAAGAGAACAGCTTATCTGTTTACATAGCTTGTAAGCAAAGGATAAAATGAAAAATTATCTTATGAATACTTCATTAGCAAAGCTATAGGGTTTTGTAGCTCTAATTAAAAAAAGCAGGCTGGTGCAACCTGATTGCTAACCCAGAATGTTGTCACAATATAGGAATTCAAGTTATAGCAACACTAGGGGTGGTATTTTGTACCCAGCCCACACTCACTGGAAGAGAAAGGTGAAGGTTACAAAAAGCATTTCTCATTCCTCTGCTTCAGTTTATTAGTATCTCCTATGGGAACATTTACTGAAGCACTCTGCTGGTCCTGCTATCAGGTTTCTAAGGGAGGAATTGCTCATTCTGCTTAGAACAACTCCAGGCTCATTAGGTATGTATGATTGTCACGTGATGAACGTGCAGAGGAAGCCAGCCATTGCTTCATTCACAAAGTGATGGGCTGTGAGCTGCTTGCTGCTGCAAGACCTTAGGGTTATCAAGAGAGATTCTGTGGAGGCTTCAACTTAATGCTCAAGAGGAGTCAAAAAACCCCAAATCCAGTCTTAAAACTTAGAGGAAGAAAATAGAGAATGAAACAAGTACGGTGTCCTTTATAAAACTGTAGCTTGTCAAAATTTGGAAGAATTTTCTCACTTCTACTTTCTCTTTCCCTTTTGACCTCCATCCCAAAATCTCAGGAAAGCATATATTAGGACTGGAAGAGTTTCAGAGAAGAAAAACAACATGGTCATTTATGGAATGGGACTTAGCAGATCTCAGTGCAACCTCCTAGTCAGAGTGGGGCAGCTTTGGGATCAGACCACATTGCTCATGGCTTTTCCAGTTTGATTTCGAAATTGAAAACTGCCAAGGCTGGAGACTGCACAGCTTCTCTTAGGTGCCTATCCATTTTACTTCATGATAAATTTCTCCTTTGATTCTTCTACAAAAAAAAAAAAAAAAGCTCCTAAAGCAAAAAGTCACTCAATGTCTAATGTCTGGAGGAGAAATGCAAAAATGTTGGAAATGCTAATCTAGGCAATTGAATTTACAGCATTATTTGATGTTAAGAGCCAGGGACTTGGTAATTGTATTGCTTTAGCAAACCGTGTTGCTAACCCAGTCACTTCCCTCAGGAGAACTGCCTGGTTCTTACAGGAGGTGCAGCTGTGACATTCTGCCCCCCCAGCCCTGACTCTTCACTACTGTGGTTTTTGTTTCCTTCACAGGTACTACCTACCTTTACTGCCAGATGTGAAACAGATTGAAAGGTTTAGTTAAGTTCAGAAATGTTTTTCATAACTGAGATTTAGCTTAGATGATTTTCATTTCTGTTGTAGACCTGAAGAGGGTAGCCCAAAGGCTCTTCTCATTTCTGTGGCTGGGAATTTTTTCTAACTAAAATATGCTCTAATAAGATTTAATCTCTTCCTGTAAATGCCGATTTGTTGAAGTCCTTAGGCCACCACAGCTACAGTGGCACATCTGCCATAAACATACTGACCTCTTTTGGAAAGGGACTTTACTTTGTGCTGCATGATCCTATTACAGAGCTGCCTGGAATATATTCCAGCAAATATATGTATGTATTTTAAACAGGTTTCTGCTGAGTGTCACAGAATGGACTTGACTTTTTATCAGAAAGATACACTACTACAAGAGGATTTTCCAGATTGTTTTCCAAAGAAAGACATTCTCTGCAGATTTGAGACCTTTGTAGGAAGATGGTGCTCATTTGAAACACTGCTTTTGTAGCAAATACCTCTTCAGTTCATAAAGAACTGTAATGCTTTGGGGGTGCCTTTACTTTCTAAAACACTTTGAGCTAGTTGATTTTTAGGATTTCCATTCAATCCAAGTCATTCCATTCTAAAGCACTGCTGTTTAAGTAGCCCCTTCATTTCTATACACTGTTCTAATGAGTACTTGACTGAGTAGTCTAGAGAGTCAATTTGCAAATAGATTAAGTGCATTGGTCTTGCAGAATATCTCTCAGAATCAAACCTGACTGTTCAGAATTCCCTGCCCTTGCTGTGCGTTTAGCAGGGGCTGCTCTAGTGGCTGGGGCTGGCTATTGGCCAAGTACCCTCCTAAGCACTGAGTCTCCTAGAGCAGATGCCCATGGAGTGACTGGCCAAGAGCTGAACCTGTCCAGCCAGTGGGATATTGTGGTGCACATGTTTGTGATACCATCTCGGTATGTATTTAAATGAATTCTGGGGATCTATTTAAGGAGTGAATTTTAACAGTCCTCTCCTTGAATCTCCTGAGTAATACTGGCCAAATTGCCCTCTCTGCCTGCTACATTATTGAAATACATGGGTATGGATGTACTCTCCTGTTCTAGGGGATTTGAAAGCACAAGGGCTTATGATGCAGTGTAGCATTCACATCAGTGAGCTCAGGCTCAGATCAGTTATTTACCCATCCTTTTTTGTCTCCTCTTTTGGATCAACACTTTGTTCAGCATTGTTGGCATGCTTTATTTTAAACTGCTCATCCTCACTTTCCCAGGAGCTCAGAACAGCCTGGCTTAAACCTCAGCTGCTGGAGGTTGAGGCAGTGAGAGAGATCCCTGGCTGTCTTTCAGATTTGAGGTAGGAGTAGACAGTTCTAAACTCTAATTCAGAGTACAGGGAGAAACATCAGTTTGTCTGTTCCAGAGGTGGCAATTTGGAGATCTCTGCTGGTTTCTCTCTCATTCATACTCAGAGTCACCTAAAACAAGATGAAACAAGGCACTTCTGATGCTTTTGTCCCCAGAAAAGCCTGTACAATTTTCCTTTCAGGTCCTTTTGTAGATTTTGGTATGGAGGAGACAGACCACAGTGCCTTATCTTTGCATTCATATTGGAAATTTTAACTTTGCAGCAGATTCCTGGTCTTATTTTATCTTGCAGTATAGATGTTAGATACAGCAGGGGATTGAGTTTTGCTTCTAGTTCCAAGTCATACGTGTCCTGATTAATAACGGAGGAATCCTCTTAGAAGAATTTCTTTTCATAGCAGTGGAGGTTTGTGGTTGGTGTGATTTACATCAGTGTCCTGTTTCAGCTTGCCTGCTGCCTGATGGTTTAGATCTGTCCCTTACAAATGAAGGAAGTCTCTAGGTCAGTAGAAATGCAGTGCATCTGTAGCATCTTTGTGAAGACTTTTCTATCCTGTTACCTGTAGCATTAGAAGTTTTCTTTTTAAGCTTTTGATGGGATGGTTCTTGTATTTTTGGCAATCTGTTCATTTTTCTGTGGAAAAAAATCTTTTTTTGGTACTAAATGCCTCAGCTAGAAGAATTGAAATTATTCAAGCATTTATAGTGTACTCTCTTGATTCTTTAAGATGACTTTTAGAACTCTTGATAGATTTTTAAATAAGGGTGAAAAATAGCACTACCACTCCCCAACACTCCTACTTTTTTCATCCTAAACTGCAAGGGCTGCAGCTGAAGCAGCTCTGGATGCACTGGGTGTTAGGGGACATGCACCTGTCTTTATTTGTAGGATGAAACTTTTCACAGGTAGCACCTTGTTTGTTTCTATGACCAAAACAGCCCACAGGACTGTTGGAATCCAAGAACTTCTCCCTGGATAACGGTGATGATGGTATGAGATGTGTCATAGTCTTTTTTTAATCAGA
The DNA here is from genome assembly GCF_049639895.1 of Pseudopodoces humilis. NCBI lineage: Eukaryota > Metazoa > Chordata > Aves > Passeriformes > Paridae > Pseudopodoces > Pseudopodoces humilis. The sequence continues at coordinate 6,056,108 of NC_142210.1, read as the reverse complement.
ATTAATCCATGAGGACCTCAGGCATTACTCTTCTTTTGCTTAACACAGGCTTATAACACAGAGCCTCTTGAGGGGCTAATGCCTTGGAGAGGCAAGTTCTTCAGTCTTACTCAAATGGAGGTTACAAAGCTTCTACCACTTTCCCTGGGAAATGGGATATTTATTCCTCTGACTCCCAGTGTGAATGCACATACCGGTCATTGTTTCCAGGTGGTGTGTTAGGTGGAGTTACTGACTCTAGGACTTTATTTCTTCATGAAGTGCATCACATCAACTTGGGGTATGTTAATGTAAAACGTCAAGCCACCTTCACTTTTTTTTTTGGTAGTGTGTGAATTAATTTTCACTGTATTACTTGATTTTACAAATGTGTGTGAGTTTATTTTCTTCTTGGTAATTTTAAAGACATGAAAGGAAAAGTATTATGTAGCTAATTTGTTAGAAAATCCTGAACTGTCATCATTCTAGTTTAATTGCAGTCAAGGTGAGTATTTTGTTTCCTGTTTGCATTTGTTGAAGCCTTAAAGCAACAGGTAAGGTATGTGACAATCAATACGGCCATTTTTGGTTGTTGCTTCTGCGGCATATTCTGGAACTTCTGAATTTCCTAATGCTGGTGTATATAAACCCTAGGGTTTTGTTGTCACAGATTTCAAAAATCATCAGTAATTTCTGTTTCATTTTGACATCACACCAGCCAAGCTGTCCTGGGTTTTGGAGTGAAATCACAAATGCAACTGCTGCAGCCTCACAGCTCCATGCAACTTTTTTTTTTTGGGTGTGATTAAAAAGCCTCAAGCATTCTTACCTTGTCACGCTGCTTTATCCTTTCCTTTGTCAGTCCTAATTCCCCCACTTCAGGATGGAACTTTCTGGCTGAAAGCTATAAAATGGTGTGCAAAAATAATGATTTCTCCTACTGTTAGGACTCAGAGATTCTGTTTTTCCTGTGTCTTGTTGAGCATTAGGTGGATCCGGGGGAGGAGACCTGCTACATTTTCACTCTGATCTTATTAAGCATTTCATTTTAGAGCTGTCAGTGATAGTCTGACAGGTTTACTGGGGCTGCCTTAAGCAGGTCTATTTCTGTGTGGAATCCCTTCATGGCGTTAGAGAACGGGTTCTGTTTGTTTTTGGTTTTTTTTTCAGAAGGATCACCCTTTCCTGTGAGTGTGTGTGTCTCTTTTCTGGGATGCACTGTTACCTGTGCCTGTCATCGTCAAAAACAAACATAATTCTTAGATTTGTAGCTTTTGCAACTCCACTTCTAAGAGCACCCTGCCTTTGGAGATATGCCACAGATGTTCTGTATTATGAACGAGTCTTCTCTGTGTTTCTGCAGATGTACCAGTCCTGCCTTTTCCTTCACTTGCTCCGTGGTGGTAGAGGATGTCTCCATCCTGGGATAGAATCATAGAATACCAGGTTGGAAGGGACCTCACAGATCATTTGGTTCAACCTTGTCTGGCAAAAACACAATCTAGAAAAGATGCCCTAGCAGCCTGTCCAGCTGAATCCGAATTGTCCAATGTTGATGAGACCCCAGGTTCCCTGGGGAGATGATTCCAGTGGCTGATTGGTCTCTTTGAAGTAGCATTTCCTACTGAACTTTGTGCTCAGAGGGAGGAAACTGTATGGAGCTCAAACCTGTCAACACATGGCCTACAAAGTTTCTTGATGTAAATTCAGAGACATTATGTGCAAATAATGTTTGACAACTGCATTGTAATATTGTGTGTTAATGACCAAGGAATGCCATGTGCTTTGTGCTTTCAAAACTTTAGAGCACCAAACAGTTGTTGGAGGGCCTATATATGACTTTCTCTCTTATTCACACTCTGGAGTGTGAATATGAAAGAACTTGGGCTTCCTGCCAGATGCCTGCTGGGTGGAAGTGCTGGAGGGTGGATGCCCTTTCACTAGTGCCTTTCCACCTGAAGACAATGTTAATCCTTTCCTAGCTCAGAAAGTTCACGTTTTGGATTTTCTTCAATCTTGAGTGGACCATCTTGTCTACTTGTTTTGTCTCTAGAGGCAGGACTCAATAAAGATCCTGCATCTGTATTTTGCTTCCCCAGCTTGGATACACAATGGCTTTTGTTAGATGCAAGATTTTTCTCCACTCTTTTGACAATGAGAGATGTTCTCATTGTCAAAAGAAAACCTACACCAGAGAGAAATTTTATTCAAGTAGATTCAGTAATATATCTGGTGTTAATTCAAGGGCAGGATATTAAGGTATTTACTTGAAGAATCTGGCTTTATCCAGTAATTTGTCAGAAGTACATCTGTCAGTTATTTCTGTACCTCTTCTGAGGGCTTGGTGGTGATCTCGCCCTTCCAATTCAGACAAGGAGCCGTGGTCAAAGCACCTCTCTTTTCCCAGGATACCTGACAAAGAGAATTTAAACTGGGTATTTATATGCCTAGTGATGGCACATTTTGAACCTGTGTCTGTAGTACTCATGCTCAGGTACTCACACAGGTGCCTTTTCACATTGCTTTCATTAACAAGGTAGCTTTGGATATGTGAATGTCACATCCATCTCTTACTGCCTTTCCCTTCATCCTTGCAGTGTTTAATGCCTCTCTTTCAATTACACGTTGAGAAAAACTGAGTGTAGAGGGGGCTTGCATTAGTTTCTGTAGAGGGAGTTTGTATTCAAGCTTTCATTTAGCAGTTCTTGTAACTTGGTGAAATGCTTGCTGTCTCCCAGATGGAATAAGTGTATGGGTTATATATCTCAAAGGAGTCAATTTACTTCTAATTCTTTCCCATTTTAATAAATAGTGATCACATGTCTTTCAAGCTCAGTAGTACTTAAACATGTTGTATGTTGATAATATTCTTGCTGTTACAGGGAGCTTTGCACATATTTAAAAATTCATTGAGGGAGATACTCTTTTGATCCTAAGTGCAAATGTTATCCAGAAAACTTCACAGAGATTGTACCATTATTTTAAGCTTTCTGGCTTGCATTTCTATGCAAGCCCTTAATTGAATATTTGCAAGAGGTGGTTGTGCTCTACCTTGCCCTTTGCTTCAGCCCTCTGGCCCCACCCCTTTTAAGGCAGGGATCCCTCTTAAAGCATGAGGGAAGCTGGACTTGCAGGGCTGTCTTCTACCAGCTCTCTGCCAGAAATTAGATTCCTTTCCTCTGCAGTAGAATTTTCAATGTGTCTTGAGACATTGAGACATTCTTAATATGCAACTGAAAATGTTGACTTTGTGTTCTTTACTAAAAGCATTAATAGAAACTCAGCTGACAATATACTTGAGTAAAACAGTGTCATAAGGATATTGTCCAAAATTTAATTTTTGAGTTGTTTGTGTGTTGTTTTCTTTAATATAATTCCTCACAATAGCTTCATTGTTCTGTGGGAAACAGCAGATTTTGCTTTTGTTTGCCTCACGGCAGGGAGAAAGAATAGAATATGAAAGTAAGAAATCTGATGTTATTTTCCCCAGAATTTTTTTTTGTTTCACAAGTGACTTAAATTCAGAGCAAACTGTTCAGTAGGTGAGTCTTGACAGACAGCATCTATACCACCTGATTAAAACCTTGAAGAATGTAGAGAAAATTTACATTAAATAATTTAGACTCAAAGGGAAAACATTTTAACTCATAAAATTTTGAAGCAAGAGGCTGTTATGGTGATCTACTAAGTCTGGCTGTACAAATTTGGTGATTTGGTGATTTGAGTTGAAGAGCTGACTATGTACGCAGTTTCTTATAAAAGCTGTATGAAAATGAAAATACAGAAAATGAATGTTAATGTGGCAAATGTATTTTTAATAACTTACTGTCTTAGCTCATTAGTTAAGATCACCAGTTATTCTCAATATCTGTCTTGTGTAAGACTCATATGGGGACTGACATGAACTCCAGCACTGGGAGTTCATCAGTGTCTTGGGGTGACCACTACTTACCTTGGCATGGCAGTGGCTTTTAAATAGTCCCTCAACAACTACTGATAAATAAAATTCTATGTACATGACCGGATAAAGTCCTGAGCAACCTGGTTGATTTTCCTAGCTGACCCTGCTTTGAGCAGGAGGTCAGGCTGGAGACCTCTGGAGATGCCTTCCAGCCTGGCTCATCCCATGATCTTTGTGTGTATAAATGTGTGTGAGGGTGTAAGGATGTAATGTTTATGGATCATTTATAAAGAAACGCTGGGTGATTTCAGATGTAGCTGTAATAAACTTTCATTCTGCTGGTTTTCTTTGCCCAGTCTGCCACTAAGAAACCCCGGAAGTCTCCAGCGGACAAGGGGCGTTCTGACGCTGGAGCTCGAGGAGCAAGTCGTGGGAGAGCCAATGGCCACCCTCAGCAGAATGGAGAAGGGGACCCTGTCACTTTGTTTGAGGTGGTTAAGCTGGGAAAGAGTGCTATGCAGGTAAAATGTCTACTTGTGTTCCTCCTCACAATTCAGTGTATTCTGACTGGAGCCCAGTCTAAGCTGTGCTTTTGTAGTATTTTCTCATGGCTGCATTGGTCCAACGGACTGCATATGATGAAGTACAGGACTGAGTGGGTTCTGATTGAGGGCTGTATCCTGCTGAAGAACAAGACACCTGGCAGAAAGCCATGTGTTTCAAATCCTCCATTGTTGATTCGTTACTCTGAAGTTAAAAATATCTGTTGATAATAAGCAGTTAATTAAAGTATATCCTGTAGCAAGCTTTATATGGGAAAAAAGTGTATGAAAATAATGATGAATCCAGGCCTTTTTTGTTCACTTGTTTTTTCAAGAATACCTGCTCACACAAGCAGCTTGGAGCCCTTTGCACTGGAACTTGCATTCCTGCTGTCCCCATCAGGACAGTAGGTAAAGGCTAAACTATTTCCCTAGACTTCCACTGAGTCTGAGGGAAAACACTGACACATCCTGAAGGCAAATTTTTCATTGTATAATAAGTAAGATCATCCTAGTTGCCTCTAGAAATGTTTCTTACCCGCTTATGTTTTGATCAGGTCAGAGGTCTTTACAGGATGTGTGGGGCCAGGTGAGTCACATCTCAAGACCCTGCACAGAGGATTGGTTTTGACAGTGTTGTGTGGTTTTAGTAAGCTGCTGTGCTGCAGCTCTTGGTTTTGATACTTAAAGGAGAAAGAATCGGCCCAGAACACTCTTCATCTCATGCAAAGCTGACAGTCATTCCTACTCAGAAGGATTGTTTAAGCAAACCTCCTTTACTTTGCATTTCAACAACACAGGACTTAGCCAGTATCAGTTAGCTTGTTTTGATGCTGACCAACTGAGAAAAGTACAAATTAGGAAAATTTGTGCTATGTCCCAATCCCATTATTACTTTTAGTGTAGCCAAAAGTTGAGCCTCTTTTATGTCCCAGAGGCATCATATACTTCAAATGAGTGAAAGTTGTTGAAAATTTCCTGTCTCAAATCTCTGGAAAGTCTGAGATGTAATTTTAAAGAAGTAATATACTGGAAGGAAATGAGAATTTTTGTTCTTCATAGTTTCTGTGTTTACACTTATTCAGGATTGACCCTTCTTATCTAGAAGGTGAAGACAGAACAAATTTACTCCTGAGAAAGCTATGGATGGATTCCTTATGCCTTTTTTTTTTCCTACAACAGAGCTTCCAACTTTGTTTGGTTTTCAGCATTTTTTCAAGTTTTGTTTTTGGCAGAAATCGAGGAAACATCTGGAGTCTATTTTCTGGTTTTACTGTGGTACAGAACATACAATATACTTTGTACAGTATAGCTGACTTAGAGTTACTGATATTTGCAGAAGCCAAATGGAAAGGAATGGGCAATTGCTTTGATATTTGATGACTCTGTGTGTATGTGGTATTGACTTTGATACATTTTATCTATATCAAAAGAGATGCTGAAACAAGTCTTCTGCAGATTAAATACAAAAAAATAAATTGTCTTCATGTTTGTATTAAGAACCCTTTGGAAATCAGATAGAAAGAAATTGTTTTTAGAAGTGGAGAATTTGTATATGCATGTGTAGGTGGATGTGTGTCTGTATATTCACATATACGTGTATCCACAAATCCCATATGCATAGGACACACACACGCTTAACATGTGCCCAGCCTGCAGGTAGGAGAAAAAGTATACAGCACCATCTAAGCAGGTGTGAGATTATATGCAAATAGTAAAGGAATAAGCCTTTTGTATTTGAGATATATGAAGGCTTGGGGTACAAAATGGCATAAATGACTTGAGCCCTAATTTCAGGAGTATGCATCGCTTGGGCACCTTTGAAAAATTTACTGTTGGTAAAAATATTCTAAAAAATCAAAGTAACCCTACAGCAGGAAAGAGAATGCAATTAAAATGTGATTTAATATTTTTTAACTTGCACTTTTGCACAATCATCTCATGTGAAACCAAGGTTCTTTAAACCAAACTTAGCAGTGTCTTTATAGCAGTGTTTTTCTGTAATATATTAGGATTTTGATGTAACAATTAGGAATGCTTGGCATATTTGTTTTTCATAGTTTTGATGCAGGTTTTTTGTTCAATTTTAGCAATTTTGTCAATATTGCAGCTTTCAAACAAGTGCCATATATTTCTATTTGGCAGAACATACTATTTCTCAATATTTAGTTATTTCCCTGTAGTTTGAACTTGTAATTCCCTGTTATATAAATAATTTTTTTGTTCTAGTGCTCCTAAGTTTGCTTTCAGCAATGAAAACCCAGGAAAATTCAATTGAAATATTCTGAGATTACATAGAAATCATGTGCTTTCGTTTCTGGTTTATCTGCTCCTGCTGTTTGTTCTCAGAATTTTTTTTAGTTGTTAGATTTTTCTGGCTTTGTGATGCCAATTCATAAAAGTCTGTTGCTGAATTCAATTTTCACTTCTTCTAAGCTTCTCTATTTTTGTTCTCACAGCAGGATTCGTTTATTACTTCTCTTCAGGCTGGTTGCTTCTTCCATGGAAATAAAATCAGTTTAATTTTTTGTATTTAAAATATACATAGTTCCAGGGTTGTTCTTTGCATAAAATCTTTGCCTCTGTCATGGGGTGCTGCTTGTGTCTTGCTTGAATTCTGTAAATCTGTTTGATGCCCATGTTAAGTTGGTATCAGACGGTTGTCAGTGTTTTTCATTTGCTCTGTAACCTTTTGTACAGTTAGTGCTTCAGAAGTTGTTCTGTCAGCAGCTCTCTGTGTATGAAGTGTGACATGACCTTCTGCTCGTGCTTTCTGCAGGTACATTTTCAAGTGTTACTCCATTAAGGCTGTTCATAGAATTTCTTCAGTGATTTTTGTTTTCGTAGTCAAACATGATACTCTTCTGCTTTTTGTCATTTATCTCTTCCATATATTTATTTTTTAGTTACATCATTTTATGGTGACAGCTATATTCTCTACATTTCCCTACTCTGAACCTCCATACGCTGAATGGTCTCTATCAGCATTTGTCATGTGCTCAGCTGCCTGCTGGTTGGAATGAAGGCTTGGGTGAGCCTCTGCTCTTCCAGCTGAGCCACCTAGGCGGAGACTGACTGGTAACTAAAATATTCAGACATTTCTGCATTGGTCTCTGACCCTGCTTTTAAGATGACAGGGACTAAAGAAATTGTGATGAGATCAGATCTTGTTTAGGACTGCAAATTTCTCATGAGTTAGTTATGACCAGTTATCTGTAGTGAAGTTTGTACTACTGGTAGTCAAACAGAGCGTAGAAGTGTTCTGCTTCCATGTCTGCAAAGGATTTTGTTCCCCCTGAACATCAGAGAATGCATCATCAGTTATCCTAGCAGGTGTTCAGTACTAAAACATGAACAGATCTGTGCCTTGATGTCTCTGCAATACTCCATGCATTACCAGGCACCCTCAATTGGTGTTGGCAGCTTACTACAGAGTAGGGACTGATTTTGGGGAAAAAAAACATAAAAAATTGCTGTCTCTGCTTAGGCTCAGCTAATAAAAGGTAATCTTGGTGTTCATTAGACATAGTTCAGAATAAATATGGCTCCATTATATGCCAGCAAGTATTTTAAGAGAAGTATCCAAGTATCTAGTGTGTTGAAGTGGATTTTTTTATTGTGCCACCAGTTTTTCCTTGTCTTTCCAGAAATCAAGGCTGCATGGGGTTCCTCACTGTTCTTACCTGCACATATAGGCACATGGGGATTTGTATCCTTTGAGGTTCCCTCCTTGTCCAAGTAAAGCTGTTATTTGTAGCAGTGCTTACCCTGCCTTGAGAAATCCACCTCTGGTAGACTTACTCCTGATTAGAGTGATTATATAACCATATTTACCTTATGCAGGAGGAATTACATGTGTTTTTACATAGATCCTTGGGATTAAGAACATCAGAGCAGCTGTAACTGGATTGCACCAAAAGTCCAACAGCCTGTCTCTGACAGTGGCAGAAAGGGAATAAGATGGCAAAAATGAGTTTTAGGTACTCTCTCTACCTCTGACTGTTTGCAGCTCAGGGCCACTGTGGTGTCTGTGTTCTCAGTGGTCTTAAAGGCTCTCTTTTCTGAGTTTCTTTTCTCCATCCAAGAGAGTTTTTTGCTGGATCACATCTCTGTCTCCCTCAGCTATTTCTGAAAGCAGAGGTCTTTGAAGATTAAAAATATACAGACGTACATTAAGTATTACCCATGCTTTTTGTGTTAAAGGCAAGGTTAGTTTAATTGTCCTTTATTGTATTTTAACTGCTGTATCCTCCAGCTTGAAGGATGGATTATAATTTACGGTTTCCCCAGATTGTCTCAGAAATTCTGTAGAAGTTTCAGCATGCAGTCTGTAAAGTTTACTGGGCAAAATGACTGCATCTATTATTAACATTTAAACTAGTATTTTCATTTTGTTAGGCAGATTTCTTCTGTAGCCTAATCTTGCTTTGCTTTTGATTGTATGGTACTGAATTAGAAGAAAAAAAAATCAAAACTAGGTACATGTTTTTATAGTTGTTACACTTGGAACAATTTAGCCACCAAATGAAGCATTAATTAATTAGAGGAGTATCCCTTAATACCAAATTAATTTTTCTGCAGTCATCAAACAAGGCTTCTTTTCCCTTGTGATTTAGTAAGATGTGAGATGATTTTGCTGTTAATGTGGACACAAATGCCAGTAGTGCAGTGTGTGAAAGCATCTGTACCTGAAAATACTCACTATATTTGAAGGCAGAAAAGTCTTTTGCTCTCTAGAATGTTGATGTTTTTTGAAGTGTCTGGGGTGATCTGTGAACCCTTTACAAACTGTGCTAGCAAAGGAATATGAATCATGTGTTCTAATAAATTGATGGGTTTCTTACTGGAGTAACTACATTTTGTTTCAACACTCCTCCAAGTATCTTTTCATTCCATTGTTCAATGTTTATGAGCAGTTTTGATGCTTTGTAACATCATTCATGCCCATGATTGGCTCAGCTTAAACAACACAGCCCCCTGGAAATGGTGTAACATGTCAACTGTGAGAGATGAGCACCTTAGAAAATCTGTGCCACCTTAGAAAATCTTGGTGAAAACTTTGCATGGTGCTCAGCCTCAGGACTTCCTGTGATTTTAGTCCATTTGAAAGCAGAATTTTCCCAGCACCTTTTATGCACTCAGTGTAATTCCAGTTAACCTTCACCATTCTAAGATTCTCTTAAGGAAATAATTATTTTTTTTGGTAGCATTTTTTTCTCCCGAATGGTTCAATGTAGCATGTTACATTGATTTCCCTGTGTAATTATATTTAATACCCAGTCTACTACATAGAAATATGTATTTACACAAAAGGCCAAATAGATAATCCTGTATAGAGAGTATAAATCCCTTAGTTTTATTGGGAAGACATACTTCTAGGATTGTATTCCTTTCTTCTCTGTGCTTCAGAAAATAAAAAGTTACGTAGGTAGACGCTGCATAAAACAAGTTTTCCCATTTTTGCTTACTGTTATCTATAGTGAGATTTTGGTTGTTTGTTTTTTTTAAAAAAAATCATTTTAGCTTCTCAGGAAGTGCATGATAGGTGTTAGCAAAGTATGAACTCTTTCATAATTTAAAATTATGATCCTTAGAGAAAAAGAACGAAGTGCATGTCCTTAAGCTGCAGTTCATTTTTATTATCCTTATATTAGGTTTTCACTGTGTGTTTATTAGACTGCAGTTTGGAATGCAGCCAGGCACTCACCCTGGAGTATACTGTCCAATCTAAATTGCACTTTCACACATTAGGAACTGCCTTCTCCCCAGTAGCCATCTGTGTAATTTCTTCAGTTTTTACAAAATTTATCCTTAAAAGGCTTTTATTCTTTTTTTTAAAAACCCAACCTGAACAGATGCACTTAAAATTTTTTTGCCGAGTGTTTTAAGTCTCTCACTGCTTGTCTTTTTTCCCCTAGGTCCTTATTTTAAGTGTACTAAGTTCTTCTCATTATCTGTTAAAGTATATTTTCTACTTTTCTATTTTAGTTGCTCTTTATACAGGTTATTGAAACATTTAATTTCACTGTGCATTCCTTTTTTAATCAGTTTCAAATTTCATTTAAGTGACTGGGATTTTGGCAGAAGGTGTTAGTATAAGCTTTGATTATTGGATTTTTTCCTACCTTGATGTAAACACATTGCACACCCATTCTAGAGTAATTTTTTTTCTTTCATATTCACTGTAAATGAAGCATGTCCATGATCAATTGTATGAAATGGCAAATTATTTAAAGTTCCTTATACTCAATTTGCCTTGGTTTACAGTTGACTCAGATCTTCCATTTTAACATGCACTTTGTATATGGTGTCGTTTGTTTTCCCTTTTGTTTTAGCACTGTTGCCAGGTTGTTATTTAATTGAAATTGTGAAACAGCTTTTTTTGAAATCAGCTTTCATTAATATTTAGTGGGACTGTGCTAATTTACATGAACTGGCAATGTGTCCTCTGTAGTCAGTCCCTCTGGTTCCTTCAGCGCTTAATGCTCCTGAATTCTCTCACACTGAAGGAATATGAAGTGGATTCATAGCTGCAAAGCCTAGAGAAGGTAATAAGATCATTAGCTTCATTATTTCATTCGTTGCATCTGACTTGCTTTTACTGGAAGCCCCAAGCTGCTGTTCCTTTTCAGTACTGAAAAATGCTTTGGTTTATCTTTTAGCAGACTTTGACATATGAGGGTCAATATTTCTGCAAGTTGATCGATTTGAAGTTGTTTGCTCAGACTGTGCATCTATTCTGCTACTTGCTTGACTTAATTTAGGCTTCTTATTTGTATAGGGTTTCTTACCTGGCATATTCTTCAAATTACGCTCCATGGTAGTTCTTAAAACAGCCTCATCAGAGAGTTCAGTTCTGTGACATTCTATTGAAAACTGTTGCAGGCTTTGGAAAATCTTTGTACTGACTATTTGTACCATACATCATCTGCCATTTGCAGGACACCTTGAATTTTTACTCAGTTCTCATAAGAATAGAAGCAATTTCATAATTTAAAAAAAAAAAAAAAAGTTTGAGTCTTATTTTTGTAATGTACCTGTATGGCCTTGTTGACTGTCTCAGAGATATGATGCTTGTATGTGTCTAGATGTGTCCTGACAGCAGGGAGTGGAGGAGGATTGTTGATGTTGCTGGATTCATTTGGAGGTTTTATCTGTGTAGTTGAGCTTGTTGCCAAGGGAGCCTTTTCCTTGTGCATGTGCCTTGAAGCTGGTGAATCCCAAAAGCGTGGATGTACTGCCCCTGGGAAGGCTGCAGCACACGTCCTCTAGATCTTGTGCCTCCCCAGAATGCTGAATTTATTATGTATTTCATGCACAGCATGTAAGTGCACATTTCCATATGGTAAATTCATGCTCCCCACTGCATCTGAAGGTAAAAACATCTGGAAGCAGATGGGTACCACTGGAGCAGCTCATGCTCATCTATTGCAGCCTTCTTTCCTAGGTGTTTTGTGGAAGTAGGCAGGGAGATTTGTAAGGATGAATGTTGGGGGGTGGAACCTGCTTGTAGCTGCCTACTTTCTGAACGGGCCACCTGGTCTTTCCCTCCTGTCACCACATGTGCCTTCAAGATTTAATCATCCGTGCTTGGGACAGGTGACAGGGAGGGGCAAGAACAGGAGATCTCTGGGCAAATTGATCAAATGTGGGTCATTTCCTTGAGTTTGCTCTTGGATTATGTTAAAAAAAGGGTTTGCTGTAACCTGGGGCCCGTTGGTTAGAAATACTTGTTTTTAATGGGAGTCCTTCTCTCTATGCATATTTATGCAAAATAATTCAATTTCTGGCAAGGCTTGCATGTTGCACCATTTGCTACGCTGCTGCCCTGCTTTGATTCCTTTTTTGCTTGTATTCAATCTTTTTTCCTGGTATTTGGATTACTGCTGTTTTGTCTTGTTTCAGTGTATACTTGTCTCTCTTTTGGGTCTGAGGTGTGTCATTTTCATTTATTCATCTAGTGTTTTCTAGTTCTTATAGCTCTTTTCTGTTACATCAAAAGTCAAACATTTGATTAAGTTCCAACTGTTGCAGCATATGTAGACTGGCTTCATTATCTCCTGTTGCCTTAAACTGTAATCTCTAACAAAATTAGGCAGCCAGCATGCCAAGTGTGTAAGAAGGGCTGAATGTGTGGGTCTGTGGGTGTTATTTTGGGGCACTGATTTTTAGGGCTTAGTGAATGCAGTTTCTGTGGCTCTGTGCTGATGCTGGCAGGTCAGGTGCCTGTATGTGACTTGTCACCTGCAGCCCCTCAGTCAGTGGGGCTCTCCTGTGGTAAACATAAGCATTGTGCAGCAGGAGCCCTCTCTGCTCTCCATAGATGCCGTTTCAGAGCAAGGAGTTACACTGACAGCTCCCTGAACACTGACTGTGCGTGTGTGTCACACACAGTGGTGAGTGCCAAGGCACTGAGGAGCTTGTGCATGATCAAATGGTCCCACAAATTCAAATTTTACTTACAGCTTTGTCAGTTCTCTGAGAGGTCAAGACAGTCTTTGTTTGGTATCCCTCTGGAGAACCTTCACTCTGATTTTTCTGCTTTTCTTATCTACTGCTGCCACTAAAGACTCTGTATTGCCTCCAGTCTGGTCTCCAAGTCTAGAGATGAGCCACTTCTTACTTTTCTGTAAATTGCATGATGGTTCTGGGTTGAAAGTGCAAGTGCCAAACTGGTAGGACAGAATGGGCCCCCAGTGCCCAAGGACACAGCATGTCCCCCACAATTCTTTTTGTACAAGAGACATAAAATAGAAGTGAGAGGAGCTGCATTGATGCTGCAGTTTGAGATAGTGCTGCAAAAATAAATAAATAATTGTATAAAAGAAGCAGAAGCAAAATTTAAAGGTATTCCTTTACATTTCTTGCCTTGTGTCCCCCTTTTTTAAATCCAGATGGGTTCACATGCAGTATTTATAGCACAGTCCATGAGAAGCTGCAGTGGTATGGCTGAAGGGGCAGTGTGTTGTAGCAAAAAACAGGAGTAAGACTGAACGTGGGAGGGAATTTCTTGGGCCAGCCTTACTTCCATGGGGAGTGTTTTCTGTGAAACTCGGCTGTGGATAATGAACAGATGCTGGGAAACTAGTTATTAACACTCAGGAAAAGCAGCTGAGGTTTCCCAGGCTCAAAGAATATAGTAGACTTCAGAAACTGTCAAGAGATGTGTGACAGGAGTGGGCAAGAATAAAGATACAGAATTATTTCTGGGCAAGCCACGTGGCACAGAGTAGGATTATTCTGCCTGGAAAGAGGTGACCAGATGGAAGCATGGAAGATGCAAACAGGGGCTTGGGGTTTGTTTTTTTCTTCTTTCATAAGAATTGGGTCACACCAAATGGATCTAACAATTGGCAAGTTTAAAACACAATTATTCTTTTATTTTGCAGTGAATAATTAACACTTGCACACTGCTGCAAGATGATGTAGATATAAAGCTGGTTTAGACAGACACATCCATGGGAGAAGAAATTTGCTGTTTTAAGGGTCTGGGACAGTAACTCAGAAATATCAGTGTATTCTTGCACTTATGCTTCTTAAGCTTATCCCTACATGTAGGGAAAACTGTAGGCCAGTGAACCTATCATCTGACCAAGAATAGCTACTGTTTTCTTTAGTGTAAAAAATAACTTTGGCAATTGCATGTTGTTCAGATATCTACAGTAACAGAGCTGTTCAAACAAATCTTGTAAATTGGTAGTACACCAACAGCCTGGTCATTAAGCTCTGTCAATATTTGGTGTAGTAAATACTTTTTACATTTGGCTACATTTGGTTTATGTGCCCTGGAGAATTTTGCTGATTGATTGAAATGATTGATACTTCCCGGAACAGGTCTGAATTCATGATGAAATAACAGTGAGATAACATTCTAAATAAGTGATTTTGTGCTGCTGCTTCATGCTTCCTCAACTTGTGTGAAGCTTATTTAGAGGCCAAGATTTGCTAATTTCTTCTAAGTAGCAGATGGACCTTTTTTAAGATTGCTTCTCCTACAGGGTGTGTGTGTGCGCGCGCGCGTGTGTGTGTGTGTGTTTTGGGAGACAAAACCTGTGAAAACTGAGCTTCCTGGCAAATTGGATGTTTAGAGATTTACCCTGGTTGTTGGATAACATGATAGTATTGCTAGTCTGCTCCTGGCTCAAGGGTGAGTGTAGTGATGTGTGTTAAACATGGAGAGCTTTGGCTCAGTACAGAGTTCTGTGTGTCTGGTACATACACCATTGGTTTGCATCCTTTTCCTAATTCACCTGCCAAGGGCCCACTGGTAGTCTTGGGAGTTTGCACTTGGATAAGTGGAAACTGCAGAGGAATTTTTCAAGATCACTCCTTACAGCTACTAATCAAGAAAAAAGCTGATTTTTCTAAGAGATCAAATTATTTTGATTTTTTTAAATTAAATCCTTTTCAGCACGGTAGAGGCCACTTGTGTGGGCGTAGTGGGATGTTTGTATGTGTGTGTGTTTTTTTTAAATTTAATTTTATAGAAACTCATTCTCAACCTGAACTGTCCAGAATAAACTAATCTATTAGTTGCTCTGATAATATAATCAAGTTTTTCCTAATTAATGCTGTTGCATGTGCGGAACAGAATAGTTTGTCTTTTCCCTCATAAAATAAGTCAAGTGCAATGTTTGATTACATTAAGTACACACAATTCCTTACCTACAGTGTTTATGTAGCTGAGGAGCTTGGAATATCAGAGATTATATATATATATATATAAAAATATCTCCTGGCCAACTGTAGTTCTGAGGGCAATTAAAAACTGACTGAGTTTCCTATCCTGTGATCCAAGTAGCTTTACAAACACCCTAAGTCAAATTTCTCTGTATTATTATTTTATTTACTGTGTATTCCTCATTATATTTTTATTCTCCTGAGCTATTTACAGTGTTCCTGGGTGACTGATGTACTACTTTGGCCTTTATAAATACTGAGATATTCTCTATGCAATAGAAAATCAGTATTTATCCCAAAGTATTTCTACTCATCCATTTTCTGGGAATATATGTTGGTCATTCTGGAGTAACAGTGTTTGTTTTATTCAACACAATTTTAAAACTGAAAAAATACTCTAAGTAGTTTGGAGGATTTAAAGTAATTTCTATCTGAACTTGTGTTTATACAATATAATACCAGAAAATGGTGCATATAGTTCTGCTCTCTCTAACTATATTTGTTCTGTCTCCACCTTGAGAGAAGGTGCATAAATTTCTGATTTTGTACACATGTATAATTATACCAAATAAATGCTAAATTATAAAATTATGTTCTGAAAAGAATAAGTCATTTGCCTTTAATAAAACACTTTTTAAGAGTCTCTGATAAGTATTCTTTTTTTCTTGACAGTCTGTGGTGGACGACTGGATTGAATCATATAAACAAGACAGGGACATAGCACTTCTGGATTTAATCAACTTCTTTATCCAGTGTTCAGGATGTCGAGGTACAGAACATGGGAAACAAGTTGTATAGAATAAATCTGACCTACAAACATGTGTTAATGCAAATGCTGGTAAAGATGGGGGAGACTCTTGGATTGATACTCCTTGTGTGCATGGTTTGTATAGAAATATTGTCTGCATTCCAGAGTAACATGATTTAAAGCTTGTTTGTGAAGGGCTACCTTTTCTCTTTCTCACTTTCCTGTCATCATGCTAAAGTATACAAATCCTCACAGAGACGCTCTACTCGTCAGCAACAGGAGACAAAAGATCTGGTACTCCAGGTAGGCGTATCTTTATTTCCCCTTTCTGTTTCTTCCCAATTTTTTAACTGCAAAACTTAGTTGGTAACTATACCTTAACTTGATATTTTTTCTTTCTTTTTAGGAAAATGATTTTTTTTTTTTTTTAACTGAAGAGGAAGGAATCAGCCTTCAGTTCACTTTGCTTAGCAAGAAAGATTTTCTGTGGATGAGGCACCAGAGTTATTTATTCCTCTGTAATACTTTATCATGTCAGCAGCGAGTGCCCTTCGTTTTATACCCTGCTTAAGCAGTCTCCATTACCAGGCATGCAGCAGTCAGCCATTCTAGCATTCTGTTGCCACACTGTGCCTTCTAATGAATTTTTCATGTGTTGTCTTTTTTCAGTTAACTCAGCCTTGAAAAGAGACAGAGCTCCACTCTGTCTGTAGTGCCCAGAACCAAACTATCTACTATTTTCTGATGCTTCCTAAAATTTACTTGGAATAGAGTTGAAAACAATCCACAATTCAGAAATTCTTTTTCTTCATTTTGTATCTGATGTGGGAATACACCTTTAGGCATTAAATGGTCTGGGCAGAAGTCCCTTTTCTTCCTTAAGTGTAAGGTGAAGTCTTGAGTAGTTAAGAGTATCAGAGAAAAGAAATAGGAACCATTAGCAGCTTCAGCAGCCCTTTTTCATAGCTGAAGGAAATGAACGTATTTTGTGGATGACAGGAAAGACTGAATCTCTGGGAGCATTCTGTGAAAGGGCTGAAGGTTAGGGCTTAGGTTACTGGCCTGTGTCAATGTCTGCACTGTTCACAGAGAACCCCTGAAACATTTTTCAGTTGTGTTTGGCAGCTTATATGAAAGTAGTTGTATTCTGTGTGCTTTTTCTTTTTTCTTTTTTTTTTTTTTTAACTCCTGAAAGTGTATGGGAGAAAAAAACAACTCTACAAGCTTGTAAGAATTTGGGCAGCATTAAACCAAAGGCATCCTTGGCCATATGTTTATATTCTTGTTGATGCAAACTTTTGGTGAAGGCATGTCATAAATATCTTCATTCCCCTGCTGCTCTCTAATTTATTCTCCCTTTCATTCTCTTCATTAGAGAAAGCACAACTGTGATAAGATTCCTGTTTTTTTACCCCTTGTTGGTGAGTGATGCAGGCTGAATGCCCACTGTCAGCCATATGCTGCTGGAGCAAGTGCCTCCCAGAAAAGCTTTCTGTTACTGGCTGGGAGGCAGCAGCACTGCGAGTGCCTGATGTCATTGACTTACTTGGCTTTTCTTTGAGATGTGACTTTCCATTTTCAGTGCTCTGCTCTGTATCCCAGGGCTATCTCTGCTGAGCTTCTTTCAGTGCCTTCTGGTCCCAAACTGCAGCAGTAGGAGAAAGGAAGCAGAAATTACTTAGTCCCCAAGTCTATAGTGTGTTTGGGAGATTTATTTCTGTTTTGGAATTTTTTTGCAGTGGCTACAGTAACAGCTGTAGAACAGGGTTAAAAGCCTGGCAAACAGTGCAGTTCATTCCAGTTTCCAGTGATATGCTTGTTTTCTAGGATAAATAAGAGCTTTATCAGAAGAGAGTGGATTTTATTGGTAGTCCACTTAGGGTAAAGTGCATACCAGGCTTTCCTTAATGGAAGTGAGAAATAGGGGATTGTTTTGTATCTTGTGAGAAAGACTTAAATTCTTTTTCATGGGTAGATGATATGACATCTTTATTTCCCTTTAGAGACTTCATTGACATTCTTGCTTATTTCTATTTCTGATAAATAACAGCCATTGTGAATCTCAATGACTGCTTTATCTTCCTTGATTTTCTTCTTTTCAGTTTGCTCCACTAACATTGTCTTGGATTCTCCAGCCTCCTTTCCCAAAGCTGGATCTAAATGCTGGCTGATAATATGTCTAAGTTTGTGATCATTAACTGAAGGAAGGAGGACAACTAACTTGGGATGAAGTTTCTCAAGGAATTGTGATGCTAAGTTTATAAATCTACCATTTCAGTAGTGCTTAGAATCACTTGACATCTAAATATATGTCAAGTACATTTAGCTTGATGTGTCCTTCAGAAGTTTTGAGCAGGTCGAAGAGTGTGTTCCCACTTAATAGCTTTAATTAGAAATGGAGACACCAAACTGTTTTATTTAGAAGCACTTCTGACCCTGAAAAGATATCTTTCTGTTTAGAGAAACACTGATTTTTATATATTTCATTCTCTTGGGCAGCACAGATGAATGAACCTCTTGGCATCTTCCAGCTTTGCTTGTAGCTGTTGCTGAAATGAGAAGTGATCTATTGTAAATATGAGTAAGCAGGCATATTACGTAAATTGTTAATACTAACAATTGTTAAATTAGTGGCTTTTGCAGGTGAATGTAAAAGATCTGTGCAATTTAAAATTCAATAAATATGCACCAAATATTCAAGCATGTCTGTCCTTTGTCAACTCTTCTGAGTATCTATTTAATGTACGTCAATTAAAAACAAAACATAGGAGATTAGGTTTTAGTGTGACTCCAGTAATCCTTCTGTATTTTTAGAGTGCTGTTTAGTGTAAATGAGAAGTTTCTTGTATTGAACTGTCAAAACATCTCAGTTCAATAAGCACATTTGCATGGGAGTTGGTCACTTGTCATGTCATCTTTCCTCTAGTTTGCCTGCTCAATCTGTACATATGTTGCCTTTGCTAATTTTGATTACAAGGAAGTGAAATAGTTATGTAAAGAATTTTTCTTTATCTTGCGTGTTTTTTTCTTCTGAAAATACAAAAAAATCCCTGCCTTTCACAGCTTGTCTGTGTAGTCTTTTCCATTGTGTTTCGCTGAATTTCTGTGGCACAAAAATGGTTAACAAGGACTGATACATTCACCCATTCATGTTTTGTTTCTGATCCTTTTAAAATGTGTTGCTGCTTCTAGAGGGAAGATCTTGTATCAGATAGTACCTTAAAAAGGTGAAAATGTAAGTGTTAAAATACTACTTCTTTGTGGAAAAACAGTAAAATTGCTGATGGAAGTCCTTGAAAATAATACAGGTGTGTCTGTTGGTAGTAGGTGTTTATTTTCCATAGGATTTACAATCTGTAAAGCAGGTGGTGTTGCATTTACTTTCTTATTTCAAAGTCAGGAGCAAAATTTCAGAGTTTTCATTATTAGGTAACAAGGAACTTTTTGACATAAGCTTGTTGCAATGGTAAAGCCCTTTCTTCAATTAAGTGCCACTGGACTGGGACAGTATCCACACTACTGAAATTTCCATCTCCACTGTTGTGCTTTGGTCTGCAGCATTGTGGATTTAGACACCCTCCTCCCTTGCAGAAGTGTTGCAGATCAGTGTTCAGAGTTTTCTGGGAGTTTCTGTGAGCTCTTTTCCATTGCTTTCTTCTTTGTACAAACATATTTTTGCTTTTCCCCCTTTTTTCTCTTCTTCCTTTGAATGTTTATGTAAAGCACAGCATTGAGTGCCAAGCTCTCCGAGCTGCTTGCAAGCAAACTGAAATGTCTAATCAGCAATATGTATGTGAGGTCCCAGAAGGATTATAACTGTGTCAGTGTGATGCTGCATCAGGGCTAATTAGCTCTGCCTCTCAGACTGAGTAATTAGCTCAGGTATCCTGCTCTGCTGCTATGACAACCAGGCAGTTTCCATTTCTGGAGCTCCCTGGATTTAGAGCTGACTTGGGTATCTGCATGGCTGTCAGCTCGTGCCTTCTGTTATTGATAGAAAACAAACAGAAAGCTCCTCGAGCACTCTGACCTTTCTACATTTTAAAGGCAGAGAGCCATGCTTGTGGAATTAATATTTTTTTCCTGACCAGAAGCAATTAGTGGTTGAAACAGCCTCTTGAGCTGTGTAGGAAAACCAGCCACTGAGTTCATGGGAGAAAAGCAGCTTTCTTTTGCAGGGGAAAAGGGTCTCCCATAATTGAAGAGGAAGCTACTTGACTGCTTTCAAGTGTACAGTGAATTTATTCCCATTCCTTCTCTCCCATCCATCTGCTTCCCTCTCCTTTATTTTCTGCTGGGTAAGACAGAAACATACATTTTAAAGCAGGTTTTCAGAAGTGGTCTTTGATGAGCAAATATTCCAGCTGTCACCTGCTGGCCTGGATTTCTGGTGCTGTTTAAGGCTCGGTTTTTCTTGGTTGTGAGTAAACAGAGATTTGTCTATGACTCTTTCCCCAGGGGCTTAAAGCCAAACCCCTTTGTGGAACTTTTCCTGGGAATCAAACACTTGGGGTTCCACATTCTCTTCCCACCTTCCTTGAGTGCCTGGTTGTTCCTCATCTATTGTAGATCTTCTGTCAAATTCTGATTGAATGGTGCAAACTGAGCCAATAAGTGCAGGAGTTCTGAGTTACCTTGATAATTTTGGTTTTTATTAATGTTCTAATTAATGAGCTTAATTAAGGGCAAACTAATAGATATCTGCTTTGCCAAAGGAAACTGAAGGCTAAAGCCAGGAAAAAGTAGCATAGAGTGGCCATTATATGGTCTGTCAAAAGCAGTGAGCAAGTGCTTGCTTTGCTGTTGGAAAGAATTCCAGAAAGCAAGTTAGCCAGGAAATAGTGTTATTTACTTTTATTAATAATATTTTAATAGGGGTTGTAACATGGTAACTAGAGAAATGGTCAAAAAAAATTAGTTGTCCATGGTTCCGTTTTGTGATTGATGGAATCGTTGTTCTGTACAGGATGTTACGGACCACAAAGAAAACAACTTCGTTAAATCTAATTCCCTGCATATGAACCTTTTGCAAGGAATTGCAGAGAGTGACAAATGTTGCTGACTTCAGTATGTGTTAAAAAGCTTTACCATTTCAGTCATTCAATTATTATTAAGAAGTTGATTTCATAAATATTTTGTATTATGACCAAATTAGAAAATACTTCAGTTCATTGCACTGGAGCTTGTATTTTTATTAAGTATATAAAGTCTGCTTTCCCACAGTTTCTTCAACAAAATACCTTTTCAGTGTGTGAATATAGGGGAGAATGTTGCAAAGTAAGAACTAATATACATTTTGAAAAATTGTTACTTATGTAGGATTTTAGTCATAGCAATGTCAAGGATTTCTGAAATATTCTGTATGCATAGTATAAAGAAATAAATGCACCCCAATAATTATAAAGCAGTTAAAAACATGCTGTTAGCCACATTCAAAAACTGGAGGATAAGAATGTAGGATGGAATTGGCTTAATCTTAATTTCATGTGTGGTGTAGATAAACAAGAGCTGAACTTTCTACTTCTTTCTGAGCCTTGAGGTAATTTTTACAGTGTGTTTATCTTGAAGTGAAAGCTTAGAAAATGCAAACTGAAAATAAGATGCAAATGGCTCGGGTGGAAGGTAAATGACACTACCAGGCGTATATTAAATGTTTCATTAGTTCTTTAAATGAATATAGGTAGAGTTAAAAAGTTCATGTCAGACACTTGACAATTATTATGGTTACATCAAAATCAGTTTTTGTGAAGAAGTACAAATAGTTAATATCAGTTGACATTCTGGAAATTAAAGCTTTGGTTTTGTTGTGTGTATAGTTTTAAATCAAAAAGGTTTTTACTATTTCTTCCTGTTTTATGCTGAATGTATTTGTACTTGTAATTTATTTTCAGTGCAGGAGACATGAAGGAAGGGCACGCTGGTTTGTGGTTTGAAAATCTGAATGAAATACCTCCTGTGCTGAGTTCTGACTGCAGTCCAAGATTTCCCTCTATGAACTGATAACAGGAGCAACAGTAATTTAAACCAAACATATTTTTCTTTATTACTTACAAACTATTCACATTGCATGTACAACAGCTGACCAAAAAGGAAGGAGCTAGCTTAAAATCAGCTATTAACTAATTTATGGGTATGAATTAATACAAACTTCCAAATAATTTAAAACAAATTTGTTGAAATAATTGACAGAACTTGTGGTACTAGAGTATTTTGGAGCAAGTCTGTAATGTAAGGAAAGAGAAATTAGCTTTGAAATGAATTCTGCACTGCTAGTTCTGTATAAGTTCAAATCTCTGCTGAAAATGAAAACACTCCTTGTAAGCTTGGAACAAAGTCTGTGTTCTGCCCCTGTCCACTACTAAACTCAGAGCTTGTAAAATTATTTTTGGCACTGCTCACTGGAGAAAAATTGTGCAAGGAGTTCAAATACTCTTGCCTGTTTTCCACTATATTAATTTAATTACATTAATATTGATCTGCAAAATAGCACTACTCACATGACTACAGAGGTAAAACTTGAGGACAGCCTCAGTTAGACCATGCTTTTAGTGCTACAGCTTTTCAAGAGAAGAGCAGTAAATATCTCTTGGTGTTAGTAATTTCGAATAGTTGCTGCCTTACTAGCCAGATCTGTGCCATTTCCTCTTTATTTATGGTTTTTTTTTCTGTATTGTATATGAATTTATTACAGGAGGAACACCCTCTGTACTAAGCAGAGGAGTAAAAGCCTTAGTCTGATTTATTTTTGACAGTATTATTCTCAGGCTTGTGAACGAATTATGTCAGTGTATGAGTTTGCTAGCTGTGTGTGATACACATTGCTGGATTTACTGTAGATGACAGGTGCTTCCTGAGAAGACAAGAGCTAATTATAAAAAGCAACCCAATACCACTAGATCTTAGATCTTTTCTGTCTGGATTACAAATTGGAAAAGTACTCATGTCTCTGGCCTTTCCAAAGATGCAAATTCTACTGAAGGTTTAGTCAGAATTTTCGCAGACCGAGGGTAGGAATTAAATTGCAAAAATTATATTTGTCTTAGCAAACACTGTAATTATGATTCTTTCTCCTTTGCTTTAATGAAGCCATAGACTTTTTGATAAAGTGCAGGGCTGATACACTGTAGTAATTATGTCTGAAGAGAAGGAGATGAGGATGATAAGAAAGGTCTGTATCCTAATGAAAACCTGGTATCTCTGGCACAAAGAGAGTAGTTAAACCAAATCAAATATTCTCTTAATCTGCAGGCATTCAGTAGTAGCTGGATATAGGAAAAAAAAAGCTTGGATTTCAAAGAAGAGCCATAAATTGGAAGAAGTGGACTCTGAAGCAGATCCAGTCCTGCTCACATTCTGCCACTGACTACTTCTTTCCTTATTTATATCAGTCTGATCAGATTGCCTCAGTTGTCTTTAACCTGAACTGTGACCAGCTGAGCCTTACATATATTCATGTCCTTTTAACTGGAAGTTACAGCATTTTCTGGCACTGCCAGAGTCAAAGCCATTGTAGGACAGAATGTTGTAAATAGCCTTTACCTTGTGTTTCCTTAATTGCATGGAGCAGGTAATGTGGTGGAATGTTTTTGGGTGTCTGGAAGGGTAGGAAATGGTGTTTGTACAACCTTTACAAAGGAACAGTCAGGAATTCCCTGGCTAGCAGTATCTCTTCTCTTGTTTAAGGACTGATAAGCCCAGCAGAGCTGAGCCCAGTTCTTGGGTGACTGTCACCAGCTCAGACACAGGTGTAGAGTTTTGCATTTCTCTCTGGTAATGGCAGTAGCTTAAATTTCAGCTTTGAACTACTGGTGTTGGCCCTCTACCTGTGTAGCATTGGCTGTGAAGGGATGAAGCTCAAAGCATCTGGGGCTTAAGAGAGCCCTTTCCTTTAGGAGCAGTCACTGGCCTTTAATAGGCACCATCCCTTGTGGGAATTGGTTTCTACAAAGCCTTCTACAAACTTCTACATTTTTTGGAAAACCTTTAATGTAGTGTGTCAGATTTACCACTATCTCTACTCTTTGTTTTGTTTATTTCATCATTATTGAAATAAATGTTCTGGATAACTTAAAAGTTCTTGTGACTTAGGTAAAAGGGCCTAGAAATACTGTCAGCAACTTACATGAGTGAAAACAAACTGTATATATGTTTAGTGACATAGATACAGATGTCGTGGAATTTCAGTTTGAGGTGACATAAATAATGGCAGTTTCTGTACTGTTGGTTTAAACCTTCTTTGCCGCCCACTATGATTTTCAGTTTATGTTCTTCAAGTCACTTGAATTAGCTATTTCAAGTGACATTTTTTTCACTGATGAAGAGGAGGCAGATGTATTTCAAGAAAACAACATCTTTTAAGGTTAACAAGGTATTGCTGTTATTCCTGTGCTCTCACAGCCTAACTTGTAAGCTGCTAATTTTTTCCTTATGGTGGAGAAGACTGAAAAGTGAAAAATTTAAGACATCTGTAAGTCTGTTTCCACAGATCTCCATAAAACCAGAAGTACTTTCTTACAATTAGAGCTGGACTTAACAAGAGTTTTTCTTTCCAAAGTTTTAAATGAAAAATAGAGAATCTCACCAACTAGAGCATCTGTGTTTCCCATGGGAGTCCTGTTGTAGGCAGTGGCTGTGTGCGCCACAGTGTACTTTTAGGGAGCTCCTTTGGTTCCAAGGATATTGCTCACATGACATGTTTGAAGACATGTCAACTGGAGTCCTCGAAGTACTCCTTTCAGATTCGTTTGACAACCAAAACAGGCATGGAAACACATGCCATTGTGTAAATTAGCCGCTGATCTTGGGAGCTGTCTCACTTTTGGAGTCTGAAACTGTTGCTGAATGGCAACAGTCAAGTTGCTCAGTGACCTTTCTAGTCTTAACTCCATGTCTTGTAACAAGAATTTAATATTGTATGTGTCTTGGTTTTACCTACTGTTTAGAACCAGCTGTAGATTCTCACTTCTTGTTCCCTATCATTAGGAAACATAGTGGATATCATTAAAATTCTGTCTGTAGAGACTTTGAAGACAATTTACTTCTGATCTGCAGTGAGGGGTTATTCTAAAGCTGTGGCCTAACAAAACAGAAATCTTAAGTGATTTTTGCAGTTCACAGAACTGTAAAATGGGTTAGGTGGGAAGGGACCTTAAAGCTCATCTTATGCCACCCCTGCCACAGGCAAGGACACCTACTATCTCAGGTTGCTCCAAGTCCCATCCAGCCTGGCCTTGGACACTTCCAGGGGTGCAGGAGCCACAGCTTCTCTGGGTAATATCTGCCAGGGTCTCACCACCCTCACAGGTAAGAATTTCTTCCCATTATCCCACCTAACTCTGCCTTCTGGCAGTGGGAAGCCATTCTCTGTGTCCTGTCCCTCCATCCCATGTCCCAAGTGCCTCTCCAGCTCTCCTGGAGCTCCTGAAAGCACTGGAAGGGGCTTTCAGGTCTCCCTGGATCCTTCCCTTCTCCACGTGAGCACCTCCAGCTCTCCCAGCCTGGCTCCAGAGCAGAGAGGCTTCAGCCCCTGGAGCATCCTGTGGCCTCCTCTGGATTTGCTGCAGCAGCTCCATGCTGGTCTTGTGTTGGGAGCCCCAGGGCTGCAGGGAGCCTGAGCAGAGGAGGAGAATCCCCTCTGTTGCTCTGATTCCCATGATATGGGGATGAGCCCAGGGTGGGGGCTCTGTGGGCTGTGAGCATGAACTGCTGGGTCACAGTTTTTCATCCACCAGTTCAAATTAAGAGAGTCACATTCACTGACATATTTGTGTTTAAAGAGAAAAGAAAACACATTCAACTGTTAACGCCTGTCTAGACAGCATCATTTCATCCTGGCATGGCACCATGAATAGAATCTCAGCAGACCACATTCTTTTCAGGTTCAGAGGAAAGAAATCAATTTGTTTTCATGTCTTGTTTTATAATTTGGTGAATTGGGTAAGTGGCCAGTGATGGAGTATCTTTTAGCTCAGAATAGTGAGAAGGTTTAGAGTTGGCAGCACTTCAATATATAATTTTCCATCCATTGCAACAGGTTGAATTGTCTTTTCAACCAATCACCATGGAACTTGCTTCCAGAAGATGTAAACCTTGTTATTAATATAGAGAAGAAAATATATGTCATTCAATTACTGGTATCACTTGTGGGTATTTCAGTACCAGATTGAATCTTAAGTCCTGATAAACAAACAACTGCCATGAATTTTTTATCTGACTTACAAAGAATTTTATCTTAGTGATAATGGTTCAGAAAGCCAAGCTGACTAACTCTTTCTTCTCGAGATTTGTTAATTAATGTGTTTTTTTTTCTTTTTCATTTCCCCCCCGCCCCCCTTTTTCCCCTGAAGATGCCAGTTTTGTGGGGGTAGAACTGAAAAGTGAAGGTCTGTTGTTGATGGAGAGATGCAGAAATTTGCCTTACTGGTGTCATATGCTTTTTCTGAAAGAATAAGAATTTTTATTAAGAATAAAGAAACAGTGTATTCTAATGTTTCACTCTTGAATGTATTTGTTGTCAACTTCTAACTAAACCCATGGATTAGAGTTTAATTTTTGATGTTTGCCTTTGGAGTTGCTTACCCTTCTGTCAAACAGACACTTCTTTTTTTCTCCTTTTTGTGGTGTATAAGTACACTTGGCCTGTAAAGATTTTTGAATATTTTCTCTGTCCTGTGTTCAGCTCCACTTCTAGTACTTACAGGAGAAAGTGGCTAACATGAAAGGTTCCAGCCCAGACCCATTAATAGCAGCATTTGCAAACCATTTTGTCTAATAGCAGTGATGGATATTCTCACTCTCAAATTTTAATATTCAGCCTTTTTTTCCTCTCTGGTTTCCATGGTAGCCTGTAACAGCAGGATTATTCATCAATTATGTGCTGTGTGTAAAAATCACTTCATAGAGTTCTGAACTGGCTGCTTCCTTGGGAAGAACAGGCTGCTTTTTGGGAAGGAGAGCAGTCCTCAGCCCAGGAAGTGCTCCCTTCTGCCTGTGCTGAGCAAAGCTTCCAGTTCTTTCTGAATGGAAACAGGGAGAGACATCATACTGTGATGAAAAATGCATTTAACCCTTAGGGAGCTGGAGACTTTGACCTCATGCAAGCAGTTTAAGGTGGTGGGGATTGTGAAAATGTGCAGTTGCCCTTGCATCTCTTTCTTAATCTTGTCAGCCTGTAATAACAGCAACCAGTATTAAATGTCACAGAATCACAGGATGGTTTGTGTTGGGAGGGACCTTGAAGCTCCTTGTTCCACCCCCTGCCATGGGCAGGGACATCTCCCACTACCCCAGGTTGCTCCAAGCCCCATCCAACCTGGCCTTGGACACTTCCAGGGACCCAGGGGCAGCCACAGCTTCTCTGGGTAACCTGCGCCAGGCCTAACCATGCTCATAGAGAGGAACTCCTTCCTAATATCCCATCTAGCCCTGCCCTCTGGCAGTGGGAAGCTATTCTTCATTGTCCTGTCACTCCAGGCCTTTGTCCAAAGTCCCTCTCCAGTCTCCCTTTATGCACTCGAAGGTGCTACAAGGTCTCCCTAGAGACCTATAAAAATTAATTACATGTATGAAGTCTCATTTGTAGGGAAAATGCAAGGAGAAGAGAAAACATCTGTAACAGTGGAGTGAAGGATGGAAAGGTAAACTTCTGCCTTTAAATGCAGCAAAGTATAAGGGCAAAGGAAAAAATTATGGATTCTGAAAACTGCAAGAAAGGAATAATGTGTTCTTGTGAGGACACATCTCCACAGCGGAGCTTAGGTAGCAGGAGAAAAGAGACACAGGCAGGCGTACATCCCAGTGGTTTTGCTTTGCTTCAACAGCCAAAATAACAGTTTTTTCACCTGATGAATACACTGGGGGACTGCTTTAAGCTACTGCAAAAATGATGGAGCCAGAATATACCACTGAGCAGGGCCAGAAATTACAATGTAACTCAATTTTTGTATATTCTCATCAAGCAGATGATCCATAGTGTAACACCCCTTGGTGTTTATGATGTGACCTTCAAGGACAATTTCATGGGGGAAGGACAGGAAAGCAATTAATAGGTAAGAATCTATGTTGACAAGAACGAGAATATAGTTATGCCCAAAAAAAAGGGTACTGTATAGAGAACTCGGCCTTCTGGTTAAACTTAATAATGTGAGCATGTTACAGGAAAGGTATCCTGATATTAAGGCTTCCAGACATCTCAAACTTACAGTGGGGTAGAGGGAGCACTGAAAAGTCCTAAAAGGAAAATTTGCTGAAAGTTCTGAAAGCTAGGGGAAAAAATCCTGTTTGTTACAAAATACTGAGAAAACTGCATACCCTTAACAAAATAAAATACATGAAGAAGGTTCTGTTAAAATGTTTTGTTTTACAGTATAACTCTGTATTTTCCCCCTTTAAAGATTTTTTTCCACCAAGCTGTAAGACACAACCAGAGAAGTTACAGGGTTCGTTAACCTGGTTTGGTGGAAGGTGTTCCTGTCCATGGCAGGGGCTTGGAATGAGATGAGCTTTAGGGTCCCTTCAACCCAAACCATTCTGTGAGTCAGCTGGCTGCTTTATTCTATGTCTTGCATTTGAATATCTACCAGGAATTGTATGATAATATATGGTGTTTACACGACATTTTTAATTTGCACAAAATACACCATTTCAACTAATTCTGGTAGTTAAAATTGTAAGGTAGAGGATCCAAAGCAATGTAAGAGGAGTTATAACTAAGAATTTAAGACATGTTTTCTGATTAAATATGCTTTACTTGCAGTGTTCCTCTGTGTTTTTTCTTCTTTCCTTTTTCCTTAGCAGCAGTTGATTAATTTCCCCCCTTGAGTCCACTATCTTTATGTTAATTAATATACTCAGACTTTTCATTCCCTCTTGTATTTAATCTGCCATTTATTACTATTTGTCTTTCAGCACTCTTTTCAGGGCCTGCTGCTTTATTACTTATGTAAAGTTTTGGGTTTCTAGTATTAATAAGTTTATACAGGTGAATCTTTTTCATATTTTGCTCTTAAATACTCCTTAATGAATCTTAGACACGGACTGTTGAGAAACATGTTGTATGTTGAGCTTTTTCTGCTTCTGTTTCCACATTCTCATTTATATTTGTCCTGTCAGCACTTGCTGTGATCTCTGTGTGTTCCAGCAGTTTATGTTTTCTCAATTCTGGGGTGACAGTTCCCTCTTGCATTGTAGTTTTAGAAGCATATCCAGCCTTTTATGGATTTTGGCTCTAATACATGCTCTTTCGTTCTCTTACCCATGCCAAAACATGTTGAGCAACTATTCATTGTGTTGTTTTAACTTCACTTTTGATATGATGCTTCCTCTTATTTTTCTATAGTAGCCAAGTTCCAAAATTTAAAAACTAAAATGTTCCTTAAGGATGTTTTATCAACAGGGTTTCTTCTACTTATCTTTGTAAATCCCTTTTAAGTAGAGATCCTGTCTCTGCTCCGGAAATGGCCAGTCCATGAACAGAGTCATTGATATCAAAAGCTTTTGAGGCAGCAAATAGAGAATCTGTGCCACTCCCAGAGGGGAGGTTTTTCAGATTATATATGACATGTCTAAACCACTGCTGTTACTGGTCTCCTGTTCCTCCTCAGATTGCTCAAAGACTAAGCTCAGAGTGCTTAGACTTCTTAAAGCTCATGGAATGGAAACTTGAAGTTCTTGATTTTTTCTGATAGATACGTATTTGCAATAAGGAAAACACAGGACTGGAACCTGAGCCCTCTTCCTTATGTTCTTTGACAAGGAAGGCCCTTTTCCTGCTTTCCCTTTGTTCTTATGTTTATGATTTTACATACCCAAAGAATGGTGTCACAGAGTACCTGGAGTTACAATTGTTTATGTGCTGCTGTTTTGTACATTCATCCACGAGACTGCTAGGGGGATACCTGGAAAATGGGGAATATGCAGTTAGGGACTATCTTGGAGATAGTTTAAATTGTCCAGAGTCCTACAGGTACCTCAGGAGTAAAAGCAAAAGCAGCCTGCAGCATCCTTATCAACCCTCTTGTAAGAACCCCCCTTCCTGCATTTCTTCCTGGGTTCATTGGCCGCAGCTGCACACATCAGAGAGACAACCATGTCACCTCCACAGCTCCTGATAATTCTGGAGTCTGTGCTAATGAACCCACACAGAACAGCAGACCTCCCTGGGAGGTTGGTGACTCACCAAAGCTAGCACACAGAGAGACTAAGTCAGGGTTACACACAGCATCTGAAGTTTAGCACTTCTTTATTTCTGCTTTAATTTCTAAGCACAAAGATAAGGGGTTTTTTTTGCATGTAACTTCTCAAATTCTTTGTGTTTCCTTACAGAAAAAAGCTCTATACATGGTTCAGACAGTCAGAAGGTAAAAAGGGGCTTTGGCATGGGCTAAGAGCTAAGAGAAAATGGTTTTGTTTCCTAGAAAAACAGGAAGAAATAATTATATGAAAAAGGAGGGTTCCTCTCATCTTGTTTATTTTTTAAATGAGGAGGGAGAAAAATAAAGACATTGCTTTGTGCCAGGTCAGCTAATTTTTTTCATTGTCTTTTCACAGGTCATTGTCAGTAAATGCTTTGGTCTTTAATATAGTCTAAATAAGTGATTTCATGAAAAGCAGAAGTGATGAAGAGGGATTTCTAATGTATCTGTAACAATCTGATTTATACAAAAGCAGGTGAATGTACTCATGAAGTGCAGAGTAAGAGTATGAGAGACAACATTCTGCATGTTGTGTAACTCCAAAAAAGATTGGGGTGACACACAGCTGGGCAGGAGATGGTTGTGCTACAGGTGAAGCTGTTTCTGAAGAAGCAGCAGCATTTCCAGTGTGTGTTCCTGTCCATCTCCAGCTGAGTGAGTGGCTGAGATTAACAGAGATTGGGGTCATGGTTCACACTGTTCCCCAATGACCTCATTGGCTTCCATTCAATGACGTGCTTTTGTAAAATTCATTGGGACACTTTATATCCAAGACCAGTCAGGTTTGGTTAAACAAAATGATTAGAATTTATTAAGCAGCAGTTAACAGAAGTGCATCCAAGTCTCATTTCCTTCTTTCAGGTTAATAAAAAAAGCGTAGAAATGTTGTGGGCAGATGGTGGCTTTCACTTAAAGAGAGGAATCAAATGTTTTAGATATAAGTTGTTTCCATGATGTTTCTGTATCTCCAGTCTCACTTTTTGAAGGAGACCATCTTTCCTCAGATTGACAGATAAAGTTCTTCACCTTTCTGAAGCAGCTCTACAGTGCTTACAAGGCCTCTGTTTTTCTGTTGTTTAATGTGTCGGCTTTTTTTCTGTTAAGTAAAGGGTATGGGAGGATACCAGTCAGCCCTGGCCTCGTGGCTCTCTGGATGATGCTGTTGAACACTGAAAAATAAGGATTGGCTCTGGGTAACCTGGAGGTCAGCAGTCTCTTTGGTGTGCCATTGCTAATAAGGTTTCGCACTGTATAGATACCAAATGCAGACACCCCCTGTAGTGCTAATCTTTCCCTTCCATGTGCTGGAGCAGCAAACAGTTACAGAAAATGCAGAGACCCTGAACTGAGCTTTCTTCAGAGCTGTGACTGGGAAGCTCTCATGGAAGTAACAGCAGCTTCCTTGAGGAAAATGAAGAAAGCACAGTTCTTTCAAGGGAGAAGAGGCAGGTGAGGAAGGAGCAGAGTATGATGGTCCATCAGCAGCTGCAAGGGACTCGCATATGGCTTGCTGAGCTCTATCAGATCTTTGGCAACTTTCAGGTGTGGCACAGAAGGTCTGGTCTCTTGTTTCCTTAGTTTTATTACTAGGTACTATGTTTTATGGACTCTACAGCCTGTCACATCAGTTGAAAATCTCTAGATAATTACTTCTTTTTTTGTATTTATTAGGACTTGCCTTCCATCTTCCCTACTTTACTACTTCTGAGGAACACTGAGAAGTACAGGTAGAAGTAAGAGTAACATATGGCTGAGGAAAGGATCAAAACTCCATCAGGGAAAGCAGAAAGACTGAGGGAAAGAGGATAGACTGGCTATCAAATCCTCCTGTGATCGTCTTTTGCCTCCTGACTTTCTGGAAAGTGCAAGTACCATGTTTTATGGCTTTTTGTTTATGAGCTGGAGAGATGTTGACACTGAGTAACAAGGTTTGTTTCTCTGATAAAGAAAATACCTTTAATAAAAAACATGTGAAGGCATGTTGCTCTGCTGACAGTGTGGGTTACTGCTGAGCTCTGGGAACCTGCAGATGAGACATCCATAGAAAGTGGAAGAAGGGTGTACACTGAAGTAAATGTCCTTGGTTTCTGTGAAAGTGAGCTTGGGGTTCTTTGAAGCATGAAATTTGGGTAAGTGTAATGGGATTAAAAGAGTCAGCCTGGATTTCCAGGAGGTCTTCTGGGGAGTCCTCACTCTACTATGCAAGGAGAAACTGGGCAGCAGCATTGCTCAGTTTTAAAAAGGCCAAAGGAAGATCTTGCTGCTTCCTTCAATTATTGAAGGACTAAAGAGAAGCAGACTGCAGACTCTTCATGCAGTTCTGTGGCAGGTAACAGGCACAAGTTGAAACATGGGGAATTCTAGTTTGACTAGAATGGAAAACATTTCTGCCATGAGGTGGTCAGGCACTGGAGGCAGAGGAACTCCCATTGTGGGTGTGCCTAGTGTTCACTGTCCTAGGACATGTTCAGACTCACCTGATCTAGCTGGGATCTCTGCTTTGGGAAGAGTTTGGATAGTGACAGGAATCCTGCCACCTGAAGTTATTCTACAACTCTAGACTTCTAAGGAAGGTAAGAAGCTCTGAGTTTGTCCTTCTGTGGACAGCATTTGGTAAAAATCATAGGAAGTAGAACAGGGATAAATAATCTGTGTTAATATAGTAATTATTTGCTTACTGCTTTTAAAATTGGTGTATTAAATCTTTTAGCTATCCAGAAGAATGCATAATAAAGAATCTATAGTATATGAAACATATTCCAGTATGGTGGAACAGAAATACATTATTTTTCCTTCAAGAAGTACTCATTAAAAACTGCTCTGGGGTTTATTGTAGAAAGTACAGTAGTGGTACAAAGCAATTGCTCTCCCTTGAAGTGAGTTTATCAGACAGATTGGATGTTTTCAAGGTTATTTTGTTATTACTTTGTTACTTTGTTATTACATTATCCTACACCTAAGCTTGTGTTATAACAAGAGATACCTGGTGCCAAGCCTCTGCTCACTCAGCAGCTACTTGTGGCCAGTGGAAAACTCCCCCAAGAGCCCAGGATGGGGGCTGTGCCCCAGGGATAGGGCACAGGTAGGATGCCTTTTGTTAGCAATGGCAATACTGTTTTCTCTCCATTGGTGGCTACAGAAATGCTTACACAGCAGGGATGTGCTCATGTTTGGCTTGTCAGGCTCTTGTCCTCTCACCTGAATCCACTGGTGCCACTGTCTTTGCCCCCTCAGATCAGGTGTTTAAGCACACAGACAGGTTTTGCTGTGAGGAGGGAAGAACTTGTGCTCACACTGGGCCCCTCGTTTCAAAGGGAAGCTTTTGTGGGGGCCTGTTCACAGGGTAGGTGAGGTGGGGAGAGCAGATGTGAAAGCAGACTGTGATGAAGGCACTCAGAAAGAGATAGACCTAAATGGACTTAGTGCAAATATTTACATTGTTGTATCTTACACTTGGAGCTCAGCCTCCACACTACCTATGTTTATATTGCTGGATTTGAGTCACTTCTGACAGCAGGCAGCCAAAGGCTGCTTCCACACATGTACTAATAAGCTGTAGTTACTCACATTCTGCTCTTGGAGCCTGCTGTCATTGTGAATTATCTGAAAATACAACTTGTGTGCTTGGCAGTGCTCTGAGAGGCAAAGTTAAGAATTAGAAATAAAGGGCAAATTTATGTGTACAAATATTAGACATAAAAACTCTCTCTCAAACTTACATTGCACCTACACCTTGAACATTGAATCCAGTTATAACCATCCCACTTCCTAAAAGATAAACACATTTAAAGAGAAAAACCCAAGCAATGTCAAATTTGAATGAAAGAAATGGCAAATACAAGAATAATTTTTCATGCATTGGAAAAAGAAAAGATTCTGGTTTATCAAATAAAAAGCAGTAATTTTTGAAATACAATGACGTACCTCCTGAAGGAGTATGGGGCTAAACTGCAGGTTGCGTTGATGTAAAGTTCTGTGGAGATGGAAAGTACAAATGAGTTAAGAGATGATGGATCCATTATCAGCTGTTAAATCCAATAGTCACTTAACACTGCACAGCTTGGGTACACTCTGAACTACTGCCAAATGTGACATTCGTGTGATGCTAACGTGTGCTTGCATTCTGCCTAACATCCCGTGCCGACTGCTGAGTACAGGAATCCCAAAGTAAATTTGTTTTGTCACATCCACCAGGAACCTTCTTAACAAAAGTCTGCTTAGAGCACATATGCAGGAAGCACAGTGTGAGCAGTGCTCACAGAAATAAACCTTGGAACCAGCCCTGGGGAAACAGGTGGGAAGTTTCAGCAGAGCATTTCTTGGATGTGTGCTTTTACTGCTCTCCTCAAGTATGAGTGTCCTCTGTGGCCACAGATTCCTCATTCAGCCAGGGTGACCTGGGACAGTGCAGGACAGGACACGGCTGTGGGGTGACTGCAGAGCTGAGGGCTTCCAAGAGCAAAAGCTGTAAGACATTATCAGAATAAACTGCTGCCTTTGGGGCAACAAAGGCTCCTCAGCTTTTCACTCATGTTCATGTTACTGACTGCTGTTCAAAGTTACCTGACAAAGAGGTTGGTGCTGTATGAGAATTGCTACTTTAAGTCATCAAAGCATGAAAAGATCTATCTTATGAAATAATTCAGTAAAAATACTAGGTCGCAAATTTAGCTTCTTTGGTTTGTAATTATGTGGCTTCGTGCAAATTGTCTCTGTGAGGATGCAAAGCATCTTACACTTGGCAAGTGCAAATGCCATAGAGCCATTTCAAACCAGCCTTATTTGCCTTAAACCCAGAGCAAGGGAGTTTCCTTTATCAAAATGTTAAGACTTAAGCACATGAAGTGTACTGTTTCTGATGCACTGAATTATGTAGGCCTACTTCTTTCTCTACTAGCAGTCTGGGGACTGAGCATGCTTTCTTCCTGAAGAACATATTACCAATTTCTGCCTAAGACATCCTTTGGCAGTGCTGGCTGGCAGCTGTCAGTCTAGCTGTTCTAAATACTTGTGTCACCAGCAAACTATCTGCTCCATCATTATCCTTTCTTTCAAAGCATTTATATCTGCTATGGAACATATTTTATCAACATCTTTACATAGATGTTTTATTGGTAGGTTCACTCTGTTCTAAAAACTGACCATTTTTGCTATCTCTCTTTAATCTGAAAGTTTTCTTGCATATGATTATTGCACATCAGCTCCTTTAAGAAAATGAGGGAGATCATTGTAGGATTGTGAAAATGTCTCTGTGTTGCATAAATGTATGACTTTCAGCTGGCTATTGATGCCTCGTAATGCTCCAGGGGGGTTGTGAAGCATTACTTGACAGAAATAACATCAACCCTTGAACAGAAACACCAGATCTGTAGTACAACACCTCCCAGTCTGATACAGAAGTCACATTTAGTGCTGTGTAGTTCTTTGGGTCACTCCTGAATTCTTTATTTTTTCCTTTTATTCTTCTGACACTCATAATTTAAGTAAGTAACAAATTCTCACACATAATTGTAGTTTCAGAATTTCATCAGGTCTGTTTTCTTTAAAGTAGGGATGAAGTTCTTATCTTTTTATGCTATAAGAATATGTACTTTTTCTTTTCAGGAAGGAGAAATAACTGGATTGTCAGTGACATACATCATTCTCCGTAAAAATCTCTGATTATCTTCAATGTATTTCTTTACATACTTGTACCGAGGAAATCAGTGCCATCACTGTTATCTTCTGGATCAAATAACATTTTGGATTTTAAAAGAGATTAGCAGTTCAAATCATATGAAATGCTAGTTATGTATATAAAGTTAACTCCTTAATCTCATTCAGAACTTTGAACTTCTAAGTGAACTACAAAATTGCTCTTAATATGAAACAATTGTCGTTGAATTTGAGTATCAGAAATAGCAGGGATTTGATATTAAATTCCACTGTTTTGTACAGTGACCCCTGTAAGAAAAAATTAATAAATCCTCCAAGATTTACTGATAACTTTTAATGATGCTCAGATATTGACAGTATTAACATTACTGATTGTTTTAAGCACAGACTCATGGAACTGCTTAAATTGGAAAAGCCCTCTGACACTACTGAGTTCAGCCCTTCCCCAGCACTACCAAGGCCATCACTATCCCATGTCCCCAAGTGCCACATCCACATGGCTTTTCAATCCCTGCAGTTTTGGGGGCTGCACCACTTCCCTCATCAGCCTGGGCCAGAGCTGGACAACCCTTCTGGTGAAGAAATTGCCCCTAATATCCAACCTGACCATCCTCTGGCACAGCTTAGGTCATTTCCTCTTGTCCTCTGGCTTGTTACTTGAGAGCAGTGACTGATCCCCAGCTGACTGCCATCTCCCTTTAGGTGTTCCCTGCACCTTCTTACTGAGGGTGCCTCAATCCCCTCATCCAGATCATGACTAAAGATGCTAAACAGGACTGACCCAAGCTCTGGCCCCTGGGGACACCACTTGTGACCAACAACCACCTGCGCTCCACTCCCCACTGCTCTCTGGGCCCACCATCCAGCTGGATTTTTATCCTGTGAAAACTCTGCCCATCCAAGCCACAGCCAGTTTCTCTAGGAGAAGGCTGTGGGAAATGGTCAGAGGCTTTACTGAAGTCCAGGTAGACACCTCCACAGTCTTTCCCTCACCCACTAGGCAGGTCATAGAAGGAGGTCAGGTTGGTCAAGCAGGGCCTGCCTTTCATAAACCCACACTGCCTCGGTCTGGTCCCTAAAGCTAAAATTTTT
Source organism: Pseudopodoces humilis (assembly GCF_049639895.1). Classification (NCBI taxonomy): domain Eukaryota; kingdom Metazoa; phylum Chordata; class Aves; order Passeriformes; family Paridae; genus Pseudopodoces; species Pseudopodoces humilis. The sequence goes on along the minus strand of NC_142210.1, from coordinate 6,019,319 downwards.
TATCAACTCTTGAGATTATATTGAGATTTCCATACTGGACAAGATGTCTTCTTCTAGGCTAAGTCTGGTGTGAAAGGACAGCAGAAACAATTAAGATAGTTTCTAAATGACAGTAGGAACAAACCGTTTCCTTATATCTAAGTTATATAAACCAGAATAGTAGTGGATTTCTGGGCCTGGTGTAATGAAGGAGGTAAAATTGGACATGCTTTGGTTGTGGTACCTTGGAATGTCCTGTTCTCTCCCAGTGACAGTGTCTGTTGGATGTACATGCCATCGTGGGTACAGAGTGGGCTCTGTAGGTGGCAGTCAGGCACTGGGAGCAAAGAGCACTAAAGGGCCATAAGGACAGTGAAAGGACTCATAGAAACCAAAGTTTCCTCATTCCACAGTCAAGATGTCCTTTCAGATTTTCCGAGCTTTAACAGCACCTTGCAGTAAAGGTGGTAATGTTAATGTAGTTCTCTGTAATGACTTTACTTGTCTCCATTCAATTCCAAAAATTGCATGGAAGGATTTTTAGCAAAATCAAAATCTGAAAATTCAGGAAAAGGAGTTTGCCACTAAATCCTTGTCCTGTGTAATGTTTTGCATTTGTTCTGAAATCCAGAATAGCTTTCTTGAAAATGTCTAGGTGACAGAAGGGGAGAGAAGCCAGGAGTTTCTGCTAGAGACATCTCCTATGATCCATCAAAACAAGAAGGCCAGATACAAAAGCTTCACTGTTTATACTTGGTATATAGAGTGGCATGATTTACAGTAGGTTGGGAGAGGGACTCAAATTAATGAGGTGCCATCAAGGAGTAGAATAGAGCAAGTTAAAGATTGTCCAGTGAATTCTTAAAATGTAGTGCTGACAAGGTTTTGATACAGAAAATGAAGAACACATATGGAAAATAATCCTCTCTAGAGGAAATTCTCATCATTGGGATGGAAATTTAACGAGAGTAATAATTATAATAATGATAATAGTCCTAGTTCTATGAGAGCAGAATGAAGAACAAAACAATAAGGGTTTTCAAAAGAGGAAGAGAAAAATAGATACAAAATTTCTGTGTGGGAAACACAACCAAAGCAAAAAAATAAGAGTCCTGTTCCAAGATTTCTATTTGAGGCTCAACTGCAACCTAAAGCAAAGGAGGAATAGGAATTAAAGTAAGGGACAACTTGTTTATTCATGTGCTGTGCAATGGTCTGAAAATCATCATGGAATTTGAAGAATTAAATTACTAAAGGTAAAGATAGAAGAATTGCAGGAGCATGATGATTAAAATTAGAGCAATTCATCACATACGTAAAAAATGAAGTGTAACAAAATTTTATTCTGGTATATAGCAGAGTTGATAAGCAGAAGGTCAGTCAGAGAATTGGACTGCAGCAAAGCAAGAGAGTGCACTTCGCATGGCTGTACTGTGTATAAGGCCTTCACATTGCAAAGAGATTTCACAGGACACATTCAAACATATTTTTGGTTTTGTTGTAGGAGGATAGACTTAGCCATTAGAATTCTTTTTAGCAGTTATCTGTGATTCTGTTTGATGAAGTTTTAATTGCAAAAGACTGTACTTATTTTTCCACTGGGATTCTTGCTGATTCATTCAGTAAGAGTTCACAGGCAGAAACTGCTCTAAGGATGAATTGGCTGTGTGCCTTATAGGAAGCGTATGACTTTTGAATATTGCATCATTGGCAGCAGAAGATGGGCAGTATGGAGTCCATGCAGCAGGAAGAATTGGGAAATAAATCAATAAAAGAGTCTTCTATTCCTACATGTGCGGAAATTCAACCAAATATTTAGACTGATGTCTTTCTCAAGTCTTGACCTCTGGTCTCAGCAAAGAGTTTCAGTTTTCAGGGACAGAAGTCAATAGAAAGTCAGGAGCCCTGGTGGGATTTAGGAGTTTCATCATCTATTTGGATATGCTTCAACTGCCCCAGTACTGCTTCTATTAAAATTAATGATTAACATCTATTGATTCCAATGAGGTAAGAGCTACTTCAGTGTTCTTACATGATCGTGAGCAAGTCACAGAAAATGAACTTTTCTACTGGCCTGAGTAATTTTTGGTTAGTTCTCTTTTTTTGGCAGTTCTCTTCTGGAAACAGTTAGTGGAAATGCCACAGCAGAGTACCCTGACCCAGGCTGAGCACTGAGAAATCATGTGATGGTTTGACTTCAGTCTTTATCATCTGTCATACGGAATTTGCCAGTACCACTTCTCAGATGATTGAAAACTGCACTTAAGGACATTACAGAAGTGGATTATTTCTTATGATCTAAATTATAAGTGGGGCAAAAGGTATAGGAGTTGCACATTGAATGGTATCAAGGGAGATAAATACTGCCTATCCAGCAGTTCTATAATCAGCATCCATCCTCACAAACGTTTTATTAAACTTGCCCTCTCTTGGCAATTTCAATTAGGTTTTGGTGCTGTGGTCCCCACTATTGACTTTGAGCTGATGCAAAAGAGCACACTGTGTTTTTCATGTACTTTCCTGGGCAAATCTCCTTGTGTCTTCTTCTCAATGCGTCTATAAATCTTTCCCCTGTTTTTCCAGTTTTTGTGTTTGAGACATCATTACCATGAATTTAAGGTACCACAATTAATCCTCCTTCACCAGGAGACTGTGGGCTTATTTCATATCCATTTATCTCAGTCTTGAGCTGCAATTTTCCCATTGTTTTTCTTGCAGCTTACTCAGCGTGGGCAGGTAGTCCAAAAGAGAAGGGATGAAATTGTCTGCAGCTTTGGTGAATAAAGGTCCCAGTGATGAAAACTGACCATATATTATAGGTAGTATCCTCCATAGTATATAATTTATTACCATCAGCAGTTTAGATTTCAGGAGTAAATGAGTGTGGGCTGCTAGAATTTATGTTTCCTCATCCAGCGTTTCTTTTCCTGTAGTAATCCCAGAGCTGCCATTTGCAGGAAGCCATGGGAGTGTGGCACTTGGTGGGATGGTGTTCCCAGATTGCCAGCAGTGGTCAGTACCAGTAGCTCCTGTTTGCAGCAGGAAAGGCAGTCATGGGACCACCCACATCCCAAGGGAAACCCTGTTCAACTCCTGGTAGTAAAGGCTGGTTTTTGCTCAGACTCAAGGGCTTACACATCCTCTAAAGCTCTTGGAGATCTTTGTTGTTGCTTGCTTTGCTTTTACAGAGCTTGCTAATAAAACAAGTTATTCTTCTCACTCTAAACATGTTTTCAACCCACTGAGTCCATGGTGTATTATATCTCCCAGAAATACTATATCTGGTTTTGTACACAGTTTAGGGTTTTTAAGGTGTATTCATCCAGTTTTTTATAGGCTTCTCTTCTCTTCTCTTCTCTTCTCTTCTCTTCTCTTCTCTTCTCTTCTCTTCTCTTCTCTTCTCTTCTCTTCTCTTCTCTTCTCTTCTCTTCTCTTCTCTTCTCTTCTCTTCTCTTCTCTTCTCTTCTCTTCTCTTCTCTTCTCTTCTCTTCTCTTCTCTTCTCTTCTCTTCTCTTCTCTCATTGATATTAATTTTTGTGCTCTGTGTGGGTTTTTTCTTCTCACTCTTAAAGGCTGTGTTGGGTGCTGTGATTATTGACAAGTTATACTGTTACCTGTTTTGGCTGAAAGTTATACTGGAATTCGGTCATTAAGGAAATATACTTACATGTCAGTGAGAAGACTTTTGAAAACACAGTGGGTGTGAATAGGTTTTTAACTGAGAACTTAGTCCTGAAGTAAAATAGACTTCTCAGTTTTTAATGGATTAAGACAATTTCCATTCTCTTCACTAAATAGAGTGAGAGCTCTATGACAGAGATAAAACTCAGGTTAGAAAAGGATGTGAAGCAACTTGAGTAAGGTATAGACTTCAAGGATGCATGCCACTCCTTCAGTTGTACTTTATAAATAATCTGTAATATTTTAAGGATTCACCTGAAAAATGGGAAAGTTTTGCTTTTCACATTATTCAAAGTATGAGTTTGAATAATGTTGACCATTGCAGTGCTGAAATGTAGTGGTGACACCATGAAATCTGAGCAAAGTGTTTGTAGCATACTTACAGTGTTAAATGAGCTTGCCAGAAAAACATATGGGGCTGTGCTGTGGTTGGGTGGGGGAGAGGTGGTGGAAAGGAAAGCAGTCAGGCCAAAGCCATTGCCTACTGCCAGATAAGCAGAAACACTCGTTGTGCTTTGCATAACTTCTGTAAACTGAGTCCTGAAAAGTGGGGGAAAGAATGGGACAGGACAGTGGGTAAGTGCTGTTCTCCACGTCGAGCCCTTGCTCATGCTCCCTTGGCAGTGCAGAGCTCTTATCCACCCTGGCAGCCCTGGGGGATGTCAGGAGTGTGTCTCACAGTGTGCACACCCCTGCCTCCTGGTCCCAGAGAACTGCACCGTTGTTTGTTGGAAGCTGCTGGAGGATCTCCCCATCCTCACCTGACACCTGGATGGGGATCAGACCCCTCTGAGTGCCCAGGAAGAGATGGTGCTCTCTCAGTTTTGCTCACACAAGGTAAACAGCCTGGCCCTGACTGCGGAGAAACTGAGGCTATGGCAGGTTATTAGAAAAAGCCACAAATATATAAGGATAAAATTAGAATCAGGGCTATAAATCAGTAAAATAGCAAAGATCAGTAGGTTACTCTTTAACTGAGGGATGTGCTGCCAGTGGGAAGAGCAGCAGATGCCATGAGAGAAAGGGGCATTCCTGCAGCAGAGGGGGTTTGCAATAGAACCTGTTCTGAGATATACTGGGAAACTGCTCCATTTAGCCAAAACAAAACTTTCAGGATCAGGGGAAGAGATTAAAATGTATCTGCAAGATGATTTCCACGCTGAAAAAATATATTTTCAGCTGCCACATGGTGGTATTCTCTTGGGTTCCTGGTTTTATGTTGATGTATTGCATTAGTAATTGTTTATTAATTATATGGAAATTACCGTGCACAAATTTAAATTGCCATTGTCAGAACTGAGGTTGACAGTATTTCTCAGTATGAAATAGATAACAAATATTATTTAATGAAGAAGCAAAGGCAATTCAAGAAATCAATATTTAATTTGCTTTGTAAAACTGTACCCGTACTATCATAGAGACTTGGTGTGCTCTGTGCTTGCATGTTTTGAAATGCATATATTTCTAATGCTCTTTTTTAAAGGAATAAAATACCAGAATTAAACCATTTGCATAATATTTAGTATGTTTAAATTATTTGTTCTTTGTAGAGAGGCTATTACTGGTAGCTATTAAGCTGCTTCTATTATGTTCTGAATTTTTGAATCCATGCAGTGGATCATTAATCCAGTTGAACTTTTTGCAAAAGCTGAGAGACTTACTCTTTGTAACATTAATGATGTTGGGATGGATTTTGTAGCTCTGTAGTTTGCTTAATTTTTCTGAATTTCCTCCATTAACAAAAGAAGATTGTCAAGTGATGAAGAGAAGATCATGCAGGAGCAGCAAAAAAAAAAAATCTTTACGTTGCCCTGGGTTACATGGTTAGATATTTAGATAGTGTCTAATGCAGAGGCAGTAATGGGCCCAAATACTTTATTTGTATACTGACTGAATTTTGATCAAGACACAAGAATTTTCATTTACAGTTATTGTGTTGTTCTATTTTTGGTTTTGGTAACTTTGATTTACAATGAAAAATCAATCCTATCAACTCCAGTGTTTAGGTAACAAGGGGGAATGGAAAATCTGCATGAAAGAATAACAGAGATACAGTTGCTGCTTCTGGTGCTGAGCTGGCTCACATCTTGACTGAGCCCTTTGGAGCCATTGGGTTTGGAAGATGTGCCTCAGTCAATAAATGCTGGTCCTGAGCTGAGCAGTGTGAAAACCTCCAGTCGGTGCATGAAGAATGTGGGTATCTGTCATCCAGGACATTCAGCATGGAAAGTGCAGAACCACCAGGAGTGTCCGTGACACAGAAAGATGCTGCTCATTTCATTTTGCGCACAAAATTGAAAGCCTTGGGCAGCTGCAGACATGGCACGAGTCCTCCATGGTTATCACTGCTTTATCACACTTGCTTTATCACAGGCTGCAAAGAGTGAAAGGATGGAAAGTGGTAGTAATTCCTCGTTTGAAAGCACATTACAGGACAGATGAGTTCTCTTTCCCTACTTCTTCAAGAGACAGCCTTTTTCAAAGCATTCCTGTTATTGTTGCACTCTGCATAGTCTGATATGTATCACCGTTTAGCAGCAAAAAAACACTGATATTTTGATGGAGCAAAACCATGTTGTGTTCATTTCTTTTTGTTCTTTCATTACATTACAGGTACGGTAAGAATTGAAATGTTCAGGAACATGCAAAATGCAGAAATCATAAGGAAAATGACAGAAGAATTTGATGAGGTAGAGTATACAAACAGTTGTTTGAAGCATTATGAAATATATTACTATATACTTCTGGTTTAAATTAAAAATGCAGTGGGCCAGTGGAAAAATAATGTCTCAATATGGGAAACCGCACTGACAAGCAAAGCAGCAACTTCAGCTGTCGGATGCAGAGTAACAGGGCAGAGAGAGGTTCATCAGAGTAGGCAGGAAGAGGAACTGGAGAGCTCTCATCCCACTGAGAGTGCTGCTGGCATTCTGGGTGCTGAACTTCAGCTCTTGGGAGTGCCATCATTCAGCAAAGAGCTCCAGATTCTTGACATATCAGATTCATTAGACAGGATTACAGCATTCTGCTCTATTTTCTCTGTGCAAATTAATGTTTTGTGCATTTTAAATGCCAGTTTAAACCAAATAGGAACTTGACATGAAAATTATCATTTTGGAACAGTGATACAGAAAGAAATACTCTCAGAAGATCTAAGCATTTTCTTTGAAACAAGTAAATTACAATTCAGACTGGGTATCTTCTGTCAAAATAAACGTGTTCCTAATGGTGGATGCTTTTTAGCTTTGAGATTTTTGAACTGTGTTTTCTTTGATTTTTGATGTATAAAAAGCTGAATATTCTGAGCACTCATTTTGTTTAGTGAGGAAAACTAAAGCTGGACCAGGAATTTCTGTAGGACAGCAGTGTCTCTGACCATTTCTAAATGAAATGCCAGTGCTGTTATTCAGAAAGTTAAGCAGGAAAACAATAAATACAAGAAACGCTCTCCTTCAGGATGTACTTATACACAATTTCCTTCTTTGCCGTGGCCTTGAACAACAAAATGTCTCAGTAAATGCCTGACTACAGCCATAGGGGTGCTTCTTTTGCTGCATGATTGTCCCATACTTGATGAAGAAAGTATTTTTCAAAAGAATCTTTTTTAAAACTGTCAAAGTTTTTTCTCACGGGAGGAAAAAAAACTTCCTATGAATCCAATTGAAAGCAACATCTCTCAAAGAGTTACAGTTTCTGGTACATCGTCTTTCTCCATTACTAAAACTTTTCAGAACTTCTATAATCCTAAAAAAAAGTTTCAGTTCTGGTTTTTGCCTTAACATTTGAATGGATTTGTGAGAGAATTTGTGGGGCTTAGTACAAAAGCATAAAACCATTAGTCCTAGGCTGCAACCCAATTAATATTTTGAAATCTGTTGGCATTTCACCTGTAATAGCTCCCCCAGTACCTCAGAAATCCCAAACTGTCCCATGGTTCCATGAGTCCTGCAGGAATCAGCTGGCTGCTGGCCTGAATTTTGCATTTATGACTGGGATTGAAGTATTGATTTTCCTCCACATGAGTAGAGAAATGCTTGTGCAGGATTTAAATGATGGAAATAACTTTGTTCACAAAGTTCACTTTGGGACAGGGAATTCCATGGACATCCATCGGCTGCACTGTTTGGCTGCTTGGCTTAGGAGTACAGGTGTTTTGTAGATGAATTCTTTCATAATTCTTGTGCTAGAGTTGGCAGGTGAACAAAGACTTGGTTTACTTTTAATTTTCTAAGCACTGGGCCATCAAGTATTGTGACAGTGTCACTAACACATCACGTTTTTATTAGTATTCAAGAATAAAAGATCCATGGTGACTTTATTGTCAGTTTGTTCTTCCCATTTCAGCCAGATGAGGTGTTCATGGGACAGTCTCCATAGACTTTTTAAAAGTGTTGTCTGGTATGTACTTGTAGGTTAAAAATTCACCATACAGAGATGAGTAGTTATACACAGCACTAGAGATTATGAGGATCTGTTCCAAAAGACTGCATTTACACACACCTTGAGAAAGCATATATTATGTACCAAAGTTCACATGTAAAGATCCATCAGGTTATTTTGGTGAGGTTGAAGTGGATGTGATTTGCTTCAATGTGATGGCTAAAGGGTTTTCTCTAGGGGGATGTTATTTATGAAGTTTGGGTTCAAGGTGTTTGATTGCAGCTTCTCTGTACTGATGTTGCTGCCTTTGCGTGTTTCAGTCTGGGTCATAAGTCCTGAGGAAGAAAGTTTGTTCCTCACAAAACCACTGAATAAATGTGTACAAATGGATATAACTGACTTCTTATCCTGGCTGAGAGATTCAGGATGGAGCATTACTACCTTGATGTTTTGGATACTCTGGAACTGGCTTACAAACCAGTCTTATAATTGTACACTTACAATCCTGGTCAGGGAGATTTATACTGAGGCTTTTTCACTGAGGGGGAAAAAGCATTTTCTCATTGTGGGGGGACAGTCTCCCTGTAATGCAGTATACATAGTGGATATAGTAAGAGCAGACCTGGAGAGGTATTAGATGAACATGCCTAGTCCAGTCTTGTAATAATTTTTTGAAGATGAAGTGTATGAATCTGTAGTAAAATTTCCATTACTGCCATCAGAAGGCACTAGAAAAAGGCTGCATTTACAAGATAAAATGGGGCAGTGTTTGCTTTCTGATAAGGAAACTAATTTTGAGTAAACCATACTCAACTGTAAGCTTCAGCAAAGCAAAGTTTAGGGGGAGGGGCAGCCAGCTAATTAGAATATTAATCTAGAGTTGAAATGGGGATGGAGAATGACACAAACTGTCAATCACACAAGACTTTCTTTAGGTTTTGACCTTAAATACTTTGAAATATTCCTGTCTCATCCTTTGCTCCCACTTCGTAACCGAGGATACAAGGAAAAGAACTGAATCTTGATACTTATTTTGGACTATACAGAGCCAGTACTTCAGGTGGAAAACAGTTACAATGATGTCTTTGCAAAAGTGATGTCATGCCAATGGGCCTCCCTGTTTATTGAAGAATAATGTGTTGTTTTTATTTGTTATTCTCCCTTGGTTTGAAGGAACCAAGATGATGTTTCATTTAGAACCCTAGACCACAATGGCTGCACTAACATTAAAATAAATTAAATGGGGCAACCTTTAATACTGGATCTTTTCCTTCTGTTGTTCTGCAGGACAGTGGTGATTATCCCCTGACCATGCCTGGGCCTCAGTGGAAGAAGTTCCGCTCCAACTTCTGCGAGTTCATTGGGGTGCTGATCCGGCAGTGCCAGTACAGCATCATCTACGACGAGTACATGATGGACACGGTGATCTCGCTGCTCACTGGCCTCTCCGACTCGCAGGTCCGGGCCTTCCGGCACACCAGCACACTGGCTGGTGAGTGAGCTGCCACAGGAGGGTTCTGTCACAGAACTTGCTGCTGCTTGTCCACTGCAAGAAGTCCTTGTAATTGGATTGAGGTGGACCCTGGCCAGCATTAAAACTGTGGAAAGCTTCATCAAATCCAAGTACCACATATGGTACAACTATACTTAAAATACTCCTTTTTTATTTGGAAAGTAGTGTGCTGAGGCACTTAGGGATTCCTGTCATCCCCAGGTCCTGCAGTGAATCCTGAGAATCAAAAGTGGCATGCTTATGTCTTGTATTTTATTATTAACTGTTCACTTGTTGTACAAAATGTTGGAGTAATTTTATGTTTTAGAGTATAAATTTATTCTAAAGAAATATCAGGATAATTGTGTTATCAAAGAGCTTCCAGGAAAAATAATCTGTGCCTTAACTCTGGAGAAGCATAAGGTTTGGTATTACTGGGGCATGGTAGTAGGGTTCACTGTCTTTGCCTGCAGCCACACCACCTTTCAGTGCAGCTGTCTCACCTAAGGAAAGCCCTGTGTGTATCATTAGATAGAAGTGGGCTTTGCTTATATATTTCATCACACCTATATGAGATGTCTTCTCTAAGAGGGATGAATTGCTCTCTACAAAGAACTATTTTTCTCAGTTACAAAGCACTATTAGAGTGGCTGGCTTGGGTGTGGGTGTCTACAGCTAGTCATGTCAGGTGATAAGAAATTAATCTTATTGCAAGGTTCATAGATCGTGCCAGATATTTGAAACACTTACAGCAGACATTTGTCATGATCTGAATGTTTCTATGGCCAGTATTTATCACTATTTAGTCTTTCCACAATCAGCCTCATACACACATTTTCAGTTTCAAGTGTACCAATACCCAGTGTTAAACAAATACAATCAGAGTTTATTTAAAATTTCATTTCTTCTTATTAATCAAATTAAGAATCAGATTTCCAATGATATTGAAAAAACAAATCCAGATTTGAGTGAATTTTGATTTTAAAACTAAAACCCAAAGCCTTCAACTCACAGTGATTGAGCTCCTTTGGGAACACATTCCCTTGTGTTTTTCACCATACTTAGCAATGGGATGGTAAAACTGTGAATTATACAGGCTTAAGCTTCCAGGTTTGGAGTTTCCTCTTCAAATTCAGTATTCCAAGGTGAGTACTGTTTGAGCCTAGATAACCTGCTGGAAACCCATGCCTGTTATTTAAACTATATTCCCTGCCATGCTGTCTGCATTTCTGGGTGGTTTTGATTTGCAGTTTGCTCAGACTGTGGTTGATTGGTTCATAGGGAAGAATTTATGGAGTGAGGTCTTTACTCTGGTCCCTGGGATTGTTTGGTCCATCCCTGCATGGGCTGGTGCAGGGATGCCCCCATCATGGATGGGAGCTGCCAAAGATCTCGGCATTTACCAGTGACACTACATGCCATTTATTTATTTACTTGCTTGTTGTAACAAGCTTGAGGCTTTGCTTTGATTCGACAAATTTCCTTCAAACTGTTTTTAGCACATTTTATTGTTTTGGAGTCCCAAAGAGCAGAGGTCAGCATGATGCCATGGAGCTCAGTCTTCATAAAATTTTTTAAAATCTACTTGTAGCCTGGCATGTCTTCTTGAAGTAGTGTTTGTAGGTCCCTGTTTTCAGTTTTCCTCTATGCTAGTCAGTTGGAAGGAGAGATGATTCACTGTAGGAAGAAGTACCTGTAGGTTACAAGTTTTGAGCCATAGCAGTGTAAGTCAATCCAAGTAGCCTCACTTCTCCATTTGTGTGGCTGCTTTTTTACCTTGAAGCAATGCTGCATATTTAGAGCAGCATGCAGAGAGGATGTGGTAGTTTATTGCATTATTTTGCTGGTTTTTCAATACTGTAAAATGTGTTTTACTATGTAACCACACAGAACTTGGGAAAACCCCCCCAAAAAAAAGCAGACACAAACAATATCATATCCAGCATGTGTGAAAAAAAAATTGCATTTTTATATGGCTGTACAGCTGACCTTAGAGCAGTGTCAGACCTGCGTTCAGAGAAGCTGTGCTGAGGTCCCTTGTGAACTGAGCTATCCTCAGCAGCCACTGGTTAAGGTCACCCTTAGTATGGAGCCATCTCTGCTGGTACTCTTCTTCTGTGCAGTAATGGCTGTAACTCCCCAGCAGCTGCCTTCATGGTGCCCTGATGCTGCAGGCTCACATGCTGGCTCCCTGGTGCACTCAGAGCTTGTCTGGAGAAGACAGCAAGGAGCACTGCCTGCAGCTCAGTGTGGGGTAGACTCAGCTTTTAGACCATGGGCCAATGACCTGCGCATTGCCTGGGTAGAAGTACCTTTCCAGATGGCTGTGCCAGGGTTGAGGCTTTTTGCTGTGAGTATGGATCTGCTGAGGAAATATTTTCTGAGCTCTGACTACAGGTAAAGAGTCATAATCTGTCTTATGCCTTTGCAGCTATGAAGCTTATGACTGCTCTTGTGAATGTTGCCTTAAACCTGAGCATTCATCAGGACAATACACAGAGGCAGTATGAAGCTGAGAGAAACAAAATGATTGGCAAAAGAGCTAATGAAAGATTGGAGCTGCTGCTTCAGAAAAGAAAAGAGGCAAGTGAAAAGACAATTTTTTTTTTCCTGGTTCATGTCCAACATTCCCTCCAACAGAAAGCCCAGGGCGGTTTGTGAGTTGAGTACCAGAGTGAGAAAGAGCTTAGTTCTGCAGTGGTGATTTGTGTGGTCTCAGGCACACTACTTAACTCCTGTATTGCCACATTCAGTTGAGTTTGTGGAGCTGTTCTGCACACAAGGAGAATTCTGTTCTCAGGCTTCTATGTATGACCAGGCAGGAAGAGTCTCAAACTGTAAGCAGTCACTGTTCTGAAGATGCAGAAAGATTCTGGCAAGAGGATCCTCAGCTCCCTCCCTGCACTGCCCAGTTTTCCCCTTGATCACTGCAGTTATTCCACAATGTCTCATTAGTACTTCTTTTTTAGCTGCTTGCAGGAAACACAGGAGTTGAGGCTATAGCACCTGTTCTCAGGGAGAAGGAGCTAGGGAAACATTAAAGTCACCTTTAGTAAGTACCAGTCTTGCATTAGGTGAGAAAAAACATTAGAAGGCTTCTGTAATGATCTCTGAATAAAGTATTATATCACAGGAAATTTCAGTGTTAGAGATGTACTTAAATTTAAAGATGACAAGTAGAAAATTAATACACGTACACCCAAACAACCATAATGTGTAAAGATGCCAAGTAAAAGTCATAAGAGAAATTGAAAAATCAAAGTTTGTATGGCTTAGACTTAAATGTATGATTTTTAATATATTAGTTTTGAATTTTCTCCATCACTGTTTTACTCTGTGGCAATTAAGGATGTCTGGCTGCTTTGCCTGTGTGCACCCTGAATTCCTTAGGGTTTAACTTTGACTCAGAATTGCTTGACTTTGTAGTCTTTGGGGATAATCACAATACATCTTTTTATTTTACCCTTATGATCTGTACCACAACTTTATTTGGTTTTTATAGTTCTTGAAAAGCATGCATGAGGTACAACACAAGAACAATCTCTCCTACTCAAACTGCGAGAGAAACATTTTTAATTAAATATTAAATTGAATGTGTGTTCCAGGGCATTTTGAAAAGCAAAATAGGTGGAACAGAGTTTGTAGTCCACATTTGTTGATTGTTCCTCTGAATTTGCAGAGGACTAATTGCACTGATTACCTTGGGCTGGTGGCTTTGTGGCTAGGGACTCCTCTGTGCCCGTTCCCCCAGCCATTCTTTCGGAGCTGCAGGACATCCTCTCTCTGGGGTGCTGTAGCAAGGATGCTCAGGCTGCACGGGGCTTGGGAGCCTTGACAGCAGAAGGATCATTTCATAGTCCTTGCCTTTTGGCTCTGTGTGTTCAGGGGCTCTCATCTCACTGCTCATGACAGCTGAGCAAAGCATTGCCTGGGAATAGCCAGATTGAGTATGTCCATGGGGTCAGCACCCCAGGGGCACCTGGGCAGAAGAGATCTATTAGGATTAGATGGCTTTATGCTCTGTGTAAGAATTCCTGACATAATACTGTATATTCCCAGTGTTTAAATACTCTGAATTGACAGTGGCATTCTGTGCTGGCACTTCCTCAGTCGATTCTTTGATGAAGTGCCATCCTAACAACCCCTCCTGAGCACACACACATGCATGTGTGTCTTCATAAGCTGAAAGAGGAACAGTTCACAACTGAGTGTGGCGAGTTAGTCTGAAGCAGAGGAGATGGAGCACTTCCTGAAGTGTTCCATTCTCATGCCATCATCTACAAGCCTGGTGGGAGAGCCATGCATGGAGCTCTGTCTTATCAACAAGACTTTCAGCTCAAGTGGATGATTTATGTAGCAATATGCCGCAAAGCAGAGAAAGTTGTTTTTTTAGTATCTGCCAGTAATAATTCAAATTTTGTGCTTCCAAACCTGCTTGCAGAGTCAACAAGAGCATGTTTCCCTCATTTTTTTACTTCTGTTTAAGAGGGGGGGTGTTAAATAATTTTTGCATTGGTAAGAGCAGGAGTTCTAAGACACAGATGCTCTCTGAAGATGCTTGAAGTTAAGCACTCAGATTCAAGTGCATGGGTTAAAAATCTTGAAAGTGTAGAAAGCAGTTAGGGTTTCAGAGAAAATTCATTACTGAATCTAAAATACATTTGAGAATTGTATCCTTTAAAAGTTAGTACACAGAGGTAAAAAGGATCTCAGATGTACCTACTGAATCTTTGTTTCTGCTTCCACACCAGCTGTGCCCCAGCACTTGGATACCTCTACCAGATGATAATTCACTATGTTTATAGAGAACTGTAAATTCTGTGCAGAAGAAGAGGGAGGAAGCCTGTCCCTTCATGTCTGCTGCTTGGGCCTCTACCTTGCTACTTCACTTTATACTCAGAGAGATGTCAAAGTACACTTTTTTCAGAATCCCAACTTTCTCATGGCTCAGAAAGTCCATCAGACTCCTACATGTCTTCTCTGGTGTTGTTTTTTACCAGGAAATCATTCCCTGAGTTTTGTGTGAGTTTCCACTTCCAGGGCCCTGGCAGATTTTCAGAAAGCCTCCTGAGGCTTCTTGGTTTGTTCCCATCCTCATTTTACTGCACAACCCTGTGCTAGGCTGTCTCTACCCTCATGTTGCTGTAGATGTTTCCCTGTCTGTAGCCTGTGGAGTCATCCAGCTGAGGAGTGATCAGGAACTCACAGTCCCCTTTGGGTTATGAATTCTCAAACAAGCATTTAGTCTGTACATATTTGGGTTGAGCTGATGCTGCAAATAGTGCTTTTCCCAGAGGCCATGTCTAAATATACTTGGTTCATGTATGCAGAGCTGGTGTGGACCCAGCTCTTCCCTTTGTACATAATCCCTTTTACTGTGAAATTAGTTTCTTTGGCAGGCTTTTGACTATTTAGTCAAGAGCCCTCAATGCTTTGGTTTCTTCCACATGCAAAATGGAGACAGCACCCCCTTAAACTTTAGTGAACTGGGAGACTTTACTCCCTGAGTTCTGAAGCTACTTGACCTGAAAGATGCAATAGAAATATTGGCTGAAAAACAGAAGCCCTCAGGTGAAAGTGTTTCAGAGCTCATGCCATGCAGGAGGTCAAACCAGCTGATCACAATTTTGCCTCTGGCTTTAAAACCTTTTATTTGTTAAATATATACATCCATAATTATACAGGTTTAATTATTTTGTGCATATATCATAAAATAATTGAAATTAGTAAGGCTCTGTTGTGGTTTTCCTACTGTGAGAATGTGGGCAAATTTACATTCCCACATTGTGGTGCCATGCTTGGGCTGTAATGGAACACCTTGATGGAAGAACAGTGGCTGCTCCAAAAGCTGATTGGGTAAAATTGGTGTCATCTTTTAACATCCATTAACAAAGCTGCATTTAGGTGTAATTAAGTTATACTTAGTTTAGTACAAGATCTGACAGTATGAGAATACTGTAATTAATTCCAAGTTGTGTTAACATATCAATTGACACAAAGGTATACTTCCCATAGTACTTGCAAAACCTGCTCATATTACCCAGGAAGTGAAAAGATTTTTAAGAGAATGCTCTTATTTATAAAAGCATGCTCATAGCACCTTTTCATTTGGAATTGGGTTTGGTTTATTGCAGTCTAAGGCCTGGATATCAGGTGTGCTCCAGTCCTGGAAATCTTCTGAAACCCAGTTATTGTGGGTGCTGAAGTTTAAGGGACTGACGGTCTTTTATTTAAGACTGAGAAGATATTCAACTCTTTTCCTTAAATAGAACATTATTTTTTTCAAAACTAATCTGTAACCAGCTTTGTTTCTGCAGCTGTCATTCACTCAGCTCTGTGTTTCCCTGTGAACAGAGCACTGCTGAAATTACTGCACACATTGTCTCTACTTGTCTCATTTTCAGTAGCAAAAGTTGATGATCACTTCAAAGAACTAATTTGAGAGACTAAATTGATGTTTGTAGTGAATGTTAATTTTCTTCCATGAAGGCATTGAATATATAAATGTAAATATTTGTATGTATATGTATACAATATAGGCGTGTGCTAGAAAAGCAGAAATGGTGAATTTACTTGGGTGCTCTTCAAAGTTTTCCCAATAGGGAATTGCAGAATACCAAATTATAATAAGCAATGATCTTTTATTTATTTTGTGTTTTGTTTTTCACAGCTACAAGAGAACCAAGATGAAATTGAAAATATGATGAACTCTATTTTTAAGGGTATATTTGTTCATAGATACCGGTAAGAAAATGCATGTTCCAGTAGGCTCTTCTAACGAAGTGTGGTCATAAGGAAAGTAAAGGGCAGTTTCTGTCTTGATTTTCTTCTGATGTAATATTCTAGATGCTGCAAGGTCACTGTCAAAAACACTTGAAATTATGGAAGAATATACAAATTGTAACCTCTATTATTTACTCAATAGAGCCATCCACACCATTTTATTTTAGTTCAGTAGACAGCTTGAAAGGGTTGTGGGAGATATGGGCTTTGAATCTTTGCATTTTTAAAAGAAAAGTTATCCATGTTGGGAGCTCAAAAATGACATAAGAATAATGAAATAATTACTGTGTATCATAGGATAGCAGTTGTCCTACAAGTCTGCATTTCCTTTTGTATGTCTTGAGTGTAAATAGCAAATTTGGAATATGGTTTACCAGAGAGCAGAAGTCTTTTAAAATAGATGTAGGGTCATTGTGTGTTGCAAGATGCCTCAGAGCATCTGCATCACCTTGGTGCAACCAGCTCTTTAAATGTTAATTGACTTGTTGAAATCAAAAGATAAAATTCAAGGGTACTAAACCATGCAATTAACCTTTAAGATTTCAGTTCTGCTTTAAAGGTTTATAATTTATGGAATCTTTTAGGAAAACGGCAGGAAAAAAGGTTGTATGAGAAGAGGGTTAGAAGGTGAAGAGGAAGCCATAGTTCAGTTGGACAGAGGGATGGTTGTAATTTGGAGACAAGACACAGAAGCTAGGAAGGTGCTTGTGCTGACAAATGTGTGAGTGTGACTAGCACAGTGGGGTTGAACAGCGTCTCCTCAGTACCTGAGTGTGGAAAGAAAGTTCATGGTTTATGGTCAGGAAGCCTTGAGCTGCTTGGCAGCAGGAGGATGGGTGTGCAGAGCCAGCAGGTAAATGAGTGTGCTAGGTCAGCATAGCACTCACATCATTTTGTTAGGAGAGCAGCTTTCGTGGCATAGATAAAAAAGGCTGAAGAAATTAAATTCTAAGAGTGTTTCCATTTTTATCCTCTCAGAACTTAGTGTATTGTATTGAACAAAATGTTGCTTTAAAATATTCTCTTAGTAGTTCACGCTCTTATGTGGGGTTGGAAAGAGACTCAGCCTTTGGTGGTCTGCATTCTGGTGCTTTTTCTTTTTCTTTTGAAATCCTCTTTTTGTAAAAAAAATTCTTTTCATGCCTCCTGCCACCACTAGTGAAGATTTTGATGATGTTGCTGTAAAAGAAGAGACGCCAAATAAATAAAATCCATCCATGCTCTTGTAAAAGTTGTCCATGGTGACCCTGTTAGACCAGTGGGGAATTGACTGAAATCAGACAGGTGGTGGCACCACTTGTGCCTCTGTTCAGAGGGGTCAGGAGGAACCTGTTCCCACCCTGCCCCCAGAGCCACCTGTGTGAGCACTAGCCATCCCTGACCTTTAAGCCCCAAAGAGTCTCTTACAACATACACCAAACTACGAGTAATGGTACACGACAGAGAGAGCAGAGTTGCACTCACAGCTGGACGAGAAAAGGAGGGGGAAAATGTCTGTATGAGACCCAGCTAATTGACAACAAAGCCCAGTAGGGAGCAGATGTAAAGGATTTTGAACTTTTACCTGCTTTCATAACTCCTTAATTTCCTGAACCTTCCTTCTCTCAAATAGCTGGAATTATTTATAAACTTCACATGATTTTAGGCTGTAGACCATGCACAAGTGGTGATGGTTTTGAAAGAATGTTATTTCAATTATTCCCAGAGAGTAGGTCCCATCCTTCAATATGATTCAGACTCAGCCACAGTGATTCATGCTTAGTGACCTTTGTAGCTTAAATAACAAGTCCTTGACCTAAACAAAACCCCCAAAACTGTTTCACTCAGAATGTGTCTTCTGACAAGTATTGCAGTGAGGTTACATCTTCTTTCTGTAGCCTGGCTTCCAATTTACTGGAAGATTCCAGTGCTCACTTCTCTCATCAAGAAAAAAAACAAAATTGCAGAAATAGCTAAATAGTCTTCTAGGTACAATGCTAGTCTAGTGTGAACAGCAGATTTGGTCAAAACCTGAGATATTCTTAAGAAGCATGCAGGAAATGTACCCACCTCACTGCATGTTGCCATTTCTCCTTCCTCAGCCAGAATCCTTTAC
Organism: Pseudopodoces humilis; assembly: GCF_049639895.1. Classification (NCBI taxonomy): domain Eukaryota; kingdom Metazoa; phylum Chordata; class Aves; order Passeriformes; family Paridae; genus Pseudopodoces; species Pseudopodoces humilis. The sequence goes on along the minus strand of NC_142210.1, from coordinate 6,000,909 downwards.
AGTTAGTAAATTTATAAGGTTATAAATTGGATTTGTGGGGGTCCTAATTAAGGTCCAGAGATGAGAGTCATAGAAAAAAGAAGTATAAAAGACATTTTTGTCTGGTTCTCATGATAATTACATCTTCAAAAGGTTTCTAAATGGACAGGCAGCCCAAGAGATGGGCCCAGTTCTGCCCAAGTGGCAGTGGTGTGGTTCTGTGTAGCTGCTCCATTTCCTGTCCCTTGAGTGGGAGTTTGCGTTTCCATCCCACAGAAAGCTCAAGGCAGTGACTCACCCTTGGTTCTGTCCTTGTTAGAAAGTTTTCCTGTAAACTAACTCTCAGCCCAACCCATTGACAGAATTTTTTCTGGTTTTTTCTGTATTTTTCTGTTCATACTGGTTTGCCTGTTAAGTAATACCACTGTCTTCTGATGGTTATCTGCAGTTCTGGCTGTTTCAGAACAAGGTGTGAGAAGCAGCATCTCCAGAGGTTAGACTGGGAAAGCAGGTGCAACGACAGTAGTGAGGCTCCTTTAGGAGCTTCCAAGAAGCCTTGAAGCAGTTCCTGCTCCGCTGCTCATCCCCAGGTCATGCCTTGGTCTGACTCAGCACTGGCAGTGCTGTAGAATGTGAGCATCCAAGGCACTGCACATCAGCCAGGCTTGCTTAGAGGGCTTTCAGTTTAGTTGTGATTAACCTCATGAGTTTGTGATTAAACAGACTGAAAGAACCCGTGAGCTGGAGCTGAAGCTGGAAACCACTCCAGCAAGCCTGAGGAGCACACTGCTTTGCACCTGATGTTTCCCAAATAACCATCAGAGTCTCTGTGACTCAGGTCCTGAATACTTCTGGCCTTAATCACAATTCCTGTGTGTATTTTGGCATGAAAGGTATGCTGAAGTAGCACTTGGAGTGGCACTGGTAAAATCTGTTTCCTGACGTTACTGTGGTTTGTCCTAAGATTTATGGGCCTGCCTTGTCAAGCCAAGATTTCAAAAGGAAATGCAGAATTTCTTATCTGAACCCCTTCTGTCAGATCTTATCAGAAGTTGCATCATGGAGGGTCTCTTCACCCAGAGTAGGAACTTGGGCTGTGAACTGTGCTGCAAACATTTTCCTCTTGTAGACCTTGCTTTGCAGTTTGTGCTGAAAAAAGGGTTAAATATATTTCATGTCTAAGATCCATAGATGCCACATTAGTTTTCGCCTCTATGCTGGAGTAGATTCTGTTTCTTTCTAGATGCATTTAACAAGCTTACATCACTAATTTGTAATTATGATAATTAATAATGCATTCATTATTCCAAAAACATTTCTAGTGCAGGTATATTAGTATTTAAGTTTTTGTATCATCCAGAATTAATGTGTATTTTTAAAAAGCTAAACAATTCATAGTGACTGTGACCAGAAGCTAAAAGTATTTAACTGTACAAAAATTAGAAGAAAAGAATTACAGTTTAGTGACAAGCAATTACCACATTGATAGCAAAGGTACAAAGAGTTTTTTGCCTGTATTGTGTTTGATACAGCACTGGATGGGCATGGAGTCTGTGTTAGTGATTCCTGCAGGAACTCAAGTGATTCTGATTGGTGATAGTTACCTGTGGGTGGGAAGTGGTGTCTCACAAGTTCCCCTGCTTCTCCAGCACCTTGAGTCTGTTTGCTGGTCTCACATGCCTTATCCATGATTCTGTCTTATTTTCAATTATACTAGAGTTGTTAAATTCTTGTTATACTAAATCTCTTAATCAGCTGAATAGCTTTCTTCTTCCTTTCTTTCTTCTTTTTTTTTAATTAGCAGCTTGGAGTGAGTGTCTGTAGTGCCGAGGGATCCCTGAGAAGGCTTTTGAATCAAGAAGCAGTTTTTCATTGTCTTCCTAGGGAAGCTTGAATGCATTCTTAGAGAAAACATGATTTTTCCTGCTCTTTGGCTGGCTGTGTGCTGCATGATTAAATAGTTGTTGACATTTAGGTTCTTTTTGGGATTGCCATTAAATCCTTCCAAAATCCTTTGCAGTTAGTAAATTTATAAGGTGGTGAAGTAACCTACTTGGATGTGAGGACTCAGGCTGTCATCCCCTAGGAAGAATGTCTTCCTTACTACTTTGTGTTGCTGCAGATGTGGCTCCCCATCTTTTCTTCATTTATATTTACTAGTCTTCGCGGTTTTTCGATAAGTCTTGCATTCTTCCAACTATATTTTGCTTTTAAAATAGTTTAAAAGTAACTCCATATAAGAGAATTGCTAATCTAGTTCAGTGTGAAGCAATGTACAATTAAGTACACACACGGATAGATATATATATAGATATAGATAGATAGATAGATAGATAGATAGATAGATAGATAGATAGATAGATAGATAGATGTGTGTGTGTGTATGTATGTATATGTGGCTATAGTCATAGTTAAAACTAAACTAAGCATAGCTAAAACTTGTCTTCATTATGGCTGCCTTTCCCATAAGGAATGTAGTTTTTAACCCTTGATTGTGATATTTAGCACATTGGTCCTTACACTTAAACCTGTTTGAGAAATCCTGGGTGGGAGCAGCTTGTTTGATGCCCTGCCCTGCTCCTAGTGCAGCTTGTCTCCATTGTGGATTGCCTCTTTCCTTGGTTCTGGGATTACAGAGCCTTCACAAAGTTGGGGCAGGCCAGATTTACTGATGCTATTGGGAAATTGTTTAAATTAATGTTTCTCATAGGCAAAGAGAGACAATGACAGTGGTTTGGTGGCATTCACACAGGTGTCCCCCTCATGTTATTGCATTAAATGCATTACATGCTGCTTATGCTTTTCTGCTGTTACAACAGTACAGTTTCCTCCCTACAAGCTGAATTCAAATGCCAAGACTTGCCTGGAGAAGTGCCCCCGGCCGTATGAGATGCTGGGCTTGGTTCATGCTCCCTGTGGGAGCTGTGGGTTCCAGCTCAGGCGCTGGAAGGTCAGGGAGAGGACAAAGGCACTGGATCAGCTGGGCCAGCCTGCAGGAGGGAAGTACATAGATCCAGTATGGAGTCACCAGGGGTTTGCTACATTGGGTTAGGACTATGAACCTGTGCAGTTTCTTGACCAGAAGAGTGAGTGCATTTCATTTATATTTTGTAAAATTGCTGACTTTCATAAAAATGCAGTTTCTCATTTTTGCATTTATTCTCCTGCTTGAAGCTTGGAATTTTTCTTTCCTTTCCATAAATTATATTACATTTTGGGGCTCTAGTTTAGAATTAAATTGATATTTATTACTTTTCCAAAAAAGATTTTTTTAAAATAAAAATACAAAACAAGGGTCTCAATTACAAGCAAGTAGTGTTCGTGAAGCACCAGACAGTCCCTTCTTCTCTGCAGTGACTCTTTGTGTTCTTCTTGTATTACAGCTGAAACTTAGAACTGTGAGGCAGTGCCAGCTGGAGTGGCACAAGTGATTTCTCATGGTAACAGATGTCCCAGAGATGGAATTACTGAAGGGACAGATGGCCCCCATCTCTTTTCCCATTGTTTCATTATTAGTAAAGATGCCATGCTCCATGTCAGGCAGGCAGGAAAGTGCCACTCAGATGAAAAGCATTTCCATCCACTCTCCTTAGGTGACCTCTCCAGTTTTCTGCCACCCCTCCTCACTGAGCAGCTGATAGGTCTGCCTGAGATATGTCTTTTCTTCTTCCATGACTTGCCACAGTCAGAATGTAGGATAAAAACAAGAAAATTGGAGAAACCAATGCTGAAGTGCAAAATTCTCAAGGGGAAGTACGGGTGTTCATGCGGGATATGAAATGAGATCTCTTTGTATAGTAAATTCCATTGTGCTCCTCTGGCAGCTGCCTTTGGCTAAACCAGAGTTTCACCTACCTTGAAATGGTTCTGCACCTCGAGCTGGAGACAGGACTGCAAAGCAAATATCAGTGATGCTGTTTCAGAAATTCTTGCCCAGAGGAGGTTTATGACTTGGGTTCATAATTCTCTTTGGAAAGAGAGAGGTTAAAGATGGAGCAATAGACTAAGAAGCAAACTACGGTGAGAATTTATGTATGTAGAGGAAATGTAGGAGCATATATAAACACTGAAATTATTAGATCAGTGAGTTCAAGGATGTCGAGGAACAGAAAATCAGTGAGATGGCAGTAAGAACAGTGACAGGCCTCACACAGTGAGGTTCATGACAAGTAAAAGCAAAATATTATAGCTATGGGGATGAGAAGTATATGTGTCTAATCTGGCTAATCCTTGTTCTTTTCTTTTTCCATATTAGTGATGCTATTGCTGAGATTAGAGCTGTCTGTATTGAAGAAATTGGTGTCTGGATGAAAATGTACAGTGATGCCTTCCTGAATGATAGTTATTTAAAATATGTTGGCTGGACACTACATGACAGGGTGAGTATTGTGTATTCCCACACTCAGCAGAGTGCTCTGGAGGCAGCTGCTGCCGTGCTTCTGCCCAGCACAGCGTCATCCTTGGCTTACAGAGAGATTGCTGTTTCCTCACCTGGTATCTTTCAATCAGGTCACTTCCAGGTATTGGCTCAAATTAGGAGACAATATTCCCAGTCTGCTTGGTCCATGTGCTTTTCATGTGTCCAGTCTCTGATGAAGTATCTTGACAGAAATCCTTCCATGGGGCTTTTCTGTTGATTACAAGAGAAGTCTCCTCAGAGCACCCCTGAGAGCCTCTGTGTCTGAAGCAGAATGGAAAAGGGATTTCTGTGTCTCTTCCACTTATATTGCCCAAAGGTTAGAGGAAAAAAGGAGATCTCTGGGCCCTCAGTAGACACCACTGGTTCCACAACCAGTGGAGTTCTCCTCAGTTCACTTTTCCTTCCTTGAAGAATCTTTTTAGCTTTTTCTTCAGAAAACTGTTGAAACACCAGATGGAAGGAAAAGAGGTGCTTTTCTGGCTCAGCACAGTTCTTAGTGCTGATGGTATCCACCCAGTTCTTGCAGCAAGAGGAGCCCATTCTGGGTGCTGACAGAGGACTTTGCACTTCTGCCTGGGAGATTTTATATACCAGGCAGCAATGGGACTGGCTGTGCTCCCACTCCCACTAAAACCACTGGAATCAGTTGTTTTACTCTGAATTCCCTTGCTAACACTATCCAAGGAATACAAAGGAGACTTAAGAGTGCTGTTGAAATGCTCATCAAATTCCAGCATCCCGATTCAGACTAGTCTTCTTTTCTAGGAGCACTGCTGGAAAAAAAAATTGTAAGTCTGCAAGTTCTTTCAGATGACTTGCATAACTCATAGTTAACAGCTGATTCTTTAAAAATACTACTTTTTTCACTGGAGGATCTCTCACACCTTTTGCATCCTTCAGCCAGTGCTGTCCTGTTGTGAGAGATGGAATGTAAAACATGTGGGGGTAACAAATGCAATGTGTGTGCCCTGTGTCCCTGCCCTGGCAGGTAGTTGAGCTGCTGAGCCCATACCCAGTCATTTTGAGCCCCTGAGCGCTGATTGTGAGCACGAGTTGTCAGTCATGAGGTGTCTGTGGGCTCCTTCCTGAAGACAAACAGCCACACTGCCTGCACCAACCACCTGGAGAGCCTACGTCTCTATTTTGGATTTCCTTGCTACATTCTTTATCTTTTTGTGGAACCACTTGAAAGAGAAGCGCTAACAGACGTCTAAGTGATGGCACATTAATTCTTTCTGTATGCAAATAGGAAGTAATTTAACATTGTAGGTGACTGCATGTAGGTTTTGGTTTTTAGCTAAATTGCAAATTGGCTTTGGTCATTTGCATAAAATTTTAAATTTCATTAAACAAATTACAGTATTATGTTTTTTAATATTCATGTGCATTTGGTTAAAGTATTCTGACAGCTAATCTCAGTGTTTTTTATTTAGCAAGGTGAAGTGAGGTTGAAGTGTTTGAAAGCTCTGCAGAGTCTGTATACCAACAGAGAATTGTTTCCCAAACTGGAGCTGTTCACTAATAGATTCAAGGTAAGAGGAAATACAGTTTTTGGAAGGATGGCAAAAGTAGAAGTGTCATTATCCTGTTGTGGTCTTTGAGTCACATCTATTAAGAATAAAGTCATTAGTTTGTGAGGAAGCTTGTAACTGCACTACTGAATTGTTACTGAATGCTGAAATTAAGCCAAGTCCATTTCATGGAGTTTATCTTGGAAGATTTGTCAGACTTAACCAGGATGATTATTTGTCTGTATGTATTATTTATAGCTTCTATATTGTCCTTATTCAATCTGCCTGTACTTATTTAATTTTTGATTTATTGAATTAAAAGGATGTACACAATTTAAATTACACAATTTAAAATATAGCTGAAAGTAGCAGCCTGTAATGAAGGGTTGTTTGTTACACAGCTTTTTTAGCTCAATATATGCTTGTGTTTGGAGGGAGAGTCACTTGGATGTGCATCACAGTCCTCTACACAGTGAACTGGCCTTGCTGCAGAACAGGAGTTCACATTGTGTTTCCACACCCCTTGAGCTGGATTGGCTTTTCAGGAGAGAAGTGCTGGGGGGGATAATTCACGGGGTTTTTATCAGCACAAACTTTTTGCATAATATCTGGGTAAGAATGTGGCTCTTAATTCACTTTGTGGTCTGACTGCTTTATTGTACAAGTGAACTGTCTGGAGGGATGGGTGTGGAATTGTTCCTGCTCTTGTTTGGATGCCTGGTGAGGAGAGTGTTCAGGCCCTGCCACCATGTCAGCTGCTACATCTCCCCATGGCTTTTGTGTTCTGCAGAACACACTACTGTGGGAAAGGCTACCCGCAAGGAAAAACTCATTTATCTCATTTAAATCTTTATTAGAATGCTGATGAAACAATTTGTTTAGAAAAGAAACAGAGCTGACTGGTTTATTTTAACTTAAATCATTATTATAATGCTGATAAAAAATTCTGTTTAGAAAAGTGGAAATTAAAATATTTATAAATACTGTGCACAAGACCTAAACTTCTACCTGTAGACTTTATGCTGGTTCACTGGTTTGTCTGCCATCTCACAATTAACTCCTCCAGTCTGATCTAGAAAAAAAAATAAATAAAAAAATAAATTGTCCTATTTTCCCTGTATGTAAACAATTTATGAAAACATGATAATCAGCATTTTACCACATTCACTTGTGATGCTGAAAAAAGATGCTTAACCTTCAGTAAAGCCTAGATATTAAGGAAGGCTTTTTTCCAAATGATAATTATATAATAGAGCATATCTTTATTGATAGTCTTCTTCATTTAAGATAACAGTCTTAAAGGGCAGATTAAATAAATATCTGTCAGAAATGAACTATGTATAGTTGACTAAAGTAGGAGATAAAACTGGAGCATTTTGTGAGACCACTTAAGAGCCTGCATTCTTCTAATTTTATAAAGCCATTTTCTGGGACTGTCAGTAAAGGCAAAATTTCCTCTCGTAGGAGAGAACTTGGCAAACAGGTTCAGACCTCAGACTTCTTCTCTAATGCCTCCATAAGTCTGGTTTCCTCTATCCTCACAGGACAACCAGAAAAATGGAGCCTCCAACTCTGCTGCTTTTCCTCTTCACTCTGTGCAGATTTAGATTTGTTTATATTTGCTGCTTCTGTAATTCCACTTATTTTTGAATAGGCCACTAAAGCTCTCATGGGCCTTCATCTACTTCTCTTTACTAGAAAATATGCTGGATGCTTCTCTGTCAGGATCCCATAATTTGTAAGGGAAAAGACTTCTTTGAGGCTGCACCTCTCCCATGCACCCACAAAACTTTCAGGACAATCTGGGACACTTTGGGCAATAGTTACTCTGTAATGTATTCCAGGAAAACTACAGGAACATGAAATGAAACCCCAATAGTAAATAATGCATCATTATGAAATTAGTAAGAGGAAAAGGTGTGTTCAAAGTCTCTGTGAGCCTAGAGAACAGATTTATTTAACATAATCATTAATCACTTTCAGTTTCTGCCACATCAAGAGAACAAAAAGCTGGCTTGGTCCAAATGCCTGGACTTGGATTTACAGCTGCACTGTCAGGGATGTGGCCTTTGGCACGAGGATGGAGCAAAGTTCCAAATTAATGCTTTCTGAATCTCTGATACATTAGCTAAATGTCTTGCTGTCACAGACTCCACCACCACCTCTTTGAAAAATAATTGACCTAACTGCCATTTTCAGTTCCTTGGCTGCTTATTTATATTTCTTCATCAGAATTTAATCAACCTGCACAGTTCAGCTAGTGTTCAGTTCAATCCATTCAAATGGAGAGAAATCTCTCTAGAGGTCTTTTAGCTGTTTAAAGAATAAATTAATTTGATCCATAGTGCCTTGTACTGGTGTGTTAATATTTCACCACCTTCCAGAGAGCTGTGACAAGGATGTGATCCTGTCTCTTTTTCTAAGAAAAATGCCTGTTCTTTCCAGCATTTGTGTTTCTAAGGTGATACGCTGGAAAATAAGCTCAGTCCATCAAAACAAAAATTTGTCCATCAAAGAGAAGACTTTTGTTTTCCATCAAGATGTCCTGTCCAATACAGACATTAACTGACCCCATATGGAAAGGTGGGAATTAACTCCTCTGCAGTCAGTGCCAAAGTGCTTCATCTCTCACCCTATGCTGTCTCCACAACCTGGGAGCAGAAGGAGAGATTGCCTCTTCAGTCTGCCTTGTTCAGAGCCTAATATAGAATGGAAAACTGATCTTCAGGGACACTGAGAATTAGTAACTCAGCTTAAAAATACAGGCCTGTGCCCTGTTCTGCTGCTTTAGAGCAGTACAGGGAATCTCTGTACAGGCAGATTGAGCAGATGGGGGTTGGAATTTGCTCAGCCAGAAGTTACACCTTTCATTCAGGGGAATGAAGTGAGGCAGTTTTTCTGTTGCTGTCCAACCCAAGTTCATGACTTCAGGAAAGACCTGTTAAATTAATCCAACCCAGAACAGTGCTGTAACTCTCAAGTCTCCTCCCTCCCTTTCTGGCAAACACACAAGGATAAGGACTGTTGAAGCACTTGTTCCTGTTGTTCCACTGTGCATATGGCACACAGCTGAGGGGTACATTAAAAGGCTGGGTAATGTTGAGGGGCTCTCATTGTCAGCGTGCAGTCGAAACATCTTTCTCACAAAAAGTATTTATTTTGTAATCTCTAGAATTTTCCACCTGCTGGCTGTGCTGTGTTGTGCCCTGTGACTGACCTAGAGTTGCCTTGCAGGATCGCATTGTGTCCATGACCCTGGACAAGGAGTACGATGTCGCTGTGGAAGCCATTCGATTGGTCACGCTCATCCTCCAGTGAGTGCTGCTCCAAACCCCTGTGTTCCCCTGGAAAATTACCTAAACCAGGAACATTTGAGTGAACTGAGTGCCTTGTTTGTGTATTGAAGTGAATGTATTACTTTACACTTAGTATGAAGTTGAACTGAACACATATTATGGACATGAAGCTAAAGTAAGATACTTCATTTCATGGAAATACAGGAGGCAAAGTTTAAAAAATGTTTGGATGTTTTGGAGTCATCAGTGCATCCATAGTGTGGAAGAATGCCAAAGGGCATTTCTACCTTTTGCCAAGGGCAGAACAACTGTCCTCCCAAAATGAGTGTCTGTGGATTACACTTGCTAGAATAACTCCAGCAGTAACACAGATGCAGCATAGGGAGATTTGACTGATTTCCTGACACAGCTGGAAAGTGTCACGTGGTAGGACACCTGCTTCCAGGCTTTTCCATGTGAGGATGCAGTGGCTCCCCTGAGGTAAGGAGCACCTCAGACATTCTCCCACATGCTGATGTGGAACCAGCCTTTCCCCAGCAGCCTCATGAGAGTGCACCTGGAGGGGCACTGCTAGGCTTTTATATTTATTAAAAACTGTATTAAAGAACATCTGGTTTACAAGCAGATGCACAGAAGTTTTGCTTCATATTTTATATCCAGTGGCACCACTTTGAAGAATGTTTTTGGACATGCAGAATTTGAACGAAGTTTACACTATCCTTTCCTTAGTAAAGAAGTCTAGACTTCAGCTTTTTATTTTTGGGTCACTTTTTTAAAGAGATTAGCCTTGTAATATTAGCAAGAAATTAAATCTTGCATCTACTGTTATATTTTTAAAGTAAATATAACAAATATGATCTGAAATTATGTGTAGAGCATATCTCTTCCCTGCATTATCAACAATTTTTGGGAACACAGTAAGTTAAGGTCAAAAACTACCCAGTGCACTTTTTTTTTGTCTGTTCCTGCTTTCTTTTTGGTTGCCCATTGAAAGCACAGGCAAAGCTGAATGTCTTTAGCACCAGAAGGGTCACCTTGAAGAGCACAGGGCAATATTCTGGCAGATAGGAACTCCAAAAAGATGTCTGGAGCACTTTTGAATGACCAATTAAAATTATGCCTTGTATGAAGCCAAATGATTTAGAGTCCTTATACATAAATGGTTCTGATGGATGCCAACTAAACAAGGATGGAGGTAATATCCTGATTGTGACAGTGCTGGTATTTTTATATCGTTTTTGCTAATATTCTGGGACAGGCTGCCAAGGGAAGTGTTCAAAAGTGGGTGTAGCACTTGGGGACATGGATTAGTGGTGAACACAGAGGGCCTGGGTTAATTGTTGGACTCAGTGAGCACTGGGGTCTTTCCCAACCTAAAGGATTCTGTGATTCCAGGTTTGCAGTTTGTGATGTTTGATGAGTGTTTGGCATCTTGCAGTATGTACATTGAAGTTTGTGTGATGGTCTAAGGAATAAGCAGGGGAGGGTTTGTATGGCAGTGATTCTGATCCTTTCATAATATTATTTTATCTCTCTATTCATACAACTGGGAGAAGGAAATCAGAGAAACTTCCAGTCTTACAGGCACTTTAAATACTTCTCTATTTTGAAATTGAACCAAAGCTCGAAGTCCTTGTTCAACCATGTAGGATTTTGTGGGAAATGAACCAACCTTGTAGCTGTCCCAAGTGAGCTGTGGGAGGTGTGGGATGGAAATGAGGTGTTATTGTGACTCTTTCAGTGGGAGCGAGGAGGCTCTGTCCAATGAAGACTGTGAGAATGTTTATCACCTGGTGTACTCAGCACACCGGCCTGTGGCAGTAGCAGCTGGGGAATTCCTCCACAAAAAGTAAGTCATTAGTTGCCCTGGAGTAAGACCAGATTTGTGATTGCTTCCTAGAGAGGTAACATCAAAAAGCAGAGAAGCAGTGGAGTGAAACATTGCAATTTAGCAAATCAGGTATTTAATTTCAATTACAGACTTTATTCTCTTGTTTAAACAAGATCTGGGGACTTGAAGAAACTGAATATACATTTTTCTTGCTGTACAATTCAGATAACATTTCCTAACAAGGGTTAAATATACGAAGGCTGCACAAACTTCTAAAGTTGGTTTAAGTCCTGCAGCACTTCCTGAATTCCCAGTGTGATAAGATACATATATTGGAGCTGTCCTCTGGGGTATCTACCTGATACATACACAGTCATAATTTCTATCAAGTTTTAAACCAGTTTATTTCTCTGATTTGAATTTGAGAGGTTTTTATTTAGCAATAATTACAAAATCTGTTTCTAAACTTGCTGTCTTCCCCTGAAAATATATTGCATTATGTTACATCTCTCATGTCCTCACTATTCCAAACGACATGAGCCAGCTTTTCCATGGATGTGTCACACCACCCCAGTAACTGTGACCAGGGCATTGCCACATCACAGGAGTTAATCTCTTCCTTTTATTGTTTGCAGTTAAAAGTCTTTCAGCAGGAATTTGATTTTTTCCCCTCATGGGTTGTGACATTAGAGTTTTTTATTACATGTATAGAGGATTTATATTAGAACCCACATTGTCTAATTTTTTCATGCCAAGATACAGGTAGGAAAAAATACACAAAAACATCTGTTTTTCTTTGCCAGTGCTCTAATTCTCTATGGTTTATTAGGGATTTACAACTCCACGTTGTAATTGTAAGCTTTCATTGATGGATTTTTGGAATTCCAGCTTTCTGATCAAGCACTATCTGTTTCAAGGAATATATGTGCAGATCTCCATTACCAACAAGACATTGTACTAGTTATTGGAAAGGGTTAGGTTCTCATTAAAAATATACACTAAAATTCCTTTCTTAATCAACATGTGACAAAATAATTTTGAAAAATGCCTCAAAGGTAAATAAGGACATAGTTGCACCTCACTGCACAAGGTTTTTAGGAGTTTTTAGGATAAAAACTTCATTCTGACTTCTTTTGTGAGGTACTAAGCTGTGCTCTGTAAATGTGTCTCAAGGCCAACAGCATGAAGACAAGATTGTCCCATTCTTAACTAATTTTGTCTTGGTTTCTCCAAAGAAAATCTCCAGTTAACTAAGTTAGAATCTATTTCAGGCACTTGAGGTGTGATTTATCTCACCTAATTTAATACATTTCACTATCACTTTCTCTGTGATAATCATCAGACATGCTCTCTGTGCTTAGCAAAGGAAAGCAAACAGTACAGAGGATATAAAAGATGACCAAATACAGAAGATCACTGGCTCAGCCCTGAGGTGCAGGTAGTAAGTTTTCATCACCTGCAGAGGTGCTCATTGCTTATCTGTTAAGATAAGCAGGGGGATGAGGTAATGTTTTTAACTAAAATACAACATTTGTGTGGAACTTACCTGTCTCTTCAGTGAGTTACAGCAGTGAAATCAGAATTCTGTGTTTCATGTGTTAATCTGCTTTGTGGTTTCACTGTAAAAGTCAGGAACAGCTTCCAAACTTCTCAAAGTAAAACTGTCATTGCTGTAAGAGTTACACCGGCACACCTGAGGTCTCTTGGAAAATTTGAGCATTGAGAGGATGTTGGGATGGGCCATGCATCAGAGAACTCAGTGCAGAGTGTGTCACTTACCTGTAAAACCCCAAAAATGAGTAGGAGCTGGTTTTATCTTTGATGCTGCTCCTGGTACCTGAGGTTGGCTATGTGATGGATGTCAGGTTTGCTTGTACCATGTCCCAGCCAGAGTGATACAACCTTAGCTCTTAGCACACTGGTGCAGTAGTTGTTGCCTCCACTGTAAGACTGGATAAGTTATAAATGCAGAAATGTACAAGTGATGCAAATACTTAAAATTCTGCAAAGCCTTCAATATAAGTAGGTTTTGGAGAACTTTTTCATGTGTGAAATTCTTCCAGCTTTGTGAACTCAAAGACTGAAGATAAATTGATCTCTTCAGACAGGCAGAGGTTGTGCCCTCTTTCCCTTGAAAGAAATATTGAGATACTTGCACTGTTTTATGAACAGATTTACTAAGAGTGAATGCTCTTCATATTCTTGCAGAAATGAGAATTGTTGTGATAGCCATGAGCTCCTTCTGCTTATTTTCAGGCTGTTCAGCAGACATGATCCCCAAGCTGAAGAGGCTCTAGCAAAGAGGAGGGGCCGAAATAGCCCAAATGGAAACCTTATTAGAATGTTGGTTCTTTTCTTTCTTGAAAGTGAGGTAAAAAAGTAATTTTTAACGTTTAAATGTTTAATTAAACCTGGAACTTAAACAGTGATTTATCAACATACAGTAATAAATTGTCTCTATTTTCATTTTTTTTTAATATTTTCAGAAATACTGTAAGCCCTTTTCTCTGCCCCTCCATTCTCATGTCCATTAAGGAAATTGATCTGAATATCTTCATGGTTTATTTAACTCGTGCATGTCCCCACTGTACTCACACTGCATTGCTGGTGCTTTGGTGGCTGCCAGGGTGCATTGCTGCACACAAATGTAAATGGTTCTTCGCTTACAAAACCATGCAAGGAGAACACCTCTGGACTTACTCTTTGTGGAGTAAAATAGTTTGAATCACGATGGAACAAAAATTGCATAGTATCTCCAGTTCTGATTAGAATCATAGATGAACTCGGAGTGGGAAGGACCTGAGGGTCCTTAGCTCAGAGCAGAGTCAGCTGTGAGGATGAGATGAGATGAGATGAGATGAGATGAGATGAGATGAGATGAGATGAGATGAGATGAGATGAGATGAGATGAGATGAGATGAGATGAGATGAGATGAGATGAGATGAGATGAGATGAGATCTTTCAGGGCTTTATGCTGATGCATCTTGGAAACATTGGAGGATGAGGAAAACAAGCATAGATGTGGTGACATGAAGTGTTTAATGAACACATCCAGGATGGGATTGTGCCCATGATTTATAGAGACATTTATATGGGAGATTGTATGGTACATGTAGTAACAGTAATACAGATTGGGAATGGCAGTGGAGGGAGGAAAATTTAAGATACTGTCAGGTACAGGATGTTCTTAAGATAGAGGGGGAAGATTCAAAATTATGCGAAAGGAATGACATAAATGTTTCTCTAGAGGAAGTATATTAGTATATAAACTATAATAGAGGCAGTATATTTTGGGTAAAAAGCAAAAGGAAAGATATTACAATTGGTCATTTTAATTGTTAGGAAGCCTTGAACAAGAGACTTGACTGTGAGAATGAAACACTCAGAGTTGCTGAGAAGGAAGGACAAAAGTTTGGTAGTGTTCTTGTTTTTTGGAAACACCTCATAAACCTACAAATTAATCTGGATGAAATGTCATTACCTATGTGAGCCTTCCATCTGCCACCTGAATGAATTTTTAGTTCAAGCTTCTTTAAAACTTAAATTGTACAGTTCATTGTGTTTTACAGTGTAGACACCTTAGATCTGAGTGTGTGTGACTGGACTTACTGAGCACTGACTTTGTCTGTTCTTCTGAAGAGAAAAGAAACTGCTCCACTCCCAAAGCGAAGACCAGCAAAGGGCCTCCCATGCTGCTCCCTGAGGGTCACTTCTCTCTCAGGGCCAGGTTTTGCTATCGTTGTTTTTGAGAGACTTGTTAGGAACCAAGTAGAATATCCTGACTCAAATTTTAGTAAAGAGTAAGAGAAATGGGACCTTCCTTGCATGTGGGTGGGACAAGTTAACAATGCAGCCTGGGGGTGCATTCTAGTGATTGAACCTTGCCCAGGAGCAGTTACTCTGTGACATTTTGCTCAAAGCTGTCAGAAACAGAGGGGAATGTACTGACACCTCCTTCTCTGTACTTGGAGATGTTTCCTAGCTAAGGAATCAGTCCCTGGCAACCACAAACTGCACGTTGTGCTTGTTACTTGTTGGTAGTAGTTAAAGATAAGTTTAGAAAACAGCGGAAGCCTATGGATTATTTTT
Organism: Pseudopodoces humilis; assembly: GCF_049639895.1. Classification (NCBI taxonomy): domain Eukaryota; kingdom Metazoa; phylum Chordata; class Aves; order Passeriformes; family Paridae; genus Pseudopodoces; species Pseudopodoces humilis. Next base: position 5,985,782 of record NC_142210.1, on the reverse strand, counting down.
CTCACTTTACAACAGTTGTGTTAATTCACATAAAAACATTTTTTGCAGTTGAAGTTAGTGTTAAATCTATATGCCCTGAAATCACCAAGGTTTTTACTCCTTTTTTCTGAGCACATAGCAGCATGTATGAAAACCAGTTGCTTGTTCAAAACAAATACAACTCTCATGCCTCACCATCTCTTCCTTCTATAAGGCAGTGAGAAAGTGAGGGACGGTAAGTTTACAGCTTCTAGGTCAAAACTCTGGGAAAGATTTTTTCACAAACAAGGAGCTTCATGCATAGAAGCTCAGTTTGGTTTTATTTCATCTCTGTTAAAACATAACCCCACTGCACTGATGTCATTCACTTGGGATTCAGAAATTCAGTCATTCAAAAAACCTTCCTGAATTAGTTTCAAACTGAATGTTCTTTCCAACTAACATAAGACATATGCCCAGGCACTCTCTGTGGCTATATGATTGTGAAAGTTGAAGAACTGGTGCTTATACCAAGAGCTGTACTGATGATTGCTTTGGATTTTCTAGTTGCATGAACATGCAGCCTATTTGGTGGACAGCTTGTGGGAGAGCTCTCAAGAACTGCTGAAAGACTGGGAATGTATGACAGAATTGCTCTTGGAGGAGCCAGTCCAAGGAGAAGAAGGTATTGGCTGAATCCTGTGCTTCCTTGATATTGCAGAGTGTTGTTAATTATTCCTTAAATACCTCTGCTACCCATAGCAAAAGATCTTTTTATGTTGTGGTTTGTTTGGAAAGCATATTTGAAAATTTTGAGTTAATCTGTTTTTAATGTAATTTCCTACAAAAGCAGCAGTTTCTAGTGTATTTTTCTTTTTATTTGTACTCTGGAGGTTTTTTTTTGTCAAAAAGTTTGCTGTACTCTGATTCCCTGATATTAAAGGATAATACTTGATTTGCTTGAATGTTTAAATAACTGTTTCAATAAATGAAATAGCTAATACAATTTTGAACAAACAAGCACTTCAGGTGATGCTAGTTAAATATGGGGCTTTTCCAGGCAATGTGAACACAATGAATTCTCAGGAGAAAAACCAGAGGGGAATAATTCACCATTAGTTTCAGATTTCCTTTTGCTAATAATAGACCGGGGTGCACAAAATAGCCAGGGAGGCTGGGGGAAAAGAATCCCTAAGGTTAATGAGTGTCATTCAAGATCCTTTATAATTTCTCAGGATTCTTCTGCTTCAGGAACCTTCACAAGGCTTAGGTGTTTGAAAAATGAATATTCCTGGCAAGGTGTGCTCATCATTTCCATGCTTCAAAAGCTCACCTTTTGGTATGCAGCTGCTACCAAAAGGGTAATATCCTTAGGAAATTAGGCACTTTGCTTCCTTGTTTTTCCTTAGTCTAGTGGGGTTTGATCCTCCAAATGTGAGCAGAAACACTTGCCAAAGAGCAGAGAATTTATGAGGAAGTGATAGTGAATTGTCTGTCACTGTTTGTCTTCTATGACTCTGCCTTATTTTGTAGATCTTCCTTATGTTCCCTTTCATTGATCCTTTTCTCCAGCCTACATTTCTCTGGGCTTCTTTCACTTCTGCTGTGTCCATTTTGAGATGATGCAAATGGCAAATGAAAGAGGAGGCAGGAAAGCCTCGATAAATGTGACAGAGTTCCCTTGTGTGCAGTGTTGTGTGCTGCTGTGTGTTCCCCTGCTGTACCAGACGTGTCCCCAGTGATGCTCTGTTCTCCCCGCAGCGATGTCGGACCGGCAGGAGAGCGCTCTGATAGAGCTCATGGTGTGCACCATCAGACAGGCTGCCGAGGCACATCCCCCCGTGGGCAGGGGCACTGGCAAGAGGGTGAGTGGGGCTGCAGCTGCCTGGCTGTCACCAGAGCATGGGAGATACTTGTAACACCACATTTGGACATTCCTGCAGCAGAGTTTTTCACTGGTGTTTGCTGTTTCATCTGAACACTTCTAAGAAAAATATTAGAAATTCTGTTTCTGGACGTGTTTGGTTTTCCTCTTCATTTGATTTGGGGGTTTGCATTGCCAAGTTAAGCAATATAAATTTACAGCTTAAAAGTATTTTTTTATTATATTTTTGGATGTTCTTTTTATTATACCCCTGCCTTATATTTGTAATGTACCCACATCATCAGTCCCTAATGTTAAAGCTAGATCAGAGTGGAAAGTGTAGGAGCAGAGCAGACTACCTCTGACTGTCTTTGGTAAAAACAAATGTGCTGCTAATATTGACATGAAATTTGCAGAAAAGTCACCAGGATCTTCATCATGAGGGTGTTTAAGCACTGGAACTGGTACTGGGAGTTGGTGCCCTTTCCATGCTTGGTGGTTTTTGAGAACTGACTGGACAAAGCCCTGATCCTCCAGGGTGACCCCAGGGTGGGCTCTGTTTTGAGCAGGAGGGGTGGGACTGGGACCAGTCTGAATGTGTCTCTGGTTTTAGGGATCCATCCTCTTAGGCCTCTTCCACTGACTGCCCTAAAAATTTCAGAACTTTACATTCTGGCCAAACTGCCTATTCAGTTTATTTTATAGTGACAGTTTGAGCACCAGTGGAAGGGCATTCCTAAGGCTGGGCATGCAGTTTTAAACACTTCATTACAAGTCACAGGGTCAGGGTAATAACAGGCTTTCAGCTGTATTCTCCATAAATACAGCATCCATGTTCCAAATCAGTCTCAGCTTCTTAAACATATTCCCCTGATTTTTGGTAGTCCCTGTCTTATTTAGGATAGACAAAAATGGAATAAACCCATGTGAACATATGGCACTTCTTTTAGCATCCATTCTAAATAATCGTAACTAGTTTGTTAAAGCCACAGATTTAATAAAGATGAAATCTGAAGAGTGTTGGCATTCTCTATTGCTAAAATAATGCGGTTACTTAACGTCTTAATTTTTTATGTGCCAGAGCAGATTACAGCAGAAACAGCGTCCCAAGAAAAGCTCTAAGAAACAGTCAATTTAAACATGCTTTATGATCCTTAATATATAAAGTACGTTCTTAGGAATTCCAAATTTATTAAAACATTTCAGGGTTAAGGAGGGAATCTATGAAAGCACTTACTGAAATTTACACAAGCATGTCTTATCTTTTGTTATGAAAACTGTATTGTAAGCACAGCTTTTTATGTCTCAAGCTGCAAACATTTCTAGCAGTCAAAGTGACCTTTAAATTTATTTTTTAAAAAATATGGTGTTGGTGTTTTCTATTTGAAGCACCAAATAATGTCAGTATTAACTTTCTAGGTATCTTCTCTTTCTCAAGAGATCTACAGCTCAATTCACTGAAGTTCAGCAAATTGCTTAGTGTTAAGTTTTCAATGTCTGTATTTGGAGCTAAAGAAAACAGATCAGTAAAACAAATTCCACCTTCTGAAGGATGATCCAAAGAGCCTGGAAGTCATGGTGGGGACCCAGACCAATTCCCATTGCCAGGGAACAGCAGTATTTGGTCCCAGAACACGACTGGGCTGTCAGGGTTGGGATTCTGACGTGGGTTTGCACTGCTCTGAGCTTGGCTGGTGCTGCCCTGGTGGGTGTGGAGGGGCTGAGTCTGCTCTGGGGCATCCCTGCACCATGAACTGAGCAAGTGGTGTCTTTTCCTGGTCACTGATCCATTCCCCCTAATTTCCATGGCTGTTCTGGGTTCATGCTTGCACAGTGCCTGGCATCCAGGCACATGCCTTTAGTCCAGCTGCTGCTTCTCCCTTGCAGGGCCACGTAGGGGTGACACTTAGCTTTGGCTTCTTTTCAGTTAGACCATGAGCTGTGGGATGGTAATTGTCACTGGAGATTTGTCCTTTCTCATGATCCCACCAACTTCTTCTCTGAGTTGAAAGGGGAACAGATTGCTAATTAAGCATTCACCTTGTGAAATAGTTTCTCCTCTGACTTTACCTTGTAACCCTTACCGTGCAGTCTGGGTGATTGGCTGTAGGTGAATCAATAACTAACTTGTGTATTTTATTATCATTATTTGTTTTCAAACGTATTATTTTCTTTCCTGAAGCCAGGAAGCCAGATCTGAGCTTTTATGAAGCATGCTGCTTTGATTATTGTGTCTCTGGTCACTCTTTCCTAGGGGGTTTTGTTCTGACAGCATTAGTGCTCCAGTACCTCACTGTGAACTTGGATGCACATTCTCGCTGAGAATTCCATTCCACTTTAGAGAGGAGGCCATCATTCTGCTAATGAAAATCATTGTTACAGTGTGGTTTGGTTTTGGTTTTCTTAATTATACTTCAGTTTGCCCTGAGGTTTTACATTAACACTTGGTTAAATGTGTGAAAGCCAGAGTTCAGTACAGTTGGAAGCAATTGCAAAACTTCCACTGACTTGGGTTATATTTGAATTTCAATCCTAAAAAGATGTTGATGTGTGGAGACAATGTCATGCTGGGTGATACGGTGTTTTCCTTTTCAATCACAGCTTCTTAGGACACACAGTCCTCCCACTTAATCACTTTTCAGCCCAAATGTGTTTTGAGTTTTTTATTCCCTCCTCTTTTGATTTATTAAAAATACACGTGCATGTTTTAGTCTGTAATCAATGTTCGGAAAAGTTAATGAATGCTATATGCAGAAAAAGTATTTACTGTAGTTATGTGTGATCACTTCCAGGTCTTAACAGCAAAAGAAAGAAAAACTCAGATAGATGACAGAAATAAATTGACTGAGCATTTCATTATTGCACTTCCCATGCTGCTGTCAAAGGTACAGTTTTCAACAAAATAAGTCTTTCACTGGGATTTCCAGCTGTCTTTAAACTTTTTCATTCTATAGTGCAGGAGTTTATTTTTACTTCCCTGTTTTGTTTTGTTGCCATGATGTTCTAGTATTCCGCTGACGCCGAGAAGGTTGCAAACCTCTTGCAAATCCCTCAGTACTTTGACCTGGAAATCTACAGCACAGGCAGAATGGAAAAGGTATGGTGCCTTGGGCAGGAAGTGTGGTTGCTCTCAGGTGTGATCACTGTTCAGCCCCACAGTGCTGTGGCTTTCTTTGGCGCGTGAGCAATGCAGCCTTGGTTGGGTGCTCTGGCAGTGGCTTTGCTCAGTGTCATTGTCCCATTGAGGGGAAAGCTGAAGTTCTTTTCTACTGTGCAGCATCTGGATGCCTTACTGAAGCAGATTAAGTTTGTTGTGGAAAAGCATGTGGAATCAGATGTTCTGGAAGCCTGCAGCAAAACCTACAGCATCCTCTGCAGTGAGGAATACACCATCCAGAACAGAGTTGACATAGCTCACAGCCAACTTATTGATGAATTTGTGGATCGATTTAACCATTCTGTTGAGGATCTACTGCAGGAGGTTTGTTTTCTTAAAATTATTGAAGTTAACTGCCTAAAATATGCTAGGATAGGCCACAGAAAAACATTCTTAGCAAGCCATGAAATTATCCATCTGAAGACGAACTGCAGCAGCAGCTATTTCATAACTATTTGGAGCTACTTTTCCCTATGGAAAGTCCTTACAGTAACCATTAAGCCTTCAAATCATTGATGAAGACTAAGACTATGGGACAGTCCTGCTTCTGAAAATTTAGTTGAGTGTCTAAACAGTCCACATAAGGAATTAATGGATGGATGGGTGAAAGATAATGGAAAATGCGGAGGAAGTTGTATTTACATTAATGTTTGTAGTGATTCCAGTAGTCCCAAATGTATATGCAGGCAGCAAAATCAAGATTGGATTATGTTTTGAGTAGAAGAGAGGGTTTAAGAAAATATGTATAATGGCATATTAAAAGAGCCCTGGAAAGAGTAAAGATCCAGGTGTGAAACCTGGAGTTACCTGGGATTTAGTTGTAAGAATTTACTCTTCAAAATGCGAAAGACAGAATACATTAAATAAGAATAGAAACTGTACTAATTTTTTCTTCCTTTGAAGCAATTTAACTTTGTATAGCACTACTTAATTTGTTGTAATTTTCATGCTTTTTAAACAAAACATGAGAGCTGCATAAACCTTTTTCTTTCCTTGCAGTCATGCACTGTGCTGTGGCAGATACATTTAATTTTGATGTGCATTTAGAGAAAGTTAAGCTAAGTCCCTGATTTAGAATGGCATATTAAAAAACGCCTTTTTCCTTTTCCTATTTTTTACATAATGTGTTACATACAGGCACACTGTAAATATGCCTTGTCACATTGCAGAGTAAATTAAAATATTTGTATAGCTGCAGAAATGTGCATGAATGAAAAGGCAGCACATGCAGGAAACCTTCCACAACACAGAGGAGATGTGGCACTGTAGTAGTTTGGCAGTTTTTCTTATCTTAGAAAATTGCTGGGAAAATTAGGGTTGGAAATACCTTGTTTTTACTTGTTTCTCTAAGAGAATTTGCTGTTTAGTTTAAAAAAATACTAAAATTATGTTGTAGCATGTTCATCAGCTAGTGATTAAAGCTGGTTGTTCAGTCCTTTTTTGTAAAATAAGCTACAGCTCTGATTTTGGTCTTGGGAATGATTTCTACTCATAGAGGATATGGATATGGGTTTTGGATATTAACACAGTGATAATGCTGAATATTGTTAGATGAGCTTACTTTTTAGTGCTGTGCAGTGGTTACTTAAATATTATGGAGTCTACATAAAAGTCACTGGAAAAGTTGGAGACAGTTTTGATATTGAATTGATATTTTGATATTGATATTGAAAGAAGCTGCTCCTGCCTGTGCAGTAATGTAATGCCTTTGCAGGGAGAAGAAGCTGATGACGATGACATATACAATGTGCTCTCCACACTGAAGAGGTTGACGTCCTTTCACAAGTAGGTGGTGTCTTCCCTCACAGATTTGTGATGCTAATTTTATCCTTTCAGGGAGTATCAGCAGTGTCAGGTGTGGGGAAAGGAGAAAATCACATGGCCTGAAATCTGAAGTGGAGATGAAGGAATGACTGGTGGTTTGTCAGTAGAACTGTTGGGGTTGATCTGTCCTTGCTCAGTTTGTGCCATAACCTTTGCAGATGGGATTTGGAAGTGGCACCCCCTCCCTTGCAGCCAATGCCCTTACACCCATGAGTAAGTTACTAGAGGTCCTGCTCTCCTGCATGGCACAGTCAGAGCACAAGGGACACTTCTCTGTCATTTGTGCTTTGGGGCTCAGCTTAAGAGAGCCTGCAGGAAGCTGTTTCTCAATGCCTTTGAGCTACTTCTCTTTAGCTCAAAAGAGATAAAAAGGTACCAGAATATAGCTAGCTGTAGTGCAGAGGCTGTGCTTTAACAAAGTTTCAGTTGAAAAGCTTTGTGTAACTTGTATAGTTACATAGTGAATTTTTCAGCTCTGGAAGCTGAAGAGCCCTTCCTGAGCTCGGCTGTAAGGCCAGGCTGAGGGCGGGGAGCTGAGTGCCCCCAGCTGTGGGGGCATGGCCCCTGTGCCGGCTGCCTGACAAGGAATTTCTGAACTGAAAAGACAGGAATGAGACAGTTTTTCCTTTCGTATTCTCTGTAGGATAATCTGTGCAGTTATCTGCCTCTGCGCACCAAGGAGACTTTACTGCTTTAATTACAGTGCTGTAATTAAGGAGGTACCACTCTGCCTTGCTGGCAACCCTGTGATTTATTGAAGCATCATCTCTGCTTAATATCACCAGTCAGAGGCAGCTCTCTGGCAGCCTCTAATTTATCTATGAAACATTTTATTTTAGTAGCTCAAAGACCATCTAAATCCACAAAATATGTTTACACTTTTTACATTTTTAGTTCCAATATTTTGTTTTAAGTTTTCCTATTCTTATATTCATGGATTTGAACTGGAAGTTAAGGTGCACCTTGGCTTTAATGGCACAGCCCTGGAGTGCACAGTGCACTCTGATGTGTTTTCTGGGAAGCTCTTACCAGTGACATTTTCCACAGCTAACACACTCCAGCATGGGAGGTGTTTCACGGCAGGGCTTCCAACAGGACCTGGACATTCCCAGTCCTGAGTTCAGTCTCTGTCCCTTTTGGAACTAGAGAGTTATTCCTTCTGGCTGAGCAGGGCAGTTAATGATTTAACCCAGGGCAGGCACAGCCATGGCAGGAGTGAGCTTGGCTGAGTGATCCAGGTGCTGGGATGAATCAGATGCAAAAGGCTGCTGCATCCAGTTGAGACTCCCAATTCAGTCTCAGTATCCCTTCTTCCGGGTGGGTATTTCAGTCAGCAGGTTTATGATTATTCTGAGCTGGCTTGCTCTTTTATAGACATATTATAAACTCTTTCAAATTATCTCAGTTTATTTCCACTGCAGAAAAATGTGTATGGAGAAAGTTTATCTCCCCCCTACAAAAATCTCATGTAATAAAACGTTTTTCCTGGATTATCAGAAAACCTGGTTTGTGCTTTTAGCATGGAATGAGCTGCTGTGCAACTGCTTGGTCAGGTGTAGAAACCACCAAAGCTCTGGGCTGGGGGTTCCAGGAACACAGTTAATCCTTTATTTCCTCTCGTTCCAGTGCTCATGATCTCACCAAATGGGATTTGTTCAGTAACTGCTACAGATTGCTGAGAACTGGAATTGAACACGGAGCTATGCCAGAACAGGTACCCATAACACCTGCACTGCATCACTTGGGTGTCCAAGGTTCTGAAGGGTCTGGTTGTACAGAAATTCAAAAGTTGAATGCACTTCAGTGATGTAGGAAAAACAAACTTGGAATGAAATTTATAGTGGAGTCAAGGGCTGTCTAAGAGGTGGAAAACCTTGGATTCTGTGATTTTTGAGCTCCTTCCCTCACCTTTTTCAGCTGTAAAGTTGGGAATAGCTAATGTTTCTGACTCTGAAAAGCAGTGCATCAATCCTGGTGTTTACACTGAAACCCAACATTGTAAGCCTTGGCTGCAATCAGAATTATCACAAATTATTATTGTGCATTGGAGGTAAGATGAAAGCAAATAAAAACCAGGAAATTAGGACATCCTAGTGGAGTTGTTTTAGTGAACATATCTTGGACTTTGTTCCCCCAGAGTTTTTGTTTCTCATGGATAAGCACAGGCACCATCTTATATTCTCCCATGATTCCTGTTTAAACGGCAGAATTCCTACTTCAGCATTTAAATATATTTTAAGTTTTGATTTGATTTCAGTTAGAAGTCAGTTGTTAATTTTAGCTCAGCTTCATTTAGAGAAAAATAAATTCTCATGAAATTCTAAATCAGAATTTTGTAGAAAGGACCCTAAGAGGAAGCATTGTCACACAGTGTGTGAAAGTCTTTTCTGCAGTTGCTGCTTCGTGCTGGAGTTGTGCTACCTGGAGGGACAGGGCTGGCAGATAAAACCTGTCCATGCAGCTGCCAGCCATTCTCAGTTTCTGGGTCTGACAGTGTGTGGCTCTCCAAATGCCTTCATAAGATCTTAGGGGAAAGGTCCTGAAATCTGAACTCTGTTCAGTATTTCTTCCTGCAGGGATCCCAGAGGAGTTTGGCACTTGTAGCACCTAATTTGCGTTTGAACTGTTCAAGAGACGCCATGGATGCTTTCCTGGGCACCATGGATATGACCCTGGTCTTCTCCATGGGACAAGTTGTATTTTCTCCCTTTTTTTAGCAATTGGACGACATGTTCATTTGACAGTGGAACAGATTTCCAGGCTGTTCAATAGTGAAGCTAGGTTTAGAGGTATTTAAACAGATGCTTTTGACCTGAGAGATGTAGATGTTGGGTTCTACTTCCGTCACGCTGTCACATCCCCTCTTGCTGTACCCTAGTGCACAGTTTTCTGGTGTTTCCCAGCATTTACACAGTTTTTTTTTTTTGCCTCTGGTAGGCTGATTTCTTATTGCACCAAGCCAGCCAAGGAATAACGTGATGCCCTTGAAAAGAAAAAGTTCTAAGAGCTGCTCCTGTCTTTTCACCACAAAATGCATGATAGATTTTCCATACACTGCCTGCTGTCCCTGCTGTTAGCAGCATGCTGAGATTCTGTGTGTTCTTGTGTTACAGATCGTTGTCCAGGCACTGCAGTGTTCCCACTACTCTATTCTCTGGCAGCTGGTGAAAATCACTGAGGGCTCCCCTTCCAAAGTAAGTGGCCATTTGATCATACAGATTTTACTGATAGAACCCAGCTTAGCTAAAGTATTACACCTGATTCCTCTGTAACTTTGAGATAAAAGCAGAAGATTACAAAGCAGAAGACAAGCTGAAAGCAATTGCTTGGTTTCTAGTTAGATACAAATCAGGTAAACTCTGACGGGGAAGGAAAAGGTCATTGGTACCTATAGAGGAGAGGTGAGAGCAGAGAGGTAGTAAGAGAGTTAGGAGGAGAATTAGTGGGGAAGGAAGATAAAAGATTAAAATGGAGAAAATTGATAATATATCATAAAACTAATCTTAAGTCTTTGATTTTCTGTATCCCATAGATTTATGAGTATTTGTTCCCAGGCTCATGTTTCAAAGATGATTTTTTAGCTTTGCCTTGAACAACCAGACTGAGAGATCAGAGATGGAGGGATTGATTTGTAAGAAATGTTAATCTCCTGCCAGCTGGGTCATTTGTTTGGCCTCATGCTGGCAGTAGTAGCTGCTCTGTTTCACGTAGTGAAGTCCCATTTAGGCAGTCAATACACAGGATAAAGTATATGAACATTTTGGAGTTGTAAGTACAGGAATAAAAGATGGAAACAAGTACAAGAATCTTGTTAAGTTTTACATTTGTTCATGTATGCTTTGCATCCATCAGGTGTACCTTTTATTGCAGGGAGTTTGCAGGTGGGATGGGGAATTCTGGTAAGGTTTCCTTCAAAGTGAATTCTCTGGCTACAGTTCAGAATTGCTCAGTATTTTTTGTATCTTGTACTGATTCTGTGGTGGAGTCATACCTGACAACCATAGGCATACACTGGGAACAGAGTTGTTTGGAATTAAGTTATTTTTTGTCTTGTGTTCGGACATTTCTGTATGAGGAATACCTCATATTACAGCTGTTGGGTATGTTCTGCATCATGGCTCCCTACCTGATCCAGATGTTTTGGACTTGAGCCTCCATGTGTGTGTCAGGGAAAAGCTCAACTCTTGTTTAAGTCTAATTAGGATCAAGTCAGCTTGTTGATTTAGTAACAGTACATAATTGACCTACAGCCAGTGCAGCACATCTCCGGGATAACTTTCAGCTCTACAGAATACAGGACCAGAATATTGGACACTTTTATAATGTTAATGAACACCTACAAATTCCAAGCTTGCTCTTAGCTGCTCACAGGTTACTGAAGATTACCAAGATACACAGAGCTCTTGTTTCTCCAGGCTATTACCAGGGGGTGCTCTGCAGGTTGCCCCTCACTGTTCAATATAATTTGTAAAGAGAGCCAAAGGGAATGTCTTTGATACATTTTTATCATCATAAAAATGTATCAAAGACATTTTAGCAGAAGGGTGATAATTAATGATTATTTGAATTTTTAAGGAAGTCCAAATTCTCTGCCCAATAACAAAGATTTTGTGAGTTACAAACAGCAGAGAGTTGGAGCAGAGTTATTTTGAAACACTTCTTCAAGCTAGCCTGTGGAGAGAAGGGTGTTCTGTGGAGTCATCTTGGTGTCTAAAATCTGAAAAGGAAAAATTGCTTACTGAAAGGAAGGCTGTAGCATGAAAAAATGAAATGTGTAAGACTCAAAATATCCACAGTCTGATGTTTTAACCTTCAGTCTCCCTCTGTTCCATACTCAGTGGAGGCTGAGGCTGTGTGGGCTGTTTGTGCAGACTGGTGCTCTTTGGGGTAACCAGCACTGTACTGGGGGAAGAAAGCTTATCCTCCATGGCTTGTGGGAGCAGCCTGTTGTAGCCTGGAGGAAAACTCCTCCTCAGGTGGAAAGGGGTTTTAGGGTGGTATCACAGGAAGCTGGTAATTTGTCCCCTGGAGTTCTCTCATCTGTCAGTTTGGGGGAGCAAGTACAGTCTTGAGGCAAGAGACTTGGGGATTAGAACATGCACTTGTTTCCAGGTGGATTTCTTCAGCCATGTCCCAGGTACCCAGGACATTGTACTTTGCACTGTATGTGTATGTACTGAGAAGGAAATATTTGCAGAAAAATACAGTCCTAAAACCTAGAATAGTAAAAATAAAGCATAACTAGAGCAAACATTGAGAGGCAAGACAGAGGTCAGCCAGTTGTGAGTAAGCAGCAGCCAGAGCTGCAGCCAAATGCATGGCTATTGGAGTGTGATTAGTGGGCAGAGGACTTAGGAGAGGAGATTTAAGAGATTTAAAGAACAATGTGGTGACTTGGTGACTTTTCATATTTATATGGGCATGATGACAGAAGACACAAAAAGCTGAAGGGAAGAAAAAAGCCACAAGGTGCAAAAGGTTGGACCATTTTCCACAGTCGGGTTGGAAGCTGAGGGTTCTTCAACACTGTGAAGTTAATACTGCAAATAATAAGTACTTTAGAGGAAAAGCAGTGAGCACATACGGAGAAGAGGATGGGGTTTGGGAGATGAGCACAGCAAAAGTACAGCATTTTAAAATTATTTCAGTGGAGAAAGTCAAGCTTTAATTTAAAGCTATAAAGTACCTGAAGAATTGTAGACACGGGTCTTTTGCACACCCTGGTTTGGATTTGGGTGGTGGCATAGACTCCAGTCCTTGCTCTCAGCAGCTTATTCCAGTTCCTGCCATGGAGCAGTTAAATTGCAGAGTTGTGACCCCGTGGTTTTGTCTAACAGCCACAACAGGATGATAACGTGGTTTCATAGCAGCTTTGCTGCTGAAGGCAGATCAGGTACTCACACCTCAAGAGCCTGGGCTGTGCACCCCAGAATGCTCAAAGACTTTGAAATCTAATTCATTTTTTTCTTCCCATTTTCTCTGTTGAAAAAAAATCCCCACTCTTCAGTAGTCTGGGGATTTCTCCATGTTCAGAAGAGTTCCAGATGGCTCCATTGCACTGTTCAGTTGGGCTTTCTCCTGCTGTCTGTAACTTTTCAGTATGAATCTCTATCATGCTATTCTGTCAGGAGAGAGGGTAATAAATTCCATGTACCTGCCTGTTAGTCACTTTGACAGAAAAAAAAATGGGAGACACACTCATTCCCTTTTTAACCTGCATGTAGGTTTTTCCATAGATTTTAGTTTCTCTCTTGAATTCATGAACATCTAAATGGATGGTAATTGTGATTGGAAGTAGAAAGCATGAAAGTGATTGTAACCCCAGTGCTTAAATCAGGTGATTATGTAACAGTGAACTGATAGGCCTGGCATAATCAGTTAGATTCTAGGTAGAATCTTGGAGTGGGAGATAGACAACACAGTTGGTACAAGGCTGAAGGGCCAACAGCTAAGACTGGAAGAAACAGATTAATTTCTTGTTGATAAGATTGCATTTTTGACTGAGAAGAAAACTAATTGAAACACCAGTGTCTGTAAGGCATTGATACTACATTGCATTTCAGGTGCATGTTTGAATTTAATGTAGCTCATATTCAGTAGCTTAAAACTGATCCATATATTAAAGAAAAATTGTAGGTGAGCAATCCTTGCACAGTGGAATAGTTTCTGATGCATTCTGGGAGAGATCTGTTCTCTGCTAAAAAAGGGTCATGTTTGTCAGTCATCTGGGAAGGCCCTGAAAATGGGGATGATACAGATTGATTGGTGAACAAAATACAATTTTAAACTTTTAAAAAGAGGCATCTTAATGGTGCCAAATGGAAGATTTATATCCAGGGAAAAAAGAGAGGTGATTAATGGCAAGCTGTGGGTTAGAACAATCAGAGCTGTCCTACTGATTCTGTAATGGCGGGGTAATGCAGTGGCACCATGGCTGCATCATCAGAGAAAAACTGATCCAGGAATAGGAAGGTGGAGTGCACAGACCTTCAGTGTCCATATCAGCAAATCCCACTCACTCTATTGGAAGTGATGAGAAGTTCAGAGCTTTGGGAACACTCAGGGTGCTTGGGCATGCTGACAGTTCTATCTTGTGCTGTCAACCAGCACAGGGAGAACATATGGACCACAAAAAGGCTCTGCAGTAAACATAGAGCAACAAGAGCTCGTGGCAGGAAACATAAGAAAAGCTAAAACCAGAACTGAGACACATGGGCTGAACAGCCAGCATCATTAAAACATTTCAGAAAGGAAAACACTGCATGTGCATTATGTAGGTTCTTCACATTTACTTGGAGGTTGTTCTGCAGGACATTCTCTCTTCCATGTGGAAGCTGAAAGGGCTACTCTGGAGGAAGGTCTGCAGAGCATGGGCCAACCATTCTGCTGTGAATTCATCACATTCCATTTAATTTGGGGTTCTCATTTTCTTCTCAGTGATTGGTTCTTCATCAGTGTAAAACCAAGGGACAGTTTCTTTGTGTGTTCACTTTGAATAGCTTACTTCTTTCACAGCTTTTTGTTGAATGTATGAAATCATCACCATTTCTTTATTTTGCTTCCTCTGAGAAACCTTTTACTAATTTTTTGATACTTTCTTTTTTAATGCTTTTTTCCAGGAGGACTTGTTGGTATTGAGGAAAACTGTGAAATCCTTCCTGGCTGTCTGCCAGCAGTGTCTATCAAATGTCAACACTCCAGTCAAAGAGCAGGTAAAGAAAATGTCTGTCACACTCTTAGAAAACTGTATGTGTTAAATTGTAGTAAAACTCAAGACAGCGCTACATCAAACTTAAAGCAAAATCATCTGTGTTCCTGTCTAAATAAACCTGAAAAAACAGCCCAGAAAAGCAGCTGTATTAACAGAACTTCCAAAGCACAGCTCATGACAAATTAACTTTTGATTAACAGTAATGAAAGATTATCTGGATGCTCAGGCTCATTTCCAGCCCTTGTGACTTCAGGCATCTAACTCAGTCACCTCAGATGAAAGACTCTTCCTGTAAACACTGGATTAAGAGATGGAAATAGGCACTTTGGGAGGGTGACTGAGACCTCAAATGGGCTGAATCTTTTTAGATTTTTTTCCATTGAATCAGAGGGTTTAGTGAAATAATTAAGTCTGTCTCTGCAGGACACAGTAGCTGGTTTGTTAGCTGAGGTTATGTGAATATACCCTTGATTTATGTCAGTGACATTTTATTTGTCTACAAATGGCATTTCTATCAGACTTCCCCAGACTTTGTAAAGAACATAACTAATATCTGGCCTGTGTTTTTTGCCTGTGGTATTTAAAAGATAATACTTCTTTAAAGAATTGTATATATAATATATATATATAATATATATATATATAAAATAAAGTCTTATTTCTTTTAAAGATAGTTCTGCTTCGCATTTACTCTCTGTTCTTCAGTTTGCTAAATATTAAATGCTCAGAGATGTCAGTAGTTTATATATTTCTAAAAGACTTGTGTGTCATTGGCTTCCAGCAGATTTTACTTTAGTAATTGTTTTTTAATATTCAGAGTAGTTACTCTTGGCATATTATATGAATACTTTATGATGTGAAAATATTTTCTAGCTCCATGCAAATACCTCCCTTCCAGCTCAAGCTGGACCTGACATCCTTCCTGCCTCAGCAAATGGCAAATGTTCCTTCCGATGCCTACAGTGGGTTTGTTCTTGGGGGTGTATTAACATGGGCTTGTTCTCTTTCTTGAGAGCCACCATGGTTTTTTCATTGATAATTTAGACTTTTGTTTAGAAAGGCCTTTGCAGTTCCCAGTTGTGGGGACGTTTTGAAGCCTCAGCCAGACAAATCCAAACCCAACCAGACCCAGACAGCAAGTGTCCCAGGCAGAGTAGGCTGGATGGAGACTCCAGGCACCCCTTCCAGCTGACTCTTCTATGATTTGCTCTTGTTTTCTAACTCAAAAAGTATATTTCTATGAGTGCAGGACTGCTACTTATTCCTCTTGTTTTACTGGATTCTTTTTGAGAGTCATGTGCAAATAGTACTGTCTCCCTACCGTACTTGATCCTTACTCCAGACATTCTTCCCAGACAAAGTTGGTGTCCATATTAAAGGAAGGAAAAATGTATGAAGTATTTAGAGAAACAGGATTGAAACATTTCAACTTTTCTATGAGTGTTTGAGGGAAATAAATATCCTGTGACTAAGCCAGCTGCTGCCTTTATATTGGACAGAACTCAGCACCAGCAGTGCATTACTCATCTGCTCTTTTTTAGAGGTCTGCGTTAGGAAGAGCTTCAGTTCCATTGAGTATCAAGCGAGTTTAGAGCAGGTGAGATCATCACTGGAATGAATCACAGCCTTTTGCATCAAGGGGAGAAAAATCCCAAATAGCAACATCTGTTCCTAAGGCCTCAACAGAACATAGTTTACAATGATTTGCATCTGTTCTTGCCTGACTGTAGCTCATTCAGATTTTATAACATACTCCCAAAAATAAGGGAGCCACTAGGAAGTTCAGCATTTACAGATTTTTTTTTATTATTTTTTTTTTAATTTGTAAAGTATTCAGAACCTGAGGTTGAAAATAGAGAAGCTATGAATAAAAAGGCCTCTGAAAGGTGCTGAATGTGATCAAATGCAGACAGCTGGCTGTGAGACCCCAACAAAAGCCATTTGGGAGCAAAACAGTGTTACTGCCATGCAGGAATGAGCCCTTGGAAGACAGGAAGGTAGTGAAGCTGCCTTCTTTTCTGTCTCAGGTGATGAGGGTTTAACAGTAATGAGCATAAATCATGGACAATTCTGCCCGGGTTGGCTTTTGTCTGGATTTGAAAGCTGTGCAGATGAACTTGGTTCTTTTTCGCAAGAGCTGTTGATGAAATTCTGCAAGAATTTCCTTGCTTTGACTGTTTATCCATATTTTTGGGGTCTGACAGTGACTCAGCTTGAATTTTCCCTCAATGCTGTTCATATTTTTACTTGCTTGATTTTTTTTAACTGTTTATCAAAAGAGGTGTCATCTCTTTACTACAAATTTGGCTGCAGGCCTTGGATCAGAGGTACATTTAGAATTCTTTTCATGGAGAAGAAATGGAAGTTTAATATGGGTCATCTGGGACATGGAGAAGGTGATAACCACAGTTCCTAACCTAGGAACCAAAGGCACAGCATTCCAAATTAGAGGAAACCATTATGGAATACTTTTCACAGCACATAAACAACTATACCTGAGAACAGTTTAAGAAGCTGTTTAATAATAGCAGGCAATATCTGGAAATTAGATCAAAGGTATTTTAAGTTTTCCTTACTTGACTTTTCACTGCATTCATTCTTTTTTGCCTTTCAGGCTTTCATGCTGCTCTGTGATCTCCTGATGATTTTTAGTCACCAGCTGATGACGGGAGGTCGAGAAGGGCTCCAGCCTTTGGTGTTCAATCCAGACTCAGGCCTCCAGTCAGAACTTCTCAGTTTTGTGATGGATCATGTGTTTATTGACCAAGATGATGAAAATCAGAGCATGGGTATGTTTAGCTTTTTTTCATAAAAGACACAGAAGAAAGGAGAAAATAGAATTTTCTGATCATTTTGTTCATATGTTTTCAGAAGTATTCCTACTTTAATTTTGGAAGGTTTCTGCTCTGAAGTTTCTTTTATAAGTTGTGGAATATGCCTATATTATATGATAACTATATTTAAGATTTTATCTGTGTAGTTTATTTTTCATTCACAGATGAAGTCTTGCATAGGGACTTAACACTTCTGGCATTGCCATTCAATGTTAATGCTTCTTACAACTGGATTTTACTTCCTGTTGTTCAGAGCCATTGATTTCACATCTGAAAATCCAAGGCATGCTGAAGTACTGGTGCTTCTGATTTTTCTTTTGTTAAATATTTATGGCTTAGTCATGTTAATGGAGCCTCTCTGAATGTCCTGCATTTGAGAAGTTAATCAAGAGCATTCAGCAAGTGTTCACTGTGGCCTTCCACAGGATATAGGAAATAAATGACTCAGTTCCATGTGGATTATATTCAGGATCTCCTCAGGACTGTGGAGAGCAGCCTTGGTCAGTGGTGTGTCATGTTCCTAAACTTCCCTGGAAGTTTTGAAGTAGGCAGGACCTAAGATTTATCACCTTTATCTCCAACAATCCTGCTTGCTTCATGTTGAAGAATTTATTTTTTTTTTCTAAAAGCTCCCCTTTGATAATGTTGTTTTAGAACTTAACAGTTACTTACAAACATTCTGTTGTTGAAAATGCTTTCAGAGGGAGATGAAGAAGATGAAGCCAACAAAATAGAAGCTTTACATAAGAGAAGAAACCTTCTGGCTGCCTTTAGCAAGCTGATAATTTATGACATTGTGGACATGCATGCAGCAGCAGATATCTTCAAACACTATATGAAGGTACAGGCCGTGCATCCTCCTGTTCTGACTGTGCCCAGTCTGCAGTGTCAGGGCTTCTCCTGCTATCCCTGCCAGGACGGTGGTTACAGCCCAAACACTCCTCAAAGCTTTTTCAGCTTTATTTGATCCTGTGTAGTAGTTTTTCCTTTCTAAATGACACCTGGCACTGAGCAGCAGTGAACAATGACCTCACCCTCTTTGTAGCACATAAGCTTTTTATTTATGACAGCACCGAAAGCTGGTCCTGAGGTGCTGAGTATTTCCAGAGAGGCCCACTCTACAGAGTTTCTTACCCTGCTCCTCAGATTCATCTCTAGAATCCCCAATAAATTACCTGTTCCATGTCATGTTCCACTGTCAGTCTCCCAGGCTTGGTGCTTGCCATGAGGCAGCAGAGCTCTTCTGAGAAGAGGTTGCTTTAAACAGGACAGCAGGGAAGAGAAGCTCTGTATGGTTGTGCTGTAAGTGGGTCTGTGGTAACTGAAGATCTTCTCAACTTTCACTGCTTCCACAGAGCTTTTAGGCCCAGTGAAGGTCAGAGGGACCTCAGCTCCTGCTGCCCCTGTGCATGGGAGTTTTTTACCTGCCCAAACAGGCACCTCAGCAGTCCTGCCACTGACCCCTCAGGTCCTGTCCCTGCAGGGGATTGATCATCACAGAGGTGACAATTCAGGGGGAAGAACTGGAAAACAGAACTGGTCCTTTATCTAGACACTGTTTGAGATGTTGATGTGAAACATAAAGGGTTTAACTTGAAGTTCTCTTCCTGTTCATCAGGCGCACAGAGCACAATAAAATCCCCAGGATACACTGTAGCCATCAGTCAGTGTTAGTCTTGCTTAGGGATTGTTTGCCAGGGTGAGAGTTTGAAACTGGAGCTGTCACCATCCAGGCGAGTTCCCTCCCTGCTGCTCTAGGCTGGGCTTCTCTCCCCATGCCCTTTCTTCTCTTAAAACTGGGGGAGCAGGAGAGGGAGAGAAATTTAATTTAAATTAGTACCAAAGAAGGCAAAAGCAATATTTTAGAGGCAGTAAAAATAGGTGACTACAAACGCAGAGATATTGATGGGGCTGAAAGAACACTGTTGGGAAAAAGAATATATTCTCAGCTTGGAATTTGTAATGATAATACAGCTTTTCTACCCAAATGGGCAGCACCGTAGGCTGTGGCTTTCAGCAACCATTCTGTTAACATAAAGAGAAAGAGGACTCCATGCTGACTCATTCCTTACTCCACTTTCTGGCTTCAGTGAATTCTTTTGCCCTCAGTGTTTGAGGAGCTCACACCTGCCTCTTAAGAAGGTGTTGGATCAATGTCATATTGTTGCTTGGAATTGGCAGCCGTGGATCACCTACATCAAGTGCTTACTTTGGGGCAGGAGATGCTCTTTCATTTGGTTTTTAGCATACTTGTTACAAAAGATAATAAATACAGAAGTTCGCTACCTTATCACAGGGTTCAGTTTAAATTTTCATACTGAAACATTGTCCCTCACTCACACCAAAAATCCACACCAAAAATCTGGATTTGAGCAACTGCTGCCTTTTCAAATCAAGAATTAAAAGTAATCTTTCTCTTGGGAAAACTGTAAGAAATTGTATTAGAGATGTGATTTAACGTTGTTTTTTTCACATTTTTTTTTAGTACTACAATGACTATGGAGATATCATTAAGGAAACCCTGAGCAAAACCAGGCAAATTGATAAAATCCAGTGTGCAAAGACACTCATTCTCAGTTTGCAACAGGTAAGAACATTGATTTTTTTGTTAGAAATGCCTCACTGCAAAAAGCCCTGACCAGGATTTCCTCTGGTGCACTTTACAGGGAAGCCGAAATGCTGCAGTTCCTTAGGACATTTTCTTCATTTACCTGCTCCCCAGTTCAGGCTGTCACTGCTCCTTTGTCTCAGTAATCTCTGTCTCTGTAGGCCCACACTGGCAAAGTTTGGGCACATAAAAATGGAAGGGAGGGAGAGAAGAGCCTTGGAGGCAGTTTGGTCCAAGCTGATTCCTGGCATTTGTTTATTGATCCCGAGTCAACAGGAAGAGTTAGAATGGCTTTTTCTTCTTAGCATTTGCTGAAGTAAAGCATCTTCCTTATACTTTGTCTAAATACTGATGAATTTTTCAAATTTCAAGCTAATTAAGTCTTCCAATAGTGTTAGACATGTTTTTTCCTGGAAAAATTTGCTTTACATCAACTGTAAATTACTGTCTAGTGATGAAATCTATCAGCCAGCAGCACGAAGTGCACTAAATACCACTTAGGCCCTTGAAGTACCAGCTATAGCCATTTCACAGATAAATTACTTTCACTAATTAGATGCTCTCAAATGAGCTGGACCTCCCAAAATTCCTTCCTAAGGTTTTTCCTGTAGCAATCTGGAAGCTGAGAGAGATCTGTGCAAACCTGTGAGATCTGTGAGAAGAACAGATGTACTTCCAGAAGAATCAGGAAGTGTCAAAGCCACTCCTGTCTGTAAAACTTGGAGAGGAGGAAGCAGGTGCCACAGATCAATCAGCCTGACAAAATTCTGTGAAAAAGTAATGAGGAGCTCTTTGCAAGAGCCTCAGTGATAGGTAGCAGCCAGTGTGGATTTGTCAAGGAGGAATCCTGTCAAATTAAGCTGCTGTCATTAATTACATGGTAACAGAGCTTGTGGAGATGAGAGAAACAGTCGCTGTAATGCAGCCTAATTTAATATCACTGGCACTGGCTGCCAGGGTACTCTCAGCAGTTTAAATGGCAGTGCCAGGAGAGGTGGAACTGGCTGGAAAAGCACCGAGCACTCCAGTACTGTGCTGGGAGGGCCTTTGAGGCAGCAGTGCTGGGCAGACAGGGACTGAGGAGGAGCTGAACTTTTGATCGCCAAATTCAAAGCACCTCCTGATCTGATGGGTGATGGAGGTGCTTAAGAGAACAGCACGAGAATGCAGGACCTTCTTGATGAGTTGGGGGAATAATAGATGGGATTCAGGGAAGGTGGGTGCAGAATTCCACCCAAACAACTCCACACAAGTACAAGATGGGGGACAGCTGGCAAACAGCAGTGGGGCAGAAGAAATTCTAGCAAGTGACAGGGACTATGTTATGTCTCTTCACAAAGAGACAGTCACAAAGGCCATTCTCAGATGGAAAAGGTTTAGAGCTCAAGTCTTTCTCAATAAAAGTGTCTTACAGATATCAACCTCTGAACTCTCTCTGCAGCTGTTCAATGAGCTTGTTCAGGAGCAAGGTCCCAACCTGGACAGGACATCTGCCCACGTCAGTGGCATTAAGGAGCTGGCCAGGCGGTTTGCCCTCACTTTTGGCTTGGATCAGATCAAGACAAGAGAGGCTGTGGCCACACTACACAAGTGAGTGGTGGTAAATAAACTAGATTTTTATACTAGTTCAGATTGAACTTCTTGTTTGGCATTCCCTTTCTAAAAGCACATAATCTCAACAGGTCATGGAATAATTATATATTTTTTTCTACTTTTAACTGGAGGGGTCTATATGTATGTAGGTAGAAAGGAAACAAACTAGCTGCTACCTTATTATTTCTTGGAATTTACTGACACGGCTATGTTTGTTTATCTCAGGTGGGTTGTGTCTAACAACTGAGGATGGTTCTTTGTTCCACACCACTGTGGATTCTGGAGGAACCAAGGGCTTTTATAAAAAGATACTCCAAAAATATTTTGGAAATCATTTAAAGTGGACTGGAACTTTTTATGCAGCTGCTGCATAGAAAAGTGTGGAAAGGTTCTGGTAAATTTAAATTACAACTTTGCCATAGAAAATCCAGGTGCTAAGGTCTGCAGTCTCAGAGACCCAGCTGGCTCGGTCAGGATGCACCAGATACTGTCCTTAGCAAGGCAGGAGTCAGGGGACACTCGTGCCTTGCTGGGTGAGGGAAGGGAGAGTGTTCTTTTTAGTCCCAGATGACGAAGCAGAGCCCAGTGTGTCCCTGCTCTGGGGACTCAGTTCTCTGCTCTGGCTGCAGAGGTTGGCTCCTGTTTGATCTGACACATTCCATGGAACTTCTGCCCCTGGGCTGCACCTGCCCAGTTCCCACACTGGGCAAGTACTCTCTTACAGGGACTGGCCATGTGTTTATCTGAATGGGGGCTTCACAGATCCACAGGGAACTCTGCATTCCCCTTTGTCCAAAAGCAGCTGTTTGCTAGTAGTGGGGAACAAGGTTGTAATGGGATCTGAGGGTACAAACAGTTTCATCACAGCTCAGATTTGGGGCAACTTGTTTGGTTTCCAAGTTGGCTTTTTTTGCTTGCTTTTTTGGTGTTTTGGGGTGGGTTTTTTTTGTTTTCTGTTGCAAATGTCTGAACATGTTAATATTTCTGTACTATAGAGATGGCATAGAGTTTGCCTTCAAATACCAGAATCAGAAGGGACAAGACTATCCACCTCCTAACCTTGCTTTCCTGGAAGTGCTTAGTGAATTTTCTTCCAAACTCCTGCGACAGGACAAAAAGACTGTGTAAGTAATGCTCCGTTTTCTTTCTCGGCCTCTGTTAATCCCTGCAGTGTGGGTTTCAGCTCTTTCCTTTGAGGTTTCTACAATTAACCACGGCTGCAGAAAGTCCCTTTGAGACATTTCACATATATACTTTCTTGTCCTTTATGTCTTAAAGTAATAAAAATAAATGGGAAAAGAAAAATCAGACCCACTAATGAGGTGAATTTGCGATATTCCAAAACAATGTTTAAAATTTCTAATGGGGTGTTGAAAATAAAAAGTCTTTTTTTAGGCTAGAAGAAAAGAAATTAAACATTAGCAGTGCAGGGAATTTACAGGCTGTCACTACTACCGTAACAGCTGTTTCCATCGTATATTTACATAAATTGTAAACCTATACTTGTTCCTTTTAATATATTGGAAGAGGACTCCATTCAAACATCAACCAAGCACTATGTGCCCAGTGTGGAACTGAATTCACTGGATAACTTTATGACCAGTTTAAAAGTGCAGTTGCCAGGTCTGCTGATTTATGATTGTAGGTGTCTTTCCAGTCAGTTCTGTGACCACACTGAGTGTTAGTCAGAAAGATCAACTGGAATGACCTCAACTGACTCTGTCAGACCTTGCTGTGAAGATTTGACAGATGTTTTTCTGTAAAGACATTTCTTTTCTGTTAGGGTTAACAACTATGAACATTACAGCTTTATCTGTTCAGTAAGAAATGCAGCTTGGTTAACTTTGTATATTTTTTAATGTGTACACACTTGAACCAATTTCATTTTTTCATTGTATTAATAATTTCTCAATTCAGCAAACATTGTAAGACAAATAGGTACATGAGCTAGGGAATGGGATGATCCAGTTAGGCTGTCTTGGCATTCCATTTGTACATCCGCTCTTCTTTGTTATATCCTGGCATCTTGTCAGCCTCTATCCTGTTCTTCAGGACAGAAATTAAGGATAACAGGATTTTATAGCTTGTCTTCCTAGCTGAACAGTAGATTCTCCTGCATGATGGTCTCAGTGCCACTGGCCTGTTTCGTGTTGAATTTAGTGAAGTTTAGCCTTTCCAGCAGAGTCATCCCTTCCACAAGTTTCCAGTGTCTGATATTTAAAGTTACATCATGCTGTCCCTTACAGCTTCTGTTAACCTGAGCCTTCAAGTGAAATTCAGTTCTTTGGGACATTTTGTTCCGTCACCTTGTTGCCATTTAAATTCTTTCTTAAAGGTTCCCCTGCCCACATATACAGCTGCATGCTGCTCCTGCAGGACTATAAGGATTGCTGTGGTGGAGTATCTATACCTGAGCTATTGACCTCAGCTGAATCTGATGATCATGAAAAGAAATAGGTCCTTTATGGCCTGATCTCTCTGATCTGTGCCAGACTCTGTGTTGGGATGAGTTCAGCCCTGCCCCAGACCCTACAGGCTGTGGTGACCATGACACAACTTGCTGACATGTAGGGATTCTGTGGAAGTGGCTCCACTCCTGCCCAGAGTGCTCCACTGACAGGACAGGACTGGGATGCTGGATTTGCCCTTTCCTGAAGCTCCTCCAATCCATAGGGACCTCTCTCCCACCACAGGGGCTGCCTGTGTGCAGGAAGGTCCATGACCACCATCTGCTGGAGAAGTCCCATTTTTGGGATCACTTCCCTCCCTGCCCAGAGGCCCTCCCCAAACTCAGCAATGGCCTCTTATTTGCAGCCAGAAGTATCCTGGAGCCCCCAGTCTCAGGAACACGTGGATGCCCACGTTCTCTAGTTTGGCTTCCCTGCCTCAACCCCCAAATCATCCACCCCAGAGCCTGCAGGTATTGGGGCATTGCTCCAGAACACCCTTCCTGGCAGGGTCCAGCAGACGCTGCTGTTCCACAGGGCTGCTGCTTCCTTCTGCTGGGCTGCTGGTTTTTTTCTTTGGGGCTAGAAAAGGGAGAATCTTCCAGTTTGAGAGTGAAGCAGCAACATTGATTTAATTTAATTTTCCTAGCCTGTTAATAGTGTTACTCATTTTATGAGTAACTTCAGAACTGTGATAGCCATTTATGGATTTATTCTAATCTATGGATTTCACATAAAGCTGTTCATGTAAGGTGCCAGACTCGTACAGCTGGAGAAAAAAAAAAAATTGTACTAATACCGTTACAAACCCATTAAGGCAGATACAGGCAGGGAAATCCTGAGGAACTAATGCAGGACAGAATAGAGGAGATTGTCCTTGGAGGCACTTACTTCAATTTATTTATCTCAAAGATACAGTTGACTAAGTCTGGATACTGACTAGTGAGTATCAGGTGAGTCAGAGCCTCAGCATAGTGTTCTCACTTCTGGAAATTCAGAACTGATAAGAACTGCCAGTGTGAAGCTCCCCCAGAATGCTGAGCAGAAGATGTCTCAAGTTTGGCATCCGGGCAGGAAAGAGCTCCCAAGTGGTCTCATATTCATCCTTCACTATTTGACCATAAACATGCAATCTGGTTCTATAAATACAAACTGGAGGCAGAAAAACTTCTTATTAAGAAGACTCTTCTGCAGGTAGGTTCTCTAAAGCCGTGAAGCACTCAAGTGGCACAATTTGGTACCATAAAATAGGGAATACACAAAGAATTTCCCATTACTGCCAGGTTTGGGAGTTAATATACACATGAAAAAGGGAAGGAGGAAACATTGACAATATTCAATAAAACAGCAGACAGGAACCTGCTGTTTCTTGAACAAAGTTACATCATTCATTGAATCAAAAAACTGATGTGATTGTTACCCTGGCATGAGCAGTGTGTTCTGGAGCCTGTTCTGGAGCAAGCTCCAAGCTGCCATGAGCTAATAGAGGAAATCCCTGCTTTTCCAAGTGGAATATGTGAAGCTGACTCCCACTGCTGCCAACCTGGCGAAGTGGTATTAAAGGAAATTGTGACTGAGGGGTGCAGGAAGTGATGCTGAAGTACCTGAGTTCTCTTACCAAACTTCTGAATGTTTGGAGCCGGAAACATACTAGAATTACATTTAAGTAGATTTGCATGTTCATTTTAGAGGTGACTTCTAAATTCATAATTAAATAATCAATGGAAAGAGAAAACAGTTCCTATGGCCTCCAGACCAGGAAGGAGTTGTTGACTCCTCTTTTCAGTTAACACTTGTGCATTGGACTTCTCATGGCAGTGGACCAGGTCTTCAAATTTTTTATGGAAAAATAAATGCTTGCATTTGACTAACCCATTTCTCTTGTTCCAGGATGCCAAAGGACATCCTGCATCCTGGCAGCAGCGGCTCTGATGCAGCCTGGCTGCTGACACAGTGACCATATCCAGGTGTCTGTGGGGAGATTGCTGCTCCTCTGTACTCCCTGTATTTCTTTTCCAGGCACACCTACTTGGAGAAGTTCCTGACAGAGCAGATGATGGAGAGAAGAGAGGATGTTTGGCTGCCGCTGATCTCGTACCGGAACTCGCTGGTGACAGGTGGCGAGGACGACAGGATGTCTGTGAACAGCGGCAGCAGCAGCAGCAAGGCCTCCTCCGTGAGGAACAAGAAGGGCCGACCCCCCCTCCACAAAAAGAGAGTGGAAGGTTAGTGAGGGGGTGCAGGGCTTTGTCATTCTGGACACTCAGGAGAGAGGGATTTACTATTTAATTTAAAATTTACAATTTTAGTTCATGCAGAAATAGGTGATACATTCTGGATGTGGCCAGAACCAAGGCAGCTGTTGTACAGATTCTGTCAGGCCTGGGCATGTCTTTAGGGGAAATACCACCACAGCTCCCTGTTCTTGTTTGTCTTGTCCAAAATTGGCAGTCAGAACTGTTTAGTTCCATTATGCTGGTGGAAGAGGTGTTTGTGAAGTTACCTGCTCTTTCTCACTCCTGGATTGCTGGGATTCTGCCTGTGCTTCCCTCTGGGCAGTTGTTAATTCTCAGGGATTTGGAGCAGATTGCAGGCAGAAATTCTGGTAACAGATCTCTGTTGTTGCAGAGCCATTAGGGAACATTAAAAAGACACCATTTTTGTTTAAAATTGTATTGCTATCTAGTGTTCTCTGCATTTACTCTTTCTGGGGCCTCCAATATGTTCATCAGGAATCTGGCTGTGATAGCAAATTTCTTACAAGGCTGCATCTGTTCCTGGTCAATCTGTACAGGTGATGTAGTGTGGACTTTTGTGAATACTAATTTATTGTTCCACTATGCAGTAGATGTGAGTAGGATTTAAACTTCAAAAGCTTTTCCAAGGTCAGTATCTATGACAGTAACCCCTCAGTAAGGAATCTAGTGCCCATTTGCCTGAATATACAGCAATTTCCCAAAATATTCCTCAAAAGTTTGCCCATACAGCCAGGTCCATTCTCCACTGTGGTTTATGTTGAGCAGTCCCTGCACCAAGTCCTTTGATTTCTCACAGCCAGCCTCGAGTGTAGGTACATAAAACACTGGCTTCTTTCTTCAGGCACTGTTTTTCTTCTTTCAGGATGCCAAGATTTTCACAGAATTCAGTTACTGAGGTTTTCTTCTTTCCTCTTGTTGCCATTTTCATTCTATTGTATTTCTTTTTTTTTTTTTTTTTTTTTACCCTGGGAGGTGTAGTAGCATCTTTGCTTCCCAGTAAGGCAAATCTCAGTACTAAGATGCAGTTTTTAGGCTTTGCTTACCTCATACTCTTTTGTGTCACCCTCTTTCAGTGATCAATAGAAGGGAGAATTGATTTCCAACACTTCCCATTTGAGAATCTCCTTTTTTTCTGTTTCTTTAATTTCCACTCTAAAAGATCTAGAACAGGAGAAAGGTCACTGCAGAAACTACTGTGGCATCTAAGAACCATATCCAGTCACTTCTGGTTCTTTTCTCACCTAAATCCAGCACAGACCAGCTTGGAGAACATTCCCTCTTGCTTCTGAGAGGAAATGTGCTCTGTGACATTTCTTGACAATTCCTTAAGAAAATCAATAGGTTTTTAAAAAATAATCCCTAATACAAAAATGATTCAAAAATAAATTTACAAAATAGACAGCTTTTCAGACAACATTTATGCCTAAAGGGTAGTAAAAGGCAATAGAAGAATGAACAGATCCAAAGAGATCCCCATCTACTTTTCTCACCACACATTTCCTGTTAGTAAATCTGTGATCTTGTCATCTCTGTTGTCATCTCCTGTCTTTCACTCCAGTAACTGTATTTTTCCTATGTGTCTCTGGCTGCACTCTTCCTGCTCTAACTCATTCTCAAGTCCTCCCTCTTCCCTCCTCTCTGCTTTGCTCCCTTCCCAACATAAGCACAGGATCCCAGCTAGACCTTCAGTCATCTTTATCTCATTTTTATCACTGAGTAAAGTGTCCCCTTCCTACTCCAATCCAGTGGTTCTGACAATTCTAAAGATCTGGACTGACCAGATTTTGGGGTTTGTGCTCCACATTGTCTTAGTGTTTAACTGTATCTTGGTTGCTATAGGTGCATGAGATTAACAGTCTCCAATTATAAACTCAGGAACTGGGAATTACCTTGGTTGTTTACGTTCAAGATACCCAGCAGTTGAGGCTGTGCTGCAGTATGATTTTGTTTGCAATGGGGTTTGTGTTTGTTCCCTTTAAATTGTTGTTATTGCTGGGAATAGGGGGTAATAATACTTAAAAGAACAGAATCTAAAATCAGAACTGAAAATCTTATCATTCCAAGCATTTATCCAAGTGATCCCTTAGTGCACACTTGTTTGAATACTGCCCTGCATGTGATCAGAAATTAGCAGTGATTTCAGTGTTCTCTCTCTAGATGAGAGCCTGGAAGGCTCCTGGCTGAACAGGAATGAGAACATCCATACTCCAGGGGCACTGCAGGCACCTCAGCTCACCTCCACTGTCCTGAGAGAGAACACCAGACAAATGGGAGAGCAGATCCAGGAGCATGAGTCGGAGCAGGGATCTGAACAGGATTTTTTACACAAGTAAGTTGGAATTTCAGCATCAAATACAGTCAGCCAGGCAAAGGAATTGCTTGTGATTTATAGTGATATTCTTAGCCTGTGGCTTCAGAGATGCAGTGTTGATTTGCAAAGCCACCTGGAAATGCCTTGACTACATCTCAGCAATACTTGGATTATCTTCAGGTTTCAGGAAAAATATGTTGTAATGAAATAGTTTTAACATAAGGAACTTATACTATTATCTCAGAACATAGCCATGCAGTTCTGGTTAAATCCTCCTAGTCCTTGTGTCCCAACTGGGTGGAACTGTTTCTTTGAAAGATGTGTAGATACTCTCTTTTCTTTCCCCCTTCCTGATAGCAGAGTTAAGGTTCTCCTGACACCCTGACTAATTCCTTCTGGATTTCCAGCTGCTGTGCTAGTAATTCCTGATTTGGGTAATTGCCCTAAATTATATATTCTTTTTGTCCCTTTGCTCCCATTTTATCACCTCCATTTAGAGAGAAAACATTGGTTGGTTTCTGTCAGTGGTTGCGTGGCTGTGGGTGTTTGCAGCAGGTGTTGCCAGGATGCAGCAGGTGAGCACAGGCTGGTTGTGGGTCACAGGTTGGTGACCCTGGCTGGACACAGCAGCACAGCCCAGGCAGAGCCCAGGTCACATCTTCCCAGAGCATCTTTCCTCCTTGGTCCCATGGCTAGGGAGGGCTGCACTCATGGCTCCTACTTGCCTTTCTGAGGTCAAGGATTTACCTCCTATCTCCTGCCTTCCCAGGTGGGGCCATAACTTCAGGTGATGAGGAAGATGTTGAGGCTTTCAGTTTCTCCTTAAGAATTTTCTACTCTGCAGTAAGACCAGACTAAACTTAGAACTTCCTTTCTGTCCCTCTTTGATCCCACCCTTGGCCCAGCTGAGTCTCTGTGACCATTCCATTACTCTGGAAGTGGGACAGCTTCCCAGTGCTGTGGTTTCCTCTCAAGCCTGATGAGCAGCCGGCCTTAAGCTGTGTGAGACCCTTCCGTGTTCCTGGGGAAGCTGAGCAGGCTCTTGCCCAGCACTCGAGCCCCCTTTGTCTTAGGCTGTGCTGTGAACACAGAACGGTGAGCCAGGGCAGAGAGCACCTCTCCTCTCCCTGCAAGAGTGGGATTCCAGGTTGGAGTTCCCAGTGTGAACTGACAGTAGGGAATGGGAACCCTTCCTGTTCAGCCCTGGTTGGTTGTCACATGTCCTCCAGGTCAGCTTAGGAGAGCTAACACTTGCCACAGCTACAGAGCTGCTTGAACTGACAGGTTAATCATATTCAGGTTTGGTTCTAGGCTGTTTTCCCATGGGTTATCCCAGTTTATCCTGTCAGTCTTATTAGGGTGCAAGGGTGCATAGTACAATAAAACCTAGTGCTGCTCCAGAAGAGCTGCACACAGTTTGCTGCTGTTTCCTTGTGCTGCACCACACAAACTGAAGCAGAGGCATTGTTGGTTGATGGCATCAGCAGTGCAGCCTGGAAGGTATTTACACATGGGTGAGGTACTGGCCCTTAAGTTGATCAGGGTATTAGTGTAAAAAAGATCTGATTTTCACATTGTGTGACATTTTTGTCAGTTACTATTTTGAATCCATTCTTGGTCATATTTTGCCTCATCTGACACAGTGAAGTACTATTTAATAATAATAAACTTTAGAGGCGCTCCTGCTCCAGGTGCCTGCCCCTAATGAAGGAACAATGTCAGTGTTTCCATACCTGCTTTCATTGCAACAGTTAATTGATTTTTTTTGTGCACATACAGTGAGAGGAGACAGACTCTGGAAGGGAATCCAGAAGATGGGTACAATGATGGATGGAAGTTAATTATCCTAATCTGGAGCATGACCAGACACAGAACTTGGAGAGAGAAACTGCCCCAAAATAGGCAGCTCAGAACTGTTACTGCTGTCGGTCCTAACTTACT
The DNA here is from genome assembly GCF_049639895.1 of Pseudopodoces humilis. Lineage (NCBI taxonomy): Eukaryota > Metazoa > Chordata > Aves > Passeriformes > Paridae > Pseudopodoces > Pseudopodoces humilis. The sequence goes on along the minus strand of NC_142210.1, from coordinate 5,955,276 downwards.
CCCTGTGTGTCAGTCCCCAGATGCAGATCTCGTGGCTGGGCCAGCAGAAGCTGGAGGATCTCAGTCGAAAGGACAGGACAGGAATGAACTACATGAAAGGCAGAAGTGGCGTAAGGCACGCAGTGTAAGTGCTCACAGCCTGCTGCCTTCAGCAGAACCATGTGCAGGACAGCACAGTGAAATGTTACCTTTCCTGCTGGTTGCAAATAATTTCTGTGCCGTGTCACCCTCGTGGTAAAGGCAGGGGGACAGTTTGTATTGCTGGGATGGCTCCAGCCCAGAACTGCCATTCTCTGTGGCCAGACACCAGGCCCAGTTACAGGGTGCAGTTCCCCATGCCTCTGTCCCAGCCTTCAGCTGCTTCCATGTCAGAGGGGTTCCATGATTTGTGTGCTGTGTAATTCCCTGTGAACTCTGCCCACGAGCCTGTTCCTGTGTCTGTGCTCTCCATCCTTTTTTTGCCAAGGTGTCCCCCTGTGCAGTAATGGAGGAAATACACATGGGTGAACACTGGGGCACCACATGCTCTGTGCTGATCCCACTGAATCCTTCAGCAGTGGGGCTGGAATCCTTACAGCCTTCGGAACAGGGCTTGAAGGCACTGCTGCAGTCTCAGGGTTTTACCAGTGATCCTGGCAAACAGTGTCACTCCTCCTTGGTAAAATGGCAGGCAAACACAAGAGGAGTTACTGCCCTGTTCTTGTTGGGGACAACTTTAACTACTGGTCATAGTGCTGTCAGTGGGACTTGCTGCTTTAGCCTGGGCCAGGGCTTGGGGGAGGGGAGTTTATGTGCAATTTTCCTCCTGTTGGTATTACAGAGAGCCTGTTGGCTTTACCCTCAGCATCAGGGTTTGAGTGAAGGCATTAAATGATAGGATTTGAGCATTCTTTTCAATGACAAAGATCAAGGCTGGAAGTTTTTCTGTCTGAAAATTACTCTCTCTTTATTTAATCAGACGAGGTCTAATGGAAGATGACGCTGAGCCCATCTTTGAAGATGTAATGATGTCCTCACGAGGCCAGCTAGAGGACATGAATGAAGAATTTGAGGACACAATGGTCATTGATCTGGTCAGTAAATCTTATCAATGGCAATTTAAAACAGTTAAAAGCTAATTTTAAAGGAATTTTAGAAGTGTAAACAAAAATTTTCAGAATTTTGAGCCTGGTCTCTGGTTGTCTGAATGTTAGAGTGAAAATGATGTGAGCACTTCCCAGAGCCTCCAGCTGCAGGCTCAAGCCCCGTGGGTTTGTTCCATAGCCACACAAGAAGCATTGCTTTGTGCTCCTTCTCCCCAAGACTCTGTTCTTGGGCAGCTGCAGGCAGCAGCAGCATCACACACCTGTGACTTGTCAGCCTGCAAGAATCAGGTTATGAGTTACAGGCTGTGCTAACACAGCTCTTTATGCAGCCACAATGTGTCAGACTGGCACAGCCAAGGGGTCCCTCTCTTTCCCTTTCCTGGTTAGTTTGATTTTGGAGGTGGGCTGGACAGGGGATCCTTACTTGAGGTCTCAGTGGGGCACAGCTAGAGTCCTGCTGGCACAGCGGGAGGGAGCACAGGCACTGGTGTGTGGGTGGGAGTTTCTTCAACAGGAATTGCTCCCAAACAGGTCCCATTATCAGTGGCAGCCTCAGTCCCTTCCAGTACTGCGCTGACTGCTGGGAGAAGTTCCTTGCAGCACTTAGAACCTTACCTGGCCTCCCCTCTGGAATGACTGCTCCCTTGTAAAATGGGATAAAGGAGCAGTTTGCTTTAAACACCTCACCATTTTTATGCCTTTCTGTTTCTCCTTTCACATCCAAACAAGAAGCCCTAGATTATATTAGGACTGGGCTACAGTCTCTTGGGAAAGGCTACCGCATACTCAGGTTATTGCCAGCACTCATGTGATTACCAAGTAAGTAACATCCAAGGAAAGGAAAGAATTGATTGAGCTGGTGAGGCTTACATTTACTCTTGTGCTCCTGGGGAAGGAAACCATCAAGGGTTTAAGCCTCAGAAATATTTCAGTATCTTCAGTACCCTTTTTATTGGTACATCCATTTTTGACCACGTCAGAGTTCAAGTTTCACTATGAACTTTAAAGTATAAAGACAGTTAAGAGGGAGTTTCTGTGCAGTCTGGCCTAGTCCCAATACAGAAACATCCTTAAGTCAGCAAGAGCCTTGGGCAAGTCCTTAACTGAGAGTTAGAATTAGGATCCCTCAGCTTTTACCCCATTCTTTCAATAACAAAGAATTGAGGGAGTGCTGTCCTGTCAGGGCCCACCTTTGCCCCAGAGGTTTTGTGGCACTGGGAGGGAAGGTGAGGGCAGGCACAGGTGGCCCTGTGGCCGGCAGGGCTCCCTGTGCCCCGTGCTGTTCCAACTCCCGTTGTTGCAGCCGCCGTCGCGGAACCGGCGTGAGCGCGCGGAGCTGCGGCCGGACTTCTTTGACTCGGCAGCGATCATCGAGGACGATTCAGTAAGGCCTGCCTTGTTGTGCTTGCTTTCAGCTCTGCTCTTGTCCCAGCCCACATAACCGCTGTCTTTTCCCCCCTTTTCCAGGGATTTGGCATGCCCATGTTCTGAAGTCTGGCGAAGACCTTTTACAAACTTGGAACTCTATTGTTTAGAGCTAGAGGCCTATATACTGTGATAGCTTGTATGAAAACCACATTTTTGATGTGATACGGTTTGATTTTTAACCAAATCATTGAGGTCAACCCCTTGGTGTAGGGACGGAGAGAAGAGGAGCTTCTTAATGACACACGGGAATGTTGGCCAATCCAGTCACCTCAGAAGGGCTGACCTAAAAAATCATTTGTATCCCTGTTCTTGACTGTCCTAATACGGATTTTTTTTTTTCTGTATGAGGAGGAAGTTTTAAATTGTTAAGACAGCTGTCAAAATAAACACTGTTCTACATATGTTTTCTGAAAACAACATTGAGTGAAAACAGAACTTTTTAACTTTATTTTTCTGCTGTACAATTTAAAACAGTTTTAACATTTGCCTTTTTATGTTTTCAAAGCTAGCCATTTTTATTAAACCTATGCCTATCAGCCACTGACTAGCAAGGCTGCTGTAAGCAGGTCGTTCTGGCTACGGAAAAGTGTTTTGGAACACACTGGATTTGATTAACATTATGGTACGCTTATGTCCTCTCATAGGCATGGAGAAGAACACTCTCAGAGAAGAGGTTAGAATTCTAATGATGTGCATCTCTGCCAAAAAATTTCAGATTCTGATATGATAAACCCAGATTTTATACTCTTGAGAAGATTTATTTTTATTTATAATGGGACATAAAGTAAGAGATGTCCATGAAGCCACTTTTCCAACAGATGCTGTGTAACATTCATTTTATATAGCACATGGGGACACAAAAACAGTAAATTTTCTATTGGTACTTGCTCTGTGCATTTTTAGCAACTTATACCAGCAAATAAAGTATTCTCAGTAAAACACACAAACGGTTCTCAAGTAATCACTTTGCTGTTTTTACTACCTACTTCAAGCCTGCCACCACAAGGTACATAAACAGCAACTTTCCTATTAAAAAAAAAAAAAATAGTTCAAGGGTGGGGGAAAGGATCACTTTAGCATACTAAAAGTAATTTTAACTGTACCATAAAACAGAGTCTACTTTCCATGCCGTAAATACCCTTTTCTGCTATTTTTGTAAATTAATTTTGCCAGTTAGAAGTACTGTATGTGCTGCATAGAAATTTGTGCTTAGATGGTGAAGTTCTTAAGCTTACAATGGAATACAGCTACATTTTCAGTGTTAACTGTGCATATTGAGAGTAATTCTTTGGAAAAAAAAATATGATTTTTCAAAAAAGCTAAAAACATCAAAAAAAATTCCAAAAAACCCCCAAAACATTCTCAGCTAATTCATTGTACTAAGATATTTTTCAACATCTTCAATAATTTGGAATTTCATTATGCTTCGATTTTATGACTCGACATAGTAGCTGCTCCTTACCCAGCCTGGCCTGGCACCAGCAGTGCTGGCCTTCCACAGCTCCAGATCTCCAACAATTGGCCCCAAAACCTTCATCTTTCTGTGCTCAGTAGCAGTTGAGATACAAAGCAGATTGACCCACTTGGAGCACAGCAGTTTCAGAGGTGCTTTAGATTTAGCAGCTGCAGAATAATCACAGAGCTTTTTTCTGTTTCAAGCTTACTGGACACCAGCCCAACCCCTCAGTGCCCAGCATGGGCAGGGAAAGAGCCCAAATTCACCCAGCCCAGCACCTCACCCAGCTGAGCTTGGCTCTCACAACACGTGCAGTTCTCAGACACGGTTGCCAAAAATGTTTGACCAGGTAATTCAGCCATTCCTTAGTGTGGGTTGGGGATGTATTGATCCCAAGAAGTAGCTGGAACTTTATAAACCCTCTTACCTCCTTCTGTGCACCCCCACGGCCTGGGGGCAGGAATGGCTGCAGGACCTGTCCCAGGATCACTCTGTGAGCATGGTGGCACAACAGATGCTGCCCAGTTTGAGTCAGAGTCTCAGACAAACCTTGTGCTTCACAGTCCTCTGTGTGGAAAACTGATTCCTAATTTAACATTGTAGAATACTGTATAACAAACATTTATTATCATGGTACCTGCAATGGGTCTCCAGTTCAGTTTGCAGTCAATAGGTTTTTGTATTATGAGTGTCTCCTTGATTGGTTTTGCTAGTAATTCTGTAAATTGTACATTTACAATATGAGGTTTTTTTTTTTCCTTTTGTACAATTTAAAACTGATGCTTCACCTTTCATTTAATAAACTATTCAAAATCATGAGTATGATGAGCACCCTCTTCACTATAGTTTTCTTTTAAGTGCTTGTTTGGACCATCACATTTTGTCATCCCATTTAGTAGTAGGAATTCAAGGAATTATTAAAGGCAAAACTGACAGGTAGCTTTCATGTAGTCTAGGCTTCACAGCCAGACCTGTACCAACTCCCTTACCCACTCAGCCTCAAGAGGGATGGAGACCCTCTCTGGGCTTCTTCCCTCCACCGTGCTGTGGTTTAGTTGTGGGGGGTAGAGGGTGGTTAACATGAAATTGCTGTGAATCTGGAAAGGGCCCACACCAGGTGCAAATGCCACACTACTAAAACTTAGAATATCTTGAACTGCCACAAGGTTTGAGAAGAATTTCTCTCTTCTGCCCTATTCGTCTGAAGTGACCTGGAATCTCTGGGAAGAAACTGCCATGGGAAAGGCTTGAAAGCTCTAACAACCAGCTGGGCTAAATGAAGTTTCACAGGTTCCTGAAACAAAATGTCCATGTTACTCCCATGTCTCAAGGAGCAAGGTGCTATTTTTGTCCAACCCATGAATGATTTAATCTCTGTAGTGCTAAAGAAAACTGGTTTATCACCTGTCCCACTTCCTAAGGAAAAATCACTGGAGTCAGGAAAAGGTGCAAGATGCAGCAGCTGAGGCACATGGATGATTCAAAGTCTCAACTACTCCCAAGACAGAGCCTCAAAGCTCAGTCTCCAAATGCTTGTAAGTTATGGCAACTCCTGCTGCATGAGGAGCACAGTAAGTACCTTGCCTTGCTGCTAAGTTCAAGGGCTGTGCGCTGTTGACAGGATTTTATTTTGTACCTCTTGTTTTTTTTAGGTGGCTGGACTTTGAGGAGATTCTCAGAAGCCTGATGAGAGCAGCTTTCAAGCCTGTTTCCAACATGTCCTGGTACAGCAACTGCCTGTTTGGAAATGGAGAGGACTTAAAAACCCAATTCTTCTGCTGGCAAGGGCTGGGAGAGAGGATGGAGTCTGTAGCAATACTGAGGATAGGAAACAACTAATAAAGCTGTACTGTTCTCTTTATGACAAGTGGATTTCTCATGGAGTGTCTCCTTCTGACTCTGGGCAGGCTGATGAAGCTGAGGAAGCTGTGTATCCCTTCACCTATCACAGCTTCTGCTTCTAAACCACCTTCACCTTTGAAAAATCTTCTTGGGCATGATAAACCCTTACAAGTTTGCTCACAGTTAACTAAGAACTCCCACCATAGCCATGACACCCAAAACAGTAACATTTCGATTTACCTTCCCCTGTTGCTGTAGTGGCCTCTGTTCCCTGTTCCTGCTGAGACACAGACATGTAGGCTCATGCAGCTCCCCTGAACGTGCTGCAGCCAGGACAGCCAGTGTGTCTGCAACCTAAAGGTGCTGCCTCCCAATGCATCCAAAACCCTGGGGAGCTGGGACTCCTACTTGAAATGCTCCTTTTATATTGTGCTTTTAGATGATGTTTAGCTGTTGTTTTTCCCCCCTCCAGGCTGAGACTCCAAGTTCCACAGCTCTACTCACTGCACTTTCCTGGGAAGAGAAGCTACCTGGGACACAGCTGTGCTACCTCTCTCCTCCTTCAGGCTCATGCTGGGGAGTGAGCAGCTGCAGTGCAGGTAGGAAGGTTCTGTCTCAAAATAAATGTGAGTTACTCAGCAGCCAGGTTACAACAGCCCCTCCCATGCCTGGCAGCTGGTGCAGCAGCACTAAATGTGACAGTGGCTGTTCCTCACTGCCTTGGGGCTGCAGGAAAGTTGCATCTTCTACTGAGCAGGTGAGCACAGGCCCAGGGCTGAGCAGAGTAACACCTCCTGCAGTGGTTCCTGGTGAGGCTGGCAAATAATCCCAGAGAAAGGAGGCTGGAAGGGACCTCGGGAGGTCTGTGTTCCAGCCTCTGCTGAGGGAGGAGGGTTTGCATGTCCCACCAAAAAACTCCTATTTTTTGTCTGCTATCCTTAAGAGGGGGCTGGCTGTGCCTCCCCTGTGCCGCCCACCTCTGTCGTGGGGCTGTGAGACCCAGCTGCTGCAACCAGCAAAGAAAATCTGCTACAGGCCAGACTAACAGAGGAACAGAACAACTGAGCCCAGGATCAGCAGAGCCTGGTCCCCAGGCACTGGAATCCCAAAGCTAGGGTTTTCCTCTCTTGAGTCAGTGGTGCAGGAAGTGGAGTCAGACACCAAGGTCTGTACCCAGTGGAAAATCCTTGAACTCCACATGGGTCTAACTTCCCAGCAGCAGGAGGTGCTCAGCCCTACCTGAATGTTTGACCTTGAGCAATTAGTAACAGTTCACCTGCTGCAGACAGGGAAGGGCGAGTTGAGTATTAACCACCAAAAATCCCTTTGGTTTAGAGAGGTGAGCTGGTCAGACCCCCAAATTAAATATATAGTATGATTTATTGATGATTATTGGCAAAATCAAAATGAAAATAACTGTTTCTATTGCCAAGTGACCTCCATTAATCAGAGAGTTAATCAGAATTCATGTTCAGGATGTCTCCCAGCATGGACAGCCCCTGCTCACCCTCACAGTGGGATGTTGGCATGTTTCTTCCAAGGACTGGACTGGGATTTACTGGCCAGTACGTCGAGGTCATGGCAGATGCGTGTGCGGGTGGTTGAAGGCTGGATGATGTCATCCACAAACCCTGCAAAAGAGTAAAACAAAAAAAACCTTAACCTGACCAACCATGAAGTGTGTGCCTCCCAGCCTTCTATATCTAGGCTAACCCATAAATTAGAAAAATCAAAACAATGGCTGGAATAAATAACTTCACAAGTCATAAATTACCTAAATTTAACATAGCCTGAGAAGAAAACATTCCTGAGTCAATTTTTAAATTTTAAGTATAACTTTCATTTTAGAGCACAGTTACTGCTCCAAAACTGGAAGTAAAAACAGTGGAAAAACTTACTCTGAGAGTTCTGGAGAACATAACTGAACTGGGCCCTACTCTTTCTTCAGGCCACTGCTTTGCATCTAGGGCTGTATACCAGACTGTCAAAGCACCTGTGCTATAAAGGAAAAGGCTGAATTTTGAGACATTTTCTACTACCTACACAATTGAAAATGCACTTTGCAGAGCAGTCCCCACTTTTCACCAGGCTCTTTGCAGCTGAAGGTGTCTTGTGTCCAGATGTTGTCCACATGTACAGGCTGTAGTTAAGCATCACCTTTCTAACTCAGATACAAGTATCTTACCTAAATAACTTGCTTGTTTACTCCAGGTTTTACTAAAGATTTACTCAATAGCACAACTTTATCCCCACGCATTGGCAAACCAAGTTGAACACAGTGTGGAAGACAACCATACCTCTCATGGCAGCAGGGAAGGGGTTTGCAAACTTATCCACGTACTCCTCCTCTGCATCTGTCTCCTTTCCTCTGAAGATGATCTGGACAGCACCCTGGGAACAAAAGGGCTCGGGTCAGTGATAGTCCCTCAGCCCTCTGCCCTGCTAACCCTTGCCCACCTCACAGCCATGCCCTCCAGCTGAGGGCTTGGGAGCATCCCCACTGCCTGCAGCACCAGGACACCCCACAGTGCTGGCATGGCACTGGTGCTGCTGGCAGGGCACTGCTGCACCACAGTGAGAAGGGCCTGGACTCACCTTGGCTCCCATCACGGCCACCTCAGCTGTGGGCCAGGCGTAATTCACATCTCCTCGTAAGTGCTTGGAGCTCATCACATCATAGGCACCTCCGTAGGCCTGTGACACAAACCAGGGCACCCACTCCAGGAGTGGCCTTGCAGCAGCAACAGCCTACATTGCTCCTGCAGCATTTTCTATTCCAGAGACAAGCAGCTGGGGCTGGATTTTACCTGAAGGAGAGCATCTCCACTTTGTGGCAGCAATCTCCTAGGAGTAGACATACTTCAACTAGAGCCCCAAAAGAGCAAGGAAGAGGGCTGCTGGTGGTGAACAAGCCCATTCTGCAAGGCAGGGAGGGAAGGGGCTGTGTGTATCCAGACCATCAGGCCTCGACCTGCACCCTGCACATGCACACAAACCAACCAGACCGTGTCTTTCTGGAATTTCCTGGCCAGGGAATACAGCACTCAGGTTCTGCAGTGCTCCACTCTGGAACTGGAAATGCTCCAGACAGCAGTGATGAACAGATACTGCAGGGCTGCAGAGCAAACTGCAGTGCAGTCCCTGTCAGGACAGTACTGAATGGTGCAGCAAGGCTGCAGGATTGACAAGTACTGCATGGAATTACTAGGAACAATCAGAGAAGGCAAAAGAACAGAAAGGGTTTTTTTTATTTCTGCCATGATAAGCCGAAAGCATATCAGAAAAGCAAGCAGGAGGGGCAGAGCAGCCAGGAGAAGGCTAAGACTGTAAGGCACCAGCCTGAGCTTATGGCAGTAGGGTGTTGGTAGAGCATAGCAGAAGTCTGGGGAGGAAAAGAAGCCACATGAGTGTTCAGCCTGCAGGCACAGCAGAAAACAGATGCAGCCAGTGCAGGGTTTGCAGCGGGAGGCTCAGGGATCAAGACAGGAGAAAGCAGAATTGCTGCAAACAGATGGCATCTCTTTAGACAGGCTGGGTGACATGGGACAAGTACTTGAGTGAAGGCATTCCAGAGAGAAAGCAGGGAGCAGAAACTGGAAGTTTCAGAAGGGTGCTGAGACAAGAGGAAGGAAGGAAGTGAGGTAGTGGTCTGGGAATAGAAGAAGTGGCCTCTTGTAACGTTACGCAAAAAAGTGTTACCAAATGTGACAAACAGAGATGTGACACTGATAGAAAGCACCACTGGGACAGACAAAGTTTGGTTTAACTATAATTGCCACTAGTGGAAAGAGGAACTCCATGGAATTTACCAGCTTACCTTTCTGGTGATGATAGTGATCTTAGGCACAGTTGCCTCTGCAAAGGCAAACAACAGCTTGGCGCCATGACGTATAATCCCACCGTACTCCTGAGCCGTGCCTGCAAAGGACAAGGAATTACTTCACTCCAGGGAATTCACACAATCCCATTATCCATCGCCGGCAGCAAACCTCACCACCACCACAGCCATGTTAACACCCTGGAGAAGATCATGCCAGGCAGTGTTCTCTGCAAGATACTGAGCAACTCAAAAATCAGAGCAGTGGTTGTTTGTATGGAAGGTCACAGAAGCAAAGCTCAGCAGATGGGACCTTCCTAGGAACAAAATACAGTCAGAGCATTTTCAAAACTTCAGATGTGACCAGCAGTGGGGAACAGCCTAGAGACACTTCTCCAGAAACCTCGTCTTCCAAGCCCCCTCTTATCTAGACCACACAGAAAGCAGCTTGGCTGCTCTACCATACTGAGGACCTACCCTAGTTGTCCTTCAAGGCAGCCCAGGATGATGGACCTTAAAAGACAGAGTATGAATTCCACAGCAGGTGCTTCTGGAGAATGATCATAGGCAGCAAACAGGAATGCAAGCCATCCAGGATGCTCAGCACCCTTGTGTCCCAAAGACAGGCGAACCTAATTGGACTTGGAATCAGCAATCCCTTGTAATTTATTTTTAGGACTATGAATTTCAGAACACTAGATGTAACTCTACAATAACTTTATTGCAGTTTATTCACCTCCTGACTTTAGGTTTTAGCACACAAGATGATCCCAAATACTCTTAAGAGGGTTTTCTGTACATTTTTTTTTTAAATGTAAGTAAAAATTCTTTTGTGAGATTGAAGAACTTACTTGGTAGTGTGTTTGCTGGCTTAACATTACTGTTTCCCCTCAGGTGTAAATTGAGTGTCTGAAAATTTCAATCTACATTCACAAATGTCTGCTCTCAGCTGCAATTTCACTTCTGGTTCTTGCCTTTCCCTGCAGCCAGTGGGACCTGCCAAGCTCACAGACCCTACAGTGAGAATCAGAACAGCCAGGGAAGTTCATCCCCAAGGAGCAGCCTGAGCACAGGTGGGACACCCAGCCCAGGCCAGGAGCTGGGGAGCACTCCCAGACCCCATTTCTAGTCACAGCCTGCTTTTAAAGCTCACCTAGAACAGAGCAGCCAGTTTCCAGTGTAAGCTCATTCAGTCATTTAAAAGTAATTTCAGTCATTTGAAGTATTTACACTGCCATGACCAATTAATAGAAACTCTTTTCTGGCCACAGATTCAGTCCCAGCCTTGTTCTAAACATGTATTTTTATCCAGTTACAGGTTATGAACACCTTAAATGTCATCTCTGTGCACACTTGTGAAAACTGGGGCTATTCAAGTGTTTGGGTCACTGATGCTGGGAGAAGTTTTGTACACTGCTGTGAGCCAGTGTGACAGGTGCTTTCTCCTTCTGTACTGGACAGGGAGATGGGGTGATAATGCTACCCTCAGAAATTGTTACTTAATCTGTGATTTCTAATGCTAATGGGCTAATCTTGTCAAATTCCTTAACACAACAGATCATAATCAAACCTCAGGTCTCATCTCTTCAGGTTTGTCTTTTTTTCCTTCCATTTACATGCTTTCAAACCAACATTCTATTGTGCAATATCAAGTCAGTACTTTGAATTAGCTATATGAAAATAGTTATTGGATTCTGAGCAACTGCTGAAATCTGGATTGCTGGAGTGTCCACTTACACCAAGCCACTGCCTGACCCATATCAGAGGAGGCTGAGCCTACACTGGGGAGAAAGGAGAGGAACTCCTAGTTAAAATGTGCCAACTCCATTGCGTTAAAGCAAGAATTGGAATGCTGAATAGTCACATTCTGATGCTTTGAGAACTACGGAGGCCTCAAGGTAAACCATGGTTTATACAACAGTATTAACATTAGATCTGATTGTATAACATTTATAGTCCTCTCTCAACCTATTTTGTAATGGGTCATTTTAATATTACCTGCTCAGCAAGCCTGTGCCAAAAGCAGGCTCATCATAGCCCTTTCCTCACCAATGTACCTCTAAACACAGGCATTTTCCACTGAGGAGTGTCTTGGAGCATCAAAGACACAGGGAGTGGCATGTATAACTAAAACAATGCCAATGAAAACACACTTTTCCCCTCAGAGCTTCATCCTGTCCCTTCAGAGGCTGGAAAAGGTAATCTGTTCTGAGGGATCTTGGGGGCTTTAAATGCGTGGTGGTGGGTGGGTCAGACCTTGCTCTGGTGAGCTGTACCCCCCAGCCCCACAGTGTCTGTCAGCCATGGCACACTGAAGACAGCTGCCCCAGAGTTGCCTGAGTGGCTGAGAGACTGCAAGTCCCACCTGGGAGGAAGACCCAGGATGGGCCAAAGCCTGACCATGAGGAAAGCACGTTGTCCTTTAACCCTACCTTCATCTTAGAGTTTTACATCGCTGGAACCTAGGACCTGGGAGCTGTTTTTCTGTATCTTTCCTGTCTTCCTATTTTTCTCCCCTCTTTCTTCTAACTCTGTTCTTACAGAACATGATATTGAATGGGTTTAAAAGTTTTCTATGTTCAGTGGTCTGTCTATGTTGTGATAAGTGATGTTATGTTGCATTTACTCGTTTGCAAATATTCCTTAATTTTCTATAGTTTGCCAGTAAACTCTAGTGTTTTTTATCTCTTGAGAATATTTGGTTGCGATTTTCTCCTTTGTGTCTACCCAGAACAAAAGAACCTTGGATTAGCCCTAGGTCTGAGCGAGGGGGCTGTAACACCCCCTTTGGGCAGTAGGTACAGGAGATGGAGGAGGCAGGTTATCCTGCTGCAGCAGAGCCTGAAGAGCAACACATGCCTGGATCAGCTGTGGGACTGCAGCAGGTGTGGGTAGAACATCCTCGAGTGGCCCCAGCTGCCACTGCTCCCTGCCCAGAGCCGGCGGTGCCAGCTCTCCCTTCATCGTGTCCCAAGGGCTGGGGACAGCACTAGACTGCCTCCCCTGGCCCAGCACAGCCTGTGCAGGGCCTGCTGCTGCTACCCTGCCTAGCAAGAGCTGTGGAGATCAAACAACATCTGAAAACACAGCTCTGCATGTATCTGGACATGGACCCTCGGTATAATACAGCAATCAGTGTAACTTCACACCTCTTACAACAAGAGCAGCATCTCCAGGGAATGCAGGTTTTTTCCTTGCACAGGTCACAGTCACAGCTTTTGGCAGTAGGACAGAGCTTTCCAGAGCATGGTATCCCCAAGCCTGGCCCTGGCAAACTGGCCATCCCAGTGTCTCTACCAGGCTGCTGGAGACTGCAGTATTACCTGACTGCATGATGTGTCTCTCTCCTCAGGTAACTCCAGCAAAGCTTTGTAACTCATGAACACACTGGTTAGTCAGGCACTATTTCATTTTCCTACAATTTTTGCCCTTTTTTTTTTTTACTATCCTTTGTGATGACTAATGTAGTTAGAATACAGAGTTTCTCTCCCAAAAAGTGGGATTTTAAAACCTGGTTTATTTCAGTCTACTGCAGCAAAAGTCTTCTCAGAGTCCTGAAAATGCGTTTTTAACACCAACACCACCATGCATCACACTGAATTCTAAGGATAAGGCATACCTGGCAGAAACCCAGGGACATCCACAAACGTGATCAGGGGGATGTTGAAGGCATCACAGAACCGAACAAAGCGGGCTCCTTTCACAGAAGAATTTATGTCTAAGCACCCTGAGGTTAAGAACACAGAAAAAGATGTTAGCAACTCCAGGGATCTGCAGAAATTCAAGGTAACTCTAAATCACACTATTTTAGCTGTATTGTCTTCTTAAAACAAAGGAAAAGCTTATCTGTAGATAATGTGGAGATAACGTGCCATGAAGCTTTCCTGGTTTAGAACTAAGATCACAGAACAAGCTACACTCAAAGGCTCATTTTATTTTTCTGATCCCTGTGTGCAAAGACTTTCTCTCCCAAAACATAACAGTTTAATTAAATACATGTAATTAAAAATATTTTTTCTGTAACTTTCTCTTCATTAGTATTTTTCAGATCAATCATACTGAAAGGTTACAGTTTTCTGATAAAAAAAACCCCAATAACATTTTGTGAAAGAGCAGCATTTCTGGTAGACACACAGCAAAGTGTTTCTGTTCTGTCTCAGCGCCATTTAGAATTATATTATGCACAACTATATTAAAGCAAAACACATTTTGTATCAAAGCCTCTATATGAAACATTAAAAAGACCTATTAAAATTTAAAATACCAAACGAAGATTAAATTTGTATTAAAACCTTCTCTAGTATCTTGATGGTCATACCTTGTAGAAGCGAATGAAACAAATGAAACATCAAATTGGGTCATCTGATTTCCCCAAACAAACAGATACAAGAATTAAAAACAAGGAGTAAACCAGAAAGTTCCAATTGGGGAAGGTCACTTCAGAAATTACTCAGTTAAGGAGGGAAAGCAAAATCCCTGGATAGTTAAGAAAGGTGATCTTAGCTAGAGCTGCACGTTGTACCTTCAGATCCAAACCATGTGAGGTCAAGAGTTCCACACTTGTGCATCTGAAGGCTTTGCACTGTTCAGCTACAGTGAGATAAAGTTCCCTCACCATACCGATGAGTTTTAGGGATTTTGCTGCCATGGAAGGAAATGTACAGTTTCCATGCTATGATTAACCCAGTTAATTGGTGCTCTTCCTTCCCCCCCAACCCCTGCCCCCTCCCGCCCACCGTGTGTGCAGCTGCTGCTCCTCTTGGACTTCATGCAGCACTGATTCAATTACCTGGGAGCAAAATCACCTTGTTGAGCCACTAAATAAATGGTTTGCAGTTCGTTTCACAGCTCACAGCTGCATTACAGTGAGGTTCAAGACAAAACAAGCAGTGGAAAAACACAGAATGAGTGGAGGAGCACGCAACACAACAGCTCTGACCTTACACAGCATGCAGAGAGAGACACAGGCAAGATACTGTTGAGAGTCTCACACTGGACTCTAACCTGAGGCTACTTTGGGCTGGTTGCCCACGATCCCAATGGTCCGTCCATTCATTCTGGCAAATCCCACCACAATGTTCCTGGCATAGGTTGGCATGATCTCAAAAAATTCCCTCTCATCCACAATCTGCAAAAGGGAGAGGCAGACAGAGCCCATATGAGGCCAGACAGAGGTGCATAAATACACAGGCAAACACAAACTCAGTTACCTTAGTATTGCAACTTTTTAAACGGTTCAGAACTTGCAGAATTTTGAAGGAAAGAGAGGGAGGGAAACCTTTTAGTCTTTGCAGCCTTCATTGCAAGAATTATATAGTCCTGCAGAAACTACCGAAACAGTTAGTTAAGCGATCCATCAGGGAACACCTTTATGACTGAAGGGAGCCTTTCTTCCCGGCTTAGAATGGAATGCAAATCACATGTTAAGAACTTCTTTCTCACAAACTGATTAGCAGCAGCCTTACAGACCGATTTCCAGTGACAGAACAGTACTTCCTGGAGCTCAGAGGCTCCCCATGATACGTTTGATGTAATCTCTCTTGGCAAACTCAGAGCCCTTTCTTGGAGCAGCCAGCACAGCCCTGCTGCCCCAGGGTCAGTGCTGGGTGTGTCCCAGGGAATGCAGGGAATACAGTGTCCAGCCAGCATCCACCTGGAAGCGCACACCTGTGTGGCTGCACTTCCCTCAGGCTGGAGCTCAGTGTGTGCCCTGCCAAGGGACAGCCCTGGTGCATGAGGAACGATCAGAACTCACACGTTCCAACAGATCAGAATTATCCGTGGAGCAGTAGCGACACCTACACATGGCTGCCTGGGCTTCCAGCAGGATTCCCCACTTCCATCTGTTTATGGCAGCTGTTCCCATACACACTGCAGTGTGCCAGTCATTTCATTAGCCTCAGTTTTTAAAAAGTTGTGAAAAATGTAAGCACTATAAAAGTGGTGTTATTTCTTCCCTTAATACTTCCCAAAATCTGTGGGAGGGCTTGGGGGTTTTCTCCTAATTCACCTAATGATTTTTATTTCATGCCACCTTTTAACTTTCATTACACATAGTGTGGAAATTCACAGTGGAAGAATCCAGGGATTAAAAACATCTTGAGTTTGCTTTCATTTTTTGCTAAAATGAGTCTAAATGGAGCCAGTTGAAAATCTTGTAATTTAAAAAAAAAAACAAACGTATTTTCTTGTACTGTGCATGTACATAACTGTCTCTAACCAGAAACAGGGAAGGGTAAATCTCTGCATTCTGTGTACTTTATTACTTTTATATATAAGTGCTGGAATCCAAGACAGAAGCACCAAGGTGCAAGGAGGTGCCAAACAACTCAAGGGAGGTTCTGACCCCAGAAAGAACTGAATTTCAGCATCTTTCATCTGTAGAGCTGTGTATACAGTGTAAGATGTATCCTGAAAAACAAATCTTGGGATTCTACTAAATTTTTTTTTCCCCTCCAGTTTTTGTTGCCCATTCACAGCTACTGCACAGGTGGAAATAGTCACTTATAAAGACTGAAATAAATAAGTAACAGTATCTGTATCTTCAGTGCTATTCTACTGTTTTTTCTCAATTATTTAGACCCAGAATGTAATATATGCATCTTTAATCTGAACACCATCACACTTACGGAGCGTACGATATCCAGCATATCATAGGCTTTGGTTGACTCACTTGGGACAATGGTGTCCAGCTCTGGAACCGGACGGTCACTGTGGAAAGCAAGCAAGTGTGAGCAACATTTGTTCAACCAAATGAACACCAAGACCAAAAACTCGGGTAAACATTTCCACCTCTCAGAAACTTTGGAAACCGCCTCAAATATGAGGAAAATAACCGGTTCTCTTCATCTCAGGCATCCTGAGCCCGAGCAGCCTCTTGCACAGGCACCTGTGCTTGGGAAGCCCCGAGCAGCACGGCCCGCGGGGCTGTGGGGACACGGCCGGGCTGCAGGGGGCACTGCTGGCTCGCGGGACAGAAGGGTGTGGGGACACGGCCGGGAGGCTGCCGGGCTGCAGGGGACACGGCGGGGAGGCTGCCGGGCTGCAGGGGACACGGCCGGGAGGCTGCCGGGCTGCAGGGGACACGGCCGGGAGGCTGCACGGGACACGGGGGCTGGCGGCAGGACCGCTCAGCAGGTCAGGGGTGGCTGCAGCACAGCCGGGTCCCTACAGAGGGCCAGGCAGAGCCCTTCTCCCGGGGAGGCCCGAGGCTCCCTGTCACACACCAGGATATCAGGAACTCCACACTCACCCTGCCCTGCCCACGCTGTCACCCGAGGATTTGAACACACTGAGCTGTAGGAAACCTTTCCATGTTCATTTCCCCGTCCCCAACCAGACCAAAGCAGAGAGTGTGGAAAACATACGAAAGACACTCTGTATCTTCCCTTCACTTTCCTTCACTGGCTGCGTTTAAAGACTTTCTTGTTTCTCCACTTAGAGTGACACATTTTCACGTGGAGTTTTCCTGTAACAGAGACACTGTCCTGCGATCAGCAGTGACAGGATCAGTTCCCCACCTTAGATCACATTACCCTCATTAGGGACCCACTCAGCAGTGGCACCCACTGGGTCTGAGGATTTAGTGCTGGGGTGTCAATTTTTATGACTCGCCACTGAAGTTTCAGGGAGTATATTTATGCTATTCCATAAAAACACTGATCTGTTTGTAACAAATGCTGTTTCTATGGAGTTTTTACTGAATTAATATTTTAACAATGCTATATGCTTTAGTACATTTTGAATAAGACAACACAAGGCTCTAGACACACAATTTAAAACTGAAGAAAGTGATGTGTGGTTTGACAAAATCAGACAGAAGTGCAGGCCCATGGCTGTCTCTGTGCTCCCTCAGACACATGGGATGAGAGAGGCACAGCCCCTTGCAGGGAAGGGAAGAAGCACAGCTATTTATAGAACAAAGCTAACAGCAACACTTCAAGTGCTTTTTCCACAGAATATAAATATTGCATACAAACACTTCCATAAAATGATACAGTGGAGCCTTAATCTGAAGAAGTTAAACTTGTTTTAACATACTAAACCCTAAGATAAAAACTATTCCAAACTTTCTTGTCTGTAAAGTAGATACAGATGCGCTCCAAGCTCTGTCCTGCAACCTGTGGTACCCCAAAAGATAGAAGTGGAAAAATTAAATTATTGCTCCCATAAATACACAGTGCTGAAGGAAATTTTAACAGCATTAAAAGAGCCATCAGCAAAATGAAGACATTATTCAGGATACCACATTTGAAAAATCTCCTTCAAATATCTACAAACACAGGACATCTGGAGCTTGCTGCTGCACTCATTTGGCTGAAAAGGTGTTTCTTACAGATCCCACTTAATGGGACAGAACTGCTACTCATTGTTAAAGCCTGTGACAGCTGGATGGACACTCCGTTTCATTCAATGCAGAAATGAAAATGCACTCGGTAACCAAGAGTTTGCAATAACCTCCTCCAGAAGTTTGTAGAGACAGAGAGAGAGGTAAAATCCCACCATGCCATACAGCAAATGCAATGCATCAGGTACCTCCCAAAGGCAGGATCTTCTAAGTCCTTGGAACCCAGGCCACCACCAACAAACACCAACACAAGCTTCAGCAGCCAAGGCTGGCATTTTTCAACACCAAAAAGAACTTGCCAAACTAGAAGGAAAACTAAACCAACCAAACAACCCCCAACAGCCCCAGGACTTCACAATGAAAGCACAAGTAGGTTACATTTGGTTTGCATAATTTATAGCAATTTTTTTGGTGTGAAAACAATGCAATAAGAAAGTAATTATTCTAGAGGAAATGGATGGGGACTGGAGCAGCTGTAAGGATCAAACACAAGCCCAAGAAAAAGGAATCTATTAAGATGTCAGAATGTCCAGATGAAATAATACCAATCTATGCATCATTTAGGACCATAAATGGGAGAACTACTGGAGATGCTGCTATAAAACCAGGCAAATTTAACAAACAGATCTGCCTTCACATGTATAAAGGCTACTAATTTCAAGTTCTTAGTACAAAATGCACTTATATCTCACGCCTTGTAAAAGATTAGCTCTTTTTTTCTTAAGGGAGACAAATCTCTTATACTTTAGTAGCTACAACCTGACAGCTTCTCACACATAAAATTGCCTGATATAAAGTACATTGATTTAAAAAATGGACTGTTGCTTCCATAGTGGAATTAAAATACAAAAGTCAAATTTATAGACAGCAATTATCCCAGTACAACTTGTTGAATGCTTATATAAATAATGATAACCTCAAAGATAATCCCCCAACTCAGCAAATAATACAAGAGATTTGCTTTGGTTTTGTCACTATCAAACCAGAGCAGTCAAGAACAGAACAGAATCAGACCAGCACAGTTTAATGAACTCCTAAAAATCAACACCTACCTCAGAAAAATTTAGGACTAGTAATTAATTCACCTGTCTGGCCATTTTCTTAAAGAAAGTGGCAAATTTATTTTTAAAAAAGTGAAAAATGTATCTCAGGGACCAGCACAGTGATTTGTAAATCAATCCAAAAGCACCTCCCCAAACAAACTGTTACACAGACACTGAAAAGCACAGTGAAGAATGAAGAGGAAATAACCTTCCAGACTCACATGTTAAAATCATCACACATGAAGAGCCCCAAGACACATCATACACATGTGAGGAGCTGAAAGGAACATATTCAGGCACCATTCCCATGCAGGAGAGTGCAACAGCCTCTTGAGGGTTCCCTACAGAAAGGGCTGAACTTCAAGTGCAACTGGAGCTTGGGTCAGAATACTTTTACTCCACTTACATTCTGTCTTCCAGTCCTAGCAAGGCTCTCTGCTCAGTGTCCTGTGCTGTCTCTCTGGCTGTCTCTCAGCTCCTGGAAAAATTCCCTGATAAAAGTCCAGACAGTTGCCATTTTTCCCCTCTTGAAATGGCTCAAGTCCTTTCTGTATTATGTTGCCAACTCCACAGTGAGCCTGAGACAAGTACCTAACACACAAAGCTTTCTGCCTCCTTGTTGCCTGCCCACCTCTAACCCTTATGAGCAGAACTCATCCAACAGACACAGCTGACAGAACAGGGCAACTTCTCCTCACTGCCACTCACTGTGCTGTTTCCTACCTCTCTCACTTGTTCCAAGGGACTGGGCAGCCCACCTGGACAGAGATTGCTTTTCCCCCGGACAACAGCCCTTTCAGAAAACAGAATTCTACCTAATAGTGAACACACACATGTTGGAAAACTTTCCATATTCACATACCAGAATGCAGAATTATCTGCCAAGATCCCAGGCACAGAACACCCGTGTCTCAGTGTCCCTTAAGCCAGAGAAGCCATGAAATGCAGTGCTCAGAGAGCACTGAGCTCAGGCAGGCTCCCTTACCTGGGATCATGGCACTCGCAGACTGGAGCTGGATCCCGGTTGCTCAGGGGTAAATAATTAAAGAACTCTCGGAGGTTCAGCAGAGCATCGATGTCATTCTCAAAGGCTCTGTGTGCAACTCCTGCACAGACACAGTAAAGCAGGTATGGAAATCATCGTGCAAGCTTTTCTTTCCAAACACATACCAGTAAAGATAGAAACAAGCAACAGCAAGACTCTTTAAACTTGAGCTATTAACAATGAGGAGTCTTAAGCCACTAAATCTGACCAGCTAAAAATATCTAGAAAATATGTGCTGTATCAGACTTCCTCCAGAACAGGTCAGCATTGTTGACCTCATATTTAAAATGATGTGAAGTGGTTTATCAGCTGGCACAGCCCTAGCTGGACTCCAGCGTTCTGGAACTCTGTTCAGGTTACTGTGCTGCACCCAAGCGTTGGACTACAAGTGCTCTTTATACAAGGGCTGGATCTGGGCAACATCTGGGTGTGTGGTTTTGGTTCATCATCAGCTCAGTTCACACAGAATTTGAGATCCCACAGTCATTTGAGTCTTGAGAAGATTCATGACTCACAGGCGTTTTCACAGAGGGGAAAAAAGGAGAGACGTGGTTCAGCTCACACTGCCACTTGGTTTATAGTTAAGCAGTTCAATCAATCACTTTAGTGAGCTAAGAAGGGACTGCTGAGAATCTTTCAACCCATGTAAATGTCTGGACAACAAACAAAAAAAACCCACCCCAGGCTGACTTTGTTGAGCCCTGCCCCCTGACAGTCTTCCCACTTCTAGCATCTTTTGTGGGTTTGCTACTTTCTCTTCAAAATCCCAGAACTCTCCCATATTCCCGCTTTCCCTCCTTTGTGTTCAGTTACTAAACAGGAGCTGCAGGAGAGCATATGAAGAGCTAGACCCTGTGCTTAGGCAGAGCTTTGTCCCTTGGACTCATCTGCATTGGCTGTTTAGCCAGAACTACTCACATTTACTTTGCACATAATTAGAATGTTCTGTAAAGCCCCCAGCTCTCACCAGACACTGCAGTGTGTGTCTTTGCACCCCCCAGCTGCTCCTGGGTGACATCTTCATTGGTGACAGACTTCACCACATCAGGCCCAGTGATGAATAGGTAGGATGTGTCCTGGGGGAAGTGGAAAAGCAGAAACAGTGAATGCCAGAGCCAAGCTGCAAAAGCACCTATGGAACAGCTACAGCCTCTAGAGACTTCCCCCAAAATAAGAACAGAGGGACAAATTTCTTAAAAAGGCTGCATTGCACTAAAAATCTACTGAAGATGCAACTGTCCACAAGTTATTTGGAAAAGATTTTCTCAACTTTTCATGCAAAATAAAAATCCAAAGCAGAAAATCATCTCAGAAAATACCCATTCGAATGTGGTCACTTAGCGTGTCATCACCATCACCAGCAGCAGCTCAGGACACACCCTTACCTTCACCATGAATGTGAAATCAGTTAAGGCAGGAGAATACACAGCTCCACCAGCACAAGGACCCATGATGAGGGAGATTTGGGGAATGACACCAGAACACAAAACATTTCTCTGAAATAGGAGAAAAAAAAATCTGGTTTTACCAAAGAAATGTATCTTTAAATCTGTGCCCAGGTCCTGCAAGAATTCACCATCACAGTGACTGTTTTATCTACTGGCAGACAAATACCTGGAGAGAATCTCTTGATGCAAATTGAACCAAAATGAGTTTGTTATTTCTGTTTTTCTCCTTTCTATTCCCCTACAGTTGATTCCCTATACCATACAATGACTGCAGAGGAGATAACATGAGCCACCTCAACAGATACTGCAGGGGCAAAAACTGCACTGAGCCTGAAGTGGGAAGGAGTCGATGTCCCTGACACTTGGATGTGCACGTACACTGTGCTCAGAGGTAGAAGCAATCTTACTGACCAACTAGGGGAGAGATTCTTTTAAAATCAGGTTTCTGCACCAGTTTGAGTTTTACACAAAAGTGAATGGCTGCCATCCAACATGGATTGTGTGTTATCCAAAAAACCACTTCCATTGCTTGTTGCTCAACTGGGTCACAAAGACTTCTGTAACTGTTCCTTCCAGACTGCACCACCCCAAAACCTGTCAGCATCTGACTGACCTGACATGCCACCTACTTTCCTACTGACAGGACAGTGTTCTGTGCACACAATTTGATGCAAAGTATTTTAGCAGGCATACAAAAGAATGTCATTTCCATGAAAAAATGAGCAGCAGCACACTAGGGGAAAAATTCTTGCATTAACCACAAAAATCCTCTGGGAACATACATCTTTCACCAGTTGTAATCAACACTGGACATCCCAAACCAGCAAGGTTAACACTGACCTGCACACTTCTTTGAACAGAAATCTTTCTGGCTTGCATGCCTTCTTTCCCTGCTGCCACAAACTCTATTTTGTTTTCCCTCCTAACCCCCACCTTGACAGAACGGGCACTTCACTGCTTATGATCTGAGCTTTTCAAGTTTCCAGTCAGTCAGTACACAGTGCTTAATTTACTTTAAGTTCCTCTTTCTCCAGTGGAAATCCTTCACCTTTTACAAGTCCTATTGAAAATAACTGCTGTGTGAAATTGATAACATATCTTTATTTCAAAAGAGACACGGGGAAGCTGATAGTGCATCAGAAGCAAAAAAAACACTGAACTATGGTGTACCCACTTGCCTCAAACTGATAAATGCTCAGAGAAATTACATCCCAACACACACAATTCAAAATTGGTATAAACCAAGAAGTTAAGTAGTTGCTTGGGGTTTCCTTCCAGTTAAGCAAATTGCCTGTTCTGTCATTCTCACTATATATTAGATCACAGAGTTTTACAGACCTCAGCATCACCCTTGTTTAAGACATGGGTACATTTGCCCAAAGCCAAGAAAAGAACCAAGGTTTGAGTTTCACATACTATTTTATCCATTGGCTGAAACAGAACGATAACTTTAACATTTACTTACAAACACCCACTTGCATGTTTTGCCCACCTTTATGGATGCCAAGCTCCCTGTCCATCCAGCAGCCTACTCACCAAAAATATGTCTGCATAGCCTGCCAAGGACTCCACTCCCTCCTGGATACGGGCTCCTCCAGAGTCATTCAACCCAATCACAGGCGCTCCAACCATGGCAGCTTGATCCATAATCTAGTGATGAACACAAACTCCTCAGTATTGGCCCAGCTAAGCTAAACCCCAAAAAAATACCTGCCCTCCCAGCTGTGCATCTCCACACTCAGCACTGGAGTTGGATAATGCAGTGTGAGTGACACTGTCACAGGAGAGGGACAATTTCCCCTTCTTCATAAGCAGCCTCAACTGCACCTCAATCATCCCCTCATCTACTCTTCAAAGTTTGTTGCAGTGGTGGCTGTGGAATCTCTCTAAGCTGTATATTCTAATGCTTGATTACCCTTCTTAGAACTTCTTTGGGAAGACTAAATTAAATCTTTCCTCCAGAAATTTAAACATTCCATTTGTCTTGATACACAGCAGTGAGGGAGACCAATTAGCTATTCTTGGCCTTTACTTTTGTGAACATTCAAGTACCTCAAATTTCCCTTCAGTCTTCGTATTCCTCTTCATGTTTCTAGGTTAAGCACCACCAATTCAGTCCCACATCCTGTTTTCTAGGACTCTCATCATTTTGGTTACTTGCCTCAAGATCATACACAATACTACAACAGAGCCTTAAGTAGGAGGACTGAATTCCTTACATTCCTTGCACAAAATATTCCTGATTACTGAATTCCAGTAAAATATTTGCCATAACACTACAGCATTGGCACATTATGCTAAGATCTGTTTTAACATCAAGATTTGCTTTAGCTCCTAAATAATTTTTGTAAAACATCAGTTAATCTCCATTTTGAAATTTGAAGTTGCTTTTCCCTGCTCTTTTAATCATTGTTATAAAATTATTTTAGACAATCTTTAACTTTCTAAGTGATTTACAATTCCAGTCCCATCTTTCAGAGTGCCTGTAGAATCAATCTTGAATTTTATATTGCCTAGAAACACAGACACCACACTTGGTGCCACTCATGTCAGTGGTATCTCAGGAGACCCAAAACTCCAGCCCAAACAGGAACTGGTGGTAACCACCTCTGTACAGTCCTAGAATTCACTGACACATTCTGCTGTTTTCCAGGGACTTCATATATGGACTTTCTTTCTCAAGGCTCTTCCAAGTTCTTTCTAAAACACACCTCAAAGACTGAACCCCAGAACAACTGATGTCCTCAGAGCCTTCCAGCTTTGGAGCCCACCAAGAACAGCACCAGCCAGGAAGGACCCACATTTTTTCTAGTTCTGTGATCAGACCATGCTGCTTTAGAAAGAAGAGATCAAAGAAAACCCTCCAGAAAGCATCCCATCATTCCAGTACCATTCCATCCCTCCCCAGTGCAGACACCACAAAGCTTCAGTGTTAAAGGGTAATTCAAGTCCTTCCCAGTATCAAACCCTGGTAAAATCAAATAGTTGTTATCTAGCCCGAAGTCTTAATGTTTTCTAGTTTTACACCCACACACTCCTGAGGAGCCTATGCCAAAGAGTAGTTATTTCCACAGCATAAAAGGCCTTGTGCACCAAAAATCTTGTTTCTGATTCCATGGCAAGAAAATTCAGGAAGATTTCCCAGATCACACCACTCAACACTCATGCATAAAAGAGTTCTTGTCTCCCCAGTCCTGGGATTCAAAAACTCTTCTAGCAAGACAAGCAGACAAACAGAAATAAATAGCCACAAGTGTCTGATAAGAGAAAATCTCAGGGTCAAGGTGACCTCCAAGCTGTAAAACTGTTTCTCTTCAGGCTGTTTACTTGTTACATTTGCTTATTTTTAACTATTACACACTTTCACAGCACATTGTTTAGAGGAAAAAGTTTCTCTGAATTAATTCCATATTTCTCCAGTGTACAAGGAGTAGTACATTTATATTTGTACTTGACAAGTCTCTCATCCTTTGCAGTAAAGTAGAAGAGATAACTTAATGTAACAAAGTGTGTATTACCTGGAAAGGCTCATTCACACTCAATAAAGTTTCCAGAAGCACCACTCTCAGGCATGGCACATGCCAGAGCCCACTAAAGTCACCAAATATTTTCTCTAAAGTCATTATCACAACAGACTGAAAAAAGGATGCTGACAATTGTTTTATTTTCTCCTGTGTCATATTACCTTGCAGATCTTCTGAGCATGAACTCCAGATAAACTGCCTCCAAATACAGTAAAATCCTGAAGGTAAAGCAAATTTTCAGATAAGGGAAAGAATAATTTCAGCAAAATGTTGTCAGCTATTGCCAGTAAATAATGTAATCCTACAACGCTCTATATTTGGTATGCTGCTTCAAAACAACCGACTCCCTCAGTGCAGCCTGCAGATCATCCCAGCTCAATAAAGCCTCCTTTACAAGGAGGAAATACAAACCTGGATACACATCACCATTCTAGACTCATGAGTTATGTCCAAGAGTTATTACTCTTCTGGGGTGCTGTAGGGACTATGCCAGCCAAAAGGCCTAAGCAGAAAGATCTCTTAACAGGCCCTGGACTGATCCAGAAGGAAAAGAGGATATTGACACCTACTGGCACAAACACAGCCCAGAGGCAGCTCCTGGGGAGTTTCTCTGCTGCATTCCCACTAAGTCTTACTCTTAAAGAAGCCCCAAAAACTGCATGGACAGAGACAGCATGTCTCTGTTATGACTGTTATGTTGTATGTCTCTGTTACAAATAACAGTTGAACCAAAAAGGTTTGGCATCTCAAGAGGCAGCTCAATTTGGAGGGAAAAAGGGTCTTTAAGTACAAAAAGGGAGGGTTGTATCATGAAGGAGCACTCTTAAATTCTACTAATACAAAAACTACCCTCTAGTTGTGTTCTAAAATGAAGGTTTGTGTTTAGCTCCTCTCCACATGTTCAGCCCCATGTAACAGTGTCTCTCCTTGGAAGAAGCACATATCCAAGACAAAAAAGGCAGACTGTACCCTTGCTCCAAGGTAACACAGCAACAGCCACTTTGGCCATGAAAGCAAATGGAACAAAGGCTACTTTGTGGCCCAGAACAGAGCAGCACTTACTAATGATCTGAAAGAAAGCCTTTCTTTCAGACCAAGATAAGTCTCTACCCAAGATGTTTCCTTTGAAATAATTTTATTTTAATATAAAAATATATTTTAACATCAAAAATATATTTTATCTATTTATATGCTATCTATCACAAGCTTTTTTGCTTCTTCTTGTCTGAGGGTGCACTGCTTCCTTCCACGTTGCTACATGACTACACTGAACTATTGTGAACTTATTTCAAAGGGTAAGTTCCCACTATTTAAAAACAAGTAAAACTTTACCTGACTGAAAACATAAGCTAGTCTCCCATTAATCCGTCCACGGCCAGTCACCACACTGTCACCAGGATACTGTATTAAAAACAGATAAATTAACTGAAAATAAAAAAAAAAATCAAAGCAACAATGACATCCAATAAAATTTCCACAAACTCCTACTAAGACAAAGCAAAGACTGATTTCCTGGGAAATCTTATCTTCCATGTTTGCAGTGCAGACTCCACAAAGATTTTCCCCAGCCCTGAAAAGGAAAACTAGAGGTAATATCACATATTCACTATGTATTAAAGATCAGTGAACTTAACAGTTTCCCTTCAAATTTACCACTTCTGGACTTAAGGCAAATCATATCCTCAGAGACAGGATGTACCTTTTTATCAGGACTAGCTGATGTTTTTGAAAGAATGGACATGGTGCACCTCTGAGGTGTTGATACAGGATAAAAAACAACCCTGGACAGGTCCAAAAATATAATCACAGTCATCTCAAATGCTTGAACTTGACCTGTCCCATTTTCCCCCTGTAAACAAGGGAAGAAAGAACTGGCCAAGGAAATTGAGCCTTTGAGTCTTAAAATGTGCTTCATCGATATTGTATCACTTTCTAGTAAAGAAAATATATAGAAGTCTTCTGAGACAACAATAGGAAAGGAACTTTGCTAGGCTGTCAGTAAAAAAGGGAATTTCAGGCACTGAAGTGCTTTTTGTTGTTTGGTACTAAAAATGAAAAAAAAAAAGGAAAGAAAAAAGGGAAGTGTGTGGTGCAGGCCCACTCTAAGGGCCATTTATGCCCAGGTGGTCTGTTGTCAGGAAGGTCACACCTGTCTGGTGCCTCTTCTCAGGCTGCACACACAGAACTGCTCTCAGCCCCTGGCACACAGAACAGCAGCACATGCCTGTACTTCAGCCACTGCCATGTACAGGTGACTCCCAAAAGCCCCAGAAGCCCACAGAGCGGCCTGGATGTGAACACAGGTCCTACCCTCAGAAAGTTCCAGGGACTCTGAGAAACTCAATGCTAAACCAATATTCCAGCTCAGTGGCCACAGTTAGGTCATCGGTTGTGAAACTGTGCTCTGTAAACACAATCTGCAGTTCACTGAAGGGTGAATTCTGAATCACAAGGGAAAAAATTAACCCTACCGTCACACTCAGGACTGTGCTGCTCCTCCTATTTTCAGGAACAGCAATTTGTTATCAACAGAGTTGATATGTGTGGGATGCAGCATGGAGTAACTTGATGAGAGGAAATGTGGCAGTTATTTCAGTTTGCTGGGGAACAGAGTAAAAAATGTAGAGGAAAAAAGATGATTGCTCTGCTACTCCCTGAGAGGGGAGGAGGTCTAACACAACATCCTTCTCAACACCAAGTGTCATCAGCTTTCTGTCAACAACAAATAAATCCTTCACCTTTGCTGTTCCCCGTGCCCCTGCTGGAACCCTGCTGTCCCCTCCCTCACCCACAGGCTGCAATCCTACAACCTGAAGGACTGAAACCCAACAAACTGGTTTAGAAACTCCACAAACAGAAGCTGTAGCTGCACAGGGCACACAGAGAGCAGCTCCTCACCCAACACCACAACCCGCAGCCAACAGCCTTTGGCTACAGGAAGATTAATGGTGAACAGGCACATTAGCACCAGCCATTGACATCTCAGCAGCTCACCGATTCCTTCTACCAAACCACAAGAGAACACTTTTCCCAGGTAGCACGTTATCAGGAATCAACATTACAGTGAGAGACTTTGCGGAGCCATGGATTTTCCCTGCGTGTGTGTAACTCCCTGTAGCATGTTGGTTTACAATACATGGCCACATAAGCAAAGTGCCTTAGCAAGCAGGGTGTAGCTGGCTAACAGAGCAGTACAAATGCTGGGACCTCCAAACATCCAGATCAGATTGTAAGGCCCTGAAGGATTTTATGACTGTAGTTTGGCAGGCATAAATATCAATCTGAGCTGTTTAATCCAATAACTCTAATCCTACCTGTAGGGAATCAGAAGTATCTACCCTGAATTGTTCCTCTTATCTGATTGACAAAATTGTACCAACAAAGCTCTGCAGCCTCCTCTACTGTTTAAAATGCAAATATAAGACAATTTCCAGGAAGGTATTTAAATTGAACAGGTGACCTTATAAAAAAGGTATCAAGTTTAGGCAACAAAAAACTCTGTAAGCTGTTAAATGGAAACTGAGAGTACTTAGAGCAAATTTACAAAACAAAATTATACATAAAAAGAAAAAAAATAGTAGAAATCACATGTGAACAGAAGAGCCCGTTTTCAACCAGCAGGCTGGCTGCACAGCAGAGGACACCAAAACAAGAGTTATATGAAATAAAACTACCTTATTCTTACTAGAGTCCATCCCAAAGTCAGTACATCTGTGTTCCACAAACATGTCATATTCATCAAAACTGTCAGGGTCCAACAGCAGCAAAATTCGTTCCCTTGCTGTCAGCTTTCCCTGAAACAGAGCAAGCAACAATTAACAGAGCCATCAGGTAGTTCTGGTTGTTTGCTGACCCCCAGCTGATGCAGTTTAATCAAGCAAAACCTCACTTGATCTGCTACACTGGGTCCATTAAGTAACTGCAGGCCCCCAAAGCTGGAAATAGCCTGTGTAGTGATTATCCTCCTCAAAAACAAACATAATGCAAGCCAGACTCTGAAAAGAAGGCTGACTGTTGGAGCAGCACTACCCCAGGAGAAAGGAAACAATTGCAGAGACTTTTCAACAGGATATAAATGCATCACAGCTATTTTTGCTTACACATTTAAATGCTGCTATAAAGGCCTTTTTTCTATTCTTAACCAGGGAACCCTTCCACAGCTAAACCAGTCCTCTCCAACAGCTCAGGGTTCAATTCACCACACTCAAATATTATTTGACTACAGTAAATAAGAGGGAAGTGTGTCAGCCTGCAGGGATCTTTTGACAAAATCCTTCTGTTCTTTTTCCTGCTGGACACTGTTACGGGCAAAAGTAGGGTAAGGGCCAAGAACAGAATCAAAGTGCCTGCAAAGTTCTTTAAATCTTAACCTACCAAACAAATCTGTTATTTCCAATCATGGTAAGCATCTGTCTGCAAAGGGCAGGGCAGCTGGGCTGTCTCCTTTAGGGGATGATGTGACCCTGCACCAACATGACATAATACAGCTCAGCTCCTACAAAACATCTGACCAGTAGGCCAAAAAGCTCACGAAAAGCAGCAAACACAGGAAAACCTAAGGGAAGCCATAGTTTGAGTTTATATAAAACATAAGTTGTTCAAGGCCCTAATCATGCAGAAATGCTTGTATATTGGTATGTCAGTGTCCTGAATGCAACTCAGTGAGACTGAACTCTCTTCAGGTGTTGTATGACTGGGGAGGCATACTGCTGACAGGCAGACTGATCACTGAGGGAGCCTTCATGGGAATCGCCATTCCCACCTCCTTGATGCCTACGAGCCACCGTGGTACCGCCAGGGCCGTCCCAGCAAGAAACAATAAACAGAACATCAGCAATGAGACAGGAGACTAAACACCCACCTGTTGTCATCCCTCCCACCTGTTTTT
Source organism: Pseudopodoces humilis (assembly GCF_049639895.1). Taxonomy (NCBI): domain Eukaryota; kingdom Metazoa; phylum Chordata; class Aves; order Passeriformes; family Paridae; genus Pseudopodoces; species Pseudopodoces humilis. Next base: position 5,925,353 of record NC_142210.1, on the reverse strand, counting down.
GCCTTGTTTTCACTCTTCTAACTCTTTGTTCTCATCTCAGCTTAAATTTGCAACAGCGATGTAAAGATGAAGCTGCTGCTCAGAAGAAGTTGCAACTTCTGTCTACGCTACGTCTCATACCTATTACAGGCAACCTCGGTGACCACTCTGAGGCGAAGGAATTAGTAAAGCAATTGTTCTTTTTTCTACTCAGAGTAAAAGGCAATGCAGTCTTTAGTGCTGCTTGAGGAAAGCTTCCCGCAAAGGGAAGTCTGCAGGTTCCACGCGAAGCCGCGAGTCCCCAGAGCCGAGCGGAGCCCCGCCGTGCACGGCCTGCCCTCCCCGGCGAGCGTGCGCCCGGCGGCAGCAGGACGGGGCTTTGTCCCCGCCGCCCACCGTGCTGGGCTCACCCGCTTGTGCTGGGCGTCGATGCGGGCCTGGCCGCCGCCGAGCAGCGCGGCGCGGCGCTTCTCCTCGATGCGCTGGGGCCCGGGGGCCGAGCGGGCCCCCGAGGCGGCGCGGCCCCCGTACAGCCCCACCGCCCGCCGCAGCACCCTCACAGCCGCCATGTCCCGGCGCTGCGCCTGCGCGCCCGGCCCGGCCCCGCTTCGCCGCCCGGGTGTCCCGGCTATGGCAGGGCCGTGCGGGGCACACGGCTCCGGGAGGCCCGGGAACGGCTGCTGCCAGCACCGGGCCCGGCGCAGGCCGCTGCCCGAGCCCGGCCCTCCGCGGCAGGGTTGTTCATCGCTGTTGTCGCTCTGCTCTGTGCGCAGAGACCAGCAGGAAGAGGCATCGGCTTTTCCCCCTTTCCTGCGTGGCGGAGAGATTTGTGGCGCTTCAGAAGTGGGGAGGCCAAGCAGAGGTGTCAGCTCGCAAGATTAGCTGCCCTCGCTTTGTTCCAAATGCCAGAAAGTATTTGTTAGGAAAACAGTCCTTGTGACACACCGGTACCGATTCCCTGCCGCCTCCTATGCCTCTTCAGGCACCGTGGCTCTTGTCACGGCACACTTTCGGACGGATGAGGAAAATCGAGACTCTTTAAGAAGGGAGTGGGTCAGGATGCGCGGGGAATACGCAGCACACACAGCGAGTGCCCGAGCTGCAGTGTATCCGCAATCCAGAGATCTGATGTCATCGGCTCCCAGGCAGTTCTCCAGTGGGCAGGCACAGCCATCTGTGCAGCAGATCATTTGTTACCCCTGTAGGCCACCTCCGACACCGACCACCAACAAAACACCGGCCAGTTCCAAGTAGGGCGAGGTGAATGTTGCCGTAAGTGCGCACATATCACACATGAAATACACGAGCATGGCCCTGTGGATACCACAAGTCTGAGGAATCTCCAAGAATGGAAATTCTTGGATTACATAGCATGTACAAGCTGTTGTACGATAATTTATTTTGAAAGGGCTCTCAGGCTCCAGTCCAGCCTCCTACTCAGAACAGACTCAGCCCTGAATTCATACCACTTTTCTTAGGGCTTTTGTCAGTTGAACCTAGAAAGGACAGAAGCTGACACACCTTTCCCAATCCGGGTTCCAGTGCCTGACTGGCTCCATGGAGAAGTGATCCCCCTACACTCATTCCACTCAGTAGCAACCTGCCTTGTTTCAGTTTAGGACAGCTGCCTCTTGTCCTCTGACTGTCCCCTTCACCCAGGCGGGTTTAGTGAGGTGACAGCCACAGGCTCTCCAGTACGAGAAAGCGGCTGCTAGGGATGTCCCCAGTGTCCACTCCAGGCTAATAAAGCCCAGTCCCCCAGCATCTCCTCTGGGGGCAAGTGCTCTGGCCCTTCACCATCATCCTGCCCCCCTCCTCAACATGATGTGCTAGCCTGGATACAGCTGTATAGCAAGAGATCCTGTCAGAAACCTTGCCCAGGGTAAGACACCTGACATACACTGCTCTTCCTTCATCCACAGAACCCCTCACTTTGTCACCAGAAGGCACTGAGGTTGGTTACACAATTTATTCGTGGTTAATCTATGCTGGCTTTTCCAAATCAACTTCTCCATGTGACCACAAAATGCAGCCAAGAACACTTGTGCCATGGCTTTCCTCCCATACCAAATTGAGGGGGATCACCTTACAGTCCCCCAGGCTTTTTGTAGATCGGAGTAAGCCCAGCCTTTCCCCAGCCATCAGGGGGGATCTCCCTGATCTCCACGACCTTTCGAAGGTAACTGTGGCATCACTGCAACACCAGCCAGCTCTCTCCACCCACTTGGATCATCCTGTCTGGTCCCCTAGAATGTGTCAAATTTTCTCAGTAGCTGATGACTCAATCATCCCCACTACAGGAGCCCTCTCCTTGAGCCCTGCCTGCAAGCACAAAGGTCCAGGGAGATCTTGGCAGTGAAGACCAGGACAAGAAAGGCACCAAGTAGCTCAGCAAACACACTGCTGATCAGGAGGCTGTTTCAGCCCCCAGCCAGAGTAGCTGCAGGATGCCAGCTGCATTCCTGACCTATCTGTGAGATAGCTGTGCCTCGGCAGCAGCCAAACAGCCACTTCACCCTCCCCACTCAGGAAGTTTCTCCTGGTCACAAAACAGCCCAGGCAGAAATCAGACAACAGATACTTGAAGCAAAAGCCTCCACTATCCCCCTCAGGTGGGCTCAGCATCACTCAGGCTGCCTGCAATAGCTTATTCATTAAAAATACACTCAAAAGAGCAACTCTGCAACTTCAGAAATTAAAATAACCACTATTCAGAATATGGGTCACATCTAAAAGAGGTTGGGAATCTGCATTCTGGGAACAAAGGCATTTCAAAAAGCCCCCATCTGGAAGACAAAGCTGGCATGGCAAGGGGAGCCATGCTTGCTTTTACTTTTCTTTACTTCCTTTTTACACTTGATTTTTAGTCCCCTTAGTTTCTGTGTCTGGAACTAATGGTCATGAATTTGTCCAACCCCTCTTTGAACCTTATGATAATAATTCAGCAGAGGCAAAAGGGCATTCTTTGGATAGCTGAAGTTGTGCCCAATAGAAGAGTAGAGGGGGAGACGGAATTGTCAAGAGTTGCAGGTTACATATTAAAAAACAGGGTGAAGAGTCCAAAAAATACCTTTAGAAGCAACTTGCTGGAAGTATGAAAACTAGTAAATTCTTTTTCAAATACTTGAGAAGAAGGAAGCATGCCAGAAATTCTGGCAATAAGACAAGCCAAGATTACAGGGATTGTTCAGACTATCCAACAAAAAAAACAAAAATAAGATATTAGCTTTGGTTTGTTTTATCTGAATTCAGTGCAAAGGAACTTGAGAAGATTTCTGGGCTAAAAAGCTTGTTTTTTCTTGGGTTTTTACCTGGATGTTTACTGGGTACACTGAAGGTCCTATTTCACCCCAAAGAGTAAAGATTAAGTTACAGAATAAATCCTTAAGGACCAAACTGTTTTCACCTCAGTGTTATAAGGTCCTTCAGTGATAACTCGCTTAAATATAAAGCCTCTTACTAAAAACATGGTAGGTGGCTATTGTAATGTCAGTTTTTAAGGCAGGCACTAAGGGACCTAAGAAAACTTAAAACCTGTAAATCCAATATGAATTATGAAGCAAAATGCCAAAAAGCCCACCAACCCCACCCACAAAACCCAGTATTAGCAAACACATAAACAGGACATACTGGGGAGCACTTGGCAGAGATTTTGTACAGAGATTCCTGCCATATACATCTAGTGACTTTATTTAGTGAAGTCAAACATATAAAAGGGAGATCCTGTTCATATAATAACTCAGATTTCTAGAGGCCTTTCAGAACTTTCCTGATTAAGAGCTCTTGAAATTAAGCTGTCATTAGAGTAAAAGGAATTCACCTTACAGAGCTCAGAGAGAAATGTAGTTCAGGTAGATGTTACGATACACTGGGGAAAACCAAACCCCAAAAATACACATCTGTTCACAAGAGGAACGAGCTCACAATACCTCTGCAAAAACATCAGCTCCATTTTCAGTAGTGGCCAAAAAGTCAAAAGGTCCTGGACACACTAATGGAGGAGGAATCTACCTAGGAGTATAAAATGAAAGGAGCTGCTGGTCTCTGTAGGTCATCAGGACACAAACTGCTGGAAGACTATGCTAGGAAAATATCATAATATGCTTACAATATTATTACTGTTCCCTACATATTTGTCACTGCCTGCTTTTGGAAGTGGGATACTAGACTCAGCTCTGACAGTCATTCGTACAGTCCAATATTGTTAGAATTGTCAAGCTAGAGATTGTCACAAGGATGCATCAGAAACTGAAAATTCTCCAGGCGGTTTCTCAAGAAGCCCCCACAATGCAAATCAGTGAAAGAGAAGCAAGTATTTTGAAGCCAAATCCAGTTAAAAGAGGACTTTAATCCATAAGAAAATAGTCTCCTGATACTCAATTTTTCCATGTTCAGTCAAATAGTAATTTGTGCTTGGTTTTGGTAAACAGAAGTAGGGAATAAAACCCAGTTCCATCATCAGTTTGTATTCCTGTAGGGAACCACCCAAAGTCATCAAAGTCAGCGGGGTAACTCGGGTGTTTAAGAGGCACATTCTTCTTGTATGTACAGTAGGATTCTCCCTAAACCCAAGTTAAACTGGAGTATATGCAGAGTTGAAACAGTATTTCTGCATTAGCAGTTTGGCTCAGAATCAGCTCAACTATTTAGTGCTAATCCTAGGTCACCTCTACTTGCTCTGGGCTGTTCCAAAGTGAGAGTTCTGTTCTGACAAAACTCCCGCACTCCTGGAAGCACAGGTTTTGACCAGACTCACAACCCACATCAGAGACAAGCTGGGCACTCACAAAAGGAGCACATCTCCAAAACTGGATTTATAGGTACTAAGGCCAGAAGTGACTGCTTGTGATTACATCAGACATGCTGTACAACATGAGATTGTCCCAGTAAGATGCTCTATGAATTACATATTTTAATCAACTATCAAATACTTGTATTGCATTGTTAAAAGGAGAGCTTCATATTCTTTAATACAGTGAAATAATCAGTCTGTACTGCTTTCTCAAAAAAACCTTCAAGTGAAGATAAAGGGTTTGTCAGGGGGTCACTACAAAGGACCTATTGAAGATGTAGCTGTAGTCTTACAGCTTCAGAATAAGGAAAAGTACCAAGGGGATTAACCATCTATCTGGCATCAGGCCCAAGACTTCTCACTACAGGATGCCAGAAATGCTCTAGTCAAAAAAAAGCTGCACAGAGGACATATGGATCTAAGAAGTCACCTTTAGGAAGTCACAGTAATACTTATTTGCCTGAACTTATTTGCCACCAAGCTAAAAATTTATGTTTTGGAAGAGTGTGAGTTTCTGTAGTACTTCTCAGCCTCACAGCTCAGTGGGCAGTAGGGAAGAAGACGATGCACCGGGAAGCAAAAGTCAACGGCCAGCTCAATTATGCCAATTCATTTATGCAAATACAGAACTTGCTCACGTGCCCCTCCCAAACCTGAGCCGGCCAACAGGTGTAAGAGCTACAGCAGGAGTAGAGTGATACTTCACTTGGATTGACAGAGGGCACAGGATCCTCCTAGCACATAGAAACCAACAAGAACCCCCAGCCTAAACAACCAACAGCTGTCTTTGGATTTACAGCTCTATATCCAGAGAGCAACTTTAATTTCTTTGTTCAGCAACATCAGAAAAACGTTAACAGCTTCAGTGAGGAGGTGGACTGCTGGGAGCTTTATCAATGCCCTCCTTCTTCTATGGTTCTTCTATGGTTCTAGCATGCATACTGGGAATCTGTGTTGGAATCTGTGTTGTGACACTTTGGAAAGGTAAGCTAAACAGATTTTTTTCATTAACTGCAATATAAAGTTTACTCACATGGTCCATTTAAGTACAACTATAAGGCAAAACAAACTGAAAAAGAGGGATTTGATCTCACCTGACAGAACTTCAGAGTTGCACACACGTATCTCTTGACTTCTGCTTATAGAATTTAATACCAACAAAAGGAATTTGATTACCAAAGATCTAATATGATATACAAAATGCACATACTTGATGCTGATTCAAATAGAACAATTTTTAGGCCAGACATACACAGCTGGAGAAAAGCTATTGCAGCTACACCCACTAGCCTGGTTCAAATTGGAGAAGGGCTGGGAGAACTGAAAGAGAAAGGTGTGCTGAATAATAAATGCTGGAAGAGATGCCCTACAAATTCATCCCATGAAAATTCCCTTCAAATATATCACCCAAATGAAGTAAATGAATTGTGGGTGACTGGCTTGTGGAGAACAATAAGCAAACTCTTTAACAATGGTGTAATGGGTGGGGTTTGGCCTGAGAGCCCAAGGACCTTAAAATTGTCAGGGAATATTCCTTTCAGGTCCTTGTGGATCCAAACCACAAATAGATTCCTGTTTGTTTGCTGGGTGTTTCTGAAAGTGGTAGATAGTTAAAAGAACACCAAACAAACAAAAGCCCACACAGAGTTACGAAGAACTGGTGAGTCTAACAGGCAGTGCTATAAAACTGTACAGCTTTGAATATTCCAATGTCCAACAACAGATAAGAAATGTTCTGGCTTAGAACAAGGAATTCCTCCTACCAGTAAAGACACAAATTGTACTGCACTATTCCAGGTCTCAAGACTGATAACAGAGATGCCTTTTTTGTTTTGTTTTGTTTCATTACCTCATTACCTAAAAAAAAAAAAAAAAAAAAAAGCTGCTTAGAAAAAACCAGACCCAACTAAAAAAGCAGAAATTTGCTTCACCATATGTGGAGGTGAACTTCAATGAAAGGGCCATTGCAACCACTCCTATAATCCATAAAAAAGGGTGTCCCTGGTGTTGTGATTGTGAACCTTTCAAATCAAATCCAGCAATTCTCAGAGATGGATATTGATAAGAGATTAGTAAGCAACCAGAATATGTTTCTAAAAAGCATGGCCATTCTGGAATAACATAAAAGAATATTTTTGAACACAGAGGAGAAAATTTGTAATAGTGGTGAAGTCTATGGTTTGTTCATGAATATAAAGGGGAGGCAAAACCAATGGACTGGGAGTATGCTCTGCTTTACCAGGATACCAAAGGCATTTCATGGTTGGGCACCCCCTGGAATATCTGGGAGTTACAAAACTAAAAGGACAATCCTACGAGACAAATTCAAGGCAAATTAAAAAGGCACAAACAACTGAATTGATGCAGCTTGTACTGCAGGAGTGGTCTCTGCAGCTGTGTCTCGTTGGGATGGTAACAAGGGTGAGCAGGTAGCAATGGATCGCTTAACAAAGGGCCACAGGCTTTGCAGAGTTACGATAGCCATCCTGAGCTCCTCTGACTGCTTTCTGGCCAAAGTCATTCTGTGTCTTTCTTAGAAGCTGTGCGGGATGCTTCTTGTTCCTTTCTTCTGCACTTAGTGTGATTACCTATTTGTTGGTGTTTGATTTGTTTTGTTAATTCATTAATAGCATCAGGCCAGAAAACACTGTGTTGTTGGAACTGTTACAATCCCTCTGGTCTTACCCTGCCTCTCTTCACGATACTCAAAATGCAGTGACACAGAAAGGAAGCCTACATCAAGTCAAACAAGCAAGCTTGCCATTGGCAGCCAGATGAGGGAAAAACAAACCCCCTAAAAAAACAACAACAAAACCCCACAATTTTATTCACATCCAAGCTTTCAGAAGCGGTGTATGTGCTGACCTCTATTTTTTTTTTCTACCCAGTTGATACCTTTCCCTTAAAGATACAGTGCTGTAGGAATCAGACTTTAGGATGCACCACTTCCACAGAAGAAGGAACTTAACACAGGGAGCTTGAACACCTCATACTTTTTATTATACAAAGAACTATTCAGTCAGATCAAAATGTTTATCCTGTTCAAGTGCTCTAGGGAAGAATCAAAAACTATCACCCAAGGACCTGGCCATTAACATGGGTATCTGTGTTTGGTGGAGTTAATAGGCACTATTCTAACCTAATCTGAGCAAGGAGTCTAGTTTTTCCCAAACACAGCCACCAGCAGAGCATTGATAGGAACTGGAAAATGAAATAACATTCTTATTCCACCCTTATTTTCCAGTGAAACAACAAGGTGATTTACTCAATGGTTTATTGAGTGTTTCAGTGCTTGTTCAACATTAAGCACCTACCACTGGCTTGGGAGGGAGACTGTCCCACAAGGCTGTTAGCATGAGGGAGTACCAAAGGTGGCTGCTGCAGGAGAAAGGTGAGACAGGGAGGTCAGAGCAAAGCAGGCGGGGCAGTGCTATCAGCTACAAGAGTCACATGGTACCGGAGTGAGGAGAGCAAAGCAGGACCAGCAGCAGCAAGAAGGGTGAGCTCTTGACCAGCAGCCATCTGCAGCAAGGGCAAAGCAGGCAGCCAGCAGGGCAGACACAGGGTCAGGGATCAGGAAAAGGCCAGCTCTCATGCTTGAAACTCCTAAGGTACAGCAGAGAAGACTCAAGTGGAACTGCTCCCCACCTGGATGTTTCTCATCAGCCCGATGGGGGTCACACAGGTGCAGCACATCAGGGCTGAGCCAAGCCCTGGGGCACAGAGGCTGGGGATGGGGTGGGGGTACTCAATCTCTCACATTTACTATCACTGCCCCATTTGTCCCAGTGGTCACAAACAACTGAGGCCCTAACCCACCCTCCTGAGACAGCAGGACTCCTCTTGCAGGATAGTGGTGGTTACAGACTGGAAGAAATGATCAACAGAGGCAAGAAAAATTATATCTGCTTCTTGGACTGCACTATTACAAATGAGCTCAAAGATCTGGATAGAAAAAAAGTGAAATTCAGTAGATTAGCCAGCAATAATGGGGGAAAGAAAAGCACCTACAGCTTTCCTCTGGTCTAAAAGGTATGACCTAGTCAGTCTTGCTACTCTTGCAGTTTCATATTCTATTATTACCATAATTTTCAAGAGTAATAATTCTTTGTAGTTCTAGAGAGTTTATACTGTCCGTCTTGCCAGGATTGCAATTGTCCTTAGATGGAATCTAGAGCTACTCATTTAGGTCCATCAGTAAGTGCCAGAACAGCGCAGGTTAATGCTGTGGATGGGGATATTGAGGTTTGGCCCTGGAACCCTCCTGCTTGTCAACTGCTGAATCCTAGTGCATGGATGATACCTCAAAGGAGTGTATCCCAGAAATTAGATGAGACTGGTAAGACTGGGTGTTGGGTGTCAAGTAAGCTTCTTGCCTTAGAGCTCTTGCCTAAGAGCTAGAGCAGCGTGAGAGGGAGCTGGGAGGGGTTGCAAGTGTTCAGGACACAGTGTGTTCAGAGTTTGGCAGAGGAGCGATACAGGGAGGTGTGTATGAGAATGCGGACTTGGTGGGAATTTGCTCGGATGTTATTTCAGTCTGTTGGCTTGGCTGAGCACAGAAGGTGTTCCTGGCAGTAAGCTGAAGAAGGAATTGGGCATTTTACAGGCAATGTAACAGCAGGCTGAGGGTGAGAATGAAGATGCTGTGCCTTGGAGTGAAGTCAGTTTGGGGATTCAATGCATGCAAGGAGTTACAGTCTAGAGATGGCTACTGAGTGTTTGCTGGGAGGCAGAAGGGCATTATTGTAGGTCTGCATGGTAAGAGAGAGGCACCCACATGGCCTGTACCTGGGCCGTGTGGGAACAGTGCCAGGTAGGGAATGAGCTGCTTGATCAGGACCACAAACGCTAAATGAGTATTTAGAGTCAAGATCCAAATTCCTGTATTTTGTGTGTACACTCATTTTGTGTTGGGCTGGAAAGTTGGGGGGATACATGAAGTGAACAAGGAACTAAAAGGTACAGATGGAACTCCTTGATTAGTTTCACATGGGCAACTCTAAGTGAACACAGAGGGCCAAGTAGGAAAAAGGAGAAGCTCTGTCAGGCAATTCCCCAAAAGGCCAAACACAGAAGCAGGGAGAGGGCTGCTTGATGGTGCTGGCAGCATTGCAACACAGGATCTGGAAGGCTGTGGAATGGCCTTGGTGCTTACATAGGAAATAAAACAAGTTCCCTCCATAAAAGTCCCGCCTCTGCCTATATCTTGGTCATACCTGCCCTCAGCCAGTTCATCCACTGCTGTGCTATACGTGGGGTCTCCAGCAGGAACGCTTATGACAGAATTCTGTCCACAGAGCCGTGCGTGGGGGGTTGGTGAAGTGCTGAGCAATTTGTGCGCTCCGCAGCTCCCGCGCCACCTCTCCCAAAAGCTGCCAGGCCCCACAGCTCCCCGGATTCGCTCCGTGCCGGCGGTAGGGGGTCGGAGCGTCACGCGGCAGCCTAAGGTATTGACAGGCCTGGCTGCAGGTTCCAGCACGGCCTGAGGGCAGAGGCGGGGCCGCTTCCTCAGCCCGAGCGGAGGCGCTCGCCATGACAGGGGCGGGACGCGGCGTCCGCGCCCGGCCGCCGTGAGCGGGCAAAGCCGAGACGCGGCGGGGCGGGGGTGCTGGTGCGGGGATGCTGGTGCGTGAGGCGCTGTGCGAGGCCATGGCCGGGGCGCCGTGAGCAGCCCTGTACGCGAGGAGCTCGCGGGGCCATGGCGGGCGTTGAGGCAGCGCGCGCCCCTCCCGCCCTCCTGCGCGCGGCCCCCGCTGCCAGGTCGGGCGCCGCTGGGGGGCGCCGGCGCCCCCCCGCCCCGCTGCGGGCGCGCATGCGCGGCGCGGGCGGCGGCGATGGCCCCGCAGTGACGGCCGGATCTAACGGCGCCCCCGCGGGGCGCGCGCGGGTCGCCCGGCCCTGCCCGCCCGCCCACCGGCCCCGCGCAGGAGGCGGCGCCGCCGCCGCGGTGATGCGGCCGCGGTGAGCCCCGGGTGCCTCCGCCGCCCTCCCGCCGCATCGGGCAGCGCGGCCCCGCCGCCGCCCCGCGCCCGTTCCCGGATCCTGCCTGCGGCCGCCGCCATGCCGGGCCGCCGCGGGGGGAGGCCCCGACAGCAGCGGGGGCCCCGCGGGGGGGCGGGTATGGCCCGCAGGGCCCTGCAGTAGCGCCGCCGCCGCTGCCGCCCGGGCCGAGCCGCCGCTCGGAGCGAGGCCTCCCCCGCGGGAGGCGGAGGAGGAGCCGGCGCGGCCCCCTCTGGCAGGGCCGCCGCGGCCTCCGCGCTGCCGCCGGCCCTGCCGCGCGGCTCCAGGTGGCCCCGGACCAAGGTGACACCCGGCCGGCCCCCGCCCCGGGGCCACCTGCCCCCGCGGCCCGCGCAGACCTTCTTCGCACCGCGCAGCCGGCGGCGAGCGAGCGGCGGCGATGAACCCGGTGAATGCCACTGCTCTCTACGTGTCCGCGAGCCGCCTGGTGCTCAACTACGACCCGGCGGACCCCCAGTCCTTTTCCGAGATTAACAAGCTCCTGCCCTACTTCAGGCAATCCCTCTCCTGCTGCGTGTGCGGTGAGGATCTTTCTTTTGTTCCTGCACAATGAGCGTCCCCGGGGCTCCCGCACGGCCCTGGGCCCGCACCGGGGCTGGCTCGGCCTCGCCTCGCCCGGCCCGGGGCAGCTCCCAGCAAAGTTTGCCAGGCCCGGAGCCCCCGGTGCCGCGGCCGCCGGGGGGGCGGCTCGGCGCTCGGGAGCGGTGGAGTGGGAACAGCCCGGGCTAAACCCGCCCCCGGCGCGGGGCAGCCGCGGGCAGGGCCGGTCACAAGGGCAGGGAGGCGGCAGGGGCTGTGTCTCCACAGCCGCGCACGCTGCGAAGGCGGTAGTGGCGTGGAGAGAGTGTTTGCCTCAAAATGCAGCTCTTTATTATGAGCACGGCTTCATCAGGGGTACGGCAGTTGTCAGTGGTTATTGAAATACCCTGGTGTATTGGAGTTAATTGCTTTAAAAAAACGATGACTAAGAGCGAGTGTGGTAAAAGATACCCAAACCCATATACAAACCATAGAGGCAGGGGAAGAGGAACTTCGTAATTTTTTTTTACCCTCCTTGAAATGTAAACAATCAGTAATTCCGATTGAAAGCCAGGAATTTTGAGCTGACAGAAACAATAATGTTTTGGGGTTTTTTTTGTGCCTAGTAGATAATTGTTCTGTAACAATAATTACCATAAAAAGCAAACAGGCTGGAAGCCTGCTGGGCTTTCCCCACTCCGATCCCCCAAAAAAGAGCCTTCTGTGTGCTGTGGGCAAAGGCAGTATCCGGAATTTCGATGTTACGGTCCGGGGAATACTGCGAAGGAATTGCATTCTGCTGTGTTTATGGAGTGAGGGCATGTGTCCGTTCCTGGGAGGAAGCTCTGGAATAAACTGAGGTTTCCTTGAACTTCCTTTGAAGCCTTGGTCAGAGTCGGGAGTGGGCTCTGACCTGTTAGACCTCTTGGTTGTTGAATTTTTGTAATTCTCCTCTTTTCCCTCTGGTAGTTTTAAGTCCTGCCCTATCTGTGTCTCTATTTTCCTGACAGAATGGTCTTATGTCCACTGTGTTTGTCGATACCGATGTATAAGTTACACTGAATTTGAATTGAATCACTGGGGTTTAGAAAGTTAAGTATTTTATTTATTTACAGGATCAGGATTTAACTGTCGAGACAGTTGAAGTAGCGTTAGATGCTTCCTATCCTCTTGCTATTGGCTCCTCCCACTTAAAGTCTTTGAAAATAGAGATCTGTTTGCAGTGGGAAAGAGGGAGCCCGTTCCCAGGATCTCTGCATCGTCATTTCCTGAAGTAATTTGTCTTAAGGTTTTTTTCCTCATGGAATCCCGATGCTCGTATTGATGCATCTCTGCTTTTTATTTCGTATCAGCTTAGGCCCTATTGATTCTAACCCCAGCTGTGCTTTCTTCCCATAAATTCTTCCTGCTTTTGGTCAGTTACCAGATTGCTTTTGCCAAAAAAATATGCAAATATTGTTCTGATTTTTTAAAATAAGGTATTTGTGTTGCTGTGCTCTCTAGCTTCTCCACTTTGGGCTTCGTCTTCTGAAATGTGTTCTTTGTTCTCCTTGCCTTGCCTTCTTCCTTCTTGGCCTTTGGCAGTCTTAGTTTTACCCTCTGTGCTGTTGAAATTGTCTATCTTTAACTTGTCCCTGCCCAAATTCCTGAGCTTTTTTTTCCCCTTTTTCAGCTTTTCTTGCTTCGTTTTTCTGTCACTCTCAGTTTGGTAGAGCAAACCACGTTTTTAGTTTTCTTCTATTTCCTTGTGCCTCCGTGGATATTCCTATTCAAAAACTAGCTCTTGATGGTTCCACTTTCTCTCTTGACCCTTTATTTTCTTTGAATATTAAGGTTATTCCTTTGGTGTATATTTTTTTTCCTACTGTGGCCAGCTTTCAGATAACTAGAGTTGCTCTTTAGTTCAAATGTTTTGCTTACAGCTGATTAACCACTTATCTGTGCCTCCTGGACTCCTGTTTGTGGTCTGTTAGTATCCAGAGGCCTCCGTAAATTCCACACTCTCTGTGAAGCCATGCAGTAAAACAGAGTTACTCAGGTGTCTGTCTTGAACCTGAGGTGGTCATGGGGGAGTGGGCCTGCCCCACACAAAACTGCTCACTGTGGTGTTCCCAAGTGTCGCATATCTGCAGTTCAGACTTGTAAAGGCCAGCCCATCTTTTTCTCATTTGCTTTTTGTGTTCCTTTTCTCTTAGTGCTAAGAGCTGTTATACTTTTTACACATTCTGAATATTTCAGATCATTAAAGCCTGTGCAACCATCAAAGTCTTTTTAGCTTTGGTGTTTTAAAATATAAAAATTTAAGTACTGAAGTAAAGGATACATTGAGAGATCATGATAGTGTGCACTAGGACCACCCAAAACTCTCTATCACAATCCCAGCATATTCTGAGTTGGAAGAGACCCACAAGGGCCATGGAATCCAGCTGTTAGTGAGTGGCCTGTAGAGGGACTGAACCCAGAGCCTTGGTGTTCTCAGCACCCTGCTCTCACCAGCTGAGCTAACTGTGCAGTGTGGGTTTGGGTTGGGATTTTTGTTTTAATACTTGAAAGCTTTTCGGATGCTCTCTTCTTTCTGCCGTTTTTATGTTTAGACCATGAGACCCAAATACCTGGCTCTGGGTCCATGTACGTGGAACTTGGAGTGTCTGATACTTTCCTTGCACTGATCTTTGTCAAGTGCTGGGTGCAAAGGTTGTAAAACTGCTTTGTTGGAGAAATGCTGCAGGAAGTATCAGTAGTAGTTAAAGTCTCAAGTGCTGGGCTTCTAGGAATTCCCTTGGGAAGTTACTCCACAAATTAGTGCTCCTTATGTCATCAGCTTTTTCTCAGTGTGCAATCTCTCTGGAGTGCACTCTGTTAACGCTTTTTATGCTGTAGGTATTAATTCCACGGTCAAGATTGTCCCTTTAATTTTAGGCAGTTGTTTTTAGGAGAAATGAGTGCCAGCTACATAAATCTGCTAACATTCCTGGGCTTCCACTGTGCTCCCAAAGCATGAGGCATAAGCCAGCTCATTTCCTTGTGATCCCATAGTTTTTACACCAGCTCACATAGCAGGGGGTGGCAGAAGTTTTTGGACCCACATAATTATGAAGTTCTAATTAAAGCTCTGATTTCAGATTCAGATTGGCACACATGGAGTTGCAGCAGTAGAAAGCCAAAATGTAAATACAGTATGTCAGTGTAAGTCAGCTGAATCAGTTCTGGGTGGATTCAAGGTCTCTCTCTTGCCTCATGATGGGTGATAAGGGTTCAGTTCTGTAGCTGAAACAGCTGTGTGTGTGTTTCTAGGATTTGTGTGATCATGTGACAGTTTCCTGGACAGTGCTGTAGGTAATACATCATCCTTTTATAGGGATGTATAAGACAATATTTCCTAGAGCTTTTAGAACTTGAAAGTAACTGCTCCCAAGTGTGCATTAGGCAGAAGGGCTGTGCCTTGTGTGTTTTGAGGATGTGAAATTCAAGTTTGAGCCTCTGGAATAAAGTGATTATTATAAAATAGCATGCTAATAACACATTTAGTTTAAAAGTACCATAGTAGAATTCATGCAACAGACATTTAAAACATTCTATGTTCTGTGTTTTAAAGGTGCTGTCTGTTGGGATAAACCTAGCAGTGCCATTCTCTGGTTCAGATACCATGCAGGTAACTGCAAATCATTGGGCTTTTCAGCATTAACAGCCTTCTCTAAATTCAGTTGAAATGCTTGTAAGAGATACTATTGCCAGTCAGATCAGCTTAGTTTTTTATCCATAGAAAATTTCATTTTTGAATCTCTGAAAGATTTCAAAGGTATATGAAAGATTGTTATTCCTGATTGAGAGATTTCTTGGAAGCTGGCAGGTCTGCAGGACGTTTTATGCTTGGCTGGGAACCCAGCTGGTGCTGAGAAATACAGGATGAGAATACAGTTCTTGTCTTAAACATCCTGTAATCCCAGTAAGGGGATGTGAGACAACATGTGGCTTTAGGGAGATTAGGGGGAGAGGAACAAAGAAATCCAGGGCAGCACTGACTGGTACCTCACAGAACTCCATCCGGTGTTCTGAGGCAGCTCTTGATAATTTTAGCCAGGGGGTTGAAGGCTCAGTGGTGCAGTAGCATTGTGGAAGCAACTCCCAAGCATGAGCAATGGCATGGATTGCCAAAAAAATAAAATGAAAAGCTGATGACTTCTGTTTTTCTATATAAAGATTAGTGTAAGGGTGTTATTTCCCTCCTGCTCTTGTGTAAAAGCAATAGCCTGTTTTGAGAGTTTTATATTGCCAAAGCAAGTTGAATGGAGTGTATAATATAATTACATATTATAATCAATTATACTTAGCACTAGATCTAAAATGTCTCCATAGTTGGTGGTATACAGTTGTGTAAGATTTTCCACTTTGTGCCGTTCTATCCATGTGAAAGCTTTTCTTTCTTGCCTTTCTCTGAGCTAATTCTCCCTTGTTTCTGCAGTCCCTGTGTCCCCCAATGCCCTTCCCTGGTCGGCAGCTCTTGGGGTGTGGTTCCAGGTGCCAGGAAGAGCTCAGTGCTGTGGGCTGCACTCTGTCACTGGGAAATGGTGTGAACTGGGCCTGGACAGTCAGACTGAACTTCCCTTGGAAAAAGGGAGGTACTTGAGTGACACCTAAACAGATGCTAACTTCCTGAAAAATCAGTTTCCTGTCACAGACGTGGAATAAGGGAGAAGAAACGAATTCCCATTATACTAAAACTTAATTATATGGATGATACTGGAGTTTCTGTTTGGGATGTGAGCCATTGCTAAGTTGGCCTCTGATAACAGAGTTTTAGAGCAGAAAACATGAGTTTTTTAAGTTTTGTGATGGACAAGTTTAGCTTAGAACTTCTTCCTTGTCCATTCTCCCTAGGTTGAGGAGAGTGAGGGCTGATTCATGATCTGCGCTGCCAGATGTTTGAAAATTGGTCTGGTGCTGTGGGGTTTTTTAGGTATTTTCTCCATTGACATTTTCTTCTTTCCTTTATTTTCAGTTATGAGAAATACGGTAAATAAAACTACTGGTAGTTTTTAAAAGTACATTATTTTCCCCTAAAAAATGGCATGAGTGGTTGCCAAAATACTTCTGAAAAATAATCAGCATGTCTGAAACAACCATCAGGGAGCATGCACTAAAGACTAAGTACCTATCAAATATATTCTGCTGCAGATCCTCTGTGCTTGGTCTGGGGAGCAGTTGTCTATAAAATGTCCAGTTGTACATCTCTGTATACACCAATTTTTACTCAAGAACATGTTGGGTGATTTCCTCTTAAAATCTCCCTACTCAACTTTGTTTCCTTTTCCTGTTTTCAAACCCTGTGTGTGACTCCTGGGAGAACTGCTTTGTCAAGGTTGTCTGCATTGTACTGCAGAAGTTTTGATAACAGAAAGTTCTGCCAGTAGAATTTAAATTGGTTTCTAAACTAAAAATACTCCTCTGGCTTAGAAGAAAATTGAGTAGGAAGAGAAGTAGCTGTGGTCCCCTCGGTGGCAGCTGGTTGAGAGTGGCTTCCAAAGAAGGTTGCAGTGCTGTCTTGTGCTGGGATTGGAGAGGAATGTTCCTGCTTGAGGAGCTGGGAGGTGATGGATGGGTTTGGTGGTGCCTGAGGATATTGATTAAACCGATTGTTTTCTGAGTGTTCAAAGAGGAATTAATGTGTTGCCAAGAGGCATCTTGATTGAGATGGCTGAGCTGTCATGGTCAGTGGGCACAGAGCACTCCAGCACAACTTCTGCCTTTGTTTTCATTGCTACCTTACGAATGCACATCAGGCCATCTAAATAGGGACTGAGTGACTGAGAGTTCCTGGATATTGTGTTGGAGTCTTTTGTAAGGCCAGAAAACATTCCCTGGGGCTGGGCAATGCCTTAGGAAGTGATGGCAGTACAGCCTTTCCTGAGCACGGTGCAGGGAGCAAAGGGCAAAGATTCCCCTGCTCTCCTGGAGGAATTGCACAGAGTCCCCCAGTGATATAATTTGGCATTCAGTGTCTCCTGAGCCTCGCAGCCACAGCCCACGAGCCTCCCTCTCACACTGTGGCCCTGGACAGTACACTCCACTCTAAGATTCTCATGTTCAAACATTTTTGTTCAGTGTGGAAAAATGGTTTTCATTGCTTTTTGTTTGCTATGGGAATGTGATGAACTTGATCTATAACTTCCAAAGTAAGTTCTAACTCTTGTGAGTGTTTCTGCAGCTTAGAAGCATGTTATTATTTTATACTCATAGGAGAAATGGTAACTACTATCTGAAACTTCTCAAAATACAGCAATTGTGACTTTTGGAAAACATCATTATGTGAAAATTTTACACTGCACGGTGAAAAAGATTAATTTATCCATCCTCTTAAAGCCTCAAAGTTTGAACTTTACCACTTAGTTTGTTAAAAATACGTTTAGATTTTCCTGTCAGGGACTTTGTGAACACAAGGACTTTCAAACAGAATTATAACTTTGACATAGGACTTAGTAAAAATGTTCTGTTGTTTCTTATGTGGGGGGTGGACTCAAAAAGAACAAGGCAGTCCCTTCTGCACTTAAAATGCAATTTGTTGTAGTTTTTTTCCTTGAACTTCAGCTAAAGAAGTTGACTGTATTTCTCCAGATATGAAGAAAAATAGTCTCACTGTCTTCTGGTGATGGTTAAATTGGGTTCCCATGGTGTTCAGGCAAAAACAGTGCAGTTTTTATTTTTTCAAAAAGTTAGACAAACATTAATTCATTAGTCACAACTGTCCTTAAATGAAGGTAATAATGTCTTTAGCACTTTTTCATAGCTGTGTGTTCATGGAGGATGTGCAGTAATATTCAGTATCCAGCAGAATGTTTTCTCTGATAAAATTTTGAGATAAGTATTTTTAGTTGATTTGGGGTTTTTTTTAGTGCTTTTTTGTGTCCCCCACATTTCTATTTCATCCAACAAGGAATTTATAAGTATTTGTGGATGTCTTGGTCAAATTCTGGTGGTGTGGTTGGGTTGATCTAGGGGCAGGGTGGTGTTTGCAAGAAGAAATAATTTCACTCTCATTGTTTCTCAGAGTTCTGTGCTGGGAGTCTTGGGGAACATTTTTTCATTTCTACTTTCTGGCTGAATTGAACAATATCTCTGTTCAGAACCTTGTGTCAAAGCCCACGAGAGGATCACACATCTGTAGTGTTGTGAGCTGCCCTTCGCTCCACGCTGTGTTCTGTAGCCGTAGGTGCAGAGCTTTGCCCCTGGAATATTGCAGAGATGAGTTTGTGTCTCGGCTAAGAGTGTGGCCGCTGCACATGCAGATGTGTTTTGGGAATGTGCTTTGGGAATGCTCTGCAATGCTGGGTATCAGGGAACCAGCAGATTTCACTGAGAGGAGCTGCCCAGCATTTTTCTACCTGGGACAGCAGGTAGGACAGACATGGGTCTGGGGAATCTGGCTCCTGACTTTGGTGCAGTTTTGGTGAAATGCATCAAATCCAACATGGTCCAGCCCACCCCAAGTGTAGGTGTGGAATTGGGGGATGTTAGGACTTGGGATCTGTGAGACCTTTCCCTGCTGTCATGCCCATGCACCAACCTCTGTGAGTCTGAATGTGTTCAGTTTTCTTGTTTTTTAGGAAGTTCCCAGATCTCCCACCCCTCTAAAACAGATCCCACACATTTGTTGTATTCCTCTGCAGATGGCTGGCAGACCTTTTTTGCTGCTCATCATATGCCTGCCTGTCTATCATCAGATAGTTTTGCAAATAGTGCTTTTAGGGGGTTTATCCAACTCAGGAAATGCTGCTTTTGTGAGGGTGTTTTCTGTTGTGTTTTGCCTTAAAGCTTTGTTGAGCTGCTGTTCATTCTTCAGTGGGCTCCAGCTGATCATTTCTTGGGTGAGAGGATGCTGTGTGGAGTAGCAGGGAGCAGTTCAGGGAAGGTGGTGGGGAGAGCAGGGCTTTTCCTTCCCACGGTGTTGCAGCTGAAGCTGTGGAGTTGCAGGTAGAGGGCTGGCTGAGCACAAATCCCTGTGCAGTGGTGTCACGGTCGGTGGGAACCTGTTCCTGTCCTTCAGGAGCTCCTGAGCTCTGAAGCTTGGACGTGACAAGTTGTTGGAGCTTTCTGGCTGTTGCTAATTATTTTAGTAGAAACAATCAGATGATGTTTAATCGCAAAATGGAAAGGCTGACAAGTGTAGCAGTGCAGCTGTCAAAGCTGCAGCTGTGGATATGACTTTGGGGTCCTTGGCATGTAGAAGTCTGTGTGTGCTTCAGGTGGGTAGAGCTTCCTGTTCCTCAGAGCATGGTAGAGGCTCAGCATTTCTGTTTCTGTAATCATGGTTTAAAAATAAACTCGTGCTCACCGTGCAGTTTGGTGGGCACAGATTGGTGGGTGAGCTCCCTCGATGCCACAGTGGCTTTGAGGCTGGGCTGGCCAGCCCCCAGTGCTGGCTGGGCACAAAAGCACCTGAGTGCTTCTGGTGATCCCAGTGCAGCCAAGATCAAAGGCTGACAGACGGTGGCAGTGAACCCCGGGGATACATTTGTATTTGTAAAAAAATGTGACTTACTTTTTTTACTTTGTGAAATTGAGATTTAATAATGAAATAATTCTTAAGACTTTGGGTTGTTGGAAAAGCCAAGATAATTTTCAGTGATGAATGTTCCAGTAGCATTTCCAAGGACCCTAAATTAGATATTTGTGTTTAGCCCTTTCCTGCCTTTCCTGAGGATAGGTGAGAATGGCTGGAGGTACCATTCTCCTCCATTGAAAGGCTGTTCAAGCCTTTTTTTTCCAGTGAATTTCATCCATTAGGCACATATTTGCTGGATACAAACACCTAACAATTGTTTTGATTCCCAGTTCTTTTCCTCCCTTTGGTCTCAGAGACGCAATTTGCAGATGCTTCCCCTGTCTCTGTGGCTGTGAAATAATGCTCATTAAGGACCTCAGCAGGAAGTATTCCGTGTGGTTTAAGTACCCCTGCTCCCGGGACACCCTTTCCAGATCAGCCAGGATGTTTGTTAAATAATATATTAAAAATGTTTCCTCTGTATATGCTCCTTATTAATTTTAAGTGCTGGTATTAATGTATGTGTTTAGTCAGCCTTTCTGAAATCAGGATAGCTAAGAGCTGATGTGGAAGGAAAGCCTCGTATTGGAGGCTTTGTAAGAACGCGATTTTGCTTTTGGTGTAGTGATAAATCCCTTAAAAAAGAGGTTGAGAAAAGACAGAGCAAGGTTCAGTAACACCAGGCTACTCAGGGCTGTAAGACTGAAAGTCTGCAGTGAGTAACTGTGGAAAGTTACTCAATGTAGGTGAATGGCTGCACAGTAAAATGAAAAATTACATTTAGCTTAGAAAAATACTAAGTTACAAGCATGGAAAAATATTAACTTCAGGGCCCACCATGTTTATATCTTGGAGATCTATATAAATTTTCCAATTTCTAGAGAGGAGCAGCACTGATGGCCACCAGGCAAAAGTGAGATCTTGGCACTGCAAAACCTCGAGGTTCCAAAGCAGCTCAGATGCTGTTTGTGCTGCTTAGTGCCCCTGCCTGACTATTACAAGTAATGAAACTTAATTTTATGGGAAATTAGCATCTCATGGTTTACTTTTTTTAACTTGACAGTACTAAGATTGAGGAGAGTGATAGTCCACAGAATCCATACCAGAGAGAAACTTCAAAGAATGAATATTCAATGAGATATAAGTTGAAACAGAGAATATTCCCACAGCTCAGACATTCCTAATGTCTTTCCAGTGTAGGTTACCTGGCATTTACTGGGAATAGACCTTGCACTGTTCTTCCAGTCAGTGAGAGCATGTGAAGTGTTTTGTCTTGTCAGTCCGTCTGGTTTTTTTCCCTCAAAGCCTCCAGAAATTTAAATTTTCCTGTATCCTCTTTTAGCGTTGGTACTTATTCAGGAGTTTCAGCCAAATTTGTTTTGGGAGAAATAAAATGCACTGTTGGTGATGCCTTTTTTAAAATACAATTAAAAGTTAAGGTGGTATCTTGTTTATTTGGTGCCATCTCTGAAGTATGTTAGTTCTAGCATCATTTAGCATATTAGTTAAAGCATTTTAACTCAGCTTTTTTGTCCTGAGGAGCCAAGAGAGGTTTCTGGTGGATGAGGAGTGCACCCAGCTTTGTGTCATTAATTAATTGGGAATTAATTAACGCTGGTGGCTTTTGGCCCTGGGAACACTGTAGTCCCAAGGCTCTGAAGTGTCGGCACTGGCCAGGGCACAGCTCCTGCTGGTCCTGTTGGACTTAAGATCCAGGGGGGCTGGACCATTGCTGGTGAAGTCTCTGCTGAAGAGAGGACTTTGAGGAGCTGGTGGGATTTAAAGTTTTCGTTTTGTTCTCTTCAGGGAACTTTTCTCCTAAAATCCAGTCCCATCTTAGGGCTACAATGGCCACCTCTGCCTGTGTTGTTGCTATATTGTGTCATTTCAAGGGAACTTGGGGGAAAAAAACCCAATAATTCCCCCTGCAGGCTGGACTATATGACTTCATGTTCCATCTGTTGGCTTTAAACCTTCCCAGTTTGATATGATGAGTGTTTTCTGTCTTCCTCTGGTGGGGTCTTGTCACGCTGTTACAGCAGGGCTCATTCTGTGCCACCTGCCAGCTTGCTGAACATCTGTATTTCTCTCCTTTTATTAAAAATTACTGTGTAATGGCAACCTGAGCACTGACTCTTGTGATTTGTTGTTCAAAACCCAGTTTACATCAAGCCACACCCACTGAATGATGGCTCAGGTGGAGGACTTGGAGCAGCCCCTTCCCAAAGAGGGACCAGGGAATGCAGGGAAAAGGGATCAGAGAAGTAAGCAATGACAGAAAATGCCTTTGATATTTTGGGGGTTTTATCCCAGTCTGATATCAATATACACATATATATATCAATATACACATATATATATCAATATACACTTTGCTTCCTCTTCCCAAGCGGTTTAATTTTATTCACTTGTTGCAGCAGATTGTTTTCACTTCGGAAAATCTGGGTGGGAATTCCCTGATGGCTGTAACTCATCCAGCAGAGGCTTCTTATGGGAGAAGGGTCTGATTAAAGCTGAGAATGTGCTGCTGGGAGGGGAGGGAGGCCTGTTGCTGGGGAGGACTATAGATACTCTGTAGTTTAATTTAGGAGATGGAATATCTTTGTGGCCTAGAGCTGCCTGGAAATAGCAAAGCAATAGTGTCACTTTCTGGATATAGGAACTAGTTGGATTGTTTCTGTACAGAATTTAGTTTCACTTATTCTTTCATATTTTATCCTTGGGTAATATTTTAGTTGTTCATAATGAAAACCAAAACCCTTCTTCCATGTTTTCATAGTTTTGGGGATCTGCAGACAGAACCTTCTAGACTGGCAGTGCTGGGGGTCTGAAACTTTCTGGGCTGTCGGGGGTGTGTGGATTCCTTTAGTAGCTGATTCTTATTAGTTTTTTATTCTAAACAGTAAAATATTGAAAAAAATTCTTTATTCGGATGGCTTCACTAAATGCTAAATGAAAAATAACACGAAGTCTGCTGTGTCTTCTCTTTAGGGATGGATATTTCATCATTTTTACATTCCTTTCGGAGTTTTCTCTTTGCTCTCTTCCCATTTGTTTTTACTAATTACATTAAAATCTTTGCAGTAAGTTGTTATGGGAGTTTATTCTTCCACTTCGGGTAAATTCATAGAAATCTTGTATGTTCTGTAAGTTTCCATGGACAAAGCTGAAGGGGAGGAGTCGATCAGTAGTACTGTAGCTGAGAATGTTTTTAAAGGCTGCAGCACACAACAAGTTATGGTGTGATGGCTTTCTTAAAATTTTATCGAATGTTTTAAAATCAGGTTGGCACATGTGAGAATTTGTACAGGCAGTTGTTTGGATGGGATGTTTTCTTGTGAATAACTGAACTTTTTGAGTAACTTCTTTTGATAGTACAAGAAGTTCATCCAATAGTGTCCCAGAAACCTGCCTTAAGTCCATTGTAATCTTCCTCTTTCTTTTTCCCATAGGAAATTTGCTACAAGACCCTATTGCTCCTACCAACTCCAATTGTCAGCATTATGTCTGCAAAACGTGTAAAGGCAAGAAGATGATGATGAAGCCCTCGTGTAGCTGGTGCAAGGACTACGAGCAGTTTGAGGAGAACAAGCAGCTGAGCATCCTAGTGAACTGCTACAAGAAGCTGTGTGAGTACATCACGCAGACACCGCTGGCCCGGGACATCATCCAGGCCGTGGATTGCTCTGCAGACCTGCTAGCTCTGCTCAAGGATGGGGCGCCGCTCCACGAGGAGACGGAGAAATCCTCGGATGCAGCCCTGGCTCTGTGTCTGACGCATTCCCCAGTCCCTTCCACCTCGGAGCTGGCGACGGACGCGCAGGGGGGGTTCACGGCACTGCCCGAGAGCACCCCCAGCCTGGACCTGCGGGGCTCCGTCATCAACGGGCTGCCCACCTGCAACGGGCTGTCGGTGGAGAAGCTCGGCGTGAGCATCCCCTCTCCCGAGCACGCCAGCGCCATCGATGTGTGCGGCACTGGTGATTACATCAAGACAGAGGACATCCCTGGCAGCCTGCAGCCTGTGTGTGACACGGTGGCCACCAGCGACCTGTGCCCCGCGGGCATCGACATCTGCGGCTTCAGCGAGGACATCAAGCCGGGCGGGTCGCTGCTGCTCAGTGTCGAGGAAGTGCTGCGCAGCCTGGAGACCGTGTCCAGCAGCGAGGTGTGCGACTCCAACCTGCAGCCCGGCTTGGAGGCAAACATGGCCAACGGCCCCTTCCTGCAGCTCTCCCCCCCTCCCCTCAGCCATAACATTTTCATGTCCACAGATGCTTCTCCTCATGGGCTCTCCTGCACGGCAGCCACGCCCAAGGTGGCAAAGCTGAACAGGAAGCGCTCTCGCTCCGAAAGCGACAGTGAGAAGGTTCAGCCTCTGCCCATCTCCAGCATCATCTGCGGCCCGACGCTGGGAGCATCGGCTCCTGTGACAGTCAAACAGGAAAATAAAATGTCTTTGCAGCCTATTGCGACTGTACCTAATGGAGGAACTACTCCCAAAATCAGTAAAACTGTGCTCCTGTCTAACAAAAGCATGAAAAAGAACTTAGAACATGCCCCTAAGAAATCCCACCCAAAAGCCAAACCAGGAGTGCTGAAAACAAAAGATAAGGCAAAGGAGAAAGTTCCCAGCAGTAATGTTATGCCAGGAAGCCCAACAAAAACTGTGTACAAAAAGCCACAAGAAAAGAAAGGGTGTAAATGTGGTCGTGCCACCCAAAATCCAAGTGTTCTTACATGCCGTGGCCAACGCTGCCCTTGCTACTCTAACCGCAAAGCCTGCCTTGACTGCATATGCCGTGGCTGCCAAAACTCCTACATGGCTAACGGGGAGAAGAAGCTGGAGGCCTTTGCAGTGCCAGAAAAGGCCTTGGAGCAGACTCGGCTTACTTTGGGCATTAATGTGACAAGCATTGCCGTGCGCAATGCCAGCACAAGTACCAGTGTAATCAATGTGACAGGGTCACCAGTAACGACGTTTTTAGCTGCCAGTACACACGATGAGAAAAGTTTGGATGAAGCTATAGACATGAGATATGACTGTTAAACCTTTCTTTCTTTTCCCTGCCATCCGTAGGGGAACTGCTACAGGTTTAAGGCAGCTATGGTTCTGTTTAACTTGCTGGAGCTCCTGCGTTTAGATCACTTGTATCAAGTGTTTTTCATTGCTATGTTCTGTGTATTAGTGTCTGGGAAATAGTTGCAGATAATGGAGGAGTTACCCTAAAACTGTTTTAGTTCTTACAGCACCTCATAGTTTGAGATCGATTGCTGATGTAAATGATTTTATCACACGATCTTCTGACAAGGAATATATTTGACCTCATTGTACTTGCTCATGCTTTGTGCTCAGTCAAAGCTTCAGCTTCGGTGTAGCATCCAGATAGTGCATCTCACCTGTGCTAGATGATGGTGTAGAAGAATAATCATTTGATGGGTTACCGTCACCACGAGCAGGAAATGACCTGACATTCCTGTGGGAAGGGTCGCACTGAGCTGGGGGATACACTCCAGAAAGGGTGGGTAGTGCTGATTGTGAGAATTGGTTGTGCCCTCTACTAAACAGCGTACAGGTAAAAAAAGATTCATAAATAATACTGAGCAAGCTGGTGGGCCAAAAGGCATCTCAGGCTGCAGGCGAGGCTCAGGAGGGTTGGGTGGATGCAAAGGTCGAGCTCCAGATTGGATACCCTATCCTGGTAATGACATCATCCTTGGGGTGTGTCTTCCTGACACTTCACAGGTCATGTCCCTCCTCAGTTGCCCCTCTGTGCCAGCCCCCTGTGTGTGACAAGTCACTGAGGGGCTGGGCTGCAGGAGAACATCACTGGTACCCTACGAAGGCTCAAGTTCTGTTAGCACCATCCTCTCCCTTTCCCAAGTTCCTGCTGTCTTACTGCTGTTGCTTCTAGGGTAGAGAAGGGGTTTTGTGGATTACAGGGAGCCCTTGGCTGATTTTCTCCCCTCTGGTGCTGATCAGTGCCAGGGCTACCACCACTTACCACCACTGGGGGGTTGCTTTATCAGGTTTGTAACAGAGCTGGGACCCCTCCTGCAGAGGCAAGTTCCCCACTGACAGGCACCTCCCAGACAGGGCACAGGATCGAGGGTGATCAAAGGTCATATTTTTGGGGTGTTTGCTAAACAGAATAAGCTATATATAACTCACTCCACCCTGAACCTATCTCATTTTTTGCTAAAATGTTGAAAGCAGCTTTTGAAGGTCATTTATTTTCAGCCTGGGCCAAAAGGCTTGAAAATAGAAAAATAACACAAAGTTGTCGAGCTTATCTGGAAAAGTGTTACAGTGAAAGAATTCCTCTTAGGAATTCATCTTTGTGCAAAAATGGTTTATAAGAGTGCAGGCACAAGATTTAGTTGTGCCTTCAGGGCTTCATTGGAAGCCTAAAAAGTTGAGATTTCTTTGTGAAAGCAGAAATTCTCTTGGAATTATAGAGCACAACCCGAACATGGGCTGATTTGAACACAAACATTAGTGTCTGATTTTAAAGGCCATTCCTGTTTCAGCAGCATGTTAAATAGTGTGGATTTTTTTAGTTCCTTTCCTGCTTCCATCTTCCCTTTTCCTCAGGCAGAGCCCCCGTGGTGCTTTCCGGCCCGGCACTGGGTGTGCTTTGATTTGGCACAAAGCACGTACAATGACGGTTCCTCACCGAGAAATGAGCAAAACCCTTTGGACACAAATGGCACCTCCTTTTGTTTTGTAGTGTACCATGGTGTCATTTTCTGTGAATGTGGTCAGAGCTTTTTGTTGGTTTTGGTTTGTTTCTCCCCCCGTCTTTTTTGTGGGGTGGGCAGGGTGGGGGGTTAAAGCCATAGGAAGAAAAATGTGATGTATGTGTCCAGTCTGTACTTTTTTGTTTTTGTTTTGCAAGAAGAGTTGAAAAATATTTTTGATAATGAGTAAATGGTGGAAAATGCTTCTTAGTATTCTTGTCTTTATTTGCCAACCCAAGTACCTAAGATCTGTGTTTTTTAGCCCTCATGAGATTTAACGATGTCCTATTAAAATGTATTTAGTTAAACTTGTATGTGATTTTTGTGTTGACCCAGAGGGATCCTACCAGTCTCTAATTTGGTGGTTTGATCGTGACCTACTAATGTAAATCTGTTTATTAGTCCACTACGTGTAAGCAAAGTAGCGACCCGGAGTCTGGGAGTGGCTGCACAGCACGGGTTGTGTCAGAATGCTTTTACAGAGCTGTTCAGTTTTGCCAAGATTGTTGATGGTACATTTTTAGGACTTTCATTAAATTAAATACAAAGTACCTTTGCTCCAGAAATGTGGGAGTATTTGGAATCTTTACTATCTCACTGCTGCATTCAATGTGGTACCAAAAGTTGGATAACTTAGGTCAAGAGTGTTTCGGAGCGTCAACAGGAGAGCCCTGATGGTTAATGTAAAACTGCAAATGGTAGATTCAGGTTGTTTCTAAAAACATTTCCTTTTATGCTGCCACATTCTTGAAATGTATATTAAAATTCAAATTGATTTAATAAATGTTAGTTTTCTAATTCTATTTTGCAACTGCTGAAGGCATCAGTGTGGCATATGTTGAACTCACTGTCTAAATACTACTTAGTGTGTTGATGATTAATTCTCTAATTGTTTAAATTAGGGTTGGCTTGGTTTGGTTTCCTTGCCCTCCTGGCTAGTTGTTTGTGAGCTGAGCAATGGAAAGGATCGTCTTGGTGCTGACAGGAATTCCAGCAGCTCCAGCTGGGAAAGCATTCCTTCCACGGCAGCTTCTTGATGTGGGGCCTTCCTGCCTTGGCTTGAGCAGAAAGCAGGGTGAGAACGTGGGCCAGCACAGCCCAAGAGGGACTTGTCCTTGCTGCCATCCTGAGGAGCTGGAGAGTCACTGGTGGGGTGCAGCTCAATGATTGTTTGAACTCCAGCCTGGCCCCAGCTGGGCTGCCCAGAGTTTCCGGCGTTCCTCCTGCGGGGCTCTGGATCTGGGGTGCTGTTCTCAGCATTAGCACAGAGGGAGCTGCTTGGGGATTTCTTATAGAGGAAGTGTGTGATACTCCAGTTTTCTTTCCAGTCCCCTTGAAGGCAGGGATTAACTGCCAAACATCATTGAAACCCTGTGATTTGTAGAGCAGGGTCAAAAAGAAAAAGCAGCAGTTTGTGGTCACATGTAGTGGTACAAAATACGGTGCTTCTGACCATCCAGATCTGAACATGGTTCTGAACAAGGAGGAGATGCCTTCTATTCTTCCATGTGGAGTGGAAAGGCTTTTCCCAGGTATCACACAGGACACGTTCAAAAACATTGAAACACACAAATCAATGTGGCCATTGGTGATAGGGCTTAGAGGGCAGGGTGGAGCTTTGTCAAAGGTTGGATTTGGTGATCATGGGGGTCTTTTCCAACCTTAACGATTCTGTGGCAAACCAGGGGTTGGGATTACATCCCAGAGGAGGGGAGACAGGGAGACAAAAAATTAACTCCTGGATGTGTTACCTTGTGGCTCTCCCAGCAGGAGCTGTTCTCATTCCCTTGACTTGTCTGACCACAGTCCAGAGCCAGGGGCATTGGGGGCACAGCAGCCTCTCCCTGCAGATGTTCTTCCCTTGCATGGGAGCTGAAAACACTGCCAGGAACAAAGGTGGCAGGGACCAGCTGCCTCCTGCACAGAGGCTCCCCTTGGTGCTCTCAGCACAGCCTGGGGCTGCCCCTGCTAGCCCCAGCACTTGGTGGTGTGGGAAGAACCTGCAGTTACAGAGCAGTAAACCCGAAAAGCCTGTTTGCCAAAGCAGGTACTTCTGGCACAGCAGGGAGCTGCTCCGTCAGTGAAACTCTTGAGAGTTTCAAGGAACGGATCCCACAGCTGTGGCACAGGGATGGTGCTGAGGTTCTGGTGTGGGCCAGCACAGAAGCATCCTTTTACTGCATGCAAGAAGCATCCCCATCCCAGATAATTAGTATTTAAATTATCTATATAAATGATCTATATATTATCTATATAAGTCAGAAAATAATTTTTATTTGCTAAATTGAAAAACTCAAAGGATCCAAACAAACACCTTTATAAGGATCATTCCAAGTGTGTGGCACAGCTGAGGAAATCTCCTCTGAAAGGCAGGTGATGCTGTTTCCAGTACTACAGAACATCACAGGCAGATCTTTGGTGTTAACTATTTCAATTTAAAATTTGAAGTGCTTTTGATTCCCTACAGAAATTCACCAAAAGGTGACAGTTCTATAGACAGATTTAGGCACCCTTTGGTGAAGCAATACAAGAACAACACATACTGACTCTGCTTGAGCATTTGCATACAGGTAAAATAGAAAAGGCATTACTAGTTTTCCCTGTTTTTTTTTTTTTTTGTGGTTTTTTTGTGGGTTTTTTTTTGTTTTTGTTTTTTGTTTTTTGTTTTTTTTTCTTGTTCATTCCACTTGCAAAAGATCCAGGAGATATATCTTTCTTTTTTTTCTGGACAGGTTAAAATGAGGGAGTTGGGTGTTTTGGTAAGGCATCACAGGGACAGTGCTCCAGAGGTAAGTGGTCAGATTGCTTTATCACAGTATTTTTGAGAAGCCTGGGATTTTGGCTTTGGAATTCATTTGCTTGCAGGTGCTTGGGTGGTGTGCACTCACCACAGCAGGGCAGGAGAGTTTGGCACATCAGCTGGAGATGAAGTGAGCAGTAACACTCTACCCCACCACCGAGACAGGTTTTCCTTTTTAAATTCAAAAATCCTTTATTTGCCAAAAAAGAAGAAAATATAAAGTAAAAATACAAAGATCAAACCATGCCACCACAAAATGTCTCCAAAACTACTTTTACAAAGTATGAGAACCTTTATTATTATTATTATTATTAAATATTCAGTCTCACCCAACAATATAGTGAGAAGATGAGCACACAAGGGGAAGCTCTGTTTGTTTTTCTTACAGTAGCTCATGCTCATCACTGAGGTTCAGTTTTGTTTGCATAGACCTAAGATACTGATCTAGAAACTCCAAATCCATGCCGTTACAAGGACAGTTCAGTGAACTTAGCGTTGGTCTTTCAGGACTATTTTGTTTCAGAAACTAAGCCCAGTACCTTGGTTAGAGTGTCTTGAGTCAGCTTCATTAAAGCCTTGGGGCAGGAGAGCAGGAAGGCTTTGGAATCCCTTTTTTGCTGTCCATGTCTGTTCTGCAGCACTTGCCCCTCTAAGGCAGGAGGGGAAGTGGAGCAGTGCCCAGGGTTCACTGCCAAAAACTGGGGTGCAGCACATACTACTGAGATTTTAGAAGAAAGAAAAAAATCCAACTAGTACCATTCTAGCAGTAATACTGAGCCATAGTTCCCATCTTAGTACTGCAGAGAGAAAGTACTTATGCTACAACAGTAAAAAGCAAGGGGTTTGTAAGAACACGGCTTCATTTTGCTAGACAAAAGCAGACGAGAGAGAACAAATAAGCACAATCACATTTTTATCATGCAAAACTGAATTTTACTCACTTTTCTGACTACTCATAAGGAAAAAACCTTCGGTGTGAGCTGGATGTGCACTGAACAGTGCAGGATGTGTCCTTCCAGGGATGCAACATCTCAAGTGGCACTGACATGGAGTCAGGAGGCAGAGCCAGAGCCAAGGGACTCCTACAAATCTTTTGGGCAGGGATTCTGGACACAAGCAAAGAAATCTGACTATCTCAGAAAAATATCACAGAAAAATGCAAAGAAGTAGGACAGGAGTTCCCAAATTTACCTCACTTAAATCCTGTAGTTACAAACCTTCCATCCAGAAGCTGGGGACAGGACTAAGTCATAAATGGGGTGTAGAACACATCCTCTATTAATGCACTTGTGCCTGCTGAATTATGGTTATTTTCAAGTACTTTAATGACAGAGAATGGATTTCCATTCCTGGAATATTACTGCAGATTTTGCACTGCCACCACTGTAGCAGCAGCTTCTGCAGCTTGTCCTGTTCACACAGAATGCAAAACATTTGCTGTGAATTGGAGGGTTTTATGGATTAGCTTGTGTTGACCTACCAGAAAGCATGGATTGGGTTTGGATTCACTCTGTGTTGTTGTTGCAGTACTGAATGTCTGTTTGTAGGAGAGAGGGGCTGGGTTTGGGCTCAGCAGAGCAGCTATCAGCTTCCTGTCTCCATTTATTGAACCAAACCTTGGGAAGGCAGCTGGTGAGTTTTACCAGACTCTGGGTTCTGACTTCTGCAAAGAAAGGCACCAGTTCAGGCTGTTGTGGTGGGAGCCTGAATTCAGGGATGGGTTGAGTTAAAGGCCCTCTGCAAAAGGCAGATAAGAAAGACCCTGAAGTGGTGGATGACAGAACTGGCAAATGAGACATTGCAGTATTGCTGCTGCTGGAGGACCATAAGGGCTCCATTTCAGCCCAGAATGGGGTTAGGTTCTTCTTGTTCCCTTTGAGGAATCTTAGTATTTGGAGAGATGTAAAGGGACATCAAACTGAATGGCCCCTCTGGGCAGTGAGAGACGGGTGAACTCCTGCTGTGCCCAGGTTCTTCTCAGAGAAACGTGGCTGGAGCAGGTTACAAGCAGCAGCTGTAGGACTTCCATCCTGTGTCCATTCCCACAGTCAGTTCCTTGGTGGTTCTGCATTTGGGCATTTGTGGAATCACTGTAGGGAAGATGCACAGACCCACTGTGTGCTTGCTGCATTCCAGGGGCTTGGTCAGTGTTCCCTGCTTCATCTGTTACTATGGGATGCAGATCACCTGGCAGGGCCTTTGCTAACAACATGGGCATCCAGAAGTTTCCCAAATACCAAGTCCAGGATCCTGGGCGGTGTTTGTACATCTGGAGAGTTCAACTGAAACCCTTCTCTCTTCCCGACTTTGATTGTTGGAGAATTCTGACCCCAGGGAGGCAGCAGCACATCCCCCTGGGCAGTGGCAGGCAGGGCTTGGGCTTCAGAGACTCCTGGAAAAGCCCAGACTGCACTGGAGTGATCAGCCCATTCCTCATTTGGATACTGAGCCCTGGAGGTACCGCAGGGATCCCGTCCTGTCCCTGGGGACACTCCACTGCCTGGCTGTGCTCTGCCTCCAGGGAGGGCAGCAGGGGCCTGCTGGGAACAGGGCAGGCATCTCCCAGGAATTCTGGCAGCAGGCAGAGCTTGAGGCTCTCACAGGGAGGTAACAGGAGATAGATGATACAGTGCACACACAGCAGCCCAGCATTACACACTGGCCACAGCTGGGAGGGCCCAGACCTGCTTCTGCATGTATGAGGGCTAAAATTAAGAATTTATTCTAATCACCCCTGTGCTGAACCACAGACAGTTCCTGCTGGCCAGGAGGGGACAGCTGCAGCAGCAGTGTGTGCTGGGAGCAGAGATACCACTTTTGATTCTAGGGAGAAGATGGTTTAATTTTGCACTTAAAGCAAGAATTCATTAGAGTATTTCCTCCCTGAGCCAGAAGAAAAATTAATTCTGGCAATAATACAGACTAATTCCTTTACTAGTTAAAAAAGGGGGTTGTTTTTTTTCTTCATTATCTCAGCTTAGTCTTTTGGCTACAGGTTAAAGAAGACTACAGGAGAGGAGGAGAACACAGGAATGGACAGAACTGGTGCACACCAAGCACAGCAGTCCAACACAGTAGCTCAACAGCGGAGATCCATATTTGCTGTGAATACTCTGCAAAACACTTCCACCAAGTAGAAATCTACACAGACAAAGCTCTGGCCAGAGGCAGATCAGCACAGGAGGGAACATAGAATAGGTAACTCTCTCTCAGATTCCTAGAGAACGTGACATGGTGTAGTGCTGAAACTGCTCTCAGATCCACAGCACTGAAACAGTCCAGCAGCCAGTGTTAAGAGTTTGGGGGCAAAGCACAAAGGGACTTCACTCTCCCCATGCACAGGCACATTCCCTTCATTTCCAGGACAGGAAGGAAAAAAAGAACTTCACTGTGACCTGTGTTTTAAAAGATTTCTAGACACGCATTTAAGTTAATTTGGCAGCTCTTTTGTCACTCCTGGTATAAAGCCAAGGGGACAGAGTGGCATAGGACAGAACTGACTGAGAAACGACCACTATCGATGTTGCATGCAGCTGTTGCAGGTAATCATTAGATGCTGGCATTTATTGCACATCTGGGGACATAACAGAATTTATATATAAATGAAACAAGGTGCAATCACCATTTTCAGTGAGTGTGCACAATAATACATTGTAAAAAGCCTTTTCATAGAAATTACCTTATTGCAATTACACAGGAAGACAAAAAGGGGTCTCAAGTTTCAGTGTACAAAATAAAACACATTGTTCCAATGACAGATTTAAGGAAAACCCCCAAGTGCCTTGGGACTGAATGCTATCCAGTTTGAAAGACATGAGCTGTCTACCACTTCTCTATGCTCAGAGATCTGAGATAACTAGTTTGTCTGACTTGTCTCCAGTTTCAGGGGGAGGTAAGACTTCATCTGTGTCGTAGTCTTCTTCACATGATCTGCAAAGACAAAAGGTGTGTCTTTAAAAGCTGTACTTTGGTTTTCACAGCAGTTTTTTCAGTGTCTAACTAAGCCAGCTGGCTAAAATGCAGTAGCATGTGAGAGGTGAACCTTGAGGAGGAGATTCCTGAGGCATGGGGAAGAGGGTGGGAGTAATCGGTACTCTGACAGCAGACATGGATCTGTGCTCCCGTCCAGCCTCGTCTGAGGCTTCCAGAACAAATTCTCACTGGTGTTTAGCATTAGAAAGTTTGAATCCAGCTTCAGTAACAATTGTCAGGAACTCCCAGAGCCTCAATAGTTCAGTGTAGAAATAAAGTCATCCAACCACAGCCCCAGGCCCCAGAGGAGCCTTGGCTTAGAAACACCTGGTCCAATGTATCTTCTGGCTGACGTGTGTTTTGACAGATATAGAACAACAATTGTGGCCACGCTTTCATGTTCCTCTCTTCCTCAGTCTGAAGTTTGGTATCCAGGATTGAGCATTTATGGTCCAAGGAGGTTTGGTGGGAATTCCCAGCTCCAGCTGCACTATCCAGGCTGGTTGGGTTCCATGCCCTGCAGCACAGGATATGGCTCTGGGGCTCTCAGCCCATTCCTAGTCCCAAGAAATGATGTTTTTAAGATGTTTCCCTTCAGTCACAACATACTATGGGTTAGTTTTGCAGGGCTGCCAAGAAATTTAAGTTCTTCCTTTTGTTCTAAAGCAAGATTGCTCACAAAGGAGATGCTGGAGCAGGTGCTCCAATGGCCAGCACAGAAATGGCTCTCATGTTCATTGGTAAACTGAGCTGCAAAAAGGTGAACTCCTTTGATAGCCCAGCATGGATGTGCCAGGAAGGAGCTGTCTACCCCTTCCTGTGGTGTTTTTCCCTTGGCTGACCCATATGCAGGAACAGCAAACCCTTGGGAGGCTGTCAGGGTCTGTCCTGCTGTAGGCAGGAAGCTCCCTGTGTGGAGACCAGCCCAGACCTTCCTGGAGAACACTGTCCTCTCTCTTCCATAGGGAAAGTACCTGCTTAGTAATTCTGCCACCTTCTGGATTCTTGCATAAGTGGGAGAAGGTCTGGATCCTGCACCAAACCTGTTCTGATCATGTGTGCAAGGTTGCCAAAGTATGTGCAATTTGCACCCTTCTTGCCTCAGTGATGCCTGTGGGAACTGTGTCACCCTGCCTTCCCCACCAGGAATGGATTGGGAATGTTTGCAGGTGCCTCAGCTTCTCTAATCTCTCCTTGGTTTAAAGTGATGCAGCTACAGAAAACTTTGTATTTCCATTTGAATGCTGTTCTTAGAATGATCTTTTTTTATCTCCTTTTCCTGCAATTCTACCACCCCTTCTGTTAGCCTTGTCCCTTTCTCTCCTACAAATGCAATGTGACTTCTTCCCTGCCTTGCACAGTCACCAGCAGCTGGAGCTCCATTATGATCTTTTTCTTCAGGTGTCTTTTGCTTCTGCACTAAACCCTCTCATGTCTGCTTCAAAACGGACTTCCCCCTGTCCTTTCCCAGTGAATTTCTTTTCCACTGCACTGGTTTGCTCCTTAAGGCTCAACAGTGCCTGCCTTTCCCATCTTGGAATAAATGCTTTCCACCTTTATAGCTAAGGAGCGTCTCTGGGATGCTTTTGAACAAGATCAGCACTAAAGGTAATCAATCCCTGCTTTCCTCCCAGGCCAGTTTCAAAACTTCAGTCCCATAAAAACAAATATGGGCTTATGTAGGTTAAATACCCATTCCTTAAGACTCATCTGTGGCAACTCTAGGTTGTTCAGAGGAGGGAAATTACTCCAGGGAAGCTGAGGCTTCCAGTGAAATGTGATGCTTTATTGTTGTCTCAAGCATGACAAGACCTTCCTCTTACTTTTGGTGACTGCACCTCTTGATGGAGTCCAGCATCCTGGAAGTATCTGTGGATACTGGGAATATTGACTGCCTTGATGAGATTCCCATTCTGGGAGCAGGGCTCTCTCCTGGACATGCCTCAGCCAGCTTTAGATTGGCTTTAGAAACTTTCCCTCCAGAGAAACAGGGACAGGGCTAATCACAGAAGTGAGACACACTAATGCATCTGTGATTGCTGAATGATGGTTGTTTTCAAATGTCTTCATAAGACAAAGATCAGATTCCATGTTCTGCCAGCTAACTTAGCCAAAAATCTCCCAGTCTCTCCCAGAGCTCACCAAGAATTGTCTTGGTTCTGTCCCCGCTCCCTGTTTCTGTCATTCTCAAAACACAGCAGAAATAATGTATGTGCAAAAACTCAATGGGTCTTTATGGCAAATTTGTCTGGGCATCCAGCTCTTTGTTTTTCTTTTTTCCTTTCTTTTTTTCTTCGTGGTCTGTTGCTATGCTCCACAAATGAGATCTAATCCTGCTGCCATGACTACAGAGGTTTTCAGGGGCTCTTAAAGGCTAGCAGCCAGGTTGCTGACATGCTCTTTGCAGGAAGACACAGAGCTGCTTCAGACCAGCTTCAAAAATCTGACATCACCCATCGCTCTTCCCCTGGTTTTGGTGACTTTGGGAATTTATGGTCCTGCATGAAGCTTTAGTGGCAGCCTCCTGTTTCTTTTCTGTGCTGAGGACACAGGTGTTGCAAAACAGCTGCAAGAAATGCAGCAATTTCATCTTCCATCCACCACAGAAAGGCCAGGAAGCTCAGAGGGGCTGAGGGAACAGCCTGTTGCTGTTCAGATGCACAGGCAGAGAGGGGAGCAGCTCTCAATAGCTTTGCAAATCTCTGTGCCTAATTAGTAGGTGCTACTGTTATCCCAAGCAATTTCCAGTGTGGGAAGTTTTGAAAGTGATGCAATCTTTTCAATACTCTACTGGCTCTATAAGTACTGCTTAAGACTGGATGCAATCCTGAATCATGCAGGATTAACACAGGCTAAGCATTCTTTGAGTGGCTGAAAAAAATATTCTCAAGATGCCAACACAGTCACAAATCGAAAGGGAGATTAGACCGAGTCTTCGTTTATCTGCAGAAAGCCCTTGCCCACAGAGGAGTTCTGGAACAACTACTCTGCCTAAATTCACTGGCTAAAGATAGCTGGTGTGTCTGCCCAGAATCTTACAGAAGGCTGAAAACTGAGTGTAGGTATTGAAGAAACCAAATGTTTAAAAAAAGTCTCAACAAACTTAGTAAATGAATGAAAATATTGAAGTATAACTTATGAAGAACAGAGACTAATAGACATAAAGTTGGACTAAAGAAAATCTCTGCTAGGTATAATCAATGTAACAGAGCTACAGCTTCTAATCTATGACAGTGTGACATGGTCAATATATGGCCAAGACCAGCAAAAGCAATTTGATCTCTGTTTTTGCACGGTGACTGAAAGAAATTGGCTTTGCCATTTTTCCCCCCTTACTGATGTGTGCAGCTGATCCAAGTGGCTGCCCCTCAACACTCCTCCACTTCTGCTGTAGGGAGCAACTGTCCCGGGCCACATGTGTTCCAGAGTCCAGTCCAATTGTTCATCCCACTACTCCACTCCCTCTGCTGGCAGTGGCAGCACTGCTTCCCCAAGAGCCCAGCTGGAGGCAGCCGTGTGTGCCCAGGGCAGTGCCCAGGGTAGTGCCAGGCCCGTGCTCACCCCTCCTGGAGCTGCTCATTCCCAGACTCCTCGGCCACCAGGATCTCGTACTCCTCAGCCGCATACCTGTCCCAGTCTGATGGCTCGGGGCTGTCGCTGTCCATGTCCTAAAGAGATCACACGGTCAGCCTCTAGGGTAGTAAGGGATGGATGGAAACAGCCAGGCAAAAATTGCCTTAACTGAGAAAGTCACAACCATCTTGGAGTGTTTTAATATCTACACAGAAAGGACTATGAAAAAATTCCTCTCAGGGTCGGTAAAGCTCAGCTTGTGACCTGAGATGCCAACAAACTGCATCTGCTCCACTTCAGAAATGCAACAACCACACACTTGCTGTACCCTAGCTCAGTCTGTGCACTGCATACAGGACAGAAGAACTCGGTGCTTTCAGATTTGTCCATCAAAGGTTAATTGTAACTGATCTTTTAAGGGACTCTACAGTTTCCTAAGTTAGAGCAAGTTTTAGAGAAGATTACAGGATAACACCTCTATAAATACCTGGCCCTCTGCCATCAACTACAGAATGGGGATAGTAAATTATCCCCCTGGTCCCACTTGACTGCTTTCATGATGATCCAGTTTAAACAAATAAACAAGCAAACAAAAAGGGTGGCTCTGTCTTGGGATGTATTTAAGCCTTGAATCATTGAGCCACAAGGTTTCTATTGGAGATTATGTGGGAACAACTGTGAGCTGGTTTTGGCATCCCCTCCACTTTTCTGTACTTTGAGCAGATAAAAGGCTTCTAGGAGACAATCAATAAGCTGTACTCATGAAAAAAGTGTTATTTTATTCAGCTGGATTTTCCCCACATCCAGGAGCACTCCAAAGATGAATGTGAGATTTCCTTATTTAGAAATAAAGGTGATTTATACCTTTTGCACTGCAAAGGGATCCCTCTGTTCATTGTCCAGATACTTCTCTAAATTGAAGAAGGTGTTGAAGAACACATGAGCCATTCTGCACCTCTTCAGGTCTCGCAAGGTTACTCGTCCTACAGAAAAACCCCACGTGGTTGTGTTACTGAGTTCTTACAAAAGTTTTAGTTGTAACACCAGTAGGCTTCAATAGCACAAAATTCCTTCCCAAGTCAGTCAAGGATTTTAACATTACTCAATAAATGGGTGTGTTTATTAAGCTTAAATCTTACGTACATATGGAGGCCTTTGACGTTCATGTGAAATACAAAGGCATGTGAATGGGGATGGTTCAATTTTACAGTGTAGACTGTCAGCACATCCCACAGCTGGAGCACACAAGAATCGTTGCTTCAGTCCCAGGCACTTAATTCCTGAGCTCTCTTGTGTTAGATTTCAGATTTCCTGATGTACAACATCATGGACCAATGTGCAGTAATTTCCGCCCTGGGACTCTCACCAGGGTTCTGCCTGTAGATGGGTTTCACAGTAACTTTACCTTCTCAATCCCCCACAAATGTAAGGGGGTGAAAGCTCTGCCTAAACAGAACTTACCTTCCCTCTCTGGCTTAACGAGGTCCAGCATCTGGCACAGCAGGTCCTGGAAGGGCAGTGGCTCTATGCCCATCACCTCCATGCGCTCACACTGCTCCTCATAGAAGTATTCCAGCTCGTACATGGACAGCACCCCGTCCCCATCCAGGTCCATGCAGCGGAACCAGTACTCAATGCTGGGAACAGAGCAGGGACACTGCAGCACTGCCCTGGGACATCCACACAAGCAGAGACTGCAGCAGTGTACATTCCCCCTACCCACCCCCCAAGGCTCTTCTGCCACACCCTGGCATAAACCTAGGGATGACAAGACCTGTTGGGATGGGTCAGGGCACAGGCCAACACTCCAAGCACCTCCTGTTAGTCTCCCAGGTGGCTGCAAGCAGCACAGCCACACTCATCACCTGTCTCACCTGTACCCAGTGTTCAACTGTGCTGCAGCCCAAGGGGAGCTCACGTAAGGCAGGGAGTCCCTGTCTGACCCAGCAGCAAGAGTTGGCCAAATAGAACCAGCTCTCAGTCCAGGACACTGCAGGGACCCTGGTGAGGGACAAGGCAGCTGCATCATGCCCTCATTTGCTCCCTTATACACAAGGAAGAGCTCTCAGGCAGCTGCATTCTGCATCCCTCCTCCCATCTGGAGGGTCTAAGCCTGCAGTTCTGTATTCTTCTTCTCTTGTTATGCGTAAGATTCCTTGTGCTCACGTGCACATCTGGATCACCCCTGCACAGCAGTCTCCCCCTGGCTGTATAAACCAGGCCACAGGCAGGTTTTACAAAGTGTCACAGTGAAGTTGCCCCACAAACCCTCCTTACACACCCAATCCACCTGTGAAGGGATGTGCCCAGCCGCTGCCAGCACCTCAGGAGTGTGTGCTCAGAGCCAGTGCCTTATGGCATGAGGTGATCAAAGGCACTGGTGACTACCAAGACAAAAAAAATTACAAGAAAACTCTGCTTCTACACAATTTTTCCACAAGAAAGGCAAATGATTTGACCAACCATGACCAGTAAGATGTTTTCTTCCTAACAAGCTCCAGACCCCAAGTTGGTCTCTCTTGGAGAAAGTGGTAGGTCACAGAAGTTTCCATATCTTATTTGTTCATCTCAATGTTTTTACTGAGACACAGAAATCAATCTCACCTTGTAGCACTCCTTTTGTCTTCCTCCGAAATCAGGAGCCACACAAAATCTGCGTAACTCATGCGTCCTTCCTTTTGAACTTCAGTGCCTCTAGAAGACAGAGCAGAAAAAAAAATTTAAAATCACCAGGCTCCTGAATACTCAGGATGCCATCAAAGATATTTTTCAAATCATTAGTGAGAGAAAATGGGGCACTGTCACCGATTTAGCCTGTACTCCCTGCACCCTGCAGCACCAGGCACAGCATTTGCTGCCTTTTATCACTGCAGAGCTGAAGCTCATCTGCCACCTCCTCTCCCACAGCAGTCCCTTTTCAGAGACTTCAAAGCAGTGCTCTCCAGTTATCCCTGTGCCATGTCTTCCAGCTATGCCCAGTTATCCCATCCTATGGGATTTTAATTTTGTTTTCTTAAGATACCTAGAAGTCTCACTCCATGTTCAGGCAGCTCCAGCTGGAGCACCCTGCTGGAAACCATCCTGACCTGGGGCATTGCTGAGAATAACTTGTATTTCTCAGCCTGACAGAAACTCCCTTCCCTTCTTTCCCCAAGCCACGTGCTATTCCTCACCTCACCACAGCACCGCTGAATATCCGCTCAATGATTCTGTTTGACAAAGCTGGAAACAAGGAAAACACAGAGAAAATGAAGCTCACAGGAATAACTACATTCAGTTCTTCATGATGAATCCACATGAAGCCCTTTCTCATTGTTAAAAGAAGGCTCTAACCACACTGCCTGTCTAACCACCCTCTGTTTAGCAGCATTTTCTAAAACCCCAAGATGATTCCCCCAGTGCTCTGCCTTTGTGTCCTTCCAAACACCACAGTGTCCCACAAAGATGGCAACTGTTATCTGCATCCTTGGAAATAGGCATGTTACTCCTACTTTGCTGCAGTAGGATCTGTCACATAGAAGAAGGAGACTATCCCAGTGTGTACTGCAAAAGAAGTTCAGTTATCAAGCAAAAATGATACATCAAATTCCTACAAAATGCTTTTGAGGAAAGGACAGGCTGTGGAAACTGTGCTACAGGGAAGGGAAGACAATGAAACACCAGCATAAAGGTGAGGCTCTGCCAGCCAGGAGAAATGTGGGATAGACTGTTATGGCAGAGCAAAAGCCAAGCAGCAGGTACCAGTTCTGGGCAGGATTTGCACAGTGACCTCACCATCCCAGGCAGCCAAGCCCCACCTAGACTCCTCCTACACATTCTCCATCACTCCTGTGGTCCTGGCACGGTTCTGGCACTGCAGCCAGGCAGACCCAGCCTGCCCTACCCACAGGTGCCCTGGCATAGCTGACAGGCTGCTGGGCACTGCACCCATGGCTTCTCCCCTTAATCCTTGGCTCCCCAGCACCTTAGGGCTCTCAAGCCTCCTGTGCAACAAATACTCCATTCCACACTGCAGCTTCCCAGCAGGGACCAATCTCCCATATCACCCATCCCAAGGGAGGCACTTCTTCAGCCTCAAAGAGTTAATTTTTATTCCATTAATTTATCTATGGCCCTTGAACCTTCAAAAACAAATAGCATCTGCTCAACTTCTAGAAAGGAAGTTCCATGCTGAACTGCAGAGATACTCTCCAGAGTCCATCTGCAAGCTGAAATCCCCCGAGCTTCACTGGACTCTGGAATCCTCTCATGCACAATTAGATTGCACTTCAACAATCTCTGAAGTTCACACAGGGTCATCCTTCTTGTCCCTACTTCTAAGTTCCTGCAAAGCCCTCAGTAAATAATAAACAAGTTTCAGGACATTATTTTAGCCTGTCCTCCTGGCAGGGACCCACACATTAACAGAAGCTCCATCTGTAGCTACTCATGCAGAAAAGAGCGTGTCCTGCAGCTCTCTGTGTCTAAGCTTGTACAACTCCTTCTCTAAATCAATGTTTATTTAAGAGATGGGTGGCTACATTATAACTTTTTCTCTGAGGTATCAAATCGACCAAATCAAAAGCAGGCTTTATTCTTCAGTAGGAACTTTCTGTTTTCAGCAATGCCCTCACCCCATCACATTTGCAGGCAGCATACCTTGATCACTGTACCTAGCCAGGTCCTTCTGGCTGATGTAAAGGTCATGGTCAGTATCCAGCTCCCAGAATTTGCAGTATATAACATAAAAGTGCTCATAGGAGAAGTAATCTGTGATCTGATTTATGTCATCCTCTTCTTCCAAGAGAGCAAGAGTCTGAAAGAGTACAAATACAGTGGGAAATTAAACCTGGATGAAGAGGCAGCTCAACAGCTGAAGGGCTCCAGTTTCTTAGCAAGCTGGGTGAACACAGCCCTGAGAACTAACCCAAAGTGCAGCCTTCCCCCAAAAGATGTGGTTGCTGTATTCCTCAGCAGGTATTTACAGAGCACCTGGGTTGGCCATCCCACTTAGCACAACATCTCTGCTACTCCTGTCAACCAGTTTTGCTCATTTTCAGCTCTAGTGAAGAGTGAGGCAGAAAAACAGGAACATTTATCTGCTGTGTCAGCTGGGATCCATGGTCTGGGAAACAATCCTGACCTCCACCAGAGACTCTGAGAGCCACTTCCAGCAGCAAATCCACAGATTTCCACAGGAACTGAGATATGTCTTTACACATCACACACCCCTGTCTGCCTCCTGAAGGGCAAAATCAAGTCTTGAACAAGACTCACACCTGCACTGGGACAGGTGGGATGGACCCCAAACTAATCACACCGACTTCCCTGTGCTGTTGCAGGAATCATTCTGGTTTAACTGGGAGGCTCAGACAGATGTCCAACCCTAACACCTGCTGACATATCTTATTAGGTAACATTTAGTGCTAACATCCATGTTTTCATGGATTCATATTTCACTTTACACCTCCCTGTCCTTCCCAGCAACAAGAGGGCATTGCATGTTTCCCACTGTCACCTCCCTACTTTTCTTCTTGGTGCTGAGGCCACAGGACACCAGAAGCCTTCTTGTCTAATAAATCATGGCTCCAGTGAGCTGCAGGCCTGGCCTCC
This sequence comes from Pseudopodoces humilis, assembly GCF_049639895.1. Taxonomy (NCBI): domain Eukaryota; kingdom Metazoa; phylum Chordata; class Aves; order Passeriformes; family Paridae; genus Pseudopodoces; species Pseudopodoces humilis. The sequence continues at coordinate 5,882,825 of NC_142210.1, read as the reverse complement.
CCTGCCCTCACAGCCTCTCCCAAGGGAGCAGGCAAAACACAGCCTGAGCTATCCCAGGGAATGGTGTCCCCAAGCAGGCAGGCACAGTGGCCCTGCTACCCATAAACCATAAAAAACAGATGTTGTGTTATGTATTGGCACTGGTATTTCAATATCAACTTCCAGCCACCTCCATATACAAGGAATTCAACTGAATCCAAACACAACTCTCACAGCCTGCTATCCACCAGGTTCAGTGAAATTTCTGGCAGGGATAACAGGATGGCACTGCCAGACCTGCAGTATTCTGACTTGCTGACACCAAAGTCTCAACACCTTTGATCCATCACTCACTGGCTTCTCCAGACTGTGTGTGCCTCTATCTCTCTCTCTATTTACAGATGACAATCACTCGGGGAGCTTTTGCCACAACTATTTTTTAATTTTGTAGTTTACACCCAAAGATGAGATTTACACATGCAGCAAGGAGTTGAACTTCCCTGCTGCAGAAGATGAAAGGCAAAGTAGATATGGAAGGAGAAAAATAGAGTGTTTAAGGGGAGAAAATGAGTGAATAAAGATGCTGAATGATCTGGGGAGATTTATTTGTTTGGGAAGGAACAGGGATCCCAGGGCTTGGACTGGCATGAGCCAATTCAAAGGAGCACTAATTTTTCCAGTAGCTGATGGGGTCAAGTAGGGGAGATGACATCTCAAAGGAGAAAGAAAGCAAATTCATACTTGAGGGGTTTGAGGAAGACAGCATACTACACCTGGAAGGGCAAACAGGACACAGGAGGGAAATGCCACTGTTTTAGCCAGTCCTTCACCTTTCAGCCTCAAGACTTTCTGGCTCTTTAGACTGGGCTGGATATGAGCAGCCTGGGACAGTTTTAACCTGATGCTCTTTTGGGCAAAATACACAAGAGGACAGATATCCAGATCATGACATAAGGACACACTGCAGGCACTGGAACAAGAACTAAGCTCTATTCATTATCCTGTGGAGATCAGCTCCCAAGGTGCCTCGTCCTGCAATTGCAGAGATGTTCCTGACCAGCTGTCAGTGGGCTGAGGGCTGCCTAGGAGACAGGAAATTGGCTCTCCTACCCCTGGCACTCCTGCAGCTCTTCTTGGCTGCTTGTGAGCCACTTCACATAGGAGCAATGCTGTGTCCTGCTTCCCTTCCTGCTGTCAGGACCAGGAGCCAGGTTGCTGCTCCTTGTGGCCTCAGAGCTGGAGCACCCTCACGGCCTGACCTTTTCCCAGTGCCCTGGAGCCACTTCTGTCCCTGCTCTTCTCACCTCAACTCAGACACAGCTCCTCCAGTAGCCCCAGCAGACTCCTGGCAGTGAGCACCTGGCTCATCCCACTGCAGCCCAGGTACAGCTCCCTCACCACGCAGCCACAGGAACAAGGAATGCTGCACTCTAGACCCTATTCCCACAGAAACCCACATACTTGCAGGAAGTTGCTTTTCCTCAGCTCTGTTAGAGTGATCTTCCCCGACCAGGATCGATTGACTGTGTAGAATATCCTCTGTATAACCTGCAACATATGAACAGTGCTCTTGAAATCAACTCCTGTAACACAGCAGATTGGGAATTTTAATGCAGTACCTTGGTTTATTCACTTAAGGAGACCTCTTTTGAACATGTTTCATGATTTTTCTGTAATACTACTATCTTTAACTGACTACACAGTCTGAAAGCAACATTTGCTTCTTAAACAGTATTATCCCTTTCTAGTCTGAAAACATTTTCACTGCTCTAAATTCAGCTCTTTGGCCATGCAGATGTATTATTTATGTCAGGGAACATGTTCAAAGTGCTGCTGAATCACTTTGAGCTTTTCACATTTAAGGGGACATAGTTTGCATGGATCCCCAATGAAATAGGGTTATAGGAAAAAAAAAAAAAGAAAAAAAAAGAAGAAAGAACTTTTAACTCTTCTGGTTCCTGCAGAGGAAGCAAGACATGTAAATGAAAGGCACAGTTAATGTCTGACCCACTGTAACTCTAACAATTTTGCCTATAACAAAGTTCCCAGTGCCTCTGCTGAAAGCAAGCAGGAGAGGTTCTGTTTGCAATTATTTTGGGCAGGTGTTAACCTCATTTGCCTCCTTTCCTCCTTTTCTGCCTCTGGTGAACGCGAGCAAAAATCATGGGGGAGAGGCACAGAACCCTCAGAAGCCAAAAGCAAACAGCTCCCAGTGTGAGACTGAGCTCACTCCCAAGCTCCTCAAAAAGCAAACAGCCCTTCCCAATCTGCTCCTTGTCAGTTGTCAAGTTTCATCACAGAGTGGAGAAAACAAATGTGTGACCAAGCACACGGAATAAACCTAACAGGGCAAACAACAACAAATAAGTAGCACTGGCATGAGAAAGGAGGAATAGAATTAATTTGACTATCAACACTGAAATCTTGTGGACCAAACCTTTGATGTCTCTGACATGTTTGCATGTTACCCCAGAATTTTGGTAAACTTTAGTGCACGCTATTCCAACACAAAAATTAACTTTACACAACAGTGTGGACATTATAGGGATTAATCCAGCTAGCAGATACAATGGGATGGATTTCTCTTTTAGCCAGAACTAGTTTCAAGTGGGCAACCACTACTGAAGGGCCATCTTTGGACTCAGTCAAACAAGTGCTGGTTCTTAGTCCAGAACAGATCCAGAACCAAGTATGAGATTGCTCCCAACAGTGTGCTTTGGGATGCACAGTGAGACAGTAATTGATGACGGCACACACAACTCTGAGAGCAACAAGAATAATGCGAGGATTCAAATGTACCCTGAAGAGAATTGAAAAATTCAGCTTAGCTGAACATGACACCTTTTGGTGACACTGCAGGCCTTTCATCACTCCAAGCCTAAAAGGTGGATATCCTTTTAAAGCTAGGTGTCATTTTAATTAAAAACAGACAAAAAAAACCCAGATCTATCCTAACTGTAGCAACCACTGAGCAATGTTCTGTGGCCTGTGTAGCACAAGAGGTCAGACTAGGTAATCACAATGATCCTTTCTGGTCTTAAGCACAATGTTTGTTTTTTTTCATGCCTCTGGCAGCCACTGCCATTCTGGTCTCTGTTTCTGGACTTTGGCTTTGTCAGCTTGCACAAGAGCTCAGAAACTGGAGTGGTCTCACCTCACACATCACCCATTATCACATCTGACAACTTTGTAGCAACTCTCAAAAATACAGGGTGTTCACACCATTCCAAGGACTCAAAAATAGCAATCCCAAGAATCAGAAACAGGACCCTATACCAGTAATTCTTCTTTTCCTCTGCCTGCAGGGTAATAAAAGACAACTATTCCCATTTGTGACATAAACTGTTTGTCTACCAGACCACATTGATAAAGATGTTCCATCTCCTCACCTATTTGTAAAAATAAGCCATTCAGAGGTAAAATGGGATCTCTTTTCATGTCTCTTACCATGTCCAGTCACTCAGTGAAGGCTTTATTATTCAAATAATGGCCCACATTTTTCCCTGGGCCAGTACATAGTATATATATCTCACTATTAAATCTCAGTACTTCTCTTTTTCTTTTCAAGGTTGTAAACACCAAGCTGTCAAAAAAACCATTTGGGAAACATCCTAGAACATCATTACCCAGCCTGAGATGATATGCAACATGCAAGTCACACTTGTCTCTTAGGCCATAACTGGCTTCATTTGTCTGAGTTCAGTACACAACCATAGACTCAGACTCTATCTTGCGTTGGAAGAGGGCACAAGGATCATGGAATCAAATTCTTAATTAGCCTTTGGAAAGAGGAGCCTCTTTCTACTTGCCCATTATCTCATGTAATTGACTTCCAGGCCCAAACCATTCATGGATGTGTTCCAGACCTTTCCCCAATCTTCCCACAGAAGAACAAAAGCAAGACCATTTCTGGACAAAACAGGAAGCTTTATTAATCCCTGTGGCCATTGTCCCGTTACACATTTGCATTGGTGCTACTGTATAAACTGAAGTACTTTTCCACAAGCTTTAATCCTTGAATTGTTTTTAGCTCACAGCTTTCCAAGAGCAGCATGCACTGCTAACTCTGAGCCTGGTTTGAAAACTCGGGTAGAAGTCACACTAAAGCTTTACAACAAATGCCACAGGACATTCTGTGATGTTCTGCATCATCTTCACCAGCTTTTGTCTCTGTTGAAACAAACACAACTGGTTTAGTGACCAATAAAACAGATATGATACAGATAAAATTCCAGCTTGTTGTGTCCAAAAACCCCCTTTAAGAGGTTCTAAGGTGGCAATAAGAACTGAAATGTGCATTCACATCTTACCCATCCTAGACTGTGAGGTCATTCTCCAGGAGATTTCAGCCAAGTCATGCTGTACCCAGCAATGAACACAAAACCCCGTGTCTTTATGGCCCTTGTCTGTAACACAAACATGAACTGTAATTCTTGTGAGGCAGCAAATACAGCAATCTGCCTCTGTAAGGAGGTATAAGGCACTCTACCTTGAAACAACGAAAATGATCCAAGTGGTCTCAAAATCCAAGGATAAAGCTGTTTCCTTCATTGCCTTCTGGTGAAAATACTGGATTTTGTAACATTAAAGAGGGATGTGCTGTCTGTGAAAGGAGAGGTGAGCAATAGGAACTCCTGCTATCAGAGAGCACAGCCACTGCTGCAGAGGACCGAGCGCTGCCCCTCCAGACGGGCACAGCCTGCCCAGCAGCCTCCTGCCTCCCCAGGGGCTGGCCCTGCTCCAGCCCAGGGGGATTCTGCTGTCGGCACAGACCCCCAGGGCTGTCCTGAGAGCTGAAAGGCATCTCACCTTTGTCAGGTGTGCTGCTCCACAGCTCTTTCCTCAGCTACAGGCACCATCATTCCCTGCTGCCTTTGGAGCAAGCCTTGGAATCCACCTCTGTCCCAGCACTGCCAGTAAAGGATGCCCAAAGGCTCCAACTGCAGCAGGACAGCACAGCAGACATACAAGCAGGATCAAGAAGCTCTGAGGAACTTCATGTACTTATGCAAGTCTGGTTCTGCGACTGCTTTGGTGACAGAGCACCAAGACCAGGCACCAGGAAAGTGGTGCAAAAGGAGAGAGGAAGGAAAAGATGCTGCCCTTTAATAGCAGCCTGCACTTCAGTTATCTGGAAGTTCAGCTTCACACAGTTGGCCTCAGCCACACCATGCAGTGCCCCTGGTGAGTCCAGAGGGCAGCAAGGGTGATCATGTGAGGAATTATTCTACAAAGACATTTGTTTTTCGCCTGAAAAATACAGGAACAGTGTGTGGCTTAAGAAGAACCCATAAAAGCAGATGCAGAGGATTGCCTTTGTCAGCAGCCAAGGCAACCACACATGGCATTGACCTGTGGATATTGTAGTCAGAAACCAACCCTAGTGTGACCTTAAACCTTTCAATCTCACCCTTCCATGTACTTGAAACACCAAATACCAGGGTGCACATGCCACAGGGACCTTCCCACATTCACCCATTCATGTGCCTCTGCAATTACCTGGCCATTCCTATACCTGTTGTGGCTTAATGTTTATGTTGTCTTGCTCCACAGGGACTAAACATTGATTATACACTGCTGTTCACTATCGTGTTCAAATACATCTAAAACATTTAGAATGGATTCTCATTATATATTTTCATTAGTGTGACAGTTCAGGGTTTGCCCTGAAGAAGTGTCTTTGTGCCATCTGCTCCTTACAGGAAAGGAACAAGCATGTTTGTGCCAGGAGCCTCCCAGCTGCCATGTGTGGTGCAGCCCCAGGCAGGCCCTGGCAAACAAACAGAAGAAACTTTAAGCCCTGAGCCATGTTGGAATGCCGCTCCCACCAGGTCTGACATTATTTGAATTTGCTACTGCTGCAGAGATAAAACTTCCCAACATTTATACCTTTTATCCAGATTCACAAGCAACATGAGTCAAGCTCAAGGCTTAAAAAAGCTGCAAACACACTTAGGTAAAGTATCAGCCTAAGTACTGACTGCTGAGCTGGAACAAAGCTACTGAAACAAACCCCAGCCACAAACCCAGTTACAAAAGCTTGGGGAGAGAGAGCCTGGACAGGCGTCCTGGCAAAAGAAAGGTCAGACAGAAGATCCCTGGAGGCAAAGAGCACTTTGTACTGAGCAAAGCCTCAATGACAGAAACCTTCAAACAGGCAGCCTTCCATGTCTCAGCAGCCCAGCAAAATTCAGCGTGACTTAGCAGCTCCCAAAGACCAAAGAACTTATTTTCCATTCATCAGGCCAAAAAAGATTTTCATAGGTTTGCTTAAGACCAGAAACAACCACTATTAACCTTTGGAATAACCCCTCGCACACACAAGCAGATTACTTTTCTTTTGGAAGCATTTGTTAAAATACCTCATGGTCAGTAATATCAAAAACACTTATATTTTTAATTAACTGAAGGATTTGCTGGTAGGAACAGTGACAGATCCCAAAGGGAGGCAGAGGCATCACAGGGGATCAAACAGGCAGCCTACCGTTGTAATATATCGGGAATGGAACTCTGGAGCATCCTTCAGGAACGTGAGGCCAGGATGTGTTTCCACCACATCCTGCAAGGTAAGAGAAAATGAAATGAAATAGATTTTCTTCTCCTTTTAATGTTTAGAACTTACTGGGTTTACAAACCAATTATTTTTGGTTACTCTTGCAACTATTTGCAGCATTAACAATAAAACTGCAATCTTTTTATCTATCAAGTGAACCTTCTATTACAGTAATATAATGCATTTGCTGGGCAATACGCACCTGGTGGGCCAGTTTGATTTACTTAAGGACAGAAAAACAAAGGAAGAGAGTTAGTGAGTAGATGAAAACTCATTTTCATTGAACGAGACAAAAATTAATTAGTTGACCATGCAACTATCTCCTCTCAAAAGATTTTTGTTTTCCTCCATTCATTGAAAACATTAACATTTGTAAGAACTAGGTGTCAGAAATAAACATTCCTTGAGAAAGACTCCTGTGTCCAGTGAAAGCTCTGTGAGCCTCAGAATGCTTACAGATACAATTAGTGCTTTTCCAAAATTCACTTGGACTGTGTGTGGAGAGGCCTCTTTCTCAAGACCAGTTTTTTATAAGTCAAACACTGGCTCACAATGCCAAATCTGCATGATCAAATCCATGGAGAAACTGCTCAGATCCTGAATGAATCAGTTCAGATCCTGTATGAATCAATGCCTGTGTAATTTCTCCATGTCTGACTCCTCTACACTTTAAAGGTGTTCCAAGTTCTGCCGTTCCATGCCATGGTGCCCTCAGGGGTGTGACATGCCCAAATTTTGGGTACTATAACAGGATGTCTCAGATGGTGGCGTAAATCAGGGTAATTTTGCTGATCTCTGGCAGACTGACAGACAGGACTGTGCATGCCTTGGATTGCACCAGGAACTGAAGAGCAGAGCTGCAATCCACCAGGAAAGGCAGTGTGCCCAGTGGAGAAGAGATGAAGAGCAACATGAGAAAATTTACTCATCACAGCCCCAGTTCTGTTTGAGAGACAGAAACAGCCAGCGCAGACACAAAATCTTTCCACAAAGCAGCATCTCCACAGAGGTTTTACCCAGAGGGCAACACAGTGTGAGAAATCTAGGGAAGTGTGGAAATGATCAGAAAATGTGCAATAGCTGATCAGAGGAGCAGATGGACATGATTTACAGACACTAGAGAGAAGTCCTAGGGCTACCCAGAGCCTGCCTAAATGGCCAGAAATAATTAAAACAACTATACTTTATTAAAAATTAATGGAAGGGAAAGAAAGACATGAAATGAGGATGTGTAGATTTAGCCTGAATATTAGGAAAAAAATATAAGCAGTGAGATTTGTGCACCATCAGGTTTAGAGGCATATACAGAACAATTGGAACTGCAGAAATTTTGCTGAGATTTCCATGTGATACTATATCTGGTAGTTTGGCTAGACAAATTCAATTATAACTGTCTTGCCAAGCAACTTTTATAACTTTTCCAATAAGCTTTTATATTGTGCTTGACTATCAACAGCAACAAGCATTTTTCCCAATATCCACATAGAGAAATGGGTTTAATTCCAGCCTGGTTACCAGGCACTGATAAATATGAATCCTGGCAAGAGACCAGTCCTCAGTGCCTTTAGCAGCTGGTTTGACACTTAAGCACTTACTAAGCTTATTTCTAGTTCTCTCCAAAATTAATTCCACCCAGATGCTGTTCAAACCAAAGGTCTTCTCGTCCTTGGTAAACATTTAATGCCATGGAAATAAAGAAGGTGCCAAGTGAACATAGCTCTGTGCCCACCATCCCTGCGGAGCTGTGGCAGTACCTGGAGCAGTGGGATGAAGTCCTCCTGTTGTAGGCAGTCACAGCCAGGCTTTGCCAGAAGGGAAGTGAACCTGGAGGCATCGTCGTGGCAGTTCCGCAGGATTCTGCAGGAGAAGGGAGGAGTTACTCCCAGCCCTTTGCACCTCCCAACCTGCCAGGTGTCCCAGGAGGGTCACAAAGGTCTTACAGCACAATACACTTGTGCTGGGACTACCAGCACTTCCTTTAAAGCCTTTCAGCTGCACCAGGGCACCCAGAGGGGATTTTTTGCAGGTTAACACTGCTGTGGTAAAGCAGGTTTCTTACTAAGCACCTGTGGAATCAAAGTAACCTGACTCTTGCCAATGCTGCAGGCTCACTCCAAGAGAACAGCACCAACCCAATGGGATGCCACAGGGATGTGCTCTTCAGTGGAACCCCTCACTACACTGCAATATTTAGGGAGATTGCCAAACTACAGGGACTGAATATTCACACAGAAAAATCACTTTTCAGAAGGAAAAAGGGCATGCCCTGTTAATTATAGCCCATCTGGAGCTGTGCACCAAAGCCACAGAGAACAGCCTAATGAGGGCATCAGCAGGACTGAGTATTTGGAGAAGTGTGTAAACTCAGTCCCCTTTGGTTAGCAGCATGCATCTGACACACCAGTTCTTGTCTCTGTTTTCTTCTTACACAAAATACTGCACTGGCCAAAGGCATCACAGGTATGTGATTTGCTCCAGAGAAATTCATGAAGAGAGGAATTCCATGCCATTTACCAAACACTGCTAACAGAACACATTTGGATTTATCAAACACTATGTTGTTCACATAGTATTAGGGAAACTCAGAAAACAACACTGTTTTCTTCATTAAGTGTGAAAATACAAATGCACTGTGATCATTTGCTGTGAGTGATTATTCACCACTTTCCTCTCCTGAAAGTGTACGAACATAGTACTGAACTGGCTGTAGTTCTCCAGCAGAGATCACACTAACTTGTTTCCTGCTAATTCTGGCCTCATCATCTCATCATCCTGGGAAAGCCAGACTTGACAAAAAAAAAAAAAAAAAAAAAAGAAAAGGTCCTTTTAAATAAGCAAAAAAAATATTTCAGAATTCTGTTGGCTGCACATTCATCTAATAGTAGCTGTCAATTAACAGATATATTCTACATCAGCTGCAGAAAGAGGTGCTAATGGTTCACCTTAAAAAAAAATCTGGCACATAAAGATGAATCCCAAAGCCCTGTTTTAGCCAAAACCAGGATCTGACATTCAAAGTGTTTTATACTGAGCAATTCCTATAGACTTGAGAAGCAGTGAGCATGTGACATTTTGAGAAGTCAGTCACCTAGTAAGAAAACTGAAAATAGGCTTAGCAACTAGAGATACCTGGTTTAAATTTACACCTGTGTTCACATAGCTGCAGTTGAACTTTACCAGAAATACTACATTTCTTTTTTTTCAGCTTTCCAGTGAAGATTTTCAAACCGTCAGAGGGGAAAAGGAAGGGATAAAAAAATACTATCTTTCTAAAAGAGCAATTAAGTAAGAAAAGCATACAAAACTTGGCTTGGAAATGGGGTAGTTAAAAGGATACAGAAGAGGGACATGACCACAGTCTGTAAATATCTGAAGGATGTGAAAGTCAGAGAAGTGAAAATGTGGTATCATACATTAGGGATTAATTAGAAGTAATTGGAGGAACCTAAGGAAGGAAAATATATTGTCTGTGTCAAGACAAACTTAGAGATCACAGTCACCCCTAACATTTTTGTAATTTTGCCAGGGTAACTAGAAGCTGTTTTGACAACATCATCACAGGAAATACTTTGGGAATTCAGGGTTAAAGGCTACATCAAGAATCTGAAGAGCAGTTGTTAAGTAAAAAATTAAAACTCTCTTTGGAGAGGAGATGGAGACGCTGTTCAGGTGTTTCACAAAGTACACTAAAGCCTGAATTGCCCTGGAGGGAAAAAGATTAGGCAAGAGACCAAGTCTGTTCCACGTCAGAGCTGACTCCAAGCACAATGCATCCATCCAGAGCTCTCCATTTCCACAGTGTGGACTGTCAAACCCCACAGGTGAACTCAACAGCTTGCTTGGGGAAGGCAGTAACTAGTAAAGCTCCCAGAGTACCCCATTGTATGATGATGTTTATTTCCACATTCCTCTTTATGTCCTGTAACTATCACACACCTCTCCCAGTTCCCAAATGGCACTTGCTTAGTGCACCAGGGTAAAGCAATAAGGCTGGGCACAAATATACCCCAAACCCACAGACAACTACCAGCTATCTCAGAATAGCTACCATTTCTGGGGAGCTTGTAAATATATTTTATACACTAACTAACTCAAAACATCTTACTATCTATACAATTACTTCCAAGTTTGTGGATGTCACATGGAAACAAGTGTTCAGAGAGTTTGGGGGAAAAAAAAATCTTAAGCTGATGGAGATTTTTAAGCCGCTTAAAGAAGAGAAAAATGATTTGAAAAGCTTGGAGGAAAAGAAGGAAAAAAAAAATAAAAATACTTGTAAGGCAGGTTGATCTCTTCTTCCAGAAAGAGAGTTTTGCATTTGCTATACTCACTTTCTCCACATGGAAACGAAAGAGTGCACAGAGACATGTCCTGTCCTCTCTCCCCCTGATGCACTGAACAGAGGTGCTTTCCAGTAGAGTGGGCAGCCACATATCTGTAAGGAAAAACCAGGGCAAGGAGGAATATAAAAGCAGTCCCAAGGAGAACCTGCTTGTTTACACACCAGATTCACCACTGAGACTTTACATAAGGGAAACAAAATGGTAATGGTTTTCTGACTCACCTGTGTGCCATTTACTGAATGCCAAGGTTGAGAATTCATACATAACTTTCTACTTTGTCACGTACCTTTTCAAGTGGCTGAGAAACACGTCCTCTCAGGCTAGGAAAAGGATGTGGACTGCTCAAGCTCTTAAGCTTTGTCTGAACTGTTTAGCACAATTCCCTAGGAAGTGGAATGGAGAGACAGGCACCTCCTTGCAGAAGGACACTCACACCAGCTACATCATCCACCCACTCTAAAAGAGGATGGCCCATTCTCATATGGTAGGGATGATATCTCACAGGCAGCAAGGGAACCTCAAGTCTAACTACAGACAATTAATGTGTAAATGCCTAAAGGTGAAGTAAACCTCATCCTGCAATTTTCAGTGCAGTGCCTTCCACCCAGCACAGTCCATTCTTTCCAACACTGCAAGGTCTCAACAGGGGAACACAAAAATTAAAGAACACATGGAAAGAGAATGATTCCAGCCAAAGGACTCCCTGACCAGCACTTTTGAACCAGCCTCTGCAGAAGCTGCTGACTCTCAATGGCAGTCCATGAAAGTTCTGACATTGTGGACTCTCTGAGGCCTTGGCAAAGCAAGGCTTGGCTTGGAAATGGTGTCAAACATTCAGCTGCTCACACTGTCAAGCACCAACTCTTTACCACAAAGACCTTTCCAGCCACTGTCCTAACTCCAGACAAGTTATCAGAATATCCACAAAACACTGCCTTTGGAGGGAGTGCAGCTGACTCAAGCCAGATTCTTGCAAGAAGGATTTTACAACAAATGGAAGCAGGAATGTTTTGAAGAAGCAGTTGAGGCATCATTTCTGCCACAAAGCCTCTTTCACCTCTCCTGTTAAGCAGGACTATCCTGCAAGTCCATCCTCATCCCTTTGTCCACACCTGCACATTTCTTTGGGAATCTTAATCAGCCCAAGAACTGCTTTTGGATTTATCCATTTCTATGTCAGGTAGCTGTGCCTCTACAGGTGTTTGGCTCCTCTGAGGAAAGAATGATGTTTATTTTTTGTTGTTTTCTTTGTGTAGCTGGTTTTGAAGCATTTATTTCAGAGCTCCAAATGGCACCTTTGACAATAATCCCACAGAACAGAACCCAGCATTACAATAACTAAGTGGCAGGGAGCACATACGTGTAGAGACCAGATGGAAATGCAGAAGTCTCTTCTGCATCATCCTCTTCCTTTTCCCTGTTCAAACATTTTCTGATCAAAGAAGATTTCCTATTCATATTTTCAGAGCAGGTTTACAAATAATGAGACTGTATTCCTTTAAAAACAAAGAAAACCAACTAGTCTCTCCTTTCAGGAAAGCCTTCCTTCTTGCAAAACAAGTGCTGCTCTTGGAGAGAGCATAATTGCTCAGTTTACAGTGCCAGAGACTCATTCAGGGCAAGCTGATCATCTAGGATGTGTCTGATAAATGCTGGTTTTAGATCAGCAGCACTGCAAACTGCAGCTGAAGGAGAGGGAAATAGAAGGGACCATGTGCAGTACACTCCCACACAAGTGCTGTGCGCTGTCCCCTGAGGGCAGAACTCATCACAAGCTGTACCACCTGCCCTGTGGATACTGAACTTGCATGGCTCAGGGGCTGGGGGCTGACTGGACATTTCCCCCTTCCACATCCAGGGAGCTGGAGGCTGGAAGCTGCTTCCTCACACAACATTGCAATAGCACCTACAGCTCATGCTAGCTGAGCAGGATAGCTACAAAAAGCCACAAAAAGGGCAGCTGATACTACCTGAAGCCAAAGAGGCAGACAAGTTTCTGCTTTGAGCTTCTCAATCTTCTGGGCAGAAATATGAAGGAATAAACAAAAATACAATTTGTATTTACTAAGAAATCTTAGAGAACTGCTTCATAAATCAAAGCAAGAACAAACACACACATCTGATGTGACAATCAGCAAACTGAGCTCGTTTTTGTTTACTATTATCTCAATCTAAACAAAAAACTTCAGATCAAAAGGATGATAGTTCTTTTTTTGCCCTACAACAGCTGTGAGATAGACTGAAACTAAAACAAAGTATCTCTCCCAAAATTAAAAACCTAAAGAATAGAATCATAGAACCATTAAGGTTGGAAAAGATCTCCAAGACCATCAGTGGTTACCTTAGCAATTTTCCCCATTTCACAGATGTTTGCTTTTTCATCTTCAAACTCTGTAAAGGCCTCTTCAATCCTGGCAATGATTTCATCATGGTTAGTGCAGACATTTGGGAGTCCTTTAGGGAAGTAGAAACGTGGAATGTTTATGGGCACAGGGGTACTGCTGGTGGCTTTATTCACAGGCAGAGGAGTGTAAGTGCTAACCACAGGCTGCAGGGGGGCTGGGGATGAAGTTCCTGCCTTCTTCTCTTGTTTACTTTGAGCCTGAAAATAAAATGAATAACAAACACATTTTAACATCATGGTACACAGAGCAGGAAAAAATAGTTTGTGCTTCCAGTAATTAGAAGAAAATTAAAGCCCACCAACAATTAAATCATGGCATGGGGATAAAAATGCACCTTAAATAGGCAATTAAAAATTCCTGCATTATGAACCAGTGTGAATTTAGGATGGGCCACACCTGCTTTTATGCCATCTCTGAGCATTTTACATATATAGCTGTGGATCATGATTTCCTACTGAGTCACAGGAGAACACACTGCAACTCAGTGTGTTCCACTGACCACAGACAAGAACAATGTTTTTTCTTCTCATGCTGGTCTTGGTCTTGTCATTCTGCCCCATGAACAACAGTTCCTGCTCTTTAGTATTTCCCCTCTGAACCAGAGCACCCACCCACACAAATGGCTTGCCTAAAGTATGTGCAAGCTTACATTCAAACAAGGACATTATCTATCCCTTGGGCACATAAGTAGTTTTGCCAAAGCACTGCTTCAGAGATAAATTAAGAAAAGATTTTCAAGACTTCCTTCTCAATTTCAGCAAGCCTTTTATTCTGTGCCCAACTTAAACAGTCCCAGACCTAATTTTGTCAAAGGTACTAAGCACTGGTAAATCAATTTTTCCATCAGGAATTAGGAGTAGCCAGCAGAGTGTCATTAGGCACTCACATGATGTCTTTTCCTCATTCCTGTCGGAAACAAACACATGGCTGATCTGCTGATCCCCACTGGATCCCCTCTCCAATGGATCTCTAGTTCTAGCTCTGCATCAAAGACAGCATTTGTATTTAAGTACACAATGAGACTCTAAACCAGGGAATTTTTCAGACATGGGAGGGACCATTTTTTAAACTTTGACAAGTAACTACAGTATAAGCTGCAAAATCAGCTGCTGGAATATGGAGGGATGAGGAATTCCCTGCTCCCCCACGGAGACACTCCTTCTTGGGAAAAGGCAACAGGCTTTCCCACTGCACAATGGTTCCAATGCAAGAGTTCTATTAATGTAACAACATATGTGATAAGGCTCAGAAGGCAACAGTCAAGTAAATACAGCTGTGACTTTCAGTTTGTTTATTCTAACTATTTTTAAAAAAAAATGGTTTCAGGATAAAGCAGCCAAGTCTGAGTCCACTAAATCCAGAAGAATGTATATGATGAACTGACTTTGCCTCATTATTTTCTGTAAACTTGGAGCTTTTTTCTCAACACATACTGAATCTCCCAACTAGCCACAGATTTGCTTTCAATAAGGTAAAGAGGTAAGAACTGTAAAAGCTTCTTTAAGCACTACTTTCACCTGCAGTTTATAATACTTTATAACCCATTCATCAGAGACCCATGAAAGAAGAGAGAGAGAAGGATTTTCCTCCTCTTTACTCCTCTGCTTCATGGCTCTTTTTTTAAATGGGACGACCTCTTTCTTCTCCCAAATGCTGTCCCATTTCAGGACAGAAGAAGGGGGTCAGCTCTGAGGCTCAGGGAGTTCCTGGACTCACGAGTGCTGGAGGACAGTGAGCATCAGCCACAGTCACTCTGTCCCGCAGTAGGACAATGAAGGTGATCTGAGGTGGTGGCAGAGGTTAAGCTGGGGAGAGCTGAACACTTACTCTGAGAGCACAGTTGACTGGGTTAAATAAAAGACAATCCTTCTCCTGGCTTCTTTCCTCAGCAGAGCACCAAAAGTGAAGCCCGGACCGAGTGAATGTGTGTAGGGAGGGAGCAGCTGGCCCCAGCTCAGGGATCACACAAATCACCACTTCTGCTTTTACCATCCGCTCTCACCCTGCCTGTCCTGCCCAGCCAGGGGCTTCTCCAGCCAGGACATAGCTCTGCTCAGGAGATTTTCCTTTCTGGATCCCAGCAGAGGGGAAGTCCCTGCCAGTCTCTCACAACACCATATTCATACAAACAATGCAAAGCTGGAAAACGTCGAGGTGCCAACTGCAGCCACTTGACTTCTATAATAAGACTTCAACATCAGTTTGCTCGAAGGCCACTTCTCACAAACAAGTTTATTGCTCCCTAATATCTTCAGGATACGCAGGCCAACACCAGGAGGAACAAAGAGAAATTACTCAAACTTAACAAAAAGTTCCACTAATCAAGATTTCTTTCAAAGGACACTGACTCTTCATTGTAACAATCCATCCCCTTCCCCTACAGTACAAGGGAATAATAAAATTGTCTTTTTGTTTTCTTGGAAGGTGAAGAGTAGTCCCCAAGTAGAGCACAACAGCACTGGGCCATTTTCCTCCCCTTCTGCATTTTACAAACATCCCAAAATGGCACATGGCTTGAGCTGACCATGCTGGAACACAACTCTCCCAGGTCTCCACCTCCCAAAAACCTGAGCAACTCTTCTGCCTCCAGGTACTCCCAGAGCCAGCAATGCTTGGTACCAGCTCACACAAGTCAGGACCACAGAGGATGTATGAATTTCCTGATTCACATCCACCACACAAGCCAGAAGGTCAGATACCTACAGGAGAAATACAGGGAATTCTGCAGGACTTTGAAGGAGGGAGCCTGTTCGGACACAAGTTCCCAAGTGACCTTCCCAGTAAGTCTGACTCACTCACGCCTGCTCAGGGATAGCTGCTTTTCACATTCTGCCTCAGGAATAGAAATACAATTTTTGAACTTTGTCTTCTTCCTCCTCTTAGAAGAAATGAGCTATTTATGACAAAAAGAAAAAAGCAGCAACTAATCCTTGAGGATTTTGTTCCCTAGAACAACATTACAAATTAATACTCTGGGATGGCTATAATCAGATGCAAACCACGATGGACACAATAAGAAGTTGTAATTACAACTTTTTGTGAAAAAAAATTTAAGAAAGAGGTATGACAGGAAATTCTGTGGAAATTCATTGGAAATAAACAGTTTCTTATTGCAAAAAATTAGCCTTAAATGCTGTTTGCCTAGCAGAACACACTTCTCCAAGAGGGATGTGCATTTTCAAAGAGGACAACTAAGAAAGGAAACGACAAATAGTCTAAGAAATCTTTTAGCTTTATTACAATCATTAACAGATAAACTTTTTTCTTTTTTTTGTTCAAGAGAAAAGGTGAGATTAAAGGCCATTTTTAAATACCACTCTAGCATTCTGTAATTTACCCTAACAAAAATCCATCCATCCACTATACACCTTTTGCCAGCCATATAATTTATTTACAGGCAGACAAAAATAGTGACATCTGTGTTATAAATAAACCAGACAGAACTACAGCCTCATTGTAGCTACACAAACAAAGCACAGACTAAACCTCTGCCATCCCAGCCTGTCTCCCCGGGATGTGCCAGTCCCAGCAGAAAACTCCATGGAAGGAAGCAGTATCAACATCAAGTGCTCAAATTCTTTCTACTCCTTCCTCCTGGTCCCAGGCTCCAACAGGGTACTAGGCAATATATTTACCAGTTTCTTGCTTTATTTCCAAGTGGGATATTGTAATCCTCTTTTCTAGGGTACAGTGACTCAGCCTGGGTTCTTGCAGTCCACAGTGCTGACTTAATGTCTCCTTTCATTTTTCAGAGTTCCTGCCTTCCTGAAGTCTGATGGTACCTGGCCACAAGCCATCCTCAAAGCTCATCACTTCTCCAGCACTGGTTTGTATCTATTGCCCAAGACTTGCCCTCCCTGAAGCCCTTTCCCATCAACAAACCTTCTGCTGCCTCTTTCTTACCCATTTCTAAGGTCAGCAATCAAAGGCTCATCTGCACATGGCTCCAGACATCACAGACCTATGAGAAAATGCATTGCTGGAGAGAATATTTTCTTTTAGGAAGCAAACTCACTAGCAGAAACAAAGTCCAATCACAGCAAAACAAAAATGAAAACAAACTACCTAAGTAACACAGAAACCCAAAAGGATTTAGGTAGGAGTAGACACAGTGCTAATTGTAAAGTTGGATCAAGTCCCTCATGGCCTTATCCAGTTGAGTTTTGCAAACAGAAGCCTCCCATGCCTCCACTGACAAGTGTGGCTATAGATCTTGGACACAGCCCCCAGCACCCAGTTCCCAGTTTAGGCTGGGAACCCACTGGCTGAGCAAGAGCCCTGCAGAAAAGGGCTGGTGCACAGGCTGAGCATGAGCCTGCAGTGAGAGCTGACTACAAATAAGGCAAATTATGTCCTGGACTGCCATAGGAGCAAGGCCGGGAAAACATGGGAAGTTGTTATCTCTCTCTGACATTGGCCGGGCTGCATCTGGGTTCCTGGGACCAGTTTAGGGCCTTCCCTTCAAAAAGTGATGGGAACAGACCATTCAGAGATGTAAAGGAGGGAAATCAGAAAGCTGGGATCAGGATCAGGCAGGAGGAGACACTGAGGGCTGGCCCTGGATAGTGAGGGGAAGGCAAGGGATGGGCTGAACAGCCTGCAGCTCTTGGAAGTGCAGTTACAGTGACAATGGAACCAAACTGCAGCTTGGGATGGATAGGCTGGAGGACACTGAGGGAAGTAGAGCCTGTGAGAGGTCACCAAGAGAGGCTGGGTAAATCCCTATCCTTGGGGAAAGCCAGTGCTGATGTGACCCAGTGTTAGAAATAGAATTCCTACAAGTGAGATGTTGGATTAGAGACCTCCCTTCCTCCCAACACTGCTATGGGAGGCTCTCTGATCTGTCCATAAATAGTCTTGCAAAGGATAAGCATAAGAACTGAAATTTCCACCTCCTGAGATAGAAGTTTACCAACACTCTTCTCCCCTGCCTTCCTGGACAACATCTGTGCGTTTCACAAAGCACCTCTCACTCATCTCTCCGCTCTCTATCACCACCTAATCACCTGTTCACCCGCCAGCACTTTTGTTTTCTTACTGGGCCCAGTTATCTCTACTCTCAGCTCATCCCAAGCCCCAGGTAGAGCCCCACAAGGCACAACATTTAACTACAGCTCACTGCTGCCACGTGGGAGAGCTCCCATCCCTGCCCTCCATCTCCAGAGGTCCACTGTCACTCTGGGAACCAATTTAGCCCCCTTGGAAAGGCAGCAAACAGACTTGGCTTTGAATTAAGCCAGCTCACAGAAAGACCTGTGGGGCAAGAGAAGGGTTGACACAGGGTGAGGAGGTAGCAAGAAAAGAAGAAAAAGACCATTTTTTTTGAATACTGCAGGTGCCCACAGCAGTATTTCACTTGCCTTGAAGCAGCAGCCCCAGACCAGTCATTCCTAACACACTCAGCAGCGAAAGTGCTCCTGCTTCACACCGGGCAGAGGCTCATGGACCAAAGCCTCGTCCATTTTTCCAGCTGTTCTACCCAGAGCTCTCATCCCTCCCTGCAAACCCTATCCTGGCTATATCCTTAGTGATCTGGAGAGGGAATTTAGCTGTGCTGTGGTTCATGACGGTCTCTCCAAACTGCTCGGCCCCGCCCAAGCCATTACTGCACATTATTACCTCATCCAATTCTCCCCCAGGGAGTGAAAAACACGTTCCAGAGATTTAACCTCTGAGATGTACTTTAACCTGTCACCAGAACGCATGAAATTGTGCCACGATATGTTTTGGAGCATTTTTAATGCTGTTTCTTAGGAAACGGCTGCACTGCTCCTAATTTCAACTTTTTAACTTCCTCACTGGGTCATCTATTACTTAAATATAGATAAAGCTCAAGATGGGCCGTTTTCAGCAAACTGTGAACCTTCTAAATCTGGAGTGACTACACGTCCATTTGGTGTCCTGGCACATCCAATCTTTTGTCAGTTGTTCCAGAGAGCGAGTATAGCAGCTGGGATTTACCAAAAACATACAGCTGTGATACAATTTCCATTTCTTTGGCTACACCTCTGTGATCTTCAGGGTCTTTTCCAGACTAAATGATTATAGAATCTCCTTCAGGCACAGCCCAGAGAGAGTAGGAAACAGCACAAAGATGCACCTTGAGATGGTAAAATCATAAAATCCAAAGGCAGGTAGACTGGTCTGCACAGATTTGTACACAGCAGACAGCAGAACGTTGTGGTTCTTCCAACATGCAACAACAAACATTCAGAGCAATCACACAAAAAAATCTCATAGAAAACAAGACTTACAATACTTCTCCCCATTATTAAATCACTGCCCTTGCTGTTAATTTCCCCCCTTGTTTACAAAGACATTTTAACTCAGCAATCTAAGCCTGGAAGGTTTATTTTTAAACCTGCTGGTATCTAGCTGCAAATAACTTTCTGCAAATAGACACGCCTAGAGGGGATACAGATTGATTCTCTGATCCAATAAAAAATACAAAAAAAAAAAAGATAAAAGAAATGCCAAGCATCCAAACCTGGGCCTGCTGGAAGGCCTTGAGCCGCCTCTTGAATCGAGATGGAAGAACAAAGTCACAGCCCTTGGAAAGGAAAGCTAGCTCCCCTCCCAGATCTGGGTCTCTCCGCAGAGAACTCTCCTTGATCATCATCCTGGGCAGCTCCTAAGCAGATGCTGACCTTTCCAGAAGGGGCACTGGCACTCTGTAGGAGACCACGTCAAGACCAGCACGTTGCTTTCTTGGTTTTGATTTTTTTACAGGCAAAAAATGACAAATGGCTTCAACATATTATGTCTTCTCTCTCTTCACAAGGACAACATCTAGCAATTCATCTCACTCCTGAAGCCAGAGTTCTCTATTTTAACCAATATTCAAAGTGTCTTTCAGTACCACCAGGATCTTCTGCCGTCTTGTAACACTTTAATTGAGAAACATGATCTACAAGTGAATCTATTTCCCTGCTGGCTACATGACAGACAATCTGTCCTTGGCTTGTAATAGGCCAGGGGTGACATGAGAAAGGAAGCACCCACCACCACTACCAAGAGCTCTAAAATTAGATGCTCTGCAGAAGTGGCTAAATATACCATCTTCCCCAATAGTTCCTATTTTGTGTGCTCCAGTGCTGAGACCTGAGGGGCACCCCTGGGTCAGTCAGGCTCAGCTAGAGTTAAACCAGGCTCAGACAAGGGCCCTGCCTGTGGGATGGCAGTGGTTTGAGGTCCCTGCGGCTGAGGTGATGAAGCAGAGGAGCAGCATTAGTTCCCACTCTTGACTGAAGGCTGTAATTTTCAAAAAACATCATTTTTTCTTTCTTGCTGGAAAAACCGAATCGTCTAGTTCCTTTAATGCCAAGCAATAAGGATGATCATGAAGTCATTCCCAAGCAGCTCTGAAGAAAACCGTTTCCTAAAGACATCAAAATGCATAATTCTTGTTACTCACATTCCAAAGGTAAATTCTCACGAGGCAAAGGCAAAGCAATTCTCAGGGGACAATAGTCTACTTTTTCTCTGCACAACTTGGAGCAAGCAGACTTCAAATCCTTGCTCTAACTTTGCCTAGGCTTCTTAGAAGTGTGTTCTCCCTCCCCTATCGTAAGAATGGTGCTGAACAAGGGCCTAAATCCAATTCTTCCCACACAAAAGAGTCCCATGGAGTGCTTCCCCTACTAGACTGTAAAATGTGAGCCACTCTGCCAGGATGCTACGTTCAGCAACACAGAAAAACACCCAAATTCAAGCTAGTAGGGCTTGCTTTCATCAAGGTATTGCATTTGAAATGCAAAGATCTCAGTGAGCCTCACAACAGAAAGCTTTTACTGGACGTGTGCCTCTGATGTATTTTCCTGGGTTCCTGTAGAAAGCCCTAAGTTAACACAGAGCCCAAATGAGAACAAAGTCTAATGGAGTAGCACAAAGAAGATGGGGAAGAAAAAATAACCTCCAAAAAGAAAAAGGCAGGCAGGAATGTTTGAAGTGGAACTGCCACCAAATAAAGGATGTACAGATCCATATGCAACACATTTGGAACAAATTTGGTTTTTCTTTCTCTGACAATTTTTATCTAAACATTAAGGCAATACCTAAAGAGCCCATGAGGCTGCACTGTACTGGGAGCGCTGCAGATCTCATGCAGCAGCATGTCAGGAGATGATTTATTGTAAATCAACTGTGGCAAGTGATGAATTACTTCATGTTCTGCTTACAGCCTGCAGAGGAAATGAAGCCCAAGGAATGTCTCTGACCTCCAGCTGCATCCAGACCAGCTACAGAGACCTTTGACAGATGTATGCATTAAAGAGACACACTAATCTGGCAGCCACTAGTTAAAAATCCAGTACATCCAAGTACTTTTCATGCTTAAATTAACAAGTCACAAAGGATCTCAGAAGTTTGGGAGGTTTTCACTGATAACCTGAAAAAATGCAAGTAATCCAGAGGCACAGCTCACTGTGGCTGTATTCCAGTGTTTTGGAATAGCAGGTTTCTAACATGCTACTTTCTATCCTCAAAACACATAAAGTGGGTATAAATAAAGATATAGAGTACTATGAGAAATCGACAGTAAGAGAATCTTGTTTCAACAGCTTCAAAGTCACCTGGACAAAACCCACAGCAGGAATGTCTGGTCTCAACAGCCAGACCAACTGCACAAACCACAAACCCAGAAATCCCTCCTTGCTGTAGGTGACCCAGGTTAAAGGTGAGAGATGCCAGATTGCCTCTCTTAGTCACCTTTCATTCTGAGATACTTTAGACTCACTTAATACTTGTTATTTCAGTAACCATTACCAACAGAGAAAAAAAAAGTCCCATGTTATTCACTATTTGTGTTCAGAGGTAATGAATAATTGATGTTTGAAATTGTGAATAGCTTAAATGACAGATGTTATCAATATTGGATCAAAGTAATTTTTAACATATGTAAGATGAAAGTTGATTTTCCAGAAAGAGTTTTATATTATATTTTAGACACATTTTGAGAATATACAATTATTTCAGAACAAAGTTAAAGCAACTGTGACATTATAGAAGCCGCTTTTTACAACTAAGCACCTCATGCAAGATCCTTGATAAGAATATCATTACATTTACAAAACAAAGAAGTACACAAAATATGAGGGGGCAGAATTACAAAGTTGCAAGGTCAGCCTTAACTTTCCATGATTCAGAAACAGTTAATTCCACTCTGAGCCTTCTTAGGGCCCCCTGATTTAAGCACACAGCACAGAAATTTTGATGCAAAAAAGCAAAGTGTGTGGCCTTGAAAAATGGTGTTTCAGAGCACAGGGAGTTCAGAACCTTCTGAGAGTCCCAGAAACACCCACTCCATCAGTCATTCAGGAGAGGCAGGATTAGACAGACACTACCTAGAGCCCACCCAGAGGAAATGTGGAAACAGGGAACAGCCTCTGGGTACTTCACTCAAGGTTCTACCACTTGAGATACAGCACGATTATAAAGGTGGTCTTATCAACCCCACAGACCCTCTGCTCCCAGATCCACAGACCCTGGCCAGAAATGGCTGGATCACCCATCTGACCTCAGCCCAAGCTATTCCACTTGCTAAGCTAGCAGGAAACAAAAATGTTAGCTAGGTTTAACTTATATATAGGCACCATAGTCAGTATAAAGAGGGTTTCAGAATCATACAATAGGAAGTAGAGGTATGTAGGAGAGAGAAATGGGAAGCAGAACTGCTCTTTCTGGCTCACTACAACACAAGAAATGCTCTTCAGGAGATACCCAACAGTGGAGGGACAAAAACCGAAAGGGTCTCTTTGTATCAAAGTCTGGCCCTGACCTCTGCTCCCAAAATTATTCATAAACTTTATTCAACAGCTCTTGAAATACAGCACATGAGCAGAACATGCAGCAAAGCCCTGCACCACTCACAATTGATTCTGAAAACAGAAGGACCATGTTGCTTACAGATTTTTCTAGGTTTCTTTCACTAGAGCACCACTCCAAGCATTAGCTCAATTTACTTTGTCAAATCAACCAACCTGGACAGCTGCCAGACTAAGGACACATGAGGTCAAAAACATCCACCAGTAACTTCTCCAAGGACTTTGCATATGACATTTTACTCAAAGGTAGCAGTCTTTACCTTCCAACACACCTCAACACTCAGCATTTCTGCAGGTCAGCTCACATCATCCCACAACAGCCCCATCTCCACCTTCTTCATTGCTTACTGGTCCCAGTTTCCCCCAAGTCCTTCAAACCTGGATGCTGGTCCATTCAGGATCCTTATAGCCCTCCTCACTACAGACAAAAATACAGGTAAGTACTAGGGAGCTTGCTGACTTCTAAAAGGCAACTGTACTGCTCTCACTGAGCTATTTTCTCAAAACCAACATACTAAAAAATCAGCTTAAGTCAGGCACAGAGAACAGGAAATCCCAAAACAAATAGTTAGGAGGTTTAGAGATAAGCAACGGAAAACTGGATCTCAGAATGGGAAATGTTGGACAGTCTAAAAGTATGCAATGCTTCCTGGCCTGCCCAAAAGAAGCGTGATGCCCTTATTATGTGCTCTGCAAAACTGATGGACTTCTTGAGTATTCATTTCCTACTTTCTAAATATTTGGGTTTTGAAGATGAAGAGGCAAGTAATCCTATTGTTCTCTGCGGAGGATCATAATTGGGTTTATGATAAAGAGGAAGTCTGTTGCTGGTATAAGTTAGCACAGATTTAACACAGGCCAGCTGAGCCAGAGAACAGCCTGGTCTGAAGGATTCTCCCTCTCCTTTTTCATTGCTTAGCATTTGAGGGATATTAAATCTGTCAAAACCTTCACAAATGAAAGGTATGCTGCGTTTTCATCAGTCTCAGAGCTCTGGGGTTTCTGCATATGTGGCCAGCTATTTGACAACAGTTTTATGAGCCTTAAGAAAATACAATAAATACTTTGCATAATTGAGGCACACATGCGATACCAACTGAGAATCTACATGCAGCTTCAATTACATCCAGAGTGGTCCAGGAATATGGATGTCTTCTCTAGATGTTACACCTAGTAAGGAACACATCTCTGCCACAAATAACAGCAAACCTCAGGGCAAGTGCAGACCAACAGCCCAGTGCCTTGTGCTCACTGCTGAGGGGACCAGCTGCCTCCACATCCTCTGCCTCCCCAGAACAGCTCTTCTCACCCAGGGTCTTTGGTTCTGGGCATGTGCACAAGGCACGGGTTGTGTGACTGCACGGAGGAGCAGAGCTCTGGGAGCTGTGGAGCACATGTCCATAGAAGGCAGGTTGGGAGCAAACTAACACACAGCTAGGTGGGATCAGGGGAACACAACCTGCCAAGGCACCAAGCTGAGAAGCCACTTGGCAGCATAAATGCATCCCATTTACAAGCATTACATAAAATCTGCCACAAACCCAGCGTCACACTTCATCAAACACATTTTTGTTTGAACTCACAAGTTAGAAAATTTTGTAAAATAATGTACAAGGCAAGATTACAAGGGATTACTTTAGAAATTTTAGAGCTGTTTAATTCTACACTCTCTGTGGAAAAAGATTCTTTCCCTTGCTGGAAATACCAGAATATCATTTTCTGTAAGCAAAGTTGCCCAGAGCAACAACAGAAACTCCTGGAAAGCCTGGTCTAAAAGGATCTCAGTACCATCATGTAGGGTAAGACAAAACCCATGTATGCAGTTTTTCAGAACTGCATCAAATTTTGGGCAAAAGTGGCCATTTTTGAAAACAGGCACATTAAGCTCCAACAGGAAGAAGCTGTGAAAGTTCACAGGGAAAACAGAACTGAATCCTCTAAGATTCTGTCCTTTGTCTCACAAAGGATTGGTCTCTTTTGGAACCAGTGATAAGGAGGACGAGAAAAGCTGCTCAGAGATGGGAAAGGGAGAGGTGGAAGAATCAGTTCTTACTGG
Source organism: Pseudopodoces humilis (assembly GCF_049639895.1). Classification (NCBI taxonomy): domain Eukaryota; kingdom Metazoa; phylum Chordata; class Aves; order Passeriformes; family Paridae; genus Pseudopodoces; species Pseudopodoces humilis. The sequence goes on along the minus strand of NC_142210.1, from coordinate 5,857,668 downwards.
ACGGCTGAGAGGAAGTCCAATACTTGGTCCCAGAAATAAAGTAATTATTTTTACTTATTAAAGTAATTATTACTTCACCCTATTATAAGGGACCCATTTAAACCACAAGCAAACCGTCTACAGAAGCACCAGCAGGAAAGGGTCAAGCTCAAAGGTGAAACTCCATGTCAGGACCTATTTTATTTTCTCATGGGTTTCAGTTTCCTTTTTTTGTTTGTATTTAAATAAAGGCTACATTTCTGCCAGGTTGAATACATCATTCCACACTGCCGCATTCAAAGCACAATGCATCATTTATATGTAATTCCCCACACTCCCCCCACATTTTCCCACCTTTGTTTTATTCACTATTCCATCAAAAGTTTGGTTCTCTTACCTTTATTACTTCTGGGGCCTGCTGAATTGAAGCTGGAACAGAGTCTCTGGAAGCAGCCCCAACATGGTTTTTTTGCCCTGCAAGTAGGGACTGTGAAGGAGTTGCTAAAGTTTCCTGGAGAATTTGCATCACTTCCCTCTCCTTGGACAAACTTCCCTTGCCTGTCTGGAATTCCACCAGCTCCTGGGCAAAGTCCTCAATGCTTCCCAGGATACGCAGTAAAAGGGCTTTGTCATCCTCTTCCATTTTATGACCATTGGTTTCCATGATTTTTGACAAAGAAGAAGGAGGATCAGCAGGTTTACTTTTGGGGTCAAGAGCCAGAGGTGGAGCCTGTCTATCCTGCCTGCCAGACACCTGCAGTGAGGCAGGTTCACCCTCCTTCTGAGAGGGTTCCCTCAGAGTACTCTCCATTTTCTGTGAGAAGCATTCCAAGTCCAGCAGCAGTTTGTCTATCTCCTCCTTGTCCACCCTACTGCATGTCTGGGCTCCCTTGGGGACAGCAGCTTGGGCACCACACAACACAGGATCTGACACTGGTTTTAAAAGAGCAGTTTTCTCAGGAGCATCTCCCACCCTGGCCTGCTCTGCTTTAGCATCAGCAGGAAGGTCTGATGCTCGCTCGTAGTTGCACTCCAGGCTCTGCCAGCCCCTCTTCTGCTCTGCCTTCTCTGTCCCTGCTGTTCTGTGCCCATCAGACTCCTCCTCGATGTACAGCGCCTCGGTGGCAGACGTGCAGTCGCAGGGGCTCGGGGCTGGTGACTGAGGTAGAGCATCTTTCACAGCTCTCACACTGCTCTCTGGAGGGACACCGGGCAGGGAGTTGGAGGTGAAGCTCACAGTACCTGTCTGGATGGACTGGGAGGTGCTTGTCACCTCACCATGACCTGGTAGAACGAGAGGAACTGCACTTGAGGATGGCAGCTGAATGATATCTTCATACCTGGGTGGCTGCTCATCAGCAAATACCAGGGGAAAGGGAGTTTGCTGCAAACCATGGAAACAGTTCACCAGCTCTGCCCAGTCACTTGCTTCTCTCTGCCCCGCTGTCTTCAGCTCAAAGGGCAGCTTTTTCAAGTAGGAAGAAAATCTTGTCATCAGATTCATGTATATCATCTCTGAATTAGCCAGGGGATCATTGCTGTTCCCTCCACCAACATCTGCAGACTTCTTCTTGATGCAGTGTTTGATTATGTCTGTGCACTTTTTCAGATCCTCTGAGCACTTGAGCAAGATGTCCAGGCACACCTTAATATCCTCACCAGAAGAACCATCTAGCTTGTGTTTTTCTAAAATCTGGGTAATGAAGTTTTCTTCAGGGAAGGAATGAGGGCTGAAGGGTACCACAGGATTCATGGTGACTTCTGGAGCATCGTTGCTCTCCTGCCATTTCTCCACAGGTGAGGGACTCTGCAAAAAGCCACATGGAGGGCAGTTCTCATCATTGTTAAAGTGCCCATAAATCAAGTCAAAATCAAAGGATCGTCTGCTGAAAGATTCTGACCGAACTTTCCTTCCCTTTCTGTAGGCCACATGACTGGAAGAGTTTTTGAGCTTTTCAAAGGAGAATTCCTTTATTTTACCACTGGCAAGGTTTATTGCCTCACCAGTAATGTCTTTTAAACTGCTGGATGCTTGCACTGAAGAGCCCTTCTTGATTCTTGGATTATTTGGGAGGATTTGGTGATAGTCCTCATTTCCAGCCAAGGCAAGACCATTTTCAGGAACAGGAATTTTATGGTCCAGGTTGGCATCTTGGACACTGAGCTGTGCACAGACACTGTGGTGTGCAACTATGCAGGTGAGTCCCTGTTTGAGGAGCTGGCAGGAGCCTGTGCAGTAGTGCACAGTGTGCTGGGAGTGCTGCTCTACCAGCACACTGCTGTAGCAGTTCACTGAAGTCACCATCAGCCTGTAGGTCGCTGCCATAGCACAGACCACGCTGGGAAGTGAGGCTGCAAAGCTCACCATGAACTTCACAGGGAAAAGCTCACTTTTCACAGCCACACCAGATTGGATGAAAACATTCAAATGTCAATTGGAAACATCCAAACTGTGTGAGGAGCTACTGCCTTGGAAAGCCCTGGAGAAGTCTGGAGTGGTTTCAGCAGTACAGTTAGAACTAGTGGAACTTGCATATGGTTTAACTTAAGGCACCTCAATGCTTGTATTCCTTGCAGAAAGCCTTGCTCAGCAGAGGTGCAGCATGAGCTGCTCCATTTCCAATCATCCAGGTAGCTTCTCCAGCAGAGGCCATAAAATCCAGTCACTTCTTAGGCAGAAGTGACAAGTCAACAATTTCTTTTCCTCTCCTTTTGGGTGTGTCAGTAAAAGGTAGATAATCCAGTAGCATGCACAAATAATCCACAGCGTGCTTGGGAGATTCCTCTCTCACACTGGTGACACAGGTCCCTGCAATAGAAATAAAGGTGACAGTCATTATGATTGCCATGTATTATGCAGCCTTGTCTACTATTGAACATCTGGCACCAGACAGAACAACCAGCATACAGGCCTGCACAAAACAGAGTAGACTGATAGTCTTCTTTCACTCAGATCTACCATATAAGAGCAGTGCTGAGGAGCTGGCCTATATTTATACTCAGGCTGTCTGTGTGCTGCCATTTTAACAGCTCTATTTTAGCCACTCATTTTTTTTTCATACTTGCTTTTTTTCCTCCCCAGACTGAGCAAAACATTACCTTTAATTCTAATAGAGCAAAACATTTTGATCCTGTTGTGAATTTCTGCCTTTCATTTTCCAAGGCTCTAAAGATAAGGCAAAGGGCAGTAGAGAAAAGCACTTTCAGGATTTCCAAGCTCTCTGGATTATAAAAAGCTGCAAAAAGCCTACAGCAAAATAGCTGAATGGCTCTAAGAATGCACAGTCTTTAGTAAAGGCCACATTGGCTTCCATCAGCCTTTCACCAAGGTCTCTGGAACCACAGCAATATATTTTAAGGAGGAATAACTGTTTCGCTTACAACCCATAAATAGCAACATATTTAATACACTAAATCCACTGCTGCAGACATTGAGGATACTAACATTTGTATAAAGGTTAAGCCCATGAAAACTAGTTGAGCGTCTTACACTTAGCACAGTCATTTCCAGCTGCATTTCCTATCATCATGGTCAGAACTGCACCAGAAAAAAACTCAAAAGCTGTTTAACTTTGTTATGAAAAAAAGCAAATCTCAGATTAAAGAGTTCTGAATTTTAGACATAGCCTCATCTTTCTTTAATATATGAACAATCAAATGAAAACATCCCAGTGAAATTCTGAGCACCCTCTATTCCTGTAAAAACAGAAATCTATTTAATAAAACATTATTATATCACACAGCTAAGTCACTCCACAGCATGGGTTTATTTTGGTTTCTTCAAAGGCAAATATCCAGCACTATGAAAGGCCAGGCCTGCACCTGATGAAAGCATTGCCCTCCCTACAGTTCCATCCTACCAACTTAGCTCAAAGCTTGGACAAACACAGCACACACAAGACAAGTGCCCTAAGAGTTTGGTGCTGTTGTAGTTACTGACTGGGGAGAGCACAAGTCTAAATGTTCACATTTTATGTATTTTAAAGCCTTAATTTAAAATTGAGTAGCACTGATTCAAGAGTTCAGTGGAATTTGTGATGTGCCATGTCTGCTCATTGCAGTTATGTGGAGTGGCACAGGTAAAGAACCTTTCCCATTTTGTTCTCTGGATTATATAAGGCATTGAAAAGATGGCAATCAGGACGAAGAGCTAACTGCCATGCTGGGCTCTGTAACAGGCTGCCACCTGCCCATCCCAGCTTCGGGCCAAGCAGCTCCTCAGCTCCTCCTGTCCTGGCCTGCTCCCCTCCACACCCATTGGCACTGCCCCAAAGCCCCTCTGGCATGGGAGGGCCCTCCCGAGGGATGAGCAGAGGTATGAGGTGTGCCCCTTCCCGAGGGAACAGCAGTGGTACCAGCTGTGCCCCTTCCCCAGGGATGAGCCGTGGTACAAGGTGTGCCCCTTGCCCAGGGACAAACACAGGTACCAGGTGTGCCCCAGCCACTGCAGTGAGTCAAGGTGCCAGTGGAAAAAGGGCGTGCATGGAACCCTTTTCACACTGTGAGGTGCTCACACCATCACTTGCAAAGGCAGGGAACACACTTCACACCCTCCACTCACTCCTCTCAGGCTTCACTGCCACTGTGCTAAACCCTCTGCTGAATCAGATCCACAGTTCAAAAAGAGCTGTTGACTCCCCAGTGCCTTCATAGGCTCTGTCAGGAAACTCATGCTAGACCTCCAAAAAGTCCACTGATTCATGGACTCCCTTCAACACATCAGGGAAAGAGGTCTGCTGTTTTTCCTTTTCTGAGCCTTCATCAACTTCAAACAAGCCTTCTGGCATTTCCTGAAATGACTGCTATATAATAACTGGAGAAAGGAGAGGCTTTCAGGACAGCAAGTTTGATGAAGAATTAATATTGCTTCTCAAAAAGCATAGGACTTCCTAAGGGCTCCTTCCTCCCTCTGTCATACACAGCAAGAAAAGACTGGTCTTCCTTTTAGCAGCAAAGAACAGTTTGGGTTTATACCTAATTTGGGCAATAATTACATCTTGATTAAGTTATTTCTTAATTAGAGTAATAATGTATTACTCATTGTCTCCTCCTCTGTCACTCCAAGCATAGTTTCCTCCCACCACATCACTGACTAAGCCAGTTCTAATTCTTTAAGCCACCTTCAAGCAATGAAGTTTTTGCATCTGTAAGGTTATTCCTTCAAGGAAAACGTCTCCTAGATTCCCAGCCTAAATAGACCCTTTTTTTTCTGTTCAACCTGGTATTGCCAGCTATGCCCAATAACAATTTTAGGTGTTTATGCAATGATTGCTGCACTCTCTAATCCCTTTCCAGTTTGCCTGTATTGCTCTGCTACTATCACAAACCAACACAATGCAAACACAGATTTGCTCAGGCCAACACAGGATTGCTGTCTCCTGCCTCTGCTGTCAGCACCTTTTACTGCTACAACAGAGGAGGAAGTAATCAAACCATCAATACAAAACCCCAATATCCTCTTTCCTACCACACTAACTACTGTCTTCTCAGTAATTATTTACTAATTGCTTTATTATCACTGTCTGCAGAAACATGCTTAGGTTATTCAAGGGCTGGAGCAGCACTAATTTCTGCTTTCCCACTGCCTTGCCCAAGGTAGGACATGCTCAGCGTGCAGCTTTATTTGAGTGTGATCCGTTGAACGTGATCCAGCATGCAAACCTAGTCAGGACAAAGCCTAAGAGAGGAGTATCCCTGTTTTCAGATCTGGAACCACAGCTTCAAGCTGAGCCTCAGTTGTGACTCTTGGTGGGTGACTCAAACCTGCGACTCAGGTATAGAATGTAAAGACCAAATACATCATGAAACTTTCCTACTTGGCTCTTTCCAGGCTGCAGCTTCACTCCAGTTTGACTCTAGAGCAGCCCCCAGTTCAGAAACACTGCAGAAAGATTCTGTAATTAGGAGTGCTGCCACGAAACCAACCCAGCCCCGGGGATACAGGACTGGCTTCACAACACAAACTGTGAATGAATAGTGCTTCTTGTGTGACTGCAGAATAATGCTTTATGTCTGTCCTATCTCTGCAAGATGACATGAATTATTTTCCAAAGGAAAAAATTATTGCAGATACTAATTATATAAAAGGTTATTCCACAAGACACACAAGAAATTCTATTCATGCAAAGATTATGCAGAAGTTAAATAACTGAACAATGGCAATCTGTTCAGATTGGGACTGTCAGCCAGCACTTGCAAACTGAAGACTAGAAAGCTACAGGACAGGGCTCCAATACCTCTGAAAGTCTCTAACTCACCAAAAGTCTTCTTGAACACTAATCTGCAGCACTAGCAACAGGAGGCAGAAACCACCATAACACAGTATTGAGTAAGCCAGCCTTTCTGCACCAGGATAGGGCCCGAGGATCACTGTGGAACCGCTTGTTTCTAGTGGAAGGCATGGTAGGACCAACCCTCCAGTTTGGTACTCTTGCAAAAGAAAACAAAGAAAAACTGGTTTGTCATTTGGAAAGTCACCAGTATAGCTTCAGGTGCATCATCATGCCTGTGTAATCAGGTGCCAGGTCTTACCCCCTTAGAAGGGCTTGTAGTACCATAAAACATTTAACTGCACCTTCTCTCATTTAGAAATTATTGAGTTTTGTTTAGAATTTACTGAGCAAAGCAGATTTGGGAGCAAGCTATATGGATTATAGAAGAAAAAAAAAACAGGCAAACAACAAAGTAATGGTTTCTTTCAAATAAATTTTTGTAATAAATCCAGTTCTGCTGAATTAAGTGGAAATTCTACAACCAGACATTTAATAAATTATTTTGAATCCCATCACAAAGGAACTGATTAACATCTCACCATCACTTGCACAACTTACTACTTCTCAAAAAGGAACAGGAGACTAAAAAGAGTAACTTTTCTTCCTATACTGAAGAAGTTTGGAAGAAAAAAAACAACAAACAACTGAGTTGTTCCTTTGTCCTGTATTTCTTATATATATTATGGCTTATAATATTTTGATGTTTTGCTTAATGGCAACAGGAATATTTTATATGTAGGACTTAGGTGAGAAGTGCAGCTTTTCAGTCCTCAGGACTAGCAGAAATTTGATGCACATGCAAACATTACAGGGACAGTAGAAGAAACCACTCACAATTGCACCTGAACAATTTGGGGGTTACAGGGGCTTATACCACTGACACAGCAACCACAACCTTTAGAATCTTTATTTCTAAAAGGTTTTAGCTCCAAGCTATTTCATGTTTTAGAAACTGCAACAAACTGTGATGGCTACAAATCCCAACTCACCTCATAACCCCGGTTAGAGGATCTGACCTACTCAGAGTAAGCACTTCTATTTGAACCAGAGGACACTTCCTCATATTCTCAAGTGCTTCAGTATTTAATTACACACATTCTTGAAAAAGGGTCATCATTTCCCATTGAAGCATGTTCAACATCAGGTTCCACAAACAGCTATCCCACTTTCTTATGCTAAATTAAAAGAGCTCTCAAGAAGACAAATTTCCTCACCTACAAGTACTAACACAGTGTAATCAAATAATCTCTTAGCATTTTGCAGGAGTGCCAGAGACTCAGAGATGTCTTCAGAGTCATTGCTATAAATCTTTGTCTGAGTTCTGCCTGTAACTTGCTACTGTTCTTACAAAAACATGGCAGAGGTGGGATTCATCTCACCTACATAGCCATGAAGTGTTTGGTGCTGCCTGTAGGCAGTGCAGATAGGGAGGCACCTCAAAAAGAAGGATCACCCCACTGAGTTCAACAATCTAGTTTTGAGATGATGAGTTACATTAGATGAATCCCATCCTTCAGGATTACACGAGAACACGGGAAAAACCATTTCTGTCTCCAACAGTGGTTAAATGCCAATGCTCAAGGAGCAGTATTAGAAAGACATACGGTATTTCCCAGGAGTATTCTCCTGGCCTCCAACTGTTTCCAGCTCATGAGAACTGTGAAGCTGGATGTGGTTTGTGTGTACTTATTAACCACTGGAGGATTTCTCTCTTATGTGCTTGTGCACCCCTGCACTCAACAGAATTTTTTTGCAATCTGAGCATCTTTTGACAAGACATTCTACCATCCATCACCCCTTTCAATCCTGTCACTCACCAGCTTCAGTATGTCAAGATCTCGTACTAAGACACTGCACAAACACTACACCTCCATGCAGACTGTCCACAGCATTCCCAAATTTACAGAAGTCCATGCCATCCCTCTGCCTTCTCTTAGCTTATTCAGTTCGCCTAGTGCAGAAGCCAATTTGCACGTCTAAGCATTTCCACTGCCCCTCTCATAAGCTTTTCTGGTTAAATTACATACTTTAAGACACAGGAACCCAAAGTGGGCAGAGTATTCAGGGAAGATGAGAACCACAGGGAGAAATTAATTTTTAAGCTGCCTTTCAAAAATCAGTATTATCCCTATATAGTGTTTTCCCCTTTCCAGCCTCACTGCTTTCAGATAATGCATTCTCAAGTGTCTGCTCTCAAAACCACCTGGGTTAACTCACTCCATCCTTCTTCCTACTTGTCTTCCAAGAGGAAATAAAGATACAATCGTCCTTTGTAAAATGCTCAGAGATCTACTGAGAGAACACTCTATTCAAGAGGAAGGTGTTCACTTTTAGAGACCAATATTTTCATGTAGTCTCAGAAAAAAGGTTCAGAGATGGGCAGCAATAATGATCCAGAGGTCTTGAACAGCTATTCTGTGAGGAATGATGGAGCAGGACCAGGCACTTCAGGTCGGAAGAGAGGTGACTTCAGAGAAATAAGATAATCTCCAAGGTCATGAATGGTATGGAAAGGGCAGATAGGGTCTGACCGCTCACCTACTCCTCAGCACAAGAATTAGGTGGTCAGTGCCACAAGAAGCAGGGTAAAACAAACACACGCATGCAGCAAACCTGGGAAAGTCTCATCAAAGGATGACACAGACCCAGAAAGGTTCTAGAGAGTCAAGAGGCCATGTTTTTATACCTCTCTTTGGAGAAGGGAGATTATCTGCCCCTAATTTTGGAAGGGTATGTTATTCATTACACAAAATCACAATGGATTTACACCATGGCAAGCTGGTTTGCTTCCTCTTCTTTTCCTAGAGATGTCATTTCTATTTGCCTTTTTTTTGTTGTTTTTGACTGCTGCTGAGCGAGTTTCACAGAACCTTATCTGCATTACTTAAAAGATCTCTTTCTTGAACAGCACAGATTCTCATGAGCTCATCACTGCACAGGCACAGGGAGTTGTTTATCCCTTGTGCACATTAGTGTACATCTGCTGGTATCAAGTACCTACAACCAAGTACTGTGAGAACCTTCTGCAACCGCAGCCAGCTTTTGTTTCTGCTACCCTAATTCTGTGATTTTCAGCATATACTGTCACTTCATTACTCAGCCTCTCTTCCAGGCCATTTATAACTTGGTTCAACAACACAAGCCTTAACACATATCCCCCCGGGAGTGAAGAGTGATCACTCTTCCCTAGAAAAGCTGACAGTCCTTCCTATGCTTTAACCAGGTATTAATTACTGAGAAAGCTATGCTGCTGCTCCTTGCCAGTTCATTTCCTTTCAGAAGCATTTAAAAAGTCCTTTGTTAATCTCTCTCTGAAAATCCAGAGACAGCAGAATATTTGTTTGTTTGTCTCTTATGCCTTCTTGTCCAAGAGCTCCAGATCATCAAACTTTACCAGCTGTAGCTGGACTCCAGCATTCCTGCAGTGACCCATGGAGGTCACTACAATGGGAACACTTACCAAGGCAGGCTTCCAAACAGACATGACCTTGAGCCTAACTGTCTGTGGCAGGACCATTAACACTGCTCTGCAGTCACTGTGCATTCAGAGAAGTCAGTTTTCACACTGACAAATCTGTTTTGGTAGATTTATCCTTAAGAAAAATAATCCCCCAACACTAACTTAAATACAACCTCTCCACACTTACAGCAGCAACATAAGGCAAGTCCACCACATAAAAAGATCTGGGCTAGTATCAATAATAATAGTCTGCACTGATTTTTAAAAATAAACCTGGCAGTAGACCATAATCTATTGTTTTAAAATACTGATTTGCAGTTAGTGAATGCATTATTATTCAGTGTAACTCCTCCAGGTTAAGTGATAGGGTTATCTAATACTCCAGTGCCTTTAGCCCCTTCACAAACACCAGCAGAGTCCCCAAACATGAGCACACCAGAAACTGCTGGGGAGTCCTAGTGCACAGGCCATGCAAAGCTTGTCACTAGGGGTGACAGCTGGGAAGAAGAGTTAACAGTACCAGGAAAGATGTCACCCTTTTCAGCTTTTCTGAAATACCTTTCTTCAATTTTCCGTTTGCACAGTCTTGGAACTAAAACTGACCAGACAGGAATTTGTGCCCCATGAGACTGGTTTCCAGTTAGACAGATGAGACAGCAAGAGAGTAAAAGCTCACACGATTTTTCCACGTAACGCCAACTCGTTCCACATAAATACTTTGCCAATTAATTTTTTTTCCAGCCCCATGTCTGTGCAGAACCACCACACTTGCTCACTTATCAGGACCCAAATACATTCAGAAACATGCTGAAGTTTAGCAAGGCACAAGAAAAAGAAAAATTAATGCCTGAGCTCTGACACACTGACAGAAAATAAGGTGACCAACCAGTAAAACACTGGAGGTGAACAAGCTTCAAAAGCACATAATTAGCAAGGCTCAGGGCAGAGGTCAGAAAGCCTGCTTGATTAAGTGATGTGTCTCCTGGCTGTTTATAACCGTATATGGAAAGAGATAATTTCATATTAGCAAGATGAATTTATTGTTCCTGGAATGTTAACTCAGTATTAAGAGTATCCATTCACTTTACATGAATTAAAGTGATCTTATTTAAGTGTTAAAATAACAAAGGAAGATTGGTGTCCAAGACAGCATTCCCTTGGTCATTAACTTTTGCTGGCACTGAGGTTACAATTTACAGATTCCCTGAAACCATTTTCAGAAACTTACTTGGAAGTTAAATATCTCCTGTAGCAGAGTAGCCATCTGTAGTGGTCTGCAGAATAAATACACTTTTAATAACAACTAAAAAAAATGCTTTCATTTATTGCCCATCTATTCAGAGCTCATGCATTTCTCATTGCTCACATATCTAACTTCTTCAGGTCATACATGTATCACATTGAGGTCACTTAAACCCTCAGGCATTCAAAATTTTGGGTAAAATTCTCTTTGTCTAAGGTGACAGCCCATTTCTCCAGGGCAGCCTCAGTTCCCGGCCCATATCTGGCCCCAGCTGGAGTTCTACAGCTATTCCATGGGTCAGCAGCAAGTGAGACAGAAAAGCCCCGACTCTGTGCTGCATTCCCACCCTCTCCTCCGAGGCACGGTCCCAGGAGCCAAGAGCTGTCATTCCCACCAGCCATACCTTCCACAAGCCCATTCCTGCCAGCCTCCATCTCGCATTGGGAACAGCAGCAGTTGTCGAAATGCAACAAATTACACCAAAAGGTGCAGCATGTCCTGACATTCTGCAAGTCTGGCACTGCTACAGACTTTTGTGCCTGTGCCTTCAATAAGCCACCCCAGACGCAAAGAGCAGTGTGCTCAAAGCAATGCACAATTTAAGGGAGCCTAACTTTTCTGTCCCCTGTTCTCTACCAAGTAAAACTAAAGGTGTTTCAACCTGACATCCCAATAAGATTGAGGAAATAATTTCTCTTGTGTCTTTATTAACCCAGGGAGATTTACAAATAACAACAAAGTAAAGAGAACTTCCATTAATTTCTCTCTTTTCCCTGTGTATTTAAATAGAAGCAGATTAAGAAGAAAAGCAATACACACAGGAAAAAAAACCAAAACAAACTGAAAACTGCATTTGCAGACAAATGCAAAGATTCCCTCACTGAAAGCAGACAGCCGTGTTCACATTTGTGAAGCTGCATCGATCTTCATTAAAATTAAGTAATTTTTAACTAGCTCATGTTTTACATGTGTGACCTCAGATATTACCTCCTGCATCCTACCCATACACTGTTCTGCAGTCAGAATTGTTCTTTTCTCCATCAGCAGAGTATTTGCATGCTAATCAAACACCAATTAATTGTTAACACTGTTAATTACTAAAACTGATAATGTTTTCTAGTATTATCCTCACTTTGACCTGAAAAGAGAACACATCCATTTCTGGTGCTCAAGCCCTGATTTTCCAAAGTATGTGACATTAGGGAGTGTTTCATATGGTCAAAGCAAAGCACCTGCTTAGTCACAACTGCCCTGGCAGTCCTAGCTCAGAAATTCCACAAACCAGACCCAGGGACATAAGCAACAGAGGAAATACACAGTGAATTCTGCTGGAAGAATCTCGTCCCATAACACACATGAAAACAGTTCTTTATGATAGCACTCAACTACATTAATTATGGATGAGAAAATTCCCGTCCTTCCACAGTTCTACTTTGCTGTCCCATTTCTGGCAGATTTGGAGCACAGGATCTAAGCTCTAACTGAACCTTCAGAAAAGTTCAGTGTAACAGGAGAAAGCCTGGTCTTATGGGGAAGAAGAACATGCAGTCATTTAAGTACAATCAGTATCGGAAAACATTTACACAATGAAGTCAAAGCAACCTCTGTCCTGCATCAGGACATGCCAAGTTCAGAGTTACTTCAAGTCAGGTTTTCTGCGTAATTCAAGGGCAGAGAAGTTCTCTATGGAGAATGGTCCCTTCTAAAAACAAAAAACCACCAGCCAACACTCACCCCACCCATCAAAAAAAAAAGGGAAAACAAATTCCACCATGCAGCATCATATTTATACCTCCAGGGCTACCAGCAATGAGTGTCAGACAGCAGGGCTCCACCACAGAGCTTTCTGAACTGCCTGAGCCACATTATTCATCACCTGCTCCACAGGCTGCAGCTGAAGGAAATGAAATAGATGCTTTACCAGAAAATCTCTGCAGTGTTTGGCATTCACACATCAGTCAGCTGTAATTTGAGGAGCTTTGCCCACAGCTACCTTTAACATTGCACCTCTGTGCAAATTACAGGTACAAAATAATATGACACGACAGTGGTTGCAAAGGTCTAGGTAATGCAAACCAGACATGTGCCACCAGGGAACTTTGATTTTTCTCTTTCATTTTCAGGCAAATATAAATCAGTTGCAACTGATACACACTGTTACCATTTCCAGATATATAAACAGTGGGGAAAAGCCCAAACAACCCACCACTGTCTCATGCTTCAGTTTCTCAGAATCCCGCAGACATTAAACACATAATTTTACACAACAAAGTCTAACAGTACTGACAATCTCCTCAAAGTTCTCACTAAAATAACCTCCCCCTACACAACCTGAGAGAGCAGACCTGACAAGCTAGAGAGACTGACAAGAAATAATCAAGAGAAGGTCTTCTTTTTCTTAAAATAAATGGTTAAGTAAATTTTTGCAAGAGTTATTTCCTGAAGCAGGCATCACGTCATGTGAGCTAAAGCCATGAGACCACTACCAAGAAAAATGTGCCCTGCGTTGCAGGCAGCACTTCACAGCAAACATCTTAGGGGACTACCTGGCTCTGGAATCCTTCCCTAGCCAGCATTTCTGCAAAGATGGGAGCACAGAGCAGCACACCTCCCAGTGTTTCCTTCTTCAGCAGGAAAAACAGAGGTAATATAATTAGTCCCAGGCTTAAAAATATTTACATTACTTGAGACCAACGCAGTCTGATGACCTGCAGAGAGAATTACTCCGGCAGGAACACCTCCTTCATAAATCATTCCACTCGTTATTCGAACTCAGTTTCACAAGTTTATGCTCAACTTAATCTCGAATTCATCTGCCTGTGAACCAAGGAGTCTGGTAGCCAAAGCTGTTCCCTTTCTTGCTCATGAAGAAATACATCGGGGAAAAAAAATTAAATCCTGCTTTCACGACCACGTATTCATTCACAGCTGCAGTGAAGATAACGGAAGGTCCAGCTACCCAGGGTACTGGGGCAAGTGATCACAGAAAAGGAACAGCCTGAGGACCCCTCACCGGAGTTAACCTCCAGCTCTCGACAGCCAACACCTCCGGGCCAGCCCGGGCTGGGAACACGCTGTGCTCAGAACCTGCTACGCCTAAGTCCCTGGGGACAACTCTCCGGGGGAACAGCTCACAGCCCCGGCCCGGGACACCACGGAGCGCCGGTGCTTCAACGCGTGTGGGGCGAGCATCGCCTCCCGCGTATGCGCGGCACCGACAGCCCCCACCGCCCTCAGCACACCCCGCCAGACCCTCCAGAACCGCGCCAGCGCCCATACCGGCACCCCCGCGCTGGCTCCTCATCCACAGACACCGCCCCGGGACCCCGGCCCCGCGGGACCGACCTTCTGTCCCGGACAGGGCGAACCCCGGCCCCGGGCCCCGCCGCCCGCCCGCACGTACCCGCCGGGACAGCGCCCCGTCCCGTGCCATGCCCCGCGCCGCTCCCGCCGCCGGGCGCGCTCCGCCGCCCGCCCCGGCCGCCCCTTCCGCACGGCCGGGCCCGCCCAGCGCCGGGGGCGGGGGGCGGAGGCGGGTCCCGCCTCAGAGAGCCCCCGGGCCGCCTCACGAGCCTGGGGCCGCCTCACTGCCGGTCCGCACCTCAGCCCCGCCTGCGGCTCTCCAACCATCGCGGACGGCGGGTTTTGCTTTGTTTTTCCCTCAGGAACGCCACCAACGCCCTTATAGAATCACAGAATCGTCAAGGCTGGAAGAGACCTCCGAGATCATCCAGTCCGACCATGCAGTCAGCACTGCCACTGTAACGCCTAAACCACATCAACCAGCGTCAGATCCAGACGCCTCTTGTACACCTCCACGAACCATGACTCCATTACCTACCTGGCAACTTATTCCAGTGCCTGGCCTCTCAAAACAGTGAAATATTTTTTCTAATAGGTAATCTGATTCTTCCCTGTCTTGCCTTAGGGCCTTTTCCTCCTGTCGTCTCACTGAAGGCACGGCAGAGACCGGCCCCACGTCACTACAGCCTCCTGTCAGGGAGTTGTGCAGAGCGATGAGGTCTCCCCAACCCGAGCCTTCTCAAAGCTAAACAAACCCAGCTCCCTCAGCTATTCCTCATGGGGCATGTTTTCTAGACCCTTCCCGAGCCTTGTTGGCCTTCTCTGGATATGCTACAGCCCCTCAATGTCCTTTTAGAGGTGAAGGGCCCGGAACTGAATGCAGTGCAGCCTCACCAATGCTGAATACAGGGGAGGAATAGTCCTACTGGCTACAATGCTCTTGATACAGGCCAGGATGCCATTTGTCTTCCTGGCCACACTGCTGGCTCATATCCAGCTGCTGTCAAACAGAGAGAGTCCCTTCCTGCTGATCAGCTCTCAAGGCATCCCTGCCCCAGGCTGGAGCTGCAGAGGCTGCTGTGACCCAAATGCAAGATGTGGCACTTGACCTTAGTGAACCTCACACTGTTGTCCTCAGCCCTTTGATCAAGACTGTCCAGGTCTCTCTGCAGAGCCTTCCCGCCCTTGAGCAGATCAACACTCCCAACCAACCTGGCACAGTCTGCAAATTTACTGAGGGTTGCTTCATCTCTTCCTCCAGACAGCTTCCAGCCCTCAGTGGCTGGAGGCCATCAGTAGCGCCCTCCGGCAAAGCAGCGTCCTCTGGAAAAAGGTACAAATTAAGAGGGAAAGAGCCCTGTTGGTGCAGCTGAAACAGGGAGGCAGCTGTAGCACCTCAGCACGGAGCAGGCCCTTCGTTGGCAGCTGTGTTGCTGCACTGCAGATCATGTTGCAATCATCAGACATGATCTAGGGGAGGAGATGCTCAGAGACACCTGGACACAGCTGCAGGTAAGCCATTATTCAGCGATAGTCAAGCCAACCTCATGGGGTCTTTCTCTAAGGGAGCTTTAGTCTTGTCTGGTTGCAGCAGCCCCTCCAGTTGCACACACAGGCCATCCTGCCACCTCACATGCCCTCACAGCTTACAAGGGCAGCTCAAAATCTCAGCTGGAACACATCAGATTTGTCTCTTGCACTCCAGTGTTTCTCTCTCTCCCTCACAAACACTGTCTCCCAGCACTTCTCCTTGTACCTCCCTTCTCAGCCATGCTATCCCTCCCCAAAAGTCAATTACAGATGCCTCCCTTTTGCTGTTCCTCTTCATTTTAGTAATGTGTGAATCATGCTAGAAACCTGTTAGTATACTCTAAAAACACTAGGAAGCACTTGACAGGAAAGTCTTAAAAGCTCTTCTCATTCCATTCTTAGAGATGAGGGAAGCAACTCTGTCATCCACAGCCCCTTCAGATGCCTTTTAGTCTTAATTTCTCTGCAGAGGTAAACTCCTTTCATGGTACTAAACTATCATAGTCAGCTTAGGAAGAAAACATTACTTACTGGTCAGTGCAAGTAGGCAACATCCAAAAGGGCAAATATCTCCTACCAAAGCAATCTACTGACCTGAACTTGCTTGTTGGGACTTTTCCCTCCTTGGCCTCACAGTTCCCTGGTCATTCATGCAGGACAGGAAGTGCACTTGGTCCTCTGCTGCAGGACTGGACATTCAGGCATGAGAAACATGCACAGGCAACTGGGGCAAGAGACTGGCTGCAAAACCCAATCCAAGGCCAAACATGGGTCAGTCATGCACTGGAAAAGAGCTGTGCTTCAGTCACATGGGTTTTCAAACAGTCTTGAAGGACTGAACAAAATTACAATAACATAGTTAAGCATTAACTTGCTGCCACCCTGTAAACAGCAGCATGGCTGATTCCCTTTGTGCTCTGAAAAGGTCAGAGCAGTTTTGCTCAGTGAACACTGAGTTAAATTAGGGATATTGAGATGCATCCTGAGTGGTGTACAAATACTAAAATACTAATAAAAGAAACCCAACTTTAGAGACTCTATTGTGCACCAGTTCACTTGGGATAAATGGCACAAAGAATATAAGAATTGAGCCCGAGCCAACAAACTCAGGAAATACAATATCAGCTTACCTTGCCTGGCTGGGGGTGAATTTGGGTGGGCAGGTATCTCAGGAAGTCCTTTGAGATGGTGTACCCTGGGTAAGGTGGTATCTTCAAGAGATTCATGGACCTTTTCTGTCTCTCACCCCCTTACTTTCAGGAAATCTGGGAGGTGGCAAATGCAGGAGGTTGCTGTTCTTCCCCAGAGAGTTGGAAAGCTTTCCCAGAAGAGGTGCTGGACTGGTGAGTTCTTGCACTACTCCAGGTAGGTCTAAGCAAAGTTTGTAAAAGAGCCAAGTGCAACCGAAGTGCTGTGGTGTGCTCTTACCCCTTGGAGACTTGTGGGGTTTGGAAGCCAGAGGAATTTTCCCCTTCACTTCAGCTGGGCTTGGACGAGCCCCAAAGTACACAGAGTAATGCAACACTGTGAAATTATGAAATGTAGGAGACAACACTCATATTTTCTCAGTAATAAAACAAAGGCCATTATGTAATGCTTGCTACTATAGGAGAACAGGAATGTTTGCTTGGTTCCATGATTACAGGGGAAGCAGTAGTAAGTTAATGCTTAACTATGTCTTTGCAATTTTGTTCAATCCCAAGACTTAAAAAAACTCTGAACCAGTCTTGAAGTAGAAAAAGTCTGGAGTGGTTTTGCTACATGACAATACAAGGCCGCCCTACAATCCAATCCACTGCTCTTCCAAAGCAGGAAATCAGTGCTCTCCAAAGAGCCTGTCAGCCCGCAAGGAAAAAGGGGAGATGCCCGATTTCTCACCCCGCCTCATGCGCGCTTGCCCTGGTGATGTCACTGACTCTTCCTGTCCCTGTGTGCTACAAAGTGACAGAAGCCAGTGCCACTTTTTAGCATAGTGGCTATGCTAAAAACACGCCTGCCTGAGACTGAACTGGCCCCGACTCGATGTTTCATCAGCTCAAACGCCAGGTGGAAGCGTGCACAGGCACTGTTCGTGCTGCTCCATCACCACTTTGTGGTCTGTGAGCCACGCAGTGAGGGATAAGTACGGCTTGTGCTGCTCCCCACAGGGCTGGCCGAGGAGGTGCGGGCAGTGCCTGGCGAGCGCTGTGGTGCCGGGGGAGCCGGACAGCCCTCCTTGTGCAGCCTGGGTACCCCTGCAGGGGCTCCTGCCCCGCTGTACAACCCCACTCTGCGAGTGTGACGAGCCTTCCTGACCAGTTACAGCCCGTGGTGCTCATCGCTGTGCCAGTGTTACTGCCCAGAGTGAAGGTCCCAGTGGCCAGCTACAGAATCACAGAGTCAATCACTAAGGTTGGAAAAGACCTCTGAGATCATCGAGTTCAACCTGTGGCCGATCCCCACCTTGTCAACCAGACCAGGACACTGAGTGCCACGTGCAGTCTTTCTGTAAACACCTCCAGGCGTGGGGACTTCACCAGCTCCTTGAGCTGCCCATTTTCCAGTGTCTAATCACCGTTTACATGGAGGAATTCCTCCTGATGTCCAACCTAAGCCTCTCCTGGTGCAGCTTGAGGCCATGTCCTCCTGTCCTGTCCCATGTGTCCTGGGAGCAGAGTCCGACCTCCTCCTGGCTGCATCCTCCTGTCATAGGGAGCTGTGGAGAGCAGGAAGGTCCTCCCTGAGCCTCCTTTTCTCCAGGCTGAGGCCCCCCCCGCCCCAGCTCCCTCAGCTGCTCCTCTCAGACTGGTTACCCTTCCCCAGCTCCAGAACACCTCCAGGGACAGCGACTCCACCACCTCCCCGGGCAGCCCATTCCAATGCCTGGCCATCCTTTCTGTGAAGAACGGGCAAAGCTGTAAGGAATCATCGGACGTCACCGGGTCCGACCTCCCTGCTCGGGTAGGGCGGGAGGGGACCACCGGAGGTCACCGGGCAGAGTCCCTCAGAGCAGGGCTCTCGGGAGCCCGTCGGCAGCGGTGATGAAGGGGCGAGCCCAGGGCCCCATGCCCCCAGCCCGTCGTGTCCCCCCCACGGCGCAGGCGCGGCGGTGACGCAAAGGGGCGCGGGGAGGTGACGCAAGGCGCGCGCGGCGGTGACGTTAAAGGCGTGCGCGACGCCCGCTCATTGCGACGGTGGCGATGAAGGTGGCGGTGGCCGGGTGCTGCCACGGCGCCCTGGACAAGATGTACGAGACGCTGGAGCTGCTGCAGCGGCGCCACAACGTGCGGCCCGACTTGCTGCTCTGCTGCGGGGACTTCCAGGCCGTGCGCAACGAGGCAGACCTGCGGTGCATGGCCGTGCCGGCCAAGTACCGGCACATGCAGACCTTCTACCGGTGAGAGCCGCCGGCCCGGCCCCGGCCCCCGACCTAACCCACGCAGACTTGGTCGGGTCCAGCAGCTGCCGTGTCTCCGCAGGTACTACTCGGGCGAGAAGAAAGCCCCGGTGCTCACGGTGTTCATCGGCGGCAACCACGAGGCTTCCAACCACCTGCAGGAGCTGCCCTACGGCGGGTGGGTCGCGCCCAACATCTACTACTTGGGTAAGGTCCCTCGGCTCCAGCCTCGGTCTCCCGGCGATTTCCCCCATAGCCCCTGCCCTGCCCGGACCCTCCGTGACCCCCTCCCCTGTCCCGTAGGTTACGCGGGCGTGGTGCGGTTCCGCGGCGTGAGGATCGGCGGCATCTCGGGCATCTTCAAGTCTCACGACTACCGGAAAGGTACCGGGGCAGCTGGGCCCGGGGGGCGGGCAGCGCGGAGGGGAGAGCCGGGGCCGCGGCGTGGTGTGAGGGTCTGGCTGTGCTCAGCCCCGAACCGTCTCTTAGCCTGAAAACCACCCTTGGTTCAATACATGGATTTTTCTGGAGTTGGTAGATGAGTCTGTAGCTGCCCGGTGACCAAAGCAGGAAGCAAGACACCTTTGGAACGTTGTTGGAACGGTGTTGATTTTTCCATGGCAGGTGTCCTTTCAGCATGCAGTGCAACACTGATTTTCCTTGAGTGAGATGGTCAGTTTATAACAGTGACACTATATAAGTGTATTGTTCTGCCCTGAGGTTTAGGGTCAGTACGTCTGGTTCCTCCTGTTTATGTGGGTGTGTATTCAAGAGTTCTTCCTGGGAAAGGTGGCAAAAATTATGTCACAGATGATAACCCATAGTGAGTAGAAGATAGTTTATTTTTTCTGATCTCAGGACTTGAAAGAGTGGTCCTTGTGGTTACTGTACTGTGCTCTCTTTACTAACAAATGGCTTCGGAGAAGCTTTGCAGGTAGCTTTCAAGCTGCAAAGTAACCAGTTTTCTAGAACATTTGTTTCTGTCTAATACCTGTCAGCGCTAATTAAATTTGCTGTCATTAAGGGAGCACTTTATATGCCTGAATATTGCACGAGGGAGATTTTGGCAATAACTAAAAAAGCAATATCTCTGTTAATTCTGTAGAGTATGTAGGAGCTATGCTAGGCATTCATGTTTTTTGTCCCAAGGCAAAGTTGGAAACTCATCCCTTTTTTCAGGGTACATGTTGGTGCTTCCGCAGCCTGTGGTGCCTGTGGGCAGTGACAGGGATGTTTAGGCTGCTGCTGAACCTGTTAAGCTGTAATTTCATGGTGGGTGGCAGCACTCTGCACAATCATGAAAAATCACAGCCTTGTATTTGGCATTACGCTGGGTGCCTGTGTGACCCCAAAAAGCTGCTGTGTAGGAGGGAACTTGTGATTCAGGCA
This sequence comes from Pseudopodoces humilis, assembly GCF_049639895.1. Taxonomy (NCBI): domain Eukaryota; kingdom Metazoa; phylum Chordata; class Aves; order Passeriformes; family Paridae; genus Pseudopodoces; species Pseudopodoces humilis. Next base: position 5,837,116 of record NC_142210.1, on the reverse strand, counting down.
ACTATTTTTGTTTTCAACATTTTAGGACACTTTGAGTGCCCACCATACAACCAGCAGACCATTAGAAGTGCTTACCATGTGAGGAATATTGAAGTCTTCAAACTCAAACAGGTCAGTGAAAAGCCTATTTTTTTTAAACAAGGGTAATTAATTTGTCATTAATTTAGAAATAGGAAGTTAAAGCTGGATATTGAACCTAAACATGCTTTAATACGTTGATCAGACATCTGAGGAATATTGTGCTTAGCCATTATCCCTTTTAAATAAAGCTTTTAAAATTTTCATGAGGAAGAAGATGCCTTTGGCTGTGGGCAGAGGACTTGCTCTCTAGCTATGATTTCCTCTGACTGCCTGACTTGTAGTGATGATATGAACTCTTCGATAAGGCAGTATAAAGCACAGGTGGCTGCCTCAAGTAATTGCTAAACTTCTTTGTCAATATGTTGTATTTATGCCATGTGCTTTTTGACCTGACAGCTAAAGCGTCCCATCGATATATTTATGTCACATGACTGGCCAAGGAGCATCTATCACTATGGAAACAAGAAACAGCTCCTCAAAATGAAATCCTTCTTCCGTCAAGAAGTGGAGAGCAACACATTGGGAAGCCCTGCTGCTTCAGAGCTTCTGCAGCACCTGAAACCCACCTACTGGTTCTCAGCACATCTACACGTTAAATTTGCAGCTTTCATGCAACACGAGGTAAAGGGGGACAGAAAATGAATTGGTCCCAGACACACTTTAGAATTATTCTGGTGCAGGTAATCATGTCCAGAAAAGCAATTTAGTGTTTTTTGATCTTAAAACTCAGTTAAAACAATGAGAGATTAAGTGGTGTTAGGACTATTGTTTTATGTAAATGAAAAAGATGTTATGAATGAGGGGTGTAATTCCCTGATCTTCTTCAGGAACAGCATGAATTAGCTGAGGTTATTGTTCTTGAAAGTTGTTAATTTAACTGTATAAAAAAGCACTCCTGCTCTGTTGGGGAGGCAGACAACTTCAAAATAGGTGAACAAAAGGAGACAACTTCAAAAAAGGTGCTAAAGGAGTGATCGAAGAGGGTGGTTACCTGAGGGTGGGAGGATCCCTGTAGCACAGTTTTGCAGGTCTGGTAGCTTGAGCCAAAGCCAAAAACCAGCCTGTAGTTGAAACAGTTATTCCTGAAGTGGTGCCAGTGCTGTTCCCATTTGCAAGTTATTTATCTGTAAAAATGTAACTCCAGACCTTGTAGGCTCAACAAATCTGTTTTCAATTAAGTTACAATTTTTCTTTTTGCTCCAAGGCTGGATTTGCTCAGCTGCCTTGGTTAATGCTGAAATGTAGCTCTTGTTTTATCTTGCTATCATCTACATCCTGTTTCCTGTTAGACTCCCAGTGAAGTCTGTACTTCTCTTTGTCCCTGCTAATTTTTTATTTCAGAAAGTATTTTTCTGTAGAAATTATACCTTTAAATCTGTCTATACAGCTTGTTTAGAGTGGTCAAATTTCACATAAGTGCTAATGATTGTGTTAACGCCATTTGCTTCCTAGACAAACTCCAAAGAAGAGTTACCAAAAGCAACCAAGTTCCTGGCTCTGGATAAATGCTTGCCCCACAGAGACTTCCTGCAGGTGATGAACATGTGTAGAAGGTTTACAATTTAAGTATTTTGTTTGTTTGAACTGCTAGTGCTGTTCTTAGATATAAGATGAAGAATAGTGCTGATAAGTGGAGGGATTTTAAAGAAACTAGGAATGCATGTGTGGAATGGTCTTTGTGGGATTTTTCCTGAACTAAGCAAACTGTGTTGTGTAGGCACAGTGTTTCCTTAATTTTACCATTTCCATCCAGTTGAGAGCAAGTACCTGACTTCATGGATGAGTCTAAAATAGTTTGCTGTGAGAGTGAGCTGCTGACAGTGTGTTTTGAAATACACTCAAGTGTTTCTACGAGTCTTAGAGTGGCTTTTATTTATCATCCCAAGGGGAAGGTGGTTCATGGTCCTCTGGATGTGTGGTGGGATCCATTTACCCTAGTAACTACCTTTGAAGGTGGAAGAGAGAATGAGGATAGGCTCTATCTGTGGAAAGGGATATGAGTCCTAGTCCAGACTAAAATCCTATAACAAAACTGATCTGGATTAGTACTTCCTCCAGAAGATCTTAATTTCAATTCATCATGAAAGAGTTTAAAAACATTTCCTGTTAAATCATAGCTCATAAATCAAGAGTGGGTGTTCCTACAGCAGAATTTGAAATTGACAGTTCTTGTCAATTCTTGGTTTGTATCCATATAGAAGTGTCTTAGTTTGAAAGAGACATGTCTTTCAAGGAAGGTGGGAACCTCCCTTGGAATACAAAATATGACCCCCTACCCTCCAAATTATTATAACTTTGAGATTTTGAGACTTCGAGGCAAAGATAAGAAAAAAGTAATAACAGTTCTTTACTAGAATATATATGTTTAAATCTGGCAGTACTTCTGCCTTTCCCAAGAGAAGCACTTGTGCCCCCCCATCTCTCTAAGAGATATAGCAAACTGCACCCCCTCCCTTGTCCTGGCCACATCATTTGTCTCTCTTAAGTGTCTATTGTTCCGGTCTCTTTGAAGAACTCCTAACCTCCAACAGAAGCCAGCATGAATTTAGGATCAGGCACATTCTATTTCTAATTTGCCTCACTATCCCAGCTGCTGGAAGTAAGGGAGGGAGTGTGTTCTGCTTTTTAATTGCTGTAAGCTGAAATTCAGAAATGTCTTTTTTGCTGTTACTGATTGTCCTTTGTTAGCCCCTTATAGGGAGCTGGCTTGAGAGGACTTGTTTTGAGACCACTAGCTCAGTGTACTTTAAACTTCATTAAAGCCCTGTACAGTGAAAGTAGCATTTGAAACTTTAATCAGATTGTCGTATCAAGAGAAAAAACTCACTACATCTGTTTGCTGTGTGTTTTTAAGTAGATAATAGACGTGGAACATGATCCCAATGCAGGCGACTCACTGGAGTATGATGCTGAGTGGATTGCAGTCCTCAAGGCCACCAACAGTCTTGTTAATGTGACCCAGAGCTCCTGGAATATGCCTGAAAAGAATGGCCTCTATGCCAAGTAAGTTCTCTGCAAAATAGAGATGAAAATGAGGGGTTTTTGTTTTTTTTTCTGGGCTGGAAGTAAAGTTATACTGGAGAGAGATGTGTTTCTGTTCTGCAGCCTGTAATGCCTGTAGGACTTATTAAACGCCTTGGAAAGAAAAGAGGATGTTGACAAAAGATGTAGTCTAAAGCATACAACTTCTTTACTGCTCTACCTGGGCAGTTAATTTTATTTTGCAAACTTAGATACCAGCATTTGAGGAACAGAAACTACACCATGAGGCTGAAAAACAGGCTGGGTTATGGGTGTGGGTTGACATAATACACTAATCCTTGGTGGGGAGATGGGTGTCTCAGTACTGACCAAAAGAAAATTAAAACCTTCCTGCAAAAGCATTTGAGGAATAAAGTGTCTGTTGTAAAATGAATTTATAATCCATCTTTGAAGGTTACACTCTGCGGTGGGAGCCTTTTGACTTGCTGCGCTTGTTTAAACTTTATGCACTTTTTTAGGTGGGATTACAGTGTGACAGAAGAAGCCATTAAAGAGGTGTTAGAAGAGCTGAACAATGACCTCAAAATTCCTTGCAACTTCACACTGACAGCTGCTTGTTACGATCCCAGCAAGCCCCAAAAAAACATGGAGCCAGTTCATACCATCAATCCACAGACCACTGAGTTCTGTGCCCAGTTTGGCCTCACTGACATAAATGACAGGATCCAGCAGGCTAAAGAAGAGAGCTCAGGACGAGGTGAATGTGAAGAGGAGGACGAAGAGGAGATGGACAGTACTGGGTCAGCAGAGGAACCCAGTGAATACAATACAGATAATTCTGGCCTGTCATGCTTTAATCCAGATGAAATAATGCTGGATGAAGAAGGTGGTGATGAAGACTTGAGTACATGCTCTGTAGATCCCTCCCCTGATCACCCTCCTGAGTTCTCTACGAGCTTCTCTGACATCCGGATCATGCCAGACTCCATGGCGGTGTCCTCTGATGATGCCATGGACTCCAACAACGAGGAGCTGGAGAAGTCTGGTGGGAGCAAGCAGGTAGAGGAAAAGAGCTCCACTGAGAGGTCATTAAAGCGCATCGGTGGTGATGAAAATGGGAACGGTGGTGTTAAAAAAATCAGGAGAAGGAACCAAGCTATCTATGCTGCAGAGGATGAAGATAAAACAGATTAATACTTCACAGGGTGTGTAACTAAGTTCTCTTCCAGCCTTTCTGTGGGAACGTGGTGAGAATTTTAGTGGACTGTGCGTGCTTTTAATGTCACATGATCTTAGTCATGTTACTTTCTCAAGCTCAGAGACTGGATGTACTTCTCACAGGGAAGGTGATTTAGAATAGACATCAAAGGAAGAAGCTGAGACTTTTTCAACAAAGAACTTTGTCAAAGGATATAAAGCTCATATATCCTTGATTTTGTTTCAGTTCTTGGTGTATGGTGTATACTCCATATCTTCAGCTGAACAAGACTCACCATGCTTGTTTAACAAGAACTCTTAAACTGTAGCCTGAGTCCAAGTGAGAGGATGTCTGACTTCCTAGACTAAGTGATTTTATTTTATTGCTTTTGTCTTGTTTTATACTGAACTATTAATACACTATAGCATACGCAATAACCCTATGAATGATATTTGAAAATAGAATTCCCATTATAACAAAACAGCAATAGAAGAATGAAGATTTTTGTTTCTGGTGATAGTTATGCCACAGAAAAGCCTTGTGGTCATAAGCAAAACAATATGTATTGTCCAGGATTAGCTTTTAATTACAGTTCTGATAGTAAACCAAGTTTCTTGATTTGGAATATGACCGTTTTATGGGGACCATGGAAGACTGCCTCTCTATTCTTAAAAACTCACTTTTGTTCTGTTTCTTAAATGGTGAGAACAATGTCTTAAAATGGAAGTAGTTAGGAAGGACAACTTTCTAAATGTGCATACCACCACTGTCTCAACTCTGATTAATCAGGGCTGTGTTTTGCATTCATACAAGGTGATGGGTGTGTAAGTTGCCTGAGACAATAACACCTCCCATTTTCATTAGCATCACTTTTCACTTGTCATTTCTGTAGCTGTAACTTGCTGAACTCTTAAAACTGGATTTGGAATCTTCCAAAGCACCTTTGTAATCTTCAGCTGAGTGAGAACAGGAGCTGACAGAATAGAGACCCTCTTTGAAGTTTTCTGTTTATTTTTTTTGCCCTGAATTATTAAATGGCACTCCTTTGGCCTAAGAGGCCACAGGGACAAAACTGAGTGAATTCATGAAAATGACAATGTTTTCAAGCATGTGTCATTAGATTCATTAGCCTTCCTGACAGATGGAATTCTTAGATGGAATTCCTCATGGCCATGCTGCCCCAAGAGCAGAAGGAAAAGCCTTCTTCCCCGAGAGAAGGAGGAAAAGCTCCCGTGTTTTTCCTCCACCAAGGCATAGGCAGTGTGAAGGAGAAAGCATCCTGACAGGAACAGGGAGCTGGATAGGGAGCAGTGAGTGAAATGCATCTGTGAGTTGTGTATCAGACTCGGGAATTCTGTCTTTAAATCACTTCCATGGTATGGGGTTCATCTTGCTTCCTCTCCGGTCAAGCAGTTCACTACAAAAACTAAACACCTTAAATATTCAAGGGCTAGAAAAGGGCATAATTAATGCTCTCAACAGTTCAATTAACAGCTCATCTGTCAGAGCAGCTGCCAAAAGAGCTGTGCTTAGGTATGAAGAGAAATTGGGAGTAACTCGGGTGTGACACTCAGGGTGTGTAAAATGGTTTTGAACTGTCAGATAATTTATTGAAGCAGATGAGTCTTTTTAAGGGTCCTGGGTCTGCAGTGGTAAAATCTTAATCATGCCTCATGATCTGAACACTATAATGGAAATAAAGTATTTTAAATACAAATTCTGTTATGGACTTGAAAAGCCTCCCAAGGAACCTGAGCATGATATTGTGCTCTCAAGGTTTCTGCACTGGAATAGAAGATGTATCTTGCATGACTTTTCAGTCTGATTCCTTATGTTTTTAAAACAAACGGTTCTGTCCTGTGTTGTCCCGTGCCTCCCACCCTTCAGATAAATGTGTTACTAAAAGGCACGAGTCTTGGACAAGATACAATATTGATTTTTGAACCTTTAAATACTTTTTAATGAAGTATTTCGGTGTCCATTGAGCAGAGTGCAGCTGGTAAATACAGTGAACATAAATGTTTTCGAGTGTGAATCATATCTGACCTCCAGAGGTGACCTTTCTTGCAGTCGTTTGCACCCTCTTTGCAGTTTGCGGTGTCCTCCCCTGTCTTGCTTTCATCCATTATGGATTTTCCCTGTCGGCAAGATTCTCTGCTGCAAGGAGGATTCAGTAGAAGCTGAGCTTCTTCAGTAAAGGCCAGATATTTCAAATAGTATCGAAAACTCTAGGGAATGCTTACACATTTCAACTTGCTTTTAAGACTTAGAGTCTCCAATCCTTTTTAAAAAGAAGATTTAGAGTATCTCTGAGAACTTTTGAAATTTTTATGAGAAACCTATGGAAAACGTTTCTCTGTACAACTCTTGTATTGCATTTTTTTTTCAGTGTCTGTAATGAGTCTAAAATGGTTTTTGCTGTTACTAGCACTTGGGAAAAGTGTTCACCTGTTCCACCTGTTCCCAGGCCAGCACAGAGGTATTTTCACAGCATGTCATCAGTCTGCTCAGAGAAAAACAGTGAAGAGGTATAGCCTTGTTTCATAATGGAGTAATTTTAAATTAAAGCTATTAAAGTCATCTTGTGAGTGCTTCCTAAGATATGTTTATTGTACTCATGTTATCCTGTGCAATCTCTAGCAGCTGCAAAACCTCCGTTTTCTTAGGAAGGGCATTGATTGAGAGCTGTGAACCCGAGCTGTGATGTTTCTGCTATTTTTTTGTGGTTTTACCATCCTCCTCCCATTTAGTTGACTTCAGCGTGGGTACAGTCAGTGTCCCCATGCCTCAGGCTGTATAATACATTTGGGCTAATAAAAAAAAATAGCAGATCTTATGGAACCTGTAGCACATCTTAGTGAAGTCCTGGATTGTTTTCTGTGAAAAACAAATTCAAAACCAAAGAAATCAATGCTGGCAAGAAAAGCCAGCATTGACAAACTAAAGGAACCCAAGCCATTTCTGCTCAGCGAGGCTGAGGGGAAGGCGGGCTTGGGCTCGTTTCGGTTCGGGTTCGTTTCGGTTCGGGCTTGGACAAAGGCTCGGCAGGCTGCAGCTCGTGCTTGGCTGCGCTTGGGCTCGTGTTCGGCTCAAGTTCGGATCTGCTCGGGCTGGGCTCGAGTCGGGCTGGGCTCGGCTCAGGCTCATTTTCACTCGGTTTCTGGCTCCAGTCTGCTCCGCTCGGCTCCATTCGGTCTCCGGCTCGCCTCGTTTCCGCTCGGCTACCCCCGGCTCCACTCGGTCTTCGGCTCGGCTCGGATCCGCTCGCCTCAGGCTCGCGTTCGGCTCGGGCCGTCACTCTCCGCGGCCCGCGCCGGCCGCGCCCTACCCCGCGCGTGCGCACAGCGGGCGCCGTTCCGCACGCGGGTGGTGTGCGGCGGCGCAGGCGCGGTGGGGCGGCAGCGGGGGTTCGGCGCCGGCCGGCTCGCTGGGCCCGCCCCGCTACCCCCGGCCCCCGCCCGCCGCGCGCCCGCCATGAGCCCGCGCCCGCCGGCCTGAGGCGCCGCCGGTGCCGGAGCGCTCCGCCAAGATGGCGTGTGTGCTGGAGGCACCGCTCCGCATGAGCGTTCTCTCGGTAAGTGCCGCGGGCCGGGCCCTGCGTGACCTTGGCCCCCGCTGGGCCCCTCTGTCCGGCGGCGCCGGGAGCGGCCCTGGGGCTGCGCCGGGAGCGGAGGCGGTGCGGGCGGCGGGGCCGCGCTCCTTCCCTCTGTTCCCCGCGCCGCAACTTCTCCCGGCGCTGGTTTTCCCCTTACGAGGATCCCGTTCCGTGGCTGCGGAGGCACCGGCGCTCTGGACGTGTCGTTCGCTGCTGACACGGCTCGGGCTCGCCGGCCCCGAGCAGCTGCTGCTCGGCACGCGGAGGGCCCTGGCGCTGTCGGCGCTGCCCTTCCTCAGGGGCTGCGGAGTAGGGCTGGCGCTCCCAGGTGGGCTCGCAACCCGCCCCGATTCGGGGACTGTGCCGCTGCCGGAACCGGGGCTCTCTCCTCGCAGCGTCCCGGCTCCTGCGGCAGGGAGGAGCCGCCGTGCTGCGGGAGCCTCTGACAGCCGCCTTCCCTTCCCCGGGGACGGCCCAGGGCGCGCAGCGGTCCTGCTGCATCGCACGCGTGCTGGGAGCAGCGACGCAAAAGGTGCAGCCCTGGTGCTCCCCTAAGAGCGGAGGGTTGGCGCTTTTCCTTCTCTTTGAAAAATTCGTGTTGGTTAAGAGATCCGTGAAACTGATTATGTCGATAAAAGAAGACTTTTTTGGGGGAGGACTGCCTGCATGTGAATACCCTTCTACGTATTGCAGACCTCGTAGCTGGTGGTGTGGAAGCCAGGATATTTTAGAAACAGAAATCTACGGGATATTTGAAGTCTAGAAGAGTTTTACACGTAAATACGGGTCTCAAAAATGCTGTCTTTGGTTGCACGGTGGAAGTGTATCTGTAGGATTTATGTGGCATAATTTAATAGTGTTTCTGGAGACAAAGGAGCCCTGCTGCCTCTAGATGATTCTTCTCTGTGATGTGAGACCACAGGCAAGAAGCTGCTGGTGCCTCTCGACATCGAGGTGGGGAAGCAGGGGTAGATTCAGCCCCATAGCATATACTTGCTAAAGCAAGGGAGAGTTTTCAATTCCCTTAGAGCTTCTCTCAAGGAAAATTCATAAGGAAAAAATGGGCAAAGCTTAATGAAAAGAGAGCTGGTGAAAAGAAAAAAAGGTGAGATAATGGAAACACACCTTGGCAAGTGTTCGTGAGAACCTGCAGGGAAAATTCCCTTCACCTTTCCCACCCTTGTATTTTGGAATGCTCGCCATCTCCGACTTTGGATCTTCTCAAAAGGAATAACAAATCAGTGGTGCATAAGTGTGTAGCTTACAAGCATGGTCCTGTTGCCGAGAAGAGAATTTGCTTTGTCTTATACAGCACTATGAGAATTTTGTGGGCAATACTGTGCTGCTGTCCCATTGAAGGTGTGTGGCAAAGGCTTTGAAATGTAGATATGTTGTGGCAAAGTAAGGTAAAAAAAAATGTCTTGTTAGGAGCTTCCCTCTTTTGGAGAGCTTGTTTGTGGGTATGATTCTTGAGCAACATTAACTGCTCTTTGGAACTTTTTCTTCCAGGTTTTTTTATTCTATATAGTAATTAAACATAATAAAATTGCGATTCAAGGCAGTGCTGATAACTGCAGTTCATAAATATCTCTCTGTTAACTTGCTTTGACAGTTACCATGTTGTCATCTACGTTAAGCACCTCATCTTCTCTAGATTACACTTGAACACAGTGTTATCTTTGTGTGATGTTGCCCAGCAGTAACGCACTGCACATTTAAATATAATTCTTTGGGTTCCCTGCCTCTTGCCTGGGAAGTTTTGTAGACTTGCTGCTGCATAAGCCATTGTATGAATTGATATAAATTATTGCAATTGTTTGCTCTCTCTCTGCAGGAGGTCACAGCCAGTAGCCGCCACTATGTCGATAGATTGTTTGATCTCGATCCCCAAAAAGTCCTGCAAGGTGTCATGTAAGTCATTGAAACACTCTTGGGCTCTTGGTTGTGCATAGGGCAGGTGTACTTGATCCTACTAGAGTGATAGGTCAAGGGCAAGAAACTCTTCCTATGTTTTTTTTGAGAAATGTAGTTGGCACATCTTTATACAAATATGTCAGTATTGATGTAGAGATAGTATTGATATAGACTCTCACACTGTAGTGCATATGGTTTATAACACAGCCTCCCAGTTGCCAGAAATGAGGTTAAACGTTCTGTGAGCACTGAAAATTTTTTTGGATATATTTATGCCTTTTGGCCATGTTTTGCTCCTCTTCCAGGTCTGTTGAGACTCTTTTTTTCTTACTGCACTGCCAAGTCAGTGTACCTGCCTCTTACTCTTTCCCCTCCTGCCATGCCTGTGTGTTGGCTTTGACTTTTTTAGTGCTTGGCTTCTGTCTCCCCATGGGAACTGCAAACTGCAAGAGAATGCTTCTGCAGACCTGAATTTGGATGCAAGTCATATTTCAGTACTTGTGTTTCATGCCAATGGTCAGGACAGTGACTGAGAGGGTGAGACAAGGAGCAGGAGTGAAACTGCTGCAAATCTCTGGTTGTTCCCTTGCTGTCCTTGGGCCATGAGCTTTCCACTAGAATCACTTTTCCAGCAAAGTGGCAAATGAGACCTTGCCCAGGACTGACTTTGGTGATGGAACCAGACCTTTTTGGGTTTACCAGCAGCTTGTTGGCTGTGGCAGTCTAATGAAACACCAGGAGAAATCAGAGGAACAGATGGGTCAAATAGCTAAGAATGTTGGTTGTGTTGTTTAGCATGACTTGAGGTGTTCCCCAGTAGCAGATGAAAACAATTATTCCAAATGTCCAGGGGCAACATGTCAGTGTCCCTTTAAAATACATGAGGAACTCAGTCTAGGTAAAATTGTCCTGGAAGCCTTTTTGGTTGGAATACCCCCTTACCTGCATAAGAACTTCTGATGCCCTGCTGTAACTATGAACAGGTTCTTAACTCTGTTCTAGGAGAGTCTGGTTTTGCTTCCACCTCATGGCCTTCGTAGTCCCCTCCTCAGAAGGGTGGTGGGGTGGTCCTGGGGAAGGAGATGTCTCATCCAGTGCCCCAGTGGGGTGACTTAGCCCCTGTTTTCTCCCTGGCAGATGCTCTGAGCCATGGCTGGTGCTCCGTCCCTGCTCTCCTTCCTTTTCAAAGGACTGGAGCCCACAACCCTTGGTAATCCCTTCCCTATCTTTTGATATATTATTCATCTTTTGCAGTCTAACTGATCTCCCAAAAACAGGAGTTTCAGGCAGTATGTTTGTCTTGAGTAACATCTGAAATTGGTCATCTTGTCCATGGGTGTCAGTGGATTCTATGCTGAGATCCTTTCTTGTATTTAAAGATAAGAAAATATCAATTTGTTTCACAAAATCTCTCACAGGGCAGATTTGGATGGTAAAACTATTTGTGATGCTCTGGCTGAAATCTTAATTGTGGGAGTATCTTTACTGACTCTGAGCCAGTCCTTTGTGGCAGATGTGTTGTTTTTGAAATATTGGTGGGTGGGTGTGTGACAGTCCAATTTAGAAAAAAATTATATAAAAGAATAAGTATATGAAAGAATATAAAAATGTATATAAAAGATGGAATTTAGAGTAGCATATGTATTAAAAATTTCTGTCAGTCCAGGATTCTTTTTGGGCAGAAAAGTACTACTTTGTCCTTCTTTCTTTGATTTCAGGGTATATGCAGAGGTATTGAAGTTAGAATGATCTGGTATTTGGGGTGGAGTAGGAAAGGATTAAAGTTTTTCCAGAAGTGCCTGTCAGAAGCTTTACCAGATATGCTGCATCCTTTGCAGAAAATCTTTGTTTCCTAAGATGTGCTGGTTTTTCCCTGCATCCTGGCTGGAAATACTGATGACCTAGATTTTTATTTTGATTGATGGAACTGTATGAATATCAAGGATCAGAAAATGGGCTGTTTTAAGAGGCTTTGTTTCTGCAGATTGTCTTCAGTTACAATAGTCCTGTTTTTTGTATGCTTGAATGAATAACTTGGGCTTAGGGGTTTTTTTCATTGCATCCTTGTAATTATAATGAAACCAAACTTCTGAATGAGCTTTGATAAAGGTAAAATGTACCTAAATACTTCTTGAACTTGAAAATCATGCCAGTCCAGTTTTCATCTTGTAACTTGAGAAAGCTTTAATTACATATTCTGAAAGTATTTAAATTATTAAAATCTATTTTTTTTTCCCTTGCTTTCCCATGAATTTTCAGAGAGGTGGTGTTCAGAGTTTTCCTTGTCCAGAAAATAAAGCTTTACCTGGTTAGGAGTACCTGTTTTTTAATTTTCCTTCTAATGAGAAAATAGAAAACATTTCCTTGTTGTCCAGTACAGCTGCATGTGTGTCTATTGATCTTATTTCAAAATACCAAGTTTCTTACAGAACTTCTGTTCACTTATTTTCTATCCTGCTCATCTGGATATGGACAGTGGGTAGGAAGGGGAGAATTGTACCTATCACTAAGTCCTGAAATTCTGATCAGGATTTGAAAAGTTGAGATGACTACTGCCTTTTTTACTGTACCTGGTAGCGCACTAAAGTGTTCAAGGCCCATCTCCATACCCACATCTGTGTGGCAGTGTGTGCATTTACCTTCTACTTACTGTCTTTGGAGATGAGATAGGTTAATATAGTGGTTTCCTTCTGTAAACATGAACTCTACATTGTGGCCAGGCTTACGCTTGAGAGGTCTTTACAGGTTTGCTTTGTGTCTCCTTAGGTGCTCCTGTGACCCTTTCCTCTTGCTGTTGTAGAGCTCAGGTTTTCTCCAGTGTGCTCTGAGTGCATTCTGCAAGGTCAGCACTGATGTCAGGTGTGCAGCTATCAAGTGCAGCTCGTGTTGGCAGTGCATACATTGCCTGACACAGATAACTGCAGTGCATTGAAGGCTGTGGTCTCTCAGAGGTTCTCTTCAATGTTTTGCTGTTATTGGCAGATGAAAAGAACAGAGGTGGCTCTGTAAATTTCTGTGTTTTTATGAGAGCTTAATTTGTCCCAAGTTTGTTCCTGCAACATCATCTTCTGCTTTGCAGTATTTTATTTCTTTTATTAAAAGCATTTCTGGGTTGTGATCCTTAGACTGTCATTTGCTTTTCACGTGCTATTAAGCTCAGGACCACATTGTTCAGGTGCAATACTGATACCTGTTTCTATCCTCTAATTTATTTGCTGGTAGGGGGCTTCTTTGAAAGACATTTTATCACACTTACATTTAGCCTGGTGCCTTCAAAGTGGCAATATATCATTTTATGGAGAACTCTGTAATCCCACCTCAAGGCTGCATTTGAAAGGAGCATCCTTCCTGACAAGTCTGGCTTACTCAAGGTTCCAGCTGTTTCTCATCAGACTATTCCTCAGCAGTCAGAGGGTGTCATCCTTTAAGACTTGTAAATTACCATCTTTGTGGTGCACTGAGAATTCCTGTGCTACTGCTGTTCCTGTCCTTTATGACCAGTAGGAATTAGAAGACAAGCGTTTTCCAGTCTCGTGTGGGCATTTTATTTCTCAGCACAATGAAAGAAACATCCTATAGAAATGGCACATGGTCCTCACACTGTGTGTTTTGCATCCAGCTATTTTATTTTGGTAGTTTGGTTCTGTAATAAATGTTCCAGGCACAGGTTTAGATGGCTGTGTAATAGTGTACTGTGTTCTCAGCTATGGCTGTTGGAGGGATCATCAGTGCAGTGTTCACACATGCCCACAGCAAAAACTGTGAAATATGAGAGGCAACAACTTCATGAAGTGGGAAGAGAGGAAATTCCCATCTCTGTTATCCCCCTTCAGACAGTTGTGAAGAGGCTACTTCTGCTTCTTGTTCTTGTCTGTTAAACAAACTTTCTGTAACACTAAGTGATGAACAGTGCTTGTTTCCACATTTTGCATCCCAAACAGCTGCATCAGATTTTCAGTCTCAGTGGGCACTTCTGCACTTCAGTTTTCTGCAGGAGCTGTTCTGGTTTTGTGCATATTCCCTTAGCCCTGTGGAAACAGAGAGCAATCCTTAGGGGGCTGTCATAGTTTGCCCTGTACATTTTGGTCAATTCTGTTGTCTCCTAGGCAGTACACTGTAGTAAATGCATATCCTGTATGAAACTTGGAGGTGTTATTGGCTAACAAGTGATGTAATTTTTCGAAGCATTGTTTTTGTGCAGAGTCATTCATGTGTTAAGGGAAGAGGCTCCCGAGTCCCTCGTAAATGCTTTGTAAACTGCAGGATGGGCTCTTTGTGGCTTGGAGCTGGGAAGCTGAAGGATCTGACAGAAATTGGAGCAGGTTTAGGTGGTGCTGGGAGCACTGCTCAGCTTGTTGGTTTTTCCCTTTCAAGAGGTGAGCTGTGAAGGAAGGCTTTTTGGAGGGAGAGAAGGAACTGAAAGGCTTAAACATCTAGAATTAAGTAGTGCTTTGTGAAGAGGGGCTTTCAGTGCAGTGGTTTTTGTAGTCAGGTGTAAGGATGGTGTAGACAGAGGGAAGAGAGGAAGATGCACTTAAATGCAATTGTGTTCCTGTCACAGAGAAAAGGTGCTCTCATTTTTGCATGCTTTTATAATGCAGCAAAAGATGCTTATGCGGAATAGTTTTTTTTTGGCAAGTAAGTTGTCATGTATTGTAACTCCTGGTATAATATTTAGAGGTGTGGTAAACATCAGGTGTACCTATGATACTTGGCCATCTTCAGCATTACAGTGATGTTTAATATTTCAAGCCTTGCAGTTACTGCTCTGAGCCTGTGAGAGAATGATGGTTATTGACTCTGTTTCACTGCTGCTTTTGAGATAGCTGTGAAGCCACTTTTCTCTAAAACCCCTCTGTTGATACTATCCTCAGCGTTATGATACTGTTCCTTTGATAGCTTGAGGCTCAGAGTTGGATGAGGGAGGAGGAGCAGCCTCTGACAGACTGGCTGATGGAGCTGGAGAGAATGGGGCGAGCATTGGTCGCAGGTGTCCTGAGGTGGGACTCAGTAGCAGACCTCAAGCTGAGCCCAGCTGAACGTGACATGGCCATTCAGAGTTTACTTTCCCCGTATTAATCTGTTATACAAAGGGAGTGGCTGCCTGCAAGGGAGGGTGTAAGCAGCAGGCAGCTGGGGAGAAATCGTTCTGCCCTTTGGGAGTGTTGTCAAGACTGAACTTGGTGCTTGGGCCTGAGGGATATGTGCCACAGAGCCAGAAATGCTGCTGAGTTTGTGATTCTTCATATTTGGCATTGGAGTTTTTTGGTTCCAAGCTGCTAGTTTGCACTGATTGGAATCACTATCAAAAAAAGTTGAATTTAGTAGCTTTCCAAAAAAGCTTATTTTCTATTTGCTATATGGAACTTTTATGCTAATGCCCTGTAAAGGGTTGGTATTTGTAGCAACATGCAAAGGACAGAACTCTGTTTACCGATTAATTTGTGTACCAGACAATTCAGCTGACTTTAGTGTGTGTGCTGTGTTGCTGCTGCTGAACTAATAATGTCAATTGTTGAGATTCTTTTCTTTGGGGATTGTAACAGGAAGGCTAGCTCATAGGATTGCTTGCTAAAATATACTTCAAACAGGCATTATCTGAAATGCCCAGAAACTCCAGAATGAGAGAGTTTATGGGCATATAGATATTAGGGGATTTCTGTTCTAATGAGAACTTAGTAATAGCCATTTGAAAAAGGGAATTTAGGCTTGACTAGGCCAGTACATCATCTTAGCTCTGATAGCTCTTTGGAGATAAAAATCAGAGGTTTTGCTTCACGATAGAAGGACTTTAGATTATTATAATCTAATGGGTAGTAGCTATGTTAAATTAATAGGGTTTGGTGGTCCTTCGGTGGTTGCTGGCCTAAGGTAGAATGGACAGTGTCAAACAATATTCCAAGCTCACATCTAGAGCAGCCAAACACATTCTGCAAGGCCGTTTTAAGGTATTTTCCTGTCCTGAATGAAATTGTAAACTTCTCCATGTGGATCACTTGTGGTGGGCAACATTCTGTAGATGAAGAGTGGTGATCTTAAAATGGGACAGTGGACAAAAGTAACTTTAAATTAAGGGAGTATGTATGAAGAATAGTGCAGTAAAAACGTAGTGTTACAGATACCTCTTGTTTTAATGAAATTTCATTTGATTTTTGCTTAAGCACTGCTAAATGCTGAAGGCAGTCCTTTATACTGGGAAGTGAAATGTTCTTGGGGTTAGATAGAGACAGTGAAAAAAAAAAAAAAGGTACCACAGTTACTTGTATTTGATATTTTGGGTCATTCGTATGAAGCAGCAGTGGTGGAGCTGCTCTTTTCATGTGGTTTGGCTGTTTCGGGACAGTTGTGAAAGTAGTGTTTTGCTGATCTGGCGTCGCAGAGCAGGGATTTTCTCAGTGAGGATTTGTGAGAGTTTGCAGAGCTGCAGCTGTTTTGCCCACACCTCTGTTGGGGTAATTCTTTACTCTTAGAACCTAATGTGGTTAAATAGCAGAGATTGATGCTGAAATTGAAATGGTGATAATACAGAGCTCTCTCTAGCTATAGTTAGTGTGGTTTTGTTGGTTTGGTTTTTTTGGTTTATATAGGTTACATAATAAAAGTTAGCTAAACTCCCATCCACCACTAACTTCAAGCACTTTAAATTTGGGTTACATTGTTTTTAAAGCTGAGTGAAGTAAATTGTCTATATATAGCATCATGTAACTTATAGCACTATATCCAGACTCAGTGCAAAGGATGAGGCAATAAAATGTGCTTGGGAGAGGTGGGAAAAGAAGCATTTCTCTTTTTTCAGTCCAGGTAGAGACTGGAAAGGAGCTTGAGTTGAAACTGCAGCCAAAGACACGGAGAGCTGACATTGTTAAGCTTGATCAGAAGGGCAGCACGTGAATTGACTGATGTAAACTCCTATGTGGAAGTGAAGGTTTGGTATGAGAGGCTTCTTCAGTCTGTCACACACAGCGAGAGGAGCACTGGAAAACAGCATGAATTCAGGGTAGGAGTAAGCTATCAGTATCTCTAACTACAGGTATGGGTCATTGAAACACTTTCCTTTCTGTTTGGTAGATTTTCTTTGTCAGGAATCTTATGACACGGTAAGTTGCCTCTCCAGAGGATACTTGAGATAAGAATTCAAGCATTTTCAATGGCATTGCAATATGGAGGAGTTGGACTAGACTATCACTTTTAGCACTATGTGTGTTAAATTCTACTGTTCTGCAATGCTGTAGTTAGAGCCAGGTGCTGTTTTTCTATAGCACTTTGATTTTATGCACTGAGACAACAGAATTAAGATTGAGAACAATCATGGATTGAAGGGCTTTTGTTTAAATGTAGTTTGTTTAGTTTGCACTGTGTGTTGATTGTGTCACAGTTTCTAAGGACTTTTTCAGGAGCGTTGAGTAACATTGTCTTGATGTGCTGCTTTGTTCTTTCCTGTAAAATCATCTTTTTTGTTGTATCTACTAATATTTTTGAATGGGATTAGAAATCTTGAAACTTTGTTTCCCAACTTGATGATTGACCTTAAAAATAAGCTGATTTAGGACTTCTGGGGTTTGCTTGAGTTGGCAGGAGTTTGTAACATTTTATTCACATGGTTGGTCCAGGAATCATGTTAGTACAAACACTCCACTTACCAAAGGATTAGAAAACAGCTTAATGCCATAGTAATGTCCATCTTAGAAATTAATTCTGTGACAGTAGTGATGGACATATTTTCACATGCAAAAACTGGTCATTAATTCCTGAGGTTGTTTTGCATCTGTATATAAAAACGGGAGGCTGGAGGAAAGGGAGCAGGAGGAGAAGGAGACAAAAGCTATAGGAAGCATAATTGTCCAAACTTAGCTCCTCCACAATAGGCTTCTGGCTGTAGTCCAGCCAGTATAGGTCCCATGTGCTTATATGATCCTGAAATTTAGAAACTCATGCAGTTGGGGCAGCTGGTTTTTGTCTGAGCTGTGTCCCTGGTACCTCATGTACCAGCTGCCAGTACCTCAGCTTTTTAGAAAGTTGCATTTTGAGTTTTTGAAACCTTTGAGAATGCTGCTTTGTGTCACTCTATTGTTGGTGACTTTGGGCAGCTCCTGGTAGCTGCCCAAAATCTCCAGCCCTGACTGCTTTGTGTTGGGAGCCTCATCAGGCTGCGTAACTAGCTCAGAATCTTTTGGAGCTATTTCTTGCTAAAAGTGAAAGCATTGGCTGGAGGTGCCCAGGGCTACTTTTCCTTCTGTGATTGTTCAGGTCATGTTTGACACCCTTCTCTGTCTAGGAACCCCTGAGATATGTCTCTCTGCTGTTCTCAAAAATCGTAAGATGAGGAAATGTCATGCAGGCTGTTTATTTCCTCTTCTGTGGAGTTCCTGTGGCTGCTTCCTCAAATCACTCTGGCTCATTTCAAGATCTTTTGTGTTGCTGTGGTGGAAGGTGACGTAGGAAAGCTCCAGGGCTTCCTAACAGAATTTTGTATTTGGTCTGTTTGTGCTTGATTTACTATATTTAAAAACAGAGGTAGAGCCAAATTGTCACGTGGGTGTCCTTGTATCCATGCTGCTTTCTCAGGATTTCATTTGCAGGAGAGATGCAGATATGGGGGCTCACTGGGGATGCTGTGAAAGTCTCTTCTTTCTCAGTTAGGACCTGAGCTCACTCTTCTGTTTCATTGGGGTTTTATTCTATGGAGGGAGTCCCAAACTTAAAACTGACTTCATGAAGATGTTGAACTTCAGTAACTTCTGCATAGGATGAAGGTCAGCGCCTCAGCTTCCTTCTGCACTAGTAATTTTCATTTACTACTAATTTTCTCAGGATGTAGACATTTAATAATGTTGGTTTTTATTGGTTAGTTTTCATTGAAACTGAAAGACCATATTTTACAAACTGTTTTATTTAATATAATTTCTTGCTTATCTGAAGTGGCTATATCTGGTGTCTTTAAACAATTACACACTAAATATTAGAATAAAACCAGAACTTCATACACAGTTGGCAAATTAGTTCCTCTTGTAACTCTTGTCAAGCTGTATTTAAATGGAAATTAGTTTAATGTAGTCCTAAAATATTTTAAACACTCATGCTGTGTTCATATACTAGCATGCACTGCACTTTATTTATAGCTATTTAATTGAACTGATTGCTTTTGGGTTCCTATGTTCTGAAAAATTGTTAGAGCTGATAAACATCACCCAATATTTTTTTTGGCTTTTCTCAAATTTGTAGGAAGAGAGTTAGTCTTGCTGATTTTCCAGTCTCTAAGTTGTTTCATAACTTAAAGCTTGGATTGGTCTAAGGGTTGAGCTGATGAAACAATATTTTTATTTCTTTAAGAAGCAATAAGAGATTGAAAAAGCTGGTTTAGCACTTCAGGAAGCAATATTCCCAAGCACTTAGCTAGGATCTCTGCAGTACTTTATTGTTGGCAGCTTAAGTTATTCCTTCTTGCAGTTTTTTTTTCCCATGTAAATTACTTTATTGCACTGTAGTGCATCTCAGAATAAATATCAGATTTTAAATCTATGCACTAAATTGATTGTAATTTGGGTTATTTTGTTAAATGATTTGGAATTTAGTTTGAATCTAAACTATAAGATTTAATATGCAGGATATTAAACAAACCCCAAACCAAAAACTCAGCCAACCTCAAATGCATCTTAAGGGCTCTGTTTTGTGTAACTCCAGGTTTGTCTTTTGACTCTTCACAGAGTTGCTGTTCTGAGCTGAGAAGCTCACTAATGCCAAGGTGTTCTGGGTGCAGGTGCCAGCTCTGAGTTTTTCTTGGGAGGCTCCTCTGGCTGTGTTGGTGCTTGGCAGCCAGCTCATAACCTGAGCTTGGAGCTGGGAATTGGAAAGGCTGGGTCTCTCTCTGGATCATGGTCCTGTCACAGGTTAGGCCTGGAGTCACCACAGATGTGTTGTTCTGAAGTTCTCATCTCCCTGTAACTGCATTGTTACTGCTGCTCCCTTCTTCCTCATGCCGTGGACTCCTTTGCACAGAGGAAATGGGAGCAGGGTGCCTGACATTTGGAAATAAAGTGGGCGTTAGTTTTGGACTCAGTTTCTGAGGTTTCTTTGTTACCTCTCCTACAAGATAGTGATCTTTGCTACTTTTGTTCCTTGGATGTATCTCATGATGTCTTGGATCTGAAATCAGTCAAGCTTGAACTTGTTGGTGGTTATGTTCTCAAATAAGGGAGTTGCCCTCAGTTTTTTCCAAGTTTTATGATTCACCAAGGAGCTGGTAGTCTAGGACAGCATGTGGTAGCTCCTTACTTCTTAGGCAATTAGCTTCCTGATCAGGAAAATCTCTATAAAATACCACATGGAAATACATAATTATTTTTCTTAGCACACAAAAAAGTCTACTACTATGCAACATTCAAATATGGCATTTTAAGGGTGTTCTTGCTTTCCATATCCATGGCTCCCTGTGTATTGAATAGGGTCACTTCTGTAGGTGGCAGTTTGAAAGAGAGAAGCGTGGCAGAGAACTTGGGAGTGCCATAATGCACACAGACATGGGGACATTTGAGTCTTGTCTCTGACGTGTTTTGGTCACCTTACAAATCTGAAGGTATTTGGCTTGCCTGGTGGGTTGAAGTTGGTCAAATATACATGTGTTGGAGCTGTCAGAAATCTCAAGCTTGTGCTATTTCTTACCTATCTGACATAACTTTCCTGAGGAACTTTATGAACGTGGGATGGAGAAATTCATCAGAATCATTTACAGATCAGGACTGTGCCCTCACTAACCCTCTCCACTGGAGTGTTATGGAACTTGGCCATACTCCTGCCACTTGTGAAAGGGTCTCCAAATCAAATTCTAATAAGCAATACTTACTAAATGGTTATAAGGTTAACATGCTGTTCTGTTAGGGATTGGGGCAGGAGTCAACAAAAGCTGGGTAGTGTTGTTTTCAGTTTTGTTTGTTGTTTTTTTTAACACAAAATATGGTGTAAAATCAACTGAGCAGAGCATTAAAACATCACCAAAATCTGTTTGTTAATTTTCAGAGTGCTTGGTTAGAGCCTTCTCTTTAGCTGCCTGAGATGCCTTTGCAGACTGTGGATATGGTGCAGCTTTCCAATGACTGGTGCCTCAGGGTAGCAGGGAGAGGCAGCCTCTTCAGAAGTCCTGGAGTGGCCTGAGCACTTTAGTACCTGAACTTGACACTTCTGTTGGTACAGTTTCCTTTATTCCTCTGAGACATTTGACCTTTGCTTCTGCCACTGTTTTGGACTGACTCTTGTATTTCACAAACTTTTAAAAATTACTTTTAATGTGAAGGGTTCAGCATAGAAACCACTGAAGTACTGTTTCTGATTTTAGTGACAACTTCAACTCCATTTGTGGAATTTTCAGGGGCTTCCAGCTTAGCCTGTCTCCTGACCTTGCTCTTTCTCCTCTACTTCTGCCTTGTGGTGTGAAGTTACCCACCTTAGGTGCAGTATTTCCCGCTGATGCTGAGCTACGTGGAGCTGTGCTGGGCTGGCAGTTGCTGTTCAGTGATGGCTCATTGGCAGGGGGGTTCCTGACTCTGTTGGATTCAGGTGTGCACAGAAGTGCAGTTGAGCTGCTTTTAGTGATGCTCCTGTGCCGGAGCTCTGAGATCACAGGTAGACTTGGAGCTAGCTTGGAATTCCTCGAGTACTCTTGTGTATGCAAGGGGAGAGCATGTGGAGAAATTCAGGGAGAACAGGCAATTACCTTTTGCTAACTGAGCTTTATGAAGGTCCTGTTTGTGCCAGTAAGGCGTTTCCTGCCTCTAATGGAGGGAGTTGTTAAACTTGGGGCGCTCGGGACAACTGCTTGGTGCAGTGAAATCTGCTTTTGCAGTGGACACCAAAGGACTGTATAGTGTTCCTGCTGGCCAGGGCAGATCTTACAGAACAGGGCTGCTCTACGTTTCTTAGAACTTGGAGATAGCAGCTGAGAGATATATAGAGGCAGGAAAACGTGCTCACTTAAAGCAACCACTAACACTCCCAAATTGTTTGAATAAATTATATGCATAGTGATTAACTTATCAATTTTGCTTCTAACACCTTAATAAATCTAGTTTTGGATTTTTGTTAATAAAGAATTACCTGAAGTTGATCTCTCTTTATTCTCTGCTCTTAAACTCTCCAACAGCTAGAAAGTTTCCTAGATATGAATCATCTTGATTTTCTGAAACCAGTTCTAAGTTGCAAGCTTGCTTTCAGATTCTCTGGATGTTCATGTATGCTCAATGTGCTCATATGAAGACAAAAAAGACAAGGTGGTGATAGTTTCTAGGATGTAGTAGCAATTTTCTGAACAAGGTTGCAAACCACATGTTTTCACCGGAGTTCTTAGTGTGTGCAACCATTGTCCACTTTCCAAAGTGCTTCCCGTGTTCTGGTACCACAGTATGAATGCCTGTAATGTGTATAACCTTGCAGTGACTCTCAGGTGGGAAAAATGCTCTGGTTTCCACTTTATTCCTGAGATTTTGATGTACAGATGTTTAGGTGTCTTGGTGAAATACATGAGAGGAAGCCTGGGGTGAAGAGGGGAGTAAAAGCCTAGTCTCTAGAGACTGGTGATGGTTCCTTGTCCCTTTTTCTTAGCTTGCCGTTTTCTGCATCCACTAGACTATTCAGTTAATACTTTAAACTACCAATATTTGGCTTCCCAACCAATAGTGGGATTTTAAAATTGTTTTAGAAGTCTAGTGACTATATGGGCACAAAGAACCAGTATGTCTAGTTTTTCTCAGTAATAAGACTTCTTGGTGTATGGTGTGCATATGAGAGAGTTTGGGTTTTTGCTTACTTGCAGGAGTTGGGGTGTAGTGGAATCCCAGGGCTCTGGAGTATTTTCCTGTAGGCTGAGGAAACTGCCCTGAAGCAGTACCCAGTCTGTAGCTGCAGCATGGACATGTGGAATACTGCTTGATAAGCCTCATGGAAATAGTGAATTCTATAGATAAGCCCTCAGTACCTCAGCATAATTTACCAGGGTTTGTTTTTCTTTCTGGATTTACAGAGATATGAAAAATGCTGTAATTGGAAACAACAAACAAAAAGCCAACTTGATTGTTTTGGGAGCAGTTCCAAGGTATGTCCTTTGCTACTCTCCTTTTCACTGATTCACAGCAGGTCTGGAATAATGATCCTTCGATCACAGGCACTTTTTTGTTTTAACTTTGATTTTAGTTGACTGAATACTTTCTTCAACGTAACTGAGAGAGACTTGAAATATCTGTTAAACTCATGTATTGTAGAACAGGCTGTTGAGTAATGCTTTTTATTTAGAATTTCGTAGAATTCTCTAAAGTAGTCTTGGTGTTTTTATTGAACTTTATCAGTTCAGGAATAAAATCTATTTTTTTGACATTGATATTAATGGTGGATGGAAGTGGTTGTATCTTAATCCTGTTCTTCAGCCAATTGCCTGGTGAGTTCATAACTGAAAATGTGTAAGGTTATGTTAAAGATTTAATTTAAAATATTGAAAAACATCTGAGATAATTTGCTTGTCTGCTCCACTTGCTTCAGAAAATTAAAAGCCACTGATCATACTTTATTGTACCTTGCTGCTTCAGCTGATGTTAACATTTTCTGGACCCTGATTCCACTAGTACAAATTGAACAGGTAACTTTAGCTCCTAGACTGCTCGCTTTCATTTCATCCCTCTTCTCCTCCAGCTTTCTTTCAGCCTCAGTTTGCAGCAATGGAGAGTGAAACCTTGAGGACTGCAGTCCTTGTGCTGTCAGTGTGGCACCCACCTGTATCTTTTTTGCTTAAATGGCAACCAGGTTCCAAACTGTTCTGCCTGAGAGCTGCTGCTGCCTTGTCAAAAATGCTTTTTATTTGCAGAGTGTCTTCTCACTGACAGACCTTGTGCCATGGCTGGCCCTTGAAATTCTCTAGGGATTAGCAGTGGAGCCACCCCCTGTACAAAACCTGCTGGATTATCTTCCCTTTTGACCAGATAACAAACAGGTGCAGAGAAGACTTCGCAGGAGATGAAAATGGACATTTGTTGAAGATGATGAGAAATTTAAGGAATTTCTATCAGCAATGGGCCTTAAGGGGTTTTTGCAAGTCCTGCTGATTCTTCTCATTCCTATTTTAAAAGCTACAGAAGATCTTCACCTTCCAAATCTAGAATCTGCCTGTTCTTATGTTTTGTAGGACTTCTGTTCCCTCAGTTATCCTGCTTTTTGCTGCTGTTTGTTCTGTGCCCAGTAAGGAAAATTCAAAAGTGCTTTTCTCTTCATTGTTGTTAATGCCTTCTGGCTGCCCAGGTAAATTATACAGTTAATCTACAACTGCAGAGAAATGACTGGCCCTGGGAAATGTTAAAAGGTGAACTATCACACTTGTCCTCTCTTCAGGACAAATTATTCTCAAATGAGCAGAAGTCTCTTTAGAGATCTTCAGAAAAGGCTCTTGAGACTGGTGGACTAGCTGAAATACATTGTGACCAAAGATTATTCTCTCTGGCTATATCCTGGCATCATCTACGCCCAAGTGCCTTTCTGCAGACTTTACAATTTCCTCAAGGTGTTGCAGACAGACTTCACTAGATTATAGACTGTTTGTATTAGAGAGCTCCTTTGGTTGTTCTCTGTCAAGGAGGTGGTAATCCATTGGCTCTTTTGATGTGCCTTCTAATCAGTGAAGCTGGTGGAATACAGGGGCCTGTGGAATTCCATTCTGCAGAGCCAAGCCCCTCCCTCAGTGAGGAGAGGAGTAACCAACCTGGCATTCTTTGGTTTAAGTCTTCAAGAACAGTTTTCTTTCCACAGAGTTCAGTTGCAGGCTCTCATGGGAAACTGATTCTCTTCTCTAATGGGAATTGTTAGAATTCTGCTGCTGCTTTGTCCTATGGTTCAGCTTGTTATTTACTCATTTCTTGCTTCTCTCTCCTTCTCCAAGTATTCCTCCATCAAGCTTTCAGAAAATACTCTTTAGACCCAAGGACCCTCTACAGACTTGTCACTCAGTGGAAAATAAAACAGTATGTCCAGATATTAGAACAGACTCATACGGGGTTTGGAAACAAGTCTAGGAAGTATCTTTTGTTTGAAATCGGGCCAAATACTGCTGGAATATATGAAATAGCCCTATTATTTTAAAATACTGCAAAGAAATGCAAAGTCCTTTGAAGATCTCCCTACAAAGGAAGCAGTTGCTGTGGAAGAATGGATGGAGAACACTCAGTGGCCCTCTGAGTGTTTGAGCTGGCTGTTCAGTGGTGTCATCTTTGGAAAGGGACATGTATCAATACCTTGAATGAATTTTTTTTGGGCCCTTTAAAGTTCAGTCTGACCTGTGGTCACCTCTGGACTGCTTGTTCTGAAGAGGATGCTAGGAAAAACAAAGTCGATGAAAGAAAGCTTGCAGAATTGCCAGGTCTGGAATTTAAAACTAAGAGGTGTTAAAACTGTACAAATGTGTGCACAGACTTGGTCCTGGATGTTTAGAATGGAAATAGCCAGCCTGTGTGTGGATTTTGTTTCCTAAGAAGTGATTTTCTATATCTCTTCCTAGAATCATAGAATTCACATTCTCATGGAATGCTGGCCTTGGGCCCCTGACAGGGCTGCAGAAATGTTACTTTTTGAAATTCTTGCTCTTTAATAGTAGTCCCAGAAAATAGAATTTTTAAAGTTTAGAAGGGAAACAGCCAAGTCCTTTCAGTGGCAGACCAGCTTAAAGCTAAGACAACAGCATTGGCAAAAATAGTTTCCTACATGTACTGTCCTTCAGCCTTTTTTTCCTTCTACCCCACATTAGTGCTAGCAGAGACCAAGAAGTCCACAGGAATTACTGGTGTGCCCCTCTATGCAGCAGTTCTATACGAACAAATCCTGTAGCTTTTGTGTCTATCACCACATCAGACACCTCTTTGGTGTCCAAGTTCAATATTTAATGCTTTCTGTTAGTTCCTCTTACAGCCTAAATCTCAGGGAAATGGTTGAATCATCAGTTCAAATGTAAATTGTTCTTTTCCAAGTCATCTTGACAGGGCTTCTTAACTACCAAAGTGCTGTTCATCTAGTCTGTAGTGCTGATGGCTCCCAATCCTCTGAACTGTAAATGGCTCACAGAGGTGGAATTGGAAAAGAAAACCCTTCAGTGAAATGAGCACGAGGAGGTTCCTGATAAGTCAGCATTGCAAGTCTGTGGAGAAGCTTTTGGTGCCTGGAGGGATGCAGCATTGCTGGTTTGCCATCCAGGCACCAGCAGGGCCTTTCAGTCCCGGGATAATTTCTTCCCTTCTTTCATGTGGGGGATGGCAGAGTACGGGGAAGGCAATGTTAAGTTCCAGTGTGCAGAGCATAGTTCTGTCTTCTTGTTTGTCATAGTTACCTGTTGAAGCTCTGATCTATGGGATATTGACAAAAGGCTTTACCTGAATCAAATTATTGCTGACCTAAATATTGCTGAGAGTCCAATATTTTAAGTCTAATCCACTTCATTAAAACCTTCAGTTATTCCTTTGCTCCAAAATGAATAGTTTTTAAACCAAATCTTAATCTCAACCACCCAGGGCCTTTAACAAAACCACTAAATCATTCTTGTCCCTTACTGGAAATGATTTTCTACCTTCCAGCTGATACCCTATCACATAAAGTAAATTATTTGGCATCGTAAGGGGGTAGTGCACTTCTTCCCAAAGCTTTCTCTAGGTAGGTGCACCTCAAAGAATTTTAGTTAAATTTAGTTAATTTTAACCTTTCCCTGTCATTTATTAGCGATTCTGTTTAACTGTTGGGTTTTTAAATTTTTTAAATTTCTTTGGAGTACATTTTAAAGGCCATGTAGAACAGCTGAAGGATTCTTTACCATTCCATCACTTGAATTTTGAGTTCTGCACAGCAGAATTAGGTTGCCTATGGAAGTGAAAACTAGTAAGAATTTATTGGGATTTTAAATTGTTTCTAGGGCTGTAAACACACCAGTATGAAATTTTATGTTTAATTTTATTGTTAAACATAATCAAATTCCTTCAGGCAGTGTTCTTTTAGAGCTTGCCAAAAGAGTAAAAGATTGCTGCTTTGATAACTTTGTAACTTCATAAAAATGTTGAGAAGGGAAATGCTTTAGGTGGCTCTGCTCCTGGCAGTGCAGGTGAAAAGCCAAGTTGGTGTAACAGAGCTCTTCTGACAGAACCACCCTCTGTGCTTCAGACCATGTCCTACCTCCACTTCTTGTGCTGTGTTTGACTGCACTGAGACCTGCCTCAGCTCAATAATCACACAAAACGAACTCTCACAAAAAGCAGGTCTTGTTCTGTGGAGTTAAAAACAGGACAGATGAGCAGAGAATGGGGAGAGCAGAAGATGCCCTACAGCAGTGGGGAAATGTGCTTTGAAATGCTGAGGGCTTGCTGGGGTGACAGTGACACAGATCTCCATCAATGGGAGCTGGAAAACCAACCAGGACAGCCCCTTCAAATGGTTCCATGTTTGATCCTGCCTTGGAGCAAGGCTGAGGATCTGTCAGAACTCCTCAAGCCTCCAGTGCTCCTCCGTGCCCACCTGGTGGCCGTGGTGCCTGCAGGAGCTGAGGTCTGGGCTCTGCTGCGGCTGTTAGTAAATGTGCTGTTATCAGGTCTGCACATCTGGGACCTTCATCATCCCTGGCACATTCCCAACTTGCTTCCAGGAACTCCATGCACTTGGACACAGTATTGTGAGGTCTGTCACGCACATTAGGGAGTGTTTAGTCCAAACTTCTTGGATGTCCTTAAGAGGTCACGATGCAATTGTTTCCTGATGCCTAGTTCTGATGTTTGTGCAGTGTGCATTGGCCTTTGCCGTCATGCACTCCCCAGGGTAGGGATCTGTGCGCGGGTGCTGTGGTTTGCTGTCCTAGGGGAAGGAGCTTCACCAACCATGCTGGTGTTTTCCATGGCTTGCTGTGCTCTAGGGTGGTGGTGGGGAGCAGAGGCTCTCCTGTGCTTGTCCTTTGCTTTTCTTCAAATCAAGTCAGGAGTCAGGACCTGATTGCATAGTTAGACATCTGTTAAAGAGGAATAATTCTCTTCACAAAAATGATGTATTGAACTGGAACAAGGTATTCTTCTAACTCAGCTCTGGAGTACAGGTGAGTCAATGCAAACATTTGCAGTCAGCAGAATTGTATGAGAGCTGTTGTTTAAAAGCTGTACTACCCCATATCTCTGAAGTGCCTGTTCTGATAGCAAAAAGAAAGTTGTTAATATAAGATGTACTTCTAATGCCACCTTTTCTAGTTTGTATTTTTATTAGAATTTTAACTTTCAAGTTTAAAAATACCGTGTAGAAGGTAGCTTTAAGATACCTCATGTTACTTGTTCTCAAGGAGATGGAAGAGTCAAATCTGTACAAAATTACTTGAAAGTGTATTCTTGACATCCTCTTTCATGTGCTGATGGAGGATGTTGGCTGGTGATAAACTCAGTGAGACTGCAGTGTAATCTTTTTGTATATAGTGGAGAATTTCAAACTGCAGGTGAATGGGAAGTAAAACCAGCTTGATTTTTGGTATATGGTCACTCAGACGAAAACCTTTTAGAATTGGTTTATCTAAATGAACAGTAGTTGTTCAGATGGTGGTCATAAGCTGGCTGATAAGCTAATTCAGACAGGAATTTCTGGAAGACTTAGAATAAAGTTTGAATGTGTTTTATCAAAGTAAATGGAATGAGCAGTCTAATGGTGAACATAGGAATAAGACATGGGTCTTGAGCAAAGTGATAAGATGGTTGAAGCGAGGATAGGTGAAGATGTTGCTTTATGTAATGCCTATTAACACACTTTTTGTGAAGCAAAAGGCTTTTATCATCTCAAAAATAGTCTTAAACTGAGCCAGTGTAATTCACTGTGTAAGTTAAAAAGCTCTGAGTGCTGTTGGTGTAAATTTATCTCTGTTTGGTTTCAAGGGCTGTGTGTTGATCCCACCTATTCTGGTATAAATGGCTTCAAAGAAAGGATGTATTTATGTTTTGCTGAGTGGGTCATGGAAGAGTCCTCAGGGGAAACGTTGGAATAGATTCAGCTGAAACTGGAGATCTGCCAGTGGTGATGCACTGGGATGGAGGGTTTTGGTCTAGTAACTAAGAGAGATTGTAATGCAGCCACCTCAGGTAGCCTTCAAGCCGCTCTAGAAGGGGGTGTGTGAATACCTCAAGGGAGCTGGGAGCACCAGGGTAGGAACAGGAATCCATGGGGTGCTGGGGGAAGTATTCCTGCTGTAAACGAGGCTCCATGTGGAGGAGCCAGGGTTGTTTTCAAATTAAACATCATTAAAGAGGAAGGTGAGGGAAAACTTGATAGTAGTCATGAAAAATGTGGAGTTTCAAATCCAGACCTCTTGCAGCTCAGTAGATATTGAAACTCTCCAAAGTTGGATTTAGTTACATGAACAAGAATCAGACTGGGGTGCAGGTTATGTGGCGTATATAGAACAGCTCATGGAATATTAATGTTAGTGAGGATGTCTAAGCATTAGGATAAATTACTAGACCTGCAAGGTGAGACTCCTTGTTTTAATCCTGAGGGGAAAGCTTTCTGTGCAGCCAACTTCCCTACTTATACACTGCATACTGCTTAACTTGGCTCTTTTAAAAAAAATACTTGCACCTTGTGAAATGTTTCAGAAGCAGTTATCTTCGCTTTGTAGGGCTTTTTAGGGAGTAGAAGTAGCCCAAGTCCTTTGTATCCAGACTCTGGAGATTTGGAATTACTATTGCTTCCAGAAGAGAAACTGGCATCTCACTTCAGGATAAATTTCTGTGACTAGTAGTCATAAAAATCACTCATTTTTTGAGTCTTCATGTGTAAGAATCTATAGCTATTTAATTTGTCACTTTAGATATTATTGTACAGAAATTATTCTGAATGCTTTTAAAATGATACTTCTGTCTTTGGGAAGTTCTGTGGAAAGTGCTTCCTGTTATGTCTGACAAGTAGTGCTTTTTAGCACTAAAAAGAACAGATGGAAAAAAAGTTTGTTGTCCTGCCTTGTTTAAGCTATTCCCAGTACATTAATTCCATTTGCAGTTTGGGGTTGACTCTCACTGGGAATTCCAGCATATTCAGAGGTCACCTCTATGCATGCAGAGACTTTTTATTCCATGTTCTGTCAGCCAACAGGGGTAACTCACCTCAGCAGTGCCTTCATCTGTATGTTCATCACAGGGCTTTTCCAGGGGAGAGCTTTTGGGCCTTCTGGCAATGGACTGGAATACAAGCATCTTCCAAGGTAGAATAAGATATAATAAGAATTGTGTTAATTCCACAAATAGTGTGTTCATCCCCTTTGCAAAGGGACTGGTAATAAACGTTCAGATAATCATGACTCAATTAAAGCTCTGATTTATTAACATACTTCAGTGAAAGATGTCTTAAGCTTCACAGCACTCAAACTGTTAGCTTGGGCTCTTTCTCCACATGCCTGCCTAGGGGGGTTTGAGGAAGTGCTGAGTTTCATCTCCTCATCCCAGGTGTTATAGGAACTTGAGAGATTTTTGTGACAGCTTGTAAATGAGATGGAGTGTGAAAAAGAGCATTTCTGTTCTTTTTTAACTGTGATGTTGGTGCTCAGACTGTATTGGGGAGGTCTAAATCAAGCACATCTGTGTTACAGTGTGGGACTCCAGTGCATCACACCTGTCTCAGTCATTGTTGAAGGAAAGGCAAATCTGAGCCTCTTACTTGCTCTGTGGTTTCCTTTTGTTCAGCAGCTGCTTCCCTTGGAAGTTTTCTACTTTAAAATAATCAATGGCTTGCCCAGGTGTACATCGTGCCTCCAGCTGACTTTATTTCTGTTTCTTGGCATGGGTGTTCATGGAGTCCAAGTATCTCTCTACATGGATTTGCTGTCCTTCCTCATTTGGATATGATTTCCTGGATATCGTTCCTGGCATCTGACAAAAAAAAAGCCTTAATCACTTAATTGCCCTTAGAAGGGCAGGGACAAATGGCAGAAGTTGTATTTTATATAAACGAAAGTGGAAAATATCTGAAGAAGCCTTATAGAAGTTAAAAAAAATCCAAATACTGAATTTTAAAATCTTGGAAAATGCTAATGAAGATGATGTGAGATCTATCCATCAGCTTTATTTAATTTCCTGATTGTTGTAATGAGCTTTACTGCAGGACCACAGGCTGAAGAGTGTCAACAAGAGCATTAGCAATTTTTGGTGATTATAATGCCTTTTCTGTATATCTATGCTTTTGTTTTCCCCTAAAGCACACAGAAGTGTGTTGAGGTGGTTCTAGCAGAGCCTTGTTCCAGTATTTCTGCTGGTTTGGAATCCAAAGGCTGGCTGATGAGGGATAAGGCTGCAGATCAGGGAACCAAGTTTTGCAGAGACACCATGTTCTTAGAACATGTGAACTATGAGCTAAGGTATGAAACTACCTTAATCATATTTTTAAGTTTCCAAAATCCAAATTATAATCTTCTCTTCTGTCCCCTGCACATAAATGCCATTTTTCTACCTTTTTATCCTGATGATATTAATGTAAAGGAGGAATGCATTACATCTTTGCTGAATTTGTCTAGGCTAAAGCCTGGGTACAACAAACCAGTCCAGGATGTTACCATGGTCAACAGAAGGATGTGGATCTTTGCCTTTAATGCTTGACAGTACTTTATTAATTAACAGTTTTATCTTTAGTGACTATGTGGATTCTCCTCACTTGAAACTTTTTGTAATTTTGTAGTTTGTCATGGAACTTCTTAATTTTCAATGTTACTTGGTGTCAGTTCTTTCTTTTAAAGACAGAAATAGAAGATATTATAATATGCATGTCTAGCTCTTTGGAACACCTGATCTGAACCTCAGACTTACTTTAAAGATGTAGAAAAGGATATTATCAGTATTTCAGAAACTTACTGTATGTAAAATGGGAACTTAAATTTTGATCTTCACTAATTATAAAGTGTAGGTAAGGCTTTCTATTTTAAGCATGTTAGACTTTAGATTGTAGTCAGTGTTTAATTTTTGCTCTTTAAGAGAAGCAGAGCTGTAACATTTGTTCCACGTGTGGAGTGTTAATGGTAAAGAAAATAGCAATTACTTTCCTTGGAAGAGAAAAGCCTTCAGAATTTCATGTGCTTTTGAATTTTTAAAAAATCCTTTTTGGGCAAATAAGTCTTCTTAGGACATAATACTGAGGGGCTGGAGTGTGTCCAGGGAAAGGAACAGAGCTGGGGAAGGGCTGAAGTGCCAGGAACAGCTGGGGGAGCTCAGCCTGGAGAAAAGGAGGCTCAGGGGGGACCTTCTGGCTCTGCACAACTCCCTGACAGGAGGGGACAGATCGGGGGGGTCAGGCTCTGATCCCAGGGAGCAGGGACAGGAGGAGAGGGAATGGCCTCAGGCTGTGCTAGGAAGGTTCAATTTGGATACTGGGAAAATTCCTCCTGGAAATGTTTGCCTGGCCCTGGCACAGCTGCCCAGGGCAGTGGTGGAGTCCCCATCCCTGCAGGGATTTAGAAGCCATGTGGATGTGGCACTTGGGGACATGGGTCAGTGTTGCCTTGGCAGTGCTGGATTAACGGTTGGATTTGATGATCTGAGAGGACATTTTCAACTTTAATGATTCTGTGACTGAACATTTCTGCATACAAGGAGCAGGTTACCTGCAAAGGAGGTTAGTGCAAAGTTACCTGATTCCACAGGATTGAGGGAGTGCTGTTTTTCCTTAGTGATGATTTTGTATACCACTGATTATGTATTTTGCTTCTTGGTACTGTAGAAATAATCCAAATCGATTGGGACCCAAACTGCACCGTTGGCAAGATGTGCTTTAGGCTTGAAGTGATCCTGTTTAGCCCAAATACAGCTGCCTTTGTGCATGTAAAACTTTCCTGGGCTTTCTTTGTGTATGTGATCATTTCTCAGTGTTCCAAACTCAGATTACTCTCAGCCCTCCCCATGCTTGTACTTGGTGCTGGAGTTACTTTGCACTTGTGACCCAGAAGAAATCACTGCCAAATATAACCATCCCC
Source organism: Pseudopodoces humilis (assembly GCF_049639895.1). NCBI lineage: Eukaryota > Metazoa > Chordata > Aves > Passeriformes > Paridae > Pseudopodoces > Pseudopodoces humilis. Next base: position 5,804,368 of record NC_142210.1, on the reverse strand, counting down.
ACAGTGGTAATCAGGGGTTAAGGTTCCCTTTCCCATCAGCCTCAAACTGCAAACTCATTTCCTTTAACTGAAATTTGGGATCTCTCTGTTATCCTGAAAGCCCCATCCTGGATGTCAGTACTGTGACAGCACCTTTTTAAGAAAAAGCAGTGGGGTATTTTTCTACACCAGGTAAAAGTTGTGTAGGAACATCCAGTGTGAAAAGGTTGTGAATGAAGTGTTAATCTACTCTTTTGCTCAGTCTACATCTTTCTATTAAGGTTTTTATCCCCTTCACATAGCAGGATTCAGATTATTTTCTTTTAGACTTAAATTTTCTCTTCCATATGAATTTTCCTCTAAAAATACTTGTGTTTGCAGGTTGCTTTATTTACTCCAGCAAGAGACCTCAAGCACAGAGCTGAGAACAGAATGTGCCGTGGTCCTGGGCAGCCTTGCCATGGGGACAGAGAACAATGTCAAATCCCTCCTAGACTGCCATATTATCCCAGCCTTATTGCAAGGTACTCATCCCTTAGTGGATCTGTGTTAGTAAATGTTTCTAAAGTACTGAAATAAACAAAGATAATGAGACTGAATTTTTGGTTTGCCCATATATTTATAGGGTTGCTATCACCAGATTTGAAGTTTATTGAAGCTTGCCTGCGATGTCTCCGTACCATTTTCATCAGCCCTGTAACTCCAGAGGATCTGCTGTACACAGTAAGTTGTAAGCAGATTATTATGTCTTTTTAAAGGCTACAGAGAGCGTGGGAGTGAAAAAATATTGTTATCTGGAGTAGTAACAAGGCCTTGTTTGAGCAACAGCATTAGCACTTCTCACCTCCCTTCAGGGTATTCAGTGCCCCTAACATTTATGGCTGGTTTGATATGAGCTGGTCACCTACATAACCCACTGATAAAGAAAATACCTACATGTTCAGACTTGTGTGCAATCTTAAGGAGGAAAAGCAGTCTCTAAATGGTATTTAAAGGTACTATTATCAGAGCTGTACTGGCAACAGTTACTTTCTGGAAGTTAAAGTTTCATCTAACACTGTCTTCCCTCTCCAGATGGGAGAGGGCTTGCTCAGTTTCTGTACTTCCAGTGGAAGAGCTTCACCTCTAAAATGTCTCTGCTCTTAGTTGGTATATGTATGATTTGCATTTCAGTGACAGGAGGATAGAAAATGTGCTTCTCCCGTTGCTGTAATCTTGAGTTCATCCTGGAGCATGTGCCAGCAGGGCTGTTGGTGTTGGCCCTGATTAGGGGACTCGGCAGGGCCCTCTCTGAAGGTACTGCTGTCTCTGGGGTTTGCCCAAACCCAGGCACTGCCTCTTAATGGGAAGGAAGCGCAAGGAGAGTTTAGCTGCTCCCTTTGTCCCGGTGTAAAGAGATAAGGTGAGCCATGGAATGAAAGCTGTAGTGGACCAACAATCTCTTCCTGCTTGGGAAATGGGAGCATTGCCTTGGTGTGGGGGAGGTCACAGAGCAGCTCCAGCTTGAGGATAGCTAGGTGCCACAATGAGAACCACTCTGGTCCCACTCATAGGGAGCTGTTGCTTGCCGAGGAGGTCTTGATGCTTAAAGAGAAGGGCACAGCTGGCCTCTCATGTCATACTTTCTCCAAAGTTTGGCTGTTAATAGTCAACAGATTTTCTTCATAATTTTTTGTTTAGTTGTTATGCACTGCTGCAACATCTGGTTTTGTTCTCTATTCCTTTTTCCAATGAATTTTTACATTTTCATTCCAGACACAGGTATGCAAACTTGTTTTTATGGACTCACCATACAGCTATTCTGAATTTGATCTTCAAGTTAGTCCATCTCAGAAAGTCAGCTTGTATTTAGTGTGTAGACAATCAGCCAGCTTTGTCCTCCACTGTTCACTGCCTTTTTTCAGGTGTTTTGTGATTGTTCAGCATGGAAAACCTCAATGCATATTGTATGTGTGAATACCAAAGGCACCTCTCCAGAGTGATCCAAGGGCTTTTTGTCTTTCCCAGATTCCCCCAAATCAGCCTCTGAGAGTTGATAACTGCAGAGGCATCTGCTTCCTGGGCTCAGCATCCAGAGAGGGGTTTAAGATGACTGTCTCCATTAACAGTCCATATCTCCTCCTGGGGATCAGTCCTCAATAAGGACTTTTAATTTCTCCCTATTTGGAGGAGAAATTTGATGTCTTGAGGGGAGAGGAAAGGGTAGAATATGGATAGGAATGGGAAAGAACCACCATTACTGTAGAAATAACCACTAACATGGCAACAATATGCCTGAGAGACTGGATGTGGTGTTTCATGCTTTGCTTTCTTGGCTGCACAGCAATGACATCAACTGCTCCCCCAGTCCTTCAGGCAAATGGGATGTCCTGGAATTAACCATTACTACAGGAAATGATCATCTGGTGAGGAGTCCTTGCTCCTTAGTTCACCTGTAAAACCCATTTTCCCATTTCTCATTCCAGTTAGACACCTCAAAGTTAAGTATTTTATGATTGTTTAAGATCCTATTTCTGAAAATCCTTTTTTTTCCCTTCTCTTATGAGGATACTCAAAGCCATGCTTTGAAAAGTACTGAATACAGATCCTTTGAAAAGATGTTTTTCTTATCTCTTGGAAGGTACAGCCCCAGCCCACACTGCTGCAAGCTGTGTTTCACAAGGCAGTAGTTGAGACATTGGCTTTGCAATTAAAGAAGTAATTATGGTCCTAATGAACACTTCATGGTAGACATTCCAACACTGAGAACAACAGGAAGAATTCAAAGTTCCCATTTAGCCACCCTGCTCCCTCTTTGTTTCTGGTCCCAGCAGCTCCGGGGAGGCTGTCACCATCTCTATGCAGCTGCAGCACTTGAAGGTCTGCTCAAGTTCTGCCCTTTTCAGGTCCTGTTTTGAAAGGTAGGAGGCCAAGTTTGTCAATGGCTTTTCATTCCTGCCCAGCAGTTCTGGAAAAAACTTCTGAAAAGTTGCATCTTGAGTTGTGTCTATTGAAACCTTACCAGAATCTTTTCATGGTTTGACTGTAGAGAGAGGATGCTCTCTCAAACCTTGGGCAGGACTGTTTCCAAGACAAGGTATTGGGAGCTAGCTTAACATTTCCAAACCTCCTCATTCTGGCCGTTTCAGAAGACCTCTCAGTTAAAAACCAGTGTATACAAGTGCTTTAAAGAAAGCTGTCTAAAACATTCCTTTCTGTTTGTAACAGGTGCACATCATCTACAGTAACCAGAATATTTCTCCCAGCGGAAGTGCTGGGTGTCAGAACTACACCTTTCCTCTTGAGCCTTTCCTTATGGACAGAAGCCTGAAGGATAAACTGCTGACAGTTTTGTGTAATTAATTCTGTTCAATTCCAAGGATAAAATAACTCTTCAGAGGTGGAACATTTGGGCAGTTTCCTATAGGAACTTAAAGTTTGTACTGAGAAAATGTGCAGATCCATCCCTCTATCATCTTTGTTGAGCTGGATGAACACTGAGCTCTCAAAAAGGGCAGGTTTTTAGGGTCTGATGCTGAGCTGTGACACCAGCTTATATCCAGACCTGCTGTACCAGAGGAATCCTTGTTAATGGAGGCTTCCTGCACAGGCAGGGTGCAGGCTTTGGTGCTGAGACCCATTTAGTGGCCATGCTGCACTTGGAAATGAGGAATGACATGGAGATATCTGTTGAGGTGCAGATATATATTCAGACTTCTTTAAATTCCAAGATTATTGTCCGTGTGAACTAGCCAGCTCACCATAGCTGGGTATGTTTTGGGTTACTGAGTAGATGGATGCACTAGGATAAATCCAGTTTGACTGAGATCCTGTTACTTCACCTCCTGATATCTTACTGAAAATGAAAGAATGGATTCAGTGGCAGAAAATGTTTCCAGCTCATGAAAGCATTCTGCATTTTTCCTGACAGATGTTCTCAGTTGTGATTCCATTTTCCTTCCTTGGTGGGACCCAGATACAATTGCAGTGGGAACTTGCTGTCCTTGGCTGCTGTGCTGGCCTTGCAAGAGGAGGTGCATTCCCTGCTGGGAGTCCTTACCTTTTACAGGAGTTTGGGGAGTGAAGGCACTGTAGCAGGATGAGACTCTGTCCTGTTGAAACAATGAGGAATCAGTTTGAGAAGCCTCAGTCTCTAGAAATTATGAGTGAAAGGCATTCCTGCTTCCTGGGCAGGTTTGGGATGGAAAACCTGACGTCACCTGGTATTGGCCAGGCTTGGTAAAGGGGAGGAAGCGCACCTGAGACGATCAGGATATCTTACACTGATTAATAACGAGGTGTTTAATGAGCAATGAACCCACGCTGCCGAGCATACACGTGTTCCACCACAGCTCAGTGATCCACAGATCCTAAGGGAGGAATCTGGGTCAGCCTTACATGCCTTATTCCTTCTTTCCTTCTGGCTGTTTATGGTGGCTGAGCCAGGAGCAAGGCTGAATGTTCTCCAGTCCAAACTGCTTCCTAAATATGAGAGTTGTAAAAGAATCAATTCTAGCTTATAGAGCTTGAATTCAAATTATTTGGGTGGATAGAAGCATTTCAGTTCTCTGACTTGGGAAAAAGAATAGCAACCCTCAATTAAAAACAAATGTTTTAAGAATATGTCTTTATGCATTTTGTTTTGGTGTTAAAAAGGAATATGAAGAAATTAGGTATTAGGATCCAAGTAGATAAATTTAACTGTTGATTCTCTCTGAATTCTGTTTGTATGGACAAGACAATATATGTGATATAGAAGTATTTGTCCGAAGCTGCCTGGAACTACTTTGTTAGCAGTCAACATTTTAATGGGTTTGTGAATCTCATTGTTTTAACTGTAGCTTATGAGTGTAGACTCAGTCTCACTAGGGTTGCTAGGAAGATCCTTTGTTACTTAGGTATCAATGCTGAATAAAAGCAGAATTATGTTTCCTAATCACTATTCACATTTAGTTGTAAGTCGGTTATGTCCATACATCCATCCCTTTGTTCTTTCTAGGTTCTTTTCTGATCAACATGCCAAAATTATTTTACAGGTTGGATATTTTAGCAGAGGTGTAGAGCAGAATTAACAATTTTCTTACAGACACATTAAGGAAGCACTCTTGGAACTTTCCAAGAGTTTTAACATTTTCATACTCACAACACTTCAGATTTGATGGAACATAATGAGAAGGTGTATAAAATATATCTATGAAGAATTGCTTCTTAAATGTATAGTCCAGAATATATAATAATACACCTTTTTGTGAATTGGCAGAATTTCAGGGGACCGTCACTGTGTTGTTTGCAAGAATTAATTAACTCTTATATTATATGTACAATGACATTGTTGGGGTTACAGTGTCACCACAAGTACCCTCCCACAATGTTTGGTGGCAGAACAGCCCTGTCTCATAAATGCTAAATGAAAATGGTTTTCACCATCCAGTATGAAAAGTTCCCATCCAGGAATTTACCTCTGGGTCATGGTGCCACACCGGTCAGTAAAATGTTCTCTTACACAAATTACTATGTGTCATTTCACTCCCATTTCTGTAGCTCTACTGTAGAGCTTCCCAACAATTTGAGGCTCAATTTCTGTCCACTTAGATCTTTACCAAAAATCTATAAACTGCAGCTGGAATACTCCTGTGATCACTGCTGTTGGATTTTTGGGTGAAACTGGACCATTGCACAAGGATGTCACTGGCGGGGATGCAAAATAAGTGTTTGTTGGTTCCTTCCCTGGTGTTAGATACAGATGGAGAGATGTTGCACATTCATTTGTGTTGATTAAAAGAGTTCAACTGAATAATTATTTTATTCAAATATGTGCTGCTTCAATAGTTGTAGTTTGAATCCTTTGAAATAATTCGGGTTTCATAATCAGGGATTTCCCTGCAGGAGATTTCAGGTCTTGCATCTTATAATTTGAAACTCCTTTTCTAAAACATTTCTGCCTGTGAATCCTGGGGTGTCTTTCTCCTCTTCTCCCTTTCCTCCTGTCTTCTTGATGGTTGTGTCTCAGGGGAGCTTTATAACTGAGCAGTCTCTTAGCAATGAATGCCATGTTGTGTTGAACACTGATGGGGCTTGATGCCTTCAGGTGCTGAAGATTTGCAGAAAAGTACAAGAATCTGTTTTAATGGGTCAAATGTGTTAAAACACAGAGGAATCCTGGGTATTTTATCAATTGGTTTTGCTTAACTCAGGAAAGTTGGGAATAGGCAGCCCAGAGAGGGTGTGGAGTCTCCCTCACTGGAGGTATTCCAGTCTGACACAATCCTGTGCTCTGGCATGGCCCTGCTGGAGCAGGGAGGTGGGACCAGATGACTGCTGACACAATCCATTCTGGGATTGAATGTCCACTATTGCACTGCAAGCAAACCAGTCCATTGCTGGCCTTTGGGTTCTGAAGTTTGGCTTTGGGCTGTGTGTAAAGGCAGATCAGATGGAGCTGCTGTTGGCCAAACCCTGAGAATGTTGCTTAAAATACATAGTCCTTTGATCTTCCTATGCACATAAGCATGAAACGACCATGGATATATGGCTGGTGTACCTGGGAGAAAGTCTTCATAAATAAATTTCTCTCTGTAGGATGCTGAGATGCCAAATGAGGCTGTTGCATGTTGATCCTTTCCAGTTGGTGAGAAACAAGCAGTAGAAACAAGTTTGATTTATGCTCAGTGTGTTTTGGCTCTCTTGTCCTATTGTTTTCTGTATAGAATGAGGGCTGGATTGTCAGCAGAAAAGCTTTTTAAAATAAGTATGATAATTGCGTATATACATAACTAAAAATTATTAAAAAAATAAATACTGCAAAGCTTTGTATAATCTCAAATATTTGTGCCAATAGGGGAGACTGGTACGTGTTTATTTTGACAATATTAAGAAGTGTGGTGGGAAATTTCCCAGGTAATTGGGAAATAAAACTTCTCATAACCAGTGTGTCTGTCTGAAGATAGTGTCACTGAACAGTCAGGCTGGTGCTGCTTTCAGTACCATCATGGGAGCTGAGGTGCAAGAAGGTTTTGCTCTTTCAGTTCACCTCTCTAAATCAGAGGGTCGTAATTCATCATTGTGCAGATAAAACAGAGTCTGACTTAGATTTTTCGGGCCAATATAGCACATGTGCTTTGGAAAGGAAGGCTCATTCAATCCTTCCCTTTGCTCAGCTTCCTTTATCTCATGGAAGCAATTTAATTTATCCCTTTCCAAACTAAAATACTCATTGTTTCTTTTAATATCACCATAGTTCCTGCCACTAAAACATGCTGGTAAAAGTAACTGAAAGCTTTAGAACATTATAGTTTTGTAACTCACCACAGAGATAAATAACTGGATGTGTTTGCAGAAGAGAACTTGCCACAGAATCATGGAAACGTTTGGGTTGCAAGGACTTTAGAGATCATTTCATTTCAGCCCCCTGCCTTGGTTTAGAGAACCTTCCAGTGGAGTATGAGGGTTTTCTTTTGCTGATGTATTTGGTATTCTCTGTCACTAGTGTTACACACACTGACAGTGTCTACAGTGTGTGTTTGACTGCAAGACAAAGGACATAACTCCCCATGAATCAGTTCCAGGGGACTGTGCCCTGTCCAGGCTGGCACGGTGTTCCCTCCCTTCTCCCTTGGGCTCAGAGCTGGGAGAAGAGCTAAGTCAGCCACACTGGTGGTAAGACAACACTAAAGCAACTCCTGGACTAATCCTGTCAGTGGCCATGTTTGATTTTGATATGTTTTCCCCACCCATTCTTTTATTGGTTTTGTCCCAAATATTCTGGAGGCAAATTGCAGTTTTATTCTTGTTATTCCTATTTATTCAAATTGCACTGACCTTTTATTTCTTTTCCATGGGGATTTGGTTCAGAACTGTCATTTGTGACTTCAGCTTTTAATGAACTGCTATTAGTGGTCTTGCTCTGTATCCATAAAAGTTTTGGTGGAAGGGAGAACTCTTGAGTGCAGAATCGGGAGTGCTCCTTTAAGTAACAAACTGCAAAGAAACTCTGCTGAAATCCAGTGTAAACACTTTCTTTTTTCTCACTTGTTTGCAGGATGCTACAGTTATCTCCCACCTCATGGCACTGCTCAGTAGGTCTCGATACACACAAGAGTACATATGTCAGATCTTCTCCCACTGCTGCAAAGTAAGAAAGACAATTCATGTTCTCTATGCAACTTGTGTTTCTGACTTGTAAGAACTGTGTGTGTGCTACCTTTCATGGCAGGAATTTTGGGCCAGTAATGAGTGAACTGGTACCACTCTGCATTTGCTGCAGATTTGTTGGGGTCAGTATATGCTGCTCTGCAGTACAAAAAAATATGCAAATATGGGGGTTTTATAGGCTTTGGCTGCTAAACAAAGCCAGCAGTCTGGGCAAGTATCAGTCTTCATTTTTAGCACTTTAAATCTTGGAAGACTTCTGATTTTCCTCTGAAAGTCTTGGGATAGTGTGAGCATCTCTTTGCAGAGGTTATGCAGCTGCTTTCACTGTTTTAAATAAAGAGACCGTTCTCTCAGAGGTGCTGTTGATTGAGAGGAAAAGAAATGCTATTCTCAGCTGAGCTCTATCAATTACAGGTTCATCCAGATACATGTTCATTCCTGCTGTGTAATGCAATTCTGTTGATATGAGAAAACTGATTTAAAACCAGCAGCAGCTCCACCCCAAACATAGTTTTGTCTTCTCCTCCCCCTCTCCAGGTTTCTACACATTACTGTCTTTTATTGTTGCAGTTTTTTGGGAGTTACTGTACCAGTGAGTTATACAATAACTGTGTCAGCATAATTGGGGGAAGGGGGTAAGAAATGAGCTTTTTACAGCATCTTTCCCTTTTAGTAACAGTTTAAAACTAAAGGATCACTGTGTATTAACAAATGAGAAAGTTCCTAAGTTTATGAATTTGTAAGTATTTACCTTGAAAAATATCTTTCTACCTTATCACTTACAATGAGTCCTCTGGAACTGTGAATTATTCCTTTGTTAATTATCTATGTTCTCCTGCCTTGACTGTTACTCATGTACACACATCCCATTGCACTTCTGCTAAGGGAAGCTGAGGACTGAAACTCCCCATTTAGTGGGATATGGAGATAGAACTCAGCTGCTAATATTTAGGGAAATGTTTACAAAAAACATGAACACAAAATCCTACAGTGGACCATGAAAGTTCACATATATACCTAATAGTGGAAAAAAGTTTGGTGTTTTAGGAAGAAAAATGCACCAGCGAGGCACCTCCTGTTTAAGTGGCCCTTGAAAGTCTCCTTAACAAGCTGAGGAGCTCAGACAGGTGAAAAATCAGGCCATGTTGGCCTACGAGAAAAATAACCCAGGACTAACTATAGGATGGTAGAAGAGTTGGTTTACACAAGCAGGGGTTGGCTCTGGTTATGTAAACCCTGTTAGCTGGGACAGAGGAAAACAGTTATCATCATCTTATCCCAAAGGAGTTATTTCCTTGCAGCTCCAGCAGTTCCTGGTGGCTTGCATGTCTGAAATGTTATTTACAGCACCAATATCCAGTCATTTCACAAGTGAGGGTGGTCTTCTGAGCTCACCATTCTGTTTTTGAGTGCCTCTTCCACCCCCCAAATCTCTTACATTTTACAGTGAATGTCTGGAAAAAATCAGGTTTTTGGAAAGAAGTTGTTGACTGTGTAAACAGGGAGAAATTAGGCTGCAAAAGAAAGACAGTGGTGGGAATGAGTGTTAGGGAATGATTGTATTTGCAGAATAAACAGCTGCATAACAAAGAAAAATATTTGAGGTTGAGTAAACAAATCATCACAAATATTGAATTGATCAAAAATTCATTCTCTTGCCCAGGCAAATCCAGCTGTTCAGCAAAAATCTGAAATGTCCCCTTCTATTTTGTTTAGTTTTGGGGTTTCAGGTTTATAATGCCAATTACTGTATTTTCAGACAGAACAAAATACATCTAATACAGCGAAGACAAATTTGGAGGGGATTTTCTCACTTCAGTGAATAGGCAAAGTACATTCTTATAATTAAAAAAAAATAAAGAAAAAACCATATATGTACTGAAAGTTTCAGTATTCACTGTATTTTAAATGAAGACTCCATCTTCCTCCAAAAGGCCTGAGTTCCCTGGAGCAATAAGTTACTATAAATAAACCTTTGTATTTAGGTAAGGCTTAGCATACCTTCTAAGAGGCATCGCGGCTTTTATTTCTCTTTTTCCTCATCTCAGTAGATGTATTAATTGAATTAATAGTGACTTAGCTCCTACCTTCCTTGTTCTGCACTCTTCCCAGTTCACATCTGGTGTAGCCATTTCTTTCTCTGCCTTTCCAGCATCTTCTGTTGGCTTCTCAGGTTTCTGCCTTGTCCTCTCCCGTTTCCCTGGAAAAGCTCAGACCGGTTCTCTAGAGCTAGGAATCCATCATTTGGTTCCTAGCATATTGCTGCTGGTTTCTGCTTTTGCTGCTTTCTTTTGCTGCTTCTCCCTGCATGTTTAAAGTTAAAATTAATGGCAGGGAAACATTGCCCCTGGAGAAGAGCCATCCTGAGCAAGGGAAAGTGTTGATTTACGGGGGAGCGGATGCAGTTCTTAATATACAGAGCCAGGATTCTGTCAACATAGAAGCAAATAAGTAAACTGAAATCAGGCTGATGTACCTGGGATGTGAAAATGCAAGTCAGAATTTACTTTTAAAAAGAGTCTCTCTATCTCAGTTCATTTGTTTTCAGAGCAAGTGGTGTGAAGGTAGCAAGCAGGTAGAATTTACTGTTTGAATGGTCAAACTAGAGAGGTAAGGTATTTGTTTGAAAACACATGGTTGTATGAATAATTAAAAAACCAAAACTTTTGGAACTTAGACTTGAAAGTGGTGACATTTCTGCATAAGTAATAATTTCACTGCCATTTGAAAATGAAAATCACGTGTCTGAGAAGCGTTCAGGATAAACCTGTAATCAAGGCAGCTTCCTCCAGGCCTTCTTCTCTTGGGTGACCTTGGGCTGCTGCTGGATCCTTGCCCCAAGGGACAAAGGCACTTAGGTACTTGCATATTGTGCTTCCCTCATGTTTCCTTGAAAATTGGTGTTTTATGATGGAAAATTGTGCAAGAAGTGATGTCCATTCCTCAAATACCTCAGTCATTCATATTTGGAGAACAAGATCACCGTCAGAGGAGTGGAACTCTGCCACTGTACCCAAGATAGAACAAAACCAGGCAGCCTTGCTGTTAAACTGGGACCTGAACTGCTTGGAAATGCTTATCCTCATATTCTCAAGTTTTCACCTTTATATTTGCAGCTGTCCCTCTTTATGGATTAGTGCTTACCTGGTTGTGCTGATTGGTGTGTGCAAACACAGCATGTACAGACTAAATATTTTCAGTTGTGCAACTCGGATACACCCAGGTGTCACCTCTGTACAGGCATGTGTCCTGCTTGCACAGATTCTGCCACCTGCATCCCATGGAGGAATCACTAATATTTGGGAATTTACTAAATCTAGGGCAATATGATTTCTTTTACTTTAAACTCACTCATTTTTTTCACGTATTTCAATATCTGTTCTTCAGCTCCAACACTGGCATAGCTGCGGCTTTAACTCATTGCCTCAGCCACTTCTGTGTGCCAATGTAAGTGGTTTTCCTCCTTCAACCATGCTGTTTTAATTGCATTTTTTGGTAGAAAGCTCTTGGTGGCAGTAGCAGCTGAAGCATCTCTTAAAGCACCAGATATGTTACATCTGAAAGTAATTTTGTGCCTTTTTCTTAGAGAAAAGAGATCCTCTAAAAATGTTCTTTTGACTGCAAGAGGAATCTGATGTCAGCTGTATCAAAGATTTGAAGATAATGTGTCACTGATGCCTACCCAGGGTGTAAGAGCTGGGTTTGAACAAGAGATTAAGGAGTGAAGGGACTTTCTTCACTTGAAGATTAGCCAAGGAAATGCATGGGGGGATGATAAATGCTGTGGCGTCCTATAAGCTGAATTTAAATATGCATAGTCTGTGCTTAATGCAGAGATGACCTGAGCTATGAACCTACTTTTAAAGAGAGGTTTCCAAGTCACAGATCAGCTTTGGCAAGAGATTGCTGAGGGCTGCAGGTATTGAGATTTCATGGTGTTTTTTCAGCCTTATCAAGCCTTGTCTTGCTACAGAAGTTCTGAGACCTTTCTCCTGCACAATTTAGTATTTGTGTTTAATTCTAAAGGCTGTTTTGGCAAAAAACTGACATATCAGCCATTGCCAACTTAGATCTTGAAGTCAATAAATAGGTGATGGCTGGCTGGATTTATGGCCAAATATGCTTGAAACTAAAATAATAAATAATGAAAGATTAGAGAAAATGTGAATCTCCTCTCAAAGCACTGTTACTCTGTCTGTAACCAGTTTTAGAAGAAATCCCTTCCCTTATGCATTTAGAATTGTTGAAAATGCTTTATATGAACAGTGAGGAAAACGTTAGTGACTGGTGATCTTTTATGTGATTTGTAGAGAAAATCAGGAGCTTTCAGTTGTTTCCAGTAGGAAGAGAAGAAACAGAAGTTCTCTATCCATGTTTCTTCATTTGTGAGAACTAATGTCATTGCCTATTGAAGAAGAGAATGGAAATGATTACCAGAAAAGGACAAATGCTATAAAAATTTGAGTTGAAGTTGTTTATATAAAAAATAAAATAAAATTGTTATGCCAGCTGATTACAAAGTAAATGTTAGGAAATGTATCTTAAATATTTAACAATGAATTGTAGATAGTGGAAATGTCTTACATGTTGTTTTAAAAAGCCTGTGTTATGTTTCCTTTGAAGGGTCCAGATCACCAGACAATCTTATTTAACCATGGAGCTGTTCAGAACATCGCACATCTGTTGGTCTCCACCTCCTACAAAGTAAGACATTACAACTACTCTGTGTTTAACACGTGTTTATGAAAGGAGTTCAAATGGAGATTGTAAAAACGTCTGTGCCTGTGAACCAAAGCTATAAACAGGTATGATGTATATTTGTAGAATAACAGTTGTTTTTGCTTGTCATATTCTGTCAAAACTGGAGCTATTGTACTGTGAAGTTAAAGCAGCAGTAATGAAAACAGGGCTGCCTACATTGCTCCAAAGAGGAACAGGCACTTAGCAACCCAAATGGTCTCATTTGTTGAACAATAAATGAGATTAAGAAGTTAAGCTGAAGAGAAGCAAATGTGGTCTGTCCTAAAAAGGAAGTCATACCTTTAAAAATAGATGATTGTGGAATGTGTGGAGGCCACCAGCTGCCTGTGTGTTGTGCTCCCTGAATCCCTGAGTCTCAGCTGCCTTGTTATATTTTGGAAGTCCATCCTGGACCATCTGAAAGCACCATCTCAGAGGACAAGCATCACACTCTACCTGGAACTTGGTGGCCAGAACAGTCAGCTCCTCCTCAGTTCTTCCACTTGCGAAGACAAGAGCACAGTTTAAATATGTGCAGCTGTAGAAGGGCAAGTCAAAGACTAATATCTGACCTAATCTAGGTTCTGTTATCTGGGAAGGTGATAATGGTTGATCTTCCCTGTGTCAAACAAGAAGTCACAAAGATTTCAGAAACTAAGCAGCCATGAAACATGAATTAAATCAAAACTTTGGACTGAAGAAGGAGGAGCCAAGATGAAGAAATTTGTCCATCCCTTTTCGTCCAGGTACCTGAGGCTGTGTAATGGCAGTAAAACTTATGGTGTATATTTGTTTTAAGGTTAGTTTGGAATCACTTCAGTTTGATGGCTCTCTTTAGACATTTTATTAAGCCCACCTTTAAAGGCTTCTGAAATAGAAATCTCAAGAGTACATATTTCTGATTCTCTAATGTACTTATGAGTCCTGAAAAGTAAAAGTGCTATTGTTACATGCTTCTGTTCTTCTGCTGTTTTTTACACGTTTGTGAGGTATTTCAAATAAGACCAGCATTTCTTGTTTAGTTCCCAAGTTTTAACCTTGCCGGTTTTCTTCACAGAGGTTACAGCATCCCCTACAGAAAGATAGTTCCAACAGGGAGATGACAAAGGTCAGGGTGTGAGTTAGATGTTTCCATCTGCTTTTTATTCTCCATCTCCATATCTTGTTGATTATACGGCATTGTTTTCTACAAGCCTATCCAGCAGTATAGCCCAGTTTTACTTTGAAGCCAGTGTTAATATTTCGTATTATTATGTTTTTGCACAGGTCCGAATGCAGGCACTAAAATGCTTCTCAGTTCTAGCCTTTGAAAACCCCCAGGTATCCATGACTCTGGTCAATGGTAAGTGCAATGTTCCTGCTGCTGGTTTGACACTCACTTTTTGCCTGGCTGAATGAGAATGACTTGGAGCTCTCTCTCTTTGCAGTGTCTGTTGATGGAGAATTGTTACCACAGATTTTTGTGAAGATGTTACAAAGGGACAAGCCCATTGAAATGCAGCTCACATCAGCCAAATGGTAATTGTCTTCAGGAACTGGGGAAATAGCAGGAAGCTTAATCCTTACTGTTAACTGCTCCCTTCTTCCTTGTTCCAAAGTAATATGGGATGTAAAATCTTAGGAGTAATTAGAGATACTGTTTGCATTATCTAAATCCTTGAACAAGTGGCTCTCACCCTATTTTGTAATGTAACTTTCACTTTTTGCTGTACATAAACAGGGAAAAATATCACTGGGCAGCAGTTTTGTGAGGAATGTGTGTTCAGCCACATGGGTTTTCACATGTATTTTGGATTTTATAAGTTTTGCTTTGGACAGGCAGAGCACAGTCCTGAACTATCATCCTTGGTGGCTGTGCTGTGTTGGAGACTGCGCCAAGATGATGGGAGAGCAGAGTTAGTCCCTCTATCCAACTGTTTTAAATAAACTAGATTATTCTTCAGGCTTCATGTGCTCATACAGCAGAATTAATGTTGTTAATTAATTTTGTACTTCAGCTTTCCCTGCTGGTGTGGGCACATCTGTGTGTTCATATTCATAATGACTTCCTACCCAGTGACAAGATGTGACCCAGTTCCATAATAGCAGCTCCCTGGTTATGCTCATGTCATAAGCTGGGATTGCCACCCTTTAGGACCATTTTTCTTTTCTTGTATTGATAGCAGTGAAATAAATCACTCCAGGGGGTTAAAGAGCTAAAATCACCCATTGCTATAAACTACTAAAATTAAGTAACTCAGGAGTTTGGTCACTGATGAGTTGTTTGATTATTCTTTTAGTTTTTGATGGCTTTTGTTGACAAGGATCAGTGAGTTCTCTGAGTTCACCAAACAATTTCACAGCTACTTGTGTCAGTACAAGTCTCTTGATTCTGGATGAGGAACAGGTAGGGTAGGTAGGATCTGTGACTCTCTGCTCATGCTGCCAGATTGTGATGCCCTTACTCATTCATGAAAGCAGTTTCAGTGATATGCATGTGTATGAGGGGGGTTCTTGGGTAATCCCACTCCATGTAGCAGGTATGTCATGGGACCTCCCAGCCTCCCTTCCAACCACAATTGGCCCAAGCGGTCTGGTCTTACTGGTTTTGTTAGGCAATTCTTAGTGAAGAAGGCAAATTAAATTAATTGCACTGTAGCAGTTAGTTCTGGTTGACTTACGTGTTTTTTTGAGAGGTCAGAAGGTACATAGAGAATGACATACTTAAAAGTAATTTTTTTTTACTAATCTCGAGATTTAAAGCAGTTGACAAATCATAAAGACAGACTGGAGTTAAGGATTGTTTTGAGATGGACATTCTCAGTTCTACTGGTGTTCTTTGCTGATTGAAGGAACCAGGTACACAACCCAGGTTTTGCTGTTGTTTTGCAGTACTTTGGCTCATCTGGACCTTTGAAAGCATGAAAGTAAGTGATGTGGTAAAAAGCAGCAAAAGAAAATTGCAGGAAAATGGCAGACAAGCCAGTGTCTTGACTTTCAGATTTGGTTTCTAATTAGTCCACAAGGCACTCATCCTTCTTAGAGCTCTCAGTTTTAGAGCAGTCCTGAAGTTGGCAAATCCCTGATGGTTTTCCTTCTGTAGGTCCATCCCCTACCAAATTGCCTCCAGGACAGACTCTCTCTTCCTTTTTCCTAGTAAGAGTAGTAGGTGAAATTGGCACAGATCATCTTTTTTTCTGCTTATAAATTTGATTTTACTCCTACCTTGCTATCTTCAGTCAGTTAATCTGCAGTTCCTCTGATTTATCATTAGATTCCTTGGAATACACATCTAGAAGGTTTTTTTCCTTTTGAACCTTCTTTAAAATTTCTATTTGAATCCAGACTGGCATACAAGACTACTTTAAGAAGTTCCCTTTCTTTTCCCTCAACAATTGAAGTAGACTTGGTCTACCTCTTGATTGAAATGGAGCAAAGATCCTTCCCTTGAGCAGCAGTGTTGGGACAAAGGGAAGAGCAGGATGCCCCATGGGAGAGTGCTCTGCAGCTACAAGTGGAGCAGTAACCTTTCCTGCTCAAATCACCAGAATTGCTTCCACCTAAGCCAATCCTATGTTACCTGAAGTCAAAAATTACTTTCTTTCATTACTGAAATAGAGCTACTTTGCCTGGTAAATAGGGTCTCACCAGACTAAATGGCAGCTGCAGGATGGGTGCTTTCCTCCTGATTGTGCAGGTGTGAAAATGAGTTTCCTGCTGTTAGCTGCAAGGCTTGGGCAATAAAAGTTTAGTGTGTAAAAGCTGGTACAAGTTTAGATCTCTGTGCTAACATTCAAGTCTTATCTCTTACTTTCTGAGAAGTAATATATTAAGAGGGTTCTGATTGTGGAATTTTTAGCGGTGGCTGTATTTAGAATGATGATCAGTGAGGCAACTCTGGGCCCTTGGAAGGAGCTCAGGGATGTGATGAAACACATATGAGCATATTGCTGCTTCTTAGCTGAGCAGTTCTGATTGACCCTATGTTCAACTTCCCGCCTAGCTGAGGGTCCAAACATGTCAGTTTTAAGTTACTTTTACTGAAATACAGTTACATTTTTTAATCTCCACTGTGACATGATAAAAACCAGTTCCAATGGTTAGTTCAGAAGCTAAAACAAGGTATACTGGTGCACAGCAGTTACCCTCCAGCTCCGTTCCACTGCCTTGTAGCAGAGCAGGTAAAAACAAAACCACTTCAAAGTAGAACACTTTTTTTGTGGGTGAACTATTTTGCATTTCTGGTAGTTTGGAGCGCTTTACAAGTACATTAACAAAGAACTCGGAATTTGTCTGATGCTGTGTGCTGGTGAGACCTTGTGGTTGTCATATCCATTGTGAGCTGTTGTCTAATAAGGAACAAATGCTGGCTTGGTGCAGTGTCAGAGCCTTGGCTGGGTTCATCATTAGTGAGGGTGTGCTGGTTTCTGCAGAGTGTAAAGCCCTGCCTGTGGACAGGCAGCACAACAATTCCACCTCTCCTGGGCTGGGGCAGGGGCTGGGTGTCTGTGCCTGGGCTGTCAGGCTGTGTTCCTGTGCTGGTTCTCTCCTGATGGCTGCACACCCCAGGGACAGGTACTTGTAGGAAGATCTGAGTGTATCGCACCCTTACATTAGTGCAGGTTGTTCCTTTTGTGCTGGGGGCTCAGTCAGGATGGTGGTGTGACCCTTTGTGGCCAGTGCTGTGTGTATTGATCAGTGCTCCAGCAAGGGCTCCTGCATTGCAAACCTGCCTGAAAGTGAACCTGTAGGAGTTTGTGTGCCCAAGCCTAGTAAGCTCTGATGTATTTAAATCAAACATGGGATGATGTTTCATTAGGACAGGTGTTCTGCAGCAGCTGAAGTGCATCAAAGCCGTGGTAGGTGACTGTGTCTTGTTGTGTTGTTGCAGCCTTACTTCCATGTGCAGAGCTGGAGCAATACGGACGGACGATCCCTGCATCATTCTGAAGGTGAGCTGTGTCCTGCTTCAACCACCTTGTAAATGTAGAATAATTCTTTTTGTGCTAGCCATGACAGCTGCTTAAACAGTTCTCTGTTCAAAAGGTTTTCTCATATAGATCTATCCTGGTTTTATTTTTTCATGTAAAAGGTAGCACAAAATCTGTTATACCAAAGATTGCAAAGCACCAAGTTCTTCTGACTTTAAATTAAAAAAAATAGTTCCCTTATTTCCCTTTGTTTCCAAGTAATGATAGATAAAAAAATCTACATGCTGTCTGAGACAAAGGCCCACCCCTCCTGTCTTTTTGTGCAAGAAAATGTAATGTACAGTTCATTCCAGTGTGCATATTGGCATCTGTTCTGCACAGTACTGTGCAGCTGAGGAAGCCAAGCTGCATCCTTCTCCCTCATCCTCTTCCTTAGCTTTGTTCCAAATTGACGCTCCAATTCTCTGCTCTCCTTTCTCCTTACAACACCTGCAAACAGGGGACGGCAATTCCATTCTCCCAACCTGTCTCTCCTGCAAACCTCTTTCTTCTTTGGAAATGTCTTTCCTTCTTAAATCCCCCATTTTGTGCTGCACCCTGGTCAGGATATGTGTGTTGCAGAACTGCTCTGCCCTGGGACAAGGGAGCAGGGTCTGCTGGCAGTGGCAGGTCATTGTTGAGAGCTGGACACTGCCCTGTGGAGCTGCATGTGCTGGGCCATGTGGGCCCTGTGGAAAACCACCATCATTTCAAACCTTTGTAAAGGGATTTGCTTGGGCCAGCTCACAGCAACAGCAGCAAGCTGCTTCAGCACAAATCCATGTTTGAGGCTCTGGAATTAAATGTGTTGTAGTATTTGGGAGTGGACGAAAGTGTGAGGGGAGAAGGAAGGCACAGAACCTTTGCCTTGTTCAAACCATCCTGGTGATTCCTGCTCCAGGAGCTCATACTTGCAGGATAACACAGTGTCCCTGTGGTTAATCCAGCCACAAATCCTTTGACCTCTGCTGAACTAAGTGATGGTCCCTTCAGCATTCAGGAATTATTGACCCTTTACTATCAAACTTTTTGCATTTGTGGGCCAGTCAGGGATGTGTGTTTCCAAAATGGCTTTAATTTACTTTCAGTGCTCAGTTTGAGTAGTGGATTGGCCTGCAACATGGGGAAAAAATAAAATCCCTTGAGAAGGTCAGAGGAGGCTGATAAATAATGTATTTGATGGGAAGGGAAATGATTTCTCTGGAGTCCTAATAATGGAACTGTCCAGATAACCCAGATACATCCCATCCCTAGCATGGAAATTAGATATTCCTTTCATCTTTACAGTCCATTTCCAGACATTTATCTCCTGGCCAGGTGTGCATTGTGGCTTTCCATCTTACACCCCTACACAACCCCCTACTCCTGTGCATTAATTGCACTGTACTGATCTGTAGGTCCAATGGAACAGTTAAAATGTGTCTGTCAGAATTCTTGCTTCTGTTTAATTTTAGACATATGGAATTGCTTAGTGTTGAAAAACATGAGATCTGTGTTTCTTGGGTGCATGCAGCCAGTGACTTAACAATGCCCAGCCCTTAAATTCCAAGAAATAACTCATTTCAGGCCATTTGACCTTGGAAAGAATTAAGAGGTACATTGTCTTTGTGATTTAGACATGGAATTCCACTTCTTTTCTTTCTCACTCCACATGAATATAATTTTTTGAGAGCCTATGTACAATCTTCCCTGCTTGCTCAAGGCCAGATTTATGCAGAAGGGGGTGCTTTGGCTCACTGGATTATCTGCAAGATTCACAACTTGAGTGATAGTCTTTGAGGTGGCATCTAGGTTTCTAAAATATGTAGGCACATCCTACTTCCTGTGCAATGGAGATAAGATGTTTATCTGTTTAATCATTTGAACAATCAATGGATATATGTAATTTCAGGTCTCCAAAACATAACTCTGAGCAGCATTTACTAGAGTTATTCTGTTAAACTTGGTGATGTTGCACAAGCACAAACCTTGGTGTTATTCCTTGTCCACTTTCATATTTGGGAAGGCTTGAGGGAGCAGAGTCCCAGCCCTTGGTGAATTGTCCTTTCCAGAGTTAAGTACTTTTCACTGAGCTTCAAGTAAAGAAAGACTTGGGTGGTTCTGATGTTTCAGTAGAGAAAGTATAACAAAACTGTTGTGGTGTGGGTGTAACCAAGGTAGGAGAGATGTCAGGGAAGGCAGAATGGACCTGGATTCCAGGTTAGCTTCTTTTCTGGTTGATCAAATACACTGCTGAGGAGTATTCCTCCCTTGATCTCTGCTGCAGGCAGCCAGTATATGGGAAAGGAACCCTGAGATTATTTCTGTCTGAATTGTCCTTAGTTAATCCTGGATCACAGAAGGGCAGGAGGGGTCAAGTACTTATTGAGGGCAGCTTAGGTACTTTTGGTTCTGGTACGTAGTAAGAACAAGCCTGTGCAAATACAACTTTTGAGGGTTTTTTGGGTTTTTTTTTTTTTGAGTTTTTGTCAAACTTTGTCCATGGTCACTTCTAAACATTGCATCACTTTGGCTGTGTGAGAAATTGTTTGAAAATAGCCAGTTGTACACTTAGCAATGCCTGAACAATTCCTCTGTGTGTGCAGTCTTTGTACCCATTGAAATGTGTGCGTGTGAAAGCTCTTATCTGAAGAACAATGCTGTAGGACAGTTGTTTCATTTTTCTGGAGTTTCTTTATCAATGTAGCTACACTAGAAAGTCCTTTTTTTTTAATCTCTGCAGACTCTGCCATGCTTGGTTCGAATGTGCAGTAAGGACAGACTGCTGGAGGAGCGGGTGGAGGGGGCAGAGACTCTGGCCTACCTGATTGAGACGGACGTGGAGCTGCAGAGGATGGCCAGCATCACCGACCACCTCATCGTCATGCTCGCAGACTACTTCAAGTACCCCAGCTCCGTCAGTGCCATCACCGACATCAAGAGGGTGCGTTCCCTGACCCAGCTCTGAACCTGGGGAAATGGGCAAAACTGAAAATGAATGAGCTCATGATGGGTTTTTAATTTTGTTTAAACCTGATGACTGAGATCCAGCACGACTTGATTCTTGATGTTTGTACTCTCCAAATATCAGTAACTGCTTTTTGGAGACTTCATTAACCACACCAAAGTGTGTGTATCTGGTCTTGCCATCCTTAAAGTTTAAACATCTTGCCTTCAGGAACCAGTATGTTTCAGCTTCATAAGAGATAATAGTGCCTGTGAAGAGAGATTTGTTTCCAACTCTCAGGTCAGGTTTGTGGAAAATCTGAAGTTCAGAGATGGTTCTGTTGTGTTGAAGCACAAAAACATGTGGAGGTTGTGCACTGTTTTGTATTATGAGTTATCTGCACTTGCAAGACATTGGATAAACAGACCAGATGCACCTTGGAGTCTTACTGAGTCTGGTTATTAGAAAGTACCCAAAAAATACCTTACAGAGCTTTGCTTTTTTTGTGAAACTGGCCCAAGACACAGGTTCATTTCTCTGACCCTTATAGAATGGGGTTAATTCTACATAGAGAGCCTCTTGAATTCTCTGTAAAAATGCAAATGAAATATTAAAAAATTAGTTACTGTATAAAAAACTGAGCAAAAAGTAGTCTAGCGGCTTATTGAAGAGTAATGGACTTGGTCTGTAGCATCAAAACTATGATCAGGTTCCAAAAGAGAGTGGGGCAATTCTAAATATTATGACAGTGCTCTGAGTGTGCAGTAAGTCTGTAGAAGCAGCCAGCTGGGAATCCAGGGTGCTGGCTTTGGACGGAGTGCTTGGAATTGCACCCCATAAGGTAAAACTACATGAGGAGTGAGCAAGAAATCTGCCAGAGAACTTGTCTGCTTAAAATATTTATAACAATTATATAATACTTATGCTCCAATATAGCTGCACTGGAGAGAATTACTCATAGAGCTTAATTTTTGACATTTATTTTATATCAGCACTTTGCTATCTTAGACTGTCATTTTCCTGGCATTTTGTGTAGACTTTGAAGATTGCATTGTTTTGTAGAACACTTTGGTACAGAGTTTTGAGGGCAGTGAGAGTCACAGAATTATTCTCAGTGAAGAGAACATGAGGAGATCTGGGGGCCCAAATTTGCGTTCCAAGCACGGTCAACCTCAAACACTGCTATTTTATGATGCCTTTATTTCTCCCATTAATTATCATAAAGTCACAGAATATCCTGAGCTGGAAGGGACCCACAAGGATCATCCAGTCCAGCTCCTGGCCCTGCACAGACACCCCAACAGTCCCAGCTTGGGCATCCCTGAGAGCAGTGTCCAAACACCCCTGGAGCTGTGGCAGCCTCAGGGTTGTGCCCCTTCCCTGGGGAGCCTGGGCAGTACCTGAGCACCCTCTGGGGGAAGAACCTTGCCCTGATATCCAACTTCACCCTCCTTAAGATGGCCTGAGATTTAGAGACCAACTTTGGCTCCTGCTTTTGCTTCAGTTCTCTCAATAAAATTTCCCTTGATTCTCTCCCAGATTTTTCGCTCCTGGTTAGTTCCTATAAGTTTCTGTTGGGAGATAAAAATAGCTTTTACCTGAATACGGTCTTGATAGAGGCCTAACCTAACCTTGTTTTGGCCTCAAGTTGAAAACAAAGTTGTCTTCTCTGTAACTGAGCAGAGGAGTGAACTGTATTCTTAGCTCTGGTTATTGAATTTAGCTGGTAAATGTGGACATGAGCAGCACTTGGTGCATCTGGCTGCCCCTGGAGCAGAGAGAGAGAGTGGGTAAGCGCAAGTAAAACAAATCAGAATATCACACTGCAGCTGCTTTGGTGGCTGAGCCTGGTGCCTGTGCTGTATTCCCCAGCTGGACCATGACCTGAAGCACGCCCACGAGCTGCGCCAGGCCGCCTTCAAGCTCTACGCGTCCCTGGGGGCTAACGATGAGGACATCCGCAAAAAGGTGAGCCTAGGGAGGCTGCTGGGCCAGTGCTCAGCCAAAGGGGCAGCTGGAAGGCAGCAATTCCCAGCCTCCCAGCTGTTTTCCCCATTATGATGTAAATAGCTCGAAATGAGACCTCTTTCCTCCATTAATATAAACTTCCATATTGCATAGAATTGGAACAAAAATTAATATTTTGCTATCAGAGCATAACAAAAGTTTAGTTATGTAAGCATCTTCACTTTGGTGAACTACACTTGCACAAGGAGTTGTCTTTCAATGTTTTTGGTACTTGGCTACTCATAAGGAATATCGTGGCATATGAGAAATTTCTGAAACTTGTGTTCTGAGAGAGATAATACGCCTCTGTTCTCATTTATCCTATTATATAACTGTTAAAAAAAATAAACCCTGGAAAGTGTGCTCATATTGGGAAACAAAGTCAGAATTTGTTTCCTCTCAAGTGACCAAGGGGCCTTGCACTGTCATAACAAAGCAGTTGGTGATTCAAACATTACAGCAAAGAGATTGGTTGCTTGGAGCACTCACATAGTTAAAAATTAATGTGTGGAAAGTGGAGGGAACTTAATAAATGAATGATTAAAAGGAGCATTTGTTTTTAAATTAATCATGGATTTTCAGTGTCATGTAGCAAGTTTAGAAGACAGGAGTGTTTTCTGAGTATATTTGCTGGTTAAAGGGGAAAAGCAGAAGGAAGGGGGCAGACAAACACAGGGTGCAAAAATAACATCAGGAGGATTTATCAGTGGGGAACCACTCAGGATCTCCAAAATTCAACCTCATAAACTCCTCTTTTGTTGCTTTAGTTAATAGTGAGGATCCTTCTTTTACACAGCTTTTAATAAGCAGTGGGTGTGTACATGCCAAAGTAGATTTATTATGCAAAATCCATCATTCATCCAGGTATTAACTTCCTTTTAT
Source organism: Pseudopodoces humilis (assembly GCF_049639895.1). NCBI lineage: Eukaryota > Metazoa > Chordata > Aves > Passeriformes > Paridae > Pseudopodoces > Pseudopodoces humilis. The sequence goes on along the minus strand of NC_142210.1, from coordinate 5,780,755 downwards.
ACTGGTCTTACGTGTTTGTGCTGGCCTTGTCTAAGTATGGCAGATGAGCCACTGGATATTTTCTATCCACGCAGCTCTGCAACCTGATCTGTAGTTTGTATATGTTGTGTGCACTCACACATGCTCACTTTCATTTTAATATGACATTTAAGGGTAATCCACGTATATGTGTGTGTATAGATAGAAGATTTGTATATATAAGGATCACCTTCTTGTTCCTTGATGATCAAAAGCCACGGTAGAACAGAGAATGCAGATTTTTTAATTTCTCAATTGTCTGTAGATACACAAAACTTTGCACTTAATCTGGCAAGAGAGTTTGGTGTGCTGGTTCTAGCTGCAGTTTTTATATGTAACATTCAAAATACTGTAGCCAAAAACCCAGCAAGCCATGAATGCTGTTGAGTTGTGCACTGACCTGAGTTCTTTGGCCCAGATCATTGAGACCGAGAACATGATGGACCGTATCGTTAACGGCCTGTCTGAGTCCAGCATCAAGGTGCGCTTGGCTGCAGTCAGGTGAGCCTGTCCTCATCCATGCAGAACCTCTGTCACAGTCTGTGCTACACCTGGGACAGCTCCTGCTGACTGTCTGAGAGCTGCTCTGAACTCAGTTCTGCTGTTGGGAACCCTCCTGGGGGAGAGGGGCAGTTACCCTGGGCTGGTGTGGGGTTTTCTCTTGGCCGTTCCCAGGCTTCTCCTTGCCTGCCTCCCAGCTCAGTAATCCTTGTGGAGCAGCAGGGTGTGTTCAGCAGTGTCCATGGGGGTGTGCAGGTCTCACAGGAAAAATTTCTCTTCCATTTCAGATGTTTGCACAGTTTGTCCCGTTCTGTCCAGCAGCTCAGGACAAGTTTTCAGGATCATGCTGTATGGAAGCCTTTAATGAAGGTAAGTGAGGAGCAGTCAGGTCTCAGTGCCTGGAGTGTTCTGGTCCATTCAAGGAGCACAGGGTGTCTGTTCAGTTGGCATGCCTTGCTGTAGAATCATGATAAGAATTACCTAGAAATCAAAATCCTGTGGCCTTCTCTTAAGAGAGTTGTAAGTCAACAAAAGCCAACATCAGCAAACATGTGATTCATGCTTGGTTTTTAGTTGGCCTTTTGTTTCCTTTTTTTCATGGTTGCTTTTGGGAGGGTTTTTGTCATCAGTGAGTGAAGCTAAATTATTCTCAGTGTTCATACAGGACACTACAAGCACCAGATGTCCCTTAATTTCAGACTCAGACTAGATGGCACAGTTCATACTAGGTCTGTGACCCCTGCAAGAGAATTTAGATCTGTATTTTTTCCTGTAATTCTCTGCCTCTTGCATCTCATTGCAGATTCTATAGCTGAAACCAAAGAGCTCAGAAAGACCTTTAAAAAGACATATTATCATATAGTGCAATTTCCCACAAGATTAAGTGAGATTCAAGTGTTTAAGATATATGTCATCTCTCATCCTGCAATGTCACTGTCATAAATGCAGATAAATAAACCAGTTTATCAGTTTCAACATCTTATAGATCTTGAAAATGCAGAATAGACGAAGTCTGCTGGCTTGGGCAGTATTGACACCCATAGGAATCTCCTAAAGTGAGTTTGACTTGACTGTTCAGAAGTGAAATGGCCAGAGCACAGAAAGTGTTGTTGGCAGTAGGGAACAAGGGAGGAACATGTTTGGTTCAGGAATTGGTGTTTTGGTGCTGCTGGAGGTCCAGAGAAAAGGGACTATGACATGTCTCAGACTGTTCGCTTCTGAGAGGATGCTCCTTAGGAATTTGCTGTGTTGTGCTTAGCATGAAGTACAGAGGGGTTGAAGAGGCTCCTCCTGGAGCTTCCTCTGCATATGTATCCTCTGCAGAGCAGGGCTTGTCACCACTGATTTCTGCTAAATTGGACTGAAAGCTCTCAAATCTGACTTCTGTGAAATAATGCATTGCTCCAGCTTGCCCTGTGATGTGTATCATTGTCTGGGTCTGTACTGTTAGCATCAAAGCACCTCCTGAAGTCTGGAATATCCAGCTACAGCATAATTTCAGATATTCCATTTTAGTGGTCTTTTCATTATCCTACTAACAGAATTCCTTTTTCTCCTCTCTGTGACTGCAGGTTTTACAGAATGCTCCAAATGAAATTCTTGTAGTAGCATCTTCCACACTATGCAATCTTCTTCTGGAATTCTCTCCAAGCAAGGAGGTGAGTACTTAGCCAGCAGCAGGGAAAGGGGATGGGCTAAAGTGAGATTACACAATGGTTCAGTTAGCATAAAGGTGTGTTAATTGGCAGCCGTTGCTTGTGGCATGTTAAGGAGCTGTGATGTTACAGAGCCTGTGCCACTGATAGCTTGGGAACAAAAAAAACCCATCTGCTTGCAGTGCTGTGACAGTTACTTTGGTCTCTAAAGAAAAGACGTAGACATGAAGTTTTGTCATTTCCTTTTTACTTGTAAAACACAGTTATCTAAAAAGATCATAAACAAGAAGAAAACACACTGATAATTTGCAATGTGATCTATTGTCTTAGAGAATTACTGCTACTGTAATGCTGAAAATGCTAGCATAGCTGAGTCTTGTGGTTTTATTGTTCTCAGATGAACAGTACAGGATATCTGGTTCTGCAGAGTCTGTATTTCATACAGATTGTACACACAGATCAACACTGCATAGCAGTGCAACAACTCCCCAAGTCTAAAATACTTTTTAATGACAGAAAATATTCACAAGATTGTGCTGTATGTGGGAACCTGCTGGGCACTTTGGATTTCCAAATTTTCAGTTGGTCTTGGTTTCCATTATATCTGTGAGACAGAAAATTAACAGAAATAATGCCAAGCACAGTTCACTGTCTATGGGGCTTTTTTTCTTGGTTGGTGGTTTTGGGGTTTTTTTGTTTGTTAGTGGGTTTTTGATAGTTTGGTTTAGTGAGGTTTTTTTGTGTGTGTGTTTTTTGTTTGGTTGGTTTTCATAATTTGGGGTTTTGGTGAGGGGTTGGTTTTTTTTCAGTGTTTCTACTTCAAATTTGGGTGAAATACTGGATTTTCTGTCAGGATACTTGTTTCATGTCAAAAACATCATTGTCAAAAGAAAATTGATTTTGTAAGGGGAAGGAATATTTAGAAGTACTAGATTTGAAAGCCTCTGTAATGCATCTGATATTTTTTTACATTTTACCCTTTTCTTCTACATAATTTTCATATATGCAGTTAGTCTAAGTAGTGTTGTAAAGATCTGTTTTTCCCTCATTCTTTCAGCCTATCTTAGAATCAGGAGCCATAGAACTTCTATGTAGTTTAACCCAGAGTGAAAATCTTGCCTTGCGAGTGAACGGCATTTGGGCTTTAATGGTGAGTAGGACACCCCAATGAAATCCCACTTGTCACTGTTCCTTAAAAAGGTTTGTGAACATATCTTGTAGAACTTGTCAGTTGTTATTAAAAATTACATAATTGAAATCTGGCTTATCGTTTCACCAAACTGCAGAAGCAAAACAGCATCAGCCTGGAATACTTCATCCATTAGTCCATAAAGTAAAATAAATTCTTCAGTTCTGGTACTAATTTTGTTGCCAGGATCATTCAGGGAAGCTGTTAAGTAGTGTCAGTAGCATGCCAGGGGTAAATAAAAGCAGGTAATAACCAGGTTAGCTGTAAGGCAATGTGGAAATTGAATTGACTGTGTAGCAGTTGCTCATAAATTACAGCCTTTTTTCAAGATTAATTTAGGAAGGATGTATTCTTGTAGGGAATAGTCTACTAACAGAGTGAAAGCCCAGGTGTTCAGGTAAAAAAAATCAATTTAAAAGTGTGTCTGTTTCAGAATATGGCATTTCAAGCGGAACAGAAGATCAAGTCAGACATCCTGCGAGGTCTGAGCACAGAGCAGTTGTTTCAGTTGCTTTCTGATTCCGATGTAAATGTTCTGATGAAAACTTTGGGACTGCTCAGGAATCTTCTCTCCACTCGCCCAGTAAGTAGAGCTGCAAACAGACCTTCTGAAAGCTGACCAAACAACAGCCAAGCCAGTGCTTCTGTGCAAGACATTTTCCTGTTTTAACACCATTTGGATTTATTCAAATACCTGTAAGCAAACGTGCAAATCAGTATGAGAAAGTATTGGAAAGAATCCTCTGCATTCATGGAAACACTGTAATTATTTTCAGAGCTAGACATTTTCATTTAATGTTCAGTTCCATTGCATTTAGCTTTTAGCAATGTTATTTTCATAGCAGTTTCTCTGTGAAACTTGTCCACAACAACACTGAGGGTTGCACCGTTGAGTCAGTGTATGGGAAGGTTCAGATCTTAGAGATACCTGTCGTTCTTCTTCCTTGGCACTTGAAATACTTCTGTTCTTATCCATTTACACAGACAGTACTGTCTTTGTGAATTTGGCTGTGGGACTGTGCCTTTACAAAATGCAGACATTCATTTTGCACCCTGAAATAAAATGGTTGGAAAATGTAAGCCTGGGAGTTGTTTTTGACAGGGAGAAAGATATTCATGGAGGAAAAGAAAGGGGTAATCCCCTGTGAAGAACAGAGGGAAAACATGCAGCAAACATTTGGCAAGCCAACATTTTTGTGGGGAAAAACCCCATGAAGCCTCTCCTGTCCATTTATCACATATTGTGTTTCCACCAGAAAAAGGTCATTGTAAAAAAATCTTCTGATATTTTTACTCATTGAGTCTCAATATGAAGTCAAACCTTCATAGAAAGGTATATCTTTATATCTTCTATGAAGTCAAACCTTCATAGAAAATTAGCTCTGTCTTAATGTGAAGACACTTAATAGCCTGTCTTTCATTGAATTCACCCTGACAATTCTCACTGTCACTTAAGGTGTTCTCCATCTGTAGCTAAGGGCCAGCTTCAATGCTTCCTGTGGTAGGTTTTAGAGCCAGAACCAGCCATTTTCAACCTCTACGCAAAACTCACTTCAAAGTAACTCATTCAGCAGCTTTCCAATCAAAACCCATTTTTAGAAATTTTAAGAAGTCCTGCAAGAATCCCTGAGGTCTTAAAGAATTTTAGTGTGCCATGTGCTGGTCATCTCTGGTGCCTGTTTGCTGCCACTCCTAAGGTTTGGTATAGTTAATCCAGTAGATCTTGTTTCATCTTCTTTCTTTTATTCTAGTGTAGGTGTTCATAGTCTGTCACCAAGTGACCTTTGAGCTGTGACCCTCTGAACTTAGGGCAGTTTTCCCAGACAATAACCAATGCATCTGGCTTATTTCTCTGTGCCCTCTATGGCTTTGGAAAGATGGCAACTGGACCTGGGCACAGTATCCCTGCAAGAGTAGCAAATACCAGAGAAGAAACATCTGTTTTCTGACCCATCTCTGATATTACCCCTTGGTTATCAGAAGACAAATGGTTGTTTCCAACTGCAGCACCACCCATTTAGAGCCTGGGTCAGCAGGGTTCAGTCCTCAGCCTGGCTACTGGGACAGCAGTGTCTCCTCTCCAGGTGACAGGGAAAGCACCACCAGGGCCCATACAATGCTCTCTCAGAAAAAAGCAGGCTCCACATGAAGAAGAATGTTCTGAAGTGTTTCTGCTGTGATAAATTCTTGGTTTGGGAGAGCTAACTGGGAGCAGTGCTCTGTGTGCAGTGTTGCTGCTCCTCACTTGGAGTGATTCAAGTGGGAATGCACCTTCCTTGTCCGGGGAATTACACTAAATATATTTCATCCTTGCTTTGGCAGCACATAGACCACATAATGAGCACTCATGGGAAGCAAATCATGCAAGCAGTGACCCTCATTCTGGAAGGGGAGCACAATATAGAAGTCAAAGAGCAGGTATCTTTTCTGTTTTGTGTTGTCTTGGCAGAATAAAATATAAGAGCAAAAAATGCTTACTGTTCACATGTCATTTTTGTTTGGGATTATGATGTGCTGTGAATATTTTACTGAGATCTGTCAGATGAATAACTTGAGCATCTACAAGAATGCTTTTCTTTCTAATGGATTGTTACATAATTGTTTGAACTGAATTCAGATTGGTTTTGCAAATGTAGGTTTGGCATAGAGGAGGTATCTGAGAGCAGAAGAATTAAACTGGGGCCATTGCATGGCAGGAAGGGATTAGTAGGAATAGAAGAAAAGCACTAGCTGGGGAAAGAGCATCCTGGTGGAGCCCAGAAAAAAGTGGGGAGGGACCTGGCCTGACGAGTTAAAACTTAAGAAAAGCAATCTGCAAGAGGAAAGGCAGAGGGAAAGAGGAGATGGCCAGCAGGGAATGGCATCCTGGAACCAATGTACAGAGACAGCTGCTGTGGGGGTGCTAAAGCAGCAGTTAGAGGATAGGTGGGCAGGATTTGGCTGGATAACTCTCATGCCAGACAAGATGGGTAGTGGGAGAACTGTGTTCCTTATACAGGGTATGTAGTGGGGAAGGATGGGGGGAGCAAGGAGCTGTGGGAGATGCCAGAGGATTGCTTTGGCTTAGGTTGATATGGGTAGCAAACAGCCTGGGAAATGAGTGTAGGAGTAGAGCTAGTCTAAATCCCTGAACAGGCTGAAGACCAACAGGCCTCCTTTGGTGATTGAAGTACAAAATTAGTAAAAAAAAATCCCCAAAGACTCATGCTAGCAAGTTTAGTGACACCATGGCTCTGATACAGATGAGAACTAACCATGTTTGTCTTTCTAAATAGGTCTTCCTGATAAAGCTGTGGTGACAGGAATGGCCTTTATTGCCATAGGCTATTTACCTTGCCATGCCTATCCCAATTACTTTACAGGAGAACCAGCATACCTGGGAAATACTCTGGAAAAGGGCTGGGGCCGAATATGGTCTTTGGAATTTGAGGCCTATATCCACTGAGCATTTCCTTGTCCCTGTGGTGCAGATGGCTCTTATTTCAAGATCCAGTACTACCTGTCTGCACACCAGAACCCCTACTTGTAGCAGGACAGTGCTTGTCTCTGTCACTGCCAGCCTCATCAGGATGTAATTAGCAGCTTGGAAGTAATTAGTCTCTGCAGCTGCTGACACAGCACAGTGCAGCTTAGACACAAGCACCATACAAGTGCTGATCATCCTCCAGTGTTCTCCCAGCCTGTCCAGAAAACATGGTCAAGTTCTTCCAGAGCTCTTTGGGAAAGAGCTTGTGAAGCATCTGCTGGTGCCCCTGAGAGCCAGGGAAAGGGCTGTGCCAGTCAAAGGTCTGTGCAGGTAGTGCCAACATGGGCCAGGGTGTTTCAAGGGCATCCTGTGAGATGGCTTCTCTAATTTGCAAGAAATAACCACATGCAGAAGTAGCTGGAGTTACCTCTGCAGGTGACAGCTGGGATTGTGATTAGACTTGTTGAAAACAAATTACTCCTCTGCTAGATCAGTAGAAAGGCTTCTGTCTCTCCTTTTCCTGGGCTGAAGAACAAGGTGGAAATGGTTGGGGTTTGTTGTTTTTCGTTTCCCCCAGCCACTGCTACAGAACAGACTGGTCTACACTCCAGGACATTTATTCTTTTCTGTATGTTGCAGATTTCCATAACAGACTTAAAATGTACTTCCTTGCAATGAATTAATAAGTGCTGCTCTTAATTTTAAAATGGTGATGAATGTTTTTGGCCAGGGCTGCTCCCCACAGCTGGTAACTCCTTGGCATTGGCTCTAGATGTGAGCAAGCTGGAAACTCCAGATTAAAGATATAAAAACTAATTAAAGGAATTGTTTGTCCCGAGTTCAGAGCTGTCAGGGAAGCTGTCATGGGATGTGATCTGGTGCCAAATAACTTCCCAGTTTTTCTCTCTTTCAGACATTGTGTATCCTTGCCAATATAGCAGATGGCACGACAGCAAAAGAACTGATTATGACCAATGATGACATCCTGCAGAAAATCAAATACTACATGGTAGGGGGGATTTCTCTTAAAGGAATTGTGTTGTTCTTTTGCAGGAATGAAAAGAGGAAAGTGCTTTGGGATTTTGTGAATTATTCACTATCATGCGTTTAATTTCCATATAACCAGTGGGGTGTAAGTGCAGTTCTGTATAGCAGAGGTGTACAGAGGAACTGACTAAAAGGAAAATCCAGGGATTATTTCCCATAAAAACATGACAGTGATGTCATCTACATAGAAAACATTTCATGTACTTAGAAAAGTCATATCTTGGAGAGGTCAGTAAACATTTGGAAGGAAGTGATTGACCACTCAAGTGCCTTGTATTGTGGCCCTATCTTTGAGAGAAGTTGTAGATAAGAATTTGTCTTAGCTTTGCTATCTTAATTTATTACATGATGAATGGCAAAATATAAGTCTTGTGAATTTCTGAATTTCTTCTTCTAAACTTGAGTTCTATTTTTCTGTATTTAGAGTCATTCAAATGCTAAACTACAGCTTGCGGCCATGTTCTGTATATCTAATCTCATATGGAATGAAGAGGAAGGTAAGAAACCCTCCGTATTAATGCACAGACGTTACTATCCTGATCAAAAAGCTTTTGGTGCATAGTAATCAAAATTTGCAGTGCACAGTGCAGTGGGATCCAAAGTGTAAGGGAAAACGTCATTATAGGTGTAGTATGGAATTCTTGGGTGTGGTCAGGAGACACTGAGGAGGATGCAGAGAGCTTTCAGGGGGAGACACAAGGACACAGTGACAAGAAACAGGAGCTGGAGAGACACAGTGGGAGGTTTTCACCTGTAGCATTTCTGTGAAGTCTCAAAATAATTGAAGCGAAAGATAATTCTTTTAAGAGCTTCCTGTTCTTAAAGGAGCTGTAGAAACTCATTTTTGGAGGGACCATGTTCACTGGAGAGAATAAATGGATTAGAAGGAGTTTTCTGGCAAAGAAATTTTCCACAGTATGGATGGCTTGAGTGGCTTGGGCTGAAACCAGCTACAGGACTTGTGAGTGGAACTGGGAGCAATGGATAAGACATTTGGTGAGAAATCATGGCCTGGGAGAATGGGAGGTTACCAGGAGGGGCCTGAAGGATGTGCTGCTCAGGGAGATATGGTGAGAAGAGGAGAGGGCAGAAGACAGGCTCAGAAACACTTCCAGGGGAGTGTTCTCTGCGTCCAAATCCCGTGAAATTACAGAGATAAGAATAAAACAGCTGAAGCAGGATACCTTAGAATAAAGGTTTTTGCCTTCAATATGTTCTTGGCTCCAAACATGTGGACACAGCACAGCAAAAGAAGCTGGAGCTCTCTGAGGAAGCAGGCAGAGCTGAGGGAGTGTTTCCATAGGTGTGCTCTAGCTGGACATTGCTCCTTACCCCCACTTTAGCTGGTTTCTGCTCCCACCCCTCTCTGTTCTCCTGGAGACACTTGGGCTGGTGCCACTCCCAACAATGTGATTTGTTGTTCTTGCAGGTTCACAGGAGCGCCAAGACAAACTCCGAGACATGGGAATAGTAGATATTCTACATAAACTGAGTCAGTCCTCAGATCCAAATCTGTGTGACAAGTGAGTATGAAGATAATACAGGATCACCACAGTTGTTAATCACAATTATTTTAAACTAATTAAGTCCAGCAGTAACTTTGCACACACCTGTGCTGTTACCTGTGTTAGTATCCACACAGATCATCTGGCTGCTTCCCAAACACATGTAAAACTGAAACAGTTACTGACAATTTCTGGGGTTTTATGTTAACCTTTTGCAATTAGTCCCACCTACAGTTAGCGACAGCCCATATTTCTTCCATGAAGTAAAGGAGAAAATCCGATTTTTGGAAGATATCACACAACAGACAACACAACTCAAAACTGTGCAGTTGTTTTTAAAATGCATTAAATTCAGTATTCTTGGTTTTATGAAAGATGTTCTAGTGTTCTTAGACATCTTTGTAGTAAAGTTAGGGCTTCTCATCTTAAAATCTATGTCAGAGTATTAGCATTGAAAATGATAATCAGAAACACTTTGATGTCCTACCTCTGCCACACCAGCTCCCTCCCTGAGCTATTATGGCTTGTGATCACAGCAGGAAGCTGGGAAGAAACAAATAAATAATCTTCTTGTGTGCTGATGAGTTGTATCAGGTCCTGGAAAAGTCTGTTAAGGTCATGATAGCAGGTTGGGAGCTGTGGGGGACAAAGGAAGAGCAAAGCATCTCACTTCAGGTGGGAGGAAACTCAGAATTAGCCCATGTGATAATGGAACTGTAACCCCAGACTGGTAAGAGGTGTTTTTGTTTTAACAAAAAAGGTTGTGCAATATTAAGATTACATAAATTGTGTTATTAGACTGGCTTCTTCCTCTCTCTCACCTCACTGTAAGTTTTTGGTGAGGCCAGTACTCCTACAGGATTCCTAACAGGACTAGTATGCCTTTAGTGTATTTTGAGTTGACACTCCTTGATTTCTCAACTCAAAGACCTGCTTTTCATGGTACACCTGTATTATAGAAAGCAATTGCTCTTCAGGGACTGCTCTTTGGAAGATTTTGGAAGGTGTTTATAATACACATCCCGAGCCCCACATCCAGTGTCATTGGCTAGATCAGGTTATCTTTGGATGCCAGGTGGATTCTTTAACAGTTACAGCCCACCCAGAGCATTTGTGCACCACGGGCCAGATCCTTCCAAAGTGAGGGAACCTTTTCTTCAGCCATCCTCCCTCCCTGTCTGCTGACACACTCTGAGCCTGCCCATGAAGCTGCTGCTGCTGAAGCCAGACTCCTGTAATTAATGGGTTGTTCTTTCTTGCAGGGCGAAGACAGCACTCCAGCAGTACCTTGCATGATCAAAGACTAATTGAATCTGTGGACACCCCTCATGTCTACTTAAGGAATAGCGGGAGATACTCCTGACTCCTTATATTTGCACAAGTCACCTTGGGCTGCATTTTTCTCAGGTGCAGGGAGCTGCTTTGCAGAAACAGTTCACATGATCAGGTCTCCAGTGCACTTGAGAATTTTCTTGAGGTAGTTTCTTTACTCAGAGGACTCTGGGGGGGTTGTTTTGGTTTTTTGAGGTTTTTTTTCCTGAGCTACCTGGACTTTCAGATAGAACAATCAGTCATCGTTTTCCTTTTGGGCCTCCAATTCTCTGCTTTTGCTGCAGCCTTGTGTGGGTGTGTGGGTGCTCGAGTGCGTGCGTGTGCCGGGCTGAGTGTGTGGGTATGAGACCTCACTTTTGGTTTTCCTTTTTTTTGTGTGAAAATCTTTTTCTACAGGTTTTCAAGGGTTAACCATTGTTTGCTGTACGAATACTTTGAATTATATACCGTTTGAATGAAAGGTTATTTAAAAAAAAAAACCAAACTGTTGTATCCCATAAAGTTTATTTTGAATTTTGAACAGATGAATGTTTTTAAGTAAAATATATGCATTTCTGAACTTCAGCTTAACTTACATTATACTTCCTTTTTAAAGAGAAAAATAGAGGGAGACAATAGACTCCAAATTCCAAGCAGCACATTCTATACTGACAAGGTCCAAGAGTTCTTTGCCACAATACAAGGCCACCTGGTATGGATGATGTGCTCAGATCCATGGAATGGGCCAACTGGATTGGGTTTGGGTTTCTTTACATTTTTAGAAAACAAGCTCGTACTTCAGGGTTAGCATGACTGATGCTTTTCAGAAAGGAGCAGGTGGCTGCAAGATCAGCAGGAATAAGCTCTTGCTTTGCCAGCTAGGAACTTGGTCAGCTAATTGCTGAAGGATTGGCTTATTCATGGTCAGAAGGATTTGCTGATCACAGATATCAGCAGAGCAGTGTGTTGTAGAAGTTACACCTTCCAGAGACTAGAAGGAGCTGGCAAGCAGGATTAAGGAATTGCTTTTGTTTTGCATCCTTTTTCTCCACAAATAGTTAAGTGACTTCCAAATTATTTCCAAAAATGATCAGTTGGGTGCATTAAGTTGGGGAAGGGATGGAAAAACTGGGGCTTCAGTCTTGTTTTATAGCTCAGTAATGTTGCTACAGATTTTCTGTATATATGCAGCTATACACGCATGCATGGATTTAGATTGCTGGATAATTGGTGGGCTGTGACTGCATCCAGAAGCCCTGACTGTCTGTATATTCCTGAAATGGTGCCTGCAAGTGTGCAGGGGGAAACACAAATGCAAGTGAAGGGTACTGTGTGAGGTCAGGCTGGAATGGCAGAGCCCAGTGGCTTCCCAGTCTCCTCAAGCAGTTCAGGATTCTGACTCTGCCCAGGTCTCCTTTCAGTTTAGACCACAGCTCATAGTCAGACTCTCCAGACACTGTATTTACATAGCACTAACAGGCACTAGAGTTTACAGCCAATGTCTTAAACCAAATCCTTCTTCTCTTACACTGAGCTTCAGGAGGGCTGCAGCAAGAGAAGTCTGTAACTTCGCTAACCAATTTTGATAATTATCTAAATACTTTATTTCTAATCAAAAGGTCAAATTGTGATGACAGCCTTACTTTTTTCCAAGGTAACTCTTTGTGTCAGAAAATGTGACCACAGTTTGGCCTGGAATTTGAATGTGCTGTATATCAGATAACTGTTACCACTTGGTTGCAAAGGAGAATATCTGCATTTCATGTAACTTCTTCCACTCTCAAAGACAAATAAAAGTGAGCACCTGACACTTTTTTCCCAGGCATTGCAGTAAGTGACTGGCAGTTTTTTAACGTCCTTCTGCAAATGTTTCATGATGGACTTTGGGGGTTGAGCAAAATGGAAAGTAAAAATATGTGAGAATTTGTTAAAACTCAGTACTCAGAAGCAAAGTCTTGTTTATAAAATTCAATCAAATATATTTTTGCTTGAACTGAGAAAAAAGTTCTGAGGCAGGTATTGTAAATGCAAAACTGTCCAGTGGGCATCTCCCTGCTCCATTTGCACTCCTGTCTGTGTTTAGGAGCTCTAGTTCTTATGTATATCTTCTTATCCTTCCCCAACTCACGTTTCTGGAAGCAAATCTGTTTGATTCTATTGAACTTTGGTGCCTACAGGTGTTAAGAAAGAAGGTGAGTAAAAGTATCTCTGTACAAGTTTTGAGGTTTCCTAAAATTCTGCCAGAAAAACTAAAAGCCAATGCTCAGACAATCTTGTTGCTGCATGAGAACAGTTGGCATTTTCCACAGGTATAGAGAGGACAAACTGTTGGATGAGAACATTTTTACATTCAGTTAAACTTTGTGAATAATTTTTGATGTTGCTATAGGTATGTACAAAAAGAAGAATACTGTAAATAAAAATAACTTTACCAGAACATCTAGGTTTTTCTCAGCTTCCTGAAGAAATATGAGCTCTTTTTGCCAGCTTCTCTACAGCCTGAGATTCACAGTGGGACTGACTTTCCTGGTCACCCAGAGCTTTCCCAGCTTAATGAGGTAGCAGCAGCTTATGAATTCCAGGGTTGCTTACAGAACCATAGCAAAGTTTGTCTGGACATCTTATGAATCACCAGGATTTCTGCTGTTCTTGGGCCATTTCTCTGCTGAAAAGCCATCCTGATGGATGTTGATAAGTATGTCCTCTCTTTATATCTGGGTCTAGTGATGGGAGTCCTTCTTTCAGAGGTTACACATACCACAAAATGAACAGTTGAGCAGGGGATTTGGGACACCAGCTGTCAGACATTGGTGACCTTGGCTCTCCCCACCAGCTTCATTCCACATTTGGACTGTCTTACCCACACAGAAAATCAAATAAAACATCATGTGGCTATTGTTCCAGTCACAGATTTGTGTTGTGGTAGTGAAAGAAGCCAAGTAACCTGTGTAAAGCAGCTTGTGCCACGATGTTCTAAAGGCAAGCATTTCGTATTTAAAAAAAAAAAAAATATTTTTACAGAGTTTACCCATTGCTGTGGATGCTGTGCCTCAACGAAACTGCTGAAGCAGTGACACAGCAGGCAGAGGAATAATTGAGGTGCCTGAGGTTAGGTTCTTGAAGAGCAGAAAATTGCTTGAAAAGGGCTTTCTTCAGTACTCCTGAAATGTGAGCACATGAGCTGTCAGTTTGCAAACTTACAGTGGCAGTCAAAATCATCAGGGCTTTTCTGCAGGCTAATTGCCTCAAAAAGAGACATTCTGGGGGCATTGATGTACGAAAACCTGAATGCTCAGCCAGGAGGATGGTGAGCAGCTGGAGCACCAGGCCAGCAGGTGTCGTGTGCTGGGTGACAAGAAGCAGCTCCGGGGTGTGCCACTGCAGTCCGGTGTGCTCTGGTGTGGGAAGGGACGGGGTAGGAGCAGCAGCCTGCCTAAAAGGAGTGCTAGGCACTGGCACTGCTCACTGCAGGGAGGGAAAGAAAACAACAAACCTCCCCAGACCGAGCTTGTTTGGGAGCGGTCCTCCTTGCTCAGTGCTGCGAGGTCACGCCTGGATCCCACACCTTGCTTTGAGCCCCCAGTTTAGGAGCGAGGTGGGCAGACTAGAGTGGAGGGTGAGTTGGGCTGGGGGGTGCCAGGCAGCTGGGGCAGGCACAGGAGGCAGAAAGGCTCCACCTGCAGCTGCTGCTCCAGGACTCCCAGGGGAGATGGAGCTGAACTTGCAGGCTGCAGCCAGCGCTGGACACAGGGGAGGGACTGCGTGGGCTGGGCTGGGCTGATGCTGCCCTGGCGATGCCAGCGCTGCCATGGCAGCCTTGGGGTCCTGCCAGCTGCTGCACAAGGCCCTGGAAGGGAGCGGCAGCTAAGGCCCCGCAGCAGCACCTCGGCTCTTGGAACGAAGGTGCGTCCAGGTTTGGGGCACTGCAGCAGGGCTGAGGTGATACTGTGGGTGTTGTGTCTGGGCTGGAGCAGCAGAAACAGGTGAAAAGATCTCTCTGTGGTGCAGGTTGGCCAGCACTTGGATCCAGGTGATTAGAAGCCACCTGTAGTGCTTTGTGCTTGGGACAGCTGCTCAAGGGACCCTGTTCCTGCAGAAGGATGGCCGCAAAGAAAAAGGAGGTAGTGCTGCAGGTCAGTAGTAGCCAGGCCTTCAGCAGACCTTGTAAACTCTCAGAAAGTGCTAAGGATGGGGTTTGGTGTTGGGGAATCTCAGATTCTGCTGGCAAAGCCCCACTGCGAGATCCTTGAGGGGAAGAGGCGTTCCTGGAGGCAGATGGGAAGTGTGAGAGGACCTGGCAGGTCACAGGTGTCCCCAGGCAGGGCTGTGGGCTGCAGAGGGGGCTGCTGCAGGTTGTGTTAGGGGCTGTTGGGCCTAGCACAGGTTTGGCTGCTCTCAGAGACCAAAATGCCTCTGTTTTGTGAGGTAATAGCTCAGAGGATGTTTAGGAGTGGAGAACTGGGGCTGGCACATCTCCTGGATGGCAGGAATTCCTGGACATTTGTGACCAGGTCATGCATTCAGAAAGATTGCTGTAAAGGTGGAGAAGCTAGGAGGTACAAGAAAGACTCAAAGGCTGAAAATTCTATTTCACAGTGAGGTGTAGAAGAATTTTTCGTGTTAACAGTGCATAGATGACTTAATGATGCTTCATAACTACTGGATGGGGAGAAGGGGGGTTCTAAGAGGAGTTTATGTTGCAAAAACACTGAAAACCAAAAATGAGTTCTGCAGGTCTGCTTCAAATTTTGAGAGCAGTTCAGTCTTCACGAGAGAGAAATAATGAAAGAGATTATAGGCTCATGATCTTGTTTATTCACTGTTTAAACTGGGAAATGTGAACATGTGCAACAAGGAAACAGGCACTTTATGAAGGTAGGAAGGGTTTCTGTTGCTGCTGTATTCCTGTGGGATGGGGAACTTGACTCTGCCCCTTTGGCAGTGAAGGGAAATCCGGGTCTACATCTGCAAAATGGGTTTTTTACATCTGCAGATGAAAGCTGAACCTGTGTAGGACATGAAGGGATGTCCTGGAAAGGGTCTGGTTTTATTAGAGAAAAGCCAAGTCCAAGCAGCCTCAGGATATCCAAATTAGCAAAGCATCTTGAAGAGTGCAGCAGTACTTGAGTCCAGCAGTTGAAATCGTGACCAAATTCATTATCACAAAATACTATCATAAATCATTTAGACTCATTAGGATTCTGTGAAACACTCTGAGGGTGGTCTCAGCACTAGGAATAATTAAATTTTGTAGTTCTGCAGGTGTTCTCTGAGAAAACTAAGCTAGGGGTCATGTGCTTAACAGGCAAATAAAATGTCTGAACACCCTGTTTGCTGAATGAGACAAGGCCCTGGAGAAACTGCCCTGTGTGACCCCCAGTGACACAGCTCTGAACACCTGTGAGAGGGCATTTCATTTGCACTGGAGTTTCCACTCTTGGAATTCTTGGCTGTGAGATTTTAGCAGTCCTTTGATGCCCATTGGTGTTAATTATTGTGAAATAGCTGGCCTTGGTGCTACTTACTGTCTTCCACTGCAGTATAAATGTAGTTGGAGTTCCTTCCACTAAGGAAGGAATTAGGAATCTTCATTGCTCAGGATGAACAAAACTAGATTAATTTCTCAAGAAGTCTTTTTTATTTTGACTTGCTGTGTTTTTCTACATACTGAAGGTCAAGTCCTGTAAGATGGGGAAGATGCTAAGGATTATATTCTTTCTAATAACAGAATGGGGAGTGTAGGATAATAGAGTGGGTGGTGCTGTGTATGGCATGGTCTAGGGCATCCTTGACAGGGTCAATCCCTGAGCAAGCTGATCTAATGCTGAGTTTTGTGCAGGAGATTAGCTGGAGGTCTCCAAAGGCCCCTCCCAGCCTAGAACTTTGTGTTCTCTGTTCAATGTGCTTTGGAAGTCTTTAGGTAACAGCTGGGAATTCAGGTAAGGATATGCTGGGTTCAGACCACCCTCTAGTGCCCACACATCATGGAACCTGAGTATTTACTAGTTTAGTTTATCGAGGCTGAACCATCTCGAATAGAAGAGTTTGTGTACAGGCAAGGTGAGAAAATGGTGCTGGAGAATCAGGTATTCATAAACCCTGTAAGGACTGGGCCTGAATGAGGTGTGGTTCAACTGGAACCCTGGGCAGGCAGATGGAGATCCTGACAAGGGGCTGTGGGTCTGGGATCGCAGTTTGGGGGTCCCAGCCAATCCCCAGAACTGCTCTCTGCAAACTGAGTCTGGGATCCCCAGGCAGCCACTGTTCCAGTAGTGCCACTAAACAGGGGAGGACTTGCCCATGGCTGGATGCTACTGCCCTGTCTGCCTTTGCTTGGATCTTGTGAGACATCCCTATCAGCTGGGCAGAGGTGAGAGAGTCACAGTCAGGAGTTTCCTGAGTGCTCAGGTAATGCCCCTTCAGGCAAGTGTGTCCCTCTGGAGGGATTTGTCAGTATGTTTGCAGCAACTGGATAGTACCTGATGAACTACTGTGGCTTTTACTGTGTTTTTCACTTTTCCACACAGACTAACATTACTAGCCAGGAGCTTTGGGAAGAAATGCTGTGTCTCAAAGGACTCATTGGTAAGGGTTTGGTCAGCACACTGAATTGCTCTTGTTCTGTGTTAAAAGGGCAGCAAGACACTTAGGAATTATTAGCGCTAAGGATGTTTAGTCAGTCTCTCCATTCCCCTTACACCGAACGGAAGAAAAAAAACTATTCTAACCGAGACCAGCAGGAGGTTATAGTCCTCTTCATTTATATGGGACAGTCATCATGCAATGCAGGCAGTGCTGGTCCAGTCTCCACTGCTTGGAACAGGACTGTCTCCAGCACAAGGAGCAGGCCTGACTCCCAGGGTTCTTGGGAAAACCTCATGTGCTCTACCTCTGTGCAGTGGTTTTCCCTGGGAAATCTGCTACCTCCAAGGTCCCAGCTATGTCCATGTTTCTGTTTAAGACTCCTCCACGTCATTCTTAGCTTGTAATTTTGTATTTTGTTCTCTGATGCAGCATTTCAAACCTTGCAAGGATTTCCAGTTCAGAGCTAAATCCAGCCCTTCTAGCATGTGGTCTATTGGTCTGTATCTAAAGTGACCCATTTGTACCTCCTTCTGACCTATTTTCCTGCTTGCAGTTGTTGATGTGTTTCAAGCCTGGTGTGGTCCATGCAAACCAGTAGTGAATCTGTTCCAAAAAGTCAGGAATGAAGTTGGCAGTAATCTCCTGCATTTTGCTGTGGTAAGATCTCACTTGGCACTGCTTGAAATACCCAGTCCTCTGAAATCAGCTGAAGTCTAAGGGCTGAAATCACTTATCTTTCCAATATTTAGCCTGAACCATAGCAGTGCAGGAATTGCAGCTGCTGGGAGTGAGCCTGCCACATACAGGGGCTTGGGTAAATCTATAAGAATTAATATAATTATGGATTTTCAGGCTTCAACTGCTCTATGCTTTTCAGATTCCTACTTAAGCAAGTAACATTAGACAGAGTCATTAATACTGCTTCTGATATACAGGGAGAGGCTGAAGGAGCTGGATTTGGTCGCCCTGGAGAGGAAAAGGGACAGATGTCCAGTGTAGGGGCAGGGATGGAGAAGGCAGAGACTGATGTCTGTCAGGGAAACACAGCAACAGGACAAGAGATAATGGGATAAGTTGCAGCTGGGAAAAGTCCAAGTAAATAGAAGGGAAAAGTATTCAAGTGTGAGTGTAGGACACTGGGACAAGTTTCCAGAGTGCTGTGCAGAGCTGATTCTGGGGAAAGCTCAAAACTGACACAGCCTTGAGCAACCTCCTGTATCATGAGAACAGCCCTGCCCTGGGCAGGGTGTGGAGCTGGAGCCCTTCACAAGTCCCTCCCTGCCTCAGTCATGTGGTGACTCTGTGTGTTGGTGCCTTTCCTGGCTGGTGGCAGCTCTGCACCGAGGACAGAGCCGAGGGCACTGACGTTTCTAATGGCTCAGCCCTCCTGTCTCTGCTGCCACTACAGCTCCTCCTGGCACTTCTCTCAGTCCTTATGGGCAGGAGGCCTGAATTCACTTTTCAGGCTTTTTCTAAGAAACTCACCCAGGCAAGCTGCAGGGAATGGATATCCCTGTCCCACAGGAGCACTGCTCCAGCTCCTGCAGAAGCTCTACTTCCATCTCGGGCACTGGAACTGAGCTGTGAGCTGGCTGTGGCCCTGGTTCTGACCAGTGTAATTTTGTCCCCTAAGTCTGGGACCCAGAGGTGTTTCCTTGTTTGTGGGGGGTGAGTACCAGCCAGCTGAGGGTGTCTGAGTCCAGGCACTTGTGTGTGCATCCCTCTGGAGCAGAAATGCTTTTCTAGAAATATCTATTTTATTTTACATTCCTTTTAGGCTGAAGCTGATTCCATTGATGCTCTGGAAAAATACAGAGGACAATGTGAGCCTGTCTTTCTCTTTTATACAGTGAGTAAAAATACTTTCCCGGTGGTTGCATAGCAATAAACATGACCTGCTGGTGGGAACAACAATTCTTCTGGGAGGATGTTTTATTTCTTTACCATGTGCTGGGACAATTTTATTTGCTCTGTATCTGCTGGTAATCAAATGCTGTGCAGATAAGAATATACAGCCAATGTGCTGCCCTGTGGAGTCTTCAGGTTCAGCACGCTGCTTTTGCAGGACCTCTCTCCTCTCACAGGCTGTGTTCCTTCATCCTGAGGCTGATGAGGAGGCACAAAAAAGGTTGTTCCAAGGTTTTCCTCTTGCTGTGGAGCAGAGCAGCTCTGAGGGGAGGAGGGCCTGGTACATATAGTGTGGGTGATATGCTGCTGTGGGGAATTCCAGAGCCCAGAGAGCACAACCTGAGCACTTGCTGACCAATTTGCTTTCCACACCTTTCAGGGAGGAGAATTAGTGGCTGTTGTAAGAGGAGCAGATGCACCATTGCTGCAGAAGACCATCCTGAAACAGCTGGTAGGGGAAAGGAAAGGTTTACATGGAGGAGAGCCTGTGGTGGTAATGGGTCACCAAAGCTTCAAACACCTGTAGATGTGCATGCAAGAGGAGAAGTTCAGCTCCCCAGGGATTTAGCATAGTGCTAAAGCAGAGCCACTGCCTTGCAAAAATCCCCTCCCCTGTGCAGGCAACCTCCTAAGCCACTACCACAGGCACTGGCTTTCTGTGTGTTGTCTAAGGTAATGACATTTCTGAGGAGCAAAACTGTCTTACCTGTGTGTGCCCTGCTGCCCCTAAAGCATCTCTAGAGCTTGCAGCTCTCTGCTGGCCTGTCCCTGGGAATGCTTTTCCCCCAGCTCTTGCTGTCTCCTGACTGAGAGCTCAGCAGGTGACCCTGAACAGCCAGATCCTCTGCTGTCCCTGCTGAGCTGGCCCAGGACAGCAGGAGGGCTGTTCCTGCACAGGGGGAGGTGGGACATGGGGCCCTTCCCAGCCCAGGCTCACCGGGAGGGCAGGTGTGGGATGTTCCTGGCTCATCCATGTGCTCTTGCTGCCAGACAGAACCTTCTCCAGAGAGCAGGGAAGCACAGCTCCCCTTCAGGAGGAACAACGGGAAGGACTAACAGGTAAGGCAAGGCACAGCTGTAGAATGTGCTCTGTACCTCAAGTTGGAACCTTTAAAAGCTGGAGCAGGGATTCAGCTGCTGCTGGGACACCAGAGGGGCCATTCCTCCACCTGGGCACACGGGGAGAGTCACCTTGAAACAAACAAAAGCCCAGCATAGTTTGGGTGTCTGGCATTGTGAAACTGAGGGTATTCATCCTTCCAATGTGTTTTATCTTACATTTGACCCTCCCTTGGCTTCTGGCCTGGCAAGGGCTCTTGGAGACCCACACGGCTTAGTGTTTTCAGGTGATTTTTAAAAGAAAACACAGATGCTTGGGCTCCAAATCTTGCATCTCCTTCCTTGTCTAAAATTAGCCACGAATTCCCAAAGGTTTTTGCCTCCTCTCCTAAAAGGGACATTTTTTTCCTTGGCTTTGCTGGGACAACGCTGCATCCTGGCCCTATGCACACCAAATCTTAAGCTCCAGGATGTGGGACTCGAAGCAAAACCCTCCTGGCTTTAGCTGAAGCACCAGGGGATGAAGAGGTGTGGGGTCTCTGCCTCTCCTTTCTGCGCCTATTATTAATTTTGTCCATTTTCTTCCCTCGGAGGCTGACGCACCCTTCGGGTCCGGGATGACAACCGCAGTCGTGGAGCATATGCCAGCTTTTTCAATAAATACAAGATTTTCGTGTGGCAGCAGCACTGGCTGCGTGTCCGTGGTGTCCCCCTCCGTCTCCCGGTCCCCGCCAGCGGCGCGCGGCCCCTTTAAGGCCGGCGCGGAGGCGGTCCCGTCGCGCTGCGGCTGCGTGGGGAGAGGTTCGGGTCGCGGGTTCGAATCCCGGCCGAGCCGGCCCGGCCATGGCTGCGGCCCTCGAGCCGGCGGAGGCCGAGCCGTGCTCGGATCCGCCCGCGCACCGGCTGAGCGTAGCGGAGCTCGACCGTGAGCTGGACTCTCGGAGCGAGCTGGTGCGTCCCGAAGCGCCGCGGAGGCGGCACGGCCATGCCGCGGGGGTTGAGCCTACCCGAGCGCTTCCCGTAGGGCCGAGGGGTCCGCCGAGGGAGGGTCGGTGGGTCCCCGAGACACACGGCCGTGAGGGAGGGTCGGGGGGTCCCCGCGACACACGGCCGTGAGGGAGGGTCGGCGGGGGTGTCCCAGGCTTATCTGTGCCACTTCCAATATCGTGACATGGGTCACTATAATTGACATTAATTTCGCGTGCTTCGCCGTATTTAGGAAAAAAAACCAACAGCCCCCAAAGTTCTGTATGGCGGGTGCCTCATGCAGCAGGTACAGTCAGTCATTTAATTTCTCTCTGGCTGCAAAACCCTCTATACTGCAATAGCGTGTTTACTCTCAGAACATCAAAAGTATTTCATGACTATTTCTGGAAATAAGTCTCACACAGCCTCCAAGAAGGAAATACTATCCTCACTCAACCAGATGAAACTGTGTGACCCTGCCCTCAGAGCTCTTGCCTGCCTTTCCGGGCAGAGGCGTATGTGCGTAGCTGCTTTTTATGCGGCTTTAATTATGGTTTGGAAGGTAGAATAGGCAACCTAAACTCAGGCTGTGGTTTCTGATGTACAGATTGACGACAAAGAATTCGACATTCCTCAAGTTGATACCCCTCCAACGCTGGAGAGCATCCTAAATGAGGTGAGTGATCCATTGGCCAGGGGAGAGGTCAGATGAGGCAGCATATGCTCCTTTTCCTCTACTCTTACTGTGTTTTTTCTGGAAAACAAAACTGTAGAGCTTCATGGTTTCCTGATACTGATAGCTAGCAGGTGCATGCTGAGTGGAGTAATTGCTCTACAGTGTATCATACAGAATTTTGGTGGTTTTTTTTTTTTTTCAATTAAAATATCCACAGCTGCAGCATAAAAGGTTTTCATCAAGTCCAAGCACATTCATCTGTAGATCTGGAGAGCCACCTGAAGTCTAGACAGCCTGTTAGAGGTCAGGGTCACTGAACAGCTCTTTTTAGTTAAAAGTAATTGCAGAGTATTCAGAGTGGTTCTGAAGTTGTGGGAGGAGGTGAGAGCTAGATTCTTCCCAGCTTTATCTGTGTTACTCGTTTCACATATGTAGCTCTCTGGTAGAAGCAGGGAACAGTCTCAGCATCTGATGTTACCTGTGGTAACTCTGTCTCGCTCGTATCCAACTCAGTATCCAACTCTACAGTAGCTATGTGAGTGCACAATCCTTAGAAATACAGAGAAGGGCATGCAAGTAAAGATAAACTCTGACGAAACAAGCTTTTCAACAAAATGAGATTGATGGTTGGATTGCTAGGATGCTAGTATGAAGGAGAAAGGAGCCTGCTGGGGGTGACAGGTCTTCTAAAAACCCGCATTAAAAACACAGATAGAAGGTGTCCCAGACAGAGACAGTCTAGAAACAAGAGGAGCAGTAGGGATAGCTATGTCCTGTTTCCACTGGTCCCTTGAATAACAGAAGTGTAGTAAATTTGGGTCATCTCAAGCTATAACATCTCATGCAGTGACATCCGTGTCGGAGGAGTAGATACCAAGTCTTAAACTTGAGATGTAATAATTATGAAAATACACTTCAGTGCAAACAAAGTCTTATTGCACTATCTCAGTAAATGTAGGATGGGAATGACTGGAAAAATATTTTCTGAAAAGGATTTTAGCAGAGAAGAACCTGTCTGAACCAAAAAGACAAACAGCTGCAGTTCAGAAAGAGATACTTAATAGGGACAGAGCTGCCAGGTGTAAGTGAAATGACGGGCAGCTGCTCTGCTTCCTGCATGTTTGGCATCAGCTGGGGGATTGTGTTTGGTCCTTCTGGCTTTGTGCTGAGAGACAAGAGGAGCTGCACTGGTTTTAGGGGGAATGACCTTTTGAAAAACTGTAATAAGAAAATACAGACTGAGACTGAAAGGAGAGAGAGATTGCAAGCAGAAGAGCTGAGAAAAGAGCTAAGTTAACTCTTGTGACAGCTGGAGGGACTTCTGGGCTCTTAGTGCCACTTGGTGAAGTGCTGGAGGAGATGATGATAATTGTAGGCCTTCTCTTGGCAGTTAGGAGACAGCTGTGTTAAAGGTCAATTAAAGTTTTGATGGAATTCATAATATTTGGGGAAGAAAGGTTAGTTGACTTGTTCTCCAGCCCACTTCTGTGGTTTGTGTGAATTCTGGAAACAGGGTCTTCCACAGAATCAGCCCAGTAAAGTAATAAATAGTTCTGGCTTTTAAATATGAGGCTTTCTTGTCCTCTCCTCCTCTATTTCTCTGCTGAATTGCTGCTGCTTTGCTAATATTTGAGTTACGCTGTTGTGTGTTTTGAATGTTTAGTAAGCTGTGGTGATTCTCACCCTCCAGACTGATGATGAAGAAGAGTCTTTCATTTTGGAGGATCCTTTTCTCTTGAACATTGATAACACAGATACACACTCCTATGACACCTCTTCGGTGGCCAGCTCTGACAGTGGGGATAGGACACACCTGAAAAGGTACTGCAGCCTCATGGTCTGGGAAGTCAAACCATTTGTGAAGGGGTACTGCTTACATCCATTAGAAACAAATCCTCCTTTTTTTACTGTTATTCCTCCAGGATCACGTAGGCAAAGATAGGATTTGTAGCTGCACTGAGGGCTGGCCTGTTTGAGCAATAATGGCATTTTATGGGAGGTGGATTACTTAAATTTCTCTGAATTTTTATGGAATCTTTAAAGCACTGAGTCATGATGACTCTAAAGAAAATGTTTCAAAGGGGTGTCTGACCTAGTCTGCAAGCAGCTGGTCATTATTTGTAAAAGACAACTGCTGTCACTTCTGTGAGTGGACTGCTAAGGTTGACATCTAAAATGTGCTAATTAGCTCTAATACTGCTGAGATGTGTCATTAATTACTCAAATGATGGCCTTAGCCTCTCCCATGGCTGTCTTGTGTGCCATGAGCAGTTGCACAGGATGTAAACACTCTGGTGGTTTATGTTGGCTTATGGTATTGTACAGACTCTCTGTCCCTTCTTTTTTCAAGTAAGATTGTTTATACTGAGAGAAATGTTACCTGGAGTGGCTTAAACTTCCAGCAGAGTATGCAGAAAAACCTGGAGGTGTTCCTGTCACCTTTGGGTAAGGCTGGTTGCCATGGTTATGGGTCCTTAGTCATAACACCAGCTATTAACAACATGCTTGATGAACCTCTGTGGGTTCTGCTTGCTTGTGCACCTCTGGAGAGAGAAGAACCCAATGTTTCCATGGTAGTTTTGGGAATTTGGCTCTTGGTGGTGTGAGCTTGGCAACAAAATTACAGCTTTGCTGAGGAATTTTTCTGTCGGGCCTGCTAGAGTTTACCAGTGCTGTTTTGAAATTACTGCTCTTGTGCTAGTTAAAGACATTTGCACTATAAACAGAAGCACTTAAGCTTTCATATCAGGTGAGCTGTGTATTAACTGAAGGCTGTTCTTTACCATACACTCACTTTTCCTAGGGGTCTGTATTCTGCTAAGGAGCCTTTTCCAATTGTGCATTTTCCATAGATACTCACCTTTACAGCCCTGAACTTCCTCACTCACTGAAGGAGCCAAAGTGTTGCTTTCAGGATGTATTAGTGAATTCTAAGGTTTGCAGATATGTGCTTGAAACTAAACAATTGTTTGAAGAACTAAGGTTTTTTACTCCAGGAGATGAGTTAAAACCAAACTGTGCAGGCAGAGTAGACTTTGCTGATTATCTGTGGCCCCAAGAAGAATGGAAACTGCATGAGTTACAGGACTATGCAGAATTTACCTGCTGGCTTAGCTGCAGGTTAGGCTCCAAAAGTTCCAAGCTGTTATTCTGCTCTAAAGCTTTTTGGTTTGTTTCTTAATTCCTTAGGAAGAAAAAACTCCCAGATTCTCTCTCACTTCATGGATCAGTGATACGGCTCTCACTCCTGAAAGGAATTTCTGCCCAAATAGTGTCTGCAGCAGTAAGTGTCATCTTCTGAGCACTTCCACTAAGAAAAATTTGAAACTCTTTTGGTATGTGTGTGTGTGTGTTCTCCTGCCTGGCCCTACTATTATTTCTGTGTAACACCATGTTAGGGGCATGAACTACTAACCAGTAGTCCTAAGCAGCAGTGAATCAGGGCTTAGCTGACTTGCTGAAGCAGTGATGTGATGGGTCACTTTTAGCACTGGTTTGTGTTGCTGGATGTCATAAAACTTGGTGGGAAATGTTCATATAACATGAAAGTGTGCTTGAAGGTGCTGGAACTGGGTTTGCTTAATGCCTGTAGCATGCTCTTCGTAAAGAAGAGCACAGTAACTTTCACATGGAATTACAGGATATTCTGCTTCCTCTCTACTTCTGGGTGTTACTAGCCAGTGGTTTCTTCAGCTCTGTCGGCCCTGCTGGGGTCATTAAAATGCAGCTGGTGTGGATTTTCCTTTGTGTTGTAGTTGTTCTAATTATTAGACATGCACAATCTGGTAGTTGTGTCTCTCACTCATGGGTTCTCCTGTTTCCCCAGGACAAAGTGGATGCTGGCTTGCCAACTGCAATTGTAAGTACTGTCACAATTACAAGAAGAGTATGTTTAGTTTTCATACCTATTTGTTAAAGCGCTAAATTAATACAGCTGATAAATGCATCTTCCTTGACTTTTCAAGTGCGAGGAGCAGCATGAAAGCTCCCTGGGGGCAGAGTCCAGCCTTCCTTCATGGCCTAGCTGCCCCTCCTCTGAGTGAGCCCCACATCCTCCCATTTTTATATCATCACTAGGGCTTCTTAGCTGAGCACCTGACCTGCCCCCATCTATTGGGCACACAGAATGTCCCTAATTGTTTCTTCTTTGACAGTTTTTGCTTTGACTCCTAACAATTTTTTTAGAAACTTAAACTGGAGTGCTCCAAGTGATGGGTTCAAAATCTCTGTCTTTATGTCTGAAGGATATTCCTGCTTAGCAATTTGCATCAAAGTTGTTGAAGTCAAGCATGCTAATCATGTCTAAATATGTCAGAAGTGAAACTGCCTGTAGTAAAATGAGAAGAGAAGCATTTTAATGGGGTGAAATACAGTGAATATTTGTTTTGCCCTTGTGAAGTGAGTTTTAATGTTTTACAGGGGAACTAAAGATGTGCTTGGTCACTTCCAACTGTGATAACAGCAGCCCATAAGAAAATATATTTTTGTTTAAAAGAGAAAAGGAAAACATAGTCACTTTCAAGGCAAAAGGCTTTGCAGTGAAGTTGGAAACATGCTGTAACTGATATGTACATAGAATAAAAACCTGTATTTATACATCCAGACATTAAGGCATTTGAATTTTTTTAATCTGACTTAGACTTGTTAAGAAATAAAAAGTAGAACAAGATGAATGCATCTACAGCATTCTGCAATTTATATTAAGTTTTATTTCATTGAGTGCAAGTTTGCAAGTGCATTATGATCTTGGAGGATGTGTTTAATAGGATTTGTTTAATTCCCCATGGAAAGAAGTTGGAGTCTCTGGCTTGCTGTCGACTGCTCTTCAGGGGACCAGCACTGGCCAGGGTTTTAGAAGAGTTCAGATATGGAAGTAGCAGTTGATTTAGGATAAAATCCCAAGTATTTATACTCAGCAACTACACCAAAATAATGAGACTGACTTTAGAGAGATTAAATTTTGCTGTGGGTAGCCCTCTGAGCATTTGAATTTCAAACAGCAGAGGAAAAAGCTGCCCTCTGATCTTGAGATAATCTGTGTGACAATCATTCAGGCATAGTACCTATCTGTCTTCATGCAGGAATTGTGCTTGTCACTTAGAAATTGAAACAGTTATAACCTTTGAAATCTTCCCCTTTTTGCAGACTTTGCTTGATAAGTGGTGGATTTATGATTGATGTTTCTTCTGCTTTCAATCTTCCTGTATGACTCTTTCAGGCAGCATCAAATCTAATAGCTGTGGGGACTTCTCATGGGTTAGCACTGATATTTGGTAAGTTAAAAATAAAGTTTGGATTTTTTTGCATTTTAATGATCTTAAAAAAATTCAAATACAAGCAAAAAAATGCCACCCTGATTTATAACTGCAGGCTGGGTTTCTTCTAAGATGTTGTTTGTGCTAAATGTGGTTTTTTTTCAGTAAAGAAATTAAGCAGAAGTAATATTTGTCATCCTTCATATTTCTTCTGCATTGTTGGGGTTTGGCACTTCGATATTGAGAAATTTAGCCACGTGGGAATTGTCTAAAGAACCTTTTCTATGTTTGAATAGAAAATACTCTGTTTTCATGTGAAAGTGACCACAACCTGTATACAACCATCATCAGTAATAATCTTCTGCCCTATGTCTGAATAGGTGTCAGCTTTATGGGAGTTGAGATGTGTTCCCTGGGAAGTGGGACTTCTGACCCCTGGCTGCCTGCAGACCTGTGCCATGGGTGTCTCCTTCCCTGCCCTTCACCTGCATCAGGCAGGCACCTCTGGGTCCCTTCATTCTGTCATTCTGTTCTTCCTCTTATCACCAAACTTTCTTACAAGGTTTTCTGAGCTTGGGCCAGAACAGCTCTTGAACCATTCCCAGTCACATTCAGGTTTTAGAAATTTCAGTGTATTTATTGAGGCTGGTTAAAATTCTTAGAGACCAAAAGTTACAGGGGACAGGGTACTCCAGAGAGATGGGAAAGACTGTGACAGTGCAAGACTCACCTTTGTGTGTATTTAGACATTAAACTATGCCATTTGCTTCATCCAGTATTGTAACAATTCAAGATGGATTGAAGAGAGCCTCAGATCCCTCACAAAGGTCCATGGTGCTGGGTAAGGGGCAGTGGACCAAGCTGCACTGAGGGGAGCTCTGGTGAAGATATTCATCCTGAGGGTGTTGAAGAATTAGATAAGAGTTGAGACAGGTGGCACAATATCTTTGCTTGGGATTATTCAAAATTCAGCAAGGTCCTGAGCTGGCTGATCTCTTTAATCTTGGATGGAGCAGCAGGACTGGGCCAGAGACCTCCGTGCATAGTTCCCTTACAGCTGAAATTACTTCATGAGTCTGTGCTGTAATTTAAAAGTGATGAGGAATGGAATACAGTGTCCAGTTTTAGGAGGCTTCCTGGACACTTACTCTCTGCTGAATTCCTTCAGTTCTGTAACTAAAACTTGGGCATTGACCCCAGTGCTCTCAGATCTATCTAAAGAGAGAACAACCCTGGCAGGATAGGGCTCTAGGAGGCTTTGTTGTGTGCAAAGAGAGGATTGGAGATCTGGCTTGGGTTTATTCTGAAATTTAAACAGAGACTAAATTTCTGTAGACCAGTCAATATCTGTACTTTTTTTTTACTAGATGTGTAAATTAGACATACTTCCTGAAGGTTTGTAATGTGTGTGCAGGGTTTATACTGTACAATGGGAACATAACATCTTTTTTTGCATGCAAAAATGTTGCTCCATTTTCTGGTTGAACTAATTTCTCTGAATTGTTGTGTCACTAACACATTTTTTAACTTTATTTTTTCTTTCATATGTTTGATTTCAGCTAATTTGTCTCTCCCCCTAGTTCCACCTGTACTCATGATTTGTCTACTCTGTCCTTATTATAGAAGACTCAGGAAATTTTCATTCTGCTTTTTTGAATGCTTCTGTTGGCTCCTGAAACATTACCACAGGACAGTTCTCAGGCTGCGTGTGTAAAACTGAAAAGCAAACTTTCCTTCTAGATTAGTGTTGGATTAGATGCCAAGTCTGACATCCTGGAAGTATTGCAGAAGAGGTGGTAGGAAGGGATGTCTGAAGGCCTGGAGACACTCTTCTCTGGTACTTGCTCTAGGACCACATAATCTGGCAGGGGGAAAAATCCTCTTGACCCATCTAAACCTCTCCATCTGTCATTTCTGGGATTTGCTGTTTGTTACATGATCTAGCATGAATGGGAAGGGTTGGTGTTCTCAGTTTTTACCTATCTTTCAGGTAGTTTATCTGCTGTTTGATGCTTGGTTACCACATTTGGATAATTACAGGGTTTTTATGCCTTAGGAAAATTACCCTCAGCTTGTTTCTAGGGCTGTGCTAGCTTGGGGGATTTTATTTTTAATTTGTGATACAAAGGAGGGCCATCTTTTTGCCAGAATCTTTCTGAACCTCTTTTGGAGTTGTGAATGTTTTGCAAATGGACAGTTATGCTATGTGCCGTTACTTGGCTTGAGGACTGCCAGCTGGAGTGGAGCAGTGCTCTCCCAGCAAGCCTACAGCAATACACAAGTACTCTTTGGAGGCTTCCTTTATCCATGTTTCTAGATGAACAAAGAGGTTTCACACTACTCAAAAACTAGGTCTTAAACACAACTCAATGAAATACATCATTTTTCATAAAAAACTTGTTCCAGATGAAAGAATTCTATATAGCTAAACTTTGTTTTGATCAGTGTGGTATGACTTTTTTTTTTTTTGTTTCCTCTGTTGGTTGTTAATCTTGTGTTGAGTGTTCCGAGTCTTTGTTGCGGTATGATGGCATTAAAACTAGATTTTGGGGATATTTTTGTAAAATTAATTGGGAGTTGATTTACTGGCTGCTGGTAACTGGGTGAAAATAGTTTTGCCAATTATATTACAGTGAACTTCCAGTTTTATTTCCTCTCAGATTTTTGTATTTTGGTCTTCAGTGCAATGAAGTTTAAATTTATAAGCTCACTTTTTAAGCTGCCTGGTTCTAGAACACTAACCATCACAGCATCATTTCTTGAATAAATCAGAAAGGGAACACTGAACAAAATCTGAAGTTTCTCTGTCTTTGGAGATGGTTGCATATATGCTGTTCATTGCTTCACTCCTTCCTTTTATATTGATTTATGGCTTTTTCTCTCCTCTTTTGGCCCTTTCTGTGTGGACTGAAAGGCAAAGGTACAGTACCACTGCTGTGTGCATGTCCCTGCATGACCAGCCCCTGCACTGCTCGGGTTGCATGTTTTCTGTGCCAGGATTTCAGGGGCAGCTCAGCAGTGCAGGAACCACTCTGTGGATGATGCTGCTGGGAGTTGCTTAGTGGGTGCATGTGCACTGCCCACTCCCAAATTCACCAGGCAGGGACAGTAGAGGAGCAGGTAAATGTGATTTTTATAACATCTTAGGGCAGCAGGTCCACAGCTGCTTGTAAAGGTATTGTTTTGGGGCAGGATGAGGCTCTTCCTTAAGATCACCATCCACCCAGAGCATTTCCTGGCACTGTGCCTAATAAAATTAGTAGTGTGTCAGTAATTCTGCAGAAAATCAATCAGGCCTTTCAAACTCAGGAAAATCAGGGCATAAGGAAAACATCTTGATGAAAACCCAGTGATCCGAGCAGTATCAACTTCTGCAGTGCTATGCTTATTCCTTTGGTTTGGAAATCGACTTCTTTCACATTTACAGACTTGTCTTTATTCTGAACATGCAGATTGTATTTAAGCACCATCTCATTTTTACTTCAGACTCTGAGAGCAACACAGTCACTGACAGAAAATTCTCAGATGAAGGATTGCCTTACATAAATTGAAAAATTAAAAGCATTTTTTGACAATTGATCGCCACCTTTGTTTCAAGCATTTGGCAAAAGCTTTTTATGTTTAATCCTAAATGTGCCTTACATCCGAGCTGGTAATAAAAGTCTAGAGAATCATCAGATCAGCTTTTATAACCTTTTGCTTTTGTCTATTTTTATTACTTTGCCAGCTTATTAGTAGGAGCTCATTGATTTTCTGATCTTGCTTTGCCTTGGAAGCAATTTCATCCATTTTATAGCTGAGTTTTTTAAAAAAAAAGTATTATCTAATTGTTCTTACTTGTGTGTCATCTTTTGACTGTCTTGAAACAAGAACAAGTACTGGATTGGTCATACAAATCACTTAAATTTGGGATACGGGATACAATATGGGTCTTGTTTGTTTTGAATTGACATTGTGGGTGAGGGAAAAAGAGAATGGCTTTTGAAAGTTCTTGTGGGGATGTATATAAAGATGTAAAATCTTTTTAGAGAAAGCTGTGGAAGATGCTCCTTTTTCATGCCTGAGAGGAAACAAGTTATTGAGTCACTGACAGGCTTAGGCTGAAGTGGAAGGTACTTCCATGAATGAAGATGTCATTCCCCTTTAATATAAGGAGCTGCAGTATTCCCCTATTTTCAAACAGGTTTTTATGGTTAGCGGGTGGTATTTTTGTAAATGAAATGCATTTCCAAGCCTCTGGAACAGGCATTTTTTCTTTGGATCTTGATACCACTTGGAGAATGTCTCTTGGTGAAGCTTGTTTTCCAGCTGTAGCTCTGTTTTCTCTGAACTTTCTCTGAAAGATGGAAATCTTTCATGATTGATCTTCTTTTTACCTGTTCTGATCTATGTCATGAACACCCTGTCACAGTGATGTCAAGGTGTGTCCTAGTAGAATGGCCAAGAGTGTTTTCTCCTCACCCTGAGCAGTGCTTCAGAGTAATCTAGGAGTTCAGCTGTTGTTCTTGCTGGAGTTTATTTGTGAGCTCCACTCATGCCTCTTCATACAGGTGAGATTTGAAATATTTGACTCCCACTCTCATCTGTCTGAACAGACTGATAAATGCATCACTTGGGGCATGAAATGTAGGATACATCCATGCTACTTCACAGCAGCCTGTGGCTCGGGGAGGGAGTTCCTTTATAGAGTAAGAGCTGTGTGCACCAGAATTCATGGGGTGTGTTAATTGTGCAGCTTGGAGACAAAAGTGCCTTTTCCTTCTAGCCTTTGGCAACAAAACCAAGGAGTAAAATTACAAAATAAGAATGAAATTATGACATAAAACTGCACTTACCAAAAGCCTCTGTTGGAGTTTCGTAGTTGATGTTCAAATACAGAAATGCAAGGCTCAGAAGGTAGAATTAATTTTTTCATCTTCATTGCTACAACTTAAGCACCATTGCAGAATAGTAAAAGGAAATCTAGATACTGCTTTGATTTTTCTAGTAGTTTCTTTTTCAGTATGTAATACCTCTGCATTTCCATATTTTCTGTCCCTGGTTTGTGCTTTTAAAAATAATTTTGTATTTTCCTGCAAGACAGTGTCCCACTCCTTCTGTTCTAACATGAGCTCTCATCCTGTAAACTCCTTTTCAAAAGAACTTAAGTCTTACAAGTCTGTGAATTGTATGTGTAAATAATTTTAATAATAATAATTTTAACCACTTTTAATTTTTTTTAACCAATTTAATTGTAACCACTGCTCTTTAATTTTTTACCAATTGTGCTCCAGATCAGAACCAAGCTCTCCGGCTGTGTCTGGGCAGCACCGCAGTTGGGGCCCAGTATGGGGCCATCTCTGCTCTCAGCATCAATAATGACTGTTCCAGGCTGCTCTGTGGCTTTGCAAAAGGACAGGTAATTCCCAGAGGATGAGCTGCTCCAGTGCTCTGTCCTGAGAGGTTTCCTGGAGGTGCCAACAGCTCCTAGGCAAGCCCCCTCAGTCTGTAGCTGTGTGTTGGCTGGTTCGGTGCTCAGAAGCAGCACATACAGTGTGATGTGCCCAGAGCTTTTTGGGGCAGCCAGTTCCTGCTGAATCAGTTTTTTGTGGAGGAAGTGAGTAATGCAGAATATTGCAGAGGGTTCAATTAATTGTAACTAATTCCTGTTAAACTGAAATGCACAATGGCTCACTGGGACAAGCAGTTTAGTCTTTCTAGGTCACTCTCTAAGGTCTGTGCACAATAATTAAAGCTGTTTTGTACTGTGGTGATGACTTGAAATTCTTGGAACTCATGTAATCCCAAAATTAATTTTTGCTAATACCTTACTTGTATGACAGAAGTAGCAAAGCTTTTGAATGTGGGGAAAAGGAGTTGAGTCTGTTGTAGTTTTATGCCCTTCTCAGAAGCAGAGACAGCAATTACTGAACAAAAGTAACAGGACTAAACCAGAATAGGTAGACATTACCTTGGTAACATTTAGAGGAGTACACAGAAAGCTACTTTCTCTTTTTGCATTAATTTCCCTTTGCTCTTTGGCTTTCACCTTCATAGTAGATAAAACACACCTTTGTGCCTGTGGTAGGACTAAATGAAAGCCTGCTGCAGGCCATGTGGAAATACTTTATCCATGCAGGACAGCAGCCAGTTTTAAATGATACTCAGCTAAAACATTTTGGAACAGCTCTGAAACACATGGTCTAGAAGCACTGATAGATGATTTATAGGATCACATAAACTACCGTTTCCCTTAAAAAAGTTTCTTCAGATTGTAATCTCAGCTCTTCTGGGCAGTTACGCAGTGAGTAGTTAATACTCTTCAGTCATGCAGTGAGCATTTTGGGACTTCCTGCTTCTTAGCTGAGAAATTGCTTGAATTTTATATTGAGTACAAGCCAAGGTCTGTCCTCCTACCTGCCTTGTCACACCGAGCAAGCTCAGGAGAGGAGGGATAAGGTTCATGGTAGCTGTGAAGGTGCTTGAGTTTTGATCAGGGGTGTTAGCAGAGATTTTTCACCTGTTTATTGGTTCTGTGAGAGAACCAATGCATTAGACTTGCTGGGTGGTAACAAAGTCATCTTACACTCTTTAATGTTCTTATCAGGCAGATAGCTGTGAGCTGGGGGAGATTGGGCAGGTGGGGAGAGCTAGTCAAAAGGACATGATTCTGAGTTAACGCATGATGTCAACTCTAAGCAGACAAGTGAACTGTTTGGAGAAACAGGACTCGGGTCACTTTTCTTTGATATGAAATCCCTACTAACCCAGGATGATAATGTCAGTGTAGGAATTTGTTGCTGTACTGTAGTGCATGAGGTGATGGAGAGAACCTCTTGACAGTGAATATGTACTGAGCATAATCTGCTTGCAGATCACCATGTGGGATCTGGCCAGTGGGAAGCTGCTGCGATCAATAACAGATGCCCACCCTCCAGGAACAGCCATTTTGCACATCAAGGTAATAAACTCTAAATGTACTACTTTTATCCCAGTTTTCTTCAGCTAGATGTGGTGACTTTACTTGTGCAGCACTTCTAGATTTTAGATTAGAGCAGCTACCTATGGCAGTGGTATCCAGAGATGAGAAAAATGAGCAGAAATTCTATTTTAAAAATATACTGAGTATACTGACGTAATAGTTTTGGCTGTGAGTTGTACTGTAACAAACAAGAGTTGTTGTTTTGTTTGTTGTTACAACTCCTTTCTCCAGTGCCGAAATGTATGAAGAATTAGTTGTTAGAACACATTTCTCTAAAACTTGCAGTGTTTTGACCTGAATACATGACTTTCCAACTTTCAACTTAAAAGAATCTGAGCTGTAGAAAGTAGCTTCTGTAAGCAGTTTTTCACATAGCTTGTTGGCAATGCTTTGGGTTGAAAGAGAAATAATCAATGGCTTCTTGTTCAGCATAGTGTTATTGTCATACACAGGAAATCATATCTGAGTTTGTGCCTGACTCTGTTTTACATGGCCTCAGGTGTTTGTGGACTTACAGATCCTGGATTGTTAACACTTCCAGAAGTGTCCCCAGCTGAGACTGTGATCCTTTATTATCTGAATTATTTGGTATCATTAGAAGTTCTGGATGCTTCTGATTTGGATCTGTCTGTAACTGCAACCCATCCACCAGCTCTGGCCCAAGCCCATGGGCTTGAGGCTGAGAGCTCTTTGAGAGGCAGCTCAGGGCTTGGTGTGCTGTAGTTCTGAGCTGCAGCATAAAGTAGTGGGGCTTTGGTACCAAAGTCTGGCAACAGGGCTTGCTGTGGAAATGAAGGTGAAACACAAACTTTACTTTTCCTGCACATCATAAATAACCCCAGTAATTGTCTCATCTCGGTATGTTAAAGATGCTTTTCTTTAGGTGCCCTGGTTGTACTATGTGTGTTGTTAGTACTGCCATAGCATGTATTTTTACATTGGTTTTTTTTGTAGTTTATATCTTAGGGCCATTTTAATCTTGTATTCTGCTCAGTTTACAGATGATCCGACTCTTGCAATTTGCAATGACAGCGGAGGCTCCGTGTTTGAACTGTCATTTAAGTAAGGCAATAACTCTACCCAGAGGAAGTTACAAGAAACCAATTTCGGGTCATTGTTTCTAAAACCTAGGGAGAAAAAATCCCATTGAAACCAATACAGCTACTGCCTGAATGTTGAAGGTGTAATTTAGGGCTGCGGTGTCATTTCTCAGCTGAAGCAAGATGCTGTGTGGCAGTGCAATAGCCAAAGAATACCCGTAGTTGTTAAGGTGTCACTGTATTGTCCTGAATTTGGCACTCCTTTTGGGCTCTTGGTAGCTGTCACAAAAGTGCTGCCTCTCGTTTTTCCTTGGCTCATTAGTGAGAGCTGACCTGCAGTAGCTGCTCATTTTACTCTTGGCCTCTTCAAGAGGAGAAAGTACAAGGAGGAAGGATTGACAGTCAGTCTGATCAAGTCCAGGAATTTCCCAAACCTTATTGTCAGATAAGATCTTAAGGAATTCTTGTCTGTATCTGAGCAGCTGTATGGCTTTGCTTCCAGTGACACATCAGAAGTGATCCCTGGAGCTGTGCAAAGGACTTTTTAGAAGGAGTTGTTTTGAAGGATCAGTCCTGAGATTATTGGGCTGCCACCAAGCTGATCTCTGCTCTTTGCAGGAGGGTTATGGGAGTGAGGACGTGTGAGTCTCGGTGTCTCTTCAGTGGCTCCAAGGGGGAAGTTTGCTGTATTGAGCCATTACATGCAAAGGTTGATTTGAGAGACCATCCTATCACCCAGTATTCACTGCTGGCCATGGCCTCCCTCACTAAGGTAACTTGCTGCTTGCAGGAGGCTTGATGTGAAACATCACAAAGGGGAAGTTCTCTGTTGTATACTCAAACATTTTATTTTGCCTTCTTGCTTTCCTTGAAGATCCTGGTTATTGGCCTGAAGCCATCTCTGAAAGTGTGGATGACCTTTCCCTATGGTCGTGTGAGTAATAAAGTCAAACAGGTGCTTTTTGGGTTATGACTGCAAACATTTTCATGGAGGGAAAGAGATGAGATCAGGAACAGGTGTTTGGTACCACCTCCTTCCACAGCACTGTGGAATTGCAGTGATAAGCTGTGGGTCTGATGTGTGGAGATTGTGGCAGAGAAGATGAGAAGGCTGCTTCCAGCTGTACCTCTGTGAAGATGCTGATTTTCTCAAACAAGCAGGAGGGAGTCCCTCAGGTTGTCTTTCCTGCTGCAGTCTAGATGCACCCACAGGTGGGATGTTGACCTGATTATGGCTACAATCACCTTGGATTGGGGCCACTGTTTATATTAGTACCATACAACACCCCTTAATTACAGAGAAAGGAACCAAGAGGAATTTGAGCATTAAACAGTCTTCTGAACTCTTTATTATTCACTTTCACTGGTCAATGACATAATTCCTCTTGGAAAAGCAGCTGGGGGAAGATGTGGGATAGGTTATGTTGGGAGTGTGGAGACAAGGGGGATATCAAGCTGCAGCTTGGTGTAGTTCATGTATCCATGTGGGATTGGATCTACCCTGAGCAGCTCAGACACCAGTGATGTTCCGCCTGGGTGTCCACTTTGCCAAGGGCACACGCTACTCCCAAACGAGTGTCTGGACCAAAGAGCACAAACTGCTTTCCAGGAATTTGGTGTGTGTACCAGGCACAGTCAGAAGTGAGAAGGAGCTGATGAGCCACATGTCCTGGGTCTGCCTAGTGTGCCTTAACCACTGTCTGTGCTTTTTGTGTGACAGATGGACCCCTCGAGTGTCCCTCTGCTAGCGTGGCACTTTGTGGCCGTGCAGAACTCGGTGAACCCCATGCTTGCCTTCTGTCGAGGAGATGTCGTGTACTTTCTTCTGGTGAGCCTGGGCTGTTCTGTGCTGCTTTCAGGTGGTCACATCTCATCCACACATTCAGGGATTGAGCCTCTATCTCAGTGACAGTATGATAGCTGAGCATGATGGGAACAGCTGCAGCTTCCTGCTGGCTTGGGAAAACCAGCCTGGTGGTCACTGCTCTCCAGGTGCAGTGGTGCCTTTGCCTGGAGGCATGAGATTTATCTGTTCCAGAAGTATTGATCTGCAATGTGTTTCTGCTGTAGGTACAAGTGTGTGGATTGTTTTCAGGGAGAACACATAAATTTGAGACACCATCTTAGTTTTTGCTTTAAAAGATAAGTCTGGAAAAAAATTGTATAAAACACTAAGAAAAGAGCTTTTAGTTCTCTTGGTGTGTAATTTGAGGCATGGTGCTCGTCCTGTTTAGATCTGCAGCAGTTACACGTGCAGATATGGTTGGTTGGAGATAATTTCATACTGATTTCAGTATGAGAGCAATACCTAGGCTTCTGAAAATCTGTCATTTTGGCTTTGGTGTGGTAAGTTTGTTTCCCGACTCTGCTATCCTGTTGGACCTTAAGCTTTGTTTAAGAATCTGGACATGTTGTCTGTACTGAATCCTCTTTCTCGTCTCTCATCTCTCCTGGTAAAACTGGGGAGAAAGAAAAGGGTGCTTGTTTAAACTTGTCTTGCTAAGATGCTTTTCTGGGGGGAGCTCAAGATTCCTGGAGTCAGTGTGGTGCCCTGTGGAAACTGAGAGGCTGAACTGAAGGAAGCCTTTGAGTCAGCCTTGTCTGATTTCTCTTTTAGGTCAAGAGGGATGATAGTGGTGCAATACATGTCACGAAGCAGAGGCAGCTTCATCTGCACTACGATCTCATCAACTTTACTGTAAGTCTCAGTACTACAGAATGGTTAAATTTTTTTGCACTAGTTTTCTTGTAGATGTATCTCAGTAGCCCTTAGTTCTGTGCTCTTGGCTGTGTTTATCTGGTGATAACTAACTGAAAATATCCTTATACCTGGGACTCTGTGGAAAACCAGCACAGTGCAATAACCACCTGTGAACAGCTGGTGTAGTTGTCTTGGCTTTGACAACTCTGGGTAGAAAGTGTGCTGGAGCATAAACAGTGTGCTAAGAAGACAGGAGCTCTAGTGGATTGCCATTTGTCTACAGCTGTTTTCTGTGAAGATTCCATGTAATTTCTCTCCAGAAGGACCCTCCTTATCTCTGCCTTTAAAGTTACACATATATGCCGTTGTGAAGTGGTTGTGTGTAGTAACAAAGCTATGGGCTCTCTCAGAATTCCCAGTAGTGGTACTCAGGGATATAGCCAGAGCCTGCTTCCTTGGCTCTAATGGAGAATGCATTTGTGAAATGTGAAATTTGGTGCTTTTGCAGTGGATCAACTCACGGACAGCAGTCCTGCTGGACAGTGTGGAGAAGCTGCACGTCATAGACCGTCAGACTCAGGAGGAGCTGGAGACCATTGAGATCTCAGAGGTTCAGCTGGTCTACAACAGCAGCCACTTCAAGTCTCTGGCCACGGGGGGCAATGTCAGCGAGGCCTTGGTAGGCACTGCTGGCCTGTTTGTATTTGCAGCTATGTTAAACATAGGCCCTAAGTGGAAGCCGGGAGGGAGAAGGCCTTTTGGGAGCATCTCAGAAGTCAAACATGGTGGTCATGTGGGCAGCTAACAGACAGATCGTGTTTCCCTTTGTGCCTTGAAGGTTGTAGGAACTGCTCCTCCTTTACCAAACTTTGGAATACTCTGTCTAGGTTAAAACCTGATGTGATTTATTCTTTAAGAGGATTTTTTACTTCATACACCACAGACTGGAGCACTGGTTACTGGCAGTCAAACTGCTGTTGTAGCAACTCTCACTTCAACAGTTGTCTTCCCATCTTTGTGCCCTACATGTTTGCTCTTGAGGAAGATATGTGAAGAAGCAGGTGGCAAGGAAAGGGCCCCCATAACCTTTTGGCACCTGAGGGTAGAGACAGAGCCCTACTTCATCATGTCCTTGGGTAGCCAGAACTCAGCAGCACTTGAAGCTGAGTTCACAAGCAGGAAGGAGTGACAGCAGAGCTCTTTGACTTACTACTGCCCAGCAATTTGTGGTGTTCTTTCTCCAGCCTCATTTTGATTTCGGCGTTACAAAGGATCTTGGAAGTGTATTTATGTTGCTTGAGAAAGTTTTAAAAAAACAAAATGCAGTTTTACTTGCATGTGAATTTTCTCCTGTAGGCACTGGTTGGAGAGAAAGCTTGTTACCAGTCCATCAGCAGCTGTGGTGGTCAGGTCTTTTACCTTGGAACTAAAGTAAGTGGTGGGAATTTTTCAGCAAAAATACAGGACATTCACTGTTGATGGTAGCTCTTCTAGAAAAGGATAATTTATCTTTTGTGGAGATGTGTATTGAGAAAAGGTTCTGTGATCACTTTATGTTGTGGGATGAAGGAAATGTGCAATAATTTGGTTTTACCAGGGTATGGGCTGAGTAAGACAGTGTCACAGTTTCACAGTATCCTGATTCATTCTGCTCCAGGGTAAACTTAGCCTTACTTTATTGACATCTACTCTGTCCTAAGCTTCTCAGTCTCTGTTATAAATGTGCTAGGGAATAAACAGAAGAAAATAAGTCAGCAGCTAAAACTGGGCTCCAGTTTATACTACTTGAAAGTTTTGTTATTTAGTCATCTGTACTGGCATGCTGTGGGTCTGTGGGGTACTACAGGCTGCATGAGCATCCACCAGTAAATAACATTCAGTTTCTTTTTTTTCTTTGCTAGTCTGTTCATGTTATGACATTGAGAAGCTGGAGAGAGGTATGTTGAGAAGGTGACTGTACAGCTTAAGCTTGAATTGCTTAAATCTAGCTCAAAAGAGGGAGGGAGCATTTGTGAAGCATTTTTATGCTTTGTTTATCAGACAGTCAGTAATGCTGGGGCTCTCCATCCATCAAGCATCTGGCTTAAAATGTCCCCCCACAGGGACTTGATTTACTGGGCCTGACATTTCTTAGTCAGCAGAAAATGTCCATTTGAGAGAATCTCTGCAATCCTGTCCTTTATTGCAGTATGGTGAGAGCTTCTGAGGTGTCTTGTTGCTTGCTGTCAGGAGCCATAACCCACTGCTGGGAAATGCCAGTCCTAAAGGGGAGGGAATCATATTTACTGTGGTTCTGAGGTCCAGTATTCCTTGTTATTTTAGAGAGTGGACCACCTTCTGAAACAAGAACGTCTCACAGATGCCCTGGCTCTTGCTTGGTCCTTTTATGAAGGTAAAGCAAAGGCTGTTGTAGGTAAGTTTCGGCTTTTTTGCTTTTAACTGAAACTTCTAGGGATAGTTTTAAATATCTGCAAATACAGGAATCACAATTTTAGGGGAAGAAAACAGAATTGAATTGAAGAAGAGAAAATAGGATATGTTGCTTTGAGTTTGGCAGAAGCAACCTTTATATGGAGTAGTTTGATCTTTTTGGATGTTTTTTTAACCGTAGTCCCTTTAGCAACTTGATTTCAAATGAAAGTCAGGCTTGATCTGTGTGTGACTCCATCCTTTTGTCACTGCCATGAAGGAGGTGGATCCAGATGTTGAATATCCAACCTGCTAAAATATTCCTGAAGGCCATGCATGACCTGTAGGTATATTTCAGTGAGATTCTCTGTCAGCTCTGCCAGGCAGGTGCTTTGATCCAGGTCTCTCCCCTGACTGTACAAGGAACTGAAAGAATCACACTGACTTTTGGCACCACATTTCCTATGAGGGAGGTTGCTTGAGAAGTATGTTAATTGTGCCAGGAACTGCCACTTGTGTGGTCAAATTTGTACTGGACACATTGATTTTACAGCAAATAGTTTCTGATGGCTTTGACAGATGAGATGCAAGTTCCCAGGACACGATCCTGCTGTGAAATTGCTGGTATATGAAGATGTGTTTTGTTTTGATGCATGGATATAGCCCAATAAAGAAGATAGTAATGCTTTGAATAATGAAAAACCGTCTTTTGGAGTCGACTTTTATGGTATTTTCCCCTTTTAGTGCACTTTATTCAGCTTCTTTGCATCAGGACCTCCATCAGTTACCCTCATGCACAGTCTTTGACAGCTCTCCATTAATTGTTCTCACAGTGTTAAACAGCAGTTGGAACTGTTCTTGCCCTTCCTGTGCTGAAACAGTCTTTGAGTGAAGAGCACAAACCTTTTAGAAGAAAAGGGGGCTAAAAGTAGAATACAAAATTGTGTGTTTACACATCCTGACCTCTACATCTCAAGGGTAGTTGCGTTAGCATCTGAGCTGTGGAGTTTTTTTATTTCTACTGGTAGCTTAGATGAGAAAAGCTTTGTTTTTCACCCCACTCCCTCATTCTTTCTAGGCTTGACTGGGGACACGAACAAGAGGAAAGCAGTCATTGCTGACAGAGTGAGTCCTTGAGCTCTTCCAGATGGATTTTTATGTGTGCTGGTGTGATACTGTGTTCCTGAAAGGAAAGGCTTCTGTTGAGTTAATCCAACTCACTCTAGAACATGTGCATGTTCCTCTCTTGCTAAAATTTGGAGCAGAATTTTAGAAAAAACTTGGAAATACCATTTGGGTAGAGGTGGGGATAAAATGTGCAGCATTAGCCATCTAAAAGGAGACATCATCATCCAGGCCTGGAGATCTCTAGTCCCCTCAC
This sequence comes from Pseudopodoces humilis, assembly GCF_049639895.1. Lineage (NCBI taxonomy): Eukaryota > Metazoa > Chordata > Aves > Passeriformes > Paridae > Pseudopodoces > Pseudopodoces humilis. The sequence goes on along the minus strand of NC_142210.1, from coordinate 5,739,122 downwards.
AGTGAAGAGAAACCTTTTGTGAAGGTGACTCTGGAGTTCCCTGACCTTTGTTTGGCACATGTCCAGTAGTATGTGATTTGCTGACTCTCAGGATGGAAAATGTGCTCTGTGTTTATGTGGACATGGAATGAACTCTTAAACTGATCTAGTTCAGTTTTTACAGGAACTTGCTTGTGGGAGGGGTATGTTTAAAGTACACACTTACTGCAGTAATTATTTAGCTGTGCTCTGTTCTTATTATATTTGCAGGTAGCTATGTTTTGCTGTGTAATATACTTTAAGTTAAGCTTTGGGTAAAGTCATGGCCTAGATGAGCCTTGTGCTTCAGAATGTGTTCACCAGCCTAAAAACTGGCTGTTGGGCTGGCTGCCCAGCTCCAAGGTCAGTTAAAGTTAGTGTAGTCAGTATCCCTCTGGGCACTTCTGTGCTATTATAATATCACTATCTGTAGGCAACCTCTTCTCCTTCCTGCTCACAGCACTTCATACCCAAAATGGGACAGCAGAGTTTACAGTGCTGCCAACCCCCAAGCCAGTCTGAAATGTGCTGCCAAGCAAGGCCTCAGTATAGGATTTGAATGTGTTTTCTTATTTATTGTAATGCAGATGGTAGAAATCCTTCTCCATTACACTGATCGGGCTCTGAAGAAATGTCCTGACCAAGGAAAAATCCAGGTTATGGAGCAGCACTTTCAGGTACGATGCTCCAGAGGACTCTCTTTTGGCTTTTTAAATTAATTTTATTTTGCTGCAAAAATTGTCTACTTTTGAAAAATCCTTGCTGTGGTTCAGCTCAACTCTCACCTGTTGTTTGCCCTCACGAAATCAGGACTTGGGTATAGTGGGTGGCAGAGCAGAACCTGTGTGCTCTCTGTGCTCTGCAGGAGTGTCAGCAGAGCTTTTTTCCATATGCATCAGCATATGGAAAACCTGTAACTGTGCCAGCTACCAGCTGAGTCAGATACCTCATTGTTTCTGCTCTGTGTTGGCCAGGCTGCATGTCGTGCTTTGCAGGATATGCTGCTTGGCAGGATTTTTGCCAGTCAGACCCTACAGCTTCGTTGTGTTTGTTCCCCAGGATGTGGTGCCTGTCATTGTGGATTACTGTCTCCTGCTGCAGCGCATGTAAGTCTGGCCTCGCAGGCCTGTCCCCCAGGGCAGACCCCAGCACCCCAGGTAGTCCCCAGTGCTGTTTCCTGTGACACCACGTGGTGTAGAGGAATTCCATCACATCATTCCATAGCACATGCAACATCACAGTTCCTAGTGCCTAAAGTCAGTACCAAAGTCAGGAACTCAGTACTCACACAAAACCATCTCTTAAATTTGCATTGATGTGGTAAGGAAGAAAAGTTGTTTTGAACCAAGAACCTGCCTTGATAGAGTTTCCTGTCATTGCTTCCTTTGATAATGATAAACATAACATGATAAAAGCATAAAAGGTCTAGCATACTCTAATTCTTCAAAATCCTTGTCTTTGCATATGTGAGATACCAAGTTTGGTATCAGTTTCTTACCTAAGCTACCAAATTCAGGCCACGTCTCATCATTATTTAATTCATAAATTGGCCACATTTTTTCTGTTAAGTTTGGATTTTAGAAGCAATGACCCTCTGCCAGTTAGCTCCCACCAGTTTTTCAATACTAGACCTAAAGGGCTATCTCTTGGGGTAGTATTATTCTCACAGGGGAATACACAGCCCCTGTCTTAGTGGTTATGCGTAAGAAAATCTGTAGAAACTAAAATAAGGGAGAGAGAGAACAAGAACAATAGATCTGGCTGTTACAGATAGGGGTTTAGAACTCAAGACCTTGTGAGCAGCAGTGTGGAACCAACCCGCTGGATCACCGCTGTAAAAGCAGCTCCATGTAGACCCACTGGGATCCTTCCACACTCAACAAAACTATAAGAGATCTCTTAATACCTAACTCAGGTGCTAAAACAAACAAAATTCCACCTTTATTCAGTTACTCATGTGCCTCTGTGCCAAATCTGAGGATTCTTGGGCTCTGATACCCTCTGGACTGCAGCTGGGGTCCCTTTGGAGTGCCAGTGAGACTGGGGGGCAGGAGCTGAGTGTTCCTCTGGTCCAGGGGTATTTCAGATGCCTTGCCATCCTGGTGGAGTGGCTGCTTAGAACAGAGGCAAGACAGTTTAAAGGAATAAAGTTGCTATTACCAAGGCCTTCAAAGGATACATCTGGGACAGTACAAGAGTCTGGCCGAGGCTACACACAAGATGGACTATGGGTTGCACATGCTTTCACACTTTTATGAGTTTTGACCCATTTACACATTGGGGTTAATTGTCCAATTACAGCTTATGAAGTCCCATCCTCCCAGATTGCTCTCCTCAATTCACTGTTGTTTATACTCTTTGGGCCTGAAGCTGAAATGGTTTCCCTGGTTCTCAGGCTGGAAAAAGATTGTTTTGTCTAACTAAACTGTGTAGAGAACTTGCTAACACTTTCTAAGAAGTTCAGAGTTATGTACTAATTCAGTACAGAATCTGGAAAATAGGAAAGCTAAAACCCAGGCAGCACTAACAGCACTTTTCTTGCTGCAACATCCATAGCTGATTTATGCTGTGTAACTCCTCGGTACAGGAGCTGAACAGGGTATTCAGTTCCTGAGCATGGGAAATACAGACAAAATGGAGTTTAATCTGGAGCCCTTGGAAAGTAGATAAGGAAGGAGATTTTAATAAAATTATTTGATAATGAAACTCTTCTTTCCTCCTAGGGATCTATTATTTAACCAGATATATGACAAGATGAGTGAGAACTCTGTAGCCAAAGGCATCTTTCTAGAGTGCTTGGAGCCGTATATCTTGAGTGATAAGCTGATGGGAATCACAGCTCAAGTGATGAAAGACTTGCTGCTTCACTTCCAAGACAAGAACAGGTTGGAAAACTTGGAAGCCTGCATTGTGCATATGGATATCACCAGTTTAGACATACAGCAGGTGAGTGGTTGTGTTGCCTACTGTATTGAGCTCCTCTAAATAAATCAACAGTTACAACATCTTGTGCTTCTAAGCATAGCATGGCATGTGGGGTTTCCCTGTCCCTGGGATCAAGTTCAGTGAGTTGGGAACTGTGCAGTGTGGCTGTGTTTTGCTCCCTCACATAGGTTAATGTATCAGGAGCTGAACGTGTTGGAAAATCCTTCAGGATTATCATTATCCCCAATCACTCTTTCCCATTTTGAGTACCTTACCTGACATCAAAGGCTGCAGGAGCGCAGGAAGCTGGAGTTTGTCAGGTTGGATACTTGCTTTTGCACAACAGTTGGTGGAGCAGGGAGGTGCTCCTACTCAGCACTCCTGTTTTCTGATGGCATGGCTTTCCATTCCAAAGGTGAAGCTGCTTGGAAACTTGATGTTACAATTCACTAACCCAACCAAAAAAAACCAAAACAAAACCAATGTTTTTGAAGAACTGGATTTTTAAAATTTATTCTTTAACCTCATATGAATGTTAGAATCTAGGCAGTTAGATTCCATGCTTGCTGCATGAGCATTAAATTGGACACTGCTTTGAGGGGTTTGGGGTTTTCACAGAGACTGGTTCTGAAAGTGGAAATTCTCGTTCTGCTTTAAGTTGTACTCTTGGATGATGGAAATGCAAGGACAGGGCCTGGGGAGTGAAAAAACTGTGAGATGGGAGCAATTGTGTAGCTGCCCTGTGCTTTACTGCCTTGCAGGTGGTTCTCCTGTGCTGGGAAAACCGCCTGTATGATGCCATGATCTACGTCTACAACAGCGGTATGAACGACTTCATCAGTCCCATGGAGGTAGGAGAGGTGCTCCTTCGGGAGGGGTTTCTGGGATGTTCAGCACACACCCTTTCCGAGAAACAGCATTTCAAACCCAAAGCCTTATTTTATTTTCTGTATTCTTGCTCACTTCCATTTCAAGGGGGAAATCTTGTGTGATTCGTGCAGTTTATTTGACTGGATGCAGTAGAGGAGAGAAGTAATTTGTAACTACTGTGCTTTAGAACACCAAATTCCCTGCTGAGGCAGAAATCCTCTTCAGAGTTAGGGCAGGAAATATAGTCATGTTAATAAAATAAAAAGGAAAAGCAGAAGAAGATAATAACATGATTATTTAAGGAGACTGCATGTACACAATTCATGCAAAAGGCCAGAAACAGCCCTTGCTTGAGGCAGGCCTTGGTCTGAGCACTTGGAAGAGATGTCTCAGCAGGAAGCACAGGACTCACTGTAAGACTCTGAAGACCCTGTTGATTCTGCTGGTTATTCTGGAAATGTGCCAATGGCTCTATAACCCCAGTGTGTTTCACCATGGAAGCACTGCTCTGGTGTTTTCTCAGTAGTGCTGAAACAGAAAGCGACCATTGGAATGGGAAAATCTTCACCTGCCTAAGTTTTAGCAGCTGTAATCTTGTTTGGTTTTTCTAACGAAGGAGGCTCTTTAGGTGGTTGTAATTTTAAAAAGGACTTTTGAAAATTGAGCAATAGCTGTATGAGTACAAATAACTTTGCTTTCTAGAGGCAAGTTTTAGACAAGTCTTCATTCTACATGCCCGAACTAGGCTCCGGTGACCCTGTGGAAGGTTGGTTTAGTGACAGGACATACAGGAACAAGATGTGGGGCTGGTGGGTTATGCTCTGACTGACCTCTGAGATTGTTGAGCATTGCTTTGCTTTGGTGTGGCCTGTGCTTAGGGTTAGAGCTGATGGAATGAAAGCTGTTTTTTCATGAAATGAACTGTGAAAAGCATCTTTTGCTGTGTCTTGGAGTCCTCTGTGCCTTTTAATTAGAAGACACGGTGATAAAGAGTTTCTGTGGGAAGACGCCCCACTGATCTCTGCTTTAAAACCACACAGGTTCTTTGCTTTGAGCTTTTCCAGCTGCTTGAGCACTGCCTTTCTTCTTGTTACAGAAGCTGTTCAAAGTCATTGCTCCTCCACTGAATGCTGGAAAGTCTCTCACAGGTACAGCATGCTTTCCCTTTTAAGGTTTCTAGTTTTGATACTTGATATTTTGAATATCCCATGTCACTTCAGCAAAGAGATCTATAAAGGGAATACATACCCAATAAAAGGGTGCTGGAGAACAGAAGAGTGTTCTAGTACTGTTTACTGTGTGTGAAGATGCTCAACTTTGTATGATAAACTTTGTATGTGAGAGAAGAACTGCATCTCTGCCTCTTGTCTTGTGAAGAAAAGGTGACAATGTTTTTTTTGTAGATGAGCAGGTGGTGATGGGCAACAAGCTGCTTGTGTATATAAGGTAAGGTCCTTCAGAAAAGTGTGAGGTGTTGCCTAGTCGTGGCACCAGGTTTTAAATTTGCTGTAATTGCAGAACCTTATTGGGAGCTTCAGGTTCTGAGAGATTGTGTAGAACAGCAGTGGGTACTCACTACAGCTCATTTAAATTTATAACCTCTTCCTGTTGCACGTGGTGTGCATGAATAGAAGGGGTCAAGTTGGAGGCTTAGTCCAAATTACTGCTGATGGACATTTTTTCATTTCACCATTTGATTTTGTTGTGAGACACAGAGCTCCCTGACCAAGGGCTCTGTAGCCTCATGTTTTGCAGCAGGCCATGTTCTGCCCTGCCTTTTGGGGGTAGCTGTGCTCAGCTGCTCCTTGCTGAGTTCCCTGTCATTTGCAGGAGCTTGCACAGGAGGGATTCATTAGTGAATTCCTCTTTCTGGAGTCTATGCAAGATTGTGAAGTTAGCTTCCTGAAAGTGAAAATCTTATGACAGATACTGAGTTTTCCCATTACTTTCCTGCTGTGGAATGACTGCAAATTCATGCAGTGTGTTAGCTCAGTGTGTATTAACAGTAGTGCTGCCTGGGATGCTTCTTGCTTTCATGATTTACAAAATAAATTGGTTTGCCTTGTGTTAAAGCATCCTGAAAATTAAGTCAAAAAATGAACAATTCTCAATCTCCTTAATGTCAGGTGTATTAAAATGCTTTTCCCTTCCTTTTCTGTAGCTGCTGCTTGGCAGGCCGTGCATATCCGTTGGGTGATATTCCTGAAGATCTGGTACCTTTGGTGAAAAATCAGGTGAGAAACCTCTTGGAATGCAACTTTCCCATATGAGGTTTTTAGAAGAAGGTGAATATGTCTTATTTCATGGGTTTCTAAGGAAAACTGTTATCAGTCTGATAACTGTATCTTTGTGATATGAGCCTACCTTGCTGTAATTACAGAATTAGTTTTTAATGGATGAAATCAAACAGTTGTTGCAGTCTGAATATTTAAATGTAATATTTTTCTTTCAATTGCAAATTGGGGTGTGGGAACACAGAGTTCTCAGTGATTGGGTTTTTTTGCTTTATTCTTTACCACAGAGTTTACAGAAATGTTGTTTCTTCTTTGTAAAGTTAATGTGTCAAAGATGGGAGGGTCTTCCCTGTTTTCAAGTGCATGTGACACAGGACTGACACTGGGGAGGAATATCTCTAAGTAGCTCGTGGTTACAGGTTTCTTGAAGGCTTTTGACTCCTTTGGACTAATCTGACAATTTCTTGAAACAGAGGATGTTTCTGATCATCACTTTTTGTTCTCACAAAACTTCTTCCTGAGTTTCTGGCTGGTTTTACAACAAATATTTTTTTGTGTGTTTTTAGCATTTCACTTCAGTTTCAGGCTTCCAGTGAGAGGAAGTGCTTTTTCTTTTGCACTTTCTCTTCGGAGTACAATGGAACAGTCAGTTTTTGAATGTGGGGTGGGTTTTTGTTTGTGGTTTTCCTGTGTCTGGATTTTGTTTCCTGGTCCAGAACTTGTAGCTCTAAGTATGTGGTAGCTCTGGGATCCTGCAGCCCCTTTCCTCAGCAGCTGTGCAAACCAGTTCACTCCACCTTGCTGAGCCAAGCGCTGGCTGTTGCCCTCTCCCAGGGTTGTTGGGTTGTCCCCTGCTCAGGCTCTGAGGGGGAACAGGAGCCCAGTCAGCAGCAGCAGCCCTGAGAAAAGCCTTCAGCCTCTCCTTTCTGTGGTTCCTGGTGGTGTTCCTGAGACCTGGGCTGAAGTAACACCTTTTTGTCTGGTGGGTTTGTTTTGTTTTCTTAAGCATTCCTAGCTGCCGGATTGGGATCCAGGAGGCCAGCAAGGAAGGTGTGGATCTGAAAGGCAAGCTGCTAATTCCTGCTGGATTCACTGCCACTGTGCTGACAGAAAATTAACTCAGAAGAGGAGTAAATGAGGGAATATGACACTTGCAGAGGGTGGCTGGGAGAGCACATGGCCTGTCAGTTGTCTGTGGGTTCCCAGTGTGTTCCTGACACGTATTTCTGAGTGCTGCTCCAGCCTGGAGCCACCTGCTCCCTTCCTGCTGGCAGCCAGCTCTGCTGTGAGCCTGGGTGAGACACCTGCAGCTGGCCCTGCCCCCTTGGTTCCCTGGGATGGTCTGAGCACCTCTGTCAGGGTCTCAGTAAAGGGAGTTTATATTGAAAGATGCCCTCAAATTTAATGAACTGCAAATTCAGTGGAAGAGACAGAGTTGAAAAGCGCCTCAGTCAGTCTTTGCAAAGTGCCAAAAGCTTTGTGCCTCACAGTGAGGGGGCAGATTGACTGGCTCTTCCCAAATGAACTGCTGACAAGGAGAAGAGTTGTGCCCTGGATAAGGAGGAGTTGCACAGCTTCCCAGGAAAGCTGCCAGGAAGGGGGTGGAGTTTTCTAATTTCACACACTTGTCTGCGAGTATAAATAAGCCTTTATGTTTGTTTGATCTTAAATTTTGATTGATCTTAAATTGGTTGGCGAGTCTAAGGAGGGGGGTGCCAAGCAGCAGAAAACACCACTCAAATAAGAACTGGTGGACTCCTAAGGGGTTTTAAAGCTTAAGCGCAAAGCAGATAAGAGTGCTGCTTTCCCACACACTTGTGCTCCCACGTATCTGAAATCCATAGGAAAGCTGCTTTCTTTGCTTGCCTTGTCCTTGCAGGTGTTTGAGTTTCTGATCCGGCTGCACTCAGCTGAGGGATCTGTGGATGAGGAGGTGTATCCCTATGTTCGGACCCTGCTGCACTTTGACACGCGGGAATTCCTCAATGTGCTGGCTTTGGTAAGAGACCCTGGCTTTCTGAGAGTAAAATGTAGTGCCAGCTCGCCTGTCATTGGTGAGGTTCCTCTCAATAAATCCATGCTTTAGCTAAAACAGGAGTTTCTGGCTTGGGGCAGGAGCAGTTGTGGTGCTTGTTGTATAAGATATCAGAGGGGAATCACAGTAGTCCTTTGTGGTCTTAAATACAGAGTGATAAACATGACAGTACACAGTGAAGTTCTGGCAACAGAACAGAAAAAATAATGTATTTGTAAAGAGTGTTCTAGTAGCTATTTCTATCTCCTGCATGGAAATCTGTGTCTCCTTCCAAATTTCTAGAATTTCCTATGTCTATTTTGACCCATTACTTTTACCTGAATGAGTAAAAACCATTTTAGTAGTTACAAAAGAGCATATTATATCTTGGAACCCGCTGCTTAGGGATATGCAGAGAAAGGACTTAAACCAGCATTGTCAGCTTTGTGATGTGGCTGCTGCTTTGTGTTTTCTGTTCCAAGGGATTCTGCTCAAAGTGTCAGTGTTTTGCCTCTTGCAGACTTTTGAAGACTTTAAGAATGATAAGCAAGCTGTGGAGTATCAACAGAGAATTGTGGACATTCTTCTGAAAGTGAGTGGGCCTAAAAATGAACTGTGCTTGTATTTGATTGCATGCAATGCTCTGCAGTACAGCCTGTAATCTGGAGGAGGTGTTTCCAGTCCTGCCCTGGCTGACACCTCTGAGAAGGTGCTGAGCCAGGAGCATGGATTCACCTCAGCCAAAGCTCTCAGTTGGATATTCAGAAGTGATGATTCATGCACTTCAGATATGCTGACAGAGAGGTCTCCTTTCCTGTGATTTCACCTGGGTGGTACTTGGTCAAATTTCTTGTATCTGCACCATTAAGCTTATTTTGACCTCCTTCTCATTGAATCTACTCCCTGATTCTTTCTGAGCAGGTAAAAAGGTCCCAGGAATCCTGTGCTTGGCAGGGTGCCACTGCTTTTCTGCTGAATCCCTGCTCCCCATGCCTGTAAATGCTATGTTTGGGATGCAGCATTTCCAGGATGACAGGCCTATCTTTAGGAGAGGAGTGTCAGTTATCAGCCTGGTGCTCTGGAAGTGACTTGTCATCCCCAGCCCCTGTTCCCAGCAATGGATGTTCCCTTTAAAAGCTCTCACTGCCAAGCACCGTTTGCTTTCCCCTCCAAGCTGTCACCATTAATCATGAGTGACTCTTGGAAGCTGTTTATGTATAAACATACCATAAGTAGCATTTTCTTCTCCCTATCATCACTGATACATGAGACAAGGGCATGGTGAGTGACTTGGGTGGCAGTGCTGCTGCTGTGGGCTGAGACAATGCCACTGTGAGGGCTTTTGTGAGCCTGCCCAAACAGGCTGTGCCTCTGAGGGGTATTTCTGCCCTGTGCTGGCTTAGCCCCTCTGGTTTGTGTCCTGAGCTGCTGTTAGCAGGAGGTGGCACACTGCAGCCATGTTCCAGAGCTGCTGGGGATGTGTTCCTGTCCTGGTACCAACAGCAGGAGGGCAGCTTGAGAAGGGCTGCAGCACTGCATCTTCAGGCAAACAATGTGGTATTACAAAAACTGTCAGTCCTTTGTCTTGAATCTGCTCTCCTTTTGGATAAAAGTTAAAAACTCTTGAAACTTTCAATTTTAATTTGCCATTAGCAATAAAGAAAACACCTAGGAAATAGCTGTGCTTTTGAAATAGTTTGGTGAACGTAGACATTCTGCTACTGATCTGCTCTGATCAAAACTTTCCCAAATGTATAATCTATATGGCTGGCCTGCAGCCTCTGGGAGGTTGCTCTGTTCCAGGGTGCAGTATGTTCACCTTCACATAGACTGACAAGGACCCAGTTTGTGAAAAACAAAGCTAAAATTAATGAAACTCTCCAGATATTTCAGTGAATAATTTTTTAATGGTATTAGGTAGTGCTATTCTGACTAGGCTCCTGTAAGAAATTGCCTTTTTAGACAGAAAATGGAAAGTGAAAAAGAATGATTACATTAGCTGGTAATCTCAAGCAGAGCTCTGCTTGACTCTCTAATGTGTCTGGCCTGCCTGCCTCACTTGTGTCACAAAACCATTAGCATCTCGTGGGGGTCTGGAACTCTGGGTCGCTTGAAGAAATAAATTGACTCCCCCCAGCTCTGACTGAATGAGGTTATAAACTGTGAGCTGCTCCATGGTGAGGCTTTGTTACAGCAGTTCTTAGATCTTAGCTGACAGAGTTGTCTAGGTGATGGATTTTCTCCCACCTTAAACACACTGCTCTTAGAGGGGACTCTCCAAACAGGGGCATTTCACTTTCACGTAGGGTTTAGGATTTTTTTTGAAGCAGGAGACACCGAGTCAGGACACATCAGGCTTGTGTTCTATATGCCAGACAGGTGAAAAGCACTTCTTGGTTTCCAATCCCTTTTGTAGTGCCTCTTAGATATTCCTCTTTTCTGTAATTTCAAGTCAGTACAGCCACAAGTTTCTCTAAATATTGTTAGAGTAGCGCTAATATAATTTGAGAATAGCTTTTCCCCAAACCTGCAGTCATTTCTTAGCTATTAGAGTAGTTCTTTGCAGGCCACAGTTGAAGTGGTGAGTGCCTGGGGCTTGAAATGAGGTGTTTGAGGTTATTTTCTCCTATAATAATTATACTTTAGTAGTGTGACAACATTTCTCTGCTCAGAAGCTGTTCTATGTCCCGTGATCAGCACAGGCTACAGAGGCAGAGTTAAATGTGAGTTTGGAGCCTCTTCACACCTAAAAAACAGGGACAAGAATTTTTCCCTTGAATTTATGGCAGAGGGGGAACTAGTTCAGCTTTGGGACATAAGTGCTTTAGCAAGGACGCATCCACTGCCTGTGTCTTCAGGTGACACAGCTGAATGTTGGGGAAGGGGACTTATGTTTCACCTTCAGGATGGACTAACACCAGGAGATGTCTGGGGTAGGAGGAGACATGATGGCTCACAGGGATTTCTTGTTGTCCCAGTTACTTTCCCAAAGGCAGCTGCAGAATCAATCCCTTAAGGGTTTATTTTTCCCTTTTCTCTCCAATATTTCTCAGGTCATGGTGGAGAATTCTGACTTCACCCCATCACAGGTTGGCTGTCTTTTCACCTTCCTTGCCCGGCAGCTCGCCAAGCCAAACAACACCTTGTTTGTCAACAGGACACTCTTTGACCAGGCAAGTATTCCTGAGTGTGTGACATTCCAAGCAGGATGCACCACTGCAGAAAGCATGGCCAATGCTGTAGATTGGAGAAGGTCTGAAGGTACTAGTGCATTATAACCAGGTGGCATCTTGCTGGGCCATTGCTGTGGCTTCCCAGGAGCAGAGTGGATGCGTTCAAGGCCGGGCTGGGTGAAGCTCTGAGCAATCTGGTCTAGTGGAAGGTGTCCCTGCCCATGGCCGAGGGGTGGAACTGGATGGGCTTTAAGGTCCCTTCCAACCCAAGCCAGTCTGGGATGAGATGTCAACTAAGATTACATTTGTGAGCTTATAGAGCACATAAATGTAGTTCATAATTTTTAGTTTGGGTGGCCCCTACATTCTCTGCTGTTTGAAAAATTCATTTGCACCAATGCATGCCCAAGGCTTGCATGCGTTAACTTTGTATCCCAGCTTAAGTCCCAGAAATTCCTGGGACTGAGGAGGAGGCTTCCCTGACTACAGCAATTGTGCTGTGGTAATAGAGATGTATGAGCACTAATAAAAATTAATTTGAATATAGATGTCTTTGGTCATAATTTGAGACTGAAGAACTACGTGCAAGCTAAACATATTTGGATTAAACACTTTCATTCCACATACATTAAATTTTATGAATTATATTATTTTCTGTTTTCCTGATGAGATGCCACACTCCAGGTGAGAGGGTCAGTGTAGTGATGCCAGCTGTTTGGTGTGTAGTCTGAAGAAGAAACATGGGCTTCCCTGAGTTCTTCTGTATTCCCTGGGTTCCCTAAAGTTTGGTTCTGGATCCTGGTGCAGAGTCCTGTGTTTCCCTCTCAGGAGTCTTTCAGCAGTTCTCTGCTATTCCAGTATTCCAGTTTGGTTCCAGGACCAGGTCCATTCAGATGGCCCCATTGTGTGGTGGTTTGCTGTTGCCACTGCTGGGGCTCAGGGTGTGCTGGTCAGTTTGTGCTCCCAGCTGTGCCAGCCAGGCCTGGCTCTCACCAGCCTCTACTCCTGGCACAGGTGCTGGAGTTCCTGTGCAGCCCAGATGATGACTCGCGGCATTCCGAGAGGCAGCAGGTAAGAGCCTTCCAGGGAACACTCCTTGGAGCACAGTGCAAGGCCAGGCTGAATTTGGCCTTGGGAGTGAGTATGGGCTGTGGGTCACATACCAAAGACATGGGCATGGGAATATTGAGCACTGCTGGGCACAGCCGGAGGGAACGGTCCCACCCCAGCATTGCCTCCAGGAGCAAGAACACAGGCAAGAAAGTTCTCATAAGCTCATGACCTTCCTAGTGAAAGGACAATCAATTAACAAATCAGTAAAGTCAGCCCTGTGTTCTCACCGTGTTTGATGGCACAGGAGCAGTGTACTTGTAGGGGCTCTGGCTGTTCAGCTGTTGTTGCTGCCCTGTAAATAACTGGTGTTCAATCTCTGCAGGTCCTTTTAGAGCTGCTCCAGGCAGGAGGGATTGTGCAGTTTGAAGAGAGCCGCCTTATCCAAATGGCAGAGAAGGCTGAATTGTGAGTTGCTGGACACAATATATAAAAACTGCCTTTAAATATCTTCCACAGCTCTTTTTTGGCTCCACTTTTATTGTTTCTACTTTGCAGCTCTGTTTTGGGTTATTTTCCCTGTGCATTCACTGCGCATTATGCTTCATTTAAGATGTTCACATTTAGTCCCGGACTTTCTTTCCTGGGTGTTCTCAAAGAAAGCATTGTTAAGAAAAGAAGGGGTAGAGCTGTGGAAACCCTCCAGGAGAAACCCTGTGGGACTTGATGAGTTTTGACATTCCCTATCCTAGAGCCCAGGCTGTGTTCAGAGGACACAATTGTATATTGGAATGCTCTTCCCCTGGCAGATGGAGATGCCTTGTTGGGGTGAGACCCACAGGTGGATTTAAAAGCATGAAGGGGTCTGGAGCCACCCCCATGGTACTTGTTTTAGAACTGAGTAGGAGAGACAAAAACAGTGTCTGGAAAGGCTGAAAATTTCCAGCGTCTCCTTTACATGCTTTATGATTCCAAAAAGAGTCTGTCATGCCAGAGCAGAGCCAGCCAGGGAGGGCATCTTCATCCAGGCTGTGAGTTTGGGTGTTACATGAATGAATCCACCATGCTACAGTGGACCAGAGGGAGAACAGTGGGGTTGCACCATGCCTGTTCTCCTGTGTGTCCTAAAAGGAGTAACTTGATCAAATTTTTCAGATTCAATAAACACTTTTTTTTCTCCTTGCTTCAAAGGATTTACTGGGTAATGAAAATGAGGTCCCTCAGTTCAGCCACTTCCATCAGAGCTGGAAGAGCTATAGTGTAATATTAATTAGCAGATTATTCATTTGGTTTGACTCAGTTACATCTGATTACATGTAAAGTCTCAAAATATTGAACATGTTTGTTAAAATGTGAAGGTAGGAAGCTGTGTCATAACACATTGTTGAGTCATGTTCAGTGAATTTCTTCAAATTAGCATAGTGGATTGACCTAGCTTAGAGCAGAGTGTTGTGGAAACAAGGAAGAGCATCTCTGACAGCAGAATTTGAGACCTGATTTCATTAAGAATTGTTGTCCTCTGTCCCTTGCCTCTCCCCTTAGTACCTCCACTTTTCTCTGTTCTGTGTGATAATTTCCCAGAAGAGGCAGGTTGATGGGGAGGTTGGCCTGAGGCTGGTACAAATGGCACTCAAGCACACTGGAGCCACTCAGCCTGTGTGCTGAAAACTCCAAAGTAAGATACTTCCAAATGCTGCTTGTCTGTTGTGCTGGCTCAGCTGAGTGGTTTTCCTTACATGGGAAGTTTCCCTTCCTTTCAGCTATCAGATTTGTGAGTTCATGTATGAACGGCAGCTTCGTTATGACAAAATCATCGGCTGTTACCTGCGGGATCCCCTGAGGAAGGTGAGTAATTCTGGTGCTCCTGGCCTTTCTGCTTCGTGGTCATGCAGCCTATCCTGCTGGCCACAGTGACTAGGCACAGCTGCCTTGCTCTTCTAGCATAATTACCTTAAAAATGCCCTTAACAGTTGAGGTTTCTTAGTTGTAATCAAAGCTGTTTGTGCTTGTCTAGTGGAGAGGAGCTGATTTTTTATAAAAACAGTTTTAGAGTTTTGTAGTGCTAGTACCTCAAACCTGAGTGCAAGGTAGGATTTACTGCAGATGTGGCTAACTGCAGTACTTTTTTGTTTCTGCCATTGGTCCACACATTTCTTCCCCTGGGCAGAGGCTCTCTGCCCTTATTATCTCTCTGCCATTATCTTTGGCATGCATATGTGCCACAGTTTGAGGTATTTCCTTCCGTACCACCAACAGAAGTTGGGATGAGAGTCTGGCAAATGGGACCTCACCAGATCCTTATGAATCCGCAGTGGTGAACGTTGTGTGGGTGAAGGAGTCAGAAGCGGAGGTTGTGATAGTGAGGTGGTTGAAAACTGTAACACAGGAGAGCACCTGAGCTGGGGACAGTGCAGGAGTGCCTGGGGGAGAGGCCAGTGTCAGGGAGGAGCTCAGGAATATGCTGGGAAAACTGAGCTACCCTCTGGCAGAATGTCCTCTCTGCCTGTGCTCCTAGCTCAAGTGATGTCCTGTCCCTTTTCCCTGTGGGTAAGAGGGAGACATTTCTAGTAGGGGAAGAACAATTCTCTTTGACCTCAGTGCTTAATGCATTAGCATCAGGCTCCTCTTGGCTCTTTTTTCAATTGCATCTCTTCAGGAACTCTTCAGGGACATACAGCCTCCCTGCAGATAACTCATCCTGACCTGCTTGGAGAGGGGTAGCCCTGAGGTTGTCCTAAGGCTGTTGGAAACACTCTAGTTTCCAAAAGCCAGTGCTGTCAGTGGTGCTGCAGAACACACTGCAGCATTTATGGGTTTGTGCCTTACAGGAAGAAGTTTTCAACTACATCCACAACATTCTGTCCATGCCTGGCTACAGTGCTGAGGAGAAGCAGCTGGTGTGGCAGAAAGCTTTGGACCATATAGAGGTAGGTACAGTATATCCTGCACCCACGGTCCCTCAGCTCCTGCTAATGGCTCTTGGATCTGCTGGGTGCTTTTCCGTAAGCACAAGTGTCCGGTGCTGAGTCACAGCTGCTGAGACAGCTCTGACGTAAGCTCGGAGCTCTCACACATTAATGTAAGTGCCTCTCTCGGATTCAGGCTGGCTTCCTTGGCTTCCTGATTTCAAGTGCTGCTCTTTGGATAATGGAGCCTTCACAGAGAGTGATGTGTAGTGAGTGCTGTGGAGCAGGAGAGGGGTCCATTAGCAAGTGTTCCATCTCTCAAGCATGCAGCAGCAGCAAGGCAGGATATGGACAACACTGACCTCATAGGCTGTGAACCTGTGAACCCTGATTCCTCACACTGATAAGTGCATTCAGCTCTGGTGCCCTGGCACTGCTGACCTGGGGGACAATGAGGTCATGACTTCTCTATAAGACAGCTTCTATAAGGCTGCTTCTAGACTTCTCCAGCTAATAATTTTTACCATGCCTTTGACCTCTGTTGACTTCAGGGAATGAAAATGTCTGAAATGTTTGTTCAGTCAGTAGATGTGGGGAATCTATACTGTTTCTAGTGCCTATAAGGTACTCTCGGTCCCCGCCAGGGTGATCTGGAGATAAGCCAGGAAAATAATTCTGTCTGTAAAATAAGCTTCTCAGACCACACTCCTTAGCAGAAAATGACTACAGAATCTATATCCTGTGAGGCAGACAAAAAGCTAATAGGCACATCCAGAGCACTTTTATTTTCTACCAGCATCTTCAAGTAGTGCATGACTAATGAGAAAATGGACCAAGAGGGAGAGTTATTCAAAAGGCAATGCACAAAGAAACCCTGTGAATGCAGCTGTCTGACACATGTGGCTCACTGAGCTCACAGCCCCTCTCCAGAGGCACTGGCAGAGCTGTGGGACTGGTAGGGATGGTTGTGCTGGGGCTGAGCAGGCCTGGCTCACTGCAACCTCATCAAAGGAACTGGGGTTCCAGGTTGGGCAAGCTACTGTCTGCTTCTTCCTTCTGCTTCATTCTTCTACTGCATCCTTGGTCCTCCAGAGAGCTGCTGGGCAGCTGATGGGCTCTGTGGGTCACCTTTCTTGGGTGAACAAGATCTTGTTACCAAGATCCCTCTCTGATTCATTTGGCATCTTCTACTTTCCAGGATTGGTAAACCATGTCGTTTAGCAGCCTGGTGGCTGCTGTGGGCTTTTGTCCTTTTCCATTGTGTTAAACCTGCTCTCAGGCATCCAGAGCACTTGGAACAGTAAATAATACTTTACTTCACTGGGGTGAAGCTGTGATTTCAGCTCTTAGGACAACTGTCATTTGCTGAGATATGAGTGCAGCAAACCAGCCTCTTCAAGCAAAACTAGCAGTGTCTGGAGAGGATTTCCTGGTTGTATGGCAGAAAGTGTGGTTTCTGATAATTTTCCCTATCATCCCACAGCCATTATTCTTTGATGTGTATCTTTAAAAAATAAACTCTGTTCTCTTCAGTCGCAGTACTGGTCCTTTTCTACCCTCATACCCACAAGCCTTGTGTCAGTACTGTCAGTACTGTCCCCTCAAGGGCTGTCTAAGCAGTACCATGTTTGCAGGTTGTTCAGACTTGGGGGAGGATAAAGACCCAAGCACCAAATGTTTTGCTGGGGGATGAGCTCTGAAGGTTGCACTGATTCTAAACAGGGAGATTGGGCCAACTCCCTCCAGCATGGCAGTCCTACCTTCAGCAGTCCCAGAGACTCCCAGGGGGGTTTGTGCAGAGAGAGAAATAGATTGAGGCTGTCCCACTGCATCCTTTCTGTGTCCCTCTGCACTGCTGTGCTTTGGATTGCCTGGGGTGGAAGAGTCATGGGGTTGCAGTGAAGGGCTGAGCTTGTGCAGTAAAGCTGTAGGGTCAAGCACTGCAGAGCTTCTTATGGAGCAGGCAGGTTTTCCTTTGGAAACCTCTGTGGCAGCTCTCCCTAAAGAGCTCACGGAATGGTCAGGCTCTTCCTTGCTTCCCTTCTCCCCAGTCTGTTGCTGGCATTGGCTTTATTCAGTGGCTGCTATGTCTGTCTGGAGGCCAAGCTACTGCTGAGGAGCTTCTTCAGTTTGGGTTTTTTCCCAGGTGTACATTTTTGAAAATTTTCTTTCTTTGCTGCTGTAACAGTTGTTTTTGTTCAGTAAAGAAATGTTTTGTCCTTTTTAGGTTTAGTAGGGGCTTTTGGGAAGGCTTACCAGATGCACAGTATTGTTTTGCCGCAGTTGCTTCTCATTTATTTGGAAGTGTGGATGTATTTGGAAGGGTTAGAAGCAAAAAGCTCACACTGCAGGTTGTGTAAACTTTCATGATATGAAGCCTTTTAGCTCAAGCTTGACAGAAAGCAAACCCACAGGCATCTAAACGATTTTTGTTTCCTAGTATTACAATAAAGAAATTGCTTTTTCATATCTGGACAGGTATCAGTTATGGTGAACAATTACGGGAAACTTGCTTTTAAAACTCTGGTTTGGTTCAGTTCAAGCCAGTTAAACTGTTTACATTGGACTGAGAAACTCTCAAGGGTTGGTTGTTTCCCCTTTTCTGCTGGCTCACAGTTGGCACTGAGAATGTCTTGGTGGCAGGGGGCAAAGGCAGTTGTCAGAAAACTTGATGGAATAACTTTCTCTCCTTAGGACTGAGATGGATTCTTGCTGTGAGGAGTTTTGTCTTCTTCAAGGCCTTGTGTGTAGCAAAACCATCAACTCTTCAACTTCCGAAAATCCCTTTTTATCAGCTACTCTTCTATTTTTTCTACATCTCTTTGTGTAATGGTGTTTGTTATCTTAGACCTGAATCTAGGCAAAGATGCAGTTATGGTGTGGATGGGCTCGGTGATGCTGCATAATTATATTGCCTGTGAAATCAAAAGGAATTAATTTGGTTGTGTTTCCCCCCAAAGGAGCTGCTGGTGCTGAGCCCAGGTAAAGCAGCTGACCTGGCAGCCATTCACTTCAGTGAGCAGATCGAGAGCATCATCTCAAACCTGCAGGTGAAGTGTCAAACTCCATTAGTTCAGGGTTTCTGTACAGTAGGGATGTCATTCCTGTAGGAAATTATTGCTAAGAGTCATGGTGAGTTACTGCTGTGTCAGAAACAGAAGAAAGATAGGCTATAGCTACTCACAGGTAGGAATTGCTACATCTCAATTATTTGGCCTGTTGGTAGAGTTCTGGCCATAAAAATGTATAAGCTCAGAACTGCTGGCTGCTGCTTTTAGTTTGGGTTCAGTATGGCTTGGAGTCCCAAAGCAGAGTTGTTGTCATCAACCACATCCTCTGAATATTTGTGCAAGACCTGCCTAAAGCAGCTCCTTCAGCAGGCAGCAGCTGGGACCTATGTTTTCTTCAGTGGATATAGTTCAAGGATCACTATTTTACAGCACATTATTTAAAATAATAATACTGTGTCTCCTCCTGTTGTACAGGACAAGTTCTTGCTCTTCCAGTTCCTGAGGAGTCTCCTTGATCCAAGGTATGTAGAAAATTGGACTGTTCTCAAACTGCAGCTTTATGTGGATTAAAATCAGTTCTTTGAAACAGTGCATCAATAGCCAGCCTATGGCCAAGGTCAGGCTTAGGAAAGGTGACCTGCTCCTCAGGGTGCCCCAAGTTGAGAAGGACAGCCCAAAAGAAGCATTGTGGGGAGTATCCTTCAGGAGAGTCCCTGCTTACTCCCTGCCTGGGAAGTGCTGTGGGCTCCAGTGCATGGAATGTGCTGTCTTTGGCATGTGGGGGGAGCTTGGGCACTGCTGCTCCAGAGAGTTGTGGAATGGTTACCCTGGGGCCGGAGCACCCATTTTTCTTGTCAGTCCACAGCTTTGGTTACTTGGCTGAGGTACCTGAGCTTAACATAAACAGAAGAGCATTTGGGTCAACTGACATTTTTAACTTCTGCATTTTTCTGCATTTTCATTTTTAATTCGCTGCAAGCTCCTCTTTTTAACTACTTGCTTGCTCCACCTGCTCATGTTCTTTCAGTGCTTCAGCATTGAGTGTTCTCGTTCTGTTAAATCAGTATCAAATGCACAGCTCCAGTTGCTTTCAAACAATTGTTAATGCAACTGAGGGAAAGATCTTGGTTTATTAATTAGTTACAAATTAATTGTGCTTAATGAAGAGGAGGAGTAGGAATCCAGGTGTCAATGTTTGTTTATGTTGAAGTGGAATAAAAAGCATGCTTTGGAAGCCAGAACCTGGAATTAATCAATCACCTCTTGGATTTTCTTAGCATGTAAATTAAGGAAAAAAAAGAACCAACCCAAAGCAAAGCCAAAACCCCAAACATACATTTTGTTATTTCCTGAGTTTTACAGACATGTTTGTGTGGAAGGTGTTCATTTCCACACCTCCTGTTTTCTCTGGGTAATTTATAAAAAATATCTTGGTTGGGTTTTACAGGAAAGAAATCAGATTATTTATCAATGATTTATTGGGAAGAAAAAAAAGAAGTTAAGCAGAAATGAAACCCAGCTGGATGTTAAGTAGGACTTTGTTTATGCTTTGGTATCACTTGCACCCAGTGAAGGTGGTAATTAACCTGGATTCTAATCTTATGCACAGAGTGCCTCCCATAATCTCTGAGTAATAAACATATCTAATTTCACTCTACCATAATTAGAGCTAAATAGGCCCATTTCTCCTGTAGTTACCTTCTGATCTTGGGCAACACATGATGTGTTCAAAGCAGCAATGGGAGGCAATGTTCTGCATCTGTTCTTCCCACAGGTCTCTGCTTTTCCCTCACGGATGATGTTCCATGTGGTGCACTAGGCCACGTGGCTTTTTCTTAATAACACTCAGATCCTGAGGTCTGTTCTCAGAGCTGTGAAGTTGTTTTCTTCTAAGACCTATTGAAAGCAGCTTAACTGTATCCTGGGAGAGGCAGGGAATGAGGAAAAATCTTGCTCTGCAGGCCTAACTGCAGATGTACCTACACTCTGTAGTATAGTTATACATAAAATAGTGATTAGGCTCTTCTGCAGCATCTGTCTCTTTTCATCCAGTCTAAATGTTTATATGCTTTTGTGAAGCAAAATTCATGTCAAAATAAAAATTCTTAGAGCAGTAAAAGAGCTTTTTAGGGTCTCAAGTACAAATGATTGCTTGATCATATGGGGACAAGACTCATCATGCTGGTCTAACTATCTGAGTTGGTGGAATTGCATTAGGGATTAATTTGGCCCATTTAATTTAGCTAGAGATTTATTTTTAAGGAGGTGGAAGGGGGAAGGGAGGAAACAGGGTTAACAGGAATTGCCAGGGGAAATTAAAACCAAATGTCTGAATGTTTGTAGCATAAAGCAGCCCCAGGAAACAGAGAATGTAGTAGGGATTGCTCAGCTCATTAATCACAGTATTTACTATGTTTCCATTTTAACCTCTTGAGTTTTTTCCTCTTAAAAAACCCAACACAGTGAAGCATTGTCTGTTGCCATTTGTGTTTATGTATTTTACCAACAAGATGAACTTATTTAGCAACACGGTGTTCTAGGTTTATAAATGTAGCAATAGACTCCTAAACCATGAGTCTCCAGGACTCTCTACTGTGCCCCACTGCCTGTGAACCTTACAGGGTTCCCTTGTGCCAGGTTTTATGAGAAGCCAGTGCTTCTCTCTTGCTTTTTGTAAAGACTATGGCAGGGGAGACATTGAATATGGTTATATTGGAGTGAACGTGAGCCCATGTAGCCAAGCAGGACCTGCAAGTCTCAGGACTGTCAATTAGTTTTAGAAATCATCAAAATCCAGATTTCTTTCCATTGTCTCTTCTCTGTATTTCTTGAGGAAATAAATGGCTGAGGGAAGGGTGAGCTTGCTTATGAAATCATGGATGCTTGCTGCCCAGAGTATTTCCAGACTTGAAGTTTGCTCTTATGCTATAGGTGCATGACTTGCCATTTTTCCTATCTTGGTAGAAAAAAGATCATTTTAGATAGAGAGAGTTTATTTTAGTCTACTCACAGAAAGAGGAGAGCACTCACTCCCTTTCAGGCACTGGGGGAGTTTACAGGGTGTTTGTTGTGGGAAGAGCGGATGGTGAATGCAGAATTCAGGGTTCTTGTTTGGTCCTTCAAGGTCCATTCTTTGCTGTCAAAACACAATAGTTTGGCCACAGTTTTTGTAGAGTTGTGCTCATACTTGCCCACTGTGATCAGTACATGGGGTGAGGCTTTTGTTTCTGGGCATGTCACATTTATAATCATTGTAATCACAGTAAGCTGCTCTCTTGGCTTGCTCAAGCCGCAGCATTCTCCTGGCCTTTCTTGGATGCTAGTATGCCTTTTGTAACTCCCAAGAAATAGAGGATATTGGATATCAGACCTTTTCCATCCCATGGCTGTAGGGTTTTCACACTAACAGACGTTCTCTTGCTTAGGAATTTGTGTTCAGAAAGATAAGAAAACTGGATACATACACCCTGATCCTTTTCCTTTCCTAACAGGAGCTTCAGCAGAAACCCCAGTTTCATAGCCAGGATAAACTTCCACTGTTTCTCTATGTGATGCACTAGAACTGCCGTGGGAAGTGTAACATGCAGTGACAGAGAGCTGCTGTTCATTTAAAGGTTGCAGGTGCTGTATCTGACTCCAGGAAAGCATCATCCTTTCCCTCCTCACTCTGAAGTCTCCTCTTTCATGTTGCTCTTTTTAAAAACAAGATCAGTAGGAAACTGTCATGACAAAGGGACATGGGCACTGCTCACAATTCTGTTCTCCCTTCTGTTTCTGCACATGAGAAGTTTCCTTAATAATGAGCCCAGGGATTGAAAAATGGGGATGTTTCTCTAAAGGAAGTACGAGTTCCTTTCTCAGTGAGGTAGATAAAAGGGATGAAACATTAAAATGTGGTAAAGGAAGTCAAAGAAGAATTTCAGGAACAATAAGCAAAAAGCAACAAAACGTTTCCTCAAACACATGCAGAGCTGGTCTGTAGGACACAGGCAACCAGGATCTGAACAGAGCACTCAGACCATAAGGTTTCATTGAGGAAATGAGGCTAACTCTTTGTGCCTCTTTGTCATTGGAGTTGCTGGAGATGGGTCTGTGCTGGTCTCTTTCTTCACAGGGGTCTTTGAGAATTTAATTTGTACTGAGGCATCAGGAAGATGTGTTGTGGAACAAATGGAATGGCTGCTGAGAGACCTTCAGCACCAGTAACTAGTAGAAACAACATAATTTTCCTCTTAAAGGCAGATTTTTTAACTTCTGTATTAAGGACAAAAGACAACACACAGTTGAGTAAGAAACTATTCTTCCCAGCTAGATTTCTGGGATAGAATTTGATTTTAGTCTCTTGTGCCTGTTTTATTCCAGAGAAGGCATTAACCAAGACCTGCTACACCTCCCACCCTGCATCACTGAGCAGTTCATCGAGCTGCTCTCTCAGTACAGCCCTGACCAGGTTTTGGAGACGCTCAAAGTTCTGGAATACTGCAGACTGGAGGAAACCATCCAGGTAGGAAAGAGATGTGTGACAACAAGGGCCATGGGATGCATTCAAATCAGCTTCTACCCCTTTAAACTGCTGTAAAGGTACTTTAACTTGGGCTTGGACTAGTTCCTGAATGCTCTTCCAATCTGTTTCTAGCACTCTGTCCCTCTGAGCTGCTAAACTGCTCTTCTGCAGCACAGTGGGATATATTTAATAGACTAACACTGTGTTGGGTCTCAGGGCTAATAAGAAAGGGCCGGTAGTGCTCTGAAGCTGCTGAGAAACTGCAGAATAGAGGGTGGCTGTATTGCTGCTAATTAATCATGTTGAGGGTATATAAAATCACGGGCCTGGGGTTTTTGGAAAGCAATGCTGCCAAAATCTGCCTTGTGCTGGGAAAGCAACTGTTCCTTCTCTGTGTGGAAATTGTACCAGTAATTTTTGAGCGCTGGTAGTGGCAATAGTGCAAGCTCAGAAATGAAAGCAGATGCAGGAGAGCTACTCAGCCTGGGTAAGGTGCCTGTAAGCACAGGCACTTCCAGCCCTGGCCATCTGCATGGCATTGTAAACAAACATTGGCAGCTTTCTTCAGACAGACATTTACCTTTTTTTTTCCCTTTCAACTCAGATAACCCAAAAACATCAGCTCCATGAAGCTTCTTCGTATTTGCTAGAGAAGAAGGGAGATATCCATGGTGCCTTTTTGGTTATGCTTGAGGTACAGTACTCCCAAATCCTGAATGTGGCATTGTTGCTATGCCATGGCATCAGTGTGGTGGCCTGTGCTCAGGTTGGATGTTGTCCTTGTTCCTC
The DNA here is from genome assembly GCF_049639895.1 of Pseudopodoces humilis. Lineage (NCBI taxonomy): Eukaryota > Metazoa > Chordata > Aves > Passeriformes > Paridae > Pseudopodoces > Pseudopodoces humilis. The sequence goes on along the minus strand of NC_142210.1, from coordinate 5,715,628 downwards.
AATTTGTTTCCTACTAGAATCCATGGAAGCATTTGCCTTCTGTCAAATACCAATAAATTGAGGTGTCTGCATACTCAGAACATCAGTATATTTTTCTGACAAGTCCTCAAATATTTAGAAAATAATAAATGCTGAAATTCGTTTTTCATAGCCAAAATCATCTTTCACCTCCTGCTTTCCTTTCCATATTTGGAAAGATATTTATGCCTTGTTAGTCGTGCTGGGGAGGAAAATGGGGGTGAGCCTGTGTAACCACACCTTTGACAAATGTTTCTGTCAGGATTCTTGGGAGTAAACTCCCAAGCTGACTATTCTGTGTCCTCTCTTTTGTTTCAGCGATTGCAGAGCAAGTTGCTGTTGCTTACTCAAGATGATGGAAGTAAGACTTACTGAGTTAAATTCTATTTTCCATTAAAAACAGATAAACACAAAACTGTGATGTGCTTGTGTCTGCCACCTGGTATAATGAGATTGTTTCAGGTTTCTAGGCATGGTAGTGACACTCTTCATTTGGTAGTTATTTGGATGACACTCCCTCACTCTGGTGTTTTGATCTTGGTAGAGGCCTCAAACACCATGAGGGATAGTTTGCATGTGTGTGGTCAGCTGCCTTGTCAGCTTTTCCCGTTGGGAACAGTCCTCTCACTGGCTTACCAAACACATTTCCCATGTCAGAATCCATTCAAACTCATTGCTGAGCTTCAGCTGGCATTATATGGGGAACAGTGATGGGAGACAGCTTTTTTGAAAGCAAATTTCTCAGATAAATAAGAATGTTCTGCCCACAGAAAATGAGTGTATGCACAGATGTGCTGTTCACTAGCCCAAGGACTCATGGGCACCTAATTAAATGCAGTTGTTGTTACTTAATTTGTTCTGTTAGTTGTTACTTAATTTGTTCTGTTAGTTGTTACTTAATTTATTCTAAACCACTGCTAAGATCTTCCTTATTTGATTAAATGAAATGTTTTATTGCCCAATTTATTGTGCTATTCAGGAAAAGTGCCAAAAATCAAAACTTTTCTTAATAATGTAGTTGCTGACAGTAGTGGACAGACTTAGATGAAGAGCATGATTTTATTTTGCAGGAGGATTGATAGTTAACTTATCTAATGAGTGTTAACTTGTCTAATAGTTTTTATAATTGTAATTTGCTTTTTCCCCCTGACACTTAGGCTCAGTTGAACCGTCCTTGCTAGAAAACATTGAAGATACTTTAATGAAAACAATTGCTCTTTGCCAGAGGAATTCACATAGTTTAGACCAGCAACAGCGAGAGGTAAGGTAGTCAAAAATGTGTCACCAGAATCAACCAAGGCCTCTGTGTCTCCTGAAGCTTTGCCTCATATGGCTCTTGCTCTCCCCATCCACTGGATACTGCTATGTCCAGGCAGTCACCATGTGGCTCTCCTTGTGTTCTCCCTGTGCTGCTTCAGGGTTTGGAGACACAAGAGTGAAATCCTCACTTGTGAGGTTGAAGCACAAAGCAAAGTTCAGGTCAGAGGGAGGAAGGGATGAGGCCACGGCCTTTCCCCTTTTCCAGCTCTGGACAGAAGTTGGGCACAAATGTCAGTCAGATGCTGCAGAGGCACTGTGAGCTCTGAGCCAGCTTCCTGGTGGCACAAAGCTGCTGTTGTTGTCACTGTGGCTGCAGAGCTATTCACAGCCCCTGAGCTGAGTGTCAGCCTGGGCTCTGAGAGGGGAGGCAAATGCAGCTGCCTTGAGCTCTTGTACAGGGAGCTGGCTTTGCCCATCTCCTCAGACTGAGGTTGTGTTTCCCTTTTGCCCATGTCAGTGACACAAAGGCATCTTTAGTCCTAAGATTCTGCATAATCTATGTAATTTCTGAATTCAGAACAGAGAATGTTGTTTCCATGTCTGAGGAGGTGATATGGTTGGAAGTCAAGAATTCTAATTTCTTCACAAGCACTGCCCAGTGTGAGAGGTGACCTGCTCCATTTCTTCCCTACAATGGTGTCATTGTACAACAGATAGGAAGAGAATTTAGATGTCTCTTTCCACTTGGGATCCATTTACTGTGCTACCCACTCTGAGCTCTCACTCTGTGGGAGTTTGCCTCTCACATGGGGAGACTGAATGGAGCAAGTGAAGCAAACACAGATTGTTGTCACAATTCTAGTAAAGTGCTTTTCTCTGAGGTTACTTTATCCTGTTTCAGCTCTGTCCCACAGCAGTTATCAGAAATGCAGTTCTGTTCTCAGAATGTGGAAGTGAGTCTTAGCCAGTGACCTCTGATGTTGCTCACAGCTCATTTTTAGCACTACCCTGTTCTTACTGGTTCTTTCCTCACATTCCATGATTCCAGGCCCTCTGGTTTCCCCTGCTTGAGGCCATGATGTCCCCACAGAAATCCTCTGGTTCATCACAGTGTCCATTCTCTGAATGTGAGTACTTTGGCATTTGTGACTCCAAAGAGTAAAAATTGTGTGCTGTCTCTCCTCTGATGAATGAATAGAAGTTTTGTTACTCCATTCCTAAATATTCTGCTCCCTGATTGGCAGGGAGCTCAGCTTGGGTGTGTGGTCTGCAGCTGTTGGGTAGATAGGGTTTTTTTCATTTACTTAATTTTGTCCTGTGTGGAAGAGGAAGCCTACCATAGGCTTTGCTAATACGTTGGTTGCATTAAGGATGGTCTCTGAAGTAGCCAAGGTGCACAATGTGTGTACAAGGGCTCTGTAGGTTGTAGTCAGCACTTGGGGAACTCCTGACTTAATACACAGTCATTGTGCATGCCCAGTCCTTTTGTGCACCTCTGCCTGCACCTGTCTACCATGGATAAAATCAGTGGGACTTGAATACACCAGCTAAATTCTCTACTCCACTTCTGAGCCAGCAGCACACCTTGAACAGCAGCCTCCCTTTGTGGGAGAGATAAGAGTAGCTAAAAAGGGGCTTAGATGCATTGGTTTTGGCAGTCCCCAGCACAGGAAGGATGTGGAGCTGAGGGAGCAAGCCCAGAGGAAGGCACCAAGGTGACCAGGGAGATGGAGAAGCTCTGCTATGAGGAAAGGCTGAGGGAGTTGGGTTAGATGGGATATTGGGAAGAAATTGTTCCCTGTGAGAGAGGTGGGGCCCTGGCACAGATTGCCCAGAGAAGCCTGTGGCTGCCTCATCCCTGGGGGTGTCCAAGGCAAGGTTGGATGAGGCTTGGAGCAACCTGAGGTAGTGGAAGGTGTCCCTGCCCATGGCAGGGGGTGGGACTGGATGAGCTTTGAGGTCCTTTCCAATCCAAACTACTCTTGGATTCTCTGAATAATGTCTTTTGCTCCATCCCAGACCCATGCTGAGGATCTAGGAACAAGTTTCATGCAAATGTCAGTGCTGGAAAGTTTTAGAGTCTGTGGCCATAATGCAGATAAGGATACAAACTGGGATTTGGTAGCAACAGAAAAAGTGAATGGTGGTGTTACCAACTAAGTGAAAAAGTGGGTGTTTACTGCAGGGGATGTGGAAGGGTATACAGAGGTACTGTGGGATCAAAACCTTGTAACACCCTTCATACTGCAAAGAGCTGTGTGCTTAGTGCAGTATATGCAGGAGGAAGAACATAAAAGGTATTTCCAAACCAGAAAACATGACCTGAAATGAAACTTCTCTGTCTGTAAGACTGAACCTCTCTTTACTCCTGGAATCCTAATGAACTGTTGTGGCTGTTGTTTGACATTCCAGCTTTGAAGAGTTTGACAATGCAAGTGCTGAACAACATGGCTGCATTTATTGCTCTTCCCTCAATCCTGCAGAGGATTCTCCAGGTGCGTTCCTGAAGAGAAGGAAGTTTCACCAAGCTGTGCCACTGGGTTATTGGGAAAAGGTATTCCCAGGTCACTGGAGATCAGATCAGCTGATTGTCTGTTCAGTGTTTCAGTAGAAGTTCTGTTGGTGGAACATAAGGTGTAGAAGCTGATAGAATTATCTAGGGAGATATGTGGGAGAACACAGACCTGTGAGAAGGTAATTGAAGTAATTCCTGCAAACCAAATAAAATTGTACCTCAAAGGTTGCAGTTACTTGAAACTGAAACTTGACAGGTTTAAGGGTAAAGCCACAATGAATTTCCCAAAACTTGGCACTGAATTTGTTGAAAGCCTTTTAGTTAAGGCTCTAGGATGGACAGTTGTGGAGACGCTACCCAGAGTGTATAGGCTTTGCAGAAAGATCACGATGGGGCCCAAAATACTATTGATGGTGCAATACTATTTTAGAGATGCAATTAGTGAGTAGCAAACTTGCAGAAGAGCTGATTTTAGGCAGGACCTTGGGTTGAGTGATCACAGGCAACTGTAATTTGTTAATTTGCAAAACAGATGAAAGCTGATGTTGGGATTTAATAATAAGCCTTCAGAAATACAGAAAAGGAATTAGAACTGTCTATGTTGCGGAGTGGAATGATTGAAGGGTTGAGACAGTGTTGAAACATTGTGCAGGGTTTCTGTTCCAGGTGAGAGAGGAGAAGGGCTTACAGAATGAACACACACCTGTAGCAACCTCTTGGTTTGATCTTAATATTATGCTCAGTCTTGGATTTTGAACAAACTCTTAAGATAGCAAAGCATGTTGCATGAGAGTGGATAATAAGTGTGTTCAGATGAAATGTGGTTTTATCAAAGGAAGTGTCAAGCAAACCTAATGGCTCTTCAATAACTTATTTAGTCTACTTTTAGCTGAGGTTTTGGTATAATTTCCTGTTGGGCTTTGTTTGATGTTTAATGTAGGCAGGAAAGGAGGGAGAAGCTGTGAGTGAATGGGAGGTTGCCAGGGAAGGGAGGCTTCCCTGGGTTGTGCTGAGAACTGTCAGGATGGGGTAGGAGTCAAAGCAGTGACCACTGCAGATAACATAGCTGAGAGGTGTGACAGTGTGGAGGAAGATCTGTTCTCCTTTGGGATGAAGGGAGAGTCTTGTTGATGGCAATCTTCACATATTTAATTCTATTTCTGTTCTGATGGACTCTTTTAGCAACAATAGAAAATCCTTTTCCAGGGGCTGGCACTGATGTCCTGGAGGCAGCAGAGGAGTGAAATGTCTTGGTCTGTTGTAGAGGGACGGGGTCGGTGTGATGGCTCTGCAGAGGAGGCTGAGGGAATGCTTCATCAGGTGAAGTGCTTTACTGAGGACAGAAATGGGTCAGGCATCACTGAGAGCAGCATGTGCAGCTCTGGTCACTGGGTTTGGAGGCAGGGGGGAACTGCTCCTGCTCATTCCACCTCCCTGGTCAGCCTGACAAATTTAGTCTGACTAAAGAGAGTTTTGGAAAGACAGATTTTTGAACAACTAGAGCAAAAAATAATGACTTCTTGAAGTGCAGAGAAAAGGACTGAATTACAGGTAAAGAGCATTAGTATCAGAAGTTCATAAAATGGGGCAGTAATTGGTACCTTGTTGCTGAAAAAGACGTGTAGGAAAAATAACATCATAAAGATCAAGAGAAGATCCTATGGAAGGGAAGGTGATGTTGATATACAGGATCTCTAAGTTGACTTTGCCTCTTAACACTTACCCTCTGTAGCTTTCACTCATGCCCGTGTATTTGCAAACTCCTGAGGTGTGTGGTGTGATGTGACCTGGATTGTTTGTGGGCAGCAGAGAGGGTGTGAGCCCCTTGCTGCATCCTGAGTATCCTCTGACAGATGCCAAGAGCTCACCTGTGTCCTTCAGAAATTGCTGGCTCTTTTCACCTCTGAAGATTTTCACCTCTGAAGCTCACTTAAGCCTCTCCCAACTTCTTATCCTCCTCATTAGGAGATGGGCTCTTCTCCTGAATGCTTGCCTGTGCTGTGTCTCACCAGTCTGCTGCCTTCAGTGCTTGGCACCTCCTCTGTCCTTTGTTACAAGACAAACCCTTCATTGAATCCTGTGCTCTTGTCCTTAACCCCCACATTTCCATTCACTCTGCCTTCACACCAACCTTTTTTCCTGGGTTGCTGGCACTGCCCTGCTCCAGTTTACTGTTGCCTGTGGGTTTGTGGCTGTGTTTTGTTAAACTTTTGCTCCAGGGCTTGCAGAGAGTGCCTGTGGGAGGTTTCTGTAAAGTTTATTTGAATGCACAGCTTGGCCCTTGGGAGAACTTTGCTTTGAATCTGGCTGGGAAGCTGGTGTTGGGATGGTGATGAGCAGGTCTTACTCTGTGGCCTTGTCATGAGTGCCCAGCTCAAATGTTCAGGGACTCTGAACCCTGGCCCTGCTGGGGATCAGGAAGAAAACTTCCTTAGAGCTAAGCAGCAGAGAGCATTGGATTTTTTTGCCTTCTAGTCATCTGCTTCCTTGGGTTATCTGGGAATGCCATTTAAGTGCCCTGCAGGGAAGAAACACAACATGGCAGGCACAGGTGGTGCTTTCCCAGACAGGCAGATCCCTGTGTTGTTAGCCCTGACTAGGTGTTCCTTTTGCAGAGCTGTGTAGTTGCTCTTTGAAGCCATGCAAAATTCCAAACCCTGGTGCCAAACCCTCCTGTCTTGGCTCTGAGCTCTCTGCAGGGCACTTAGATGTGTTACTGATGTGCCACCTTAACTGTGACCACAAGGAAATATTGAAACCAGCCTTTCTGGGCCCTGGAGTGCACACAGCCTTTCCCAAGCCCTCCAAATATTTTGGTGAAATGCAGAATTACAAGTGGTGCTTGTCTGACAGGGCCCTCAAATGCTGTTCCAGCAGAGCTCAAAGCTTGTGATAGAGTGTAGATATGCTGGAGGTGCGGCTGAGAGGTGGCACAGCTGCCCAGGAATTCACTGGGAGTTTTGTTGGAAGGTGGGTAACATCAGTCAACTGAGGTAGATTATCTTGCCTTTTCTGAAAAGGAATTAAAGTATTCCAATTTTAGCTGACTGGTTTTCTTCCTCTTCTGGGCTTAACTGCTTAGAGATTATACCTTATGCATATGTTAACTTTGCAACCAAAGTGTTTGGCCAAAGGGCACCTTGCAAGGGCTGGGGCCAGACCTGCAGCTTTCCCAGAGAACAAGCAGGCTTCTGGCACCTGCCTGTCCCAGCAGCTGGGCTCAGCATTATCTAACCAAAGTCATGTGAAATAACAATTGAGAGATTTGCTGCTGCTCATCCTTTATAGTGTTGGGGAGTTACTTATTAACTGGGAAGTCTGAACTAACCGTATTAGAGATACCAGAGGAATCCTCTTGAGCATTAAGAAAAATTCCATGTTATTAAAGATGTGAGTGCTCTCTGAAGAGGGCTGAGGTTGAGTGTTAATTCCCTTACAAAGCTGTAATCCTTCATGAATGTTTTGTAAGCAGATGCAGCTGATGCCTCCTACAAAATGGAGAACTGAAGAAACCAGAAATGTAAAAGCTACTTGTAGGGACCCCAAAGAGGGGAAGAAAGGATTCTCTAAAAACTGTTACAGAGTGGAAGCAGAAAGATCCACAAAGCTTCTCCTTATATTCTTTCCAGTCCCGCTTAGGGCTTTGGTTGTTTTCTTCCTAGTCTGGGAGATGAGCACTAGGATTAGCTGTGTGTGGAGTGGTTGCTCTGGCCCCTTGCAGAGGGGAGAAGCTGAAGTGAAGGTGTTTGCAGAGTGCATTTATCAGCACTGGTAGCAGAGCAAGTGCTATTTCCTGGACCCAGGAAGAAATGGGAAATGGGAGAGGCAGAACTGGCTGAAAGGGCTGCGTGAGCACCTCTGGGCTGTGTGTGGATCCTTGCCAGCTCTTTCCCATCTGTTTGTTGGTGGCAGCCCTGGGCAGCCCGTTTGGCTCTGGCTCCTTGTGCTGATGCCACATTCCCAGGGCAGCACCAGCCTGGGAGCAGCTGCTGGGATCTGTTCCTGGTTGGTGCAGTGCCTGTGTTACTGCATGGGAAGGCACATCCGTGTCTGGAGTATGCCTGAATTCCAAACCGAGACCAATTTTATAAGGTGGAATTAATGAAAGATATTTCTCCATGAAACTAACTGATCCCACATGGCTTTTGTGTCTGGAAATTTTTTGGGGTCTGAAGCTGCAATATTAACTGTCTGGAGAAGTGACCTGGGAGCTGTGGGTGTGATGCTGGAGGCAGGCAGGCAGCTCCAGCCCATCCCATTGGGTGACTCCCACAGGGAATGGCCATGGACTCACTGCTGGCACTGGGCTGCCAGGCTCAGGGTGAGACTTGGCCAGACCATGGGCCTCCTCTGTAAAGAAGAAAAAGTCCATTTTCTTCCCAGCTGCTGTTATTTTTAGAGATCAAGCATGACTTGAGGAAGAGACAGCAACTGAAAGCCCTCAGACTTGTGTTCTCCCTCTGCAAAGCTGGACGTGGGTCTTTATTCTTCTCTCTTCTTCACATCTCCTCTTCCTCCACTCTGTGTCCAGACAGGAAACCAGTGGCTTTGAAAATCTCCACTTGCAGCTTAGGAAGTTTGAGGTGCCATATGGAAATTGTGGGATTGGGACAGTTTGTGAGTGACCTGTTGGCCGTGTACTTGAGGGCTTCAGAAGGAGAGATGCTGGCTGCCTGCCCAACTGCTCTGTGCTCTGGATCACATTCCTGCTGTCTGGAAATCCCAGTTGCCTTCATAATCCCTTCAGTGACTCAGTGCAATGCCCTTCCTGTGCTGTGCTGCTAAATGGTGCAGGAAGAAGGGAACCATGGAGTGTTCAGGCTGTGCTGTTTACCTGGCAGAAAAGGAGCCTGTGCAGCACATCCAGCTCTTCATGCTTCATCCAGCATGCTTCAAATCCTGGTTTTGACTCAGTGCTGTTACTCAGGGCTGCTTTTATTTAGGTTTGAACATTGGATTTCTGCCTGTAAAACTGCCCACGAGGGCTGTTGTTCAAGAGTTCCTTGACTTGCTTTCTGTAGCTTTGGTAATCTCTCAGGGTGTCGTGCAGTGTAGCCTCCATGCTGCTTTAGTTATCTTTGTCAGCTGGCTTTGTCACTCTCAATTCTTCTTGCCCAGTCCCAGCATGGAATCAGCCTTGCTCTTACTCCTTCTCTCATTCATCTTATCCAGAACTTGTTTATCCCATTCCTGTTCCTTTATCCATTGTGTCCCCACCATTTTTCTGCTCTCTGGGTTAGTTGACTTTTCACATCTTGCTGGTCTGTTTTTGCCAATTCAATTCAATTTTGCTGCCCTTTCCACCCTTCTCTCAGCTTCCTGATGCTTCAGAGGGTGCCAGGATGGATGTGCAGGGCTGTTTGGGCTGGAGCAGGCTGGAGGAAGGGGGACATGTACAGATTGATGAGCTGTACCACAGCCCTGTGCTTGTGCTGCTGGAACATGGCAATAGAGCTGCTCAGGGCATGTGAAAATCAGCCCTGCAGCACCAGGAGAGCCCCTGGGCCCTGTTCCCCCTGCCAGCTGGGCTGTGGGCTTAGCAATGACTGGGGTGTGCTCTTCCAGCCTGCAGATGAGGGTCTGGGATGAGCCTGGGGATGAGGCACTACTGGCTGGACAAGAGCACAGGGCAGTGGCAGGGCTGAGAGCTGGCTGGCCATGCTGTTCCCTTCAGTATTCCTCAAATGTACTCTCCAGTCACCTCCTGCAGCTCCTGAATGGAGTTTCCAGTTTTGACCCAGGCACACTAATTTATACTGATGTTGTTATCTACTGAGTTTTGCTAATTACTGATTTTTCCCACCACTATGTGGGATTATTCTGCTGTCCCTGTGCGTGTGCAGCATATTTAACTCCACAGTTGTAGCTTCCATTTGCAGTTCCATTCCAGAGGAAAAAAAAGACCTAAAAAGTATCAGAATTGTCATATCCTGTGATTCAACTGCAGCTTTGCATTTCTTCATACAGGATCCAGTTTATGGAAAAGGGAAACTTGGAGAAATTCAAGGGCTTGTTCTGGGAATGCTCGACACTTTTAACTATGAACAAGTAAGTTGCCTGTTTCTGTTCTGTCCACTGCTGCATGCAGCATTATTTTAGCTGCCTGGCCTACTGCTCTCTCTCATTTCTGTCTGCAGGACAAAGTCAACAGACATGTGAATGATTTCTGTGTGATTGGGGGATGGGAAGGGTGTTTGGTTTGCTCACAGATTGCAAGTGAAGGGATTGACAGGTACATGGTGAACACCTCTGCAGCTCAGTTCTGTGTTAAATGTACCAGAAGGATAAACATCTGCTTTTTCTCCAGCTCATCCTGCAGTTAGGGATTCAAAGGCACAAATCTGATGTTTTGTCTTTATATGCAGTTTTAAATAACAGATTTTTAAATTAGGCTGGTTTTACACATCCAAGTGATAATGCTGCACTTCCTTTGTGACCTAGTGAGATTTCCTCTTAGTCCAGTCCCAAATCCCAGGCAGTCTCCACACTTCAGCAGTTTTCTGAAACTCCTTTCTCCCTAAACAAGATGCACAGTGTTCCTCCAAGCCCCTCTCCCCCATCATGAGGCAGTGCCATCCCAGCTGCTGCTCAGGGCAGGCTGCCAGGCACCAGCAGCCAATGCAGAGACACAATGGGAAATAGCTTTGTTGTGGAGGCTGAACACCAGGAGCTTTTATCTGTGTTTGGGTTCTTGCAGAAGGTCTGGGCAGCTCCTGCCCCCTGTCCCTGCCTGGCAGCTCTGAGACAGGCTGTGTCCCCAGATGGGATCCTCTGGTGCAGCCTTTTGCAGCTGCTGCTGATGGATCAGGGAGCAGAGCCCCTGTGCCTGAGAGAAACTGGATACTGGAAACTCAGGGTGGTTCTTTGGGCTCTTTGAAAATGAGCATCTATTGGGAAGGACAAGCAGATGAGCAGTTGAGTGGATTTTTTAAAGACTTTAATTGCCATAGTGCATTTGAGCTTTGATTTTTATTAGCATGTTTCCCTTAACCTGGGGATATAAGCAGTATAAGCTTGCCAGGTAGAAGGGAAAAAAAAGGAGGTTTGATGTGGAAGATGACAAGATGAGCCTGCCATGCCTCTCTTACTGCTCTTGGGCAAAAGCCAATACAGGACTCATCTATTTGAGAGTGCAGAGGAATTGCTCCATTAACATGTGATGAAAAGATACATGTTTTGAGGTCAGTGGATAGAAAGTATAGGAGGAGAAGGGATTTTATTTGGTTGTTTCTGCTCTTAGTGAGCTGCTAAGCTGCTAGTTCTGAAGAACTGCTTGGCAGGGAGTTTCTGCAGTCTGGAGGTGACAAGACTGACCTACTCTGTGTGTTGACTTCCCCACAGACCCTTCTAGAGACAACCACGAGCCTTTTAAACCACGATCTTCACTGGTCCCTATGTAACCTGAGAGCCTCTGTCACCAGAGGCCTTACCCCAAAGCAGGATTACTGCTGCATCTGTCTCCAGCAGTACAAAAGAAGGCAAGAAACTGCTGATGAAATCATTGTTTTCAGGTAAAGTTAAGAGGTGGGGTTGCAGCTTCGATCATGTTAATAGTTTTAAGAGGGGAAACAAATCTACTGGTTGACTTGCTGGAGTAATGATCTGTATTCCAGGGAGCACATCTCCCTGCTGCCTTGCACTGTGAGAGGGCTGGCTAATCACACCCATCAGAGCCTGCTTTGCATGCAGCCAGCTCTGCTGGCTGGGAGTAATCGCCTCCCAGTTCAGGAGCTGGCTGTCAGTTTTCTGTCCCCTCTCCCAGCAGTGTGCTTTGGGCACTGCAACACCTGGGCTCATTTGTGTATTTGTACATCTTGGATTTGCCACAGCCCTGGCATCTCCCATGTACTGTCTGTGCCCAGGTGTCTGTAAAATGAGGTGAAATCGTTGTTACCTTGGTGTTACAGTCTGTAGCAGTATCAGCAAATGGGCACCAAGTGTTGATTCTGTGAGTCTGGAAATCAACAGGAGGGTGAGGATACATTGCTGATCTGCTGATTCCCAGATACAGCCCCTTCCCCTCCACCGTGCAGAGCTCAGGAGGTGCTGCCCTGCCTCCCAGCACTGACTTCTCTCTCCCCAGCTGTGGCCATTTGTACCACTCACTGTGCCTGCTGAGCAAGGAGTGTGGGGTGGTCAACAAGGGCCTCATGAGGTGGATGTGCTACAAATGCAACTCAAGCAACAAGGGAGGGAAGCTGAGTGAGAACTTCTCAGAGCTGAAAAAAGGGACTGCAGCATCCCTGGCACAGGTAGGTTTTGTGAGATGGTTTCTTGTCAGGTAAACTTTCATCATCACTTCGTTCTCTGTCTGTCTGTGCTTCCAGACAAGACTCTGATCAGTTCCTGTCACATTCTGAGCAGCTAATTGGTCACTTTTCTGAATGTCTGTTTATTTTGGTGGGAGTACAACTCTGGAAGTCATGGAAATTTGTTCATCCAGAAAGTCTAGGAGCTTGTGTAAGGGGCAGCTGGATGCTTGCAGCTGCTTGTGTGGACAATTCCTGTCAAATTATTTTTAGGTATGTTTTGTATAAAACTTAGATTGAAAGCTGACACATTCCTTGTGACTGGATTGTGGAGCCTCTGTTCCACCTTCCTAGCAGATAATCTGGCTCTGGATAAAAGGTCTGGGATTGATTTGACTCATTAAGTGCTTGCACAGTATTTTAAGAAGCTTGAGTGTAACCAAGATTGATGCAGCTGGATTTGGGTAAGAGAACAGAGAATTAATTTCTATTTATTGTCAGTATTTGTGCACTCAAGTTTCATCATCACTAATTGAAACTGGAGTACAGCCTCAAATATGCGTGGAGCTGTCTTTTCCCTGGGCTGGTGCTGTGGATGGTAAGCCCCCGTGGCAGGTGGTTTGTTGGGTTGTCTTAAGGTGTGTTGCATTTGGGCAGCTGAGCTCTGCTGCTCCATGTTCCAGTGGCCCCTGGGTGAGGATTTGTTCCAAACTGCCTTGGGGTACTTTGTGCATTTGTCACCGTAGGGATGTGCACAGAGCAGCATTTTCACTCCTGGAGTCAGAATAATTCAATCTTGGAGTATGTTTTTATAGTAGTACTTTGGTTTTGTTCTAGCAGATGATTTCAATTGCTGCCAAACCCGTCCCAGTCAAAAGCTGGCTAAGGGCCTTGGTCAGCTGCTGCACTCACAGGAGAGGCTTCCTGCTTGAGGGAGATGTGGGGAAAGGGAATCTTGCAGGCCTGTGTGGAGCACCCTGCAGTCTCTACAGTCAAGGCTGTGTTACTCTTTGATTAGGTGACAGCAGCAAAGCTTTCCCAGGAGCTTGGAAATCGAGCGTGGTCCAACCAGGCTGAGCAGTGTGTGTGTCCTGTCCTGCTGCAGTGGGATGTGGGCAATGCATCTGAGGCTGGGAAGGTTCAGCAGCCCCACATCTCACCCTCTGCACTCCTGCCCCAAAGGAGTGGGCGTAAAGGGGAGTGACTGGCTGGGGTGTAGCTTAAAAACTAAAGGCAGAATTAAGTACTAAAACTTTATTCAGCATTCAAGTGCCTGACACTTGATTCCAATGCTTTGTAAACTGGGTTATCCCTGGGTTACTCTTGGGCAGTCAGTTAGGGAGCCCCTGTGGCTCCTCTCTGACATCAGCCTGACTTACCCTGTAGAGAAAGAAGGGGAAAATGTTCCACATGCCATGGCAGTGATTGGAGTAAGGAGGAGAAGGTGCTTCCTTCTATTTAACTGATGAAGCTCAAGGGCTGGCTGGGACTCAGGGCCTAAAGGGAGATGTGGAGAGACTGGATGGGGAAGGTTTACAGCATGGATCATCTAGTGCTAGCTAGAAAGTGTCCATCCCAGGCCATCCCAGTGCAGGATGGTGCCCTGCTGCTTCTCTGCTGCTGTCACGCGCTCTTGGCAGGGAAGTCACGGCATCCTGTGCTCCATACATACAGCCCGGCCCTGGGCTGGGTTCAGCAGAGCCCCAGCACTGCTCAGGCCCCCAGCTCCTCCTCGCTGTGTCCCAGATCCTCTCCAAGTCTGTGATGTTCCTCACATATCAAAATTACAATATTTAAGTGTTGTACTCACATGTGATCAAACTGTTGCACAGTCACATCTTAAAAAAGCTGAGTATATTTAGACTTGTCAGTAGACTGGAGAATCTCCAGCTCCTGCAGGAAATTCGTTTGCTGAACAATCACTGCTCAACAGTGTTTATTAACCCTGGGGAGGGGTAACAATTCCTCTGGCCCTGCGTGGGCTGTTACAGAGTGGACTTTCTGTGCTGGGGCAATGCTGGGATTGCCAACTGGGGGAGATGGCGCTTCTCTGTGTCCTCTCTTGACTCTGTTAGCCCTGGTCAGACCCAGAGCTCTGGGTTGAACAAGCTACTCTGGCTCCACAGCTGGTGTTCGTGAGCAGGAAATCCTGAGTGAGGTCCTGCTAACAACATTTCCCAGCCCTGCCCTCCTGAGAGTCAGATCTGGGACTTCCAGGCCCTTCTGCACAGAGATCTGCAGAGGGAGGGTGATTGGTTCCAGCCCTGTCCTCCCTTGATCCCAGAGAGCAAACTCCAGAGCTTCTGGACCTCTTCTGCACAGAGATCTGTGGGGAGGGTGTTTCCCTGTAGCCCCTTTGAAGACCCTGAAAGCTTATTCCTCTCTTGGCAAAATCTAATACGGTGATCTTCAGCTGAGGTATTTATTTTCTTAGGAAGCCTTGAATTAGGAGTAGAGTCATACTGAGAAATGCCACTGAGCATCTGGAGTGCATTTCACAGCACTAATTCTGCCCTGCCCAGGCAAAGGCTGTCAGTTTGAATCGTGCAGTGTGGCTGAGATGTGTATGTGAAGCGACAGCCCAACAGACAGTGCTTCCTCTGCCCTGTGCTCTGTGTGTGATGCTGGGGCCATTCCCTGAAACTGGGGAGATGGAGAGATGCCACAAGCCAGCACTGACCCATTATGGGGTCAGTGACAGCACGGATTTAAGTGAAACCTGGCTGAGGGCTTGGCACACTCTGCCCCAGCCAAGGGAGCAGAAAGAAGGGCACAGGGGATTTTCTTTCTTCTGATTCTGCTACCAAAAGTTTGTGCTTTCTGTGTTACCCCTGAGCCTCACTGGCGTCCCAAGGCTAATCCTCTGGGGCTGGATGATCATCTGTCCTGCCCTCCCTACCTTGGAGCATATACCCTAATGAGAGTTAAAAGAAAAGGGAGCTTGTTTTGATGGCCTGTCTCTAATCCGCTTGCAGAGCTGTGTGTTTGTTGTGGTGTGTGGAGCTCACTGAGGCGTGGGGGTGAGGGCTCAGCAGCTGGGCCACTGCCTGCATACCTGCAGGAGAGGCTCCGGGTGACTCAGGCACCGATTCCCAAAACTCGTTTGCCTCATTTCAATGAGAAAATGTTTTCCATTTATTCTGCCAGCCTATTCACTGGAGATCAGGGAGGGAAGAGTCTTGGCTGCTGGGCCATAAGCTCTGCCATGAACCCCTGAGCTGCCATGCTCTGGTTATTCCGTGCCCGAGGAGTTCCGAGCATGCTGTTGTTGGAGCTGTCCAGATGGCAGATATGTTTTATTCAGGAGTTTAATCCTGTCAAGTCACGCCAGGACGGACAATGGACTTGATCCATAGTTAATCCAGTTTGTCAGGCTCTACCTTTGGGCTTTGTCCTGCAGTTTTCCCGTGCCCCTCCCTATGACAGCCTTCCAGAGCCTTGGGAGCAACTCCCACGTGTGAGAGGCTGGGTACCACATCCTTCATGTGACCTTAAAGGTCCCTCTGTACCACGTGCTTTCTGTTGGGCAACAGTGAAGGTTTAGGATGGGTTTTTTCACCTAAACTTACTTTAGAGCTCAACAGATGTTACACTACCTCCATCCATCAGGAGACAGAGCCAGTGTTACTGTTTTCAGGGTAACAGTGACCATCAGTTATGAACTAGTCTTCAGCAATATAAAAAACTTTCAAGGGGTTTGTAACTTTGAAAATATCCAGATGTGATCCCCACCCCCAGTAACACCATAGAGATAATTAGAGTTTTACACAGTTACAAGAATTCTCCTCTGTGGAGAATGTTCCCATGTGCAAATTAACTCAGCAAACATCCAGTCCTTTGGCTTTGGAGATGGATTTCTTCACTTCAGCAGAACACAGGAAATCCATGTGAGGAAGGAACTGGAGACACAGAACATCTCTGATTGCTTGTAATGGAAACAATAGTGATCTAGTAAGAAGAATACTGAGTGCAGGTGTCTTTGTGAGTGGGTAGAGGAGGACTGGCACCAAAGCTAAAACTGCGAACAATACAAATTGAAAAAGACTGATTTTAAAGCCAGAATTACTCTGTAGCAGCTTTTAAATCAAAATTTACTGTTTTCTTGAGCTTCTCATGCTGGAGGAGTTGGGTGAGTTTTGTTGTTTTGTGGGTTTTTTTTGAGAAATATCAGACTGAATTGTAATTGTGTCTCCTGGCTTTCCTTCAGAGCAATCTGCAGCCTGGCAAGAATGCTCCTTCCACTGCCTACAATCCAAAGACTGTGGGGTCTGTGAGATGCTGGCAGAGTGCAGGGACAGCTGATTCCAAACTGCCAGGAGCAGTGAGACCAGGATTACCTGGGGAAGGATCATGGCCTGGTTAAGTGCAAAGATGGCAAAATTGTAATGGGGAATCTCGTCTTGACTTTACCTCTCAGTTTTTCAGAAACTATTCCTACAGTCTGATGAAAATTTCCACCCTTATAATAAAACATTCCAGTCTGGGAGGATGTGTAGAACAGACTCACTGGAATGCAGTGGCAGCTGCTGGGCTGCAGCAACCTGTGGATGTTCCCATAAACTGCAGCAGTCCCCGTTGGCAGTGGTTCTGTAAGCTGAGCTGGTGCCCCACAGCCCAGGGTGTGTCCATCATGATCCAGCACTGCACCAGGGAAGGGCAGGAGGTGCACAGAGGGGCCTGGGAGCAGGGGCATGTCCCAGGCAAAGTGTTCCTTGAGCTGGGCTGGCTCCTTCTGCTGCTGGAAGAGGGATGGCTGTTCCCCTCTGTGATTCCAAGCTGAGAAATAACCAACTGGCCAAGGCTAAGGGTGCAGCTAACTCCTGCCTTTGATGTTCCTCTGAAGGAGGGGAATGAAATAAAGGCAAGCCAAGGCTTTGGCTGTTCGTAGTCCCTTGGTGGGAGGGTAGGAGAGGGACTGTGCCAGTGGTGCTGGCTGTAGCTGAGGGTACAGTAGCTATTCTGGACAGCCCCTTTCAGGAAAGCAGGGGAGTGTCTGCTAAATGCCATCACTGGAAAGCTGCAGTTCCCATGACCCTGTGGCACAGGGAGGGCAACATTGTGTGGTCTGCACATGACATGGGCACAGACAGGTTTGGGCAGCTCCAGCTGAGCTCCTGGGCATGTTCAGAGCCTCCCAGATACACAGCAGTGCCAGGCTGCTCTCAGGGGTCAGGGAGGATGAAGGAGATGGGAAACAGAGGTGTTCCCATGGGTTTTCTGTAAGGTTTGGGGTCACATTACTGATTATCTCCTGCTGCTGGCAGGAGACGTCACTAACCCTTACACCAAGTAGGATTTCTTCCCTCTTCTGTGTGTCTTTTACACAGGACTTGAGGGAGTGGCTGGAGCTGTGTCAGGGCAGGGTTAGGCTGGATATCAGGAAAAGATTCTTCCCCAGAGGGTGGTGGGGCACTGACCAGGCTCCACAGGGAATGGGCATGGCCCCAAGGCTGCCAGAGGTCCAGGAGCATTCAGACAGCACTCTCAGGCATGGGGGGGATTATTGAGGTGTCTGTGCAGAGCCAGGAGTTGAATTTGATGATCCTTGTGGGTCCCTCCAATTTGGGACATTGTGTGATTACCTTCCCTTTCTCTCCCCAACTCCTGCCCTTGAGAGAACACAGCACCTCCTCAGCCTTCTGTGCTTGGCCCTGTGGGACCTGTTCAACAGCCTCTTGGCTCATCTCTAGAAAAAGAATTCTCTGCATGAGGCCTCTGAACTCTCAGATGCAGGTGCTGAGCTCAGCCCAAGCACAGGCCTGTTGGGCATCATTTTTCACATGTAATCCGTGTGCTACCATGCTTCCCTCGGAGCCTGCTGGATGAGAAATGAACACCCTGTCTGCTGGGCCACAGTGTCCAGTGTGGATGTGTGGGGGTTGTGTTTGTCTAATTAACTCTGGGCAGGGTTATTGCTCCTTTGGCTGAAGGCATCAGTAGCAGTCCAAGGGAATATCCCAGCAGTGCCTGGTGTAGGCAGGAGCAGCTACCCCAGAGTGTGAGTGGGAGCACAGGGATGTACCTGTGTGCTTCTCTGTCTAACACAGGGTGCCCTCCTCTCTCCATCACTGCAGTCTCATGTGGCTGCAGCACTGACTCTGTCAGAGCACAAACAGACCTGTGCTCTCCCAGGCCTTGAGTGGGAGGCTTGCTCCTCAAGTTCAGGCAAGTTCAGCTGGAAATAAGAGACATCTGCCTTTCCCCTGGTGCTGCCGAGGAGTGAGAGGTCAGGGCTGTGTGACAGACTGCCTGCTGGGGAGGCTGCTCTGCCCCGGCCACTCGGGGCTGTTGGCTGCCTCCAACGGGGAGCAGGCAGGGCTCACCTGCTGCCAGGCCAGGTGTGTGCTACCACAGGTGAGCTTCTGGAGGCTCTGGGACTGTCTCAGGGCAGCTTTGCCCAAGACCTGCCAGGCTGTTCCCTGTCCCGGAGTCTCACTGGCAGGGCTCTGCAGAGCTTGGCAGCAGCAGCAGAACACTGCTGTTCTCACAGGGACATCCTGAGGTTTCCCTGAAGTTCCTTAACAGCTCAGTAATGTTACTGTCATGGTAGTGACTTTGGGTCTCAGCCTGCCTTGCTCTCTCTTTGGTTGATTGTTCCAGGTTCCTGGGAGCACCCTAAGAACAGCAGGGCCTTTTCTGACAAAAGAGAGGCAGATTTACATTAATTGTCTGGGTTTTCATTAAAGACCTGAATTTGGGTGCCTGTTTGTAAGGCTGATGAGCCATGGTGAAGCAGGGGAGGAAGACCAAGGGTGGGCTTGGTGTCCACTGTCTGTGGGCTCAGCTCTGTAAATGGGAATGTGGAGGGGGTTGTCTTTGTACCTAGGAATCCCAAAACTTTCCCCAGGACTTCCGGCTGAATCTTTGTGTTAAGGGAGCAGCCCCTGGGGCAATGGGGCACTCTGAAGCTCTAACCAATCTTTTGTGGAAGGAATGGCAGCTCTGGGATGGATCTCTTGGCATGACGGTGCCTCTGCTCAAACTGGTGGGTTCTGCTTTGCTTTAAGCACTGGCTGATGATGGAGTTTGTAGCTGTTAAATTGAAGATAATTGCAAGCTTGGGAGGGCTGTGTGGTGACTACCAGAGGGGGTGGAATACGTGCAAGAAAAACATGCAATAGAGATTAGCATTACTGGTGGGATCTAGGAGAGCTGGAAAATGAAAACAGCCTTTTTCCTTCCTCCTGGCCAAGATCCTCAGAAGATTAATTGCCTTTCTGAGGTTCTGTGTCTTGTCTGAGGCCTTTCTGAGAGGGTGTGGGGATATGGCTGGAAATGGGTTGGAGGTGCTGAAGGGTTGATCTCAGAGCTGGCCAGACATGGAGACAGAGGCTGTGATGTGGGGTGAGCCCAGCACCTTCCACTGACACCTGAGTGCTGCTGCTGGACCCCGGGAGCCTCCCGTGGCTCCTGGAGGGAAACATGCCTTTAGTGACACAGTTGAAAAAGGAAAAGGCCTGACAGCAGTTGTTTCCATGACAACAGAAAGAATTGCCTGCAATATTTCAGCTCATCAGCTTGGGAACAGCCTGATTGATAGCTACGTACGCGTGGTAGGGAGAGAGCAGGAGAGGGGAGGCCAATTATATTGCATTTTCCTTGCTCTTGAATGCTTGTGGCCACAGGAAGTGTGGAGGGCAGTTTTTTCTTGCTTTTTGCACTTTCGAAGTGAGGATGACCTGTGTGTCCCTGGGAAGCACTGGTACAACCTGCTGGCTGTGAGTCCCTGACCCTCCCTGTCCCAGGCTCAAAGCCTATGCCAGGTATGCAGGGAATGGGGACATCTGGCTCTCTGACTGGCAAATAGTTGTTTACACTACAGAGAACATCCTGGAGGAGAAGGAGAGAGTTTGACTAATGTTTCCAGCATAAGTGATCTGCGCTCAGGACATTCCTCTCTTCACAGACTAATGATCAAAGGCAAGATGTGCGTGGTTTTTGGAATGGTCTCAGAACTACCCAGGCTTCAGGAAATCCATGGGGACTTCAGTGCATTTCCCATTGCCAGAGAGCTTAAAATCAGTGCAGCTTCAGTCAGTACCCACTGACAGGATTGTAGCATTTTTGTTTAGTAGCCCATGGGAAATGTATTTTGGAGAAGATATTTGAATGTTCCCTTAAAAATAGATCCCCAGAGACAACAGATGCCAGCCTGCTGCTCACGAGGGAGGCTGTTCTCCTGGCTTCTGTTGGGGTTTCTTGATGATGCTTTTGCTTTGCAATATGAACAGAAACATTCAAAATAGAAACACTGTGATGTGATAAATGGAAGAAACCTACAAGAATCTGTGATGCTTTGTCATCTCTCCCTGGGACCTGTAAATGGTGCCATTTACAGTACTTTGAGTGTGTGCAGCCCTCTGCCTTTGTGCTCTTCGTGCAGCTCTGGGCCCTCTCTTTGCTTGCACCTGCAGCTACCCCTCTTTACTGGGGTACACGTGGCCTTGTACCCTACAGCTGGCCACGGGCTTGGGGATGTGGCTGCCACTGATGTGACTCACCTTGCCTCCCCCTTTCTACCCCTCATTTCCCAGCTTTCAGTCTGTACCACCCCACTAGAGGACGAGATGAGACCTCCTGATGCCATTATAGGATTACAGTAGTAGTTAATAGTCATTGTCAGAGTCATGGGGTGGCAGGCACAGACAGCCCCTGTCCCCTGGCAGGGTTCCTGTGCCGCCGTGTCGGGCTGGGCAGGGTTGGGACACGGGAAGGGGCTGGGGGAAGCTGCTGCAGCCGCCTGGGAAGGAGCCTGGAGAGGCTGATTGGCCATAGAGGCCCGTTACTTCTCTTCCCAGCCGGCTGTGAGTGAGTTTTCCCGTGCCTTTTTTCCTTCCTCAGAGGTATCACAGTACCATCAGTCTCTGCCATCAGGGACAGAGCCCAGCAATAACTTGCTGTGGATGCAGGGGTGTAACTGTCCTGTAATTTTTTTTTTCCCCAAACCTGGGGCACACATAGTGGCTTCATGGCAAGGGAAAGATGGCTAAAAAGACCTCCCAAACAAGTTATGGATTAAATGCACCTGGCCCAGGAATTAATTTCTCTGTGTAGGAACTGCCTGCTCTGCGTGGTTTCTGTAACTTTCTTACTCTTTCTCAGATGAGTTCAGAGTCTGTGTTGGATCCTCAGCAAATCCAAGCTTTTGACCAGCTCTGCCGACTGAACCGAGGCACCTCCCGCGTACGTACTCCCTGTTTTCCTTCTGCTTTTAAACTGATGGTGGGCATTTTTCATGTTGCCAAGCCAGACATTGGCACTGGCAAACGAGGGCTCTGGCTTTTCTCTGGTGTTTGGTCTAGTGCTGGCGCTTGGCTGTGGCACACTGCAAGGCAGCCATGCTGGGGAAGTGACTAGCAGGGAAACCATGGGAATGCCTCTGCCTTTGGGGCTGGGTCCATGGGGTGATCCTTTGTGGATTTGTAACTGTGCTCCCCTCTAGACACCGTAGCTCCTGTAGTCACTGGGAACACTCCCTCCTCCTACGACCCTGCTGTCCCAAGGAGAGTGCAGCTCCTGGCCCTGGCATTTCTCTTGTGCCTTCTGCCTCTTTTGGCTTTGGTTGTTGGCAGTTTCAGTTCTTTCTGGGTTTGTTTTTCAATTATGTGACTTCAGAGCAACCTAAAGACCCCAGGAGAGTTGTTCAGTTGAGGACTGGTGACCTGCACGGAGCTCCTTAGGGTCCCTCAATGTCACGCATGCCCTTGGCTTTACCTGGGTTCAGGTTTCTCTCCCTGAAGCAGGGACACAGTGACGCCCTGGGCTCTCTGAACCCTGCAGAACGTTCCCAGAGTGACCAGGGGGGTTTTCCTTGCAGCTGGCTCTCCTGACGGAGCTGGCGCGTGGCGGTGACAAGCACGGGCTGCTCAGTGCTTCCCATGGGGACCCGGCCACCAGCAGCGTCTTCCAGAATGAGAACTTCCAGCTGCACCTGACTCCCCCTCCGCTGGCTGAAGAGTAGTGCTCCTGCCCTGGCCAGGCCAGGGCTGCTCCCAGGACATGGTGCTGGGAAGCCTTCCCACCACAACACAGGATTTTCCCCTGCACCACCTTTCCCAGAACCCGTTATGCTGAGCCTCGCTGGGCACTGGTGGGTTGTAGCTGGGCGATACCCCAACTCTGCTTTGGCAGTCCTGGGGCAGCTGGGACTCTGGGACAAACCCCAGCATGCTGAGGCACAGGAAGGGCTGCCTGTGCTCACCCAGGGGCTCGTGGCAACAGCAGGAACTTTTCCAAGTAACCAAACCAGCTCTGCCCCACTGGAGGAGCCTGTCCTGTGCCCAGCGGCCTGGTGTCCCTGTGCTGGTTCTGTGGCTGGGGGCCACATCTGAGTTCTGTGTTCTGCTAAAAGCAGCTGTTCTGGTAAGGCCTGGCCTGCTGTCTCATGGCAACAGTCATGAGGTCTGAGGGCACAGAATGGGCAAAGCTGGACAAGGCTGAAGAATGCAGGAAATGGCACCTGTGTGAGCAAACTGACCTGCACATGTTCTGCCTACCTATTAAAGAGGCCCTTGGCTGAACTTTCCCGTGTGCCCTGTGCATTTCTGTGGGTGGGGCTGCTGGTAAAAGACACATCTTGTGCCTGTGGATCAAACTTAAACCTCCCCTCTCACCTCGTTGTACCTGTGCTGGGGGTGGGAGGAGTGTGTGTAAAAAAGGTGTCTCAGGCCTGTTAGGGGCTGCAAGGGGTAGAGGGTGTGTGTGATGGGCACTGATGGTCACAGACCCTTTAGCACTTTGCTGTCAGCACCACAGCCCAGTGTTGGTGGGGTTTCTGTGCTGTCACACACACTCCTCTTCCCCGTGCTCACTTTAGCACTGGCACTTGGGTGTTTTGAGGTACCCCTGGGCTCCCAGCTGCTCCCAGAGCACAGCACCAGGTGAGTGTTGCTCTCCCTGCACACAGAACTCCTGTGGTTGATCTGTGCAGAGCTCATATGGAATGGCAGGAATATGGAGCAGCACAGCTGCCTTCAAGGAACACAGAAGCACCAGGTGTTGTGCAGAGCTCACCTGGGCAGTGCCAGTGCCCTGGGGCCTGTGTTCTCACCTCCTGCCCATGAGCAGAACTGCCATGGAATGTGTGCAGCCTGCAGCCACACCTGAGCACAGGTAAGTCAGGGAGCTGAATGTGGCTGCACATCAACTGGGGCAGCTCCATCCAGCTGAGTCACAGCTGGGCCATGAGGCTGCCCACCAGCCCCAGCACTTACCAGGGCCTGCTGTGCTGCCCTGTTTATTCCCTTTGCCAGGCTCTGGGGGTGTGCCAGGGGCTGCCATCTGAAGCTGTGAGCAGCCCTTCCCTTGCTGGAAGTCCCAGAATGCTTCTCTCTAGCACGGAAAGCACACAGGCAGTTAGGACAAGCAGAAGGCCAGTTGTTCAGTATTTTATTCAAGAGGAAATATACACACACCTCTCCCTGGCAGGGGGAGCAGCCAGCCCAGGGCATGGCTGCAACAACACGGCCACACCCGTGTTTGTGCAAAGGAAGGAGCCCCATTTTCCCTGGGAGCGTTCCCGAGCCGGGTGCGAGATGGAGCAGGAGATCCCAGCGGCTGGGCCCTGCCCCGGTGCTCTCCAGCAGCCCCGGCACTCTCCAGAGCGCCGCTGACATTTTCCAGGAACAACAGAAGGAAGAGGCAGCTTATTGTGCTTAAGACATCTGAACAAATCCTGGGTAGGAGACACTTACAGCTTGTGGGTATTGCTAATTACTTACAGTTAAGAAAGAATGGATCCTGATGGGGATAAGGGCCTTGGGGAGTCTCTGCCACCAGCACCCCCGAGGCCACCGCGCTCCCAGCCAGTGCCCAGGCAGGGCTGTGGCTCCTGCTTGCCTGCAAACAAGGTGAGCTGTGCTGGGCAGGGGGGTCCTGCTCACCTTCCCTGCCCTTGGTGCCCCAAGGAGAGCTGGTGAGGAGCTCCCTGCCCTTGGGACAGGCTGTGCTGCCTTGCCTATCCTGCCTGGGAAAGATAAGCCATTCCCAGGGGAGGAAGAGCCTTTCTCTTTCTGAGAGGAAAGCTCAGAGGCAGGGCATGAGAGTGAGCTCGTTCAGCTCTCCACTCAGGTTACAATTGAAAGGTTAAATATGAATAAATGCTTTAGGTTTATACATAATGTGTCCTTCTACCTATGGAATGTGTCTGAATGGTCCAAAGACACCAAAAATGTTTTTAGAAACCATAGTTAGCCAAGAAAGACAATCCCGCCCTTAAAAATGAAATAAATCCTATTTAGTTTTACTACAGCCTTTGTTTAAATGCGCTCAGAAAAACAGAGTGTTTTCAGGTGCCTTGTGAGAATGTATCCGTTCATGCAATGGCCCAAGTTCCTCGTTTCACAAGCATTGCACATTTTTATGTAAGTCATCAAAACTATAAAACTTATTATTTTTGTCTGAAAGTCTTAGTCTAAAAAGTACAGCATTACTTTATATCCACCCATGGAAACTCCTAGACACGCGCATGTGCACAGACACACACTGTTGCCTAAATGTCTTCTAAAGATACTGATTACAAAGTGTATAAAATCGGGAATACATTGTCAGGATACAGTGAGAGATGAGCCATCCTCTACCACAGACTATAACCTAGGATCAGTCACGAACTGTACACGTTTATACAGCCTTGGATTCACCAGGGACTCCTGAAACGCAAACGGCAACTACACAAAGGACGGCAGTAATGCTGCAGGAACACAGGAGTTACTGGCTCCAGCTCTGTGAAACTGGCTGGAATCTGAGCGACATTTCTGTTTCCTTCAAGCAGGGCTGAAACTGAACCTCCTGTGAGACAGCTCCACTACCAGCTGGGTGAGGGACCCCTGCTCCAACCCTGCTCCTGGACTGGGAGCAACAGAGCGGAGCCAAAGCCTTCTCTCTCCACTAGGATGACCTTAGGATGTATTTTAACAAGCTCACATGCCACCGAGCCCGTGGGCCACCTCCCAGGGGCACCTCCATGCTGGCCCCAAGCTGTGCCGACACAGTGGTGTGGCTGGTAAAATTCTTTTTGTTTAAACTTTGTTATTCTTCAGGCAAACGCAGGCCCTGAGGCCATTTGGTCCTGAGTGTCTGGCCAAAGAGCCCAGGAGGAGGCAGAGGCGGAGCCGAGGGCGGGTGTTCGGAGGTAGTCGCTTCTTTTGCCTGTCCTGGTTCTCCCCAGTCCAGTGTGGTATTGGTTAGAGGGCCATACCCCACCTGTGCCTGCTCCCCCTCCTGCCCACCTGCAAAAGCCAGACCCCCTTGCCAAGATCCAGGCAGAGAAAAGGGACCAGCTGGATTCAGGCAACTCATCTTCCTCCAGAGCAAGACCTGCCTTCTCAGGAGATATCAGAGCCTGGCCTACCTCAGCAGCTGCTCGGTGCATAGCCCGGAGAAAAGTTGGAGGCACTTTGTGCATTCTCTAGCCTGCCATTCCAACCTGCTGGAAGCGTGGTGCCGACAGACTCGGAGAAGGGTCGCACCAGCACTAGGGAAGAGGCTGGACAAGGCGCTAGGACAGACAGAGATGGGAGGAGCCTCATGTAGCTGTTTGGGAAAGACTAAGGGCACCTCGGTTTGCTGCTCCAGGTGTGTACCCCCATGTTCTGAGGGACCCCTGCCAACAACCCGACAGGTGGAAACATCTCGAGTGGCGCGTCCTCATGTGAGAAGTTGTGTGTGGGGTAACCCAGACCAACAAAAGGGCCTATTTCTGCTAGAAAAGTCTTAAGATTTGTCACTACCTTGCGTGCAGACGTGGGAGAGCTGATCAGGCTGAGAACGTGTTAAAATTGCTCAGGCTGCTGCTAGTTCACCATATGTAAGTCCTGTGACCGCGCTCCCATGACAGGAATCTGAAATATCAAGTGCACTGGAAAAAAGGGATTGTCAGAAAAAACAGAAAATAGAAATACTACAAAAGCAACATTACTGAGAAGGAAGTGGACTGAGCCGATGCCAACTTGCGTGGTCACACAGTGGTTTCTATAGTCTCAATCACTTCCATCTCACACTGCGAGGGCGACAGGAGCGGGCATTCGTCCGGCTCCCAGCTGCTATCGGGGCTGTAATCCTCCTCTGAGCTCAGCTCGGCCACCCCCTCCGTGTCCTCGTCACACGACTCCATGTAGTGAACCCCCACCGCATTGATGCCGGAGTCCTCAGAGCTGGAGGGGGATGAGCAGTGCTCTGTTTTTGGCGTATTGCTCTCCTTTGTGATTAAGGCATTGCGGACGGAGCCCTCGTCGGGCTTTGCCCTGTGCGGGGCGGGCGGCTGGCGCTGCACGTAGCACATCTTGCCGTTGATGCACTTGACGCGGTAGTTGTCGATGAACAGGTCGGCGATGGTGCAGAACTGCGGAGCCTCGGGCGGCAGTGGCGGCTGGAACGCGGGAGCGAACTTGAGGAAGTGCTCGGTGAGCGACATGGAGATCTGGATGGTGTTGGGGGACTCCCGGGGGCGGACGGGGATCTCGGTGCTGGGGAGCTGCTCCACGGGGGTCATGGGCTGGTAGACGTATTTACCTGTGGGGACACAGAGGAGCTTTTAAGGGTTGTTGTCCTCGAGTTTCAACAGAAACGATGACATTGACACTCTTGCACATCACCACCAGTTCCCTGCTGGCAGCAGCTACTCCTTCTCTTGTGGCCTCTCCAGGTCTGGATCCTCTGATGCCTAATGCTGCAGGTAATCACAACCTCCTGCAGCCCAGTGCTGCTTCCCCCCCGCCATCCCTGCCTCGAGGACAGCTGTAGGACATGACTGACTCTGGAGAATTTAGTCCAGAGGCACAACTCCATAGCCATGAAGTGGAAAAGATGCCAAGTCTGCCCACCCTACCTTCTAGGAGAAAGAAAACTGACAAGATTCTCAGAGGCTTTTTTTCCCCCACTGAACATAATGTGTAAGCTCTAGCTTACATCTTTGTTACAATGATCAAAATTTTATTATATTATTATTATTCCAGTGAGTCTCCTTGCACATGATTCCATTTCTGGGGACTAAATTGTGGTTTTCCATATTATAAACCAGAAGTTCAAACATGACTACAATTAGAATTTTAAGGCAGAAAATAAGGGAATTTCCAAGCTATAGAAATGCTTTTGGCATCCTGATTATCTGGTTAAATAGTAAGAAAATAGCATTATGTTGGTTATATTGAGCAGAACAAAGTGTGAACTGAACATCTTCACTAACAGAAATAAATAAGAGAGCAGAAAATTGGGACTATGTCAGGAAAAACTGAGAAACCCGAGGTTATGCCTAAGACTGTAAAATGCTGCATTTTATTTGCATGAAGCCTCTGAAAGATTCATGTCTCTCCAGGGGCTCATCCACTGGGAAAGCACAAATTTCCAGAAGCCTTGTGAGTAGTGGGGCTGTTGGAAGAGTTTTGCCGCACGCGCTGCAGATCCTGCTTTGCACAGGCAGCAAATGCACCAAAGTGCAGAGGGGCTGTGCAGGTGCTTGGAGCTCTCCAGGCGAGGGGCAGAAAGCTCCTGCATTAAGGAAGGCTGAGTGCTGGTGTGTTTCCAGCTCAGAGGTAGATGCAGCCTTTCCCCCTGAATTACCCATTCCTTTGGAATATCACGGAATGGCTCGCATTGACCTTAAAGATCCCGGAGTTCCAATCCCCCTGCCGTGGGCAGGGACACGTCCTACTAGCCCAGGTTGCTGTAAGCCCCAGGGAAGGGCTCGCTCCCCCTGCAAAGCCTCTCGGCAGTAGAGAATCCCCCCTGGGGCTGGGAATCCCTCTCAGCCCTGGAAGAGCTCTGTCGGCGCTCCGGGGCCCACGCACAGCCTGTGCTCTGCCAGCTCCGGGAACCTCGAGCACCGGCAAGACTCTTCCCACCCCGCGGTGCTGCTGGAAGGGAAACGGGTCATGTGAAAATCGGCTGGGACTTCCGACCCCCGTACAGCCCAAGGACAGGGAGCACAGCAGAAAGGCCACAGAAGTGAAGGAAGAGCTCTGGAGCGTGGGAGAGGCTCCAGGCACGACGAGGGAAAAGCCCAGCCGAGTGCCATGGGAGGAGAGCGCAGACAGAGCTGTCAGCAGAGGGAAGTGTGTGAGTAGCTTTGACCAGCTCGCCTCGAATACTTCATCCAATGTTTTCTCTCTACGATCTGTGCAATGGTAATTGTTAAGAGCCACGAGAAAAGCTCAGTGACAACAAATCAAGATTTTCCCCTGTCTGCTTATGGCTGGATGACAGAAAACACAAAGCCATCCTCTTCATTTGCCATCTCTTTACCATGGTGTAGCTCCTAAACCTGCTGTGACTCAGAGGAATGAGTGCTGGCATCCAGCAGCTGCATGCTCCAGCCACAGGCAGAGCACAGCTCTCACTCCTCCAGCACAGATCCTTGGTTCTGGCCATCTCTGAGCAGTCGGGTCCCTCGGAGCTTTTTCAAATCTTGTGGACAGAACTTCCCTAAGAAGCTCCTCACCCTCACAGCCACAGCAGCAGCCCACGGCTTCCTGCCATCTGCTGCTTCCCAGAAATCCTTCTGTGAAATTAGTGAACATTAAATATGCCATTGCCTTGCAAAGCCCCACAGCTGAAGATTACTGTGCTGCTGGCTGGGATAGTATTTGATAAATTCAGCTCATGGAAACTGAAGTGCAGCCTGCCCTTGCCTGAAACCACAATGCTCTATTTATCCATAGATTTGGAGTGCTTCTGTGTAGGCTCCTTTGATAACCAATGAAAAAATAAAACCAGATACTGGTGAAAATTGTTTCTTCAGCTCAATTCTGTGCTGCCTCTGTTTGAAGAGTCCAAGGAAGGGCCTGGTGAAGATTTTACCAGGATGAAGAAAAAAGGTGTCTGTATAACAGGACAATGTTTTTCTACTCAGCAGAAGGCCGAGGGATGTTGGGAATAGAAAGTAACGTATTTAAGCCACGGAAGCTTACAGCATGGGCATGAAATGGTAAAGCAGAGACTCCTCAGTTTGACTTTTTTGGTGTTTGTTTTTCCCCTTTTGGGAAAAGGAGAAGAGCGGTGGCCGGGTCAGCCGAGGAGTTGCTGGGAGCTCAGCTGGTTGTTTCTGTGCTGCGTGTCTCAGGACTGTCCCGCTGGCACTAATTCCAGAGCAGGAGCAAAGAGCGTTCCCTTAGCACAGGATTTCAGAGCCTGCCTGTGTAACCTCACAGGGGCTGAAATGTTCCTCACCTTCCAAGGACAAGCTCTGCCAGGGTAAAGCAGGAACTGGCCAATACACAGCAAAGATAATTTTCTACATTTCTTTAGAATTTAGAAAATTTAGAATTTTCTGGTACAAGTTTGTTAAGTCTTAGCTGGTTTAAGAGGCAATTTTAAACAGAATAAACTTGTTTCAAAACATGACCAGGTGCTCAGAACTGGGACTGTCAGACTGGATCATGGACACAGCCTCGGTTAACACTCCTCACCCTACATAATGCATGAAAACACATTAGCCAGGACGCAGCCTATGAAAAATAAATGCAGAAATTAGAAGAAAGATTGCCCCCAACCCCTGCAACTTGCAGGATTGCCAAGCTTTTTCACAAGAAATGCCCCTAGAAGCACAAGTCCCCAAATTCTCTTACAATCCATCTCAATCTGATCAAATACCCATGGAAATCAACAGCAATATTTTTGCTGACTCTGAACAGCTGGCAACAGTCTGTGATGAATCGGTACTTTGAGCACCTATTCTGCTCCATGCCATCTAATACACTAGCTCAGAACTCATTGCCTGTTTATTCCAAGTCAGCTGAAGAACTCTGTGGCTGCACTGTGCTGATGAGCACTCCTATGAATGACAGTGTTCTGTACAAACACAGATGCTACACAAGACACTGCTTCCCAAGTTGTCTTCTGGGTCACTTCCCCACCACTGCCTATGTGGAAGGTGGTGAAGTTAAAATACTGCACATGTCAAATACATGTCCAAAAATCAAACTCCAAGTCCTGTGATAAGAAATCTGCTGAATTTGCAGAAATTTGGGAAGTTTTTGTGCACTTTAAGAGCTGCTGTGAAGAGATGTCACAGTTCTGGCTTTGCCCTTCCACCACTGTGGCAAAAGGGCTCAGGGAAACAAGAGCCTGCTCCTCTCCTGGAAACAGTGACTGTTGTGAAATCAGGCACTGCCAGAATGACTGCCATGGTAAGCCTTGACTGTCCATGACAGCCACTGGCTGACAGCTGAGATGATGAAATAAGGGACCCCAGAAATAGGTCTACAGGCTACACTTAACCATTTATCCCCCTGAGCCTGCTCCATGCTCAGGGCATTATCCCCCACCAACACTGCTCCTCTGTCTGACCCTCAAAATGACAGCAGCCTGCGCACAACGAGAAAGGGACAATTGTTTCTCCATTTCTTCAGCTGGCCCTTGTGCCAGCACACAAACTAAATCCTCAGGGACCTGGCACACACTACAGCCAACACTCAACTGCAGAACAACTATTCAACTGTGTCCAAGGAAGTGAGTGATGGGCAGTGCTCATCTCCCTGTTGCTCTGTGCACAGAAGTAGGATTTCTGTTGCCAAATCGGATGGATGCTGTTCCCCAAAGCCTTGGCTCAGTGCCTCCAGTGAGCCTGCCAGCAGGATAAGGCAGGATCCAGCAGAGCAGGGAGCTCTATCATCACCTGCACATCTCCAGCAAACTCAGGCAACTTGGAAAATTTCTTATGTTTGTGGCACTAATAACCAGAACTATGTGGCTGATTGACTGGAAGCTGTATTACAGAATCTCCTGCTTCCAAAACCCCAAATCAAGCCTTGAGAAACAAGCCATTGAGGTAATTTCTCTCTGATTTTTTACTAATTGGGCAGTCTGCATGCATCCTCACCAAACAGACACAAAACGGCAGCAATTTCCATGGCTAATACAAAATAACCATGAAATAAGCAGAGGTGCAGCTGGAAAATTTTCTTTTCCACTTTCCTCCATCCCAGCATTCTGGTTTACCTCTAACACTCATTAACATGCTTGGTGTGTTGAAAAAAAAAGGCCAGCTTTCAAGAGGGAGGTTTCTTATAACAAATTCTCAAGTTTTACCCTCTCAAAAGGAGAACTTAGTCCTGATAAATAACACCATGAATTACACTGCACTTCAGAAAATGGTGAGAGAGCTGTGGATCTTAGATTCATAAGTCAGCAATACACACCATGGATATTTGTTCACATGCAAGGCATTTAGACATCTATTAACTGAAAGAGAAAAGCTTTTTTTCATGTGTATTCTTCCCCCTGCAGCTGCTGGAACAAATATTTCTACAGCCTCCCATCTGCCAGCTCATCTATCTCCAAAAATCAGCAAGGTTAACGAAGACCTGCGAACACTTGCAGTTACTGAACGTGACCTGGCTCAGCTTAGGAACTGCTCCTGTGTGGGCTGAGCACTTGTGGAAGTCCCAAGCAGAGGTGTGCTGGAGGTGAACTGGCTCTGATCCCAGTGGAATCTCCATAGCTTTGGTTGTGGTGGATGATCCAGAGGGGCTGGAGCTGTGACCCCAGGGCACAATCCACAGCTGCCACAGGCCCCCAGTGAGGCTGTGGAGGGATGTGTCCTGTTCACCAGCAGAGAGCTGCTCCCTAAATACTGGTGACTTGGTGCTACCTGAACATACACCTGAGTAACAGCACCAGCGATCCCCCTTGTGCAGTCCAATGGGATTCTCACTCCAGCTGTGCCAGACTTTGCTATTGCCACTCACAACCCTGCCAAAAAATTCAGCTCACATGGGAGGGGAATCAGTCCCACAACAAAAAACATAAAAACCCTCTAATTAAATACCACACAGCTCTGAAGGAGTGAAGGCAAAGGAAGCATTCATAATGCATGTGTGACAGGAGACAGCACTGCCTTGGAGGGGCTCTGCATTATTCCAAGGAGAGTTCCCTGCACAGCTGTTCTGTGTGTGGAAACCTTGGAGATGAGCTTCTCGAGCACTGGCTTTCCTCACAGCAAGAGATGAAGAACCAAGCGCTCTTCTGGCAGCACTTGTTCCACATCTCCTGCGTGTGGCAGGAGAGCCAAGTCTGGCTCTTGGGGAAGCCCCGGCTGGATGCGTGGCGCTCCGCTGCCTATGGAAGCTGTCTGGCAGGTGGAGACAGCTCCGAGTGGGAGCAGTGCCCTGCTGCCAGCGCTGGCACCGTGGCCCCAGGACAGTACAAAGGTTGTCACACCCACCTGAGTTTCCAGGGCCCCCCAGGGCAGTGGATGGCACAGGTTTGCCCAGCCAGAGGGCAAGGAAGGAACCAGGTAGGGATTCACCACTGGCACAGCAGAACCTGGGGGCAAGGGAGGGTTTCCTCCTTCACAGACTAAGGCAAAGCTCGCTGCACAGCCTGGACAGGTTTGTGGAGGGCACTCAGCATCCTCAGCTGCCGGAGGTACCCACCACAGCTGCTGTTGCCAGCTGCCCAGGAGAGTAGAATTCCATTGGGAAATGTGATGTTGGGCTGAGTACCCACCTGGGTAATGGCCTTACCAGCTGAACAGTGAACAAAATGACTGCTCTGGCTTTGCTCCTCCTCTCTCTGGTTGCACGCACAGCTTGGAACAACAAACCCTTGCAAACAAAGCCTGCCCTACTCATAAGTACTCACCGAGTTTCACAACTCCAAACTACACTTACAGCACAGTACTAACTTTTCCAGAGGGGCAAGAACAAATGGAAAGAGAAACCTGGAGCACATTTACAGATGGGACATGTGAAAAACCCCACTGCTTGCCCAGTCTACACTTCTTTGTGATGTATGGAATAGGCATCATGTCATATCCAGCAAATCCTCATGGGCTGCATGGTGAACAAAAGATGTGGAATGAGCCACCAGAGGAAATGGAAAACGTTTCAGGACACTGAAGTACTGCCAGATTTACAGGCTCAAGTAGAGCTGAACTGGGCCATTGGTAGTTATAACAAGGCATAACTGAAATGATTGTCCACCTTGAAGAAACCTCATAGATAAAGATATGCAGCACCTCAGTGCAGGTGATATTTCTGCCCTGGACTTTGTCCAAACAACTTTGAAAAAGCACTGAGATTGCTCAAACAAATTTCTAGTGTGGGGAATGCAAACAACATTCTGCATACCTACAGGAATTCTGGCAGAACTAGAAGGCCCAGTAAGGGATCACAGAAGAGACTCCAAGGGAACAAATCAACTCAGCAAAGGAGCAACAGAAAAAGCAGCCACGCAGCAGGACCTGAGCAGGCTGGAAGTGCAGCAGGAAGAGCTGGCAGGCTCTGCACTAACAGGAATGTATCACTACAAAGGGCTCCTTCTCACAGAAGCATCTCCATCTGAGCACGGATGAATCCATCCCATTCCAGACCCCAGTCCAGCGATGTTTTGGCAGTGGCTGCCTAGGAGCAATTCCATACAGCTGCCAGCTTTCTCCGGTGGAGGAGAGGTGTTCCCTCCCTGCTGTACAGCCAGACAGCTGTGCCAGCCCCTGACTCAACACTTTTCACAGGAAACCAGCACAGAGGGGGGAAAAAAATCAGGAAGTTTTTCCTCATCAAATTTGTATTTTAATGCCCTTTTGTCTTGATCTGTCTTAAATACAAAAAGGATCATGACAGTACATGCTGTGAGCTGTCTAAGCCTTTGAGGAGTTTCTGTGCACATCAGCTTAAGAGCAGGTAACACTTAAATGCAAACAGACCCTGGAGCTTCCTCCACCATCCCTGCTCTTTACTCTCATTGCTTACATGGATTTACTGGACTTAAAGAAAAAGCAACCCTGAAGGCTTGAGAGACACAGCCATAAACCCTCTTAAAGGGGCCATATTTGCTCACTAACCATTGTAAGGGAACAGAACACCAACACCCAAAAAGGCAGTGAGCAGCAGCACACACCACCTGTGTGTTCTGGACGAGTTCTTTCCTTTCAGTATCTGGAGAATGTCACCCATACCACAGGTGCTACTAACCCCAGCTCCATGCTGGGTTCCAAAAACATGGAAGCACAGGCTTGGAGAGTGTGGCACAGCCCTGGTTACCTCTGCCAGCACAGCAGGTGGGCAACACTACCCAAGCTCTGAATCCAAGGATATTCATCTTCCAACATCCCTCCCAAACCCACCCCCAAAGGCCAGAACAGCCACTTCTTACACATTCCCCTGAGAAATTTTATCCCCCAAGTTACACTAGATATTTTTAAAAATCAGTACAGAAAATAGCAAAAAATGGCTCAGTGCTAAATATTTATTCTACAACCCCATCCCTGTGCACCATCTGCTCAAGCTTCATCAGCCCATGGTTTCCATGCAGCCAGTCAGTGTGCTGATAGGGAAACAAAGCAACATAAGCACAGCTCCATGACAAACTACCCAGAAAACCACAGCACTGCCTGGAAATCAAATGGACTGGAGACACAAGATCCAGTTGTCTTCCAGTTATGTGGTACGTGCTGCAGGGGGGCACCCTGAGCCTCTGCATACGATGGAATGCTTTCTTGAGAATTCTCATATAGCAGAACAGCTCAACAAGTCCTTGAAGGAAAGGTCCTCTCTAAAGACCTGCACTCTACACCTAAAGGGGACAGCTGGGGCAGGAAGTTGGGTTTCACTGCTTGGAACAGACACATCTCTGTGGCCACAGTGTTTTCCCGGTGGCTGACAGGAAAAACAATGGCCCATGGGATGTGCTGTACCTGTGCTGGTGCCTTCCTGTGGCCAGAGCCCAGGATCTCCTGCTGATCATCTGTGCAGTGGTTGTGTGAGAGCAGGAGTCTTCAGGCTGGACAATACCATGTTCTTCAGCTTCAGTGCTGGGAACGGGGTCCTTATTCCCAATACACTCTTTTAACCCTCTTCCAGTCACACACCATTCAAACCAAGCTATTTCTATCACAAGCCTCTAGAGAACCCATTTCTGGGGATTTTAAAGGACTGCTCTCCCTGTTTGTGACAAAAACATGTCACCATGTGGAGCTGAAATCTGCAACTATGGGCACCAACACTCCCCTTGAGCATGAACATCTCTCAGCTGTGGCAGGGTGAGCCAGTGCTAGCAGAGGTGAGAGCATCACAGATGCTCACATCACCTTTGGCTTCACATCCAGAGAGCCAAGATCCCAAGGGACCAGCTGGAAAACGGCTCCTGTGCCAGCAGATCAAGGTCTAGTGGCACAGGGAGGAAAAACAAAGCAAGAGGTGTCTCCTTCCACCTGCCTGCCCACAGCTGGGCTAATGCTGGTGGACTGCAGGAAGGCTGCAAGAGCTGCTCAGTCCATCCTGGCGCACCTGATGCTGTCCCAGCCTTTCACCAGGCCCAGGGGAGGGAGTGGGGGAGGAAGTACAAACACTCGGAGTGGGGCTCAGGAAAGCAGGAAATCCAACCAGGCAGCTCCACAGTGTGGAACAGCCAAGCACCCCGCCTGCAACAGTTACAGGTGTGCACCAGCATTATGTATGGAAGGGGGAGGGACAGACAGAGCCTGGCACAGAGCTGGGCACAGCAGGGAGTCATTTCAGGGCTGGGTGCAAGCACACAGCCAAACAAGCAGCTTCAAGAGCAGACGTGTGGGCTCTCGAGCTCCGCAGCCACCAGTGAGAACAGGAATACAAATGCACGCCTCTTGCTGAAATTGTTTTACAACGTAGGTTACATATAAATTCCAACTGTTACATGGCCTAAATTAAAGCATGGCTATGTTAAAAACAAGGCCCAGTTGCCAAGCAATCAGTTTTCACTTTCCCAGTGGGTTTTTGACTACCATCTATGTGAATATACTCAACTATTGGCAAAAACATCTCCAAATTTCACAAACTGCACTTCTTGAGTTCTGTGATCAGTCACTACATAAAAATTGATTAGTGGAAGAATCAAAGCCATTATGAAAACATACTCTGTATCTTGTGGGCAGATAAATTCATGGAAGAAAAACCACAACACATTAAACCAGGGTCACTTTATATGCAGAGAGAGGGATGCTCTACCTGGAATCCAATCTACTGTCAACCAGCTTTTGCATTAGGACAAGCTTGTGCCATCCATCAGCAGCTAAGCCCACACTGTCACAGCTCTCGGGAGTTCGGGAACATCTTACATTGTTTGTGAGTAAAGCATTTTGCTTTTTATCCTTTATAGAAACACAAATTTCTAGTACAGCCTCACCAGTGTGCAGAAATAAGTTACCAAGGCTGGCAGTGAGTCATGAAGTGCTCGGCAGCATTGGTTAAATTGAGAGCCATTACATAAGAACACCCCAAGATGCCCCTGCTCTACAAGCCCGGCTCTGCTGGTTGCAGCAACACGAGCGGTGACAAAACGTGTTCTTGATGAGCACACAGGTGCTGCCAGGAAATTGGAGGTCCTGTGCCAAGCACCTGAGAGGCCTCTTCAGTGCTTCCAGCAGACCTGAGCAGTGTCAGCTCTGCAGACCTGCAGGATGGAAGTCACAGTGACAACAATCTTGTGACTCAGTCTCATGGGACAATGCAAGGCTATGACCACAGACTGCCGTTTAAGACCCATAAAACATCCATCAAGAACCACAAGAGGAAGGAGGATGTGACAGCAGGCACTTCTGCATCGGGCACTGGCATTAAGCAGGCTCACATAACCAGGCTGGCAAAGAGATTCCCTCACCTGCAGAGTCCAGGAAGGAAGCCACACGCTCTCCACAGGCACTGTGCTCCATGCAGATTTTATCTTTAGGCTGTTCCTCTGCAGTGACAAAAGTGCCAGCAGCCTCTCACCAGCAGGAAGCCCTCTGAGCAGGAGCACAGGCCAGCCCTCACAGTGCAGGGTTCAGGACATCCTGAATCCACCAGCTGACGACACAAAAGATTAACAAACTTTTTCTTCAGAAGTACTTGCTTCTGGTAGGAAACATCCCCAGCCTTGTTCTTTCAGGCTTCACAAAACCAGCACTTAACCCTTCAAGCAGCCACAGAGGAAGGGTGTCAGTTATCTGCCACTCTCAGAGGTTCCAACTAGCAGATCACTGAGTCTGGGGCAAGCAGATTAAATTCTTTGTGAATTATGCCTCTCAGAAGGATAGACAGATTACAAAATAGCCTCACTGTCATGCATGACAAAGAGTTTTTGGCTGTCAGGAAGCATTTTGGTACACAGATCCCTTTTTCTTAGACTTTTGGAGAAAGAAGCGCAGTGATTTCTGTTCAATCACATATGAGCTATACAAGAGTTAGTCTTATGAGACACACTAAGCAAGTAGCCTGAATTCATAGAATTCCTGTGGTTTAATTCTGTTAAGTGATATCTGGACCTTTGTTAATAATAACAGAACATGCATGTCTCTAAACATTATAGTAAGGATTCAAAATTAATGCCAGCAAGTTCTTCCAGAAGCGCTGACATTCCCACAGGGTACAAGGAATTGACACATGTGGGTTCTCTTATCAATGGTACATTCATACTGTGATTTCCAGATTATAACTAAAACCTGAGGAACAAAATCCCATCCTCATTTTAGGAGGTGCACCCATAAAAACTGGCAGCGTTTTCCCTCAGAGTAACACTTCAGAATATATCAAACTGACATGCTTTCCTTGGTTGTGTATAGCTTTGTGAAACAAAGCTGGAATATCATAGCTCTTCAAAATACAGGTGAAGAGAAAATCTTGCACAGCCACAGGCAACAAATCCTCATTAAAAGTCTTTTCCCAATACAAGCTGCAACATCCACCTTTCTGCAGCTCCTGTCTTGCACTCAGCATAATGCCTTACTCTGTGCACAAACATTCTGTCCAGATACACAGACTCAATAGGGTGAATGTTCAAATCCTTTTCACAGCAGAAGTAAATTAAAAATGCCTATTTGTCCCAGGACTTGTGGTCATTTTCCCTCTAGACTAAGCTGTGTTTTCTGGGAATTCCCAGCCCTAGAGCTCCTAGCCCCACTGCTCCATTCAGCTTTAGACATGAGTTTTGCATGAAGAAAGACCTATGAGCTCCTCCAAACACTCAGAATTTCGGATATAAGCATATTACAATTCCATTTCCCTGCTTATCCAACAAATCAGCCGTCAGGATGTAGTTTTGCCCTGTGGGACAGTACTGTTAGAAATTCAAGTTGCCATCACCACTGCCAGGCTGGCTGCTTCCAGTCCATCTGCAGACAGGGACACACGGAGCATTGGAGCACTCTCATTCTGCTCCCTCCTGGAAATGAGTTTTGCAGCCACCAAAAAGCAGCATAAGGAAAGCCCACTGGAATAAGAGCAAGGCTTTTGGAGACGTACAGTGTATGCTGTGCTGCAGAGCACCCCAGGGCTGCAGCTACTCCTCCAACATGCAGGGATCGACAGACCCTGGCTGCAGGCAGGCACAGCTCCTCTTTAGACCCCCAAGCCCTATGAGGATGCCCCTGAATTCCTCCCCATACCATCTCAGCTCACTTACCAGCTTTGTCACAGGAAAGCAGGGCTCCCTCACTGATTCCCTCCTCACAGTTCTCACAGGCAGACTGGGGTCTAAATAATTACATGGGCTTGGGAGATTGTCAGAGCCCCTGCTGATGGCTTCTGTCACTGAAGAGAGGGAGAGACGCCTTGGAAATGCTGCTGGTGTGCATAAAGATACTGAAATGCTGCATACATCATTGTGTGGAAGGGGAAAACACTTGCACCTGAGCCAGGTGTGAGCCTGCCAGAGAGCAGGCAGGAGCTGCTATGGACACACACCACATCTCCCTGGAAGAGGTTTGATTGAGGACGGCCTTGCCAGAGAACTTTCACCAGCCTTGTGTGACAGACAACAAATGCTTTCATTTTAAAATGTTATAAAAGAAAATCACTAGTGATTCAAGCAGAGAAGAATGTGAGGAGCAGTACCGGCTCAAAGCACACCCAGATGCAGTGACTCTGATTTGCCTCGTTCCCTGGCTGCAGCTGTGGGCAGTGGATAAGGGATAACCCCCTCCCCTGGCCAGCATGCAGCTGGGACTGATGAGATCCCAGCCACGGTCCCTGTGCCTCTGCTGGGTGCCCTCAGACACTGAGAGGAAGCAGTGGAGCTCTGAGAGCAAAGAGAAACCCTGGGCTGCTGTTCAGGTGAACAACAAATGGAAATGTACTCTAGTTCTACATTCCCAGAATACTGCTAGCATAGCCAAATTTAGAGAAGCCTGTCTCCCCAAAACCAGCCAGAAAACACGTGCCCTTTGTGGTATGCCATCCATCACACAAACCCATTTTCTCCTCTTGGCTGAAGAGTGATAGTTCCTTGGATCTCTTGCCAGGCCTGCCTGACCTTATGCAGAACCTGCCAGGTCTGGCTGCAAACTCCGGCCGAACAGTGCCATAATTTGTGATGCATGCCAGGGAGCAGGAAGCTAATCCAAGGCACACCTGCAAGTGCTATCCACCATCAAGCAAACTGCAAGGGTCGAGGAGCAGGTATATTTTTTAAAAGCTTTCCTGCTACCACGATCTTGTTCCCTGCCTGAGCCTGGCAACTGTGTTCCCTTCCTGGCCACCCAACAGAGATCTCGCACTTTCCCCATGCTTGGTTTGTTTTCTTGTAAAGGTTCCAAACAGCTGAACCTGTAAAAGTGGTGAAACTGAAATTTATTTGCTGCATTTACTTTTCAATATAAGATATGCAAGAGGCTTTAAGAAGCTAAAAGCTTGCTCTTTTGATGCTGAATCGTTGGCGGGGGGGAACATAGAAAGGCTAATACAAGGTGGCACAATTACTGTCTATCGATGCAACTGCTGTGGAACCACAATCCATCATGTATTATTGATAATTGCAGCATAATGTACCAAGGGGTTTGCAGGATATTTAACAGAATGCAAGATATCCAGATTACAAATGAACCCAGTTGCAAGAGAATGCTCTTAATTCTATAAAGCATGATGCCTTCTCTCACAGTTAATTCTTAGGAAGTAAAATTAGAAAAACGCAGTCAAAATCCTGCTGTCAGGTCAGGACAGATGCAACCCTGAGGATCTGATCCCTTCTGACATAAGCAGGTACCACCTCAGAGCCAGAAGCCTCACAGCCAGCATCAGTGCAAATCACAGCTGCAGTGAAAATCCCGAGGTGAGGAAAGGGAGGCAGGCACCTTGCTGCAGACCTGCCTCTGGCATGTTTTCTCTGGCTCTGGAAAAAGTAGATCAGAGTAATTTAAGGCTCTCAGCTTCCATCTAATAAATAAAACCTCACAAGGCTGTCAGAGGGGAAGGGAGGAAGGTGAACAGGGGGCTGCCACCCTGGCAAAGGGAATGCATGCAGGGCACAGAGCAAGCAGGAGAAGTGTGTAGTGGGACAAACACAGGGACTGATGTCAAAAACACCTCCTGGGCCAACACCTTCTTCCCTGCTGGGAAAAGGACTCCAAGGCTTGAGCCCTCATCCTGCTTCCACATGGAGACTGGAGTTGGCACAGCCTCCTGGCAGCACCCAGGGGAGGGGTGTTGAGGGCAGCTACGGCAGCAGGGACCAGGTGTTCCTGTGCTCCTGGGCAGAGCCTGGCACTCCAGCGACACCCGAGGCACCCCAGCAGTCTCCCACCCCAGCCTCCCCAGGCACACCCACCCTGCATGTTTTTCATGCACTCTTATGGAGGCTGTACCTGGGTTCAGAGCTCCCCACTAGAGAAACACCACACTGGGAAATCTGCTCCCCACCAAGCCCAAAACAGACTGAAAAGGACCTAAAATAAACCCCAGGCTTAGACACAGAAGTCATACAGACACCCAGGGCAGCTGAGGCTCTCGGAGCTGTTTGAATACACCAAACAGTCCCTGATCTCCCTGCCAGCTATTATTGCCATTTTACAGACAGAGAAACATCTGAGGCAAAGAGAGCACCTACAGTACTGCCTCACTTCCGAGCATGCCAACTGCAATGGCTTTGGGGAATTCAGACTGGGTTCCTTCTCAATTATTCCTTCCATAGCCAAGTGGCTCTGCAATGCTAAATTGCTCCTGTCACTGAAGGAAGCAGATGTGATCCTGAATACACGAGGAGACAATCAATGGCATGGTGAGTTTTTGTAATTTCTCAGTGTAAGTGCACTTTAACTCAGTTGACATTCTCCAGGACCTTGGCCACTGATGGAAAATAATACTTCAATGGCCCTTTTAATTGATGTAGAGTTTCCTGTTCCCCTATACAGCTCTTGAGTCACAGAAAAGCACTTTCAAGGACCCTCTGAGGATTCCCAAGTCGGTATTACAGCACTGCGTTTATGCAAGATAACTCCCAATGCTGTTTAATTACATCTCTGACCTCTATACAATTTCCCATTACAGACCTCATTCTTACCCCTTTTAAGTCCAAGTCAACTCATTCCACAGGAGCAGGATACAAAGGGATCCTCAACTCTGAAATTTGCATTAGGAAATGAGGGGCAAGAAGGGAGCGCACTTCACCATGGCTTTCAAAAGATTAAACAAGGCAATGAGTTGTGTGACTTTCTTTAAAATCTTCCATTTAAAATCCTAGTTTCATGAGGCAAAGGTATCTTAACTTTTCCTTAGCCATAAAGGAGGAATTGAGAAGAAGTCTGTACTTCTTGCAAATGCTTTAACTATTTTTAAATCTTATAATTGCCTCACAGAAGCAAAAGGTTGGATGGGATCTCAAGCAGTCTTTCCAAGAGGGAAGCAGCTCCATGTAATGCCTTAGAGACACCAGTCTAAGCCTTCCTTGAAGGACCATGAAGTACCTTCTCAAGTACTCTGCTCCCCTGATGCATTTCTCTTTCTAGTTATGATACTTTCCCATATCCAAACCTAAACTCTCCTTGTCACATGTTACAGATACCTGGTTATCTGCCACATCTGTGCAGAGGACTGGAACACAGCTGCTCTGCAAGGCTACCTTACACTTTGCAAAGCTCATCATCCCTTCCTGCTTCTTCCTTTCTCCCTCCCTCAATCTTTTACAGCCCAAACAACCCTTTCTTTTGCACCCCCTTGTAAAGCATATTTTTCTAAGCTCATCTTTGTGATCTCCTCCCCAATTCTCCTACAGCTCTATAAAGTGCAATGCTCAAAGCTCAGCCCATCAGCCTGGTTTCCTCATCACTGAGCTGAAGAGACTAATTAAATTGCACACTTGCCATGCTCCTGGTAATGCATCCCAAAGCGAAGGCTGGGGTTCTGGGTTTGGCTTTTCTACCACACAGACCTCCCGCTGCTGATGCACAGGCAGTTTGTGATCCATCCTAATCCCCAGATCCCTTTCTGCAATCGTTTCTCCAGGTGTTCCCAGTTTCATGTTTGACTTCCCTATCCCAGGACCATTCCCAGATGATTTTGGGTAACATCTCCAGTTTATAAGCACCACTTTGAGCTCTGATCCTGTACTCCAGAGTGCTCATAAGCTTTTATATCTTGATGGTGGCCACAAAGAACCGAGACCAGGGAAATGTTGGGAAGAATCTAGGTCATAACTTGAGAGCTTTTGTGTTATCAATGAAATGCCAGTGAGACATCTCTGTCCCTGTGCAGCAGGTGACTCTGGCACCTTCTCATACAGCCAGTTGTGCCACACAGTATTCAGGGCACAGACAGAAGAAAACCTTTTGTCCTGAACTGCTTTCAAATTAATCCCAAATCAAGACAAATTCCTGAAATGCATATTTAATTGATGTAGAAGCTTGCATCCAAACAAAAGCTGGCTTTTGGGGCAGCCCCTTTACCTGTGAAACAAAATTTGTAAAAAGTGCATGTGAAGGGGAATCTGTGAAGGTGACTAAATTGCAAGGAGAGATGGTAATGGCAATGGATTTAAAAGGAGAATGGGATGTCAGGAGTCCAGGGACATCTTCAGCAGCACCAAGTAACCCTCACATAAGGGTCCAGTGTTAACCTTGTCCATCCAAGCTTTAAGATCTCCAGAACACAACATGACCCAAGTACATTGCTCCATCACCATTTCCTGACCTCGCATCAACACGCTGCTGGGAAAGCCTGCTCTTCAAGGCTCTACATGATTAATTATTCATCAAACTATGTTTGGACATTCACAGTTCAATCTCAGCCTCCATGATTAGATACATCAGGATTGTGAATACCAATATTAAAGTAATTGGGCGCCTTTTCACCAGAGTTGGCTCAATACTAGATTTTGAAGCTATCTGCTATATATAGCCTAAAGCAGCTA
Organism: Pseudopodoces humilis; assembly: GCF_049639895.1. Taxonomy (NCBI): domain Eukaryota; kingdom Metazoa; phylum Chordata; class Aves; order Passeriformes; family Paridae; genus Pseudopodoces; species Pseudopodoces humilis. The sequence continues at coordinate 5,672,524 of NC_142210.1, read as the reverse complement.
CCTCTCTGCTCAAAGGGGTTTATGCCTGTAAAAAGAAAACCATTAGCACCGAGAATGAAGTGGCTGATGCGAAGGACAGCGGTGCCCAGCCAATGCCACAGCCCATCCTTCGGCCGGCTCACAGGGGCGAGGGGCACTGGGACTCCAGGCCCCAAGAGAACTCTCTGGGCAGCATCTCTGGGCATCATCTGATGCCCCTACGGGAGCAGCGCCCGAGGTCCGGGTCCCACTGGGGCAGCCTCGGCACGGACAGCTCCGGGAGCGGGCTGCTCCCGGCCGCGGGACAGGACGGGACGGACAGGACAGGACGGGACGGGACACGACAGGACAGGACGGGACGGGACGGGATGGGACGGGCGGTGAAGCAGTGCGCGGGGACCGACAGGACATTCGGGACGGACAGGATCGCTCGCCCCCCGCCCGCTCCCTCGCCCCCTCACTCACAGTGGCACCATCCCAGGTGGCAGCACCAGTGCAGGCGGAAGCAGCGGCCGTGGCTGTGGGTGGCGCAGAGCGAGAGCCCGTCGCAGGGCTGGAAGTCGGGTCTGCCCGCGCAGCTGCGGGCGAGCGCCTGAGCCTCGTCCAGCTTCTCGCTCTTCGCCGCCGCCGCCGCCCCGCTCATGGCGCCGCCGCTCCGCCCGCAGCCCCCGCGCCGCAGCGGCCAGAGGAGGAGGAGGAGGAGAAGAAGGAGGAGGAGGAGGTTGAGGACGAGGAGGAGGAGAAGGAGGAGGAGAAGGCGCCGAGCCGCAGCGGGGACCGCCCGCTCGCCCAGCGCCGCGGGGGCAGCGCCGCGGGCAGGGCCCGGCCGCCCGCCCCGCCCCGCCCCGGCCCCGCAGCACCGCCCGCGGTACCCCGGTGGCTGCAGCGCCCGGTGGCGCTGTCCCGCGATGGCCGTACCTTCCGATGCCTCTGTCCCTCGATGACCATGCCCACGATGGCAGTGCCCTGCGGTGACCGTGGCCCCTTATAGCCGTGTCCACGACGGTCGTGCCCTCGATGGCAGTGTGCCTTGGCGGCCGTGTCCCCTCGATGGCTGTGCCCCCCATGGCTGTGGCCCCCGGCTGGGTGGGAGGGTGACCCGCGGGCTGCCCTGCGCGGCGGGGTGAGCCCGGCACGGTGCCCGAGGGCGCTGCCGGTAGCTGTGGGCCGCTGTGAGATTTCACTGCTTTCCCAAGGCACGGGCGGGAGCGGCCACCAGCCCCGGGCGAGTCAGCCCGGCTCCCAGCAGGGCTGGGGCCGGCTGTCAGGCTCCCCCGAGCACTCCCTCGGCCATGTGCAGCTCCTCTCCAGACACCACCGAGCTTGTTAAATGGGATCCGGTCACCCTGGCACCGGACAGCAGCCTCCGGGGAGTGTGGGCAGCAGGCAAGCAGCCTCGGTTACAAGCCATCTGGGGCGCTCCAAGCGTGCAGCTCTTTGCAAGTCTGTGAGACAGGTGGACACAGATCACCCCTGCAATGCCAGAGACAATTGAGCAGGGCACTGAGCTGCTTGCACACGTGGTCCACAGCTCATGCAGGTTTTAGTTGTTTATTTTTTTAATCATACTACTTAATCTAATTCAGAAACCCATTTATTTCTAAGCACACAGTGATTTAAAAAAACCCTGATAAACTTGTCTTTCATTTTGTAAAATAATCAGCAGACATACTTTTGATTAATAAACATATGAAAGTGTATTGTTATTTTCCAACAGTCATATCTTTAGGCCAAATTCAAGTTTGGATTTATCTTGAGCTGTGGCTACATTATTTGTTTCCTAAGTGTGGTGGTAGACTTGTTTCCCTGCTATGTTTGAAAGAAAACTGCAGTTTTATTGCTGCTCTGCTCAGCACTGGGAGTTGAAGTTAGCTTTCTGTTAGAACAGAAATCAAATGGTCATTTTCATAGTCCCTTATCTTTGTACAATACCCAATAGCTCTGTGTCAGAAACAGTCAAAACATTATTTTTCTGTGTTCTCCAGAATATTCCAAGACAGTTCATATGGGGGTCTGTCCTTGGATAGGTCCCAGAGATGTCCCCATCCTGTACACCCTCCTGAAGGCACGCTGAGAGAACCATTTGCTTCTTGCCAATAAGAAGGACTTAAGAACAGCCAAGTTGCTGGTATCTGGCTATAATCACACTTTATGGGTCAGATCAAGGGATGTGGGTCATAATGGCAGAGCACAGAGTTGCACTGAGGCTTCGAACCACCTCTATGATCCCTGACTTACAGTGCAGACCTGGTCTCTGCAGTGCTGCTGACCCTTCCTGCTCATCAACAGTCCCTTCCTGCAGCACCTCCTGACTTTGTCCCAGCTGTGCCCTCACCTCCTCGGATCTGGAATGGCTACACCATTAGACTCAGCCTATCTTGGAGGAGATGGGTGCCCAGTTGCACTGAGCAGGGGCTTTGGGCCTCCTTTGGCACTGGTCACCAGGTGTGGGACATCTTTACAGGTCTGCACATTTTAAATGTCTGCAGTGTTTATTAAAATGGAGAGTATTCTGACACTCCTGGAGGCTTATCTGCCTTTGTTTTGCCAAAATCCCACTGAAATCTGCAAACCTTTAGGACCTTGCTCAGCTGTTTGCAAACAGAGGAGAAACTGATTGCAAATCCAGGTGTTTCTTTGACACTGTCCTGATGTCCCCCTGTTCCCTGGAGCCTGCCAGCAGCAAACAAGGGATGCAGCTCAGCTCCCATGAGAGCCCTGGCCCAAGGAGGAATGACACTTCTACCTGCTGTCATGAAGTCCTTCCTCTCCAGCACTGTCTCACCTCCAGAAGTGCTCTCAGACCAGCCTGGACTGTCAGATCACTTTCTGTTCAAGAGAAATAAAGAAGGAAGGTGAAGTGTAGGTTATAGAAAGAGGGGTAGGTGTTTCTGGCAAGACCCAAGCACCGCATCCAATTTGGGTGTGCACTGCAGGACAGCACTTCTGAACAGCCTAAAGCAGGGAGCTCTCTGCCTCCCTTTGAAGGGCCAGTGCTGCAGGGGACTCTGATCAAAGCTAAGGCAATCCTCCCCTTTGGTGCACTCCCATTCGCTACTGTTTTGCACAATGCCTGTGGCTGATCAGAAAGTGGAGGCATCTGCTGCACTGGCAGAGTTCACCGACTTAATTAAAGATATCTAACAATCCTGCAGCTGCATGAGAGAGGCCACGGGTGCTCGCAGGGCTGACACTCAATCTCCTCGGACTGAAAGCAAGCATCATGCTGTTCAGAAAGCACAGACGTGCAGCCAGACACCACAAGAAAGCAAAAGCAGGGCCCAAAGATTAAGGATGGACTGGAGCCAGCTTGCACTGTGTGTCACCACAGCTTCACCATGCCAGAGAACTGTATAACCTCAGTTCATGGATACCTTGGAATAGTCAGACACACAGCAAGTGTGCAGAGCTGGGGACATTCCTCACTTGTAGGGATGATTTTACCTGGAAAACATTTTTAACAGATATTTCCCTAATAAATAAAAATGGTTAACTGGTTTTAAAAAGACAGGTGGGAAAACTAATCCTGTACCAAGTGGTTATCAAGTTCTCCTCTGCGCGAGGCTGTGTTCTCTCCTGATAAATGAAGAAACATTTCACTCACGGGTATATTTCTGGCATCACTGCACATTTGAGCTGATGGGGACTGTGCAAGGCTGTTAACAATTTACCGAAGAAGCTCACGGAACAGGCAGGTGGTTGCTGCTTGGGCTACTTGTCAGCAGGCACCAAGGGCTTTGGATCAGGCTGCCCTGCAGGGCTGAGGGCCAAGGAGCTGTGGTTGCCCCCCGGCGCGCTCTGCCCTGCCGGGAGCGGGGCAGGCCAGAGGCCAGGGCTCCCCGCACCGCCCCCGCCCTGCCGGGGCTGGCAATGTGGCCTGGCAGCTGCAGCAATGTCACCGCTGCTGCTGGGACGTCAGGCAGACAGAACGATCGATGCTGGGCTGCTTTGGTCGATGCGAATTTACAAATGAACTTCTGTCAGGAGAGACATTACTGGTGTGAACAACCTCTGTTCTCAGCAATTCCTGACGAGGGAAACGGACCCATCAAAGGCACCAGCACACAGGTGCTACAGGTGATGAGAAACATTTTCACCCCAGGGTAGAAGCTGGTGTTATCCTGGGATAACATTACTGCTCCAGAGGAAGGGCACGTCCTCTGCTCTGCAGCCTCCTGCTGCAAGAGAATTGCCGTTTTCCAAGTAATCCCCAGTGCAGGTGAACACCACAGCACAAGGCACAGGAGAAGGGAGATTAGCGTGGGTAGGGCATAGTGTCGGAGCTGTCCTGGGACGACAGACCAGCCATCAGCACAGCCAGGGATGTCGTGTAATGTGTCATGCAGAGCCTGCTTGTGTGGAAGTAGTGCTTCACCTCTGAGCCAAGAGGATCTCAGCTGTGGCACACGAGTGATTTGGGGCAAACTGCCAGGCCTAGAGTGACTCCTTCTCCAGTCCTGGAGAAAAGTCCTCCCAGGAACCAGGCACTTGGGTTGGCTTGTAACTCCTGATTGCTTTCCTGCCCTCAATTTTGCTCTCTCACCCACTGGTGGACAGGAGTAGACAAAGGGCAAAATAAAACATATTTAGACAAAAGAAGCATGCAGTCTTTTCAGACACAAACTCCTCCAGAAACAGGAAAATTGTCTAGTTCCACCATGCAGAGAAGGGATGGTGAAAAAACAAAAATCAAGCACGTTTGCTTTTTTTCCACCATCTCACATGATACCATATAATCCATCATTAGATAATCAAAGCAATTTTATTAAATTAAAATCAAAAGTTAAACATTCAATATTCCTGAGAAGGGAATACAGACCAACCTATTCCTCACACCAGACTGAAAGATACATTCACTAGACATGTGAAATGGGAGACTTTGTCCCAAAGCATCAAGTCTGGAGCTGGTTTGGCTCCCTCTCACTCTGCTCTGCCCTTTGCTAGAGATCTGCCACCTCCCTGCCTGCCTGCAAGCAGTGTCCCTGCCTGCACAGCTCTTGTGCTGTGCCCTTCCCAGTGCACTCTCTGATCATGTGACAACCTAGTCAGTGCCAGGCTGTGTTTCAAGCTGCTCAATTAGAGCCTGTTGAGCCCCAAGATCTGGTAGCTGTAGTCAAGCAAGATGAGAGGAGTGATGGCAACACATTTCCACACTGAAGAGATGCCAGAAGATGTTTCTGCTTGGACAAAGCTAGGTGGGGATAATGGCAACAGAGGATGGAGTCTGTATGCAGAAGGCCGGTCATGAGCCAACACCACAGGGTAGGCTAGTCAGGCTGATGGATTTGTGGCTTTCCTGGCATTTATTAGAGCCTCCTCTGCAGCAGAAAGAAGAGACAATACCAGGGGGCAGCAAGGGACTGCCCAGACCTGCTCTCTCCACTTCATTTGACTTTACCTCTGAAAGCTGCTACACCCTTGTGCCATCTGTCCCCCAGCAGCAGGAAGGGAGCAGGTTCCAGTTGGCTGGCTGCAGAAGAGCCACGGAATTGACGGGAGGTGGCTGCACAGGAAAGAACTGAAACAAACCAGGAAATAGGTTGAAGACAGGATTTGGTAGATCCAGCAGGTCTTGGTTGAACTGTGATGGTAATTTTCTTGTCTCCAGCCATTATTCGCATTGTGGGCTGTAAATGCTGTTCCCTGCCTTTCCCGAAGACAGACAGCAAGCAGTGCAAAGTGAGATGGGCCTTTACACAGCAGTGTGTGAAACAGTGGGTGAGGTTGGGCCTGATACAAAAGGATGGATTAAGGCAGTTGTGACCTACAGCAGGTGGGGGACTGAGATCAATTATTGGCCAAAATTATTCCCTGCAAAGGTCTCTGAAGGCCCGTGACTTTGTTTATGGGCCTGTAGCACTCTGGGTTTTATTGGAAGAGGCAGTGCAATTGAAGCACTGGTTTCATGAGATCAGCCTCCATCAGAGGAATCACAGCTTGGGGCTCTGCCGACTGAGGTAGGACATCCACTCCTTGAGGGGTGGATTCCCCACAGCCACCAGCTTTTTCAGAAAGGCACTGGGCCGTAGCCCAGGCACATCAGGGTGGGCCTCAGAGTATTTCTGCAGTTTAGCCAGCACGCGGGGAAGCCCCACAGTGGAGGCGTAGAACATGGGGCCACCCCTGTGCTTCGGCCACCCGTAGCCATTGATGTAAATGACATCCAGGTGCTCTGGGCCTGATGCTATTCCCTCAGCCAGGATGGCAAACCCCTCGTTGATGAGGGAAAACAGACACCGCTCCAGGATTTCCTCCTGGTCTATAAAGCGGGTCTTGATGTGATGGGTGTCTCTGTACTGAGACAGGAAGTTGTGGAGCCATGGGTCTGGCGTGGCTGTCCTGCCCCCAGCCTTCTCGTACTGGTACCAGCCTTTGCCGGTTTTCTGGCCGAAGCGGCCCTGCTCACACAGGAGGTCTGGCAGGGGGCTGTAGCGCTGGCCATGCCGCTGCCGGGCTGGTGTGCCTGCAGCGAGGGACGGCCCAGTCAGGCCCTGGTCCTTCCGAGACCTCCAGCCCACATCCAGCCCGGCAAGGTCAGACATGCGGAAAGGGCCTATCTTAAACCCAAAATCTTCAAGAACCTGATCTACTGCTTCTGGTCTGCTTCCTTCCTCTAAAAGGAAAACTGCTTGCTGTACGTATGGAAACATCATGCGATTCCCTACAAACCCAAAACAGTTCCCTACCACCACTCCAACTTTTTTCAGGGCTTTGGCCAGCTGCATAGCAGTGGCGATGGCAGTGGGGGACGTGTGGCGGCCATAGATGATTTCCAGCAGCCTCATCACATGGGCAGGGGAGAAGAAGTGGGTGCCAATGACCTGCTGTGGGCGGCTCGTGGCAGAAGCTATTTCGTCGATGTTCAGGGCTGATGTGTTTGTGCACAGCAAGGCTCCCGGCTTGCAGATCTTTGACAGCTTGTGGAATATTTCCTTCTTTAGTGCCATGTTCTCAAACACAGCCTCGATGACGAGGTCTACATCACGCATCAGATCAAAGTCCACAGTGAACTGGAGACGTGCAGGGTTATGGAAATCCAGGCTCTGGGCACCCCCCTCCATTTTCATAGCCTCCCGTTCCAAAAGGAGCATCACAGCTTTTCTTCCCTTGTTCAGATACTCCAGATTCTGCTCCATGGCTACCACAGGTATGTTGGCCTTAACCAGAGAAGTCACAATGCCTTGGCCCATTGTCCCCAGCCCTAGGGATAAAAGCAAGATAGAATCAAAGACTATGAACAGAAAATTAATCTCTTGACAGTAGCATTTCCTTTGTATCTCCAGGATAAAAAGTGGAGGCCTCTGGAAAACAAGTAGTGTAGACATAGAAAACAGATATTGAGGACTGGGAAAAAGTAGGGTGAATTTGCTCTTTCAGTGAGCATAAATGTTTGAAAAGAGGTAGCACAAAGGCAAGTTAGTACCCTCACAAGCTTATAAAATGCCAGTGGGATTCACCCAGTGTGCACTACCATGTAATTCATGTCTTATCTCTGCAAAGTTTTATACCTATGGAAACCAGGGTCATTGAGGAGTGAGAACCTGGGGATCAGAGAGAGAAGCTCTGAGTTACAGCTGAAACCCTGTTACTGCCTTCCGCAGGCAGGTTCAAAGCAAGATACCACCCTGAGGGTATCAGTGCCTCACTGTTCCTGTGAGAGGGTCTGTTATGGGCATTGGGCAGATATACCCCCCCAGAGAGTTTGACACCAGCAAAGTTCAAAGAGTTCGTTTCTCCCTCGTGCTCCCAAGCTTCCTCTTTGTCTCCCTCCTTTTCTCCCTCTGCGCTTCATTGAGTGATCTTTGAAGCAAAAAAAATTTTGGCTGCTATTTCTGTGAAGACTTGGATGCTGAACTGCTCTAAACTTTGTCTCTAATGTCTCACGTGTCTCTCAGTGCCTGGTCAAACTAGAACTAACACAGCATTCTTAATCTAGTTCCAACATCTTCTCTCTTCTTTTAAACCATGCTGCCACATCAGTAGCCTTTTGCCTGCTGTTCACTTTCTGTCAGGTATCTCTGCCCACCAGGAACTCTTCAAGTCCTCCAACACAGGCCATTCCTAACTTCTGAAGATTCTCAAAGTCAGTCTTTCTTGTCCAACCACACAGTTAAAACTCTTGCCAAGAATTCCCGTAACTGAGAATCCATTCATACTGTAATTTTTTCCTCCAGGATGCGTAAATGTGCTACCCCCAGCTCCATACCCCCAGGAATATCAGTGTAGAGATTACTGCCTTGATCCCTTGGACCAGTTCTATCCTCTGTGACATTAAATGAAGCTGCACTTTCCTGTGACACACAACCCACACCACTGATCCTGCTCTCCCACAGTGGAGGCTTTTCCAACTAAATTAATACAAACTAGTGAGGGAAGGTCAGCACAATTTTACCAGCTTTGAAAGCGCGAAGCTTCTGAATGGGAGGATTATTAATATCCTAAATAAAGCAGCAACCAAAGTATAGGTTTGTTATAATTCTGTAAAAATGATTTTTTTAATCTCAGGTTTACAAATGGATGTCAGCTCAACAAATAAACAGAAACAAGGGGATTAAAAATTTTGTCTAAATCAGCTTTGTAAAGAAGAGCTGAAATTATGTCATCATTTAAACAAATTCCAGCAGCCAAGGTCAGACAAGGTAGCATGTTTTTCCTGCATGCTGCACACTCTTGGTTTAGTTTTGCCCACCTTCAGCTTGTATGCACACAAGACATTTCAAACATTCCCTGCTTAGCCACCAGAAAATAGTTTTTACTGGCATCACTAGCTGGCAGCCTGCTTACAAACCATCATTACACTCCCAAGCAAGTGCTGAAGTTCCTTTCTAGGAAATTAGATTTTCTACTTCATAATCAAGTTCTGCTGAAAACTAATTTGAAAATAAATCTAGAATAGCATGAATCAACTCTTAGTAATTCAGTGTCTATGGTTTGCTGACTGAAAAAATGTGAACATGAGTAGCTGCTCCCACTGTGCTCACTCTCCAGAGCCTTTGATGTGGGACCAGGTATAATTAGGGACAAGTTTTCCCTGGCTTTGTTGAGCCACACGAGGTGCTTTCTTCCTGCAATGCAGGAGGGTAACTCACCCCCCAAACCCAGCTCTATCTGTCAGACTCTCTTTAGACATCAAGCTGAAGTGTTTGTGGTTCCACATAGCTCCCTCTTCAAGTCTCTTCCTTCCCACCATGGAGGCCAAGGGTTTCTCTCTAGAATTTCCAAGTTCTCCACACGTCCTAGGTCTTAGGCACTCCTGATCCTCCCAGCTTCAGTTTTGTGACTGAAATCTCAGTGATTCTCTTGCCATATGAACACACTGCCTTTTCCTAAATCGAAACCTCTTTTGAGAGCAGATGATCCCAAAGCTTGTTTCCCAGGGAAGCTCTGCAGTGGTGCCAGGTGATTCCCCTGGTTGCTTTCATCATGAGTACTCCATGTAGGTTTTAGCCATCCCATGAGAGACAGGCACACATGCTTGTAGTACTACGCTTTCTAGGCCACGGGAACAGGTTTATAGATAAGATATGAGCTTGCCAAGCTTGTTTCTGACCTAGAAAAGCTGTCTCTCAACTTCCTACAGAACTCTGCAATGGCCTGTATGAAATGATGTTTAATGAAGCTGGCAGAGAGAGTAATGAAAGCCCCAAGGGGTTTGTTACATTAGAGCTCGCACAGCATGATTCCCCTGGAAATATCTTCTAAAAGTGGACTATAAAACTAAGGAGAGCTTTGGCTATCTAGCAGCAAAAAAGGCATTTCTGAGGACTCCTCTTTTGCAACTCAGAAAGCCAAGTGATCTTGGGAAGATTATGGAATATGTTAGAGCAGAATAAAATGGCAGGGGATCATTAGGCCTTATATGTGTAAAAGGCTGTGGAAGAAAGAAGAAGGGAGATGTCTCATGCTCAGCTCAGATCACACAGACTGAAACATGGCGAGGAACTGCTCCAGAATTTCTGCTGTATGTTCCATTTTCTTACCCAATAGTGTTCTCCCTTCCCCCAAACCAGGAAAATCCCTATATTCTCATCTTCAATGCAGGGGACTATTTTCATGTGCAAGGCACATTTTTTCCAAAAAAGACTGAAAACTGCTTCAGGAGGCAAGAACAGTGCCCAGCCATCCTGGTCCTGGTCTTTTATTGTGAAATGAAGCTTTGACATATAATTAAAACTATACTTGTGCATATGTAATTTCAGGCCAAATATGGATATGACAAATCCATTTGCTGGGCAAGTTGAGTGAATAATGATGGTTAATTATTTATCTGTCATGTGAAGTACTTAGAATATGAAAAACCATACAAAACTAATTAAAGGACTTTAAAATACAAATTTCAAAACAAAAGAACTTGAAATATGTACAAGGCAGCTCATGTACTGTCACACATTACAGAAATACTGATCAGTGGAAAACACTCTGAACTATAATGAATATTTGGACGTTAAAATGCCTGGCTATTGAAATAATCCTTTATAGATTGGTAAAAATATGCAAGGACTATTCCTGTTTTCCTGATAAAAACAACAATAAGCACTTGGCAGTGATGGGCTGCTGCAGGCTGGGGCTGCTGCTTTCTCTGTTTCAGGGTATTGGTTTCAAGCAGAAATAATGTGATACTCCAGGCAAGCAGGGAACTGTGGGGAGATGTAGTTGCAAGGGACAGAGAGAAAAGAACCTTCTTTCTGGGTGCTGAGGAACCAGAGAAAGTAAAAAGAGGTGGGAGCTGAGAGTTCAGAACAACAAAAGCCAAGGAAACAAAAAGTCGACATGAAAAAGTCAACATGATCTGTCGCCGCGGCAATGATCTTCTCAGTTGATTCTCCCCGTGCAGCAATAAAAGATGGAAGCGGCAGCATAATGCAATATAGGTTTAGTGTGTGAAACTGCTCAGCTCTGTCTGTGGGAATGTGGGGCCTGCATGATTTCTGAAGAGCCTAAATTGAGGCAGCATCTTTCTCTGACTGCCCTCCTCTCTGCAGTCTCTCTCTGCAGAACAGAGACCCTGGGTCACCCAGGTAGACTCAATACTTGCATGGATGAGCAGCACTATTTTAAAAGTCCCTCAAAAATCATCCCTAGGATTTTGATTTTGGTGCTGCAGGGATGTACTTCAGATCAAAAATACGAAGTTACAAAACACTGTAGAGCATTGTATTGTGTGGAGAATGACTTTTTGTTAAAGTAGCCTGAAAGAAAAAATACAATTGTGTTGGCATGTTCTCTGCCTGTCTCTAACGGACTTACAATTTCACTTACATGAAAAGGCAAAATAGGAGGGAAACCTTCCAGAGGAAGGAAAAAAAGTACAACAAGATGCAGAAAGAAGTGATAGAAAGCAGTGACACTTTGGTGTGGGATTCAGGGTTAAAAGGAGGTCAATATCAAGAACCTCCAAGATAAGATATGTCACATGAAATGAAGTATGGCATAAACAAGAGCATAAGAAAAGCAAGCTCTACTGGTGGGATACAGGGGCTATGTAATGGGAGCAGTGATTCAGCAAGGACTGGAGTCTGGGTGAGTGTCAAGGCCCTGAGTGCACTGATGGAATTTAATGTGTCCCTGACCAGCCACACCTGGAGCCTCCACCCACCTGCACTGCCCATTGCCTCTGAGCCCTGTTTAAGCTCAGACCTGGGCTTGTACCCACTTCTTAAGCTTCCTTGGAGGAGTTCTGGTGGCTTGCTGTGGCTATGACCACTGTTGATCCAGACCTCAGCCTGCCTTCCTATCTTTACCTTGGACCTGCATTATTCTGGGAACTTTGCTTGATCACTTGTATTCCCAGTAGGTCCTGGCCATGACCTCTGGGCCTGCCCTACCTGCCTTGCCCAGGTACTGTAAATGTTGATGCAGCAGTAGATTGTGCTGCCATCCAGAGGGAGAAATGAGTGGACAGGACCTTCAGGAACAGGGAAGTGTAAAGGCCTGTATGTGGCGAGGAATGGTACATAGTGGGGGCTGGCTGCTGGGAAGCAGCTCCCCAGAAGAGGGTTTGGGAGTGCTGGTGGACTCCAGGTTGACTCTGAGCAGCAGTATGACCTTGTGGCAGAGAAGATCAATGGTATGTGGAGCTATGTCAGGAGGGGTCTTGCTGGAAGCTTGAGGGAAGTGATCCTGCCCCTCTACGTGGTAAGACCACAGCTGGAGTGCTGGGTCCACTTCTGGGCTCCCCAGTACAAGAGTGATATGGAATGATTGGGGTGAGTTCAGTGAAGGGCAAATATGATTAAGGGACTGGAGTATGTCTCATGAGGAAGGGCTAAGTGAGCCATGACTTCAGCACTGAGAAGGCTTGGGGGATCTCACCCATGTATATATAAACACCTCAGAGAATGGTATCTGGTAAAGGAGATGACACCAGACTCAAGTGGCCTCTGGTGATAAAACAAGAGGTTATGGGCACAAACTGAAACATGGGAGTTACATCTGAACAAAAGGAAACCATTATTTTTAGTGTGGGGCTGATTGAGCACTGGCACAAGTTGCCCAAAAAAGTTGTGGAGTCCTCCTCCTTGGAGATGTTCAAGAGCTGTCTGGACATAGTCCTGAGAAAGTGGCTCTAGGTGACCCCATGTGAGTAGAGATGTTGAACAAGATGCCATTTAGAGGTGCCTTCTTGTCTCAAGGATTCTGTTGTTCTGCCCCCATTATTGCCACTGGCTCCCCATCCTGGGGTGCAGCTGCTCCCTGCCAGGAGATAATTTACTGGCTGTGTTGGACCTGGCTAGTATCAAGGTTGGCAGTTACCCTGGGGATACTAAGCAGGAGCAAGGAAGAAACATCTTGGTACCTGATCTTGGTGTAATTACTCCTGGAATGCTGTTCTGACTTTGGCTATGCACATTTTATGAAGTGTTGAAAAATTTGGGAAAGTTCAGGGTGTGAAGACCAGAGAGTGACAGATTGTGCTTTGCAGTAGAAGTATCAAGGCACTTAGTTTATTTTATCTGAAGAAGGAGGAGTTAAATTGAGCATGGTCTGTAATCAGCTATGAAAACACTAAAATCTGGGGGTGAGGTTGGGGCAATCTCAGACTGTAATTCAGAAATCTGTCCAGAGATGAGTGGCAAATACTTAATTCAATGGAATAGACATGCAGCCCTGCCAATTCTGCCTGGATACAAAGTACAGATTATGTTTCTAGTAGAAACTTTCTAATAGAGGTTGCATTTGTCCTCAGAATTCCTTCTAGCTCAGTTACAGCCCCAAAATAGGCAGCTCAGCTCTAACAGCCCTTCTGGCTAAACTGTCACTGTGATTAGATCTTTGCAAGTGTGTTGTTCTGGCATGGTTTAGCAGCACAGAGCAGAGAATGTCCCTCCTGGTCACCTGGTCATTCCCCCAAACTCCACAGGAGCCCTCCTGTCAAAGCACACACTGCAGGACTGACCTGTCTGGGACTGACAAAAGTGCATGTCCAAACTTCTATGCTCTTCAAGTCACAGAATAAATTTGGTAATAATGAATGCCTCTTTACCTGAATGCTTTAACAGCCACAGATCCTTCTCACAGGGTTTGTGGACCAATGTTTAAAAAGCCATTTCTATTAAAAATATGGCATAGCAGCTAATGAAGAGAACTTTCAAAAAAATCTCTATGGCCTGAAATGAGTTGTCAGACAGCTCGAGAGCCCTGAGAAACACTCAGAAAAAAGAAAAAACAAAACAGTGTTGATCTGGTGAGATTTCCTTGAAACAGAATGGATGTTTTCCAAGTGCTCCATTACTTGTCTAACCATTTTTGAGTGCTACTATCAACAGCAAGAGCGGAAATATATATTTTTTTTAATCTCAGCAGTGCATTGAAGGTTTTATTTAAATTGCTCTTATAAAAAATTAATGAAGGCATTATCTTGCTGGGCTACAAAATGGCAGGAGTGGATCCCAGTGAGATGAAATCTTCTTAAAATACAGCTGTCAAAACATTTTTGTATTAATATATCCCTGAGTGACTCTGAGCACATGCACTTGCAGTACAAAACTAGACCAGGAGGAGGAGAATTTCCTACAGACCTGCTTCTAGAACGAAGCAAAGCCAGGTCTCGGTGTTTAAAAGGGAGCAGACTGCTTATGGTCCGCACACGAAGCTGACTCTGAAATAAAACAAAGCTATTCTTCCAAAGGAAGAGGCGACATCAGGCGCTAATCTAGCGGCATGCGAGCTGCCATCTGAATTTGGAGCTTCCCAGTGTAGTGACAACTTCAGCAGTGGGTGTGAAGTATCTGTGGCTGCGATGGGTGTGAGTGACTGCTGGGGACTCCCGGCTGAGCTGTTGGCTGCGGCACTCCCACCCCGGCAGCTCCCTGTCCTTACCTATGACGGCTGCCTGGCGCACGGGCTGCGGGGCAGCGCTGCTCCAGGAGGCTCCGCTGGGAGTTGCCCACCTGTGCACGGCTCTCTCGGCGAAGAAGGCGTACTGCAGCGCCTGGGCCTGCCCCGAGGTCAGCAGCACCCCGAACAGCTCCCGCTCCCGCCGCACCCCCTCGGCAAAGGGCCTCTCGGTGGCGGCTCGCACGGCCTGGAAGCACAGCTCCGGAGCCAGGCACCCCCGCGCCTGTTTCTTCACCTTCACGACAGCCTCCCGCAGAAACGCTTCCATGTTGGGCAGTCTGGGAACTGGCTTAAGGCTGAGCCTGCGGGGTCCCAGGGGCTGACCTGGTGGGAGAGAAATGGAGTTACAGAACAAAGCACCAGCATCTTTTCAGATGTAGCCTTTTCAGACTTCCAGACCCTTTTCTACGGGTTGGGAAGGCAGTCTGTCTCTTCTCCAACTTGCACTGCGTTAGGGCTTGCATGGCACAGTGAGCTGGGTCTAGAACTAAAGCTTCTGACATTTCTCCTTATTTCTGTTTGCTCTGACAATTACGATTTTTCAAGTCCCTTCTCAGACTTCAAAAAAAGTAAGGCTTTATTTTCAAAGTAATTCTCTCCTTCCTTTTCTCAGCTTCAGAGTGCCCTGACTTTCCAGTTCTCTCCCTCTACAGTCCCAGCTGCTACATTCATATGGAGCTTTCTATAGGCTTCATTAACAAAGCTTTCCTCCAGTATTGTTTAGTATTCAGGACCCAGTTGACACTAGCCAGAGGCATTCCAGCCACAGGCCTGACCCAGACATTGACAAGAGAGTGGAAAACACACCCTGACTTCTTCCCTGACTGAAGGAGCCCCTCAAGTCACTTTGGAACTAACCAAAAGGAGATCTCACTCAGCATGAGTTGGGCAGCAAATGAATAACAAGGGAAAGTTCATGTTTGTGTCAGCAAGGGATGAATCAAGCAGACACACAAATATGTGAAATTCATTACAGAGAGAGGTTGCTATGGTGATACCTAGAAAGGATCTTAATTGAGAGAACTTAGTTACATTTCAGATGCCAAAATCCTCTGTCTTCTTTGTAAGTACAGGCCTGGCCATACTCAGGAGTTCCTCTGCTCTTAATGGCAGCTTGCTCAATAAAGACCAGGGAGGATCAAGATCAGCAATTTGGAATGGATCCCCTTGATACTGCAAAGTTCTCACAAAGACCCTGCTGTCATCCCGACATATCCAGATAATTAACTGTAGCATGGCACTGCATGGATTGCTAGTGCTGTTCCCAGAAGCAGCCAGGACTGCCAGCAAAGTCAGGTGGTGGACTGAGAACCTTGTGCTGAAGCTCTCTGGGGACAATGTCTCATTGCTGTGGGCTCTTAGATGAACTCTGCCAGGGGGGCACACTTCCTTCCAAGGTGGCATATTGCATGCAGCAAGTCTTCCTGTTGTCTGAGCTAGGGCAGTGTCAATGCACCAGCAGAAGACTCAGGAAATCCTGCAGGGGATACTGAAGAGCAGGAATAATGACAGCATAGTTGCCTGAGGAACATGTCCTGACTCTAGCTCTTCCTCAAAGACTGAGCAATGCTTAGGAGAAACAGAAATACAAGTTTCCAGGATGAGTTATTAAACTGATTTCTTGTAATAAAAGGTCTTCAGAGCTCAGGTTTTTTAATTAAGCCTCTTAGTGAGCAAAAAAAGATGATCACTCACTGTGTAAGTAGCTTCTCTTGTAATCAGAGTTCATAAAAATGTTTTCACATTGACAGTGGATATATTTTGTATCAGCCAGTATTGCAGGATTTAGTCAGGATAATGTTTCTTTATTTTGGAATATTTTTTTTGCCTCTAAGTTTTTA
This sequence comes from Pseudopodoces humilis, assembly GCF_049639895.1. Taxonomy (NCBI): domain Eukaryota; kingdom Metazoa; phylum Chordata; class Aves; order Passeriformes; family Paridae; genus Pseudopodoces; species Pseudopodoces humilis. Next base: position 5,656,367 of record NC_142210.1, on the reverse strand, counting down.
ACCCAGAAATGCTCTTTATCTGCAGCTCTTTATTTAGCATTTAAATAGTGGGTTATATTCCATCACAAGAGGAAAGCTTAGGCTTGTCCCAGAAAACTGATCTGATGGCTGGAAGATTGGGCAGATCAAGGGACTTCATATGACATCCAGTGGAAAGGGCTGGTAAAAATGGAATACCATTGGGAGCCTTTAAGCTTGGTCTTCAGACAGCAAATAATACTGTAAGCACAAATACTGATGGGGGGACAGAAGACAGTTCCTCAGACTGAAAAAAATAACTCAGGGTCCTGAAATAAAACTCCCATTTTAGCTGCAAACTAAATAGGTTTTCCACACCACCTCTATGCAGTATCATAGCTTCTGCAATGCCAATAAGAATACATGACATGTTTGTGATCAGGAAAGAATTATCAGAATCTAAATCTGGGAAGAAGAGATCAGTGTGGGACACCTGCAGCTTGATTTCTGAAAGCAAAGCAGCAGGGAGATGATGAACAGTGTCAGACATCAGTGCTGCAGGAAAAGCACTATCCACACATGAGATAACACAGACTCCTGCTTTGTTTGCAAGGTTTTTAGTCCAGGTGACACAAAGGACAGATTGAGTCTATAAAATTTCTGTCAGCAAATGCACCACATATGCATACAGTATCAAATATTATGTTATTTAAAGAAAGAAATATCATCCCAGAGTTGTAAACCCTTGGGATATTATGGGATGGCACATGCAAGAGAAAGGGCCAGCCTAATGTTCTTCCTTGTGCAGGGAACTGCTTGTGAATTTTTGAGGAATAAAGCTGAGCCTGGCCACTGCCCCTCAGGCTATCAGAGACAAGTCCAGGCCATATCAGACCTTTCACAAACTCAGTTTGTGTCCAAAGGACACTTGGCTAGGCCTCTGTCTAAGGAAGGTGTCAGCCAGAACCTTGAGCCCTGGGGAGAGATTAAAATGTTTTTTGATATTGTGCATCTTGGCAGAGATGATTCACAGAAAGGCTTTGCAGCTCTAAAGGAAAGCCTTTCCTCCAGCCTCCATTTCAAGGATGCAATTACCCACCAGCGGCATCTGTTCCGCCCCTGGCTTTGATGTGCCTCAGAAGGAACAACTGCTTCCTCTGCAGCAGCTCCCAATAGCTTACAGGCAGAAACTCATCTTTCCACACAGATTAATACCTGGGGGACTTGAGCTACTCCAAATTGCTCTGGTTTTCCTTGGCTCTTTGGTGCAAGGCATTGGTACTGCTTTGCTCTGAGGTCAATCAGCAGATGGGGTCAGAAAAACAAGGGGTGTATATGGAGAGTTTCAAAGTCTGCTCTGTAGAGGCCAAAAGCCAATTTCTCCTCCAGTTGAGGAAGACCAGAGCAGTCCAACAAGAAGTGGGCAGGATGAGCTGCAAGTTGCTGACTGCCACCAGCAGTTCCAGCCATTTGTCAATTTTGTGATGCCATCAGCTGGGAAAAGCCTGAAATGCAGCTTTGGATTACTGCAGTGATCATCAAGCACATTTAATGAAAGGACATTCTCCTTGTCCCCAAGGATTTAATTCCTGTCTATTCCTTTTTAAAAATGCCTTCAGAAGTGAAGATGTTTTCTTTAGCCTGGAGAAGCCAGTTTGCCTAGAGAGGTCAGGGAATTATTCTCACTTCCTATCTGCAATATATAAATACTGGCTTTCAATAAAAAATCTAACTCTGAATCAGTAATTGCCTCTGTGTATTCGTACACCCACTTACTGTTTCAGAGCATCTTTTGAAGGTGTTCTTCATTAGGAACAATCCATAAGAATGTATGGATGAGAATGCTCTCCCAACATGCCATAAAAGTAGCTCTGTCAGCTGTGTATCACAACACTAATCAAAGACCCCTGATACAGTAAGGCAGTCATTTGAGACTGATCTCTTGCCATGAGATACTGCAGCCCCAGCACTGAGAAAGCTTTAGAAGAAAATTATTTCTGAATTGATTCTTTGAGAGTTATCTTGCAGTACAGCCTTCCTAGGAATAGAAATTCCAGTGGTGACAACACTAGTTATTTAGCCAGACTGCTCTGTAAGAAGTCTGCAATTGTAGCTTCATGTTTAAAAAAAAATCTCATCAGAAACAAAATGCTGCATGCCACACAAAGCCAGCAGAATTTTGTGATGACATTTTTTTGGTACATTCACTTTGGTTTTATTATCTGAAAAACATTCACTGAAAACAGAACTCCATGTGAACAAACTCCAGACCAGCTATATAAGACTCTCATCTCTTCTGCAGCCCTGTTAGTGCTTGATGAATAAAGATGAAGGTGCTGCCTTGCCTTTGTGTGACAGGAAAATTACTAACTTTAGGCAAAGACCAAAGCAAGGAATGGCTCAAAAGGAGCATACAGGCCCTGGGTACACCAATCTTTCAAATTATTAGATAACCTGAGGGTAAATGGTGCATCAAAACTTGTCATGGTCTTCTGCTGGGTCTAATGAGAAATTTTTCAAGCAGGAAAGAAATAGATGAGCTGGCTCACCAGTGTTTTCACTGTTAAAACATGTATTTTAAATGCCAGTAAAGCTGTTGGAAAGAGTCTGAAAGCATTTTTAAAGTCCTGTGGGAGCTGATATATAGCATGATGTGAAACACCATCAATGATATTACTAATTTTTGTTGGGATAACTCAAACCAGCAATAAACAGATTGAAAACCTAATAATGAGTAAGACTGGGACAGGCTACCCTCTGGACATTCAGCCAGGATCCTTGTATGCTTATACAACTCAAAAAAAAATTTAAAATATTATTATTATTATTATTATTATTATTATTATTATTATTAATAATAATAATAATAATAATAATAATAATAATAATAATAATAATAATAATAATAATAATAATAATAATAATAATAATAATTGGTAGCTGCAATTTCCAAAGAAGAGGATGCTAAAGAACAGGATTTTGCTAGTATTGGTAGTGGATATAAGCTCCAGAAAGCAATTTACCCTGAGAAATACTGTGGTCAATGCTTCCTTCCTGAGGGTCTCCTCTAAGGCCAAGCTGGCTTTCACAACTGTCAGCCACTGCACAATGTCTGTCACGGAAGAAACAAACATGCAAATATCTAAACTTCACCCACTTGCACATAGCATTTGTTGAAATCCAGAATGTTTTCTGGTTTGCCAGTTCCAGCAATGTATCCATTACTCATTCATGACACACTGCTGCTGCTGCTGCCATCAGTACTGCCATAGATCTTGTGCAAAACATCATTCAGAGCCCAGAGGGTACATCACAGGGAGCACTGTTTGTTGGGTTAATTTGCCTAGAAGAGTGGTAATATTTCACTGCTCTCCCATCAGATGGAGAATTCTCATTCAAAACAGACAAACCCAGCAAACCAAAGTACCTTTGTTTTTCTTAGAAGCAGCAGTGAAATACATCACCCATCTCTTGCTAAGGAATTATATTTAGTCTGATGACATACAGGAAAAAGAAAAGAGGACTGCTTATGTCATTGATTCTGCACTAGAAAATGAAGCCCTAACATACTGTGGTATGAATACTGTGAGAAGGATGGGCATCTGCTATAGAAAACCCAGCCAAAGAATACCTTGGCAGCTCTCTGGTACATCTCAAGGTATGAGGAAGTATACAAGACACAGATATTTAAGAAGAGTCCATTCTTCGAAGTACCTTAAAATATAGTGCACTGTCATCTAGGACAAAGCTTAGGCTGCCTCAGCTTCTAGCATGGAGAAGGGGCCTTGTCTGTAGTGAAGTGAAGGAGCAAAACCAACACCCCAGCTTGGAAGAGCATTGCCTGTAAACGCCATGTGGTCAGAGCAGAAAGGCTATTTCACTTTCCTGCATTCATCTCATTGTGACAGAGCTCCAGATGAAATTCAGTGGTCTGGTTCCAGAGGTACAAGGAGGTCAGTAGTGGGAAAATGCCCTGTTTTCTTTCAAGGCAACATTCCTCATGCTGCACAAGTAATGTTCCTCTTCCTAAGTTAACTCCAGTGAATTTGATTCTGTTATTTCTAAGATGGGGAAAAAAATATCTCCCTATTCCTCCTATCTGCATTGGCCATTTTTTTTTTTACATGACACCCAAAGGATTAGGGACAGAGTCACTTGCAGACCATGGATCATTAAATTGAGCAGAGGATGTGCCAGCCCCTCCACTACAGGGAGAAAGTTATTTTTGCTCTGCCATTATGGATGGTGCAACCAGAATGTGCACAATGCCAGCTGGGATCCAGAACTATATATGGATAGAGCACTTATTCCCCAAAACCTGGAGAGTGCAGCATCCCAGAGGAGAATGTGAGTTTGGATATACAATTAAAAAGCAGGAGGACTTGATATGTATCTGTTCTCTGAATCTCACATGAACTTCTGCAGCTTTCGAGCATTTGATTTTTTTCACTTCAGATAACAGGAAGCAATTCTGCAATTCTGCAATTAATTCTATCTTACACGGATGCCAAAACTCAAGAATGGAGCATATAAATTGGAACAAACTGGCGGGTTTTGTTTTGACTCTTTTCAGCCCTGAAACATCACCAGTTATTTCCTGGCACTGCTACAATTTGTTCCTCACCAATCACTTTGTTTGCCAAATGGATTGCTGCCTCAATGGTGTTTTCTTCCACAATTTCATCAACCAAGCCCAGCTTCAGTGCTTCAGTTGCTGGAATGTGTTTTCCTGCCATAAAAAGAGAAATAAGGTGACTGCAGTGGAGCCTGATGTGCAATTTTGTTCTTTTCCATCTGAGCAAATAACTTGTGCAGTTGGTAATTAGCCCCTCATGGGTGGAAGGAAGTAGAATTACAATCCAAGCAGCTACACAGGTAAGAGATTCCTGGTTTTTAGACCAAGCTGGTATAATTCAATGCCATGTTCTTCTTACAGACACAGCACTCACCTGTAGTGATCATATCCAGAGCAGCTGGTACTCCAATCAGTCTGGGGAGTCGCTGGGTGCCTTCAGCACCTGGAAGTAACCCTATGGTGACCTCTGGCAATCCCATCCGAGCCTAAAATGAAGTAAAATTAAACAAAAAAAACGATTAGAAAGAGTGACAATTGCAAACTGAGCAACACAGAGGAAAGCCAAGCAGATGTGAGTCACATTGCTCCTCTAGGAAGACTCAGAATTTCTACATTGAAACTGTATCCTTGCTTTTTGCTACATTAAATATATAAGAAAAAAAGCACTTGACCATTTCAAGGATTTCTGTGTAAATGCACATTGAAAACATGACCTGTCAGAGGATTTCTGTGTTAGTGCAGCACTGGGGAAGAGCTGTAGGGCCAATAGCATTCCCTAGATTGACACGTGTCAATAATGCTTTCAAGTAGTTGTTACCAACTGTTGGAGGGCATGCTGGCTTAACTTTCATCTCCCTACTCTAGTTCTTGCAAGTTTAGTAAAGAGTTGGAAGGAACCTTAAAACCATCTTGTTTCACTACTTGCTATGGGCAGGGACACCTTCCATTACATGAGACTGCTCAGAGCCCCATCTAACCTGGCTTTGAACACCACTGAACTCTTTGCTAATCTTCCTTCAAACGTCTCTTGGTGAATTTGACATCTGGTAGTCACGGCAGATAAGCCAGGGACAGCAGGAAGTGTATGGAGGTCTTCTCTTAAAAAATTGTATCTAGATTTTTTTGCCTTTAAACAATAGTTTGCACATTTTCTATTAAGCTTTTAAGAGATTTTGAGTTACTTTAAGACCACTACTTATAGTTCCAGTAGTCATGGCACTTTATCATGTGGTTTAGTGGGCATGGTGGTAATTGGTCAAAGGTTAGACTTAGTGATCTTGAACGGCCTCTAAAAGAGGCGTCCAAATCCTCTTGGAGGTCTTTTCCAACCTTAATGATTCTGTGATTCCATGGCCCTCACCTTAGGTGGCACAGAGCATGATGTGGATTATCTCTTTATGCTGTTACAGCAACCCACACTGCCACAGAGAATGAGTCACTGCAGAAGTGAGGGGAGTGGCCCTGTCAGTGAGGAGTCTATTCAAGAAGACAGGTACTGCTCAAGGTGGTTCAGCATTCCTGAACCTTGAAGGAGGGGATTGAAGAAAAAAACCCAGATCATTGCTGAAGAGTCTTCAAGTTGTCTTTTGGTCAAAGTGGTCCTTGGGGACCCAGAGCTCACGAGGAATCCAACCATAAATGCTCCACGCTAGCTGAGATTCAACTACCTATAGAAACTAGGCCATGAGCAGAAAAGTGCAAAATTCACAGGGCGGGGGAAAAAAATAAATAAGAGAAAGTCACGCTGCATGAGTCAGTAAGATGCAGCTGTCTGCATCAGAATATAGATAATGAGACCTAGGGCAAATTAACATTTGGTTACTGAAGTTTCTATGCAGCCGTCTTATCATACTAGTTGCTTTATATTTAGAAATGACTTGAAATTAGTTAGTTAGTAAGACTTAGGAAAGATGTCAAGGGTGATGGCGTAGGTGAAGAACGTCTGAGTGCACAGCCTTGTATCCTACTGCTATAAAGCTGCTCTCCTCTGGGCAGTGTCCCAGGAAAGGCACCCTGTCCCTCTGCTCGTGCCATCTCTACCTGGCTCAGGGATGCCTTCAGCGGCCCCTCTGGCCCGCAGTATTACCTTCACGTGTGCAATGCGGTAGTGACAGCCCAGCGCCACCTCCAGGCCTCCTCCCAAAGCGACGCCTTCGATGGCCGCCACCACCGGCTTCTCAATGCTTTCGATGAGAGCCACGATGGGGCCCAGGGCAACTCCATGTCTCTTCGGAGAGGAAAATCCTCGGATGTCAGCTCCTGAGAGAGCACCAAGAGATTAGGAGGAATTAGTAGGCGAGGCGGTGACTGGAACAATCCTTCCCTCTGTGCTACTGGACACAGCTGCTCACAGATGCCCAAGTCCTTGCAGAGCATGCTGCTGGCAGGAGAGTGTTTAACAGGAATCAACCTGTTTTGGGACCATCTTCAAGGAACCCTGGATCCTTGATCCTGTTCACAGAGCTCCAAGGAAGGCTTAGTACAAAAATACAGAGTAACTGTAAGGATCATGAGGTCACTGCAGAAATTTGCAAACATTCTTGGTGTAATATTGAGCCTGCAATAGTTAAGTGGAAGTTACTAATAACAAGCAATGTAGAACTCCACAGAAATCCCCTAGCTTTTCAGACTTCTTCAGCTGGAGATCTGTTATTCACCACTGCCCAACCCCAGGCACATTCCATACACCAGAGCAGTGTGGTCCAGAGATTTTACATAAACAAAGCTATGGAGACTGAGGAAACACCAGGATGTTATGGAGTGGAGCAGCTGTCCCTCATTTCAGTAATTACAGACCAGCTCACTTCCGGCCTATTTCAAGGTCCAGCTTGTCATGTACCCCATGTCAATTCTGGCATAGCAAAATAGACAAAGCACCCTGTCTTGTGGCCATTTCCAGCCAAATCAGGACTTTTGTCAGCAATGTTACAAGGCAGAGAATCTTCAGATATGATGGGTAGAGATAGTTTAATCTTTTGCTCAGCCTGTGTTTGATGTCTTACCTGCACTGAATTTCCCATTTTCACCACAAATCATAACAGCTTTCACTGAGGGATCTGAATCTGCTTTCTTCAGTCCATCCTCTAAAGCCTGGAGAACTGCCAGACTGAAATAAAATGGAGATTCAGTGAGTAGCCATCAAATATATCCACCTTCTGAGAGGTTTATGTTATGAACACCGAGCAGCCCAGTGAAAATGAGCACCATGTCCAACAGGCCGTCCCCATGCCTGGCTGCTGCCATGGCTTCTCCAGGTGAATCTTGTCCTTAGTCTCCCTCTTACTCCAAGGACAAGCACCCAAACCCAACAGGCTGACTGCCAACCTGTCAGTCACTGCCTGGAGACTCATCTTCAGGCTATGACACTGCTGTTTCCACAATAAGCAGCACAGGGAAATGTTCTTTTGAAGATATCTTTATGAATTAAACATTCAGATTTTCAAGAAAACAGTTTAGCATAATTTAGAAGTAATTAATGCTAAACCACTGACAATCTAAGAACTTTTTGAAAGGAGCTCTAGGGATAAAAAAGTTACCTTTCAAACACCTGACACAGGCTCTGCTGATGTTAATAATGCTTTCACCTTGTGAAAATCTGCACCCAGGTCCAGACTTAAACTGGTGTGGGGTCCTGTCAAAGGGAATTTGAGCACGAAACACTACACAGAACATGTCTGGACTCATCTGAACAGGTAGCTCTGCAGACACCAGCAGTAAATGCAGCCAGCAAAGAATTAATGAAGAATTTAAAAATGGATCTGTAGAAACATAAATAGTGTTTTTTTTCAAATCAGATATTTAAAAAGTCTGACCCAACTGTATGTCCATTTCTCATTTGCCTCTTTAAAGCTAATTCATGTGTTTGTATGGATGGACTTGGAGAACCTAGTCTGTTTTAAAAGGTGGTAACAATAGTGATAGTAGGTAAAAATAGAAGCATTTACACTTTAATAATAGAAATATTAATACAAATTTTATGTGTATACAATTTAGATACTAAAATGTACTGATATACACATATACTCATAGAGTTTGTGAGAGACTGTTCTGTGTGCATGTGTAGAGATGCCTCTGATAAGAAAATCTGAGCCACAAGCAGTTGGAGGCTGGAGGAATATCCAAGTATCATCCACACTTGCCCAGACCTTTATAAAACCAGCTTTCCTTCCTAGACCTTCTCCAACCCTGAGCCCAGCTCCACATGTAAGCTTGGTGCTGAGGAAAAGGGAGAAGAGCTCTGTTGATGCCCATTGGAGAGGAGCAGTATTAATTACACAGAACTAATAAAAAGCCCTGAGGCACACTCAGCTTGTGCATGTTGCTCTGTGTATTAGAGGGTGTTTAGTCTAAAAAGGAAGTCATGAAGTAGATGAAAAACACATCATTGTACTCTTGTGTACAGACATTTTTACAGAGCAGTGCTTTCAGAAGTCACGTGGGGATCCATAGTCTGCAAAGGGAAACCTGTGAGCCCAGAGAGCTCCCAGTAAGCCAGATGTATGAAGGAATCCCAGCCAACCTCTGCATATTCCTCCTTCAAAATCAAAAATTAAAGACAAACCATAGGCAAAGTCTAACAATCAGGGCTGTTGACAGAGGAGGGTTTTCTAGGAGGGTCTCCAGTACCACTTGCTGCCTGTATAAGGCCTTGTTACAAGAAGGGTCAGTGGGAGCCCTGAGACCTGACAGCCAGAGACTGGGAGAAGTGTTATTTTTTGGAGAGAGAACAGTTATGTACCAATTGCCCAATCCAGACATCCAAGACAACTCTGATGTTAGTACTGGTTCTGAAGGCTGAAATTTAAAATGAGAATAATTTGGTAATGCCAAAGTAAAACTATGTGGTGAGCCAGTAAAGGTCCCTCCACTGCATGTAGGTCCACATAGCAGAACATGAAAACCTTTCCAAATTATATACACTAAATGTGTTTTAATAGGTTAAAAATTTGTGGTTTATCTCCCTCCTTCTGGCATACCTGTGGTTTCTGCTATTTGAGGAGCACTCACAGGCTGCACCCACTGCTTGCTGCTCTTTGAGTTCTGCTTGTGCATCAGTGATGAGCCAGGCCACAGCAATACCAAAATCACCCAGGGGCTGGCAGATAGCAGGGAAAGCCATTAGGAAATGTCATTACACACTACAAACCATGGTGCAAAGAGGGAGAAAAAACATGTTCCATGATCCAAACAAATGTGAAGTTACTAATTTGCAACTATTGTGTAGACAAATGGCACAATTCCATCAGGGACAGACAAGAAGCAATCAGTATTTCTGTGTCTGTTCCAGGCATGTGACCAACAGATGCAAAATGCCCATCTAGAAGGGTTGTCTGCAGCAAATGGAAAGGTTCAATGTTCTATGGAAGAAATCAGTTACAAGTCCTCAGTACTTACAACAACGTCTTACTACCAAAATAAAAACTAGTCATCAAGGCTGCCACAAAATCAGTTTGATACCTGCCTCACCTTCATTAACCTAACAGGACTGTTTATGGCAGTGAATAATTTGGTACTTGTGTAAATATCTCTTCTATTTCCATATAACTTTTTCCCAATGGGAATTTTTGTGGGATAAGCAGGAAGAAAGATCAGACTTTTTGAAGTTTCTTGTTTTCCTAAGATGGAGTGATAAGTTTGCCTTGGATATGTCACAGTCCAACACACAGACTGCACTGCTTTGTCACTCACATATTATAACTGGCAGTAAAAGATGTAATTTTCAATTAAAGCATCATAGTAAAATATATGACAGTAGAGTTATAAAAATGCTCAGGAGAATCCCATCTTCAAACTGCTAGAGCATTGAAGAAACAAAAAGTCACAGTAATTTTCATAAGTATTTCATTACTGTGACACTGTCATTCATTTAGCAGTAACAATGCAAAAATTCCCTCCATGCTTTCCAAGGTTGCATCCCATGCCATATAGTCAGTTCTACCATGGGTACTATTGTGACTGCAAAAAAAGTGATTCTGCCAAGGTGATTCCGTGTTCCAGGTTTCAGGAACTCAAAACAGGTGCTGTTAAAAAGTAGGGGCATACTAGAGCAAAAGAATATTCTTGGAGGTTACCATACCAGGTTGTTTTTCTTTTATGGAACTCATTGCAGTGATTCTGATGTGCTAGATTTGTAACAGGGTTTTATAATTTACCTTAATTATTTCACATTTTAGCTGGAGTTTGTGAATGTGAATTTCTTTCATTTTTTTTAAAAAAAGCAGTATAAGGCAATCCTGAAAATTGACTTAGTCATATTCAAAGAAGTGAGACTCAAATCCAACAGTGGAAAATGTCTACGTAAAACATGCAGGTCTGATCCTTTCCCTTTGTATTTTTCTTAGCTTCTAATATACTTTAAAAACCTGGAAATCCCAAACCTGGACAACAGTCCAGGCTCTCCCATTGTCACAGGCTTCCTTTCCTTTGGATAGCTTCCTGCAGTGTTTTTCTTTGAACTACCTGCTGGGTATTACATAATCTCCTACTTGGAACTGAGGATTTGTGTGCTGGAATTACCTGCTCTGTTCTCCCTTGCTTCAGTGTCAGATCCAGCTGTGTAGTAGCTCCTGTCACACATTGTTGTGACAGGTTGCTAATACAGCTTGTACGGTCCTGCACATAAATTAAGGCCAGAGCCAGAATGGCATCTTTTGGGTGGAATTTTAGTTGTTTTAGGGAGCAGATGCTTATTCATCCCAGATTTTTCTCTCTGTATCTCATCCTGATGAGGTGCTGATCACATGTAATCACATTCTCCCCGCGTTGCTACCTGTCTGAAACTGCAGCTTCTCTCATCTCCTTTACATTTCCTGATTTTTATGGTGATCAGGGTTAGAAGGACAATGCTGGCAGCCATGGAGAGCCTTTCCCAATCAAACCTGTTATGCTGTCACATTTCATAGCTCCACACGTAAGCTCCCCTATTGCACGGCCTCTCCTGTCCTCCCTGGAGCTTTTCTGTCCTTGTCAGCTCAAATGTTGAAATACTCCTTTAAGTCCTTCTAATTCCCAGTGCCAGCAGCCTGCCCCTGCTGAGAAGGGGTAGTCACTCCTTCCTTTTCCAAGTCTTGTCTTTCTGTTCCCCCAGACTCACAGACTTTGCATATGTAAATCCCTTCTCTCAATGCCACAATCTCGTAAATGTAGATCTCTAAATACTAAACTTCTGCAAGCCAGGAAAAAAGCCTCCAAACAAATCAAATCTGGCACATACCACCTCTGCTGGTGAAGAAAGCACTGAGCTTAAAGGGGAGTCTGTGTGGGAACCAAATTTGCTGCCAGAATCTCAAGTCAGCACACATTTCTCAGGAAAGCACTGCCCTGCAGGTATGAAGCAGAGGATGGTGTCAGACAGGAGAAAGCAAATTCCTGCCCACCAGTGGCTTCTAAAGTGCTAATGGCCAGTGTGATGGCCCAGGAGGGGGGAAATGGATAATGGGGAGAGGTAGGGGAGGCTGGAGCACAGCAGCAAAAACTCACCAGTCTTAAAAAAGCATTTGTGCCTGCTGTGAAATAAAATTTTCAGGATTGCAGGACGTGTCTCCTGTCTGTAACTTTCACTGCCTGCTATCACCTGTGCAGTCAAACGTTTCCAACAGCACTAATAAACCTGCTCCCTGTGGTCCAGTACAGAAATGTGCAGAAGCAGGAGGAGCACCCAGGGATCAGAGTGTGCTCTACCTTTCCTAGCTGCAGACAGATCTCAGCTAACACCTACCCGATGGCAAAGGTGTGAGAATTATGGGTCTCTTTTAAAACAGGTGTTACCCTAGCAGGCCACCAAAGACCACAGACATGTCTCAAGTTGTAATCTAATGGATCTGATCTGTCAGGGTCTTCCTTTACTGTGGGGCTGAGGGGCAGGACCACAACCACACTATCTGTCACCCTTGGTGTATCAGAACTGCACCTTGCTGTGAGGGCACTGCATGGCCAGGAGGAAAGGGCAGTAAAGGCAGAGATCTGTCCTGAAGAATTTCTTGTGCTGTTGCTGTTCAAAGGCAGAGGTGACTTTGGGTTTTCTTCAGGACTTCTCAAAAGAGGGGAGTTAATGTTCCTTAAGCACATATCTGTTACTGCTGATAGTTGGACTCAGTGATTTTAAAGGTCTTTTCATCCTCAGTGATACTATGATTCTTTAGGTCTGTATTTTGTATTTTTCATGGTAAGGATTGAAAATTTATTGTGAACACAGCCTGGAGATCATCTTAGACTGGTCTTGGGCACAGGAGGTCCAAAGGATGTCTTACACTGTACAGTTCTGGGAGTCCTACATGTCTGGTTCATCTAAACTCATCAAGTTACTCCCAGTTTCTCATGGTAATTACCTGAGCATGTGAAAATGTTCTTAGTGTACATCTAAACAAGCTGCAACAAAAAAGTGAGCACTGCCAGCTATTAATGTAGCCTTGTTACAGAAAAGCATTAGGTTTCATCTCCTTTTCATGTTCTTCCTTATCTCAGTGAGCTTCTTTCAAACAAATTTTCTCATTTATAAGTCAAGCACAGCTGCAGTGGGTTGTTTTTTGGCTTGTGAATACAGACTGAATATACACTGTGGTCACTGTTACTGAACAAATACAGCTGCTTAAAAAGGGTTTATGTGCTACTCAGAACTAAAAGAACTAAAACCCACAACTAATGTAAAGCCAAAAGCACATAAGTCCTTTTCAAGACACATGAAAAACTAAAATTTCTGAGGCTCCTACAGACTGGTGTTTGACCTTGTTTTTCACTGGCTCATGTTTGAGACTGCATGGGGCCCTTCTTGACCATGATCAGTATTTAGAGGTCAATTCCTTAATCGTTTTTAAAGGCCAAACAAACTGCTTTCTGATAGCCCTGGCTGGGTTTAATCCTGGTGCCAGCTCCTCTTGCTGAACCACGCCTGATATCCACAGAGCCCTTTGCCCTCTGCCCTGCACACACTTGGATAGTGCAGGGATTTGCCAGGCAAGCATTGAGCAGTGTGTGGGGCAGGCAATCAAACCAGGGAATCTGCCAATTGACTTGTACCAAACAGCGCTGAAGGCACCCCAGACTGAGTTAGCGCTGCTGTGCTGTCTTGCTGAAGCAGTGTCTTGATGTTTAAAGACTGGAAGGTGATGAGAAATAGGCAAAGTTTTTAAACATCCTCCAGGGGAGATGACAGAAAGTACGGTTTGCTGAGCCTGGCACCCCTCCTTCTGAAACCCCCCAACTAGAAATTATAAGAAGGAGCAGAAGTTATGGCAAAGTTCAGCATTTTTGCAAAGCGAGATCCAAGCTACCTCTGAAGGAGCTGCCCGGGCCCCTGAGAATACGGAGCGGTGTAGAAATCCCGGCTGAGGCTCTCTGGGGCCGCCCCCGCTCCGGGACCGGGCGGAGCCTCGCTCGGGCACGGAGAGAGGGAATGAGGTGAAAAGGAAGGAAATCGGAGAATCCCCCACCCGCTCACAAGGGTGTCCCCAGCCCCGGGCCGGCGCTTCCCGCGGGCTGCCGGCGGTACCTGAGAGCGTTGACCGGCGGGTTGCGGAGCCGGATGACGGCCACGGCCGAGCCCCTAGCGTAGTGCGCCATGCCGAGCGCTCCCGCTGTGTCCCCGTGTCCCCGGGCCAGCCCCCGGCGCGCCCCGCCCGCAGCCCGCCCTCAGTGCCCGGTCACCGCGGGGCTGGCCCCGGCCCCGGCCTGCAGAGAGCTGCCTCCGCTGGGCTTGCAAAATGCGGAATACGGAAATATTTCTTAAGAAAGGATGTTCATTAATGTTTGATCTTTGTAACTTTCAAGCCTAATCAACTAGGAAGGAGATTTGACCCGTGAAACAGGAGCTCGCAAGCTCTAAGTGATGTCCAGGTGTTGAAAAGAGAAATTCCATTTTGGTAGAATTGCCTTGTTAAGGTGTAGGGCTCCACATGCTTCAATGATCTCAGTCCTAGGGGGAAAGGTTGACAACATTTGGGAAGAAGGATGTGTGTGATGTGGCACTGAGAGTGGGCACACAGAATGCAGAGCTTAGCGGCCGCAAGGACATTTGCCAGAACCCCCAGAATAAGGAAGAAGCCAATAGAGCCACCCCAACAGTTGTACCGAAATCAGCTCTGATGGGTAAATGGTAATTTTGGCAGGGGCAGATCATGACCAGCGACTCACAGACCACTGACCCAAGAAACAGTGACCCAAAAGAAGAGGAATACTGGGCTAATTAGAATGAGAAATGAGGGAATCATTAATCAATAGAAGATAAACTACTAATTAATGAGAGAACAGTGTAACTTGCAGCCAATGAACATCAATACCTTCATTTGCTAAAATGTATAAGAAGTGAGAAGTTTTGATAGTTGTTGTGCTGGCTTTGTGGATTTGCCACCTAGCCTCCTTTCCGTATAGAAACGTAAATAAATCAAATACCTCAACTCAGTGTTGGATTGGAATCTTGTATGCTGGGTGAAAGAACCTATTCTGGGACAACACTGGGATTTAATGTGTGCTCCCAGTCAGGCTCTGTCCCCCTGGTCCCCTTGGGCACCACTTCACACCAGCCCCTCAGTTCTGTGCAGTGATGCTACTGTAAAACAAGCTGAGGGGTGGGGAGGAAACATAGTTTCTAATGTTACAACATGTATCTGTTGCTCTAAAATGTTATTTAAGGGAAAGAGAGGATTCTTGTCTACATATTATTATATTCTTATTTATATTTCTAAAATCTCCCCTTTATGTCTCTTGGCTTTTAAAAGTCAGTCCCTGGGCAGAATGGCTACAGCTCCTTCCCTGGTCTGGAACAGGTGTACACAATTTTAGAAATTGATTTACATGTACAGAAAGGTCCTTCACTCAAAGCAACCTTTATTGCTGCTTTTATATAACCTTTATTGTTATAGCTGTTGTGGTGTAGCACTCCAGCTCTTCTGGCATTTATTATATAATGTTACAATCCCCTACAAACTAGCAGTAATACTCTGGCATTTGCTTGTAAAGCTCCATGTTCTGGGAGTTAATAAAAATGGTCCAAGTGATGCCTTGGAGAGCTAGCTGGTCTGCTGAATTTTTATTAACCAGAATGAAACCAAAGATCACTCTAACTTGTACTTTGTGTTTATAATTTACAGGTCTGATCTACTTGTCCTTTAATAATATAACTGCTCTAGTTGTGATAAAACAACCCCATTTCAAGCCCTAATAAAATCAGAAGAAAGCAGTGTTTGGGAAGAGAGCTCATAGGAAAGAAACCCCAAAACAAATTTCTACATTGTCATGGAAAAGTTCAAGTAATATTTAAGGTTGTAGGCCTTGTGCCTGTCTTCTTTTCCCTTTTCCCTTCAAGATGAATGGAGTTTGGTAGTGAGAAGAAGAAAAGCATTTCAGTGTATACAGCAGAGAAATACTAAGCCTTGGAAGTTGTGCAATGACCAAGGGCAAAGGCCTGAGCTTAAATCCAGCTCCCAAACCAATGGGGAAAGATAAGTGCATGACATAGGCCCCAGTTATGCTTCTGCCTGTGTTTTCCTCTCCCAGCATTGCTTTTTTCACATAAATCAGACCCAAGGCTGTGCAGTTCTGCTACATCTGAGCCGATCTTGCACATGGGAAGGGTACAGGTTGCAGAGCCTGTCAGTGCACCTCATCTTGGCAAAATGTTATCAGGATGGTCCAGTTTGTTCCTGTAGCTTTTGTGTGGTTCCCCAAGAGGTTGTGCAGGTCTCTGTCAGCCCTGCTGTTCTAAAGCTGTGCAGGGGCTGCCTGGCAGTTTGTGCTTCACTGGAAAGCAGCTGTGGGCCATGGAACCACAGGACAAGGTGGCAGCTTTCTCTAGCCCTAGGCCTGCCAAAAGAAAAGAGATCTCACTATTCCAGATCCCTCTGGTTACTGGTCTTTTCACCATACATTAGAGAATAATGCCCAGAAAATACACCTAGCACCCACCTCTAGAAAAAGGCTTCTAAGACAGGAATAGCAAACCCTTAGAAACTCCAATACTAGAAGTGGGAATGAGAGTATTCACCAAAGGACAGATTTTAATGGATGTGAATGTTGTGCTTTGTCTTCCAAACCCTTCAGAAAGCATCACAGTAGAGGAAAGACTCCTGCTTCTTTCTGAACTGGAGCAACACAAATTCCTACAGCCCCCCGTGATCATCAGCTTGTGCAAGAAGTGCTGAATGATAAAAACAAGTGCTTTATTTCTAGGAGCCTCAGCTTAATTTTTCTTCCAGTGTATCAGTGCTGCAAGGTACTCCAGAAGAGGCAGCTTGATTTGCTCTAATCTTATTTACAATGAATAAAAAAATCCTGGAAAATGCTTTTTTTGGCAGCTGGACAAACCCTGTCCATTTCTGCACCCAGAGACACTGGAAAAGGTGAGTGCAGTAATGTCCCAGCTGGAGGAGTAGAGTATTTCTGTGGGAACAGCCTCTGAAGAACATGGACAGTTGTACTGTGCAATCTGAGAGGAGATTTGTGGTAAAGCTCACAGCCACAGTGCTGAGAGGGGCAGGAACTCTGAAAATTTACTGGTTCTTGTCATCAGCTAGTCTAAACTTCAGGCCTGAATTACACCTTGCTGTTGAAATGACAGCTTGGATGGCCAGCTAAATCCAACAAACACCATTTTCTGCTTTCTCTTTTACAGCTACGGTTTTTAATTTTTAGTTTTTCTCCCCTTAAGAATTATCTGTTGTAAAAATTGCTGTTGAACCTTTGTAACCTTTGTCTGGTCCTTTCATGTGTGGTAAAAGCCAATACTGGTAAACATTTGATCACAAAATAGTTTTCCAAGTCTCCTTTGGTTATCACACCCTTAGGAGGTGTCCTCTGATAACTTTAAGTTCCTTTTCCAAACTGTCCCCAAAACCCAGTCTCCCAGAGCCTCAGTGAGCTGGAGTTCAGTGCCTCAGGGCTGGCACAGGGAGCTCTCACAAAGGCACAGCTGGAGCAAGTGTGATAACTACAATGACACAGCAAGGCACATTGTGGGCCATGGAATATCATCCTATTTCAGAGTTTAAATTTCTGCTGAAGAGCCACAGCTTCTTTCAGCCGTGAAGGTTGTTTCAGCTTGATGTGATAAAGACATATTTAAAAACCTTTTTGTCCTAGCTGGGTATCCTTTGAGGGTACCTTTTTTTTTCTGTAGTAAAAAATAGGTTTTAAATGTCTTGGATTCTCTGCTTCCTGTTTTGTCTTGGGAAGTTAGGCTGGGCATAATTAAACGCATAGTTAACTTTGCCCCTGTTAATATATTCAATAACTTAAAACCTAGTATGCAGGTGGATAACAGCTGTATATCCAACTCTGCATTCCCCCTTAGAAATAAACAGCTCATTTTTGTTTAAAATACGTGTGTGCAGGTGTGGAGAGCAATGACAAAGCCCTGTGAGCACGACTTTAGCATGGAATCACAGACTGGTTTGGGTTGAAAGGGACCTTAGAGCTCATCTCATTCCATACCCTGACATGGCCAGGGACACCTTCCACCAGATTGCTCCAAGCCCTGTCCAACTGGGCTTGAAGGACTTTTGTCTTACTGAGGCTTTATTCTGCTCCTTGGCTTCTTGAAACCCAGGATTATCCCTCTAAAGCTCCCCATTGCATCAAACCTGGTCTGTATTTATGTATATTATAGCATCCAGCCCTGCAACAGCAAAGCCATGAGCAATTTTGCACACAAAGCTGGTCTGACAGATATGTTAGCAATGTACAAACTCCCAGCAATTCCCACCAAATGGATTGTCTGTTCTGTATTTATCTCACTCTGTATCACACTCGGCATTTAAGATCTAAATTGTCTTAAACAAAAATCGCCATTTCAAAGGTAGGACCTTGGTTTTTCCCTGACAGAACAAAGTGTGTTGGTTACTTTTAAAAATACAAGCCTATCTCATGACTTTTGAGCTCTGATATTTGCGTGGTTTCAAAGCAACACCTCCTGGCAAGCCGTGGTATTGCTTGTACAGGGAGAAACCTTCCTTGGGAAGGAATCATCGTGGGATGATACATGACAAACCAGGAATGCTGTGGAGTGGTAGAATCACAGGATGGTTTGAGCTGGAAGAGACTTTAAAACCCATGTCATTCCAACCTCCAGCCATGGGCAGGGACACCTTCCACTATCCCAGGTTATCCATGTGGCTCCATGCCCCATCCAACCTGGCCTTGGACATTTCCAGGGATGGGGCAGCCACAGCTTCTCTGAGAAACTGTTCCCGGACTATCAGTGACCTGTAGCAAAAACCTTTCCCTGCTTAGTGTGCACATCAGGGTGTGATGGATGTGGCTGTTCCAGGTTCCACTGGGGGAGAATAAAAGTTGGGAGCACGGTCCAGAATTCTTTAAAATGAGAGCACATATAAGCACTTAGTGCTGTCTGACAGGTATTGCTGTGCTTTTCCTTTGTGTGTGTGTGTGTGTGTATTTATATCACAGGTGCTGGTTTACAATGGGCAATATCACCACAACCATGCTCCTTATCCATAAAAGAGCAAAGCCAGCAAAGGATGCTTGCTGTCATCTCTATAAATAGTGAATGGATGTTAGTGCTCATCTTTGCCCTCTTAACTTCCTGTCTTTTCCCTGGCCCACCATAAAACTGACTGTAGAAGCAAGAAACAGAACCATGAAGTGAAATTTGGAGCAGTTTCAGAAAAATTCCTTAGTGCTCCAAGAATCCCATTCCTTGAGCACTAAATCAACGCGGGTGTCCTTAGGAGCAAACAAGAATACTACAGAAGACTTGGGAATGCCACAGGACAAAGAACAAGGTGACAGTGCCCTCGCTCACAGCATTACACATGGTTCAAGGTGCTGTTGTGCTGCACTGGCATCCCGTGGAACAATCCAACATGCTGGAACAAAGCGAGGAGTCAGGCTGAAAAACAGCAGGCGATGGCTGCAGAAGGCTGAGTCACAATAAAACAAACACAAGTCGCCGTAGGAGGAAATTTCTTGAAGGAGACTAACATTGCAATGAAGGTGATGAAAAGACACATGTAACCAATATGTTTTTCTGTTCTCCATTCCAGACTCGTTTGTGTCCAGTAGTAAACTACAGTGTTAAAAGTGTCTGCCAAAGCTTGGCACCTTAATATCTAGTTTGGCCACGCAAGGCTATAACCTAGTGTTGTGAGAACTGGCAGGTAATATCAGAATACTGAGGCTGCTGTCATCAAGTACTAGAAAACAGGGTAAACCTCAGGTAGCAAGTCGTAGTTTGGCCTCCCTTACCGCACTCAGCCACAAGTCTGGTGCTTGCCTGTCCGTACCGGCCCACACAGGTGATGCTGTAGTAATTCTCGGCAGCCCTGTCCGGGCCAGCTGGGATTCCTGCACACATCCCGCCCGGCCCAGGGCTGGTCGGGAGCACCTCAGGACGGCTCGAGGTGCCCGCCTCGACCAGGCCCTCGCGGTTCCGGCTCGAGGTTCTGCAGGTCCGGCCGTACTCGCCATACCCGGCCCCTCACGGGCTCCGCCCGCGGCTGCCTCACGCGTTCTCGCCCACCGCCTCAGGCCCCACAGAGCATTACACCACATCCACATGCACAGATCCCCCCAGCCCACAGATCCCCCCAGCTCAGAGATCCCTCCAGCCCTCAGACCCACCCCCCCCAGCCCTCAGACCCGCCCCCCCAGCCCTCAGACCCGCCCCCCCAGCCCACAGACCCCCCCCCAGCCCACAGAGACCCCGCCCGCTCCCCTGAGACATCCCCGCCTATGTCCCGAGGCCCCGCCTACACATTATTGACCCGCTCACGCTCCATCAGACCACGCCCTCGCCTTAAACCCCGCCCACGCCCCTCAGACCCCCACGCCCCATCTATCCACCCACACCCGCAGGCCCCGCCCACAATCTCAGCCCCGCCCACACACCTCATGCCTCACCCACACCCTCAGGCCCCGCCCCTGCTTTAAATCCCGCCTGCAGCTGGCGCGCGCCCGGAGGTGACGTTACGGGACCGGCGTGAGGCGGAGCGGTGGCACCAGTCGGGGACGCGGGGTGTGCAGGTAACGGGGAATTCGGGGGTACGGGCTGCGCAGGTAACGGGGAGCTCGGGGGTACGGGCTGCACAGGTATCGGGGAGCTCGGGGGTACGGGCTGCACAGGTAACGGGGAGCTCGGAGGTACGGGCTGCACAGGTAACGGGGAGCTCGGGGGTACGGGCTGCACAGGTAACGGGGAGCTCGGGGGTACGGGCTGCACAGGTAACGGGGAGCTCGGGGAGCGCGATGCTTAGGGAGCGCAGTGTCCGAATGACGGAGTGCTGAGGGAATGATGTGCCCCGGGAACGCGGTTCTCGGGGGTACGGAATGCTCGGGGAATGCTCCGGGAAGCGCGGGGTGCTGAGCGACACGGGATGCTCGGGGAATGGAGTGCCTGGCTTTCGGGGTGCTCAGGAAACCCCGCTCCTGCTTGCAGGCGCGGAGCTGTCGCGCTTGTATATTTGATATTACGAAGGGATTTTTTCCATTTTAAGAGAGCGGTCAGAGGTGCAGCCGTGGCCCCGGCCGCCGCTGAGGTGCTGGCGGTGCCTGTTGTGAGGCAGGTGAGCAGTCCCGGGGTGCTAGCGCTGCTTTCCGGGCAGCAGGAAGCGTTCCAGTCAGTCTCCAGACAACCTGGAGCAAATCCCGCCGGAGCTAAGCCTCTGATGTCTGTCCTAATCCTGTCTGGGGGCTGTTGACAATGGCAAAGACCAACACAGGCTCCAATGGTTTTGTGCCCTCTCCAGTAAACAAAAAAAAGTGTAGGAATTTTGATGCTTCTCGCATCAAAAGTGGCAGAAGTTTGGGAGAGTGGATGGGATAAGTTTAATGGCTGCTTCTCTTGGGCTATGTGGCTTAGCCCTGAGAAGTAGAGCTCTTAAACTAATGAGGGAAAGCAGGAACTGTAGTGCAGGACAAAGGAAATAGCTTCCCACTACTAAAGGGCGGGGATGGATGGGATATTGGGAAGAAATTCCTCCTTGTGAGGGAGGTGAGGCCTTGGCACAGGCTGCTCAGAGAAGCTGTGGCTGCTCCATCCATGGAAGTGTCCAAGGCCGGGTTGGACAGGGCTTGGAACAACCTGGGATAGTGGAAGGTGTCCCTGCTCGTGGCAGGAATGGGGAGAGCTTTAAAATTCCTTCCAATCCAAACCATTCCTCTTTTCTCTTTGTAGGGCAGGGCGCTTCACCAGGCACAATCTTGTACTGTGCCTCATTTTTGCTAAATGGATAGCGATTGGGTGTAAGTAACACCTCTATGAAAGTAACATGAAAATAAAACCTTTAGATAAAACGGACAGGATCCTGCTTCCTCTCTCATTTCAGCTCTATGAGAATTTTGCTACTGGAAAGTGCTGAGGCCTTGCTGTGAATTCACTGACAGTTGTTCGTTTGACCTGTAGTTTTACTGCTTCAGAGGTAGGCTGCTCTTAATATACTGATCTCATTCTCAAAGCAGAGCAGAAAAAATAAAGGTAAATATTCACTTCATTCACTCCATTCACTCCAAGATGGAGTGAAGTTGTGATCTTATTGCTCCAAGGAGGCATTTGAGCCGTGAAAACTTGAATTTTTGTGGTAACTTTATGGATCTGGAAGTGTGGAATTTCAGGAATGGGTTTGATATTACTGCTGGAAAGGGGAGCCCTGTGCACCTCTTTTCCATCCCTTTGCTTGTCTATTTTCTTTGCTCCTCAAATGCAGGTGTAAGTGGTGTGGTGGGCTGGACCCAGTGCCAAACCGGCAATTAGCACCATATGGGAGTTGAATCCATGGAGCTCTGTGCCTGTACATCCAACAGGGAGAGGCAGGCCCGCCCATTAGGCAGTGACAGGGATCCAAATCAGTTAAGCTGCTCCTGAAGGTGTTCCCCAAGGCTACACTTTGCTGGACTGTCCTGGTGTGTGTGGTTTGTCTTTTTGGTGGTTGTTGTTTTGTTTTGGATTTTTTTGGGGATGAAAGCTGTGCACTACTCCTTATTTCCAGATGTTCCTAATTTCCTCAGCCTCTTCATTCTACTCTTTCCCAGGAGAAATATTTTTGTTTCCTGAAAAAGTTTCCTTTTGGGTGCTGACCAAACTTCTGCCTGTGAAAGGTTAGAAATAGAAGAACTGGGGAATTTTTATAATGCTATCTGTGGTGGTTTTCACCCATAACTACATGGGAATCATTGCTTTAACAGATGTTCTGGTTTAAAGAGCAAAACCAGTTTTTGCTAAATGTAAAGGTGGGAGTGCTAACAACAAATAAAGAAATCACAGAGAACAGGTGGATAAAGAATAGAAACAGATGTAGGAAAGAAGGAATTACTCTCAGTTGCTCACTTTTGGCCTGAATTGTATTTTAACAGCTGTTTCTCACAGCAGAAGGCTCTCCATCCAAAAAGATAAAAGGTGAGACTATTGGCAAAAAATTATATCAGGTACATGCAGAGAATTTTTTTTTTTTTTTGTATAAACAGTTTTTTTACCCTCACTAAGACCAGGAGCAGTTAACCTGGAAAAAAATTACTTTTGTTTATTGTGTTATTTTAAAGTCTGTGTTAGTATAGCAGTTCATGCTTAGTGGCAATTAGTGAAGAAGAAATGCTTCTCCTTGTAATGTGCAAGACTTATATAAGCCTTTGTGACATAGATTAATTGCAATGTTAAAATACAACTTGTGGGACAAATGCTGAGTTTCCAGACCTTGGTGTGGTTTGTTTTTAAGTGCTTTTTGTCATGTGGCTCTTGCCCCTGCCCTGAACCTGGTCTGCAGTGTACACATCCCATTGTTTACATCTGCTTTGCTGGAAGCATTTTCCTTTAGTTCCCTTATTGAAATCACTTATGCTGGCTCTAACTGCTGTCCCTATAGAATTTTTCTTCACAAGTTCTCATGAAGAAGAGAGCTTGCCTGTTATTATTTTTTGTTAGAAATGGCTGCATAACCTTTTGCAAGTGACTATATCCAGTATTCCAGGTGGGTCTCAGCAGTGCCGAGGTCAAGTTAAATATTGACTTGTGTAGGACTTTGGTCTTGGGTAATCCCTGCTGAAGCTGCAGCCAGGAGAAAGGTGTTGTGGCAAAGATAGTCACTTTAAGCCACCCCCTCCCAAACTGAAGCCAGTCTGACTGTGGGGAATGGTCCTAGAGGAGACTCAAAATCCCCTAGAGTGTCCCCATGTCCAGGGCTGGGAGTCTGCATGATGTGAGGAGACAACCACATCTGTACCTGGCAGCAGTGACAGCCCCAGTCTGTCTCTGTACTGAAAAGGCTGGAATTTGGGGTCTCTCTGATGGTGCCACGTCTGGTGGTTTGTTCTAATCTTGCTCTTATTTGTATTTAACTGTCCCTCGAGCTGGAGGGAATTGTGTGTGCCAGGAGCCCAGCTGGCAGGAGGTCTCTGCTCTGGGACCATGGCTCCTACTACAGAAGGCTCTTTGTCCTTTATAGACACGTGATCCCTAGAAAAAAATAAACATTTCTCATTCTTGCAGAGATTTGCTCTCAGATATGAACTAAGCAATAACTGTTTCAGCACTTTCAGCCTGCTCCATCCTTCCTTGTGTTGTGGGCTGTTTTACAAAAGTCTAAAATCTGCTTGCTAAACTTTATTAGAAATAGAATTCCTCTGGGACTGACAAGATAAATTTTGTTCTTGGTGATGTAGCCTGTATCGTTCTTGACTGCTTTGCTGTGGAGAGCTCAGCAAGCAACATAGAGCTATATATTAAAGAAAACTAATTTTTCTCTAGCTAAGAGGCTTTCGAAGAGGTGGGAGACATCTTCGACTTTATTTGCTTGTGGGGAGCAGGAATTTCAAACTAATCAGAAAGTTTTAGCAAGAAAAAGAATATCCAGTCATATATGGTGCTTTAGGTAAAATAATTTTGCCATCCTTTAATAGTAAAATATTTTGAGCTGTTTATACCTGGGGGAATAAGTTATTTTATATCTGTGGTAAGTCTGTTTTCTGTCAGAATCTGGTTCTAGGAAGATTTTCATCCTGTGTTATTGGAAGAAGGTTGGGTCGGTCATGTGTCAACTTTGTTTACTATAAACTGAGGTTTCGATGGAAGAAACATTTTGTTTTAGACGCTGGATTGGGTTGCTGACTCCTGCTTTTTAACTTTCTATTTTTGAAACCATTTCCTTAAGTGTGATGGGTGTGAACTGAAGAACCTGTTGAGTTCTACGGTTGGCTCGAGTTTTTAGCATTCCTGTCAACTTTCTCCACTTTGTGAATGCAGTGTAGCAGTGTGACTCACTGTCAGGTGTGTGTCACGGATGTGTGGCTGTCTGGTGTGACTGAGGTCAAGGTTTAGGCTGAGCTCCAGATGGTGGCCAGAGGATTACTTTGAGAGCTAATTACAAGGCTTCTTTGTGTAAGTCTGAATAGTTACGTCACAAAGATATTCTTTAATGATTCATCAGGCAATTTAGTGGGGGAAATAGCCCACAAGTTTTTAACTCTCTGATGAGGTGTGTTTTGTCCTTAGCCTGCCTGGCTTGTGTTGAGCCGTACCCCAGCACTTGCAGGCTGATTTAATGGGCTTTCACTTCCTGACTCTGCCAATGGGTTCTCTGGCATCTCTGAACTCTGGATGTCTCTTTTTGTCTGCATGTGTGGCCTACATTTCTCCTTGCACCCACCTCTGGAGCAGGCAAGCTGCCGTGGTGTGGGCTGTGAACAAAGGCCTCTGCCTGTGGTTAGTTCAGGCGTGGACTCCCTTGAGTGAGCAAAGGCTATTTCTGGAGTTCCCTCGGGGAGAAGGTGATCAGGAATCCAATCTTGGAGCTGAGCAGAGGGGAGCACAGCAGTGTCAGCCTTGGTCAGTGAGCTGGGTCAGCTGCTGGTGGTAGTTCTGTCAGAGAGGATCCTGTCTCCTGCAGAAGGGCATTGGCAAGGTCACCTGACAGCAAAGTGCTGAGAAAACATTAATTTTACTCCATTGGTTTGTTACAGTCACCAAGAAACGCCTTGTCCACATTTCAGAGACTTGTGAGTTTTGGTTGCTCCTATCTTAGCTCAACAGATTTGCCCAACTCATGGATAAAGAACTTTGTCCCCAGCATCCATATCTCTGGATCAGTGTGCCAGCCTTTCTTGTGAGGTTTACATTGTCACTCTCTTGGTGCCACTACAGTTGTGACCTTTGGCTTGTGGCAGGATGGCTCAGTGCTAAGGGGGATGAAATTTCCTTGCAATGTTATCCTTCCCTGTGTCTTGGCTGCTCAGGTATCCCTCAAAGAGGAGTTTCCCACTGATGCTGTGTATCCAGCACTGCTGGTGGCTTCAGGTCAGCCTGACACCTACATGTTGGTGGAGCAAACAGAGTGCTGGGCTCTCATGCTGGTGGTGCCATGGACCTCAGCAGATGGCAGCTGGATGGTGGAGTTTTCATAGAATCATTTGTTTTCTACCTGTTTTCCTTGCAATCTGAACACTAAAGTTCACCATGTTGCTTGGCGGCATTGGGACACCGCTTTGGGAATAAGAATGTTTAGGAGTTGCTTTAGCTGTAGGGTTGCTGGAAGGATTCCTGTGTTCCTGGGCACAGGTCAGTGTGTCACATACCTGACACAGAGCACTGTGACCTCCCTGGTTCCCTTATAAACAGAGCTGTCCTTTAATGGGGTATTTACATTCCCCAAGGCACAGTGTCCTGGAGTTTCAGTGTGCTTGTCTGTCTGTACTGGGAGGAAATACCAGTGCTGGTTAACGGATTTAGTGTGTTCTCGTGGGTAGGGGCCCCTCCTGCAGCCTGGTGGGCAGAACAAGGGTTCTGTCTGTAAGCTACAAGTATTATTTTTGTGTTCAGTCATCCATTGCATGTTCCTGTGGGCAGGAGCTCTCTGGGCAGAGATAATCCAAACTGTTGATGTGCTCTGTGTAGTGCAGTCAAGAAGAGGAGCTCAGTGGACTGATGGGCAGTTGGCAGAGCACATACCTGTATAGAAGCCTCCTAGTGCTGAGGGCCTTAGGGAATGTTTGCACAGTCATTTTTCCCTGTGTCTAGGGCCGGAATGTACTGTCTGCAACAGAAAGTCACCATGATATCTCTTAAGAGGTAAACGGATTTGTATGGGTTTTCCTTTGCTTTGTCAGGGAATAGCTGGCCTTGGGGCCAGCCATGAGCTGACTGCTTTTCTGTGTTTCTGAACATACTGAAGCAGCAAAGATCAGTCCCCAGAATCCATGTGAGATTGAGTCAGGACCCTTTTCAGAACCCAGATTACCTTGAAGTCTCTGCTTTAATTTCCAAAGTAATTCAGTTCTCCTTTAAAAGATCTAAACCTAAGCCCTGGCTTCCTGGTTCATGGAGTGGGAGGCTATTGTGTACCTGACCTCAAACTGGCTGCTGCTCAAGGTTCTGCAACATGTGATGCCTGGCGTTGCATCAGGTGATGGATGGGGGATTTTGTTGATTCCCTCTTGGCCAAGGCATCCTTGAACCTTCTATTTTGAGACGCCCATATGGTTGCAGGACTGAAAGAAACACAAACTTCAGTGTTGCATCCCATGGGCTGGTTCTGGGAAGCTGTTGGCAATTACAGCAACAGCCCTTGCTTCTCCAGACTGTCACTAGAACCAGGAAAGGTGGTGGTAAAGAACCTGCTCAGCCTCTTTGTGCTCAATGAGCTCAGTGTTTTCTTTGGGGGTCACTTCATACTCCTTCATTTCCCTTCTTCCCCTGTAAGGCATGCTTTTTCCAAGGTTGTGCCCTAAGATTTCATTTAATTTTTGCTGAAACCTCACACCTCTGAGAAGGTGGTGCTAGACCACACCTGTTTTTCCATAATTAGAGGATTGAATCTTCCAGACATTCTCTGAAGCCACTGAGAGAGCAAGGCTATTGCCAGAATCACCTGGAAGTGCATTAGGGACTCTTAGGGGCTTCTTTATTCTCTGTGTGATGAGAGATATTCCTTGTCCTCCTTTCTCTCAGAGAAAGGGCTAACTCAGATTATGCTGATAGCATTAGCGAAGAACAATTCCAAGTCCGATATCACTCTACAGCAAAAACTTGGAGGTTTGTTGAGACACTCACCAGGCACTGGGACTTTGCAGGGTATCCCAGGAGTGAAACTGCATTTTGTGGAGCAAAATGTACTAAGAGTGAGGTTTGCAGGGGGGACTGATGCTTGTGTTTGAGAGAGCTGAAAGAAGGATCTCAAAGGCAGAGCTCTACACACACGTGCATGTGTGCAGTTACCTGAAGTTCAGGAGAGCTGCTTTTTAAACACTTTTCTTTAATCCCTCTTGTCTGTATGACACTCTGCTCTTTCTTTTGTAATTCTTGCAGCAAGCTGACAAGGACTGTGAATTTGGGATATGTGTAAAACCACTATACCTGTGAGCTTGCAAAGAGGTGTGGGACTTGTCCTGCAGATATTCCTAAAAAAGGAAACCCTTGGAGATACTTTGCATCTCCAGCAGTGAAGCATAAAAGTGGAAATGGACAGTAGATGCTGAGCTGTAATTATTGGGAAGCAGGAGTCTTTTCTAGGCTAGTGGGAATGTTCAGAGTGTGACCTGAGTAATCTGAAAGAGTCGAAGGGTTTCACTGCCTTGAGCAACTTTGTGACTCTTTAACAGATGTTTCCAAAAGGACACAACATTGATAACGGGAACTGCGGGATGCGCCACGTTGCAATTTTATCTGCCTAAGTAGCTGCTCATCCAATTCCATTAATGTTTGCATATTTAATAAACTTCTAATGTGGGATTTTAATGAGTTGGCAGTTATCTCTGAACACCCAGCAGCAGCAGCAGTCTCAAAGTTTAGGTGGCTCTCAAATGGAGATTTCTCTCACTTAGAAGGCATGTGGCCTTTCCTTGGGCAGTCAACACTTGGCAGGCTGTGGAATACTTTGATTTGGTTTGTATTGATGTACATCAACACTGAATTTTTAATTTGGATGGAGCCCTAGGGTTAAGTTTTTGGGGGAGGCATCTTTTTAGAAAGCCGGATGTAAGAGAAGTGACCTTGGTTAATCTTGTAACACACCATTTATCTTCTTGGGATGTTTCTTGCTAGTGATCTAGTTATTTTGGCTGCAAAATGGGACTGCCAGGGAAATTGCTTCTAACGTGGCGTTTGCTCATTTACACTCCCAGTGCTTTTGCTTTGCCTTTTCAGCCTAATTTTGCAAACGTATGTCCAGCTCCTCATAGTCCCAAGCAGGGCAAGAGGTGCCCTGGTTGTGCTGCACAGTTGGACCCAAGTGTCTCTGGTGAGGAGAAGGAAGGTAATCTGTCGTCAAGGGAACTGCAGCAAAATTCAGCAGAACAGTTCAGTGTTTATGCTTTTGAGATAAACTTGAGTGTAGTAAGTGTATGTCAGTATGTCAAATGTAGCAGGCAAGGTGAAAAGGGACTTTTGATAACACAGTGCAATTCTCAGTTCTGGCACCAGTATGACTTTAAGTAAGTCCCTTGCATGTTCCCAATCTTCAGGATGAATTCTCAGTATGCTGCTATGGATGGTAGATGTGTAAGCTGTGAGGGTGGCAAGGGTAAGGAAATAACTCCTTACAGCCTCCTTTGAGATAAGACAGCAGTAATTCAGTGACTGGACTATCAGATAGGTTTCAGGCATCCTTTCAGTGGGCCTGGTAGAAAGCAGGAAAAATTTAGTGTTTATCTGAGCTGTATTTTAAATTGAAGTTCTTTTTATATCTCCAGAACACCAGTTTGGGAGGAACAGCAAAGAGAGTTAAGGACAAAAGCTGATGGACCATTACATCTTCCAAAATGAGCCTTTTCACACTTTCCTACTGGAAAATAACATGTCCTGAAGGTGAGTAGGTTTTGTATGTGACAGATAAGCTGCCCGATGTCTTGGGCCTTGACCAAAGGCAGATCCACCCTCATCCCAGCTTGGCCTGACACTGCCTCTCTGGCTGGCACAACCCATGGAAACTTGCTTGTGAAAATGTGTATTTTATCACCAGGAGAAATAAGGAGAAATATTTTCCACTAATTAATTTTCATTGATTTAGAAGTCTTTGAAAAAGATGAAGTGCTTAGTGAAAGAGGTGAGCCATTGGGAACACAGATATTTTCTGGTGAGTGGAGAAAATGGTGTAATTGTTTTATTTGCATGTAAGACGAACTTTGGTTTAGTTTGGCGAGTGTATTAAATTACATAAGGCATTTTCAAGTTTTGTTTCAGTTGTACCTCAAATGATATTTTCAGTGTTCAGAAGAGCTGAAGAAGAGTTCTTGCTATCAAAGATGATAAAGTAATTTCCCCAAAGTAAAGAACATAATGCTTGAATGAAATTAAATCAGAATTGTATTTTGTAGAGTTTGTGGTATCTTTTATGTTATTTTTGTACTCAGCCCCTTGGGGCTGTAGGCAGTGACCGTACAGTTTTGTTTTAAAATCCTTTAGTAACAGAAATCAAAATGGGAAATGTTACATAAGTCCTGAACTCGACATAGAAATAAAACCAGCATTTCTGAGACAGTTAAGGTTTAAAATGTCTTGGTTTAGACTTTACTCTCACTTTAATAAATAACATAAAAGGAAGCCATGAGGTATGTAGGCCGAAGTTTGCCTGCTAAGCAGCATTAATTGATTTTTTTTTTTTTTTTTAATTAGGCTAATAAATTTGCCTTTCTGATGGCTTCTTCATTAATAATTATTTTTTCTTTTTTTTGTCATGAGCCAACTTGCAGCTCTGAGCTCAAAGACAGTAGTGGAGTGTAAATGGTGAAAAATAGGTGGTTATCAGTAGGCATTCTGCCTGCACAGAAATCGCTTGAAAATGTTCAGCACTGGTGTCATATGCCTTTTGTACATAAATGTGTACATAAATGTGATTTGTACATAAATTTGTGCACAAATGTGAGGAGAAAATCCCAGTAGAAGTTCAGCCTGGAGTGAACTCTTCATGTGCTTTTATAGATTTGAAGCCATGTGAGTTCCTTGAACATTTGTATATTTGGTAGCAGGGAGAGCCTCTCAGGAATGTAGGACTTGACAGGTACAAGAGGATGCAGTGTCAGGGGATTTTACTTGTTGAGGAAGAAAAGTCTTGTAGCTGGAGAGAAAAATACTGTTCACATTCATTGGTGCTCTTTGGTGTCTGCTATGATCTGCACAGTTCTGCATAAAAGGATGGAAGCTTGAAAGCCCCAAAGCAAAAGGTGTGACTGAGTTCTAAAAGCTCTCTTTCCTAAGTGCCTGTGTTTTCCAAGTGTCCTCTTCAGATGTTATCTGTGAACCTTTTGCCAAAAACCCCATAAAGCTGAGGAATCTCACTGTGAAATACCTTTTCTGGTGTAGTCTGTGTTTTGCTGTTGTGTGGATGTTCTCTGCCTTTTGCTTTCTCGTTTCCCGGTCAGTAAAAATCGTGACTTTACTGTGTGGAGAAAGATTGTGCAACAGAGTGAAGAGAGAGAGTGAAAAGAGGATATTTTTGCTGTTCTAAGGCTCCTTTGTTCTCAGAGGTCAGGAGGAGCTGAGCTCCAGTGATTTCATGCACTCTCCTATTACCTGTTCTCATGCTGGCCATAAGCCTAAAGGGACAGATCCTCCTCTGGATGAGTCATTAAATAAATATCAGGCTGTGCTGGTATTCCTGCTCTGAGTACTTGTGTGTTGTTTACTTGCTGTTTTCTTAGCTGCTATCACAACCCCAGCAGATTTTGTCAGTACAGGGACTTCTCACGGTGTGCAGCTGGGGAGAGGCACCTGCACTGGAGCCAGGAGCTGTTCCAGCCTTGTTCAAGGAGGGATTTTCAACAGTAGCTGGGAAACACTTGGAGATATTTCCAGTAAAACCGTTCTGGTTCTTGGCTCTTGATCAGAGGCGTCTTGCCAGATGTCCTGTGGGCTGGATGTGGTGCCTGCTCTGGCTGCATCCCTCCTGCAGGACAGGGCATGGGAAGAAAGTGCATCCCGTGGGAGCACTGGAGCACAGAGTGTTCAGAGCTGTCACTGGAGTGACAGTGTTTGTCAGCACTTGTCTCTTGGTTTGTTTCAGCAGTTTGTTCCTGCTGGGCTGCTGCAGGGAGGGCTGGAGCTCTGTCAGCTGTGCTTCTCCAGCAGCTGCTGCAGCCAGAGGTGGCTCAGGAATGATTGTAGAATCCTAGAACCATGAAATGGTTTGTGTTGGAAGGGACCTTAAAGCTCATCTAGCTCCAGCCCTCGTCACTCACTAGATCAGGTTGCTCAGGGCCCCATCCAGCCTGACCTTGAACAATTCCAGGGGTGTGGAAGCCACAACCTCTCTGGGTAACATTTGATGACATGGTGCATCTCTTGGCGGAGATTTGCAGCTTCCACGGGGACAGGTACACGGTGCTTCATGTGTTTGTGCTCACTGGGAAGCTCTACTAGCAAGGGATAAGTTATGCTATCCACTGGCCCACCCATCCACCATAAGACTGACTTGCAGTGTGCACACATTCTGATATTGGATAACCACTGGGTTTTGTCTGGAGTCTGGATTTGGGTCCATTTTTCATGTGAAAATTTGATTGTATCAGGCTTCCATCCTAACTCTAAAACCTTGACTAGGTGTAGAGGTCCCTGGTAGGTTCTTTCCTTGCCTGTCTGCCCCAGCTGAAAAAAACTGTAGATGTTGTGTGGATGCATTTAGAAAAATGTTTGATTATGTTCTGGTCATGTGTAACTTTTGGATACTGATTAGTAGATACAGGTGCAGCAATAAAGAAACTGTAAATTTGCTAGGTAGCATTGCAGGTAGTCTGCAGGTCCCTGTATCAAATAGGATTATATTGTTTCTCAAGCACATTGCACTTGTCATCTTGAAGCAGAATTACATTTCTATTAAAATAATGTTTGCTCAGTGCTTCCAGGTAAAGGAGAATTCAGCATTACTGATAAAGACCACAATCCACTTTTATTTAATTCATTTACTACTTGGCTTGGTCTCCATTCTCTGGTGCCTGAGCATTGCATTGTCTGCTATTTTGGAGTAGCTGTGTTTGGAAAGCTGCTCAGTTTTTTGTGTTCTGTTACCACAATTTTTTTTTGCATTGAAACCTAGCTACTGTCTTTGAGGTGATGCATCTTTTTTAATCTCTAATCTCTGCTTTCTCTTTTTCGGTTTATACAACCATGATAAAAGTTTATGCTGGGGTCAGTTTATGATAATACATTCCTTTTCTCCTTCCTTCAAGCCCCAGTGCAAATGAGGAAAGCTAAATTTACTGTCTGTTCTTCATGCCTTTTTGTCCAGCGCAGAAGAAAATTAAGCTATTTTGACCTTTCTTTGACACTTGTAGTCAGCAAAGATGAGGGCAAAGGCTTTGTAAAAGTAAATGAAATCAGTATTGTTTTCTTCTAAAATTGTTATTAATGTGCTATAGTGTGCTCCACTTAAAGTCCCAGCCTATGAAGGCGAATGCAGGCAATCCCAGCTGCTATTTCATCCACCTTCAAGGGTTTGTCGATCTTTGAAGTGCCCTGTGGCAGAGGTTTGAGTGAGTACCACACACCTCTGGTGAGCTCTGTCCTGTCTTTCTCCTGGCATTGCTGGTACTGCCAGAGCATCACCTGGGTGGAGCCTGAGCAGGGCTGGCTGAAATCAAGGGCCCTGCCACTGGTACACGGCATGGAGCAATTAACTGGATGGTTTCACAGAATCCCAGAATGGTTTGGAAGGGACTTTAAAAATCATCTCATCTTACCCCCTGCCATGGGCTGGGACACTTTACATTATCCCAGGTTACTCCAAGCCTTGTCCAGCCTGGCCTTGGGCACTTCCAGGGATCCAGGGGCAGCCGCAGCTTCTCTGGGCACCCTGTGCCAGGGCCTGCTACCCTCACAGGGAAGGATTTCTTCCTAACATCCTATCTAAATCTCTTGTCTTTTAGTTTGAAACCATTCCCCCTTGTCCTTGCATTCTCCATTGCAGCTGTAATTTAGGAGGAAAAAGACTGTGCATAGTTTACTACCCAAAACCTGATTGTGTGCTGCTACTTTGTATTTTTCTGTTGTACTTGAAAAATGGAGCTATGCACTATTAAATGGTTGTGCTCTGTCCTGAGAGGGAAGGTAAGAAGGGGAAAACTTAATTACTTGACAGAATGTTGCAGCAGTAGCAGAGGATGTTGTGTCTCAGTCCAGGTGATTTTCAGGTCTAATAGATCTCCTGCTTACATTTTGCATTTCTGCTTCTCTGCTGTTTATTTCCTAGACAGCTGTGCTTGCACTGGCTGCCTTATCTCAAGGGTGATTACACTGGTATCTTTATTTGCTCTGCCCTGCGCTGACACCAGCCCTCAGCCAACCCTCTCTGTTTCCAGCCTTAGGATGGGCAGAGTGGAAGCTGCAGAATCAGCTGGTACTCAATGCCTTGCTCATGGATGGGAGAATTTTGTTCACTGAGAAACTGGACAGCGTAACTTGGTGGTGAACTCAAACTGTGGTTGCTTGTCTCAGGCACAGGAAATGGAAACCAGCCCTTTTTCCTGATAGAAGAGTAGTTTCCAAACAGGTGGTGGCCCCAAGTAAAGGCTTTTCTGGATACACTCCTCTAGAAAGTCATAATACATTTATGCAGTGTGCTGTCTCTTGCAGTTAAAGTGATTGGCAGTTTTCGGGAATCTGAAAAATGCAAGGGATTTGCTTTATCACGGTACAGTACAGAAAATTTCCCTTTGCTGTTTCCCCACCAGAAATGGCACAGCTCTGTAACAGAGTAAGGTATAGGTCACTGCTCTGAAAAGAGCTTATCGCTTCAGAGATGCACATGGTGTTGCTCAAAAACTGCTGCTGCCATCAGCCAAACCAAATTTGTAGTTACATTGCTGTGAAAAATGGGGTTGTGCAGAAACAAATTTGCATCCCTTAAAGAAATTAATGGTGCCATGGTTTTGATATTGGACAATAGGTGATACAAAGTAAAGGTCAGAGTTTGAGATGAGTGCACCTAAAAATTCATTTCCTTTGGCATAGGTGGATGAATGTGATAGTTTAGATTAAAACAGAACAAGGGGGCTGTTGTGTAGCCAGTGTTTGAAAACCAGGCCTTTCAGCTCCATGCCTAAACTAGTGGATGCAATTATGCATTTCATTGGTCTGTAATATTTATTGAAGTTTCTGTTCTTTAGTGTGATAAATACTTTTGTATATTGCTTAAAAAGATGGGCAAAAAATACATCTTGTATAAGGAGTAACTCTGTTTTAAGGTTGGATAGAAATTTAGCTTACTGTGAGCTCTTGGAATGAATGCTGTTAAATGAGCTTTTCTGAATTTTCTTAACACTGAAGGATTTTTATACAGAAAGTTCTCATATATGTATGTATATATATGGCTAGAGACATGTCCAGTAAAAATGGGCAATTTGATTAAACCAGGAATTTAAGGAAGCATTAGAATGGTTGCCTGGGGCTTTAGTATGATTTTGCAGTGCTCTGGATGGTTAATACAGAATAGAGTAACTGCTAGGACAGAGAAGCCCAGAATAATTTTCCTTGTCCCAGTTAAGTCAAGAACTATTAGAGCAGTGGAAATTAGGTTTCAGCAAGAGGGGAAGAAAGGGTGAGGGACATGTCAGCTCTCAGTCTTGGTGGTGAGAAGGGATAGTACCAGAATTTGGAATGGAAGAAGGATGAATAACAGTTACTAGTGAAACAGACTAATGTTGTGTGTAAGTGCATTATAAGTGTTTTTCATTCTTTCTGGTGCTTTTTTTTTTAAAAAAAAAAGTCCCAAACTGAATATTTGCAGTAAGACATGGATGCTAAAGGAATATGGGATTTTCTTTGACATGCATGTTTGTCAGGAAAGGCTTTTTCTTGGCTTTCAAACCTGATGTTTGAGCCATTTTGAGTCATTTCTCTCCAATCAAGTCCCACTAAACTGTCCTACACTGGCCATGCTGGAGTTTGACCCTCATCCCAATGCTTTGCTTCCCTGGTGCTGGAAGCAGGGAGGGCACAGCAGCTCAGAGGCTCCAGTAAACCACTTTAACTGTCTAGCTTATACTTAAATGTTTGGAGGAGTGGCATCAAGTACTTTTTAGTACCTTTCCCACATTTTCCTAAGGTATATTTCTCTCCTGTCATGTCTTGAGGTGTTGGATTGTGACACTGTAGTAGAGGTAACATTTCTGAGCAGCATATTGAAGTACCAGGACCTTGACAAGGATTGTGTGAGAGGAATCTTTAACCTTCTCCCTGCAGCACCCTGTGGCTGTTCACTGGGAATTACTTAGGAAGCAGAATTTCTAGTCTCTTTTGGAAGTGCAAGTGTAACAAGACAACTGGGAAGAATGAGAAGGTGTTGTGGTGTTAGACAACAGTCCCATATGCAGCTGTGAAGGCTGCAACCAGGAACCATGATGTTTTCTGGCTGATAGCCTTCTAGTCCAAGGTGACCATCAATAAGAGACCTGTGAGAAGAAATGGGCTCCTTCCTAAAGGAGATGTTCTGCTCTGCTCTTCTTTGCAAGGAGCTAACTCAGCATGGTGCTTGAGGATTGATCTTCAGGACTAATTTCTGATAGTGCTTTATCTTTATTCTCCTATCAGCAGTCAGACTTCATAACCCTCCATACCTCATTCCATTATTCCCTTGGCCAAGGGAATGTTGGATGCAATACTCCTGAGCAGTTAATTTGATTGTTCTGCCCTGTCCTTTGCCTGTCTTTGGGGTGACCACAAGAACATGCATCAGTGTGTTCAAGCTTCCAGGAGATACTGCAGGGCCTAGAGAACATACTTCTACCCATTCTGAGCTGATGTGTCTGGAGCAAGAGGAGCTGTTCTCACACTTGGATAAAAATACAATCCCTTCTCTCACTCTCCCTGGTCATTATTTTGCAACATCAGGGTTAGTTTCTATGGTTTTCAGGTTAAAATACTTATGTTCCTGTGTAGTTGAGATTCATTATCTGTGCAATACATTGCTTTTAAACTACTGAGAGCAACGGCCCTGTGTCTGCAGGTCCTCCCTCCCCATGGAGTGGGAAGGAAGAACTTTGATCAGCCTGTTTGTTACAGAGGAGAGTAAAAGCAAACCCAGAGGGGAGGGCAAAAGGGACCATTAAATGTTATTTTCTTCTCTGCAAGATCCTCTCATGTGCGAAAGGAAATTGTTCTTGTCATCTCAGATGATTATATTCACAAAATCCAACCCCGAAATATCATCCCTGTATTAGACACTGACCATCTACAGTCAGAATCTTATTTTGTGCCTTTATTTTGATTACCTTTGTTACCTTAGGCACTTGGCAGGAGCAAAAAGCCTCATCATTCTGATTGCTTCAGTTTCCCAAGATGTCCTTTGAGAGAAAATGTTTCCTGAGCTTTGTTGCAACCTCTTAAGTAGAATTTGGTCTTTCTGGGAAATCATGTGAGATCAAGTGATTGCCTGGAGCAAGAGAAGGTACTGAAGCTGCAGTAGCAAAGACCTTGATATCAAAGGCCACCTGCTATTGCTCTCCATCTCTTCAGCCTTATGTTACCAAGTTATAAATTCACCCTGCCTTCCTACAGAATGGCTGGCAGCTACTCAGCAGGTGAACTGGGCTGTTTCTCAGGCAATTGTTCACATTTGTATCCCAGCCAGAAATTTCTTCCTGCATGAACTTTTGTCTAGTCTTCACAAGGCATACTGAGTTGTCTTTTGGCCTTCTTTCTGTGTGCTCCTTTTACTGTTTTCTTGGTTTTCCTGGTGTCAGTCAACAAATCCATATCAGTGTGTAGCTTTGACGTTCAGGTTTGCAGCCCAGCTTACACAGACACCTGGTAGGAGTAGAAAATACTGTACCACAGTAGAATTCTAATAGTTTTCTGTTTTTTCCCAAACCTTGGTTTATTGATCAGCTTGTATAAAGAATTTCTTATGAAAAACTTAAATGAACTCCTGAACACTTTCTTGTTGAAGAAAATAGAGAAAAATATCTTACTGTATATACTGATGTGGCTGAACTATACAGACACAGAGTATTGATTAACCTGGGTATTCTGCTCACAGTGTATATTTTCTTTACTGTGCTCAGTCAGAAATGCATTTCTAGCAAGCTGAGGTTGTATTTATGGAATAAACTGTGTCAGTGTTGTAATAGTAATGGAAAAATTTCTACTAGGATCACTGTCCACATCCAGGCCTGCAGTCCTGCGATCCATCTCTGTTGGTCTGGTCGCATACCCTTGTGGCCTTTCCTCACCTTGGATCTACAGCATGAAGGGCAGAGCATCTTTTCAGTAATTTTGTTTATAAGCAGCTTTTGTAGTTCAGTTTAGCATAGCTGTTCTAAAATGCTTTCTTTTCAGCCTGAACACAGATGTAGTGGCCCCGTCAATGCTGTGTAGGTTCAGCTATTGTGGTATATGCATGTGGCATTTTTTTCTTTGGTTTGTTTTATCTGCTTTTTGG
Organism: Pseudopodoces humilis; assembly: GCF_049639895.1. Taxonomy (NCBI): domain Eukaryota; kingdom Metazoa; phylum Chordata; class Aves; order Passeriformes; family Paridae; genus Pseudopodoces; species Pseudopodoces humilis. Next base: position 5,618,537 of record NC_142210.1, on the reverse strand, counting down.
CACAAGAGGGACTCCCCAGGTCCCCCTGCTGCCAGCGATTACAGACAGTTGCCAGTCCCCAGTGGGAATACATATTTCCAGCCAATATTTACAGCTGGTTCTGTCCTGGAGGGATGGAGCTGCTGCTGTCAGCTGGAGGTGAGGGAGGTTTCCTTTTGGCTCTCCAGTGAGAAGGGAGATGTAAAATGCAGCTCTGGTGATGGCTAGAAGGTGGTTTTGATGTTTTTTTGTTTTTTTTTTTATGGCTCAAGCTATTTAATGTGTCTGTGCTTTCCTCTGAGGCAGAGGGTCTTGGTTTGGGGAGTAACTGTGTCACCTCTGTCCTGTTAAGGAGGGAGCCTCCCTGTCACAAAGCGTGACTGGCCGAGTCTCCTGAGGTGTTCAGTGAGTCTGTCCAAGAGCTGCTTCCCTGGAGTGTTCTCCCTTCTGCAGCCTTGCCACGATACAAGGGTGAGGTCACCAGCCAGTGTTTGCTAAGAGATGGGACTGCTTCCCTTTCTTAGTGCCATCTATCTTGTAGATTCAGAGTGAGTTTCTCAGAAGAAAAAATGACATGGTTGTGTCACAGGAGATTGCAGTTACAGTAGAATCATATCGTAATGTGTCAGTGTAAGTTTTTAATGCTTTCTGTCATTTGAGTAGCAGCACAAACCAGCATTTCTCCTTGTCATCTGTATCTTTTTACTGTTGGACTTGGCTTATTTCTCCAGAGGCCTGCAAAGGTCATTGTTTTGCAAGGAGAAATGCCATGACATCAGCTTTTGGGAAGCTGAAAATCCAGAGCAGCCAGCAGTGACAGTTGAGGTCCTGCTTTATCTGAGGTGATACCTTCCTATGTCAGGTGTGTGTGTAAGAGTCCAGGGTGCTGTCCTGGCATTGCAAGGTTTTCCTCAGCAGCTTAATGCAGTGAAAAAGGGACTTCTGATGTGTCTGTACTTACAATGAGTAGTTATATCCTTGGAGGTTAATGGAGCTGTGCTATGAGTTTGCTTCCTCCTAATTTCTTTTCACATGCAGAAAACTACCTGTTGGTGTTTCATCTCATGGTCACTTCCTCAGATACAATCCCAGCTTTGAGAACAGTGCAAAATATAAGAATACTACTGTGTATGTTTTCAGATCTGTTTGTGCTTTTAAAAGAGAAAATCTGTACTGATGGATGACCTTCACTTGTTGTGGGGAGGTTTTCCAGAGGCTGGGCAGATTTCGGTAGCATTCGTCCTGCACTGTTCCCTGCCTTACCAGTGTGGATGAGGCTCTCCTACTGGGAGTGAGGAAGGCCTAAACCAAAGGGCTTCCTGCTCTCATTCCAAGCTTGTCCAGTCAGTTCTTAGGCATAGCTGGCTTTGGGATAAGTGTCATAATTCTAGTAAAACAGACTGCTGGGGTAAAATCTATGTCTAATCGAACTTTTGTGCTTGGATTTAGTGAAGCCACATTTCTCTTTAGGAGACTGGGAGGAAGACTAGATATGCTGGTGGAGACAGCAGAGGAGTTGTCTGAATTTCAGCAAGTAGATACAGATGCAGAAAAAAGAGTGAAGTTTGAGATGAGAAAGATATAAATAGGGAAAGGAAATAGGCTCCTCTCCGATTTTGAAGGGGAAAGAAGCAGGTAATGGTGATCAAGTCACAATCTAAGGGAAGTAAAGAGCAGGAAAGGGAAGAAGACTGGAACTGGAGATCTCTCAGGGGTCATAGAATGCATTAATTACTTTTTCAGACTCTTCTTGCTTTTTAGGCAGGAAGAAACACTAATTAGCAACTTTTTTTCAGGATTTATTTAACCAATTTGAGCTTACTGTTTTAAGTGGGATAGGAATAACTCAAGGAAGTGATGGGGAAAGAATGATCCTTAATGATAAATTTTATTCGTTGGGAAAGGAGCACAGGAAGAGAGTCAGTCCTTGTAAGACAGTTTTGCAAGAGGAACAGTTCCAGGTGGGTTCTTTTTCTGCTCCTAGGACTTGGAGGATCCATTTTCTTCTGTGTTTCCATGTGCCTCTTCCCTCTGTAGTTCTCCAGTTTCACAGTGTTCTTAGCAGGCAGCATTGCCTTTTATCAGTGATCTGCAGCCCTGGCTGCTTCCTCAGGTGTGGTGCAGTAGTTCTTGTTATCCCCTGCACTGTGCTGGGCTGACAGAGCTGTGAAATTGAGGGCTGGGAACACTCCAGAGCTCCATGTGTGCTGCTCACCCTCCTGCTACTGGCCCAAGCACAGAGAAGGAAGGGAGCTGAGTGTGTTGCTGGCTTGTGCAGCTCTGTCTGTAGTGTCAGGTATGAAAATCTCCCTGGTGCTTTTCTCCTATTTTATTTTTATACTTACATTCTCACTGTGTGTCATCTAGAAGTCAAAGCAGGAGTGTGCAGTTCAGCAACAGCAGCAGAACTGTGCTTACTACTTATCTGCTGCTTTGTTCAAATTAAACATTTATGGGGCCAGAGGCTCCTCACTGCTCCATCTCAAATCTTTCAGCCTCCAACACTATGATGACCTTTCTCTTTGGATTTTGACACAGCTCCTCTAAGAAATACGGTGAAATCAAATTATCCTCCACTGGCCTCTCTCCCCATCTTTCCTTTGTGTACCCAGTTTGCTTTTTTCCCTTGACCATGACATATGGGGGACAGCTGTTGGTAGAATCAATGCTTTTCTGTTCCCTGTGAGTTGAAGTTTCCCCTCCAGTCTGATGGGCAGAGATGTGCCCTCAGTTATTGGTACCTGTTTCTGTTCCCTGCTGTGTTCCAAGGTGGTGTGATTGGGTAGGAGGTCCTCACTCCTGGAAGCAGGGAATTACCCGATGCTGCAGCACATTGCCTGTTGATGCTCCAAGCTGTGTTGGCTGACTTGGTCTCCATGGAGAGCAGTGGATACTTTCCAAGGCCTGGATCTCATCTGCCCCTCCTTTGTGGTCTGGAGTGAAACCTGGGCAATAGTTCTGTTCCTTGGGCACACTGGAGTGGAGATAACTTTTGCAAAAAAAGAGTCCAGAGACTTTTACAGGACCTAGTGCTCAATTTTCCCTGCCAGAGCATGGTCTGCTTATTTGATTTAAGTCTTCTAGCTTAAAGCAGTGTTGCATGGATGCTGAAAGCCCACGCTCCTAAAATAGATCGAGTAGAACAAGCACTTTAGTGCTGACTCCTCTTCAGGAAAGGAGAGGGAAGGTAGCAATGAGCAGATGGCAGGTATTAGTCATATCACCTGATATATCTGAGCACCTCAGACCCCATGGGCACAAAGGTGATGGGGGAACCTAGAGGGAAGGAATCCTCCCAGCAAACCAGGCTGGCTGTTGGAGTTGCACAGGATACAAGCAGAGGGACCTGAGAAAATGAGGGGACTTGCAGCCAGGTGCTAACCTGAGGAAAGTAAGTTCACAGAGAGCCCTGGCCAGAGCCTGGGCCTACATTTACCTGCCCAGTTTTCCAAGCCATTCCCTCATGTATTTGACAAGCCCTCAGAGCACCACTCCTTGGGGCTTTGCTCCCTCTGCAGGGGGGGTAGAAAAAAGGTCCAGCTACCTCAGAAATAACTGAATTCCCCAATTTCAGGATCAGCTGGAATGACATTATCCTATCTTGTACATTCTAAATGCAGTACAGAAGCTGCTTGATCTTTTCCCATAATATCTAAACTGCCAGTGTGCACCTTGCAGTTGAGTTGGGCTGGCCCATCATCCCCTCCCTTCTCCAGGTCTTTGGTATCCACGTGTTGGCCCTGGCCCAGCTGGCAGTGGGCTCATAGGAGAGCCTGGAGATGTTCCCTCCTGCTGATGTGCTGGGAACACAGCGTGGAAATGAAATGTAGAATCTGTACAGTCCCTTATGAAGCAGTGGCTTCCAGCAAACCTGACACCATGGAGCAAGTGGGGCACAGAAGTGCCTGTGGAGGCAGCGTGGAAGTGCTGCACTTCCAGTTGCTTGCTCTGGCTGCAGTTTGTATAATCATTTACTTCAAACCCAGCCTGGTAAAAGGGCAGCTGTGGGCACAGTAATGGGAAGGGAGGTCCAAATTTGGGCTCTTTTGACTCCCCTGTGCAGAGATGGGGTCATCAGGAATCATAGCACTGGTATGTTCTCCCTGAAGAATGGCTGTATCTTTATTTTTTTACCCAGTTTGTTTTGGGTTTTTGTTCTAAATTTTCAACAGCAGAGGCTGAATGTGTGGTCTCCTTTTTTTTCTCTTTTGTTTCAACTTTTTGGCAATAATTCCTAAAGAGCTGTTCTGCTGGAGTTACTCCCATCATTTTTCACACTTGTGCTCAGCCCTCTGTGGAAGCCAAGCACCCTTGTGGGCCTCTGAACTACAAATCCCATTTTGGTGGCACCTTGCATCCTTGGGCTTCAGCTTCTGCCAAGCACCTAATGAATGTAGGAAGCGAGTAAAACACTTCTGCTATGATACATAAAGGGTTAAACTAAGTTCTGTTTATTAGTGTTGATGCTTTAAATTGTGCCAGAGCATTTGAAAATGCGGCAGTGGACAGGGCAGCAGGCAGTAAACACCGTTAAATGACAATACTGTTCAATATTTGCTGTTAATTGAGAGAGGCAGCAGCTGCTGGTATGCAGCTTCAGCCAGGATGAATTAGTAATGAGTCTGTAACTGGGCTTTTTTTTTTTTTCTGGTTTAAGGTTGCATCAGCCCTTTACAGTTCAGTAACATGGTTGGTTGGGATAGAAATAAAAATCATAGCATGCCCTAAACTGAAGATTTTGTTTTGTTTTTGTTTTCCAGTGAGTTGTCATGGAGCTTGGTGTCAGTGATAAATTTGGCAGCAGTAATAAAACTGCCTTGTATTTAAGGACCAAACTTAAAGATTTTGGTTAGCTTTTCCATCCCGTGTGGCAGCCTGTGGGAATGCAGCAGGCAAAGCAAGCACCTCCTTTGAAAGCAAGGGGCTCTCAGATGTTTTCAGTTCAAACAGGAGTTTTGGTGGAAGTTTCTTTGCTGGCACTGCTGCAGGTCATGGGGTATGAGAGAGTTCTCTCCCTTGCTGCAGGGGCAGGAGGAGAGGGAGCACTAATTCAACATTTCCCTTATTCTTTCCTTGCACTTTTGCCATGCATGTGTACTGAGATTAACCTTTGAAAACTTTGTGATAAGCTGTTATCAGCCAACAGTTATAACAGCAAACCTTCCTACCTTGCTGAGTTGGAATAGGGACTTCCTAAGGCTTCAGAGCCTGGGTTTGGAACAGGAACATCATTAATCCAGAGCAGCCAGGCTGGGGGCAAAGTTTTCTCTCTGAAGAAACCAGCCACAGCTGCTGCTTTCATGCTGTTTATGTAACCTGCCCTGTAAGTATTTATTTTGCACAAAACGCTTTATTTTGAGCTGTAGATGTTGTTGTGAAAGGTCAAAACTCTGTTCTAGTGGTTTTTAGCAGATCTGAAGTGGGGTACAGGAAATGAAATTCCAGCTCAGTTGAAAACAATGCCGACAGTCCTATTGATTTCAGCACAGCTCGGCTTTCACCACAAGTAGAAGAATTTCGAAGCAAATAATGTTTTGTTTGTTCAGTTCTTTAAACAAAAATCCATCTGCAGTGGTTTGCACTTGAATCCAAATAACTCGGAATTCTGCTGGTATTTCTGCGGGATGAAAGATAGGAGATTGAAAGAATTCTTTGGGTCCATGATTATTATGTTAAAAAATAAGAAGAAAATTAAATCAGCAGATGTGTTTGTACCCTTGTTCCCAGCTAGGGTGATATCTGTGTTGCACACCTTTGGCTTTTGGGTCTGTCCTGTTCACATGGGCAGTTTTTACCTAGTAAGTGCTTTTATGCATTCTTAAGAGCTTGAAGCTGCCACACACCATGCTGGCTTCTGGACTGGATTATAGAGGCATGAAATCTTTCAGGTTGGATGTGGGAAGCAAATGTTAAAAGCCAATTGAAGGCTATAAAAGGTGGTGGTAAATGGAACTTCAGGAAGAACTGAACTCATCTGGTGCTGAAAGTCCTCCAGTCCCACAAGTCCCTTCCCATTTAGGCACTGACCATTCCCGCCTTGGCTGCCAGTTATCAAATGGTGGTTTCAAACCTGTCCTTAAAAGCTGTATTTTTTTCATGTGAAATGCAGTAATTTATTCCAGTGGCATTTGGCCAACTTTGGGCATCTGGTGTCTCATGTTTTTTATGAACATCTCTCCAGTTTTCTCTGCTGTCTCCTATACACGTATATGATTTGTGCTTGCAAGGATAAGGTATTCCAATGCATTTTTTCCTATTTTGTGTGGTTTTGATTCTTTCAATCTTACTATTGTTTCATCTGTAGTATTGCTTACAGTGTTTATTTTCATAAGCAAGAAAATAAACCTTATGTTTACATGTACCATTTCCTGTCTTAAAATAGTGGTAAAAATTATAATTACTGGCTTTTGAGGCTTTCGTCATTGATTTAGTAGAACCATGTAATTTTCTTGTGAACAAATGTAAATATTTACATTTTAATACATAAAGTATAAACTCTAAAGTTTGTCTAATAAAACTGTTAAGATACTTGTAAGTTTACTCTAGGTTTTATTTGGAAATTGTTCTGTAATGAAAATAGTTTGTGCAGGCCTGGTATGGGGCCATAGATGCTACAAATTGGTACTTTCCAATGTGAGAATATTGTTATATCATCATCCTCCTGTTGTCCAAATGGAGCCTCTGAATGTAGCCTAACCCGAACCTCACAAGCTTTTCCTTATTGGGAATGTGGAATTACCTGTCCTGTTTTTGTGGCAAACCAGCAAAGATAAGGAGACATAAAAAATGAAATGACAGTGGTCACAAAACTTAGTGTTTTTCTCAAATACAATTGGCCCTTGCTTCTACCTAGCAAAAAATTAGGAATGTGCTGAGCTTCCCAAACTTTGGGAGTGGCCTTGAGAGCAGCTGAACTGTGGTGAGGAACGTGAGGCAGGTGGTGCCACATGGATTTTTTGTCTTAAGTCTCCTAATTCTGGCAATACACTGGTGCTGGTATTTCTAACCCTCCCCCTCAGTGTTGTAGTAGCTTGGTTGTGTCTGAAGGATGCTGAAGGATATGAGGAAAACCATACATGTGGGTAGAGAGAAACTCTTTTTAGACCAGGTAGTTCAGTGTCTGCATTAAAGTTCTGTAAGTTCAAGGTGTTGATTTCTCTTTAATTTTATGAAGGGCTGGGCTAAGTCTTGCAGCCTGTTAAATTTTGGGGGGGAGAGGGGCAGGGGGGTGGAAAAAAGGTGCAGAGGGCTCAAGACTGGGAGTCTCAGTAGTTGTCTCTCTCCTTGCATGTTTCTGGTGGTAACAGGAATAATATTTTGAGTTGTATGTAGGAGGACTGTAGTAAGTTATGCTTTTCTTAAAATTAGCTTAAAGTTAGGAAAACAAATAGGTTGGAGTTTGAGTATAGAATTAAGTGTAAAATATCATTAATAGATTACCTTGAAGTATGTTATTTTACAGTCTAATCCAATCCTGATGTAATTTTGTAATGTGGTAAGCTCTGAGCTCTTTTACTGGAGCTACTTGCTTAATTTAGATTAAAATTGTACCATAAAAGGATTATAGAGTGTGTGCCTGTGCTAAGAAAGGATGTACTAAATATGTTGAGGTATTTTTCTACTCCAGCTCCTTTTTGAAAGTGCATACTTAATTTTGGATGTTCTTTGCTGTCTTTGAATGTGCCACGTCACATCACGATGTGCTGAGGGGATGTGTTGGGTTGATCTTGGGAGCTTTTTTTCAATACACTTCAGCAGGGTTCTGAGCTTTCTTGTTCTTTCTAGAGAGAAGAATTCAGTACCAGACTGTCTTAAGCACTACCCATGGTGCAGCTTCTGAGGACAGCTTGATTTCTGTGACTTGAAGAAGGAGGCACATGTGCAGTGAGCCAAGAGGACATGGGCTTCCAGTGCTTCTGGAACAATGATCAGGTACAAGAATTGTTGAGATTTGAATTGTAGTAACTAGTCAGAAACTCAAAAAGATATCAAATTATAATGTGCTCACTCCTGCAGTTGTCCTTAAATTCTAAATAGACTTCCCTTTCTAAGGTAGGGATGAGCTGAGTTCACCTTCTTGCTATAAGTTGTGTCCAAAGCCATTTCCCTGCTGAGATTGCAGAGACCTGATGGGATCCAGCTCCCATGGGAGTAATAGGAAGGGATAAGTGCCAAAGGGGTGGGTGCATAGATGGAGGTGAAGTTAATCCTAGTGTTTACATTTTTCCAATAGAACTTGGAGTCTGAAAGCATTTGAATCTATTAATTCAGGTGTATTGATTTTGTGAGGGGATAGCTTTAGCATATCATTTCCCATTGTTGTAAGTACTTTTACATGGTATTTCCCTGGTGATTGGCTGGGGAAAGCAGATTCTCAGAGGAATCCAGCCTTTTGTAGCTGGAGTAGACACCAGCAAAGTTCCAGAAACGCAGAAATTCATGTTTTATTTGGGGTATTGCTTTCCTAAGAATATATTGTCTCTTGATTCTGTTTCATATATGCAGTTTTTCAGTTTAACCACATCTATTTTATATATTAAAAGTTAAGTGGTAAAACTTGCATGTTAGCAAACCACTTAGATCTGTCTGGATAAGAACTGAAAAGAAGCTAATTCTCTAAAAACTGTGTAAGCTTTGGGGAATTAGGTTTAGAAGACTATGTAAAAAATAGTTGCTTGTTTCTTTGTAGATGCTGCTTGAAAAATCATTTATTCTTTTCTATAAAACTAGCTAGAGTTTTCTTCAGTTAGTGGCTGGCTATCTGTGTAATGCTAGAAAATGTAGTTGTTTCGCTCAAGGAGACTGAAAATGGGCTTGTTCTACACATTTTCTTTACGTTTGTGAGATCTTTGTTGTATAGAGATGCTTCATGCAGAGAAAGCTACAGATACATAATTTTAGGATGTGCCTGAGCCATCTCTGAGTGGGATTGCAGGAAGATGTGAGATGGAGCTACATTTTGGGATTTGTTTCTTAATATAAAAGCTGTCAATTTTTACCCATTCTGTGAGGAGTGGTGGGTGCTGTAGAGGCAGAGCATCCATATATTTAGATTCTGGCTGTCTCTTGTTACGAGCTATAATTAAGGTGAAGTATTTTGCTGAAGAATTGAATTCTCCCTTGATTTGAACCTGGTTCCATCTCAGTGAAAGCAATTAGTTGCTTGAACCACCCTTGTCCTTGCTTCATCAGTGACAATTCATCAGTTGCTTCATCGACACTGTTGCTTCTAATTTATCTGATTTTTGTGGTTAATAGACAAGGCACTCTATATGGGAGTGCTCTGTATGACTGTGGTGAGTAGAGGAGGCTTGAGGATGGGAGGTCTGGCCCTAAGGGGGACTGTGGCATTTATAGAGGACTGGAGGTTATAAAACACTCCCGCAAAGCCTTGGAAGGTCCCAGGGTTAATGCTTCAGCTGATGTGCTTTTGAACATGGCTCTCAGTCAGCCTCTCTTAGCCATGACTTGATTTACTAATGTGGTGCTGGTTTTCCCTGGATAGGCAAATCCTGTGCAATGCAAAGCTGGTGGTTTGAGCTGGAGTATTAGGACATTGGTGAAGTTTGAGGAACCCCTTGGGTGAAGTCTGTTTAACTTTTGGTTGTCCCTTAAGATCAGTTCTGTGATTTAATTCAGAAAATATTTGGGGCGCTGTGCACTGACCCCTTTGGGGTGCTTTCTCCATCCTACTGCAGTGTCCAATATTATGCTTGAAAATAAGGACCAAACCCCACTGCTGACAAATTCAGTGTTCTAAACTCCAATATTCTGCTAATCATGACAGTAACTATTTAAAGTGCTGTCAGAACTCATGAACTCTGAGTAATTCTGCGTCGTGATACCTCACACAGATCAAGAGGACTCTTACGGGGTCTGCAGTGAGCACTGGGGGAGAAGAAGTCTCTTGGGAGGGAGGGGGAAAAAAAAGCAGTGAGCTCTGAAGCAAAACCTACTGAAAGCTTCATGAGAGACATGGGTCTGGGAGGAAGATGCTGAGCAGGTTTTGTTTGCCTTGAGAATATTTACATAGAGCTGATCCACTCTTCTTGAAGGAACTTTATCACAGTACTACAGAGAAAACTGTTGGTACTAAATATAGAGCCTTATTCTGGCAGTCTCATGACTTGAGTTCTGCTATCTTAATGGGCTTTCAGCAGTTTCTGTAGGTTTTTTGGTAGAAAATCTGAATATTACTCCTCAAAAGGGTTGTGTAACAGTAGCAAGGACGGAATGTTTTAATTTGATGAGACCTTGCACTGCAAAAGATCAGAGGAATTTTTCAGCTTGTGCTGTTGCTGAAAAGCTTTCAGTGCTTCCATATCTTCACAGAAGATCCCTCAGAAGTTCCCAAAGTTCATCTTTTGCATCAAAGCAATATCACTATTGCTGTACAGTTTTTGTGAAATTAGTTGTTTCCTTTTTAATAGAGGAAACAAGTTCCTTACGCTGGTGCTTCCCTGGTTACCATTTAGAAAAGTTCTTCTCACAGCCAGAGTAATTTTTTCTTGTTGCACTTTGAGTCCATTGTTTTTCCTGTTCACTGTAGAATGTGGAATATGACTTCTCTCTTTCTTTGAAGAAACTGTTTCTGTATTTAGTTGAAACATATCATATCTCATTCTTAGCTTCTCATTTCACTCTGTCCAGACTGAGCCACCTCACTGAGTTACCTCCCCCATCCCTCAGAGCTCACCTGATGACCTCTTTGCCTTTGCTTGTCATTCTGGGGTGTCATTTCTCACATTCCCAGCAAGCCTTTCCCAAAAGTGGACTTTCCCAAAGGCTTCATCAAAACTGAGAGGATCAGGAATTTGTATTCCTGTCAATGGATAGAAGTTGCCTTGTTTGTGACAACTGGATATTTATAATTTGTGCTCAGTCTCTGATCCTCTCCATCCCCAATCCTTATCTACAGTGCAGCTGCTCAGCAGTTGTTTCTATATTTATGCAGGTGATTTTTTTTTTCTCTGAACAACACTTGACCTTGGGGAATTGGACTGAATTTTTTAATCACTTCTTCAGTTTCATTAATTCCTCCCTGCAATAGCTTCCCATTTATGCATGTCTTTTTGTGGCAATAACATAAGTTATAGGACTTTTCTTTCCACATGGCACTAATACTAAGGCTTTATCGTCAAGGTCTTGTTGCTTTTTGCAGGTTCCTCATCTGGTAGAGGAAAAGTGACAGTGGCTCAGCTGGCTTTACAAGTGCCCCTTATAACTGCTGTTGATGAATACTTATTTTTAAAATTCTTTTCTTCAGTATTTCTCACTGCTGGTAACCCTATTTGAGTTAATTACTGTTATGGAAGACGTGATTTCAGCCTGTTCTCTGGGAGGAACATTATTTTGTGCCTGTTTCCCTGAAGAAATAATCTGGTTTTCTCAAATGGCCTCTCCTCAGCTGGCCACCACCACTGTCACTGTGGGGAGGCTGTTGTTCACTTGCTTTCACTTCAGCAGCTATAATGTCTCTTATGTAGCACCGTTTTCCTTCCTGATGGAATTCCAGAGCTTCTCTTTATGCCTCAGGAGCTGGACTGCCATCCTTCACAAGAAGGTAGACTGAAAATGTAGTTTTTTGAACTTTCCCAGCCTCACCAGTGCATATTCTTAACATTACAGTGTTATGTCTCCTCCAAAAACTGCTGACTTGAACCACAAAGGCAGGGCTCACCTGGAAAAAAGAGGGGAAACCACTCAGAAACTCCTTAAAAAGGGAATCCTTACTAACCTCATGCCTAATCACATAATGCTTTTTGTCTTGTCATTGTCTTTTAGTGCCTTTAGTGTCTTTATTTTACTTTATTGTTAGCTCCTGGAGTGTTGCTGAGGGCAGTACAAGGTTAAAGAAAGCCCCCTTTTGGGGCTTTTTCTCTTTTCCTTTGGTCATGCTTCTCAGGTCTCAGTGCTGGTCCTGTTTTGTTCACCTGCCTCTGCAGGGAGGATTTCTCAGAGTCCCAGGTCTGGGCATATTCTAGATAAAATCCTAGATGATAAATGCATGCATTTAATTTCTGGTCTTAGTAAAATGCCATTGAGTTGATTTAAAATTGTGTTGTATTTTCCCTATTGAGTGTGTAAGAGAAATACAAAATCACACAGAAAAGAGAAAAGAATAAAACAAATTGGTCTGTACTACTGTGTTACATGTTCAATTTTTTTACAATATTCCAGTCTCCTGTAACTGATATTTCTGGAATGTGTGGGGCATCAAATAAGGTCTAGTCATAAATCTCTGTAAATAGCAAGTTTGGAAGGATGTGAAGTAGAAGCTTTGCTCCTTAAACAAGAGAAAGGTGAGTTGCACCAGGTCAGGTATGGACATAATGACAGCATGAACAAGAGTCTGATTCCATGATTCTGATTCCATGATTCTGATTCCTTCCTTCCTTCCTTCCTGGACACTCACAGCAGGGATGTGTGTCTAGGGCTGGGAAGAGTGGATTCAAAAGTTCATGGGTGTTTAGAACTTGACAATGAAATGTCCCTCTCAGCACCTTATCCATGCAAATATTTACCCAAACATTTGCCTGTTGGAGAATCATTTGCTGTCTCACTTCACTTATTTACTCATCCAGGTAGGAAGTTTTCACAGAGCAGTCCCTCTTGTGTCTCCAAGTGTGTGCTGAGTAGGTTTATTAACAGCCTTAGTGCTGCATAATTATGAAATTAACCTTTGAGTCACTCCCATCTCTTTTCTAATTTTCTGCTGTTGTCAGTGGAATATACCAGGGGAAGCGTTAAAGGTTTGCTTTGGGTTTGTGCTTCCCTGTGTTGCTGTTATGAGCCACTGTCAGAGCAGGGTCCTTGGATAACTCAGCCTTTGGTCCAAGGCAACAGAACCATCCCTTCTTGTCAAAGGTTGGCTTAGGATTTTTTCTCCAAATTGCCAAGGCCTATAAATAACAACGTATGCTATTTTTGAATATTGGCATAATATTGGTATTCTAAGTCTTCTGCAATTTTCGTTGTTCACCAGTTTATTAAAATTGAAGGTCACAGGATTGGAGAACTTGTTAAATGATTATTTTAGGACGAGGCTCAAATCAGTAGGATGTGCCAACTAGAAATGTTATGCCTAGTAGATGCTGTATAACATTCCTATTAGTTATTAATTGGCTTGGAAATACTTAATTATCTTGTATTTTTCAAATATGGTGAATAGTTAATTTTTAAAAATACTTTTAGCTTTCCTTTTTGCCCCATTGCCATCAGTTTGGCCTGTTACTTCTCTTACTGGCCTAGTTACTTGGTTGCCCATAGTTCCTTTCAGAAATCCTGCTGCCTGTCAACTTTTCACTGGCACTCTTGTGGTCCCTGAAGAACTTTGGATTTTTAGTATATTATACCCTTGTTGTATATAGCACATTTTCCTCTCTATTGTCACATTAATGATGAGCCAATAAATTGTATTTGGCATCTGATACTTGAGTTCCCTGCTTTTACCAATGATTTTGTCTGAGCGAGAGAGAGGAGAATAATTTCTTTCTTAATATTGATCAACTTATTTACTGATCAAAGGAGCTGTGTAATGTGTACTATGAAAATACTTATCTGGTTGCAACACAACATAATTGTGTAGCAGCCATCAATTTTAGGACAATATATGTGTTTTTTTTTATTTCACAATGAATTAAGATATTACCTTGTATTAAATTCATAACCTGTGTGTTTAAAAATTTTAACCTGAGCCATTGAGGTGTAGGTGACATCGAGTGTTGGGATACTGAGCCAAGCCACCATGGACAAGAAAATCTGAAATTCTATGCACAAGCTCTTTTCTTCTCCTGGAGTCTTCCTGGGGTTTTGTTCCCACTTATTTTCTCTGCTGGGTATTCTTTTTTTTTTTTAAATGTCACTGCAATTAACCCTTGGAAACCTCTGAAAATTATTTTCCTTTCTATTTTTATGCTGACTTTTCTTATTCTATAGCAATATTTCTTCTCTTCCGCTTCTTGCATGTGCTGCTGTGCTCCCCCTTCTAGTTCCTGAATTGATCCCTTTAGGGTAAGAGAGCAGATTAACATTTTTGCCTGTTTTGAAAATGTCAGGGAAATCTGGAAGCTGTTTCTATCTCGTGGTGGCGTAAAGCCGAGTGCTGGGCTCTGGAGGGCAGGTCAGGGAGTTAAAGCAGGTGCAGCTGGGATTTGAAATGGAGGCACCAAGTGATCCCTCTGGAGAAGAGGTATCTCTCCCTATCCCTCCACTCCTGGTTCCCCTTGGGTACAGGAGTGGTCAGGCTGCAGCAGTGGCATTGTCTGGGCAGAAATCTTACGCTTTGGTGACTTTTAGCTCTTAAAGAAAGAGATATTTCTAAAGCAAAATTAATTTGTGGTTTCTTTGATCTTGAAAGTAATAAGACATTTGCATTCCTTTTCATTTTCCCTAGCCAGATTTATAAGTCTCAATTCAGAAACCACAGCCCAAAATCCAAGCCCTGCTCCTCCTTGTGCAGAAGCTGGTATCAGTGGTGCTGGCTCACACGAGATCAAGTAGGCACAAAATCCCTGGTTTTTCGGCCCAGATCTGTGGTGTTGTTACATCCAGTCCTGGTTTATTTTGGGATGTTACCCACTTTCCATAAGGAAAGGTAGGATTGTCTCAGACATTCTTTTCAGATGTGCCCCACCAGAGTAAGTTTGGGGACTCCCTGCTTTGGCATAATTGGGTTTTCCTGCTGGTTAGGAAAAAGCATGGTGAAATATGGAAATTCTGTCTCTTAATAATTTTGAGGCTACAAATTGTTCAGAAGGAGTTTGAGGCCAAATTGATGAGTTTTGGTCACCCCTGAGATGGTGTAAGTGCAAAGCTTGCAACCCAGGTTATCCTTCAAACTTTGACCTTCATTCCTTGTCCTGCTCATCCCTCCATTCAATTTCAAAGATACAAAAAGAAGGCAGAACTTGTGCTCTTTCCCTGTCCACATCCAAGTGGATCACAGCTGCTCTTGCAGGCGGTCACCGGGACTCTGCCAAAGATTTGGGTGTCCTTGCCTCTGGTCTGCAGGGTAAAGTGTATTCCACTGGCTTGGGATTGGAGCTGGAGTGGAAATGGAAATGTGTGATGTGCCCATCATTCCTTAGCCCCGAATGTGAAACTCTGCCTGCCCTGATCTTTGTTCCTGGACGCTACCGAGGTTGTGAGCTTGTTCTCCCGCTGCCGGGAATGTTTGACTGGAGCTGAATGTGGGATTTTGTTAACGCTCCTATTTTTATTTTACTGGTGCTTTTGCATCGCTAATCAAACGCAAGCCTCCTATTGTTCTCCCGGCTTCTTCGTCGAGCTACATGTTTATATTTAGTTATTTTAATAATAATACGCAGGGTTTGTAATCCCGCAAGAAGCCGGGGCGGCGATGAACTGCTTTTCTGTTTGCCGAATGCATTGGGTTCCCGTGGCAGATGGCTGTTATTTGATCCGCCGCTGCTCGGGAGCGGCGGGGACTGGGGCTGCGGCGGGGACCGGGGCTGCGGAGATGCCCTGGGCCGGCGCCGCTCCCGGGGGGCTCGGGCCGCGGGTGCCCGGGGCGGGCGGGGACTGGCGGCCGCGCTCCCGGTGCGCAGCCCCCGCCGGGCTCCATCCAGCCCCATTTCCATCCATTCATGAATCCGTGACGTCAGCACGCTCGGTGCTTCTTTGCAGCAGGCTGCAGGATTGTGTGGGTGGAATTTCCTTTTATTTTGCAACACTTCCTTCTTTTTTTTTTTTCTTTTTTTTTCTTTTTTTTTTCTTTTTTTTTTTTTTTTTGCCTTCCATCTTTTTAAAACAAGAAAATGGAGCATCACATAGGGATTCTTCATCCTTGTGAGTATTTGGGGGGGAATGTGTTTCTGTGAGGGGTGTGTGTGTTTGTGTGTGGTGTTTCATGGTCAGCATTCCCCTTTCGCCATTTATTTCGGAAGGACAGATGGATGTTGCATTTGTGATGGGAAAGGGCTGAAAAAATGATGCTGAGGAAGGGAAGAGGAAACATGAAACCTTAATTTATCCATCACTGCATATGAATCCAAGAGCTGGCCTGGCCTTTGCCTGTCGATGTGCTGGACATTTTTCACTTGCAATTTTGCACGTTATCTTCTTGTGCCCCCCTTTTAAAGGGGAACGGAATAGCAATGGAGAATGGATATAAAGGGAATATACAGGCAATGACATAGGAATTACTAGATAGTGTAAAGAGGCAGAATTGTAATATTTGCTTTTTAGGGAATTGTAATTTTTTTTTTTCCTTGTGGGCTAATCAATTCGTCTTGTGCATTACACTGTTAAATAATTGAATTTTATTTCTGAGATGAAGGAGGTGCATTTTTCTTTCAATCAGCCGGGTAGGGATTTGCTCCTGTATTATTGAAAATAGCAGTTTGAGCTGTCTCTGATGTGCTGAACACATTTTTCACCCCTCATTTTCCTAATAAATGAGGGAGCTGGGAGTACCTGTGCAGTTAACGATACTGTTCACTGGGGCAAGATTTGTCATATTCCTGCTCACCTGAATGGGCATGATGTCATGTTTTCTCCCAATGAAAAGAGGAGCTGCTCTTTATTTTTGTTTTGGGGGGTGGTTTAGGTGCTGCAGTAGCTTAATCATATCCCTTAAGTAAATGAAAAATGGGATATTTTAAGTAGATCTGGAGAAAGATGACATCAGGCCCATGTGTTTGGATATACTGATTTTAGCAGTAGGCAATCTGTTCAGTAGAAGAAGATGAAGGAATGTATTTGGATCAATAATTTTGAGGGAAAAATATGAAAATGTTTCAAAGGAGAGAGATGCAGTCAGTCTGGCTGAGAAGTGTGGGCACTTTCCACGGTACCTGCTGTATGGGTAGTCACAGACACCTTAGGATACCCTAGAATGGGGAGGCTGGAGTTGTCATGGGTTTAAAAGTTTTTGTCACTATCCTTTTTGTTGTGCTCCTGAATGTATACGGGTTTTGTTTCTAGAGAGAGGCAGTCCTTTGAACCCTCTGTCTGTGACAGCCTTCCACTGAGAAACACAAATAAATTCAGATTTTGATGTAGTGGGGGGTTTGTTTGTTTGTTTGTTTTGCTCTAACACCAGTTTTGTTTCCGGTCTTTGGGGCCTGCAGTCTGAGTCTTTGATCTAGAACGGTCCTGTCATTCAGATTTGTCTTTGTCCCCTGCTGCCCGAGAGTTAAATTTATAGCTGGCATTCATTTTGACCCTAGTGCCTGGAATTAGCAAGTAACTTCTAGCACAGAATATATGGTGTGGACTCCCACTGTTCCCCAGCTATAGGTGAACTTGGGTTTAATCATTTTTGGGGTTTTTTTGGTTGCATTTTTAACCTCCCTTTTTCATCTCCTATTGTAAAGACTAGGTAAGTGGCTTATCTCCAGTGGATCAGAAAATTGAGTAATGGTTTATTTGAAAATCTCTTCCTAGGTAAGACCTTTCACAATTAGGAGTTATTTAAACATGGGTCTGCTCTAAGTAGTGGCAGGATAAGAAAAGTTTTAAGCATTTCCTGTTTGTTAGGACTTTATTTTTCATAGCAAATGTGAGATGGTGGCTGATTAGGCTTGAGTTGTTCCCACCTTGTACCTGTTCCAGGCTGTCTGCAGTTGAGATGTGGGGGGTGGATTTTCAAGAGTTTCAAGAGGCTTCTCAAAATGGCAGAGTTATTAAATAAAACTTTTTTTTTTTTTTAATATAAAAATAAAAGAAATCTGGCATGGCTTGTGTGAACAGATTTTAAATCAGTGCCGGTTGTCCTTCGGCTCTGGTCTTTGGGGCCAGGGCAGGCAGGGGAAAGTGCATTGAGCCTTCTAGCCAAGCTCTGACCTGAGATCCCAGTGGAGGAAGGGAGCAGCAGGTTGACTGCTTGTACAACTTCCAGTGAGTTCTCAGCCACAACTGAATCCAAATGAGTCAACTGAGGCAAATGTTACCTCTGAAGCTTTCAGGAGCTTGGCACTTCACCAAGCCCTGTCCAGCTTATGGGACTTTGCTTTTTATCCCTCCTTGGCAAATACATCCCGTGCAGGGGCTTAGGCTTTTGTAGGTTCCTGTTTTGTGACATTGGAGCAAATCAGTCTCATCTCCTGGGGAGTGGGGGGTAAATATTTCACCCAAAACACAGACTACTTAGGGCTGAATACCAAGTTGGCAGCTGGGCCAGGAGCAGCAGCTCTGTGTGTAGTTACTCCCACCCTTATAAATACTCAGTGTGTGCTTTGACCTTTGTGCTCTCTCCCTGCTACAACTTCAACTGAGAAGTTGGTGGTTGGAGGGAGTTCAAAGGCTTTGGCAACAGTTGGGTGTAGGCCAGGAGGAAGAGCAGATTTGTCTGTGTAAAGTCTGTGATTTATAACCCTGTGGTGAAGCTGTGATTGTTGGTGCTGTTCCCTCTGGAGCTGCTGGTAACATAGCACTGAGGTGCTGTGAGGGAAGGAAGGAGAAAGTCCTGGCAGGGGTGAGAGGCTGGAATTTTTCCAGCATGGTGGGCTGGAGGAATGGAGGTCTCTGTGCAGACATTCTGTTCATTCCAAGGATGCTTGTCCTTTCCTGAGCCCCATCTCTGTTGCCTTCTGGAGGTCACCAAAATCAGTGATGCAACTGTACAGCTGTGACTCTCCTGCTGAAACATGGGAGGTCCAGGCCTCACCATCCTCTGTGCCTGGAGAGATCCTCAGGTGTTGAGCTATCAGCTGCAGCCCAAGCGGTCTGGTTGGGGAGTGCTGAGTGCTGCTCTCTGCAGGGTTGGACGGCATGAGCCAGGCCTCAGAGCTCCTCTGGGCCACACCCCAGGGCGCACTGTTTGTGAGTTACCAGCGCGTAAAGCTGTAGTGGAGCAGGCTCACACCTCGAGCCCTGCGCTGTCTCTAATACAGGCTTACGAGAGGCTCCTGAGCAGGGCATTGTGCTGCCTCTGTCGAGGAGTAATCCTCTTTGCTCGTGTATGGTGCTTGCTAAATACAACTCAGTACTGCTGTCATTTCCCATCCGAGATCTGCCAGCTGGATTTCCAGCGTCCTTCCCCTGCCCAGCAGGTGCACCCAGGCATGGACCTGCTGTGGGACACAGGGGCCGGAGCACTGCACCTACCCCAGGAATTGTTCTACTTTCATGGAGAGCTGTTGAGTTACTTTAATACTGGGTATGAAGCACATAAGCTCTTAGTGCTGAGAGAAGTTTGTGTGAGTAGCATTTACATGTCAAATGTGCTTTGCAAATGTTGAATAATTCATATCTACTATAAAAATAAAAACAAGCGTGGGAGTGAGCGAGTTTACCTGAGACCAGTCTGACACCTCACGTGAATTAAAGTGAGACTTTGATTCATTCACTGGATTCCTGAAAGCGGCACTGCGATACTGATCTTCATCCTCAAAGATCTTTCTGATATTAATTAGTTTTAGTGCTACTCTTTGGAGGAAAATAGGGTGTTTCAGTTCTGTAAGGGGGGGAAATTGCAAAGTGTTGTTCATTGGTAGGACTGGAACGTTTGGTGCCTTCATGTGGCAATGTCAGTGGGGCTGTAAGGCCTCTGAGAACTAAACTGGAAATTTTTCTGGTGTTTGTTGTTGTAAAATATTTCAGTTTGAATGCTTAAATCTGTTGTTATTGTATAGTAATATAATATGTTGTATTAGTAATATAAAATATTGTATTAGTAATATAAAATATTATAATTATAATATGTTGTATAGTAATATAAAATGTTGTATAGTAATATAATAACATATAGTAACTGTATAGTAATATAATAACATATTGATCAATAATAATATGGGGATTGTCAATAAGGTAAAAGTGCAGAACTGGGCAGGATGAAGAGAAGAGGAACAGAGCCTGAAGCCTGTGACTGGGTTTGAAAAATTGTTTCCTGCTATGGAGACAGCTGGAAAGGCAGAAGAGAAGAGTGTAACTTAAGGTCATTTCTACATTTTAATCTGAGACAGATTTCAATAGTAATTCTGTAGTATAAAAGGCTAATCAGCATTTAGTCTGTCTTTATCCCAGCTGAATGTTTTCCAGTGCATTGATGGGCCTGTGATGAGGGTGTCAGTGATGAGACGGTGTGTGGAGCTGCTGGTGTTCCCTGGGTGCACGTAGCTCACGATGTGAAGCAGCCATGGGGAGGGGAGCAACGAGCAAATGGGTGACTTAGTTACGCTGATTTTTGTGAAGTGACTGCGTGGTCCTTGGTTTGTTTCCCTGCTCCCCAGAGGCAGGTGCTGGTGGGTTCCCCTTTCTCCCAGAACCGAGCACCTGGGCTTGGAGCCGGGCTGCTCTCCAGCAGGAACGTGCCGTCCCTGGTCCCTGCAGCCAATATGAGAGTCATTATGCAACACCACTTATTTCCTATGGCATCAGATTATGCAATTTCTGAGCAGAAGAATGCAAAGCCCTGGAAGAACACAGTAGCATTTTAGCAGATCCAAAAATACCTTCTGCAGGATAGAGGCAGCATTTCTGTGTGTAGTGCTGAAAATACGCTGTTACGTAAGGTGCTTATTTCCCAGCCGGTGCTTGGCAGGGCTGCCAGGTGAAGCAGGCCGTGCTCTCCCTGCCACTGGAAAGGTCTTCCTGCACTCAGAGGTGGCTGGATGGGCTCTTTGTCTCTCTTCTTCATCAAGATGAATTTTTATTGCTTTTTTTTTCTTCTCTTCCTTTTGAAAAAAAAAAAAATAAAAATAAGTGGATGCTTGATTTCTCTTTCCAAATCAAGCACTGCTTCACCACACCCTGCAAATTTGTGACCTTATGCTGAAGGAGGTTCTAGTGAAACATTTGTCTCATGGTGTCGGAGGTAGAAATTCATTCCCATGCTGAGAGCCAGGCAGATGCACACATTGCATGTGGGGATAAGAGTCACCAGTTCTTTTAAGGTGAAGTCTGCCTTGGAAATCTATTAAATTATTTTTGTAGGAGACAAGAGCATGCTAGGAAGGGGGATCTGGTTGATACAATCTGTTGGGATTTGGCAGGAATACTTACCAGAGACTCTTAAAGAGGCTAAACACCTATTAAATAACTGAGACACCAGGCTGGCAGACAGATTACTAGTTAATGATATGGAGTAAGAGTAGGGGTAAAAGGATGGTAGTGCTGAAACATTTTTCTCTGCTTTGGAGATGGCACTACTCATATTCTTCCCACCTTTTCTTCCCTTATTCAGATATTTTAGGAATATTCTGTTTAGGCTGTGAGACTGCACAAGGAAGATGTTTAGGGTAATGACTATGGAGGCCACCTGCAGGGAGTACTGGAAGGCTCCAGCAGACTTGGGTGATAAAATACCAGTTCAATTTAGTGTTGATTAAACACAATTCAATCTTAACATCCAGTCAGAATTGGGCTCTGATGGAGCTTTTCCTGCTCAAGAATGAGATCTTAGGTTGTAAGAGATCCATGGAAGTTAGCTCAGCATCCTGAAGAACCAGAATGATCATTGTGCCTTTGTGCATTTCTGTGGCATTCTGTCCTTTTTGGGAATCCTGGCTGTGGTCTGACTTCTTCAACTTTCCAGAGAAGCTGCCCCATCCCTGGAAGTGTTCAAGGCCAGGTTGGGTGGGGCTTGGAACAACCAGTCTGGGTTAGTAGAAGGTGTCCCTGCCATGAATTTTAAGGTTTTAATAGCTTTTTTCAACCCAGAGTACTCTGTGATTGTATGTTCTGTAACTCTAAGGTGATACAGGAAAAATGAAAAAAGAGGTGATCAAAAGCTCAGGGGAAGTTTCATATGGTGAGTGAGAAGGTCAAATGAGAATTGTTAGACTTGAGAAAAAGGAGTGGAGGATGGGATAATTTTTAAAATCACAGCTGGAATTAAAGAGATAATATATTCAGGTGTGACTGAAGCAGGGAACAACTGGCTGTTTGAAGAAAGAAAGGAATTAAGGGTATGCAGAGTGAAGAGCAGCTGGTGTTACCTTGTACAACACAGGGTTAAGCTACAAAACTCCCTGCCCCATAGCACAGTGTTTGTGGAAGTGCTCTGGTTAATAAAATTCCTTGACACATCTGCACAGGACCAGTTCTTTGTGTGCTGAGGCACAGACACCAGCACAGTGTGCTGTGAGCAGGGGGGAGCTCTGGCTGCCTGCACACCCTTCCCTTGGCTTTGCAGCAGGATGGGGGGGATGGATGAGCCTCCTGAGCTTCTGTGGCTTCATCCCACTGCTGCAGCCCAGGTGCCACTTCTTTCTCCTCAGCCAGGCTTGCTTGGGACGTGCAAGGTGCCAAGCAAACCTGCAGCTGGCTCTGCACAGAGCCGGAATTCAGCCGTTACGGATATTTCTTGGCTGGTACGTGGTGCTATTTTTGTCATTGTCAGAAAGGGTTCAGGCACAGAGATAGACAGGGTTCTCTTTCTCACTGGTACAACCACAGACAAAAGGATATCACAACTAAAATCACTTTTCCAGAAATTATGTGTCCCTGTTTTTGGATAGATGGAATATATTGAGTAAAGGCTAAATTAAATCATCACGAACTCAGGCTTTTGTTGTGATAACACAGATTACATTCAACATAGTTACATGTCTGTGGTCTCATGTGCTTAATGCCCATGACTATCTTAATATTCTATTAACATTTTAAATTTATGATGATTATGATAGTCATGAGCCCTAAGCAGTTGCTACCACATCACTCAGGTGAGAATTATAGTGTCTGCAAAAGAAAGTTGTCTTATGTTGAGTTGGCATCCAAATATTTATTGGAGAGAGGAAGTAAAAGTATGTGTTCAAGTCAGGATTCTTCAGGAGGTGCAGGAGTACTGTAGTGTTTATCTGACAACCTGAAGGAGCAGTGTAAAGCACAAAAAAGCCAGTGTGATAAGACTTCACTTTCCCAGGTCAATGTGCTGTTTGTTTATATGCAAAAATATAAACAGAGCTATGGTAGTGACAGAAAATCTCAGCTGGGTCAGATGAAGAATTTTCACTAGTTTTATCAGCAATTGATTATGTTCTGGTAATTTAATTGTAATATTTAAAGATAAGCTGGGGTGTGGCTTTCATGTGGGTATGAGATGGGAAGAAATGTTCTTCCTTGAAGGAGCAATGTGTCTTGAGAAGATTGATGGCTTAAAATCACCCAGGCTTTTGCCTTGGGGTACTCCATAGTTGACTTAGATGTTTGCCCATAGCCTGGGCTGGGTTATACCAAATTAATGTGAGCAAGCTTCATAGTGTAGTTTCTTATTTTTACAACCTAACAAAACAGATAATGTAACTTAAAAAAATGTAGTGTAATTAATTAATGTAATAATGTAATTTAAAAAAAAAAAAATTAATGCTCCTGAAAACAGTTTGCCTTTTGGTGATGTGTAACCCATTCTCCATTAATGAATCTACTTTTACTTGTTTGTTTTCAAAGCAACCATGCAAAGCAACCATACAAGCCTGTATTCCAAGTAATGTAAAAAGTGTGGCAGAAGAGGAGTATCTGATCCACTCATGTAGCATTTTCTTCATCAGGAGAACAGGAAAAGAAAGTCTGTTGTAATCCTGTGTAGTAAAACCACATGGTTCAAACCCCAAAGGTCAGAAGTGACAACAAAAGCTCTGGGACTTGCCAATTCAGCAGCTCTCAGTTGTTCCTGTGCTGGAGTTGTACAGTGATGGGAGAGGACTGTGCATCAATCTGTTGTAAAAATTCCTTGTAGAGTTTGAGAGAGAGAGAGTCACAAAGAGCAGGAGAACGTGATGTCTGTGCTTTATAGACACGCTTTTTGTGGTTTTGTTAGCTTTTAGAACATTTTTAAAGCATTGTCACAAGCCACTAGTCGAGATGATACATACATAAATTCCAGTCATGCTGTCAGTGAGGAAATGTGTAATTACCTTGTGCCTGCTGTAGCCAGGAGGAAATCACACTGAATACCGGGAAAAAGCAAGGGGACTACAGGGTTTGGCTGTAAGTAGTGATCTGGGCAGAAATCTCCTCTGTCCGTGGTAGTTCCATGTACCAGCTGGATAATTTCTGCCAGCAGCTGTGTTTCAGCCCCTAAACATGGATCAGACAATTGCTTTTATCCCCTTTGCATGTTGGAAGTGCAAGCAGAGATTATGCTTCACTGGCTAAGATAGAAATAGCATTCAAGGAAGCAAACTTGGTGTTACTGGAGACTTGGGCTGTCAGGAGACTGAGCGGTGGCCTCTGTGCCTACATCACCTTTCCAGCACACTGACTTTTTGTTTGGTTTGGTTTGTGTGCTGTATCTGGAATGCTGTGTCTGATTTGCCACTCAGTCTTTAGCACAGCTCTTTAATGGAGAAGCTTCAGTAATGGTTCACAGAAGGCATTGTGTTAACTCAGCTGCAAACCTGGCCATTGCTTTGACACTCTTACGAATATTGAACTTGTGTAGGCAGCCATGTGCTTTGGTGGCTCCTGGGGAGTGTGAGGACATTTCCTGGATGGCTGTTTCCAGGGACAGGCACATTACCAGGCAAGGTGAGAGTGTACCTTGGTAGCTGATCCACCCAATTGGTGGTTCAAGTAAACTCTCACTTTTCTATAGTTTCAAACTGAATTTTGGGCTGTCCGACATGTTGAGGTACAGCCTCACTCTTCTGAGAAGAGGTGCATTTCATGCTGCTCTTGTCTGGAGGCGGTGGGATTTTGCCTGGAAAAAATACTTTGCATGGAAATGGAGTCATTTATGAGAAGCTGTGATCGTACAAAATTACACCGAGCCTTGAGTCTCCTTCCAGTCAGAAGAGAAATTTGTTAGTGCAGAGTGCATGAACTCATCAAAACAGTTCAAATCCAAGGGTCTGCCTTCAAGTCTGTGTGTGCAGCAGCACTTTGTGAAGTCTCAATCTCTTAAATATGCACAGTCCTCCCACACATGGAGCTTCCAGCTTTTGACTGGGAGGCTGCTGCAGCAGGAGCATCAATCACTTGGGTAGAAATAGCACCGCCCTTGGCTATGCCTTTCCCTAGAAAAGCTAAAGATGCACATGCAGAGCACAGACATGGGATCCCAGGCTGGCTTGTGTTGGAAGGGACTTTAAAAATCATCCAGTTCCAACCTCCTGCCATGGGCAGGGACACTTTCCACAGTCCCAGGTTGCTCCAAGCCCCATCCAGCCTGGCCTTGGACTCTTTCAGGGATCCAGGGGTGACTTCTGCCGGGGCTTGCCCACTCCCACAGTGAGCAATTTATTATTATATAATAATTATCAATTTATTATCTAAACTAAACATGCCCTCCTTCAGCTGAATTCTGTTCCTCCTTGTCCTGTCACTGCATACCTATGAATGCATCCTGAATGTATGGATGTCTGGATGTCTGGATATAATGAAACCTCAGACTTTCAAGAAAATGTTTTTGTTTGCCTTTTCTTTTATTGGGAAGTGTTCAGCATAAAAATCTCAGTCTTTTGGTACTATGACTAAAAGAATAGTGGCAGCATGACAATAAAACTTGGAAGATGCTCTTCTTCCCTTGTTTCAAGAAGATGGTGAGATCTAAACCAACCTATTTTCATTAGATTGAATCACATTTCGCTAAGGCAAGAGGTTGCACAGTGCAGAATTTACTGCAATAGAAGAAAATTAAAAGAATTAATTTCCCCCAACAAGTCAGCACTGATGTAGTGTGGCAGAAATCACCTTCTACCCCTCTCAGGGTTTCTGCACCATTTTGCTTCAAATTGGCTTGATGGGTAGTTTTTTAAAAGAAGTTCTGTTGTTTCATGCTCTCCAAACAATGAGTTTTGCTACACCTCTGAAAATAAGGCTGCTTATGTAAGGGCTTAAATACGGCGGTATCATGCCAGTTTGAAAGTAATTCCATAACTTCTATGTGCCTTCTCTCCCCATGAAGCACGTACAGGAGCATGTAAAGTGTCAGGACATGGTGCCTAAAGGCTTTTTTTGTTTGAAACATCTCAGTGTTGGAGAAGGCAATTTAATCTGGGAGAACAGACCTGATATCCCCAAGTCTGGAGCTTTGTTCTTGGCTGAGCTGTGTAGTGAGGAGCTGCTCATTCCCTGTTAAATTTCCACGATCAAACATTCTGGAGGCAGAAAACTAAAAATGTGAAAGCAAAGCCTTACACACTCTAGTAGTGTACTCTTGAGAGTCACATAACAGCAAAGTTATTTTATCCTCCAAGTCTGATTTAATCCTTAATGCACTTTCCAATACTTAAATTTGAGATATTTTGGGACACTGTTAACTCAAATTCTAGCCTTTACATTTGGGTTTCTTGCAGGACACATGGCTGATGTTTTATTTGCATTGCTTAATATTCTACATTTAGAATATTAAGCAGACTTTAGATGTTAGAAAAAAGCAGATACCTCTCTAGGAACATTTTGCTCTTGTTTAAACAATCACTTGTCACTCCCTGACTTTAGGTAATGAGCAGAGGCTGTGCCCAGGAACACTGAGTTGAGCTAGGCCTGGTGTTTTTCTAAAATTCTGTTCAGATCTGAAGCATGTTCTTACCAATAACAAAATCTGCAATAATATAACAACTGCTGCTAGTAGTATTTGTACTATGAGGTCACACTGCAGCTTCCCACACTGGTGAATTGGTCATGGTAATGCTGGTCACTGGCAGGTCAGGAATAACCAACTCTCCAGCTTCCCATATGAGTCTGCTTCAGCTCCTGTACTGGTTTGGGCTGTGCTGCGGCCTCTGCCTCACTTGCTGTTTTGCTTTCTTTTAAACAACAAAGTTTTCAGCCTATATAAAGCTTTTCTGCAAACCCCATGTGATCAGGCAGGATACAGGAAGGTAATCCAGGTTCCTGGCTGTTCCTGTTTGTTGCTGGAGAGGGGCTGAAGCCCAGGGCAGGAGCATTTCACCCTGCAGGCTGAAGGGCTTATCTCTCCTCTCTGCAGTGACCTCATCCTGAGGAGCTATGGCACTGAGCTGTTCCCTTGCCATTGGCTGTGTCCTGCCTGGCCACCTCTTTCTCCCTTCCAATGGCTGTTTGCAGAGCCTGGAAATTTGTACCTGCTATAACTGATCTTACTTTTTAACAAAATACTTCCTGTTAAGGCCTTTTTATTTTTACCCCACTCTCAGCGTCTTCTGGGATTTAAAACTGGACTTTGTTCCATGTTGCAGGCTGAATTCACTTAATTACTTGTGGCCCAGCATTAGAGCCTGTTGTTTCAGAAGGGACTATCCCGAAGCTGTTTTAGCAGTGGGCAGCATGACCCCCAGCTGTCAACCTGGCTCTGTGGGAACGTGGCACCAGCATGGGTCATGGAAAAAAGACCTCTCAGTAGAGCATGTAGCGAGAGATGGTGGCACTTCTGAAAAGGGATCTCAGCTCTTGTTTTATCTGCACCCTCCCAGAAGCTCATGCCAGGTTGAAGTGGAGAGCAGTGGTGGGAGATCAGCAAGGAAGGTCTGCTGTTCTGTGAAACTCTCCAAGTTTTACTTGCTTATGAGGGCGATATGGATGTGGTTAGAAAATTGAACATATCTTGCCATAATGGACATGGAGGGTCAGTCAAAGGTCTGGAATGGTCATAACTAGGTGGGACTCTGAGGGAGCAGCCATAAACCATCCCTTGGTGGAATCAAGGTACCTGTATCAAAGGGCTCTGTTTCTCTAACTCTGTCTTGAGGGTTTGCAGAGGGATCCTGAGCTTGTGGGCTGTTCCAGGCCCAGGAACACTGGTGGGACTCAAACCATAGCTAAGTTGGGGCCAGCTTCAGCCTGATAATGCTATAGGAACTCTCTGCAAAGAATCTTTCACGACTTTGACCTTTAGGCTCTTGCTTAAAATTGTGGTGTTTGTTTACTGGGCAATTCCTGCAGTAGGTTACCGAGAGTATTGCCTGAGTGGAGTTTCTGTTGGAACCATTTATATTTTTTTTAGGGCAGTAATTATTTACTAAGTATCAGTGGCTGTCTGGAAAGTCTGGTTAATTATCAGCCCACCTCAGTGAAACTACAGGCAATGAAAATACTTAAATAAAAAATTGAAGTTGTTCTTTTTCCTCTTGTTTCAGGTACTGGGCCCACATGTCACATGTGAGTTGTGTCCTACAAATGCTCTGAGCACCCCTTTGGGCCGTCTCCTTGATGCACACTCACGGCATCATGGCCAGCACTCAGGAGCGCCTGAGCCTGTCTTCCTCTCCCAACTCCATCGGCAAAGCGTTCTGTGAGGACAAAGACTTGGGGAGGTTCCCCGACGAGCACCCCGCAGCCGGGAGCCACGCGTCCCCTGAGCTTCTGGAGGACGTGCGGGAGCGGGGCTCGCTGCCGGCCGAGCTGCTGGAGGGTGTGAGCAGCCCGGGCACGGCGGCCGTGTTGACCAGCATCAGCGAGGACGCCCGCGACCAGTTTGAGAACAGCGTGCTGCAGCTGCGGGAGCAGGACGAGCCCGAGCCGGGGCTGCCGCAGGGCACGCGCAGCCCGGGAGACGGCGACACCGGCGGTGCCACCGATGATGTGAAGGTCCAGTTCAACCGGACGGGCAGCGGCAGCGGCGGCTTCCTCGAGGGGCTCTTCGGGTGCCTGCGGCCCGTGTGGAACATCATAGGCAAGGCCTACTCCACGGACTACAAGCTGCAGCAGCAAGGTAAGAGGGAACGGCCCGCTTTGGGGTGAGGTGAGGCAAGTCACCCAGGGCTCTTCCCCAGCTCTCCACGTGGCCGTTTTGGTCTTGCCCAGCCCTGTCACAGGTTTCCAGGGATAAATCCTGCGCTGTAAGGCCAACAGCCGTCATGTGGCAAAGGTGGCTCATGAGGGAGTCAAAGCTGCCTTTTCAGCCCCGTGGCTTGGACCATAGTGACAAGGCCTGAATCTGAATGGAGCGTGGGGATCAGAAGGAATTGTGTTGAAGTACTTGGTACGGTCCCTGTGTTAATTTCTGGATGTTTTTTATGCCAGATGAAAAATGCAGACATGGGCACTTCCACTTCAGAACCTCGAGGTAAAGGCTGTCCCCAGTTGACCACCAAATAGCAGGAATATCGCTTCTCTTTTAAAAAGACTTCTATTTCTTTTTATTCAGGAGTATTATTCCTCTTTAAAATATCATTTAGTACTCATCTTTCCAGAAATATCTTCTTTAATATTTATACCTTTTCCATTTGGATGTGTAAGCGTAAATGTGTAAGTGTATGTGAGTATAAATACATATAAAATCTGTAGCTTGAGAATAAGTGATGTCCCAGTTGACTGCATATATATCTATATATCTATCTCTATATATATCTTTAGGGGGTATTGAAAGCTAAAGAGCAGAGTATGCTCTGCTGTTGGTGTCTGATTTCTCCCCTAGCACAGGGGGAGGGAGGTGGCAGATGGGAGAAGAACAAGCTGTCATTAGAATTAAGGAGCTGAAATGGTTGAGGCTTATGGAAAATGGGAACAGCCTGGCCACTGCAGTACCATGGGGCAAAGTCTCCTTTGAGCATCACGCAGTGGTAATCAGATGGCTTTTTGGCACTGACAAATTATAAGATACAAGGTCAGAAACCGGTCTGAGTGGTTCAAAACTAAACCCCAGAGGGATGGGGAACAGCTCCTGATACGAGGGAACAGAGCTGTTAAATAACATGTTAGATGAATTTACCGTGAGATCAGCTTTCTAGAGTCAGTTGTTTCAGCGAGCAGGAAGTGTACCTCTGCATTCCAGGTGCCTACTGAGCAGCAGCCCCCTGTGCAAGGGTTTGCTTGGTTTGAAATTCTCTGGCACAGTTGGTTCTGTTTCGTTTGCATGTTGTAAATTTGGTGTGTCACATGTGGTTCAGACTATAAATAAAAACAGTGACAGGAAGTTCCCTAGGGGATTAAGGCTGCTGGGGTGATTGCACAAGGGGTGCACAGTTTTGAAAGGGGCTGTCTCGGTGGGGAGTCTCCCTTGGGAAGGAAAAGGAGGAAAGGAGGTTCTGAGCAGTTGGATGACATTCAGAGCAGGCATTGGGCAGTGTCTGTGTGACAGTGCTTTGGGTTGGATGCTCAGTGTTTGTAAGTGAAGCTAAAAATTTCTGAGGAAAGGCTGTAGATGCAGAGTGGCAGTGGCCGCTCCCAGCAATTCTCTGTGTGTCCCACACCTGTCCCCACTGCTGGCTCTGAGCCATCCTGTGCTGGTGTGTCCCTGTCCCCTCGGAAGGGAGGCTTTGGGAGAGCGGCTTGTGAGACAGAGAGATCCCATTTCCCATATAACTGGGCCAGCAGATGCACTGGAGAGCACAGTGCAGTCTGTGCTTTGGTGGCCCACAGGGGACACTCGCTTTTGTATGGAAGTCATCAAACTAAAAGATTGAAGCAGTAATGAATGAAAAGGAGCAGCTGAGAGCAGTACTGGGGCTGGAGGGTGCACACAGAGCTTGTTCCTGTGCACAGTGTCTAGCTGTTCTCTGTGTTGGGAGCGTGTTCAGAGCCACACATCCAGGGGCACTCTGCTGTTTGCTGCTGGCATCAGGCCCTTCTAAAAGGGCAGATTTGAACTGGCTACAGATGTGGTAAGGCTGAGGATTAACTGGGATCAGCTATATGTAGTCTGTGTGGTTGAGCTGCATTTTCAGTGTCTTCACTGTTGCAAAGGGGAGTGAAAAGAAGATTTTTTTCAAAATGTTATTATTTTTTCTTCTGGAGCTGCTCAGTTGTCTGGCTCTGATGACATCTGTTACTCTGATGACAGTACTACACTTCTATTACTCAAGGACAAACCTTTTCAAACTGCTGAAACTTGAGGATTTTGTGAGAATATTCATGTTCTGTTTTCCAGATGATCTCATTCTTGCTTCTTGCCACCAGAAAATCATCTTTGTGTGCATTTCATCAGCTACATACAAGCCAGCCGTTCAGTAACTGATGTATGTGATTATTTTTATTTTTGCTGTCTTTTAGCAAGAACACAGAGGATGCATGGATTGTGTTTGTGCAAGTGCTGTGTGGCTGAGGAAATGTCTGGGGCTCTTTCAGCAGCAGGGAGAGGATTGTGGTGGCTTTACATTTCCCTGGGAGCTGCTTTACAGCTTTGGGCTGGTGCCATGGGTCTGTGCAGACCATTTCCCCCCTCCCCTTCTTTATCAGACAACTACGTAAAGCCTCATCCAGGAGTAATCCTTTGTGTTGGGCTGAATCAACAACGGGTAGGAGTCCAGAGTGGATCTGGAGCCATGTGGCTTTCCAGTGCTTAAAGAGGGCTTATAAAAAAGAGGGAGAGCAACTTTTTACATGGGGAGGTAGTGATAGGGCAAGAGGGAATGGTTTTAAACGAATAAGAGAGAGATTAAGATTAGATGAGGAAGAAGTTCTTCCCTGTGAGGGTGCTAAGGCCCTGGCACAGGGTGCCCAGAGAAGCTGTGGCTGTCCCTGGATCCCTGTAAGTGTCTTAGGCCAGGCTGGACGGGGCTTGGAGCAACCTGGGATAGTGGAAAGTGTCTCAGCCCATGGCAGGGGGTGGAAGGGGGTGGGCTTTAAGATCCCTTCCAACCCAAACCATTTTATGTTGCCTGCAGGTGCTTCATGGTACTTTTTGCTGCTCCCTGGTATCCCTGCCCACCTGCTTTGGCTGTCCTGCAGGCCCATTCTTTGGGGGCATGGTGGTGGTGTTGTGGTTGCAAGTAGTAAAATACCAATAGGTTTCATGTCCTTGAGCCCATATTGCCTGGGAAGCTTTGGCTTAGTGAAAGAGGGAAAATGTAAGAACAGCTTTTACATGATTCTCCATTATCTTGTTGAAATTATTGCTTGAGTGTCCTTCCTGACACCCGAATGGTCAACAGGAGTGGTGTGCTGCTCTCAGAACACAGGCTGGGCAGAACATTGGTCAGCTGGGAACTGCTGCAGGCTCTCTGCTGGTTGATCAAGTGATGCCAGTCCCTGCTTGGTGAGGAGTCATTCCTTCAGGGAATGTCTGCTTTTGTATTGTTCAGTGCCAGCTGATTATCTGAGGTTTAAGTACTTGGGGCTTGACCATAAAATCCCTCCCTCCTATGATTTTCCAGTTGTTTACCCTGATTTCTAAAGGCTGTTGGGGAGTGCTTTCAGGGACACACACTCAGTTCTTTAATTTACATCTACCAGTTATTTAATTGCGATTGTGGGGACTCCAGCACTTTAAAGCAAGACTTGTTTGTGTTTCCTAGAGACTCATTAGACTTCCCAGCCATTTCCTTTGGATTAGAAGCTGTCTCCAGGAGCTGCTTTCACCTTCCCTTTCACAAGTTGTGTGTTTACCATTATTGTGAGGGTTTTTGTGTGTACCTGGAGAGCAAGGTGCCCACTGGAGGGTGCTTGTGTTGAGGGGGTCTGTGTAAACCAGAGATGCTTCTTGTCACAATGCCAGTGCTGGAGAGCAGCCAGTGCTGGGAAAAACTTCCTCCAAATAGATTGGTTCAATGGCTCAGGCTGCTCCTGCGTTTCTTCCCCATGGGAAATAGATTCTCATCATTCTACTCAAATGGTTCTTAATCACCTCAGAAACGCAAGTTCTTGCGCAATTCCTGCTCCTATTACTTAAATTTATTTAGGGGAAGTATCCCACTGGTTTCTGAAGGCCCAGAAGAGTCTGACTACTGCACTGTATGTTACCTATGGTTTGGCTCTTTGTTCTTCTTGATATTCCCAAAGATGTGGGATATTTCACTGTCACTACATGGAAACCTCTTTCTGGAATTGTGCCCCTGACAATCAGGCTGCAAATGAGATATGAGAGAGCATCTATGCTTCAAAATAAACATGAGATGACTCTGCAGAAAGAACCACATGAACTTTTGCTTACTTTGTTTACAGTCCCTCTAAGCCTTTACCATTGCAGAGGGAATATTAGAGGAAGGTAATATTACATGGTAGGGAGTATTAAGAGCAAACTAAGGTTCCAAGGTGATACAGTTATCCATTACTGCTCACAAACTGTAGATGCTTCATGGAAATGAATGCCAGTGTTGTGTGTGCTGTACAGGAAAGACAGAATTCCCACAGGTAAGGATGGAGAGAGACTTTGGACAACAGGGAATGGCTTCCCACTGCCAGAGGGCAGGATTAGGTGGGATACTGGGGAGAAATTCTTCCCTGTGAGGGTGGGGAGGCCCTGGCACAGGGTGCCCAGAGAAGCTGTGGCTGCCCCATCCCTGGAAGTGTCCAAGGCCAGGTTGGATGGGTCTTGGAGCAACCTGGGATAGTGGAAAGTGTCCCTGCCCATGGCAGGGCAGGAACTGGACAAGCTTTTAGATCCTTCCCACCCCAGTCCATTCTATGAAAGGAACAGCTAGTTCAGTACAACAGGATAGTTTCTATGTTGCCCATATAAAAACACTATTCATCAACATGCACAAAAATCACCTCTATTTGTCACCTCCTTTCAGAAGTGATGCATTTGTGAATTAAATAGAAATACAGATTTTCTTGATTTAAGTATGAATGAATGAATTTTATTAATTATCCAATAATTTTCTTTTTAAAAAATCTTTTAGTGTTTAAATATCCAGAGACTTTAATGCCAGTTTATGTTTAGAGTTGCAAGCAGTTCCATGAGTATGGAAAGTAGCCTTGTATCTGTGAAGGAACATGTGCTGGGGGTTGAACTCTGCCCTGCCAAGACCGAGGGAATTTCTGCTGCGGATTTGTGGTTTTAGTTCAGTGAGCAGAAGGAGTGCTGGGGTCTGGCTCTGGGGGAGAGCTGCTTTCCCATGGCCATGCTGGGGGAGAGCTTGCTCAACAGGAGACAGCAGCCACTGCCTGCCTGTTGCATGAATGATCCCAGGGAAAGCCTGGAAGTGGGATCAGGCCACAGACAGTTGGGATATACAGGTTTCCTCTCAGTGATAACAGTATCTATAACAGACACTGGCATAATCCCAGCTGCAACCCTGGGAACATCCCAAAGGCTCCAAGTCTGGATGAGAGGAGGACACACTTTGTAGTCATGTGAAACAGAGATCTATACAGGTGTGACTTCCTTTTATTTCAGAAATCAGTGGGTTACTTGTTAGGTTTGCAGCTAAATAATTTATTCTCCAAACTTCGATCTTTATTGAACTACAGTAAACAAACAATTGCCTGCCTTTTATCCTGCTGCTCGTGAGTTTTGAGGTAATTTCAAGGTGACTGACAGGGAACAGGGCTTTCTGTTCTGATGGGTGCAGCTCTCTTGAAGCAGCTTATACAGTGCCACTGGACCACTCCAGCATTACCCCTACAAATGTGTGTGGGTACTGAAGAGGAGGAATTACTTAAGGTTGTTTTTCCAGTTTGACATTGATATACACGATGTTGGTGTGGGAAGGACCTATTTCTGTGCCTGCTGCTGTGGTTGATGTGCTTTGTGTTGCCTATCTTGGTGGTTGCTGCTCGGTGTTTTGCAGCCTGCCACCTCTGACTTTTATTTCCTATTTTTGTTTATTTCAGGTAGTGAAAAAGACACTCAGTATTTTTTATATCACTTGTGAATGTTAAATGTTTCCTCTGATCTATGTTTTTCAATGGAGTCATGCACTTTGTTCAGTGTTGGAGTAGATCTCCCAAAATTACCAATCCAGGGTCCCTGTTATGGTCAGTTGCTGCCTGCCAAGCTGGAGTGGCTCACACAAGTGGTTAGCAGGGAGGTGAAAAAGCAGCTGGAAGGATGGGAATGAGAAGGCTGGAGGTGACTGGGATGGCTGAAAGGGTTGTTGGAGCTCATGTGGTGTGTGCCTCAGCTGTACCAGGAGAAGATGTCACCTACTCCCTCCAGAAGAGCTCACGTTGTGGCACAGGAGGTGGCAGGTGTGCTCTGACACTTTCACGATCTTGACCTTTTCCATTATCCCATTTTTTTGCCTGTGCCCAGACACGTGGGAGGTGCCATTCGAGGAGATCTCGGAGCTGCAGTGGCTGGGCAGTGGGGCACAGGGAGCCGTCTTCCTGGGGAAATTCCGAGCAGAGGAGGTGGCCATCAAGAAAGTGAGGGATCAGAACGAGACAGACATCAAGCACCTGCGGAAGCTCAAGCATCCCAACATTATCGCCTTCAAGTAGGTTGTGACCCTTGTCAGCTTTATCCAGGCAAGAGCCATTTGCTCAAGTTCTTTGGGAAGGTTTTTCCATCCAGGAGCTAAGCTGTGTCTTAGTGGTGGTCCAGCTGTCTGCCTGCTGCTCCTCACTGTGTGTTCTCTTTGACAGGGGAGTTTGCACCCAGGCCCCATGCTACTGCATCATCATGGAATACTGTGCCCACGGGCAGCTCTATGAGGTCCTGCGGGCTGGCAGGAAGGTCACCCCACGGCTGCTAGTGGACTGGTCCACGGGAATTGCCAGTGGCATGAACTACCTGCACCTCCACAAAATCATCCACCGAGACCTCAAGTCACCAAAGTGAGTATCAGCTGATTAAACATCCCTTAGTTTGGGTTCCTCAAGTCACCAAAGTTACACATCCCCCAGATGTGGTTCTTCACGTCATCAAAGTGACTCTCAGATGCTTAAACATCCCCCAGATGGGGCTATTTTTAATTTTTCTTGAGAAATAATTAAAAGTTTGGTCAAGAGGCTCTACTATTTTTCCGCAATATTGATTCAAAACTAATGAGAGTAAAACTGTTGCAGCTTGTTGACACTCAACAAGAGTGGAAATTTTACCAGTATCTTTCATGATAAATAGCAGTCAGGAAATATTTAATGATTTGATGATACCTGGTCTTTTTAAAAAGTGGGATATTCTGTTGCCTTCTGCCTTTTTATTTTTCCTTTTTATTCTACTGTTAATTCCCTGGCTTTCTAGAGTGTGTCTTCCTCATTTCTAGGTTGCTTTCTGACTAAAATGTTTTGGCTTCTTTATATTCTTATCCCCTAGATGTTTATTAATTCTTTAGTCTGTGACAGTGCATTAAGATAATGCTTTTAGATTATTTACAGCACAGTTTAGGGTACAGCTTTGCCTCTGGATCCTCAGTTACTTGTTAATTTGCAGTTTTATTGAGATTGATTTTTGAACTCATAGCATTAAGAAATGCATTTAAGGCACAAAACACAACCACCTAAAAGAGAGTGGGAGCTTTTACTGGGGAAAACACAAAAACCTTTCTTTTGTACTGCACTTGTGAGCAGTGTGGCTTCATCAACAGGTTGTGTTGCTTAAGAAGGGATTACTCCAGTGGCTGTTGTGGTGCAAGAAAAATCACAAAATGCTGACTTCTTTTTTTTCCCCTCTCCAGTGTTTTGGTTACACACACAGATGCAGTAAAGATTTCAGATTTTGGTACATCTAAAGAGCTCAGCGATAAAAGTACCAAAATGTCCTTTGCGGGGACAGTGGCGTGGATGGCCCCGGAGGTGATACGGAACGAGCCTGTCTCCGAGAAGGTGGACATCTGGTGAGTCGTGTTCATGGGCAAGAACCTTCACCTTCTGTTCAGTCCCTTGGTTTCCCAACACTTCTTTCCTCGTCCTGTGCCTGAGCATGGTTTGCTCTGTGGTGGGCTATTCCTTTTTCCTTCTGCCTGGTGCCCTGAGCTTTGGTGGGCTCTGGTGGAAAGGGAAATGACACAGGTGTGCTGGCTGGGTGCTGACCTGCAGCTTCCAGCTAAAGATCAGTTCAGACAGTCTGTGTCTGGCAGGAAGCAAATGCAGAAATTGTTCTCTGTGTCGTTATTCAGCTGAGAATTTTCTCCTAGTGCTGTGCTCAGGGCCCCCTCAGCAGCCTCCACAGCCAGGGTGGTTTTCCATCACTTCTGGCCCTCTTCAGGGCCATGCTGGGCCTGTGAGGAGTTCCCTGCTCTGCTCCCCACACCCTTGTGCTTCCTGCACACCAGGCTGGTTGTTGTAGGGGCAGCCCCAGGATTACAGTCCAGTGAATCCAGTCCCAGATCCAAGAGGGAGGAAACCAGGATAGGTTGTAAGAGTTTTGGAACCGGTTTCTATCGATGTGGAACATCTCTGTGTCCAAAGGAACACAAGGAATGGTTCAGTCTCTGTACTTTTAAAAATGCTTGAGAGGGCTCGGCCTTGGAGTTCCTTTGGGAAGCCTCTCCACAGGTTTCAGAGCCCTCAAGGGAATTGCATCTCTGTTTCTGCCTCATTATTTCTGCATATTCAATGTCAGTAGCCAGGACAAATGCCCTTGTCCTTGCTTTACAGACAGGAGGGATCTTGCTTCCTGTGGTTTTTCAGCTTCAGATGCTGTCCCTTCCCTGGCAGGGCAGGGAGCTGCCGGACAAAGCCGCGGGTGGTCCAGGGTGCAGTGGAGTCAGGAGCTGCTGCTGGAGGTCTGGCTCGGGCCTGGGCTTGGCCTGAAGGGCAAGATTTCCTGCAGGGAAGGTGGTGTTATCTGTGGTGTCCAGCTGCTCTTGTGCCTGTGGTGTCCTCTGTGTTTATTTTAGGTGTCCAGGTCACAGCACAGCCAGCTCCTCTGGGAGGAGCACTTGGGGTTTTTTGGAAAGGGAACACACCCAGCATTTGTCTGCTGAACCCCTCCCTTTGAATCGCAGGACTGTGAGGACGAGTGGTGCTGGATTTCCACCCTTGGCTTTCTGTCCTTTAGAGTGGTTTATGTTCAGGGATATTTCACAGAATGTCCTGTCCAATGAACCCTTTGCTCCTTCCCTCAGTGACTTGGAGGTCTTGCTTTTTAGTGTCAGTTCCTCTGGAGTTCATAACAGTGGTGATTGCTCAGACTCTCCCTTGCCATCCATTCCTCCTTCAAGATGAATAAAAATGATGTTCATGAATGCTGCCAACAAATGAGAACAGTTCCTGAGCTGCTTATATGTCTGCTCTCTCTCACCCTAACAGCATGCAGAAAAATAAATCTATAATCTTATCAGGAGTCTTGGAAATCCTTTGTCAGTTCTTAGTCACAACAAATATGAAACCAGATGAGCTTTCCATGGTAGTTTGTCCAACCTTCTGGATCCCTGCTTTCCTGCAGCCCACAAAAAAGGATTTTGAGGCAAGAAATATTCAAATTCTGCTTGTTTGTTGCTTTTTTTTTTCTTTGCACATGACTTGAAGTCAATGGGCTTTAGAAGTGAAGTGTTTTTCACATGAAGTTGTTTCCTGACTGATGGTTGTTCAGACCTGGTAGTTTGTCCCTTAGAAATTCTTCTGTACTGAATAAAAGCACTGGATTACTGGTACAAGCCAGAGGGACCCTTCTCCCTTTCACCTGGCTGTAGTCTCCAGCTTAGGAGGGTCGGTGTCCCACAGGAGAATGGGACAGTGGGGGTAAGGTGGTGTGTATGGCTTGGAAATGGAGATGGTTGTGGGCTGTGTCACAGCCCAGTTGTTGATGTGCAGTAACACTGGTGGTGGTTCTCAGCAGCATTTTGTTTACCTCTGTACTGACTGGTTTGGTGTTTCTTTGGTGCTTTATCAGGTGATGATTGTATACAAAACAAATGTTTGCTGTTAAAAATTAAGGTTTTGGCTCTTTCTGGTAACTTCACTAAGGACGAGAAGCAAAGTGAGTTTTCTTACCTACATCTTTTGGATCCTGTAGGAGGTTCTTTCCCTGACTGAGTTCTCTTAATTAATTATTTTTTGCTCTATTCTTCCTTTCTTCAGAACAAAAGGAATATCAGATGAGACCTCATGTGCTTTTGGTACTGACAGTTATGCAAGTAGCATTTGTTTCCTAATTTCTGTGTTGCAGTAGTTGTAGTGCTGAGTCTCAAACCTTGAAACTCCTACCTGGGACTACAGGTAACAGCAGAGGGAGCCTTTGGTTAGGGAAAAGAAAAGAAAACCAGTTAAATGAAATGTAAAAAAGCCACAAAACCTTTGTTGTGTTGTCCCTGTAAGACACTTGTCAGTCTGTGCAGTTGTCAATCATCTGTTCTTACCAGCAAGAACAGTCCAAAGTCTATCTGAGAGTAGACTTCGGAGTCTTTTCATTTAACAGGAGCAAGACTTAATCTGTACAGAAAATGTGCTTTCAGGATCTTTAAAATCTCACCAAGAAGCAGGAAAGGGTGGGTGAAAACCAGTGTGGTTTTGTGCTCAGCTCAGTGCTGGAGCAGAGGAGTTACCTGGTGTGTTAAAAAACACTGTTGCACCTACTTGCAGTTTTGGACCAGACATTCCTATTTCCCTGTTTTGCCCAACAAACTGTTTTTTGAAGCCCCAGATGTTTCTGTTAGCAGCTTCTGTGTGAACTCGATTTCTCCTGGTTTATTTCTTCATCAGGTCATTTGGGGTGGTTTTGTGGGAACTGCTCACGGGAGAGATTCCTTACAAGGACGTGGACTCTTCGGCCATCATTTGGGGAGTGGGCAGCAACAGCCTCCACCTTCCTGTCCCTTCCACCTGCCCAGATGGCTTCAAAATCCTCATGAAGCAAACCTGGTAAGAGCCTGCACCCAATACAGCATAAATCTAGGGCTGGCTCCCAGCAAAACCCATGAAAGTCAGGGTGGGAATTTGGAGCCCAGAGCAGAGGGCTCTTAGATACTCTCACACTTGTCCTGAGAACAAGTTTTAACATT
The DNA here is from genome assembly GCF_049639895.1 of Pseudopodoces humilis. NCBI lineage: Eukaryota > Metazoa > Chordata > Aves > Passeriformes > Paridae > Pseudopodoces > Pseudopodoces humilis. The sequence continues at coordinate 5,579,187 of NC_142210.1, read as the reverse complement.
TTGGATTCTGCTTCCTTGTGGCAGCAGGCCTGGACCCCAGGACATCTTCAGGAGCCTTCACAGAGGGTGTTGGTTTGCTGTAGCAAAGTAGGGGATAAAAAGTGGCTCTGTGGGAAGAGGAAAGGAGCTGGAAAGAAAATAGGGGTAAAATTCCTTGAGGCCACATCCAGAGTGAAGGAAACTGATTTTTTCACTCAGAAAAACGCTTGTAAGCAACTGGCTTTTGGACTGGACGAAGAGAAAAACGACCTTTCTGTCTGGAGCACAGATTTTCCAGGTTCAGATATGGAAAATGCTTTCAGCTTCCTCTGTGTACCAGATTAGAATTGAAATTCTTTGTCTTGGGTTTCACATTGATGCTTTGTCTTTGTAATTACATCTTGACACAGTGTAAAGGATCTTCCAGCATTTTCCCACTCCGTGGGTTTTACCAGCCATCCTCCCCATGGCACAAAGGAGACAACAGGCCAGAGCACATGTGGATCTTTCCCAGTGGCTGTTTACCCTGAGCTGCAGCAGGAGGGCTGTGGCAGCTTGTGCACCTCGGTACAACAGAGCACCTGCAAACACTTGTATCCCCACCTAGTGGAAGGAGGTGGTTGTCAGGGGAGAGGAAGCTCAAGAAGCTGCTCTTGCTCTCTGCAAGATGGATTCAGTCCTGAAACTCAAGTGCTGGTCCTTTTTCTCAAAAATGCAAACGTTTTTGTATTTTTCTGTGATCTTTGGGGCTGTTCAGTGCATTGCAGTACTCAGGCATGTGCTGTGTGACAACTCAGACCTTTTGTGCTTAGAAGCACCCTGAATGCATGTTTTCATTTCTACTAGATCTAGTCTTCCCATTACAAAATTTGGAAATTAATGGGACAACAAACCAAAGTATGTTTCTTCTTGACAAGTTAGGATAGAAACTGACACTGTTGCTATCTTTCACCTTGTAGTTACATTTTCTGGTCTTAAACATTTTGCACCTCTTTTGTTTCTTCAGAGTGGGTCACCACAAACCGCTTCTAGCACAATTAAATTGTATTCAGCAAAAGAGAAAACGAGAAAAGCTCCTTTGCTCTAACCTGTCAGCTGCTTGTTTCAGAGAATAGGATCTAGTAAAACCTTTCAGAAGGGCAGGAGAGGCTGGCAGTGCCCATCCCTCACCTCACCCCTGGCTGTTTCTGTTTCATTTCAGGCAGAGCAAGCCCCGGAACCGCCCGTCCTTCCGCCAGACACTGATGCACTTGGACATCGCCTCTGCTGATGTGCTGGCTACTCCTCAGGAAACCTACTTCAAATCCCAGGTAACTGGGGAAAGGCTGTAGCCTGTGAGTGCTGGAATTAGCTACAAGGATTTGATTTTGGAGGGCACATTGAGTAGAGAAAATCTGGATCCATGATTTCAGTTTTATTCTTGGGGAGGAGCAACCTGATGGATATTTGAAAATGTTTTACCCAAACTTTTCCAAGCTGAGACTTCTGGTGCAGGAACCAGGGCTTCAAGGGGCAAATAGAGTATCACTCTAGCCAGGCATCATCATGGAGCTTACAAAATGATTAGTCTTTCTACTTATTTTCACCACCAAAATGAAAGAAAATGTTCTCTTAGGACAAGAAGAGCTCTAGGAATTAAAAAAATTATTTCTTAGAAAATGCAGATATGTTTTAAATTCTCTGGAGCACAAAATTGTAAATACCATTTGAAAATGCTGGCACTACATGTGCTGCAGTGTTGTTACCCAAAATAATTCAGCTAACAAAAATACATTCTCAACCCAAAGCTGTAATTTTCTGCAGACTTGAAGAACATTGCCCAAGAGTTTTTCTGTGGTGCACCTACAGATCCCAATTCTTTGTAAATAGCTAAAAGTAAATTGCTTTCCTAGGCTGAATGGAGAGAAGAAGTGAAGAAACATTTTGAGAAAATTAAAAGTGAAGGAACTTGTATCCACCGGCTGGATGAAGAATTGATTCGCCGTCGAAGAGAAGAGCTGAGGTGTGTTCACAGTCTTCTGTGTTTACGGTTCACTTTTCCCATCCAGCCTTCCCTTCCCAGCTAAATGAGCCCTCAGCTTCTCCTCACAGGGCCTCCTGCTCCAGGCCCTGACGCTTTTTATTCTCCTCTTGTACTGAGGTTCCCAAAACAGGACCCAGTATTCCTGGTGGTATAAATTTGGGCAGCCTAAATTTCGTGTGAACCCAGAAACCAAAATTCCCATGGGCATGGCCTAGGCCATGAGCACTGCTCAGCTGATGGGAAGCTGGAAAGAAGCAGTGAGAACTGTCGCTGTTCTTGGGCAGTCTCAACAGTTTGCTCCAGACAAGGTGGCAGAGGCTTGTGTGTTTCCCAGGGAATATTTGTGCCTGAGAGTTGGTGTTTGTGATAACTGCACTGAAGCAGATACATTCATCTCTGTGGGAAATCCATCCTGGGGTTGGCTGTGAGCTTTCTCTGCCCTGATACTTTCTTTGGGTTAGTTATTCCAGAGGAGTGAACATACTTCATATGAACAGCCCACTGAAATGCATTTTGAACATTAAACCAATTTAAAAATGAAAGCAGAAGGTTTATTTAAAGAAGGAAAAGTGTTTCCTCTGGTGATACAGATTTGCAAATACGGTTGACAGAGAAACATAAAACTCTAAGAAGCAGTTCTGTATCAAACCAATTACCTTGGCTGGGTAATTTGATGCAGTAGTTGTTCAGTGTTCCCTGTCTCCAGGGAGCTTTGGGTGGCCATGTCTTTCAGCTGGAGCTGTGGGGACACCCTGCTGATAATGAAATGCAGACACATGACTTTCCTGTTTCTGTAGAGGCTGGTTTAGCCCCTTCTCTGTGCAAACAGGCTGATCAGGGCTTGGCCAGAGGGCTTCTGGGTGTGTGTGAGGCATTAGCAGCTCTTCTAGGGAGGAGTGTTGCCACTCTTTCAGGGCTGTTGAACGCTTTCTAAACCATTTATTGCTGTGTCAGGCTCTAATCAATCATCATTCACTGTTAGCTGTATCTGGGATTCTGTGCGGCACAGCTGACAAATTTGACTTTCAAAAGGCCTTTTCCTAAAGCACCTGTACTTTGCCTTTCTCTTCTCTTGGTCCATGGAAGTCAGACTGCAATAAAGCCTTTTCTGCCTTTCAGACATGCATTAGATATCCGTGAGCACTATGAGAGGAAGCTGGAGCGAGCCAATAACCTGTACATGGAGCTCAGTGCTATCATGCTGCAGCTGGAGGTGCGGGAGAAGGAGCTCATCAAGTACGTGTCTGGGATTGGTGATATGCATGTGTCAGTTTGCACACAGCAGAGCACAAACAGTGCTTCATTTCTAAACTGGATAGTGGCACTTGTAGATTTAGTGTCCCCTGACAAACTACAAAGGTTAGGTAATTGCTGTTGAGCAGGGAGAGAGGTCCCTTCAGAGTGAATTCCTGCAGACCACTGTCAGTGGTTACTGACTTGGAGAAAGGCACCTTCCCATTTGGTGCTGGCATCCTTTGGCCCATGTGTGAAGGGAATGGCAGTGCTGCTCGTGGACTGTTTGCCAGGGCCTTGTCCCTGCTGCATGATGGCTGCAGAAGGAATTTAGAAGTGTCTGTGCCCTTTCCCAGCAGAGCAGTTGGGCATGCAGCGTTTTCCTTGTAGAGCCAGTTCCTGTCCAGTGAGAGCAGCACGTGGAGAGACAAACAATTGATGTGGTTTTCTTTTTTTGTCTTTCCCTGATGTTTCAGGAGGGAACAAGCGGTGGAAAAGAAATACCCTGGGACTTACAAACGCCACCCAGTCAGACCAATAATCCACCCCAACACAGTGGAGAAGTTGATGAAGAGGAAAGGGGTCTCCCATAAACCAGGCAGCCAGACCAAACGGTGAGAAGTAACAACCCAGTCCTGTGCCAGAGCCAGTGGTAGATCCCCACTGGGCAGTTCCTTCCCTTTGAGCCTGATGAAATGCAGGGTACAAAGGGGTTTCTTGAGCCTGGTCTGATCCTCAGAACCATAATTGTTTAATTATCTTAAGGTGAAAGGGATGAATTCTGCCATCCCTACCACCTGGGCAGCTCTCTGGAACTACAGAATCACGGAAAGTGTTGGTTGAATGAATGAATTGTTGGTCCATGTGATTTTTGAGCAGATGATGGTGCTTGGACAGGAGGTATCTCTTGTGTTTTCTCAAATTCCTAACTGTCCAAGATCATCCTTTACTTGTATGGGAATAAGCAGGGCAAGGGATTGTGGAAATCAGGCAGGCCTCAGGAAGGATGTATTCATTGTTGAGGAATTAATTTGGGATTTGAGATTTGGGAATTCATGCTGTCCTTTCAGTTATTTCTCTTCTGCATGACTTTGAGATAGGGAGATTATTTTTTTTCTAGAGGAGTTGTCTTAGTCTTTACATTTTTGGGGATTTCCAGGAGTTAGTCCTGATTACCAGTGAATAATCACTTCTGAATTAATATCCCCACATGGCTCTTAGATGAGCAGCCTGATCACCACCATTGTACATGCACAGAGTGAGAGCCATGCTCTACCTCAAGGTCCTGTGAGGGAGCTATTTTGGGAGAGAACATCAAAATAAGAGCGGAAAAAGAGAGCGTGTGACAGCTCTTGGAAAAAGCAGCAAGATGGGAGTGTAGAGCAGGGTGGGCTGAATGGAAATGGCATTGAGTAGAGAGAATCACAGGGACCAAAATGCAGGAGTCAAGCAGCTGAAGGGGAGGGCAGCCTGTAGATTTTAGGAAGCAAGCGAATGTGGTTTTGGCTCCAGCTGCCTCTTCATCCTGGCCCTGGGCTGGTGTCACTTCTTTGTGGCTTGACATATAGCTTCTTCTCCCTGTCACCCAGGCCAGATCTGCTGAAGTCAGAGGGCATACCCAGCACAGAAGCAGCATCCAATGGTTCCCCAGTCTCAGGAAGTCCCAAGATGTCAACCCTGAGTGGTAAAAGCCGGTACCGCAGCAAGCCCCGGCACCGCCGGGGGAACAGCAAAGGCAGCTACAATGAATTTGCAGGGATCTTGAAGAACCAGCCAGTGCAAGACGATGCCCCCCAGCCTGGTCCTCCCCACCCTCCCCACACCCCCGGAGTGCCACAGCAGCCCAGCCACGGGCCCCACGGGCAGCACTCGCGGCTGCACGCCCACGGGCAGGACATCGCCACCTGCGCCAACAACCTGCGGTACTTCGGCCCCGCGGCCGCGCTGCGCAGCCCCCTCAGCAACCACTCCCAGCGCCGCATGTCCGGCTCCAGCCCCGACCTCATCTCCACCGCCATGGAGGCTGACTGCCGCCGCGGCCTGGACAGCAAGGACAGCACGGCCGAGCGCTGGGAGTGCTGCCAGGCCGATGCCTACGACCCCTGCCTGCAGTGCAGGGATGAGGACAGTGGCCAGGCACAGATGGCGTCTGTGGAACCAGGGGGGAGCCGCCCCCACTCCCCAGCATCCGCGTCCCTCTACGAGAGTGCGCAGTTCATGGAGAAGCTGGAGGAGCAGGGCACGGCGGCGTCCACCCTGGGCACTCCCCAGCACTTGGCTTCCTCAGGGCTGCCCTGCAAAGCAAGATCCCTCCAAAAGGTAAGGACAGAGCACTGGGCTTTGAAGATGTGGTTTTGGTAGGGCCTGGTTCTGTTATGTGCAGTTTCGCATTGGTTTGAATTGCAACTTGTTCTGCTGAATTTTTGATGTTGAAACAGTCTCAAAATGCTTTGAAGCCTTTCTCCAAAGGAAGGGATAAATGTGTTATTTAAATTGTTCTGTAATATTGCGTGAGAGTTTCCTTGAGAATCTGTGGTGCTGCTGTGTCTCAGGGCAAAGATGCAACATTTGCCGTGGTCTTGAGGACATCCCTTTTGCTGCACTTGCTGGAAATTGTTCCCCTGCACTGAAAGTCATAGCTCTCCCGTATTTTGTGAAGATTTTGCGAGAGTAAAAACGAGGTTATGGCACAGTTGTACAGAAGTAGCTCTTTGTTCCTCCTGCTTCCATCCAAGTGGTGAGAGAAGTCTGAGTTTAAAGAGCATGAAAACTGGGCCTGGCTGGAAAAGTCAAGGAGAATAGCATAATTACCAGACCAAGAGTGTGGTTTGGCCCCAGCGTGAAGGCAGTAGGACCTTGTAAAACAAGGGGATGGGATGAGATAAAGGCTTAATCTGAATGAGGGGCTCACAGGTTGGATAGGATAGAAGGAGGCTGTAAAAAAAAACAGTGTGGGGGTAGATTTGAATGGGAAAAGGAAAATAAAAGGCTCTGTGCTCACTGAGGTATGAAACAAATCCCAAGTTCTCCTAGCTAGTGAAACCCATGGCAAAGGCTGTGTCATCCTCCATCCTGCTCTATTGATGGGCTGTGGTAGAAGAGGGTAAACCCAAGAGCACCAAATCTGCTCCATAATTTATGTGGCTTTCTATGTGATGCTAATTACTTTATTTGCTTCAATGAGAATCTGGAATGTTCTGTACTCCATACCTGCTAAAATACTCCAGTGTATTTCCTAGTCAGTCACGCCAGATTTGGGAATAGCAGCCTTGAGGCTGCCTGAAACAGCCCCTGGTAGACAATATCTGAGTCAGCATTCCTGACACATAGACTATTTTCTGGTCTAGATTCTTGCATCCTGTAGATTTTTGCACTGTTTTGCAGTGACTTTGTCCTGGAAGACCAAAGGTCAGCCGTGTTTGAACTTCCCCAGACATTACACCTTTTTGTCCTTGTTTTCTGCCAGAGCGGGGATGAGTCGTCAGAAGAGGAGGAGGGCGAAGTTGACAGTGAAGTGGAGTTTCCTCGTAGACAAAGGTAAAAGGTGAATTCACTCTAATCTCTCTTTGGTGGGACAAAACTGAGAATTCTCATAACAGCTGCACACCAGCATTGAAACTGGTGAAGGTGCTGGCAAAAGAACGGAATTCGGTGTGTCCCATCCACCCTCAGCTGATCCCTCATGTCCACTTGCTGTTTCAGCCCATCCTGAGATGTTCTCTCTGGCACAGCTTTCCTGCTGCAGGCTGTTTGCACTTGATAACATTATTCTGCCTCTAAATGAGCTGCTGCATCTGTTTCACCAGGATCAGACTTGGTGGATATGGGAACCCTTTGTGGGCTACTCCCAGTGTTGCTTATTGATTGTTTCTACAGTGGGGAAAACTCCAGCCCAGCACCTTTGTAGCTGGATTCAGATAAGATTGCAGAGCTAAGTGACAACAGCAGATCAAATTTGATGGTGCTGCCTGTAAAATAAGACTTAGGGGGAGTGTTCCTACTAAAGCCTGGGGAACAGCAGGATTTGCAGTCCTGTGCTCAGGAAAGACATCATGGACTTGGTGCTGTAGCTTCATGAAAGTGGCTGCTTGAAGTGCAGGAGTGATCCGGTAGGCAAACAGGTTGAAGGTTTGATTCAAAGGAGCAGAGAAGAAGATAAAATCTTGTCTCCTGTTGTGTGCATCCACAGCACACCTGAAGTTTAAATCCTAATGCCCCCTTCATTGCCTCAGCACAAAAACCACAGTAAAGTTTGGAAGTTTGGAAAGGTACTGACAAGTGTGACAAGAGTAGTTAGGGATGGTTTCTGTAGAAGAAGAGATTAAACATGTGAAATGTTTCTCTAGCAGGAGGAGAGGCAACACCAGAGGTGCATGAAATTCTAATTTATGTGGAGAAAATAGACAAGGAATGATTCTTCACATTCATGTTAGGGGCAGCCAGTGAAGCAAATGGGACTTTAAAATGAACAAAAGGAAGCACTTTTTCCATCCAGAACATTTTCAGATGTGGAGCTCATTGTCAAGGTGTGCTGTGGAAATCAGACCATGAAGAGCTGTAAGTGCAGAATTTCTGGAGTGTGGATCCGTAAGCAACTGTTAGCATTGTGTTCTGGGTTTGAGCTTCTGCTTGGAAGTCAGATCTGCTGAATGGTACAAGCCAGGAAGAGGTGCCAGGAGAAAGCAGGCTCTGTCTGTATACCCTGTTCTTATACTTCTCCCAGATTATACCTTCCTGTCTGGGTTTGCAGGCAGAATGCTGGGCTGGATGTGTTATGTGATTCATACAGTTCCTGTGTGATGTTGTTTCCTCTGTGATTTACTAACTTGGAAGAATAGGAGGACAAATTGCCTGTTTCATGTGATGCCCAGTTGTGGGTCTCCTGGCATGTTCCCTCAACTGATGTGTTGCCTCATTGGTGTTGAATTCTGGCACAAGGCCATTTCCATGGTCAAGTAACCATGAGCTTATTTCTTGAGTGGATGGTCTTAAACCCTGCCTGGCTTTTGAGATGGCTGCCAGGTGATGCAGGTATTCCCAGGAGGGTTAGCTTGAACTCACAGAATCACTGGGTTGGAGGAGACCTTTAAGATCATGGAGTCCAACTCATGCCCTAACACCTCAACTAAACCATGGCACTGAGTGCCACATCCAGTCTTTTCTTAAACACATCCAGGGATGATGACAACCACCTCCCTGGGCACACAATTCCAGTTCTTTATCAATCTTTCCATAAAAAACTTTTTCCTAACATCCAACCTAAATTTCCCTTTGCGCAGCTTAAGACTGTGTCCTCTTGTTTCTGTCAGTTGCTGCCTGCAGAAAGAGACCAAACCCACCTGACTACAAACACCTTTCAGGGAGCTGTAGAGTGATAAGGTCACCTCTCAGTCTCCTTTTCTCCAGGCTAAACAACCCCAGCTCCCTCAGTTGTTCCTCACAGGGCTCATATTCCAAGCCCCTCACCAGCCTTGTTGCCTTCTCTGGATGTGCTCAAGCATCTCAAGGTGCTTCTTATACTGAGGGTCCAGAACTGGACACAGCACTCCAGGTGTGGCCTCACCAGTGCTGAGTACATGGAAAGAATGACCTCCCTGCTCCTGCTGGCCACACTACTCCTGATCCAGGCCAGGGGTCATTGGCCTTCTTGGCACTGCTGGCTCATGTTCAGCTGCTGTCACCAGTACCCCCAGGTCCCTTTCTGCCTGGGCACTGTCCAGCCACACCATCCCCAGCCTATAACATTGCAGGGGGTTATTGTGGCCAAAATGCAGGACTTGGCACCTGGACTTATTAAACTTCATCCTATTGGACTCTGCCCATCCATCCAACTGTTCAAGGTCTCTTTGCAGAGCCCTCCTACCTTCCAGCATATCGACACACCCTCCCAGCTTAATGTCATCCACAAATTTACTAATGATAGACTCAGTACCCTCATCCATGTCATAAATAAAAATAATAAACAGAACTCCACAGTACAGCCTTGCTTTCCTTTAGGAAAATGCACTGTCAAAGAAAAAAATGCTCCAGGGCAGATCAACTAATATAGACATATCAGACAGGGCCAAATAAGAACAGATTAATTTAAAGATGCAGGTCTTGAACTGAATCATTCAGAAGGGGTAGAATTCTGTAGCTCTGGGATGTGAAAGGCACTCCACAAGGCCTGGCGCAGTAGAGCAGTGAACACAGCATCCATGAAGTTCCTGTGGCTGTCATCCAAGATGAACACTGAACTTCTCTCCTTATTTGCAGACCCCACCGCTGCATCAGTAGCTGCCAGTCCTACTCAACCTTCAGCTCTGAGAACTTCTCCGTGTCGGATGGAGAGGAGGGGAACACAAGCGACCACTCGAACAGCCCGGATGAGCTGGCCACCAAGTTGGAGGATGAGCTGGCTGAGAAGCTGGAGGACATGTTGTCCCAGACTCCAGAGATCCCCATTGAAATCTCCACGCAGTCAGATGGGCTTTCGGACAAAGAATGTGCTGTGCGGAGGGTCAAGACTCAGATGTCTCTGGGCAAACTTTGTGCAGATGAACACAGCTGTGAGGTGAGTTGGTTATCCCCTTGTCCTTCCACTCAGTGGAAAAAAACGACATAAATGTTATGGAAAAGAATCCAAGGGCCACAAAGTTGGAACGCTGCCTAGAAAATGATGTGGTAGGTGTACTATGGCAAGGCAACTGCTGCAATACCCCATCTTCCTCCTGCTTGGCAAAAGAGTGGTTGGGGGAGAGTAGCACAAACAAAGCTGAACATAATGTGCTCTTCCAGATGAGTGTGATCTTGGGAGGCCATCAGATTTGCAGTTGCATTAAGTGGGATAAAAATAGATAATGAAATGGAATAGATATAAGCTGCCTCAGACATATCCATCAGCAGCCTTGCTGACAAAGCCAGGATGACTTTCTTCCTTTCTCTGCCTTTCAAGTCTTCAGAAGGGGTAGGGCAGAGCCTGCTGCATGATCTCCTCATAACCCTGTGTTTAAGAGTGCTCTGACCAGGTATTTCTGTCCCCTCTCTTAGGGGAGACAAGTGACCTTTGGTGGGGCAGTTGTGTGCTGTGCCCTCTCCCATGTGTGCCACTCACCTCCTCTGCAGGTGGTGACCTTTGCCTGGCTGCTGTGACAGACTGGGATGTGTGGGTGATGTGCAGTACAGGAATGGTGCTCAAATCTCCCCCTTTCCTTTTGTCTTGCAGAACCCACCACAGTTTGGAGAATCAGACTGTGACTCTTCTGAAGGGGAGTGTTCTGATGCCACAGTCAGGACCAATAAGCCCTGCAGCTCTGCTACTTGGTAATACAGATTTCCCCCAAAGCTTCCTGGTACTGGCATTTTGATTTCCCTGAGATTCCACTTCATTCCCCTTCATCACACTTTACAGGAAGAGAAGATGCTTCTCCTTCCCACCCCAGGAGTGATTTGCAATAACCCGAATCTCTGGAAAATGTCCAAATGAAATTAATTCTCTTTGAGCATTTCAATCAAGAATGGCAGGGATGTATTTTATTGAATAATCTAGTTACTGTAACATGGATATTTATTTTTTTGACATTTTAACACTTTTTACTGTAAAGAGTGGATTGTATTTATAGACACACAGACTCGTTGCAAAAAAAAAAAAATCAGAAAGCAAGCACACTACGGAGAAACATCCTGGGAGTCCTGCCTGGACAGCTTTGTGTACAGACGCGGGGGATTCTCTTGCTGCTTGCACAGGGGACCAGGCCTCGTGGCCCTGAAGATTGGAGAACAGATAAGAAAACGAAACCACTTAGTCTTATCAAATGAGGAAAAGCAGAAAAAGACCTGACTGTAGAGTCACCTGTGAACAAAGTGTTTTCAGTATAACCAGCTGGGTCATTTTTAATCAGAAGGTGGACATGTTCCTGGAGAAAACTCGTACTGAGGTGCTAACATCCAGGGTCTTCTGAGTCGATACATCCCCAGGAATGTAATGATGGGTTTTATTTTAAGGATTTTTAGTTTCTTTTTTTAATCAGCATTTTGTTGTGAGATCCTGCAAATGTATTCTAACCTCGTCCTCTTGAGAATTAGTATCAGAGCACTTCTTACCACTGTCCTTGCTTCACTCTGGGAGTGTCAACCTCCAGCTGAGCAGGGAAACCTCTCTCAGATGCAGTGTGCCGTTTCCCAGTTTACTTCCTCCTCTTACCTCCTGTCTGTTTCAGTCAGTCAAAGAAATCAATCAACTCAGTGTTGGCCGAGCAAGGACTTGAAAAGCGTGGAAAGCACATTCCACAGAGCCTGAGCACTTCTGGGGAGGACGCTGGAGACGCCTGGACTGGACCGGGAGAAGCAGCCTCTCACCTAGAGCAGCATCGAGAACCAGCAGAGGGCTGTGTGTTGAGGGGGAAGACTGGGAATCACTGGCCTGGCTTAGAGCATCAGCCCTGCTCTGTCTCCTTATTCACTGAACATTCTTGGAAGTATTAGCAGCTTCCTGCCCTTCATGGCAGGCCTTGTGCAGGGAATCCTGACACGGCCGTGGCACGGCCGTGTCTTGAGTGTGCCCCGAGGCCTCTGTGTCTCCTCTAAGCTGAAACTCTGCAGGTGCAAGTGAGGATAGTATTGGTATATGACAGGCCGAGGCATTGGCAGATGAGAAAAATTTGTTTTCTGATAGAACTCATAGTGCCTTCCCTTCAAACACTACTCTTCTAAAACAATATTGAAAGAGAACAAAACGATAGAGCACGTTCCCCCCCCTTTCCTTAGTTGATGTCCCCCTGCAAGAGCTCTCCCTCTGCCCTTCCCAGTGTGCTGGCTGGCATGGCCAGCAGAGGTGAACGGCAGGAATGGACCATGGACAGGTACTTCTGTTGCTTTGTTTGTTTACATTTTTATGTTGAAATATTGGTTTGAACTTAACTGTGGTAATTTATAGCCTCATGGCAAAGTGAAGGAAAATGTCTTACTTATACAGAGAGCAGTATTGTATGAGTTAAATTATCCCATATTTTTAAATTTTTGTAGCTGGACTACAGACAGATCTTAAGTTATGATGTTATTTTATTATTTATTATCATTTCTGTAGATCAGAAGGTTGGCTTCACCGCTAGCACAATTGTAATCTCTGTGTGTGATGTTACCTTCTCCCTGCTCGCCAGAGGGGTGGGAGCAGAGCTGGGCTCAGTGGCTGTCAGGAGTTGCTGCCTCTAGTGATCTCCAGGGCAGAGAACAGGGAGGGGTGGATGGCTGCAGTCAGGTTCCTCGTGGGCAGAGCTGCAGTTTGCTCACGCTGCTGATGGTCACCAGCCAATGGGTGGGAATGTGGGAAGGATGGTCAGGGGGTGAGGGGCTTTTGAATTGATCACAAAGCGAATAACTGTGACAAGATTCCCTGGACAGAGCATCCAAAACAACATCAGGGAGGAGGGCAGCTGCCCTGGGCAATGGGTCCATGTAGTGGATCACCCTGGCAGGACCAAACAGACTCCTGGAGAGGGAGTGACCTGCTCACCCTGCTCTGGGTAGAGGCAGAACCCTGTGAGGAGTGGAGTTTTTTCCTGGCTCCTTCCCCCTCTCTTCCCACCTTTCATTTCTCCTCCCCAATATTCTTGGTCTCTCGGCCACTGGCAGGAAGAGCTGGCAGGGCACAGATGGCTTTGCTGTTGTGGTGTGAGAGGGGGTTTGGTGCAGATGGTTACTCAGGAGGCTGGAGGTCAAGGTGTGGGAATTTAGCAGTGGAGAACTGTGTGCACATAGCACACTGTGGTGTAAAGAGAGGTGGAGAACTGCCATTGGGTGTCCTCAGCAAAGGATGCCAAGCTCTGTGCCCCTGGGGAGACTCTGCTCAGACCTGGCAGGCTCTGGGAGACCCATGGACAGCACTGGTATCCTTGGGCAGTCCCACAAACAGCCCCAAAGCAGAGCTGCCTCCAGCACAGGCGTGTCACTGTCCTCAGGGCCTCCAGCCTGTGGTGATCCAGTCCCTGACAAACAGGTTCCAGAGGGGTTTGGGTACCTGTGGTCTCTGCATAGGCTCCACCATGGGATGAAGCTCCACTGGGCTCATAGAGCTTTGGTGTTTGGGATTTTGAGACGCTTCTGGGCCAGTTGTCCTGGGTGTGTGCTGATCCCTCCCCATGCTTGCCTGGGGACATGCTGGCCTGTTCTGCAGCCTGGGCAAGCAAAGCTGCCCCCTCCAGGCTGCCACATTTAAGTCACCCCAGCCTCCCCTGCACACACGTCCCATGGCCTCGCTGTGTGTGGGCAGAGCTGGCTCAGCACCCCCACATTCCCGGGATGGTTGCTGTCAGTTCTGGGGGGGTTATGTAGGATTTTCCTTAGTGACACCTCCCTGGGATTGCACAGACACAGTCCCCACATCGCTGTATGGGCACCTCTGCTGTGGTTCCTCACACTTCCTCTCCTGGCAGGGTCTGGGGTTGAGAGGTGTAGGTGAGCCTGCTTACTCCTTGTAGTAATACCGCATTCCAGGGCCGGAGTAAACTGTGGGTTCCCTTTCCAGCATCCCGAGTACCCTGATCCAGTTCTTGTGGCTGCTGACAGCTCCTGAACACTAGCCTAGATTTTCTCCCAGAGCTGAATGTTGCCCTCCCCACTGTCGTGTTAAGTACCCATTTCATCTTGGCCCTGTCCAGTAGTGTTCATCCCCTCCTCCCTGCTCTGTGGATTCCTGAGACAAACTTGATTTTTTTTTGTATTGACCAGTGTACAGTGATGGAAACAAGAATGACTATCAAAGCAAACAATGCATGGAATAAAAAGCCAGTGTACTTCAATGCTGCAGACTGGTCTTGTGATCTGGGAATGGGTTCTCATGGACTTTGGGATGATGTCATGAGGCCTTGCTCTGGGGTCTCCCATCTGCCCCCTTCCATACCAGGAAGGTTACTTTATCCTTCAAATAGATCTCCTCATGGAGAGCAAATACCAAAATCCCAAGAGCAGTGTCATCCTGGGGTGAGGAGGGTGGTGAGGCCCTGGCACAAGTTGTTCAGAGAAGCTGTGACTACCCCTGGACCCCTGGAAGTGTCCAAGGCCAGGATGGATGGGGCTTAAAGCAATCTGGGACAGTGGCCATGACAGGGGCGAGGATGGGCTTTAGGATCCCTTCCAACCCAAACCATTCTGCGATCTTATGTTCTCCATAACTGGGACAGAGCCCACCTCTTTATTTGGAATCCTCCTAGTTATGCAGGAGCAAATGTGTGGCTTTCAAGGTGCTTTTCAAGGACAAATCTCTGCCAGTCAGGCACATTCATTCCCGTTCTTTTCCCTTTTAGTCTTTACGGGGTGTAGCAGCCACTGGCAGACCAGAGAAGCAATCTCAAGTGTTCTGACATGACTGATTCTGGCAGCTCAAATTCAGAGCATTTTGCTGCAGCGTGTGCTGGTTTTACACGGGAATCAAAGAAGAATCTTCTACAGCTCCACACTGAAACACCATTATTTTCTCAACTTGGTGCTTTTACAGCTGCACAGGAGCACATGGCTCATCATTTGAGGCCAAAAATGCTAAATCTGTCTGGAGCTGGAGGGAGCAGGGCCTGCCTGCTGCCCACAGGGTTGTGCTTGGCCAGTGATCCACAGCTGGGTTCTGGTTTGCCTTCCTTACAGGATGCCAGTACTCTTCCTTTTGCTCCCCACAGCCTCAGGCACACAGGAGACTGATTTAAATGAAACAGGCAAATTAACTGAATGTTCACAAAGCCCCTGTATCTCTCTCTCCGTGCAGGTACATGCACAGGTAAACATTCATTAAAAGTAAGAACAGACACCTCCTCTGAGGTGAGAAGAATGATTAAAAATTGCCACTGTCCTTAGTGGCACAGAGCATGCAGAATATAACCCCTGGGAACAGAGTCCTGCAGCTTTTACCCCAAAACTGGGGCACCTAAGCCATCACAAGCTCTTCCTGCCATTGAGTGTCTGAGCTTGCTTGTCCCCATCCAGCTTCAGGTGTTTCTTGCTGTATCTCTTGATAAGGGTCCCTGGAATCAGCGCTGCCACAGCCATGGCCAGCAGCTTGAGCAGTGTGTCCCAGGAGAAGATGGCATCCAGAGAGGTGATTTGGGACAGAATGGCCCCTGTCTGCACACAGATGAAATTATATGGTGTAAGGCCTGAAGGAATCAGAGCAGAAAAAAGCAGTTAGTATCCCCCATGGGAAAATTAGCTCAAATATGCCCAACACCAGACACAGAAATCACAGAATTGTAAGGGATGGAAGGACCTCTGGAGATCATCCAGTCCAACCCCCTTTGCTAAGGCAGGGTTACTCAGAGCAGGTGACACAGGAATGTGTCCAGGGGAATTTGGAATGTTTCCAGAGAAGACTCCATGCCCTCCCTCAGCAGCTGTTCCAGTGCTCTGCCACCCTCCATGGAAAATTCTTCCTCATGTTGAGGTGGAACTCAGTGTTTTAATTTACAGCCATTACACAGACACAGGGGACAGAAAGAACCAAGTGTAAAGCAGAATGTGCAGCACTGGGGACTTCTGTTTACAGAATGCTCAAGGGCAGCACAGAGGAAACAGACCAAGGGTAGAGTCCCAGCTCTGCCCTCCCTGGCTCAGAGATAGCAAGAGCACCAGTGTCACACTGTCCCCAGGCCTTACCAATAAGGACGGAGAGAAAGAATTGGGATATGGGGATGTTTAAAATGGGAGCCGAGAGGTTCAGAAACCAGTTTGGTGTCATGGGGAACAGCCTCAGGAACAACAAGAAGAAAAATAAGCAGCTCCTGTTCTCTTCTACCTGCCAAAAGAAACGTTCCACATCATTCCTGCTCCTCAAATGGCAGTAACATTCAAATGGCCAAGATACTGGAGTGAATTTTCCTTCTAACATCCCACAGCATAACATCAGTTCAGAATTGAGGGAGAGCAGCAATATTATGTATGTATGGGAGCCCAGTGGTGAGCCAGCCCTCTTCCAAGAAGGGATGGAAATGGGATCTCACCTGAACAAAAGAACAGGAAGTCAAGAGCAGAACCACCTCCAGTGTACAACACAGCATGGATGGATAGAGGCAGTTCTGGAGTACAGGGGCTTCCCAAACACTCCTTTATTTCGTATCTGCTTTTCCTTAAGATCCAGGATTTTCCTGGCAGCCCCTTTGCTAACAGGGTTGCTCCAAGAGAGCAGCCTGCTCCTAGACTGTGCCCTCAGCAGGCCTGATGCATCTCCTGCACACACTCATTTTCACTGCCACCCCAACAGCAGCCTGGCCCAGGGCCATCGCGGGTGTCAGCAGAACTGCCAGTTCTTACCTTCCCTTGCAGCAGAACCACCTTCTCAGGGAAGAAGTGGACAATGAGCTGCTTGCCAAAAGCTGCAGAGAGCAGGTAGCAGAGGGTGGCTCCCACAGATGTGAGCACTGAGCACAGCACCAGCCCCATCCATGGTCCAAAGAGTGCTCCAGCCAGGACATTCTGTGGGGACAAGACGGAGTGAGGCCTGGGGGGAACAGTGTGTCATAGAACCACAGAACTGTCAGGGTTGGAAAGGACCTCTGCAGATTATCCAGTCCAAACATCCTGCCAAGGCTGGGTCACCCAGAGCAGGTGACACAGGAACAGGTGGGTTTGGGATGTCTCCAGAGAAGGAGACTCTGTGCCCTCCCTTGGGCAGCTGTTCACAGTGCTCTGCCACCCTCTGTGGAATGAAGTTCTTACTCATATTGAGATGAAACTCGTGTGCTTTAGTTTATGGCCATTGCTCCTTGTCCTGTTGCTGGGCACCACTGAACAGAGTGGCACCATCCTCTGACACTCCTTGGAGACATTTATATGCATTAATGAGATCCCCTCTCAGTATTCTCCAGACTAACCAGGCCCAGCTCCCAGTCTCTCCTCATCAGATCTGCACCTCTTTGTGGCCTCCGCTAGACCCTCTCCTTCTTTCTCTTTTCCTGAGGAGCCCAGATCTGGACCTGGCACTCCAGCTATGCCTCACCAGGGCTGAGCAGAGGGGCAGGATCACTCCCTAACCTGCTGGGAACTCTCTTCCCGGTGCACTCCAGGATCCCACTGACCTTCCTGGCCCTCAGGGCACATCATCCACCAACACTCCCCGGTCCTTCCCAGCAGAGCTGCTCTCCAGCAGGTCAGCCCCGACCCGTACTGGTACTAAGGGTTACTTCTGCTCAGGCGGGGGCCCGGTCGGGTCCCTCCGGCTCCTCCTGCCCGATCCGTGAGTCCCCGGCCCCTCGCCCCCCCCCGCCCTCCCCGTACCAGGAGGCTGGAGCCGGGGATGGCGAAACTCTGCTTGTACAGGTACGCGCCGCAGAACAGGGCCAGCGCCGCGCCCCGGTGCTGCCGCTCGTAGTCCCGCAGCGCCTCGGCCAGATCCCGCAGCTCGTCCAGGTCCGCCGGGAACCGCAGCACCCTGCGAGGGGAGAGACACACGGGCAACGCCGGGGGAAGGGAGCGACACACGGGCAGCGCCGGCCCCCCACACCCACCTGCGCGTCTGCCCCGCACTCAGCCGCACCGACAGCAGCCACAGCGCGGCCGTGGCGGCCACGAAGACGAGCAGGAGACCAGCCGGGCGCCGCCACATCCCGGCTCAGGGCCGCCGCCGCTGCCGGACCGAGCCGAGCGAACCCGGCCCGGCCCTGCCGCCCTCAGCGCCCCGAGCCGGGTGCGCAGGCGCGGGGCGGGGCCGGGGCCGCCGTGAGGGCCGTGATGGCGGGCGTGGCCCCGAGGGATCTGCTAGGAGCTGCTGCTCCTGAGGGCTCCGAGCCGGCTCAGCCGCGCATACGCGCTTTCAACTCCCGTTTTAAACCCTCGCTTTAAGCCCTCCTTTTAAAGCCACGCTTTAAAGCCATGTGCCACCATGGTTTATTGTCGCTCCCCCAGCCCGCGTATACACTGTGCGTGGAGAGCGGGTCCCGCTGCTCGGTGCCCTCAGAAGGTGCCCGGGGCCCCCAGGTGAGGCCCCACCCGGCGGTGAAATGTCTGTCCAGGCACAGCATCCTCGGGGCATCCTGCTTCAGCATGGGATGGGCTTGAAGGTTTTCTGGATGTTCTCAGTCAGGACCAGGTCGTATCGGCACAACTGGGGTCTGTGTGAAAACGGCCAAAAGTGAGAAAACGGCACTTTTTTCCTGTCATCTCCCCACCTGCTGGAGGCTTACAAAAAGTAAGTCATCATCTCAAGGAAGCTGCCTCAAAGTCCACCTGAAGTGAGGTTGTCTTAAAACCAGGGATACCTTGAACATTTTGCCATTCTGTTCTACATTATCTTTTGCTTGTGGAAAAAAACCACAAAAAAATCCAGCAAACAAACAGGCACTGGCTGCAGAGTCTGTAGTTCCCTTTAAGTCAGTCCACACCTGTGTCCACCAAACAAGGTGGTCCTTCCACCTCACCTGCCTGTCCCTGCCCCTTCTCCCAGCATGAGAAAGTCTGCCATGGCTCTGACCTGGGTCCAAACATAGATCTGGTCTGGAGCCAAAAAAATTGAGGAAATACTTGGGCTTTCACTGGGGAAATATGAGCATTAGCACTGAGTGGTGGGTTGAGCAACAGGGAAGGGGAGAGGGCAAGTCCTCCCTCCCTGGGGCAATGACTGATTAGTTGGTATGTTCAAAGTCCTAAATTGTGCTTATGGCCTGTGGCAGCCCCTCCTCAGGGAGAGACGGCATCCTCTGATTAAATATTAGGACATTTGTGTCTGCTTTTTAAAAGACTACATGGGTATCTGGGACTGGAAGTGACTGTGGAGGTGTGAGAGAGGAGACAAGGAGTGGCAGCAAGGGAGAACTGCAAGATTTTGTTTAGTAGATGCACACAATCTTTTCCTTGTTCCAAGGCTAGGATAAGGGTAGCAGACTTCATGAAATACAAAGAAACATGTTCTGCAGTTCTGTATGTCTTCTTGCATCACCCTCCTGACCCTATGATCTTCCAGCCTTGTTTTAACCCAAACTGAAAGCACGGTGTGGTGTCCACATAGTGACCTTGCACACAAGGTCAGCATACGAGATTCTGTGCTTGCTGGGCTCAGGCAGAGCCCCCAACCTCCACAGGTGGGAAGCTTAAGGGTAGGACAGCAGAGCAGACAGTTTAATGAGGTGGTAGAAATCTCATCAGCAATGTCTTGAGAGGTACCTCAAGTCAGGGCTTTGGGACAGAGCAGCCAGCAGCTCCCACTTGCTGGAATTTCAGGAGTAAATTAATCTCCCTGCTTTACTAGCCATACAAATTGACTGGGATATAAAATGTGTATTTGGGGCTGAACATCTATTCTTCCCAGAAAGCTGCATTTCCCTTCATTCTACAGTTCAGGCTTGGGCAGCTTCTCAAAGGTCATTTTCCTGACCAAAGGTTAAGGTGTCAGGCCACGTCAGAGTCACATCACATGGGACATGTTCCCAGTACAATAAGACAGCCTCTGTGTTCAAGTAGGTATTCAGCTGTGGGATTCCATTAAAGAGGAACTTATTCCCAAGACATGTGCATGAGAAATAAATGTATATTTAATATATTTATATTCATATATTTATATTTACTAAATGTAAAATAAATCTAATTCTTCTGCACAAACTCAGCCAGGCCAGGAGTTTCCTAGAACAACAAAGCAAAGAGAGATTCCTTTACTTCTGTCCAGTCTGCTCCAACAGAAATTATTTGTTTGTAAACATCTGCTCACCTTTCTGGGTTTGTCAGTGGGCGGAACCTCATTTGGAGAATCCTGAGTTTGAATTTTGGGCCAATGATAGATCCCGTGGAAAACGTCAAGGAAATTCTTTCCACATTTTCAAGATCCTGGTCAAACCCAATGAGCAAAGTGATTTGTTTGTACTGCTGGAAGGTGGCAGCTTCTCTAAAGGTAAAGCAGACAAGAGAGTGTCAGAATCACCAAGGGAATAGCACTGGGTTTAATGTAGCCACTGTAATATTAGAAACAGGGCTGGGGGAGGAGGCCTGAGCTTGTGACTAGTTTCTGATTTACAGGAAATGGGTATGGATTCAGGTCTCCAGGTGTCAACCTGCTCAGCCACTTCTGCCCTCAGTTTTTTGGGGTGGAAATGGGGACACAGAGGTTGGATGCCATTGGTTCCAAACCAGAATTTTCACTGTGATTCTGCTTTGATCCCAAGTGGTCTAGACCCAAGTGATATTTGTACCTGGCTGTCTGTGCAGGCCTGAACACTGAGTCACCTTGAGATATGCATGAAATCTGCACTGGCCTTGGTGTGGGAGTGATGCTGATCGCTCCAGTGCAAGCAGATACCAGATATGCCTGAGGGAATATGCACTTAGAGAAACTTGGGGAAACGAGTTGTGCAGGTTTGTTTGGCTGAAGAGTAGTTAAGATCACTCAGGAATTTGCATGTCACATAAACACCATTAATTTGTCTCTCTGAGTGGAATGAATTGATTTTGGATGTGACATATTCAGGCCTAGGTTAATCCCCAGCTGTCTTGGGCACTGGGAACTACAACAGAACATTCCCTGAAAGGGGAAGGAAAAAGGGGGAGGTCTTTTTTCTTCCTGCTTTAGTGGAAGCCTAGGGCAGCTGTGCTGCTGGTTGAGATTGTCCACTTCAGTCCTTAAGATGACAGAGAAGGGCATGAACCAAAAGACTGGGATGTCAGGGCTGTGTGCTGGGGGAAGCTATGGGAATTCCATAGGACCAGGAAATCTACAGTCATGTGCACTAGCAAGTATCAGCAGAGAAACTGGGGGACGATATGTCACCTCCTCCCAGATGCAGTTGTACCAAGGGGTGCACTAACACTTAGAAATGCTCAGACCAGTAAGACTTACGGATTAACTTTTGATTCTGCCTTCCTCCCAGCTTCATCAGCTAGCATGACGCTGAAGGTGCCTCTCCTGGTATCTTTGTTCCATGTGATAATATCCACCAAGTAGTGATAGACTGAAGGGAGAGAGTGAGTGGGGTTAGACCTGTGGGCTCACTCTGCTGTCCAGGCTGTGCACTGTCTGGGAGCAGAGCTGTGGGTAGAGGATGGACACAGCCCCTGCAGTTTATCTCAAAAATCCCTCTCTCCTCCCTGCTCTCCGTTTCCCTTTGCAGAGATTTCAACCAGAAACACTAGGAGGTGTCAGGAGAGCACTACAGCATGGGTTATCCACGCAGGATGGCCTCTCTGTATGGTTCCCAGCACACTGCCTTTCACTATCTGCTTTCCCCTTCTCTTCCAGATTGTATTTTCTTTCTTCTGAGCCCCTCCATTTTTGTTCTTCATATCTGTCATTGGTCATCTCTGTCATGGAGCAGAATTGTCTGATCTGTGAGTCTGAATTCACTTGCTAACCAGCACTGGAGCTCAGGCCATAATCCCAGCCCATGCTCTGGTATGTTGGTAATCACAGGCATGAGATTAAACCTTTCACCTTGGCAAAACCTTTTCTTTCTACAGATTCTCTTCCTTTCCCTGTACCTCTCACTTTTCTCCAAGGTAGCTTGTTCAGCCTGTCTTTCTCTCTTCTCATTCCCACACATTTCTTACTTTCACAAAAGAATATTCTGTTGCTTTGAAACATGACTTGGGAACTTTTATAATTAATTTGAAAGCTCTCAATCACTTTCCTAGAACAACAGAGCAAGTTTGTTTTCCCAGCACTGGACAGGTTGGTAGATAAGGAAGGTCATGGCAAACCACAGATGGACACAATTCCATCCAGCAGCCACTGGAGTTTCTGAAATGCTGGCTATAACACCACCAGCAAATAACCATCTCTGCTTGGCTGCTGCTGACACAGGCAATGCACAGAGAAAAATAATCTCAGAAATCTCAGTCACTTACTGCAAAATGGCTCTTTGTCCGCTGTGTCGAAAAACATACTTGTCACTGGATGGCTCTGTTGTGTTAAATAGCTTTTCCACTCATGGGCATAATAACCTGCAGGTGACAGTTTGAAAATTAAACCAAGTTACTGCACAGGTAGATGAGCCACTAAATGGCTGAAAATAAGCAAGTATTTAAGAAATAGTGCATTGTGTGCCAGCTGCCAAGTAGCACTGTGACACACATCCTCCTGTACTACAAAGGCGTAGGAGTGAATATGCCTGGTTTCCATTCAGCACTTTCTGCACGCTGATCTTTTTCCACATCTGTTATCCATGGTCAAGAAGGATTTCATTTTACAGTGCAGAATGAAAATCATCCCCTTGGCTTTGCCAGTTCCTTTCTGGAAGTATCAGGTGTTTTAGCATGAACATTTCAGAGCTGTCACACCCAGGCTGGGGCAGACAAGTCCAGAATTCCCTTTGTTCACCCATTTGCCATTCCCTTTAGAGCACAAAAGGGTTTGTGGTGCTGGGAATTTACTTGTAAATTTTATTTTAGCAAGAACAGGCCCCTGTCCCTCAAACTCTGCAACTGAGGGTTTAATTTACTTTAATTCACTGTTTCTCTGACTTTATTGTAAAGATCCCAAGTCTAGTTTTGGCTTTTCTAGCTCTGGATCCTTTACCTGTGGATTTCTGTTCTAGATCATGACATGATGTGATATTACAAGGAGCAGGCCTGAGAGACCTCAAAGACCTGAGTGGAAATAACTTCAGTGCTTTTGCAAACACCATGTTGTGTGAGTCCTCCAGCAAAACATCACCCTCCAAACTACAGTAATGACAGGCAGCTCAGTATTCAGGATGGACTGACATTCCCTGGATCCTTACCTAGGATGGGGCATGGCATGGGCCAGAAGGGTTCACAGCTGGTGCATTTGCCATTCCTGTAATTCCTGTATGAGTTGCACGGGTATGTGGTGATATTGCAGCTCTGTGTCAGGGAGGACAGGAACAGGAAAACAGACCTCTGGTGGTCACATTTAAAATACTGCAATCCTTAATCATGTACAGGGAAGAAATATTTCATTAGCAATCCTCATGCCTCAGGGAAACATGATTAATGCCACAGGACACACCAGTGGACAGTCACTGACCATTCTGAACCCAACAAATTGCACTGGGGAGCACTGGCTTGTGGCAGAACAGTAAGTGGACAGCAGCCTCTCTTTTTGAATGCACTCAGCTCTGCCTATGTTTGCTTTGCTTTTCTTGTCTTTTTGGTTTTAAAAACATTTGTTTGTGTGGTTGCTGCAGTTCCATTGGATCCAGCTATGGATCAAGTTCTGTCTCTGGTGCTCTCCTCTCCTCTCTGAGCTCAGGCCTGACAGCCGGATATTGCTTTTAGCTTTGCACATGGCCTTCCATTTTGGTGTAAAAAACCCTTTAAAAAGACATAACTAATAGAATGAATTGTTGCATGAGTAGCAAAATGAGCAAAATCCTCATTTCCTAGGGATTTTTGGCTGAGGCTGCTGTCCTATGTAGATTCTCTTGGGTCTGATAAGGGTTGAGTTCACAATACTGCATTTCCTTCCGTAAGGTATTTTCTTTCACCCAGCTTTCATCAAACCAGTTCTGCTGCCAGGCTGAAAGGAAAAAACTTTCTTTTGTTCAAGGCTAGGGCTGTGCTTTCCAGACTGCACTGGCTGTCACTGCTAAGGAAAGTGCCTTTGCTTTGGGATAACTGCCCGCTCCACATTCATCTTGAACCTGTTTTCTGAACAGGTCCTTGTCACTACTCGTCCTTGGGCTTTTGTGTGTTAAAAGTAATTAGAAACAAAAAATCTCACAGATCTCCTGGACATAGTCATAAAACGAAGGCACACATCTAACTGATGACTTTTTGCACAGAGGATTAGTCCCACTTGCACTGTGGCAGAGGGAGGCGCAGAGAGGTCACCCTGAGTTTCACCTCTGCCTGGTGCACATCGCTAAACTCCTGTCACTTCAGTGCTGAGAAGAAGTTGCTGCCATGGCTTTCCCAGAATATGGATTTCATGTATTTTCTAAGCAGTGATGATGATGATGATTCTCTGGCTTTCTCCTCTTTTTCTGATTGGAAACATTTTGTCAGAGTTTGTGCAATTGAGGGCAGGATTAATTACCAGAAAATATTGTCAGTGGACAGCCTGGTTGGTCAGTCCCGCCGTTGGGATAGAAGTCGACATGGCCCAGTGCTTCTTCATAACCCAGTCCTAACAAAAGGGAATACCAGGGCTCAGGGAGGGAATATTAAATTGTTAAACGCACAGGAAGGAAATATAGCAACCTAACAGGAAAAAATAGTAGTTACTTAGCTCATGGATGCCTGCTTGTACAGGAATACTAAAGTCATCCGTCTGTTTAGGCAGCAGGCAAAAAGTTGTTACCCAGCTGTGTCATTTTAACAATGGTATCAAGTACCTAAAATAAGTGCATGCAACAGTACAAAATGTGGGGGGTTGTGTCACTTGTGTGCAGGAGAGGAGAAGGGATGTGAAACCTGGCTGTTGCTGTGCTGCTCTAATCTGACTTCCTGGAAAGGCTGGGAGAAGAGAGGCAGCAGTCAGGTGGGAAAGCCAAGCGTTAAGGGTAGGATGGGCATGGGAGCAGCATGGGGGGCTTGGAATTGCACTGCTGGCCTGGCTGGTGGGTCTAGAAAAGACAGGGCTGAGGAGAGTCCAGATTTGCCCTGGAGGAAGGTTTAGCTCTTAGGAGGTGTGATGGAGACTGGAAGCATCATGCAGGGAACCGTGGGGTGAGGATAACTGATCTGCTGTGCAAGCTGTGGGACCAGCTCTGGAAATGCTGTGTGCTCCGATGCAGCCTGACCCCGTGGTGGGATGTTGGTGTGTCCTGCTCTGGCAGGATTGTACTGCAGGACCTCCTCCACCGGTTCCTAAGTCTTTGTAAATCATGGGCCAGGTTATAACTGCAGTCATCAGCAGCGTGTTTTGAAATGCAAATAAAGCAGCAGCTCCTGAGGGAGTGCTGGGGACAGCGTGGGCAGCACAGCGCCCCAGAGGCTCAGTGGGCGAGTCTGCTGTGCTCCTGGGCCAAAGGAGCGAGGACCCCCGCACCGCTGTCCACCAGCAGCCCCCCTTCCCCGTTCTCCCGCTCAGTCTCGGGGTTTCCGTGCAAAGGAAGGAGGTGGAATGTCACGTACCGTCGGTGTCGGAGTGAATGACATCCACAAACTGCGCGTCCGTGGGGTCCAGCCTCTCGCTCGGCGCCGTCCCCCTGTACAAGGGGCCCGCAGGGTCAAGGCCTGCAGCACAAAGCCATGGGCGTGGCATCGCCTCGCTCCGGGCTGTCCTTCCCTGAGGCGACAGGACTGCTGGAGGAAGGCTTACCTGTGATTCTTCCCAGCGTGCCATCAAACATCTGTCCCACAAAGCCGGAGATGTGTGCTCCCAGACTCACTCCTATCATGTGCATGGAGTCAAGGGACGCTCCATCAATCTGAGATTTAAAAGTACTCATGGTCATGTGTTTTTGAAAAACAAAAAAAAAATTAGGAGGAAGAATGTAACATCTCCCAGGGTGTTCTACTCTGTGTAGGTATTTCCCATTTGACAGTCCCACAGAGCAGCCAGCATCCCTGTCTGAGGCCTATACCTCAGAGAGCTGTGATGAGAACAGTTCAGGCAATGGTTGTATTTTCCTGGGGCAGTGACTACCAGTGTGGACAGGAACCACTGATGGGCCCCAGGAGTAAAATTCCAGTTGCCCCACATGTGGTTCCTGCAAGGAATTAGCAGACACTATGATCCTAAGGATCCAGCATCATCATTGCCATTAGAAGAGCTGTGAACTGTAGCTGATCCCCTTAAGCTGCCTTTGGATATACAGAAAGTGGAAGTAGGGTTTCTATGTATGGAGAAACATGTCTGGAGAATTTTGTACCCAGAAATGTAGAGACTTAGAGTGTAAACTGAATATTGCACCAAAAGGAATCCAAGGGTAGGATTTGGCACTGCAGTACACATCCACTTCCAAAAATTAATGTATTCCTTTTTTAGGAGTTTCTATTCCCAGACATCCTGCTGGTTTAAGCACTTCCTTTGTGCCCTTTACATACTGTGCCTTAATGACTGTATCGTAGTGTGAGCGTCCAACTTACCAACATTTCATCTATAAGTTTCTTCAGAATCTCAGCAACTCTTTTGCACTTCCTGGAAGCATAGCTGTAGATGAGAGTTGTTGCCCCCTGGTTCCAGTCCACAACGATGATGTTCATGTCCTCTACAGAAAGCAGGAGATGCACCAGGTCAGGGATCCAGACCGGGGCAGAGCCTGTGAGTCGGTACCCGTGGATGATGAAGGTTGTTTTCTTAGTCACATCAAGGTACTTGGAGGCTGTTGAGTGGAGCTCCTCGGGACAGGTTGGGTTCTGCCGGGTGTGGAGCAGCAGCTTCACTTTCAGCTCTGTCCCTATCAAAGCATTCCCAAAGCCAAGGGCTGTGAATGCAGGACATGTCTCCTGAGGATCTGAAAGCAGCAGAGTGGCAATTGGAGTTTGGCACCAAGGCATTTTCTTTAGCCTGTTGTACCTGCCAACCCTGCACAACACTGCAGGAAGGTGTGTTGCGAGTTATCTGAGCACAGGAGCTGCTCCTATCTCCCTCTCCTCTCTGTCATGATCATGACTGAAGTTACCTTGAAACTTAGATTTTCTTGCTGTGTTGGAACAAAGAAAAAAAGACCTTTTTGGAGCAGCATTCCCTGAAACACCACAGCTCTGCTTCCTTTGGCAGCTGGGAGTTGGCAGGGACTCTGTCCCAAAGGTATTAGAGACCAACAGGCAGGATGGTTGCTGTACTGGTTTTCGAGCAGTGCTCTGGACAGGTTCTCAGATAAACAGGTGTCTTTGGGGTTGGTTTGTACCTCCAGCCTGGAGCTGCCAAGCTGCAGAGAGTCTTGCTATGGTGAGGGGCAGCTCAATGCTTCATTTGTATGTGCAGATGCAGTCTAGTATTCCAGACTGCAAAATAGGGCACCCTTGAGTCTCTGAGATGGTAACTGTGCTTTATACACAGCTGAAGTGTAACTGAATTTGATGTAAGTACTGCTCAATGGGATGGTCTGTGCCATTGGAAAGCCCATCTTTGTTCTTGCTTTTCCAGCAGAACACCAGCTGAGCCTTCAGAGCCCAATACAGTCTCCAACAGGGCACTGGCGGGAACGGAATAACTGTCTCCAGACAGATACTGCTTATGAGGGACCTCCCAGGTTTTGTAGCCTCTTCCTGGCTCACAATCCTTTCCCTCAAATCCTCACAATCTCATTGAAGAACCTTGTGGGGGAGAGTCTCTCTCGCACATATGTCCTGAGCTACAGTAATTGTTCAGGCTACAGTTCCCAGAGGAATCTTCCTGATCTTTGTTGCTTAAAGGACTCTGCAGTAGGTAGCAGGGTTTAGAAAACCTGCAGCTGTAAGTTAATTATGCTCTAGCAAGTCTCCAATGCTCTGTGCATTTTAATTTCTGAATGATGAAACTCTCACAGTTTCTATGAGCAACTTTCCCTTTTCTCCTCCTCAGGAAATCAGGAGCATGAGAGTGATATAAATGCTATGTGCCCAGCACATAAAACAATCTGCTCAGTTGCCACAGTTCTGCTAATTACTTTGTAGAAGCCCCAGGAGCTCCAGAAATAAAAGTTAATAGGCTAAAAGGATGTTGCAGTTAAGTCCAACTGAATATTTTAAATTGCTACAATAAATTCAGAAATAAATTTTAACATCTGAAATCCATGGAGTCCTTCCTGTACAAAGCCTATGGTAATATACGAATGGTGTGATAGGAGTGGTGGGAAATGTGCCCTCATCCAGGCCCAATGAAATCAGGGGCCTTTGAATGGAGGGTGTCCTGGCTCTGAAATGCTTTGCTCAGAGCTCCCAGGAGCAGTGTGACTCTGGGCCCTGCTCCCAGGAGGAAAGGTGACCTTGTTGGCTGCCTCCTGGCCAGCCTGCTCTCAGCTCATTCGTACAGTGACAAGATGCTCCAGGGGAACAGCAGCAAGAGTGTTGTGACACTGCTCTTGTGGAGATCCCAAAGTAACTAGCAGAGAAAAATTAACATTTTTTGTTCATGCACACCAGCTCACACCGTGAGACTCTGTGGCTGTCCTCTAGGTGCTACTGCAGCATAAAAATATAGAGCTGTGTGTTTTACTAATAACTAGGCATTGTTTCAGTTATTGTATAGTAGCACTATATAGTGTTGTTAATTATCTTTACTGCCACTGAAGCTGTAGCAATACAGGCAGAAATGCCAGGCAAGAATTACTTCTATATGGTGCAAGATTGCACTGATTGCTTAATTTGTTTCTGTATCTCCTGCACTGTGCTGAGGCTTGCCCAGAGGAGCACTATGTTTGTCATCAGAACAGCCTAAACCTTCTGGTACAGAAGTGCTTTCTAAGAGCTGGTCAGCATTTGCTGATACCTAACACAGGGACTGTATAAAGAGCCTTATTAGATCTGCACCAGGTCTGTTAGATTGGTTCTGGTTTGAATAACAAACTCAAATCAGCGCTAATAAGGAGAGGAAACCTGCCAGCTTCTCTTCTGGCCAAGCTGGTGCCAATGCCAGCCTCATCCACCATGTGTTTAAAAAGTGACACGAGGATGGCCAGTTATCCTGGCTTTGCTCTTCTGCTAAGCACAGTCACTCCTACCCAAATGGCTGGAAGTGTCTTTGAAACTCCAGGATGACTGGGGCAAGTGGCTTACTGAGATTTATTCTGCAAGCAAATAAATGAGGTAGAAACTTATCCTCTAGCACTGTACTTAATCCATGTCCAACAGATCACTTCCTCCAGTAAAGGGAAACGAACATGGCCATTAACCCAGCATCCCAGTAACTCTTTCCCAGCCCTTCCTTAGCTTGCTAGATAGCCTCTGGCAATTCCCATTCTCCTTCTGCTCTGTTTTCTGATATATAAAATTGGAGACAAACACTGTTTTGCTGGGCAAGGTGCTCTGATCTCCCATAACCTGTAGCAGGGAGCATAAAAATGTGTTAAATCCATGTACCTGCCAGGGACCTGGACACAAGTCTGAGATCAGCCTCTAAGGTGCTATTACAGCAGTGGTGGCATCTTCAGAATAACTTAGTTCTGAAATTTTATATATATACACATATATATTTTCTGAAGTTATATACTGCTAGGTGTTGCAGGGAGTGGAACAGTCCCAGGCAGACTCCTGGTATTTACTGCAGTCAGTGCTCTTAAGGCCTGCATTCTCCTGGTGTTTCTCATTCCTTTCTAGGAGATGGTGTTTGGAGGCTTTTTCTTTGATGTTGACCATATGGACAGAAAGGGTTTGCCACAGTGGCTTTTTGGGGCTGTGGTACTGAGATGTCTGCATGAATAAAATAGCAGCTGAAGTTTTTTCCAGCCTGTCCTTTTGAAAAGGGAAGTTCCAACAGATTTTTCACCTCAGTGGTCACTTGGCCAGATGTGTGGCTGTCCCAGCTGTGGTCCTTGGGACACAGAGCTGCTTGCCCAGTGAGCACCTCAGGTGAGCGTGTTGCTGCTGCTTCTCTGTCTGCAGGAGCCCTGGCCCTCCAGCCCCTGCCACCTTGCCTGGGCTTTGTACAATGTCATCAGACCGGTCCTAACCATCAACAATATCTTTGCCCGTTTAAGCACATTTCACTGCCACAGCACGAATCTCAAGAGCGTTAGTGGTGCAGATTTCCATCACTTTTCCACAGAGATGTTGTGCCCTCCACTCCTAACCTGGTCCTCAATAGCTCACTGCATTTCATCGGTGCCTTTTCACACAATTCTCTTTTCCCACTTCTAGTGGCTGCATTTCCTATAGAGTATTAAACAAACCAAGCAGAAGGCAACCCTGAGATTACTCCAGAGTACCCGATGAAACACACGTTAGTATTTATAAGAGCGCTGCTTTTTTTTAACTCTGTTTGTTTTCCCTACAAAGCAGAGAGCTGTAACTTGCCTTGCTCTCATGTGTATGCTAACACAAGGCAGTACATTTGTTTATTGCTACACAGGTTTGTTCTTGTAGAGCTGTGAGGCTATCAAATGGAGCTTGCTGTTCACAAATGGTAATTCATCCTTCGCCTCTGTCATACCTGACACCCCTGAGAAGAAATCATTATTCTCTGAAGATTTCAAATGACATTTTCAGTGTCGATGGATTGTACTTATATAAGAGAAATGTTTGCAAAGGGAGGAAAAGATAATAAAAAAATACTTCTGGTTTTCCATTTGGAACTCTTAGAACTGACTACTTTCATGTAACCAGTATAATTTGCTTTGCTAAAATAAATAATGCTAGTGAGAAACCCTGTTTAGTAACTGTAAATGCAGAGGGTAGGCACATTCATGTTGCTGTAAAGCACAGAAAATGTGTTATATTTGACAAAAACATTCAAAACAAATGATTGAGTTCTTACCTGTTTTCACCCCATACAAAAGGTGGATGAACACAACACACAGCCTCAAGCATATGGACTTCCACATGGAACTTCTACAGGTAAGAGATTTGAAGGATCCCACAATTTCTCTGGCATGTGTCTGCTAGCTCTGACAGCAGTTTGCTTGCTTTTTTTTCTGCCAGTAACAGTAGGTGTGGTGAAAAGAGGAAGTTACCAGCCAAGAAATGAAGACCAGTCAAATGAAACTTCTTAAGAAGGTGGGGCACCTTCTATTCTAGCAGGTTTCCTTAATTTAAATATAGTTTGCTTCAAGGGATGACTAATCAAAGACAAATGGGTTGGTGCTGTAAGCAGCAATTTGACTACACCTGTTGAAACTAAGGAAATTATTTATTGCCTGTCTATTTGTCTTTTGCAAAGAATGTCAGGAAGATTGTAGATGTCACTGCAAGTCTGATAAGCATCTGGGCGGGGTTGGCGCTTGGTTTCACAGTGCCCTGCCTTTGGAGAGCTCGTGATGATCCCTAATATCTCCCATGTCCTTCCTGCTCTCCTGAGTGCCATAGCCCAGAGTCCCTTCTACAGATCCTGTCACCACCTCAGGCAGGAGACAGGTGCACAGCACTTGCTGTGACAAAGGGAAAGTACCACTTCAAGGTGTCTGGTTCTCCACTGCTGTCTTGGATGACACTCATGCAACTGGAATTCCCACATTTTCTCACAGACCTGCTGGAACCTCATAAATTCAGCTCTAATTCAAGTAAGGAAGCCTTTTTCTTTCCTTGATGGATGGGAGGAAGGAGATTGCCAAGGAAAGCCAAATGTCAGGGGCAGGAAAGGAAGTCTGTAATTGGAGCTGGAAGGTATAGCGGCAAAATTAGGAAAATGAGGGTGGTGGGGAGTTGTAAGGGGATGAGAAGGGTGGGAACAGGGATGGCTGCTGGATAGAAGTTTGGTGGTAGACTTGCCTGGCATTTTCTTAGCAAATTCTTCTAACATTGGCCAGGGAAAGGGAATGTGGGGTGGATTAGAAATACGTCTTTAAACCCAGGCTCTGCTTTCTTTCCCCTGGTGATGATCCAATGAGGAGCTGAACTATTACAGCTCCCAGTGGCATAGCTGGTTCTTTGGCCCATGCTGTACTTATTAAGCTTTTTGACTTTGCTAATTCTCAAGTTAATTCTTAACTCTTCCTGCTGTCTGCAGCTCCTTTTCCATTCAGACAAGTGTGTGCTGCTCCTCTGGTGCAGGCATGGATCACACTTGAGGCAGAGCATGTGCCTAGCATGATTCTTTCACAAGCACCTTGGGCTCTTCAGCATCAAGCAGCTAAGCAATCTGAGTCTCACTGAACACGTGCTATGCTGTGATCCCATTTGATAATCACCCAGGCAAAAGCTGGGGCTCATTATTTTGAAGGTGATGAATAGACACCAAATAACATCTGTGGATCTGGAAGCTCCAGGACAGTGCTTTTTCTGCTGCACTGGCAAAAGAATATAATTTAAACATTGTTTTCCTTCCAGCTCCTTTCTCACCTCCACCAGTAATCCTAAACTCTGTCAAAATATTTTCCCTTAGCAAGAAGTTCTGCCAATGGTGAGACAGAATTGGTCCAACAGTGAAACATGAAGAACAGAAGGCTTTTACCTGTTGCAAAAGATATCTGAGAACCAGAGATAAAATAAGGAAAATCAAGGGGGCCTTCCTTTTCATCTCAACACAAAAAGAGTTAACGATTTGTTCCCTGAAGCTAAGCCCTACTCATTTCTTTTCCCCATCACTTTTTTTGGATTTTCATTTCCCATTTGAGGTTGCTCATCCGAGTGGCTCTCACTTCAAGAGGCCCTACACTGGGACTGGCAGATTCTTCCTTGGAACTCTCAACCATCCCTCGGCAGACCATGATTTTGAGTAACCACCATTTCAGCATAAATTAGACTGTTCACTGTACACATTGGCAAACATTCCCAGGATGTCAGCACTGGAAATGCTGTCCACTACCACCATCAGATCCTGAGAGCAGGAATTCAAGTGCTTACAGGTTACTCCACACTCTTGATTCTGCTGACCAACCTTTTAAAACTGCCCAACATATCCTACCTCAGCCACACACTTGTTAAAATAGAAACAACTCACAGCTATGTGGGTTTTGTACACTGAATTTTAGACAGTAATCCCACTGTGATCTTTGAAATCAACTGCAATTCGAGACAGTAAAAACTTTTTAATCATGTGCAGAAAACATTTAAGATCAGAATTGGCACCAACTTAAGAACAATTTAACAGAAAACATTAAATAATCTTATAAGCATGAAACATTTT
Organism: Pseudopodoces humilis; assembly: GCF_049639895.1. Lineage (NCBI taxonomy): Eukaryota > Metazoa > Chordata > Aves > Passeriformes > Paridae > Pseudopodoces > Pseudopodoces humilis. The sequence continues at coordinate 5,546,407 of NC_142210.1, read as the reverse complement.
GCGCTTGGCTCTGAGATATCAGAGCCTCTGCTATTTCACATTCAAGAAAGAAGCATTTTAAACTCTTCATTGTGAGCAGTACCACTGCTGGAATCTGAAAGTTTCCGTAATATTGTTTCGTTCTCAGGGCAGCTTAGGACAGCAGTGGTCAGCTAAAAAATATTTTTACGTTGCATTCATGCATCCACTGTATGAAATTCCACTGATTCACTAATTTCCCGTGGGTGGAACGTTTTCATGGAGATACTGGAGAGCCAAATCTGTCCACTTCATTTCTTGCTCTTTCACAGACTCAGTGGTACCACCGTTGTCTTGCTCCGGTTCAGGGAGCTCATTCTGAGAACAAAACACAGGTACAATGCATTCCACACTTAATACACTTCCTGCAAGGTTGTTATGATTTGTATGGATAGCTACAAAAACCCATAAACGAGACCAGAGGGTGCATCTGAACAATAAATATCATACATACTGATGCACTTAAAAATATTGCTGAGCCCAGTCATGAACAGTATTCTTTTCATTTGAATATGGTGCTTAATCTGAAAGGTAAATTGTTTTCCAGGACCCTGGGGCCTTGCTATACATTCAGACTGCACATGCAGTGAAGGAGAATATACAGCAAATGCAAAGTAAGTAAATAATAACAGTACAGTGCATTTATTTAATTCCTTGTTTGCAATTCACTGTTTCTGCTGTTGCCAAGAATACAAATACTGCAGACAACTGGTTCTGTAAAATGTTATTTTCCTATGGCAGGTGAGAAGTCCTTCCTGTCCATATGCTGGACTCAGGTGTAGCTGTGCTGGATCAACAGCAGAAGTTGGAACCCCCTGCCAGGTGTGCCACAGAGCTGCTCATGGCATAGTAAGGGAAAGGAAAGTTTAACTGAGATTTCATTTTCCTTCCTTCTATTATTTGTTCTCTGTCTTGTTGTATTGGTGTTGTCACACTGAGTGTGTGCTGGTACGGCAGATACCATTTGGGCAGGAATTCTGAGTTCTAGACCTCTGGAAATCCCAGCATGAGCTAAATGTTTCAGCTTTCAAAACAGTGAATGATTGAACCCATTTGTTCCCATTTGAGTTCCCAGAAATGTCTTGAGTGAGCACTGGAACAGATTCACAGGACAGGCTCAAATACCACTTTCACAGCCATTCTGGTTGCTCCTTTGCAATGTCTCTGAGTAAGTTCCCTGTGAATTCATGCTGGTTTTTCTATGTGATCAGCACCAATCCCATCTCTGGGGATCTTTATATTCACAGCCAGGCCTTTCTTTCTATTGTTAGTTGGTAAGGCTTCCTTCTCTGAGGCTGTCATCTGTATGTGACTGTAAGCCAGCACAAGATGGCTCTGAGGGAAGAAACAGTAATGTTTGGACTCGGGGTGAAGACAATTGTCAATAAGGAACCTGTTAATGATACTCAGCTTGCCTAATAAAGGTTATCCCAAGCAAAGGAGGGTTTGGGCTCTTTTAGCTGGGAATCATGCTTCTGCAAGACTCTTCCCTCAAGCCCAGATCTTGGCAGGAAAATGTGTGCTGTACATATGGATTTTGAGTTGTGCAGTTGCTCCTTGCCCTCTCTGAAAAGCCAGTGGTGGCAGGGCTAAAGCTTGAGCCGCATCATAAATTTGGAAATGTCTCTGTTCTGAAATAAACCAGCACCCCACAATCCCTGTGGCTGCTTTATCTGTGCTAGCTGGGATAAAGCTCACGTACCAGAGAGAAAAAGGGAAAGGAAAAATCCTCAGCTAACTCTCACTTCCCTGGAAGTTTCAAAATACCTAAGGAAATGTGTCAGTGTGGGATCAGCAGTAGCTTTTACCCTGCTGCCCCTCTCCAGCCTTGCAGCTGTACCCTGGATGAAAGAAGAGGCGCCATGCCTTGGAGACAACACTGCAGCAAGAATCCCGCTGCACCTGCCAGTCCTTCACTGCGGTCCTGGAACTGCCAACAGCAACACTGTATCTGGAAAAGACTGCTTTGACACATGTATGAAAATGTCTCATCTTATTTAAATGGCATTGTAGGAAGTGGAAATAAAGAGTAACCAAGACTGGAACAGTCAGTGTGAGACTGATCCTCTGCTCTCTAAACCAACCAGGAAAGTACCTCAAACACCAGGAACAAGAAAGGGAGGCAGAGAGAAAGGATGACTCTACTTCTCCCTGCCAAACCCAGGACAGTGCAATGGGAAGGGCACTCCAGTTCTGAGAAGATTCAGCAGCTGGTCAGAGGACAAGGGACAGAAACATCCATGCACATGGATGCATGCCCTCATGCACACAGGAATGACTGGCATATAAGGAAGGAGTCAGATCCAGGAGCCTTTTGTACAAACGAGCTGCAGCATGAGCAACACTCTGTGCCTTTTCTTGGAAGGGGCTGTGAAGAACACAGCAGCCTTAACTCAGATTGATAAGTAGCAATTCACCTACCAGAGGGATGGCCACATCCTCGTAGGGCAATTTATCTTCCCTCCACGCATCATCGATCAGATCCAGGATCCTGCCATCCCTCTGCACCTCGCTGTCCATCGTCGCAGCAGGCGAGAGCAGCTAAATCTGTGACACAAAGCAGATGCTGTTTTAACAACATCCCCAGCCAAGGAGCTGGAGTCTGGACTGTGTAATCCATATGAAGTTTAAACTTGCAAGGAAAACCTTGATTTCCCTAATCAACTCAAAAAGGGGTTATAACCACAGGAGAACAACTTCATCTGAGAAGAACTCTATCAAAGTGAATTGCAGATTGATATGCATAAGAGATAAATATATAAAACCAGCTGGTTATTATTAATGATATATACATGTGTTTGTATCTACTGACTGACTTTTAGAAGTGTAATTTGAGTATGAGCACCTAGAACAGCCCAGAACCCTTTGCTGCCTGCTGGCATACAGCCCCTGACCAGTGCCGTGCCTCACCAACTCCTTCACATGTCTGGGAGAGTCACAACAAAGGACTTCAAGGTACCCAGAATTCTGCACAAACCTGAAGTCCGGGAAACTGGTGAAACAGAAGCAAAACGATACCTATATTTCACCCCCAGCTACTGTAATTACGCCAGAGTATTTCATTGTACTCTGCCCTCCTTAAAGGGTCACCTCAGGCCCTCACCCCGGTGTGTCCCTACAGCAGCAGCAGCAGGCAGCTCGATCCTGGGGGATACGAGAGAACTGACACTCATTCAAAACCAAGCCAGGCCCTGCGCTCGCCGGCTGCCGGAGCCGCCATGTGGGCCTGAGCGCATCCCAGCCCCTGAGCGATGCGACCCCTGCCTCTCCCGACCAACACGGCTCCGTGACCGTTCCGTGACCGCCCCGCGTCCCGCGGTGTCCCCGCGGTGTCCCCAGCCCGTCCCCGCTGTCCCCCTTCCCGCCCTACCCTGCCCATCTCCGGGGCCGGCGCTGCGCAGGCGCCGCCCCAGCGCATGCGCAGCGCTGCCGCCGCGGGGCCGTGCCGTGCCAGGGTGGGAAAGGCGGAAAGGCGGCAAGGAAGGGGAAAGGAAGGAAGGAGGGCAGGCAGGCAGGAAGGAAACAAACTAACAAACAAACAAACGAGGGAGGAAGGCGGGTCGGCCAGCCAGCCAGAGCTGGGGTGTCGGCAGCCCGGAGCGGAGCTCGGCCCGCGGGCTCAGAGCTGCTCCCCAGGGCGCGGCGCTGGAAGGGCCCCGGGCAGCGGAACTCCGCGGCGGGTGCGGGGTAAACGCCGTGAGGGCTCGGCCGGCGGGGAGGCTCCGGCTGGGGAGGAGCTGCAGTGGCAGGAGTGGGGAATGCCTGCCCGAGGGCAGCTCCGCTGGCTGTGCCGGGGAGCACTGCCCGGGCACGCTGGCCCCGGTCACTTCACAGGCTTAACCTGCAGCAGGGCAGCTTTGGGTTGGACATTAGGAGGAATTCCTTCATAGAAGGGGTCATTAGAAATTGGAAGGGGCTGCCCAGGGTGGCGGTGGTGGGGTTCCCATCCCTGGAGGTGTTTTAAGGAAAGACCGGGCGCGGCACTCAGTGCTCTGTGCTGGTGGGCTGGGTGACAAAGTGGGGTCTGTCACAGGTTGGACTCGGTGGTCTCAGAGGACTTTTCCAACCTCAGTGATTCTGGGATTCTTGCTCTGGCGAGAGCTTTGTCGCTCCGGGCTCCTGCCGCATGTGCCTTTCCTGCCGCTGGCAAGTGGTGCTCGCCTGTGGTACTGCTTTTGGGAGGTTGTTGCTCCTTTTGTGTTCATTGTAAGCATGCTTCCAGCAACGCCTTACGATTGCATCTTTCTGTGTTTTTAAATGCGAAGTAATCCCAGTCTTTTCTCATGAGCACTAGTCTTAATCCTCCTGGGTATTGTAAAGTTCTCTTTACTTGGCTACTACAATTCTGCCTTGAGCTGGGATGCTAAATGTGTTGTCCTGTTTTGGGCTTTTTTTTTTTTTTTTCTTTTTGGCAAATACTTCAATTTTCTTCACTTTCAGAAGTGACCAGCTAGTTCTCCATGCTTCAGCTGTAGTTAATGAAGGAGATTGTTTCCTCTTGTGGGTCTTTACTCAGGTGCCTGTAACTTGCACATTTGCAACTTTCAAGCATAAGAGGCCAAAATTTAATAGTAAGTCAGCAAAGCTTATGTAGCATAAAACTGGCTAGATGTGTCTGATTTTAAGGCTTTTCCCCAAAATCTGGATATGCTGGCAAAGTAAGCAAAGCTGTCAGGCTGTGGGGGTGGTAAGGCAGTGGCACAGAGAAGCCATGGCTGTCCCTTCCCTGGAAGTGTCCAAGACCAGGTTGGATAGGGTTTGGAGCAACCTGGGATAGTGAAAGGTGCCCCTGCCCATGGCAGGGGGTTGGCAGGAGATGGCTTTAAGATCCCTTCCAACCCAAACTGTTCTGGAATTCTATACTGTCTGTCTCCTCATCTCTCTGCCCACTGAAAATTGATTCCGTGTAGGTGTGATTAGAATGAAAGAGGAGAGCTGCTACTGTCTAATGTCTGCTGTTGCCACCTGGAGAACTCTTGGAATGCTGTCAGCAGCTCAGGGGATCTGCTCATCTGCTCTCCTCAGCACCCTGCCCTCAGCAGAACCACAAAGTTGTTCTGCATACTGATTGAGTTTTGTTAAGCACAAACAGGATCAAAGACAGACAAAACACTGTCAGAATAGGGATAGGATTTTTTCTTTGCTTGTGGTTTAAAACACAGCTCTCAAGGACATGTTTTAATCCCTGAGTTGTGTTTTAAAGTGCTGTAGGAGCACAGTAGAAGATTCTTTGGGAAAGAGAGCAAAGCTGAGCCTGCATTTGTGAAAGTCTCCCTTGCTGTGACTGGCTCCCCTTTTGCTGATTGCTTAATAATGCCATATTAATCTTTGAGGAAATATGTTGGAAGGATCTATCTTCAGTACTTGGAAAGTGTGTAGATTTTGGAAGCATAAGTTTGTGTTAATAGCTCTGGATGAATTTAACCATTTTTGTGTTAGATGCAGTTTCATTGAAGAGACATTGAAATAAATTTTGGCTTCCTGGCTATGGTTTCATGACAACTTTTTATTCCCCATTTTTAGCTTTAGTGTAAACCCTTCTTGCTTTCACCAAGATGTGAAATTTCTTCGGGTATGCACATGTTTGTGACTTAAAAGGTGTAGTTTTTACCTGAAGCAATGTACTGCTCCTGCAGTACAAATGTAAAATAAGCTATTCAACTTATTTTCATAATTTAAGGCATAATTTAAGAGGAATTTTTCAGAAGTTTGTGTTTTCTTGAAATTCCCACAACCATATAAATATCCAGTGTGTTCTGAGTGTGGTGGTAAACTGCATGGTCCCTTTAACATAGTCTGTAATAGAGGCTTGGAAAATACTTAATTTATGGATGAGTTCTTACTGCTACTTGCTTGTGTTTTCTCTCTGAAGGGACAAACTTCCCTGTTGGGGGTGGATCTTGGGCTGGCCCCTTTCAAGCCCAAATGTTCCTGTTCCTCCACAGGCTGGTGCTCTCAGATCTGCAGTCCCTTTGTGTTGAGTTGACACAATTGCAGATTCTTGTTGCTCCTCTCTGAATTTATTAGATCACATGATTATATCACTGCAATTTGGTAGTGCTGGATGATAGCATTGGGTACATTTTTCTGGGAAAAATCTGCTTTCCTCTATTTGGCTTGTAAGTTCATGAAGGTGCCATTATTTTCCTTACCTGTAATTGCATGCTCCTTGTATGTTTTTTAACTTCTTTGCTTTGTGGGCTTTTGCTTGTCTTGCAGTTGTATGGAGAAGCACCTGGTTAGTGCATTGTCATGGGTGACCATTGCTTTCCTGTACTTCCCTAGTACTGAAGCCACCAGGATTCAGTGATGGAGGCCTTGCTGGAAGGAATGCAAAGAAATGGGCAGGGGAGGTATGTATGCAACTGTACACAGCAGTCATTCCAAATGATTTAAGTATTAACCTTGCTTCTTACTGAAAATAAATCCTCTGGTACCAGTGTGCAGTGGCCTTCAGCTGCTACAGGAACAAAGTCACTGGGGCAGCTGGCTCTGCACTAATCCCTGCTCAGGTATTATAGTCCTAATTGTCAGAAATTTAGTTCTATGTCTTCCTGAAAACCTTGGCGTCCTTTTTTTTCAATTGTTGTAAACTCTTCTTACTGTCCAACATCAGGAGCAGTAGTAAATAAAGCTGTGAATAAATATTTATTTTGTAACAGCCTTGCAAGGCTAATGAGATGTGACTTTGTTATCTGATTTCACTGAAAACATCTGGTTATTTCCTGCTTGTGTTGAAACTGCAGAGTCCCACTCTGCTCTGAGGAATCCTTAATGCTCTGTCTGAGGTGAGAGCCTCTAGACTTTTTAAACCCTGAGAGAGACTGTAGTGACAATAACAGAACAAAATGTTTTATGTGTTAAACAACCGTGAAGCAAAAGTCACTGATGCCATTTTCCTAGTCATCCCTGAGAATGTGACACAAATTTATTTGATACTGTATCTTCTTCAGAGAGCTGGTTGCAGAAATCAAGTTTAGAATTTGCTACATATTAGCAGATGCTGTGAAGGAAATGTTCCTGCTCTGCATAATAGCTGCTAATTTTTGGTTAACTCACAGGACAGGGTGAACTTCAAATGTGACTGATTTTGGCTCCTTTAAGAAGTATTTCTTTTCCTATAGAAAACGTGCCAAGTCCTGAAGTGTGCATATGCCCTGGGGGAACAGAGAAATTTCCATCCCTTAACCTATTGATTTCCATTTCTTTTCAGTTCTTCCCTTTGACAGGCAAATTAAAGGGGTAGAGATCATTATGGAGTTCACCACCCTCTAGGGCTGTGTCTGGCAAACCTTAATATTGTCCCTGTCTTGGCAGCTGGGAAGTTTTAGAAGAGTTACTTGAATTGACTTCAATAATTACTGCACCAAATTAGAAATCTGGGCATCGCTAGGGAGCTTGTGCTCCCCGATGGATTGCGAGGGTTTGATTCTTCATTATCATGTTGTCATCCAGCCCCCTCTGCTTCAGGGTTTGTCTGCATTTGTGATAAACTTCTGTTTTTGGGAGCTCATAGCTTGGCTGTAAGATTCCTCTGGTGACTGAAACCTGCTATAAAATGCCACTGCCTGGAGAGCAATTAAGGCAATACAAAATATGAATTAAACACACTTTGGTTTCCTTACATAATGCATAGTACCCAAGGCAATAGGCTGAATGCCTAAGTGTGAAGAGATGTGGTTTAGTGGGCATGGATGGTATTGGCTAAAAGGTTGATGATCTTGGAGGTCTTTTCTGACCTTAATGATTCTGTGATTCTGTGTCTGTACAAGCTGATTTGAAGCGAGTTCAAAGCACTGCATGTGCAGAGTTGGTGTTCTGGTGCCAGTCAGTGCGTTCTGCTGCCTTGGTTGGTTTGGGACATGGGATGTGTTGGGTGGGACCTGCTTTGTGACTCCAGACTCTCTCCCCTCCAGCGGTGGGTTCTTGACCTCCTGTGAGGCTGAGCTGCAGGAGCTGATGAAGCAGATTGACATCATGGTGGCTCACAAGAAATCTGAATGGGAAGGGCAGACACAGGCTTTGGAAGCTTGTCTGCGTGCTCGGGAGCAGGAACTCTCCTCTACCAAGGCAGCTTTGCAGGAAAAACAAAAGGAGGTACCTTTGTTTCATACTATTTTTTGTTTGGAGTCAGCAGTGCATTTTACCTGTTAGAAACATGAAATCAGGAATAGAATTTTTTAAGGACCTGTTGGAACAAAGTGTCTGGTTCATAATTCAATCCAATTCAAGTGATCAGCTCCCCTAGGGTTGGTGGAAGTCCTCATATTGAACTGTTAGAGTTATTAGAGAGAACCCAGAGACACTGGTTCTGGCTACAGCAGTAATGGACAGCCCAGCAACCTGCAGTCATTGCTAGAAAAAACCCATTTCCTACAATATAAACTGCATCAAGAAAACCATTTCTTACTATGAACTACACCAAGACATTGCTGGGAAACTCTCCATGGGCTGCTTTTCAGAGAAGAGCTCTGCTTTTGTGGTCTTTAAATAAAAGCCTGAGGGAAGTGCAAAAAAATTGTGTTGGTGGAAAATTATTAATAAGTGAAGTTTTTGTGCAGGATGTGGACCATAAGATGCAGTTGAGCCACAGTATTTTCGTTAGCAAGAATGATGGCTTTTATCATCTAGGTTATTGTTGTTATTATCAATTATGTTTTCTCAAGACACTTGAAATGTTTCTTACCACCAAAAGTAAACATGGATTTCAAACTGAACTGTAAAGTATGTTTGAAGTCTCTGCTGGAGTATATTCATGCTTTTGGTTTAGTCATATGAATTTTCTGTTGGTTTTCTTTTAATTTGTTGGCTTGTGACCACTCAGGTTGTGGATGGGAAAAGATAGGAGGAAAAAAAAAGGGAGAAAAATGAGTCACAGGAGCAGTTGAAACAGTGTCAGGGAAGTCTTTTCTGTGAGCTTCAAAACCCCATTTATTTTTTTCGTTGCTGTTAAGAATCTCTCTTTTGTCTGAACATAGTAAGCTAATGATATGGGCAACTTCTCTCTTGGTAGATAGCTTGAAATCATAATGCATATTTGTGAAGAGTTTGATGAAAATACTGGATAGAAATGGGCTTTTGGCACAAAACAAATATGTCAGCTTTGTCCCCAGAAGTGAAATCCAGAAACTGGCTCAAAACAAGAGGCCACAACAGAAACAGGTGTGGCCCAAGCCTACCAAAGATTTAGGCACAGCCTCCATCTATTTCATATTGAGGGACCCCAGTGAAATGTCCATGTATCTAATGGCAACAGAGCCTTCTTCTGTTGTATTTATTTGCATTTTATCCCTTTGTTCAGATTGGCATGTTGCGTTGCCAGGTCGAAGATGTGGAAAAATCCAAGCAGGACATGGTTAGAGAGTATGAACAACAGCTGAAGAAATTCCAGGAGGAAGTGAGTTGCAAAGAGAAAAGTTTGGTTTCTAGTTCTCAGATAATGATGGACCAATTACTTTGTGTCATTGTTTTTGTTTCAATGCTGTGGTTTTAAAACTCCCCACTCCGTTAGTGTTTGTGTGCTTACAGAAAACAGCATTGAGCATAGATAAGGTAGCATCTTTTTTTTGTGATTTAGAGGAACTTGGTGACAGACAGAGAACTGTTGAAGTAGAAATGTTTTTGTATGTTGGACATCTGCAGAAGTTTACTGCAAGAATGTGCTGTGTTTGCCTATCCCAGTCACCACAGTGCTGCTTCTGGAGCTGCCACAGGTACAGGCAGCAGCAGTTTGCTCTTTCAGCATTTCTGAAATTCAGAAGGGGTGGAGATGTGACTGGCCTGGCTTGTTTGACATCAGGAAATAGCAATGGCATTTCTCATCTTTTTGCCTCTGTTAACACTGATGAATTTAGAAGGGATTTTGTACTCTCAAGGAATATTAGTCTTAATACCCTTTATAAAAACCAAGTGTACATAGAAAATGCTGTTTGACATTAATATCAGAACTTTAATCTCAAAGTCTCTTGCTCAGTGCAAGATGATACCTGTCCTGCAGGTGGTATAACAGCATTCCAGGTTTATGCCTGAACTCTTTGCCTGTCTCCACTTGCTGGTAGCAGGGAGTGAACTGGCATGAGCAGCTCATAGAGCACTGACCTATTTTCTCTGGAGGGCTGGGCCTAGTTTCTGCTCACTGTAAGCCATAAGTGAAATTAATTTGGTAGTCTCTGCTCTGATGACAGAAGGCATCTTTTCTCATTTAAAAGTACCTCACTATTCCATATGACTAAGTGTCTTCATTTGCTGGGTGTTCTCACTGGAATTGTGGATAAGCTGCAAAGAAAAGCTAAGGTACATTGGCAGATCAGCCTAAATTGCTAAAGCTGAAATACAGCCTGTGTGTTGTGGCCTAAATTGCAGTTTGTGGGTATTTTACCTACACAGTATTAATGCTGATGGCATCGAGCTCCAGTATTCCTCAGTCTTCTGTTCTTAGTACTGTTTGGGGAAATTATTTCTGTCCCTGTTTACCACAATTTCCAGTGCAATTACAGGTACAGTGTCTAACTTACTGAGACTGTTGAAAGAATAAACCTCTTATCTCCTGATACGTTTGGCAAAAGCATCGATGGTATTAACTCTAGGCCTGAACATCTGTCCCCACTGAACACACCGAAGTACGGAATGTATCGGGTCTTGAATCAGATATTTTTTCTTCTCATGGTCCTTCTGTTCATCCATGGGCTTAGCTTTGTCCATCAGTAAAACAGCAATGATGGCTTCTCAAATTCATGTGGCTATTTGGAAGCCTTTCATTTAATAGTTGAGTAGGGGGAGCTCATCATATGAAAAATTCTCTGCAAGTTGAAAGTGATTATTTGCACAGGGGGTCATTTAAATGTCAAGAGTTTTTTCCTCATTCCTGCTTCTGATACAACTTCAGCATCCTAGCAGCAGGCGTAGGAGTGATATTTTCTGTTGGCATTCTCGACTCATTGTGAAATACACAGTGTATCTAAGCAGAAAATGACAGATGAAGTGGTGTTGATATTATGGGTAATGGCAATTCTCAAACCTTCCTTCTCCCACTAAGCAGGAGAGTTCCAGTTCCCACCTGAGCTGTACAAGTGTATTTTGATCACACAAGAATTACCTGCGTATGCTGTGGTGGGTGTGTTCCTGTGGGTGAGCAGAACAGCCACAGGCACTGCCGGCTCTTCCTGGGGCTGGGAAGCACCTGTAGAGGGGGGGATACTGTGCTCTTGCTGCATTGACAGCTGCATGTAAATCTCCATCTTATCAATATTTCAGTCATGCTTTAATTATGGTAAGACAGGGCTTTAATTAAAGCTGCTGATGTCATGACTTCAGTGGCATCTTTCTACTCATACAACTCATGTGTTTTGCAGTGGTGTTGATACGAAAGACTCATTATCCAAATGGAAGCCTTCACTTGGGAGCTGTGTGGCCTTGATGAGGGCATTGTTTGTTTGAACCACTTTGTGTGTCTTCTTTCAAAGGGCTATGTAATTCTTGCCTTGGGACCTTGAGCAAAGCTCTCTCTTCTCTGTATCCTGCAGTTGTCCCGGCTGAGGAGGAGCTATGAGAAGCTGCAGAAGAAAAAAAGCAGAGGAGAAGCTAACAAGGGACAAGAGGAGGACAAGTTTGAATTGAGCCGACTGACCAGGAAGCTGGAGGTATGTGGTGAAAAAGCAAATGCTGACTAGCTTGTATGTATTAACTGCCTTACTGAGCTTCACTGGTGACTGACCAGTCCACTAGGAATGGACTGTGAATCCTGCTTAAGGGGCACTGCCCATCCACTCTCCAGGTGTGGCTTTTCTCAACTGCGTGTGTGATAAAGGCAGTTTCATGTGCTAGGGCCCCTGACTGCACAGTGTAAACCTTAATGCTGTTCTTACCCCAGACTAAATAAGAGGAAAAAGGTGCTGGAAGAGTAACTAAGTATGTGAATGGAATGAATTCCAGTGTGGGGGGGATTGTATTCTGACTCCTTTGAGGAGGAGGGAGCTACATGTGAAACTTCTCAACCCTGTCTCCTAATCTTTCTGCTCTGTTGAACTCAACCCCACTCAGTTTTCTCCTTCTGAGAGATGTGGTAACAACACACATCTGATGATGTAGTGCCCAATTTCTGGAGCAGCAATTAGCAGTCAAATTCGGTATTTAATTCTTGTAATCTTAGTGATTTTGACAGCAACGTGTTTTGGACTCTAAAGCTAGTCTGAATTGTTAAACCCCTGACAGCAAACCCATGAAACCATGAATGTGCTGGCACTTAACATTTGTGAGCAGCTTTACCTTGGGAGGGGACGGAATGCAGCGAGCACGGTGTGTGAGGGCTCTGCGCTGCTGAGCTGCTGCATCAGGTGACTGGCTAATGGTTTCCCTGCTGGGGGAAAGGTGTGAGGATATGGTGGGCAGAGAAGGCAAACATGGATATGAACTGGAGGGGGATGTACTGCTCCAAGCCACCCCTGCTGTCCTTGCAGGAGTTCCGTCAAAAATCACTTGACTGGGAGAAGCAGCGCCTGCAGTACCAGCAGCAGGTGGCATCGCTGGAGGCACAGCGCAAGGCTCTGGCAGAGCACTCCGAGCTCGTGCAGGTACAGTTAACCTCTGCTGAAAGTTTCTGCTTTGTTTGTGGCAGGGAGGGAGAGGCTAATGAAATCTCTCAGGCTCCCATCCAGTTCAGATTGCCATTGAAGTGACTTCTAATGTTCCAGCAGAATAAGGTTTGCTTGTACAAGTGCTGTATGGAAAAAAGATGTAGAGTCTGTCATCAGAGATTAGATAATCCTTGTGCAGCTCCCCCTGCCATTGCTCTGGTTAGCAGAGAAGGCAGTAGGATGTAGATTTACCTGGGAGGCAGAGACCACAGCATATGAGACTTTAAAATATGTTACATCATGTTGTCTAGTTGAAAGCTGTGTACCTGCCAGCAGCTAAATACGAACCCTGTGGGTCCAGCTCAGAGGGTATTGTTGGCAAACAGTCTTCCTCTACAACAGAGACTTGCATAAAATACTGAAGCAACAGCAGTTTTCAGCCCCCCACCCCCTTTTTATTTTAGTTCTCTCAAAGGCAAGAAGTAGTAGGGCTGCTGTTCTGCAAAGCTGATGGCTCAGTGAATTAGTGGTGCTGCATCAGAGTGAGATGAATTGACCTAGAGCACAGCTGTGAAGTCACACAGACACAATCACAGCAGACACTGATAAGAAGCTCTTGCTGGGGACGTTGCACTTAATGGGCTCCTGAGTTGCTCTTGAGTGGAAGCTCCTGCAAGGAGGGAGACTGTGATGACAGGATTGAAGCTGGCTCTGACAGGGGCTTTGTGAGAGGCTGACACCAGGAGATCTACAAATGCAGAGAGTCCTTGAGCAGAAGGTCTTGCTGCTCTGCTGTCTGTGTGTCGTTGATAGCTCAATTGTTTGGGAACAGATGTGTCCTTGGAGCTCAGGCTGGGACACTGGGGCACAGAGGAACTTGTCTTATTGTGCAACAGAAAACCAGGAGGTTTGGGAGGTTTTCCCGAAGCGACATAGGTGCCTTAGGTGCACAGGTACTGTGAACAGACTTCCTGAACCCTCAGTCGCTTTGAGAAGCGCAGCATGGAAGTGCTAAATTTATTGTCTTGGATGTTTCTGTATATTTTATGCACTTAGTTGTCTTTCTAGCGTGAGGTCAAGCTGAGATCCATGGCCATGGAGTACTTCCCCTCTCTCTCCTTTCATCTGGCTTCCCCTCATCTCTTCCAGAGCAGCTTAGGGAAGCCTGGAATTCTTCCCCAGTACAGGCTACCTTCTGGAACACCTGCAGCCTTTAAAGTCAGCCTTTCCTAAAAACCTGGAATTCTCTGCTGGCCTGGATGTTGTGTGGCTGGAAATAAGAGATGGCTTAAATGTTTTCTTAATGCAGAAATAAATATTCAGGCAGTCTGATACTCTGGCAACTTTGGTGAAGAAAGGCTGTGCTTTAAACTCTCAGCCCTCTGGATTACCTTTTCTGTCATGACTATTTAAATAATAATAAAAGGCTGTAATCAAAACTATACCATAGCCTTGCAAATGAGCAGTTCTTAGAGTTTGTGTAAATCTGGGCATGTGGTGATTCTGACAGGCATTGCTGCTCTTTGAAACTGGGAGTATAGGAGTGCTCAGATATTTTGTTTCAGCCTTTAAAAATTCAATGATTGTGTACAAAAAGGGAATATATGAAGCGAATGTTCCTAGAAGTTTATGAGAGAGCTGGCTTGTTAAATTTCACCAGCTAGCTGTGTGGAAAGAAATGCTATGAAATAAAGTATTGTGCCTATAAATTATAGAGCAGGTATTGTCTGCTACCTGTACATTCCTTGTAACTTTTTTGTCTGCCATTAAAACACTGAAAAATTCAAAGTGAACATTCCCCCAAGCTGCTGGAACAAGCTATTTACTGCAGAGAGCAAAGCAAATTGGCTGTTACACCTGGTTTGTTTTGGGGCTGTTTGGTGGTTGTGGTTTTGCAATTGTGCACCCTGAGTTGCTTTCTCTCCTGGTGTGGAATTCATGGTTGGGTAATCTCTGCTTTGTTTGGTTTACAAACTTTCTTACCTGCAGCCATTAGTCCTGGTCTAGCCTTGGGCTCATGAGCAAAAAATAGCAGGTGGCTTTGTTGTTAGACAAATCATACTCAGGCAGCTGGAGTGATTTGAGATTCTCATTTTCCAGATTCTCTTTGAACTGCCTTTGGAATCAAAGGCCCTCTTTTTTTCATTTTGTTTTTTACTTATTCCGTTTGCCTTTGGAAGTTTTATCCATCATGTAACCTGGAACAATACTCTCCCTAATTCCCTGGAAGGTATTGCTTACTTTTAGAGTGTGGCTCATTACACCAAGAAATGAGTAGTTGTGTTGAATTTAGCTTTGGTACAACTTTTGTGCTTTTGCAATTCAGCTTTAATGCAGATGATTGCTGTTGGCAGAGCCAGCTGGCCAATCGGAAGCAGATCCTGGACTCGGTGGAGCTGGCGAGCCGCTCAGAAATCCAGCACTTAGCGAGCAGGCTGGAGAGGGCCAACGACACCATCTGTGCCAATGAGATGGAGGTGGAGAGACTCAGCATGAGGGTGGATGACCTGAGTGAGGACAATCGCCTGATTCTGGAGGATCAGCAGAGAGTTCAAGAAGAATTAAGGCAGTCAAAGAAAATGTTAGAGGTGGGAATGTTAGAGTGGAAGAACTCTTTAAGAAACAGGGTCTAAAGAACTGCTGGTGGGAAGGCTTTTCATCCTGGAGTTTTTGTCTCTTTCTAGAGCCTTTGTAAAGTTCCTGATTGGCATAAAATTTTTTGCAGCCATATGCTGCTCTGCAGTATTTCCAAGGGTCCTAAAAAATCTGATGTACTTCTCATCACATTGCAACAGACTGGTTTGGTCCATCTTGCAGCAGTCATTCCTTCTGCCTCCTGTGCAGGTGCTGCAGGATGAGAAGATGGAGCTGAGAGCTACCTTGCAGTCCCAAGAAGATTTCATTGACAGCTCCAAGCTGTACCAGGAACAGTTACAGAAGGAGCTGGCTAAGATGACTGAAACTCTTCACACAAAAGAATTCCTCATCAGGTAGCATCTGTGCCTTGCTGGTACTTTGGCTCTTCAATCCAGATCTATGCTCCAGGTTCCCTCTCTGAGGACGGTAGCAGCATTTTCATGCAGCTGGATCTGTGTTGGTTGTATTTAACATTGTGCACTGCAGTTTCTCACAAGCGCGGTGCTGCCTTGCAATGTTTTTCAGTTTGCGTTGCTTTTGAAATTAGCAGATAATCAGTAAAGAACATGGAAGGAATCCACTTTCCTCAGCTGGGTTTCTGGAGGCAGTGCAGGGCTTTTGAGGGTGTTTCTCCCAGGCATTTTCAGCTGAGTGCTGGAGGCCTTTCAAGGTTTGATAATGTGCTTATGAACCTAGGTGAAAGTTCACACTGGTTGGGTCTGGGTGAGGTGATTACATCTGTGACAAAATCATCTTGGCTTCCCCTTCTGCCCTGGCAATGTGCAGAGGCTGTTGGATTTTGGTGGCTGTGTCAGAAGGTTTGGGTGTTGGTCACCTACCAGCCTCTGTCAGGGAGGCCAACATCAAAATAAAATGTAGTCTTTTTCAATCAGCCTTAACTCAAGCAGGGCCTGTCATCCAGCTGCTGTGTTTGCTTATTCACACTGCACACAGTGGTCACCTGCTTTTAGGTGCTGTGCATTTTTCAGAGAATTCCAAGAAAAAGTAGTTATGTTCTCTGTACCAGTGAACTCAGACATGATGTTTCTGTGCTGGGATTAAGCTGCTGTTTCTGTGTAGGGCCTTGGAGGAGCGCTTGCAGGGGAAGCCACTGTCCTCTGCAGGGCTGGAGCTGGAGCAGGTGCTGCTGCAGCTGGATGTTGCCCAGAAGAAGGAACAACACTTGCAGACAGAGGTGACTCGTCTTGAGAACAGGTAGCCCATGGCTTGCTCCCTCTGGAAGTGCAATTAGTCTTGGATAATAATACAACACCTAATTGGGTTCATCAAGTTAACCAGTGATTTTTGTCAGCTTGTTTTAAATATCAAAGGGCTAAAGAAATCAAGTGCTATTCATTTTTCAGTGTGATAGTGGCTGCTTTGGTAATTTGTTGGCTGCCTTTCACTGCATCTGGTGGGTGTTCTCAGTGTTCCAGCTTGCTTAGGCTGAGCACCTTCACTCATAATAGGCTAAGGAGTCTTTGTTAGGCAGCTGGTAAGAACCAGATTCAGACCTTCCTGTGAAGTGAGGATTATAAACAAATCTGTCCAGAGAGACTGTGGACTCCCCATCTTGAGAGGTGTTCAAGACCAGGCTGGATGGAGGTTGAGGCAGCCTGGTCTAGCTGAAGGTCTCCTTGCCCATGGCAGGGGGTGGAACAACTTGAGCTTTAGGATCCCTCCCAACCCAAAGCATTTTGTGATTCTGTGATTCCTCTCCAAGTTTGTGGTTTTCAGACTTGTGTTTACATAGAAATTTTGTAATCTTAGTTTGTAAAGAAACAAGCAAAAACCAGCTGTTATCTGTTAGATGAACTTCCTGATCTCATGTGAAATGATTTTGGAAAACAAACCCAAAGGATTGGTAAGGAACTTGTAGGCTGAGTTCAGTTTCTGTTGTAATGGACATAAAAGACTGCCTGGAAGATCAAAGTTTCTCTGACCATTTCCTCCATCTTGGGTTATTCTAATCTATACTTTTGCATTTGGCACCCAGCCTGGTGTCTTCAAATGCCAGGTGTGTGCAGCTGAGCGAGGAGCTGGGTGAGAATATCAAAGAGCTGCAGTCCCTGGAAGAAGACCAGACTGAGTCGAGGGCAGAGATTAAAAAGGTAACGTGGCTTTGTTCCCAGGGAGTGGGATGGCACTGGTGAAGTGATCCCCGTGTGCCACGTGCCTCAGCAGTAGGCAGAGCAGGGCTGCTGTGCAGGCAGGGATCTGCTGGAGGTAAGGAACACACCTGGCAGAGGAAGGGTTGAGAGGACACCTGTTTGCAGGTGTCTGAACTGGCTTTGTGAGCATCTCCTGGGCCTTCCCCAGTACTTCTGTACACTGGAGATACTTGAATTACTGCTGGAGGGGCAAATACGCAAAGAAATTAGGGTCTGCAATCCTGAGTTTAAGCCAAGTACAGGCTCCCAGCAGGATGAAGAGTAGAGAAGGAGTGAATTTGCTGTAATACATCCTGTTATACTTGAGGCAGGACTTCCAATGTGTCCTGGTCCCTGTGTGAATAAGGGAGTCTGTTTCAGGCTTGGTAGCTGGACATGAGGGCAGGGGCTGGGAGAGATGGAGCAGCTCACCTGCCACAAGGGGCTCACCCCAGAGCTCTGAGCACCCAAGGGGGGCAAGCCCTCCACTAGCTTGGCTCTTTATAATGGTCTGCATCAGCTTGTATGAGAGCTTACACTGGAGCCTGGTAGAGGGGAAGCCTCATTGAACCTGAGAGAAAAACCTCACTTGTGTGGAAATCTTTCATCCTTTATTCTGAACATACAGAGGTGCAGATCTTGCCAGAGATGTGTGCTTGGTTACACATCTAAACAGCCACACAGTAAATGAATCTCCCACAGGCTGCTGGGGAGGAGGGAGAGATTTATGAAGGCTGTTTCTGTTTTATATACTTGGGAGGCATTGAGGTGACATGGAGATAAATCACCGTATGTACAGTATTTACATGGGTAGGCAGAGATCATCTGGTTCAATTTTCTAAAATGCTTGTAATTCTCAGAAAAATCCTGGGTGTTTGGGTGGTTAATATTTCTGACTAATGAAATGGAGTCCTGGGGAAGAAATTATGCTGCTGTTCTGTTGTGCCACTGAGTAAATATACAGTGTGCCTACCGAAATATTGTATGTGGTGCAGGTCTGCAACCTCACAAAGCATTGAATAAACCAAGATAAGGTATGGAAAAAGATGACCAAAAGGATGGAGTGTTTTTTATACAAGCAACAGCTGAATGGAATAGGACTTACCAAACTGGAAAAGAGATAAATGAGATTGAATGGACTAAAAATAAAATCATGCCTGTCATGTGGAAAATAAATAGGGATTGATTATTCTCTCATAATGCAAGGACTAGTGGTCATCACACAGAGTTACAAAAACAAAGAGATGTATTTTTACCCTGTGCATAGCTGGCTGGTGGAAGCTTGCCATGGGAAGCTTTAGTTGCTACAAGCTAACATTGATTCAACTCTAATATCAATTCAAAAGACTTAGGGCAAATTAATTCCTGGAAGGAAAATCCAGCTTGAGCTATTTAAAGTTACCATCTTTAAATGGTATCTTCAAATACTTCAGGAAGGCAGAGTGGCAAATTGCAGGGTTATATTTTCCAAGAGTTACTGTGCTTCCCCAGTCACGGTGAACCTTTGGCTCTCTGGTTTTGGCTACAGAGGTTGAATGATGAGCTGAAGAGGCTGTTGCTTTGATAAATTGTGGGTCTTCTCAAGTACTTCACATGGCATGAAACTTCTTTCCAGTTGGCAGTGTGTGGTGTGGGAAAGGATTGGGATGAGGTGGCTTACAATCAGGAAGGACAAGCATGTGCAGAGGGTTTGTTATTTAGAGCTTTTTTGTTTTCCAGAGCTGAAATTTCATATTACCATGTGCAATACTTTTGGTTTTTTTGCTGAAACGTGTTTGAAAACTCGTGGGTGGTGTGTGTGTATGTCTTGCTCCAGCTGAAGGACCAGCTCTCTCAGGCTGAACAAATGCACAGCAGTGAGCTAGAAGGGATGAAAAGGGAGATCTCCAGGCTGACGCAGGAGCTGCACCAGCGGGACATCACCATTGCATCAGCGAGTGGCTCCACCTCAGACCTGGAGCAGCAGCTCAGAGCTGAGATTGAAAGAGCAGAGAGGAAAGCAGTGGAGCACAGGGTAAAAAAGGCACAAGACTCTTATGCTATCTGTTTAAGGCATCTGAAGGCTTGGACCACCATCCTGGTTTTTAGCTACATTAGTACTTTCCTTCTGTCTTTAGCCTCTGTACAAAAATTGAGACCTTCTGAAGGAATCTTCTAATGGTGGTGTTCACTGAATCTGTCTTGCTGCTTCTTTTCAAACCAGCAGCCTACAGTCCCACAGAATTCTTTGGGATCACTCATGCTATATAGGCCAGGATGGATACCATCTTTGAAAACTGTGCATGGTTATTTTTGTAGCCTTCTCTGTAGGGTCCCAGTACAACACTGAGCCCAAATCTTCCTTAGTACTTGAGTTTGAGGGTGAGAAATGCTTGGAGGGTGTTGTGGGCATGCATTGTGTTCTTTTTCTAGCTTGTTGTTTGCCTCTGTTTCCTCAGGTAATTCTGGTCCAGCTGGAAACCTTGAGGCTGGAAAACCGTCATCTCTCAGAAATTCTGGAAAAAACAGAGTGTGGTAAGCTGAAGGTATGCACTGAGGATCAGGAGCTGGGAAAGGGGCTAGCACTGTGTTCCTTCCTGGGTCAGAGTCTTTGCCCAGGCCTCTCAAAATGGGGAATAGAGCTCAGTGAACTTAAAACCCAAGCAAAAGAGGCAATTTGAGAGGAAACAAGGTGCACAAATATCAAGCATTTGTTCAGTCAGAGAGTGGTGAAGAGAACTGCAGAAGCAGCCATCATTTCCATGTCTTCTCCATGGGCTTTGGACCACGTTTTTTAGCACATTTCATTACACTTCCATTTTAAGCCAGTTTACCTCAAACCTTTGCTTCTCAACCTGTGACATCCTTTTGACCTGTCCTAGAGCTGTAACTGCTCTGGTCCATTGAAATACTTGAGGTGAGAGCGTGTTCTCCCCTGGTGAGGAGCCATTCAGCAGGGCTCTCCTTTGCTCTCCATGAGCAGGGTGCAGACTGGGAATATGGGCTGGATGTGTTGGGGCAGTGTTCTTGGAAAAGGCCCTGTGGTGGGCTCCTGCAGCTGAACAGAACCTCCACAGCTCTTGAGGCAGAGGGGAGACGAGGAACCTGCATGGAAGAGGTACAACAATGAGTTGGCTCATTTTGTGAAGGAAGAAGTGACTGGTTTGCAAGTTCTGTCTCAACTTAAGCAGAATGGCTGCTTCCCAGGGGATAAAGGCTGGATTCAGACAGCTGACAACCTCATGAGAGTATGTCAGAGCTTTTATGCTGTTAGATCTGTGAGAAGGAAATAGTCAGTTCTTAGTATTAGTTTGGGGTGATTGTCAAATGTGCCAAGTTCCTGGGAAAGTGCTGAACAGAAGCTTGTGGCTGGTGTGATGGATTAGAAACAGCTTTCTGGAGGGCTGTTTTGAAACTGAAATAACCTAAGGCCCATTACTTTCTGCTTGAAAAGTGCCTGGTGGCTTTTGCCTGTGTGAGCTCCCAAAAATGTGGTAGCAGTGTGTGAAGCAGGAAATCTGCCTTTAAATAAAGCCCCACAGCACTAAGGCACAGGAGCTGGATCTTGGCCTGGCAGTCTTAATGGACATTCAGAAAGACTTTAGATACAGAGGTGATGAGAGGTAATTAAGCATCTAAGTTTAATAGAATTGGCAAAAAACAAGTGGGACTGTCACAGGAGTAGAAGCAGTGGAAATTTTATCCACCTGGCCTGGTATAAAGAAGATGATGTGAAGAAGCAAGTTGTTCAGAGTTTCAGAAAGGTCAGAGGCAGGTACATCTAGGTCCATGTTTTCCTGTTTTAAAAGGAATCCACTGGTGACAGAGGCTGACCTTCCCAGGCAGATCAGCAGATCAGCACACTGAGTCTGGATGCAAGCCCAATAAGGCATATATGTAATTAATTTTCTCCTAGGAAAATCTTGAAGGTTTTGCTAGTCAAAATGAGATTAGGGGATATGCCCTAAGGAATCTCTTGCTGGCCTTTGCTCTGCATGTGACTGTGGTGTCTTGCAAACCAGAACTTCTGACTTCTGCCCTTCTTTGTCTGTTAGGGGCACGATGGCACCCTGAGAGCACTCAGGGAGGACTATGCTGTTGAGCTCCAGAAATTAATATCTGAGAACCAGCAGCTGCGGAAGGACCTCGCAGAGACCAGGGCGAAACTGGAGGTCACTGCACAGGTGTGCCCAGATGAACCCGAGGGCACGGCTCAGCAGGGGCAAGGCAAAGAGCCCAGGGATGTACAGCACAGGTGAGTGACCCCAGGGATGCTGCTTCCTCAAGGTGAAGGAGAGCAGAAGGTGTGGGGATGTGTGGGGTTTAATGGCACGCTCTGTCTCTCTGCAGTGCATCGTGCATCCGGGAGAGCACAAGGACTGTTTGGGAATCTGCCTTTATGTCTTAAGCAGTGCAGTAGCTTTGAGTTCCAGCTGGTTTGTGTTCTGCAAAGCCAGCAGTGTTTGTCTTTTGTCTGCTTTTGCTTCTCTCTGGAGCAGCAGTCTGTGCTGTTTTTGGTGACAAGATTAGATGTGGCCCAGGCGGCTGTGCTCCCTTCTGTTACTGTGCTAGGATGTGCAGGCTGTGGTTTTTGGTATCGACAGTAGCAGAAGAGAGAGAGAATTCCACAGGGACTGGATGTGTGTTTGGAAGTGCTATGGAAACAAGTTTGGATTGCCAGGGTTGTTAGTAACATCTATGTTAATTGTTGCCTCTGTGTGAGTTTTTGCTGGAGTTGAGCTGCTAAGAGACAAACTCAGTGCTCAAACCTGCCTTCCAGGACAGCTCAGGAAACACAGCACGAGCACGATGAACACACAGCAAGGACACATCTCCAGCCTGACAGGACTGCTCAGCATCATAACAGGGACTCCCAGAGGTGTGGGGCTGCTGAAACAGGAGCTGTGAGCCCCGAGATGGGTGAGCCACCCTCCCAGAGCAGCAGCAAGAACTGCAAGGAGTCACGTGCCCGGCTGGGAGCAGAGTCTGTGCTCCATGTGGTGGATGAAAACAAAGATTTTGCAGATGAAGCATCTAAGCAGCCTGCCTCAAATCATCACAGAGAATCTGTGTTTTTGGTAAGCAGTTGTACAGGGGCTAGTTGTTGCTCAACAGCTGAAAATAGAGCTGGGTTCTAATCTGGTGAAAGGAGACAGGCTTATGAGTGCATGACCTAACTGCATGTTGTGTGTGATCTTGTAAGTAAATGAAAAGTTAAATGAGGAAGGAAAGCCACTGCTGGATGGTTAAGATTTGGCCAGGAGGATCCATATGGTGGCTCTTTCAGAAGTCCTTGGAGAAGAGCTTTGTGTTTGTGGGCTTGCTGAGTTAATTTCAGGAGCTCATGGTTCTCTCTGTGCTGGTGCTGTACCTCATTGTGTACCAGGACCTGACTGTGTCCCCTCAGAATTCTGCTTTAGCTTTTGGCTTGGGTCTATAGTAGGGGCTCAGAGTGAATGTGGAGTGCTGAGTATGTCAGTATTTCACAGTCTCTGGGTGACTAGTTGCTGCATATCTGTAAAGCACAGGGTGAGTTTTACCCCTTTTCAAAGGGGCTGCAGCAGTCAGCACACTGAACTTAAAGCTGCTTATGCTTGCTGATGACAAAGCCTGAAATCTCTGCTTCACTGCACAAAGGGAGCCTGCTCTTTTTTTCCCAGTTGCTGATCATACTTTTTTCACAGGGAGCAGTGTTAGCACTTTCTCTGTCTTACCTCAGCTCAGTTGCTGAAGCACTTGACCAAGATACAGAAAATTTGTACTGAATCACTTCTTCCTGTCATGTTTAGGGAGGGGAGAATGCTGAGTGCTGGTCCTTGCTCCTGATGTGTTGCCCCAGCAATGTTCAGAGCCATTTCTCCTTTGTTTGTGTGTTGGTAGCAGTGACAACTATTAAACTAATAGCCGTCTTTTTGTGGGAGTCCAGAGAAGAGGCTCTAAGGCTAATGCACAGATAAGTGGAGGCTTGTCAGGTTTGTAGATGTTGATGAAGTTTACTACCAAGAATAGGCCTTGATTTTTCAAGACTAAAGTAGCTTGTGCACATACCCAGACAGCACTGTTGGAAACTCAGGGAGCTGCAGTATTGTAAATGGAAACTCTTCAGGTTGCAAGATTGGACCTAAAGTGTGAACAGTTCCACTTCAGGGTCTGAGAAGCTCTAGGGCTTGATGTTTAATAGAAGAGAATGGGCTGGTTTTTATTCTGAGAGGTCGAAATAAGGTTTCTAAGGAAATGCAGATATTTCTCCTCATGTTGACTGGGTCTCCCTGTTCATGGTCAGGCTCCAGTGTCTTTAAATCAATTCCTTTAGCGCTAAGAGAGGACTCTCATCAGAAGACAGTAGTGGGGTGGGAGAGATTTGCTTGTTGTCTGTAGGCTTTTCTGTTTCCCTTTGTTCCTGGCTGTTGATAAGACCTGAAAAACGAGACTCCAGGATTTGGAAATAACCAGTTATTATCTCTTGCCAAGACACTGAGACAACTTGTCTGTAATGGAAAGCAGCCCCTTAGTAACCTTAATATTTCCCGTGCCAGCCCCTGTGCACGAGGCTTCTCTTCATCAACTTGTACATTAAGCCTGGTTTACAGTGTTGTTTTTGTAAGTTAATAACTTGTGGCTAAGTGATGTGAGGAGCAGGAATAGTTCTTGACTGTAAAGGAAAGAATCTGGAGTAGTTTGTTGACCATTGCTGGCTGGACTGAAGTGCTGTTCCGTGAGCTGCAACGGGAGTTTGGCCTGTGGGATTGTATCAGGAGCCCATTACTTTGGGGAAGAAGAGGAGGTATATGAAAGAAAGCAGATATTCCCAGTGTGGAATATCTGGTAAAATAATTACCAGTCTGGCTGTGCTTTCCCTTCCCTGGACCCAAACTCTGAGGTGCTCCCACGTGCTGGGATTTTTATGGAGACAAGGAGCAGAATATAGACCTTGAGTTGCACTGACACCCAGGGTAAATTCATTCTGTAGTGACCTTCTCTAGCCCTGATTTTTTAGTAGTGATTTTTTGGCAGTGCTGGCTTGTTGCATCAATCATTGCTGGCTAGAGGCTGTTGGGAGGGACATGACCTGTGATACAAGTGTGAGATCTGAGTGCTTAGTCTGGTCACTAAGATGGAAACGAGCCCTCTAGGAGCATGTTCAATTGTGTGGTGTGCAGATCAGTGGTGTTTCTGGGCAAAACTTGGCATGAGGGAATGTCTGATAATTCCTTTGTTTCCCTTTAGTGCCCCTTGCCTACAGCTTCTGTCGGATCCATTGCTGCACGATACCTGGAAGATGAAGAAGTGAGATCCCAGCACATCCTGGAGTGCCTAAATGCTCACATTGAGGAACTGAAAAAAGAGAGTGCAAAGATAGTGAGACGATTTGAACACCAGGAGTAACGTTTCTTGTGGAACTGGAATGCTGGTTTCCTTACGTGGTTCCACACCGTGACTGGGAAGGTGCCTACATCCAGTTGGGATTGGAGCCTGAGTGAGAGGCCACGTGTTCCCCTTGGAGCTGAATCAGCAGGGTGGGAGTTGAGGAAAAGGAACTCCTGTCTATCTGCTTGCTCTGATGAGAGGTGTTATACCACAAACATTTTAGTCAGCTTGCCATAGGTCAGAGACCTGCATCAGAGCTATGTGCTCACTCACAAAGATTATGGTGTTTTTTAAAAGCAAACTGTTTTCTAGTTTTTATGTGAACTATTTAAAGTATATTTTATACTTGTAAAAACACTGAAATAAATCAGAATGGCAAACGCCTATTTTCTTATTCATACAAATACACAAAATGACTCTTGTGGGTTATCTTCCCTTCTCATCAGGAGCTTGGATCAACACCTTTTCCATCACAGCATAGCTGTGTTCTTCACAAAACAAGGAATGAAATTCCTCATTCTTTTAGGCTATCTGCATTTTTTCCAGTTAATTTTCCCTTAGTGGAATTTCTTATTTCCTGGTTCTTGCAGCTTCTGCCCTTTATAATTTGTGTAGTATCTAGTGTCTTTATCTTGAGGTGCTTGAAGTACTGCAGAATATCTGAGGAATGAGTGCCTGAATTCTGGATGTGGTCATGGCTCTTGGAGAAGAGAACTGGGAATGAGAAATGGCACTGGATGGGCGGAGAACCCACAAGCAGGTGAGGTTCATCCACATGTCATTGCAGCTGCCATGTGAGCTGGTGCCAGCCTGAATCTGGACAGTCCAGGGGAACTGCTGCATCAAAATGCATCTGTGACCACTTTTGGGGAAAATATTCAGTCTTTTCTCAAGGAAAGGAAGTTGTTACTTAGTGAATTATTAGTAATTAGGACTTATTTCCTATGGACTTGTTTTCTTTTGGGGGTCTCTGCAGTTCACCTGTGACTGAGTCTTCATGGCCATTGTACAGACAAACCTTGGGATGAGGGCATTCCATGTCCACAAGTTTCCTGTTCCTTTCCATCAGCTTCACACTGTATTAGAGCAGCTTAATTCTGTGCAGGGACAGGAAATCAAAAGCACCACATGTACTGGGAGCCCAACCATTGTGTCAGACAGGTGAGTTCAGCCAAGGGGATGCATGGCTGCAGACTGGGCCTGCACTTGGGCATGGACCTCTGCATCCCAGAGTTTAGAAATGTTCCAATCCAAAAAGTCCTTGTATTTTTGCTTTCTTGTGGAGCTCTTTGCACAAAGATAAAACCTTCAAATCCATTCTGGGTTCTCATTGTGCAGCCTTCATAATGTGCTGAACTGGCCCCACCTGGGGCTGGACTGTGGTTGTGTTCTGCACAAAGTCATCACTGGCCTTGGATCCTCTGTGGGGCTGTCTATGGGGTTTCTGGAACATCCACCATGTCTGTCCAGATCTCAAATAAGGACTTGTTGGGTGTGGAGCATTTTGATAAAATCTGAACAGCAGAATACACCAAACTCTTTCCTCTTTACAGATGAACCTATAGGTGCACTGAGTGTTTGATATGCCAGAACCCTAAGGGATCCCTTACAACCTCCAGTGAGGCTGCCGATTTAGTTTTTGAAATGATACCTTGCAAATAGTATTGTATTTCCTGAAGATTTGTTAAGTTAGGTACTGGGTGTTGCATCGTGCTGTTGCTGTTTTCAGAAGTTCAGGAGACATTTTGCCTTGTTTCTGATGTGCTCTTCCGTATCCCTGCAGAGATACTTGCCAGTTCATGTTGGCAGAAGGGAAGAGTGAACTGAAGATGATCCATTTGTTTAATTAGCAGGTATAATCCTACAGTTTTATCAATTACTAATACCTGTAATAAGCAGCTTCATTCAGGGAGTAGACTTTGAACTAACTTTAGATAAAGTAGCATCTGCAGCAGGAGAACTGCTGAGTTACTTCCCTGTGTTGGTGTGTGTGTGCTCTGCCTTTCCCACCTTCTCTCATTGCAGATGCCCCGAGATAACTGAAAAGTCTGTTCCAGAGCTGTTCTCCTGGTGTTGGAACCTTGTTTGTGCTGAAGAATGTGCATTTTTTGTGAGGGGGAGGAGAAGAAACCATTTTTATCCTGGAGGGAGATGTCACAGCAAGTGCAGACTTCTGAGGTGCTTTTATCTGGGGCTGCAGGGTTTCTCAGGCCTTCTCTGCCTTTGCAGCGTCAAATCTCCCTTGGAATAATCATCTGGCCCTGGAAGCTTTATAATTAATGTAGCTGGAGAGGGGGGTTTGTGTCTATGAACTTATGCCTTCGATAGCACTAAAGAATTTCTTGCACACTTGCAGGGCAGAACCAATATTTGTTTTCTGTTTGAGACAAAAGTGTGGAACTTTATTTGCAGCGCTTCCTTCATCTGTAGAGTGAGAAGCTGTGCAAGCTTCATCTGTCTTTAGTGTGTTACAGATGTACTGCTGTGGGTGTGACAGTGCTTGGGGTCACTCTTGAGGGGTTAAAGAATGTAGATGTGTGGAATTGCAGGTGCCTGGGTTTTGCAGAGTTGGGTTGCAGGAACAGGGAATACTGAGGTTGTGCTAAGTATGGGGCAATAGTACATAAATTGTCCTCTCTCTTGGGATAAGTGTTCTCCCTGCCATCTTGAGACAGAAATAGAGCATATGGGCTTAGAGAGAGCGCTTGTGGAAGTGAGTCTTTGATACAAGGAGCAGGGACTGCATTCATAGCGGAGAGGCTTTACCAAAGAGTCTGTTTGTGTGCTTGTGCCTATTTGTGTACATATAAGTGAACATCAAATGTGTGGTTCCATGAAGAGTGTCTGTACTTTGGTATCCTTGACCCCATTCTGTGGAAGAAGTTGTTTTCTTTAGTCACTAAGCTCTCCGGGATGCTTCCTTATCCTGCCATTGTAAGAAGTGACGTATTTGACTGGATCAGCTTGACCTGTGAAATGAAAACTACTGCAGTGTGTCCTCCTTGATCTGAAAAGTGGGATCTGAGAAAAAAGAACCCTTCTGCCAGGCACCAAAATAAACCAGGGCTGTCTGTGCTGACAGACAATACTTACTTTAGCCTTCAAGGTCCTTAGGCAAACAAAAGATCCCGGAGTCTGCCTTGCATCTGTGCTGCTCAGTCTGTGCTGATGCCCAGGGAGCGGGTGCCTGCTGGGCTCCATGGCTTGTTAGTGTTCCTGCAGGGAGGAGCTGCTGCCACCAGTTTTTGAGGGCAAAGACACTGAGCTGTTTAGGGAAGGACTTAAAACCTGCTTTTATGTTGCATATGGTGCCTCTTGTCACCAAGTACAAAAAGATCCCAAAGCTTTGCTCACTCCCAGCTTACCCTGGGGTAAGCCCTGTTAGCTTACATGTTGCGTTTATGCTTGCAAGCTCCTGTCTGCAGCAGCCTGCATCCTCACAGAGGCTGCTGATCCTGGAATCCAGCTGCAGGTATGTAACCTGCTTAAATGGGAGCTCTGCCGTGGGTGCTGGGGTCAAAGGAGTAAGGTAGGAGTAGGCCTGCTACAGGTGGGCAGCCCTGTGAGTAATTCCTGCCACTCAGTCACTGAGGAGGGAATGTAGGAATAACCCACCTCTTTTGTGTGGAAAATACAGCAGCTTTGGGAAGAGAATTCATATTGTTTGGTCAATGAAACAGAGTGCAAAAACATAACAGGTTTATTTTCAATTCAAACTCAAACAAAATACCTCTTGGATCATGCTAACGCTCACAGGCATCTGAATCAGTTATGAAAATGTTGCTCCATCTCAGGATGTGCAGTTGTGGTGGGATTCAGTAGAAGCCTCCTTTGCCTCGTGCATGGAGATGTTTTCCAAGAGTACAGCACCAAATGGTTTGTTACATGATAATAATGTCACTCATCCTGTTGTCCCACGTAACCTCGTCAGTTTATAGTTGCAGTATCGCGTAGACAGGTTGCAGGAAGGAGTGATTTCTGAAAACTTTATTCTCATTTTTACTGTCATTTTGGTTATGGAAACACCCATAGGCTTCAGATATAATTACAGCAGAAAAAGTGTCTACAATACTCTAATATAAAAAGGTAAAAATGATTTTGTTTATTGTATTTAAGAGTCAGTGTAAAAAGTATTTTCCAGTATTATTGAAATCTGTAAGACAGTGAAGTGCACAAGGAAACTTCATGTTGTATCTTTTTCCTAAGTCTTCTCTCTCCTTGGATGTATTTCTCACTTGACTACAGTTATACAGAAACTTGGTTTAAATCTCCTGAAGTTCCTCATGTCCAATGCTGCTGCTCAAAACCAGGGTGCACTTTCTTTATCCTGCCTGCCCCATCACTAGGTGAATTCTTGGAGTAGCCCTCATAAGACTTTTCTTATGGTCCATAACTTGGAAACCAGCAATCCCTGCTGGCACAGAATGCCCTGCAGACAGTCAGTTGTTTTCTTCTAAATATTTGTCTGGACAGTGTTACTGAAATGTAGGTGAGGGTTTTATCTCATGTCTTCCACTGCTGCTCCTTTTTTAAACAGGATTTTCTGCTTCCTTGACCATCTTTGAGCCCGTGGTCTGGCAAAAGCCTGCAAGTGTTGTCCTGCATTTGTTGAAAGAACAGATTTGGTTGAGAGAATGAGCAATCTCCTAAAGCTGTGCTGGTTTGGGGCACATTGGGGAGGTTGGTTCATGCAGGTGAGTGAAAGAACAAGGAGTGGGTGTTACTGGGTCTCAACTTCATATTTGAGGACCTGAGAGTAGAAGCTGTGGTTGGCATTCTCATGCACCATCACAAACACCTCTCTGCACCCCGAGGTGTTGCAGGTTCCCTCCCAGCAGCCCTTCTTCTGGGTGAGAGGGTAGGTGTTCTCAGCCTGGACCAGCACCTTGGCAACGCCGTGCATTTTGAGTTTGAACTGGACGTTGCGGTTGGCGGGCAGTAGGCCCGAGAGCGGCTCCAGGATCTCGTAGTCTTGCAGCCACTTGCTGTAGCTCCGGGGAAAGGCTGGCCACTTCACCTCCGTGTTTAGGCACCTGATGAGGTAGTTGAAGATGTAGTCGTAATTACCAGGGTCCAACTTCTTCTTGGAGTAGATTTTGAGAACGAAGTTCCCCGCGTGCGGGAGATGGACCTTCAGCTCGATCTGGTTTCCGCGGTGGATCTGCAGCACGTGCCGCCTGCCCATGTCCTCCGTGAGGCTGCTGCCGTCGGTGTGCAGTGAGGTCAGGACGCTGATGTCCTTGCCCAGGGTGAAGGTGAGGGAGCAGCGCCCGTCGTTGGTGTGCAGGATGGGCTCGCGGTGTGACGGCTGCAGGAAGCCCTGGCGCTCTGAGAACCAGCTGGGCCCAACGGGCTGGTGCAGGTCCTTGGGGAAGCGCATGGCCTTGTCCACAGACTCGCACTCCACCACGTACTCCACCACGCACTTGTAGACATCATCCAGAGCCTCAGCCTTAGAGGGCTTGGCAAAGATCTCCAGCTTGTGTCTCCCTGTCTTCTGTGGGTAGACATCCAGCTTCATCCCGCGTTTTTTCAAAGTCATCAAACCGTGTTCATCTGTTCCCTTCAGCTTAAACATAAATAACGTGCCAGGACGGCAGTCCACGGATACAGAGGCTTTTCCATTTACTGGGAAATACAAAAGAAAAGAGGCTGCCTAGGAGTGTCAGTGCACTTTTTGCATTCACCCCCTGTTCTGGGAAGGCTAATCTGGCTCAATAAGTTGCTGTTTTTCTAGAAGGAAAACCAAGAGCTGCAACTGGCAGGTCATGGCTTGTCAGCTGTCTGCTTAGACCAGTGTCCCTCTGGAAGAATGAGAGTGGCCTTTGTTTGGGAGATGTGCATTTATCCTGTTCTCATATACCCTGATGTGGAGCTGTGGTTTGATAAAATGTGAAAGCCTGTGTGAAATATAACTGAAAGTACCATCAGGCCAGATTGGACAGGGTTTGGGGCAACCTGGTCTAGTAGAAGATGTCCCTGCCCATGATGGTGGGGGTCGGAATGAGATAGGCTTTAAGGTCCCTTCCAACTCAAACCATTATGGAATTCTGTAATTCTGTGATGATGAAGGGCTGAATTAGAGGTGATTAGACCAAATTGCCAGCCCAGTAGCTGCTCCCAGGAGCTTCAAATTGAAGGAACTCTCCAGTATGTAGCTATGAGATTAATCTACCTCCCTGTGAGCCTGTTCCCAAAGCAGCTTGAAGTCTTCATTATGTCCTAAAATGTTGATGGCCATAGGTTAAGAACTCTGTTCTTAACATTCACAAATTAGCCATCCAGTTAAATTCCTGCAGCTCTTGGAAAATCCAAGGGAGAGGGTCTTAAAAGTGGGCCTTGTTCAGTTGTGGCACCTGAGTTGGTTTTATGTTAAAAGAGCTGCTGGACTCGCTCAGGTTGCTCAGGATTGCCTGAAGAGGTGCATGGTGGTGTGTGTTGGATGTGGGATGCATGAGGGAAGATGCTCCATGGCTTCTCCCTTACCTGTTTGGATGATGGGAGTCTCTGGGTGTGCGGCCAGCAGCCCCAGCATGTAGAAGTTGCTGCTGTGCAGCATGTTGTTCTCAAACTCCTTCAGCGTCAGCGTGGGCTTAAGAAGCTGCCAGTTACTGTTATCTGGGAAGTGATTGTTAATGAACAGGGCCGGGTGAGTCAGAAAGTAAAACTCATTGTACCTGGGAGAAGGGAGAAATTAGGGAAAATGAGTAATTACGAATAGTGAATTCTTCCCCCGCAGTGGTGGTGGTTTCAGCAGGAGGATGTTGGAGCGGTTTGAGCTGCGGATAAACTGAGATCCGTGGGTTTGAAATTCCCCAGGCGGAAAAGAAACCTGAGCTTTGGTCTTCTGTTTCCAGGGCAAATGCTGAGCTTTGGGATAAACCCTGGTATTTGCACTATTCCCTTACACACACAGGCTCCTGGAAAGAGAGGGAGGCGCTGGGTATTGACTGCAATCACAAAAGCTGTGGCTCGAGTGCCACAGACTATTGCCTAAGCTGAAGATGTGACAAGCAAACCCAGTTGGCTTTTAGCAGTTTGTGACTTGCTGCTCAGGGCTATTACCTCTCTACAGGCTATGCTCCATGCCTTGTACAGGCAGCCTGGGTACCTTGCTTTGGGTCTTCCTGTGACACCAAATGTGTTTGTTTGGTTTGCCAATCCTATCAGCTTTCCTTCTGCCTTTGTGGAGGGTTTATGTACTAGGATAACAGGGGTTCTTTACCTGTAGGTGAACTTGGTGAAGGAATCATCCACAGAACCGCTGCCCCAGGTGCTGTCCAGTAAATGCCACCTTCCCTCAAGGTAGACAGCGTTCCAGGCATGGTCAGAGTCCCCTGTAAAGGTCTGCCCTGTCTTGTACCCGTGTCCCTTGGCATGTCCTGATAGCTTCTTGCACTGAATTCCTGCAAGACTGAAAGGAAATGATAAGCTACAACAGAAGAGTTCTGTTTTAAAACTGTCAGGTACTTCTGGGGAAAGAGAAAAGGTGATGATGCCTGAGTTGTTGAGTGGGGCTGTTTGTTTTTGTAGTCTTTGCACAGAGACTCAGCATCCTGCTGGAGGAAGGTCCTTTAACAATTTTGCACATTCCCTGTCTTTTTGCCTGATGCACTATCAATTCAGCACTGTTATAGGATGACAAGATAAAGTGTGCTTAATTGCTCTCTGTCTTGTTACTCAGTGGAATCCCTTTGCTGCTGTCCACAATTAGCCCATGTAATTACAAATTAAAAGCACAGGCTGTTCTCTCCCCGTGATGGTGGGCCTGGTGTTTGACACCAGCTAAGGTATCTCAGACCTCACGGGATTGTGGATGCTGATTTAGTTTCCTGAAAGAATGAGCTTGTGCTTGCCCAGGGTAGAAATGATTAAACAGTCTCTTTCTAAAAACATGATGAATACCTGTGTGGATCTGTAAATAAGATTTAAATAAGCACTGTGTTAATAAGCTCTCTGCTGATGGATTCTAACATTGGCATCTTATTTCACCATTAATCTAAAATTGCTTCAGTTGGAGCGTTGTCTTTTGTGTAGGACAGCATTGACATTTTTCTTCTTCATTGAGAAGTGTGTTAAATGGAACAACTACCTTAAGTAATAAAGTGTGCAGGCTTCCAGAGCGAGATTGTCTGCATAATGTGGGTTTAGCTCAGGAGAAAAGTGATATTTATGGGCAAGATAATTAGCATGGTTGTTAAGAAGTTGAGGCCTGATAACAGATACTGGCTGGCAATTGGCAGTGCAGTGGAGCTTGTAGGGAGAGCTGCTTTTTCCATGCTGGTTTCCAGGGGAGGTGGGCACTTCAGCAAAGGAGAGGATGGAGCAGTGACAGCAGGCACTGCCTGTTCCATGAGTATCCAGAATAAACAGGCCAGGCTGGAAGGAATGCCATGGAGAAACCTGGTGCTGCAGGTGGTCTGGAAAGCCCTTTCTAGCCCGCAGGCCTCTGAGTCAAATTCTAACATGGAGCTGGGCAGTAAATCTGGAACAACTCCACTGACAAGACTGGTGAGAGCTTGGATTTGCATGATGTAACTGAGACTAGGAGCTGGCCTGGGAGACGTAGTGAAGATTTAATCCTAGGAGTTTCAAGGGGCTAAGTACCAAATTCCCACTAATTTCATGGGGATTGGTGTCTAATCCTTCCAGGCTTCTCTAGACATTCTTGTTAGCTGGGGTTCAGAGGGAACATTAAGGGACAAGTTCTGCTCTCACGGTGCTCTCAATTACAGTGAGCATTGGCAAAACAGCAAGAAGAGTTTATGCTTGGATGTGTTCAAAGTTCTCAAAATAAAGACCAGAGCATTTAAACTGGTCTCTCCAGTAGTGGACAGACAAAAATCCAAGCTAAAACATCCTGTAAAGGAGCAATTCTGTATTGGTGAAAAGGGTGCTCATGTCTCTTGTGTCAATGACTTCATACAGATAAATTAAGCAGGCAGAGAGAAGATTGGGAAGATCTCCAGAATTGATTGAAGTGGCAGTGTGAGATTGAAGATGACCTAGATACAAAATGGACTGGAAGAACTGAATTAAGAAACAGTTGGCAACATTTGCTTGGAGCAAAGAGATTAAACACAAAGTTGCTTTTCTGCCTCAAGAACAGCAGGAAACAGTCTGGCTCTTACTACAGGCGTCACTGGAATTCAATGGCATCTTCTTCCCTTTGATTTTAGGTTGACTTTGATAATTTCATCTAAAAAAGGAGCAAATCTGACTTCTCCAGAAGGAGACAGAATGGTCTGTGCTTGTGGTTGGTAGGTGTACGCCTCTGAGCCTGAAAAGATGGAAAGCTACTGTCTGCAGGAAACGGGGGAAGCAAGAGGATGTGAAATCTGGAATATTTACAGACTGGGTAGGAAGAAGGAGCAGCTAGCTAACTGGTCAGATCCCCTTTAGGCAGTGAGGCCACCTCTCCTGGGAAAAATAATTGTTGTGCCTGGTGAGTGAGTGTCTCCCTAATCCCAGGCTG
Source organism: Pseudopodoces humilis (assembly GCF_049639895.1). Classification (NCBI taxonomy): domain Eukaryota; kingdom Metazoa; phylum Chordata; class Aves; order Passeriformes; family Paridae; genus Pseudopodoces; species Pseudopodoces humilis. The sequence continues at coordinate 5,512,208 of NC_142210.1, read as the reverse complement.
CAAGGTTTGCCCTAAACTGGATTCATGAATTTGCACTGCTTCACTCAGCCATGCTACCTCCTTGAGTCTGCTTGTCAGCTGAGAAGCCAGTTCTTGATAAGTGCTGTGAAATACTGGTCAGGAACCAGTGTTTGCATTCATTGCTATCACACCTGATGTATGGGAAGTGATGCCTTATGGCCAGCTTCCCACTGTCTGTGCCCACCTTTCCTCTGTGACAGGAATCTCAGCAAATGGGAGGACGTTTGGCTGCCAGAGCTGTGGTCGGAGGTGACTGTGTTGTGTCTGCAGCAGGAATTGTTCCCTCTGGCACTGGGACAAGTAGGACTCAATCAATGTCAGCTGTTGCCTTCAGCAGGACTTTTGGGGGGACTCCTGGTGACTGGCAAATAGGTTTGTTTGTTCAAGTTCCCTCACAAGAGCTAGGAAAAAAAGGCATCTTAAAACACCCTTTTCCCCCCAAAACCTGGCTCTGAAAAGCCTTTCCATAAGCCGAGCACTCTTTGCCTCCTGCCTTTCTGCTTAGACTCAGCGTAAGAGCAGCACAGAGCACGGGGAGAAGGGATGGGGAGATCTCTCTGCAAGAAAGAGGTATTGTCTTCAAGTACAGTTTTTCAGGACAGGAGCTAAACATTTTGCTAATATTTGACAATATAATAGTCTTGATGACTGGGAGATTTCCTGAATCACATAGTGACTAATCAGCCTGGAACTGAGGAATTGTGAGTAAATCAACAGAGCCTTTAAATAGTCAGAGATATCCTTGGAAAGATTAATGCTTTTAATGAACTAAGCATATGCTTTTTAACGAACAGATGAAAATTCCCCCCTTCTACTGCTAATAACTATTCCATAGGATGCAGCTATAAATGCATACTTCACCATCCTATTTCTTTACTCTTTAGAAAACAAGATCCAATGTCATAGAATAATTTGGGTTGAATGGACCAAATGTATATTTTGGGATATGTTGTTGGCTGGAAGCATTTACCACTTCAGCATGTGGCACAGCATGCTGGGTTTTTTTTTTTTTAATCTCTCCTTTTCCCTGTAGATTTTCTGTTCCATTGTGAAAACCTTATCAAATCCTTTTGGATGGTGTGGAAAGCCAATTGTCACTTACACGTGCTATTAATAACTAGTCTGTGATTTTTCCAAGGGAATGGAAGCCCACCCTCTTAGGATTACTATAGGAATTCCCTTCCAGTCTCCTCTCCCTGAGCTGTCAGGTCCAGTTTTCTCCTTTTTGGCAACCCTTCCACCCAAGACTGATCCCCAAACCTCCAAGCACCTTCACTGCTTTCTTTGCTGTGGATTTCTGGGGCTCTCCTTAGGGACTGGGGCTGCATCCCTGTGCTCCTTTCCAAGGAAGGGGCTGCCTCTTAGAAATGGCTTTGTGACTATAAAGCCCTGCTCTGTGGGGAAGTTCAGGTGACTCATCCCCAGTGAAGTCCACGAGATTTTGTTGGCAGAAGAAAGGATTTTAAGTCGTTAAATGCCAACGGTTGCTACAAAATGGGAGTTGCAGTATTGGCCTCAACAGTGCTGCACCTTGATATGGGGCAGAGAACGGAAAGGTAAGTGCAAGGCAGCATCCCTGGGGTGTTCCTGGAGGGGACAGGGCATCTCCAGAGGGGTTAGGGAAAGTTCCTCCTGGGACTCTGCTTACCTCTTGCAAGGGAGCATATTGGAGACGGCACTCCTTGTTCAAGTCTTGTGATGCTTTTAACCTTCACATCCAGATACCCCAAGGAAAATCCTACTTCTTCTAATCAAATTATCTCCGTGTTTTCATCTGCCATTATGTTAATGCAATGCGAAGCTCAGCAGATGGCACCAAGTAAATTATGCTGGGGAGGGGGGTGGAGGGAGTGGAGGAGAGAGCAAAATTGACCTTTCTAGGACTTGCTGTTTTTCCACAGCATGGTTGGAAAGCTTAAGTTCCATGTCCTGCTTAAAGTCACATCAGTCAATGCAAAGGCAGACAGGATAGGCATGGAGATGACAAGGAATGTTAACTCTCCCTGGCATTGAATGCTTCTGAACTTAATTTACCTGCACATATGTTCAAAGAGCTCGGCATAGCCCTCACAAATGCTCTTGCCCATCTGAAGCACATCTCTGGGCTTGCTCGACAGCTGGCTTTTGTTGTGGTAGCCCACGACGTCGTATTCTGGGGGAAGGAACACAGACAAAAGTTCATCCAAAAGCCTGAGGCAATGGGACCGATGGGCAGCAGGAGCAGCGCTCGGGTTGCTTTGAGCAGAGGGGAACGAGCCGTGGCTGTGCTGGGGAGGGTGGCCTGGACACTGCTGGGGCAGAGGAACAGCTCTGTCCCTCATCACCCTTTGCTCCAAGCTTGGGCTGGGGTTCAGCAGTTGATTTTTGAACCAAATAGGTGTCCTCAGGAATTGCCCTCAAGTGGAAGATCTACAGTCTGAAGAGCTGCCAGTGTAAACCTGAACATGCTGCATTTGAAGGAGTCGGATTGATGTTACCTCAAAAGAAGCCGCTGAGACTTTTGCTCTCTTTGTAGAGAGAAAATTTGTATTAAAAGCAATTTGTATTTGTATTATAAAAGCAATTTGTATTAAAAATATTTGAAAAGCAGCTTGTTGGGAAACACTTGTAGAATTTTGTTGCAAGTGGGAATGGTTTGGGTTGGAAGGGGCATTAAAGCTAATCTCATTACAATCCCCTGCCAGGGGTAGGAACACCTTCCATCAGACCAGGTTGCTCCAAGCCCTGTCAAGTCTGATCATATCAATACCAGGAAATCTTGATTTGTTGGAATGAGTACACAAGAGCAGCACAGCAGGACTCCTTCAGACTGAGCTTGTAGAACTGGTCTGGGAAGGTTAATTCAATACCACCAACCTTGGCCCTGTCCACAGCCTCTTTCTTAAAATACAGGTGTGGTTTTCTGACAGGACTCTCAGGAATGCTGCATCAGCTGGTTCCCCCTCCTCTTGGTGCTGGGGCAGAGGAAGAAAAGTGGCAGTAGGCTGTGTGCGCTTTGATGAAATGCTGCCACTGCTTGTCTTTTATCCGAGGGCTCAGCCAATGCTGCCTTGGTGTTGGCTCCAGGCACTGGGAAAGGCTGGCTGCTCCACCCTGGCTGTTCACTGACCACCAGCAAAGCTACAGGGCCCTTTGAGGGGTGCTGGCTCCATGGCTTTCTATTTGTGCCCCAAATGACAGCTAAAATAATTATTTCCTTTAATGCTGATGCTGCATGGGCATAGAAGCCCATCACAGGCAGGAATTGAACAGGGTGGGGAGAGATGCCCAGAGAGCAGTGTTCTCACTTAAAATCCATCCAAGGAAGGAGTTTATGTCATCAATGCAATCCCAGGATAGATACACTGCATTTTTGCCCGCAGTTTTAAATTCCCAACTCTGTTTCTTTTCTGTGTGTGTAAATAGGGGTCAGTCTCACAGGAAGGGATGACAGCCAGGGCCAAGGTGGTATAAAAGATCTTGTGAGGAGATCTCAGCATAGCTGTCAGGCCCAGAGACATCCCCTGAATGTTGAGGAGTATGGACTGACTCCAAAAAGGCCTGGCTCAGGTACTGTGGGCCCAAATGGGTTAAAAGTGGAAAGGTAGAATAACCAGTGCTGGGTGAGTCAAAGCCTGGGCTTCAGGACATGCAGTGAAATCACCACTCTCCACATTTCAGGGCAAGACTAAAGCAGTTTGGGACTGACGTAACCATGATAACCCTGTAGTTGCTGATCTCAGTGGGTGTGAGATGAGGCCAGTGCTGCCCAAACTGCTGTTTTCCTCACGATCACTTGGCCTGCACTGCAGCAGGGCCCCATCAGGATATGTAGGAGGTGAGGGAAAGGACAGCTCTGCCTCTCTGCCCCCAAGACTTAATGGGAAAGAGACATTTTGGCTTATGTTATATACAAAATGCCATCATGATGCATATCCAGTTCCCCCCCATCAAGGCACTGGGTGGCAAGAAGCCCCCTTTGATGTGCCAGATGGGAGAGGCTACAAATGCTGCCTATTTCTCCTCTTCCCATCTCCTGGTTATTGTGTAACTGGGGCCTTGGGACTGAGTAGGAAATGGCAGGGGAGCCTGTGTGGTTGCAGCTCTCTGGATGCATTTCTGGATAAAAACCTCCAGAAAGCCTTCATTCCCCATATGGAAATAACCCACAAACACTGAGTAAACTGCCATGGCAGTGGGACAGGGGTGACAGTGACAGCTTTATCTTCAGCTGGAGGCCTCAGCCTACCTATGTGATGGCATATCCACATCCATATGGCTCGGACCTTTTCCAGGTCAGTCCGGGCTTGTTTCAGCAGGGCTTTGACCAGTTCCTCCACGCTGTTCTTGACATTCACCTGTGTGTAGGGAGGAAGCATTGCAAGGTCATGGTGAAGAAATCCCTGTAGTAGATCTCCTGTCCTCCCCATCTCTTGTTCTTCTGAAGCCAGTGAGACCCCACCTGCCAGAGACTGCTCTGCCTCCGGCTTCCTTAAAAACAGAGCTGCAGTGCTGTAGGCCCATTTATTTTTGTTTATAGTTCCCAGAGTGGACTTTCTTCACTAATGTTGAAAAAAAAAGTTTTTTCACTTGTTTGGGAGATTTTAATGCCATTGCCCCATAGCTCAGCCTAAGCTGGTGTCGGTGCTGGGAGCCAGGTTCATGGAACGTCACCACGGGGGAGCTGGGAGGAGGACAGAGGCAAAAGCAAGACTTACTTTTAATGCGTAGGCATCCAGCTTCTCAAATTGCTGCAGATCTACTGGCATGGATTTCAAAGAGGATTTGTCCCATGGATATGCTGGGAAGAAACGAGTTGTCATTGTTTTGGGAAGGGAGGGAGTGTTTTTCCTGGCAGTAGGGTGGAACAAGGGGACAGAGCTCCTGCCTGGCCCATGGAGACATCCATCACTGGGTGCTTAGGGAGCAGAGGACATGAGGGCACCCACAGGAGGTCCCTGCCAGCTGCATGGAAAGCAGGAGCCATCCTGTCTAGGCTGCTAGGATTTGTGCAGTGCTGGACCACGAGCTGCCCCTGCAACTTTGGCACTGCATAACAGCATGGAAAATCCTGGGATACTGAATGGAGACGCAGGAGATCAATGCAGAAGTATCAGTGCAAGCCTTAGAAAACACATGACTTCTTAAAAAAACCCCAGCAATAAAGAGCTGGGTTTCTCTAGGAGTTTTGCATGGTAAAGGGCCACAATTCTGCAGGAATTCAGGCACATGAGGAATGTAACACTGGGAGCAGTTGGACTGAACCTGCCATGCCAACCCTCCCCTCCGCATCTTTGCAGGTTCTGAGCTTCTGGTTCTATTCAGTGTGAACAAAGCTTTAACTCGCCCTAATTAACCAGATAACTGATTTTTTTTTAACAGCCTTGGAATGAGCTGACACTGCTGTCTCCCATCAGTGAGCCATGGGGAATGGATGGACATAGTCCCTGTGCTGGGCAGGCACCTGTCTGCCAAAATCAGCATGTAGGCACACGACACCTATTTCTTATCAGGCTGCTTTGTTTATCTGTATTTTCCCTGAAAAGAGGTGTTACACTGACCTAAAGTTGTTACACTGACCTAAAGAGAGAGAAAGCAGATTTACACTTTTAAACGTTCCCACTCTGCAGCTCTAAAAATTACTTTTTGCCCCTTGGTAAGGGGATGGTTTGTTTTTTCTTTTATGTGGTTATCAGGTTTTGTCTTTGGCAGGTTCTGTCTGCAGAGGCTCTGTGCAGGAGTGGGATCCACAGTACCTCGGACAGTCCTGTACCTTGTGCCCATTTGCCTTCCCTGGTACAGAGCCCTGGGCATGGCTTGGGCACCTGTGATGTTCCCAAAGCCACTTCCCTCTGCCATCCCAATGAATAGGGGCTTGGGGAGCTGGACACAGGTCGTGCTAAGGGATAGTTACCATGGAGGTCCTTTGCTCCTGGTGGCCGTGGGGCCTCAGTCTTATGGAAACCTGCAAAGCAGAGAAGGGAGAGGGAGGGAGGAGGTTGTTGCCCGCAGAAAAAAGACAACTAGAAATAAATTATTGTGGGGAGCAGGATTGGGTGGGAAAAGCTGGAACTGAGGCTGTTCTTTGCCCATTCCCTTCCATTTGGACGTGGATGTCAGCACCCTGTGGAGTGTGCTCTGCATCCCCTCCCTGCCATCCCACAGAGCCCACCTTCCCCAGCAGACAGGCATCTCCTGTTCTAGCCTGAGGGCTGGGGACACCAAACCCCATCCCACCATGGCTGAACCTCCCCAGGTGTGGAAGAAGGGAGCACTGAGCTCCAGAGCTGTTAGATAACCCCAGTGGGAGCTCTGCAGCATCTGGGGGACAGCTGAGTGACACTGGAGTGTCACCACTTGCCTTATCCCAGGACCAGAGGAGGAGGAGACACCCACACCCCAACAGCAGAAGGATTTTGCTCCTCAAGCCCCAGTCATGGGCAGGGTCCAGCCTCATGTGCTCTTTAGCAGCCTCCCCACGGGAGGAATGAGGCTCTCCTCCTGGGAGCAGCCTCCCGTGGGAGGGAGAGCTTGGAGACACTGTGATAGAGCAGAGCCTCACTCACCTTTGTTGTCGTGTCCTCTCAGCCTCTGGGAACCTGCAACACACCAGGCAGGGTTAGTGGGATCCCCTCAGCCCCGCCCGGGCTCCCCGGCTCTGGAGAAGGGAAGGGAGGATGGGCTGAGCCTCTATTGGGGTTTAAAGCTGGGGCTGTACCTTTTCCCAGGGAGAGTCTTTTGATGAGCTGGGGGCTGGTATCCTCATGGTGAATCTCCACTGTCACTTGGGTTCCTGCAAGAAACAATGATAAACTCCCTAAAAAGGGAAAACTAACCAGGATATGGAGGAGAGGGCAGGAGTGCCTGCTGAGGCAGCTCTTTAGACAAAGCAGCAGCTCTGGTGATAGCCAAGGTTTATCACCATATTAAAGACTCTTGATGGAGCTACAACAAGCAGAGAATCAATGTATTTCATTGATTTTTCTTGGAATTAAACAGAGGAAGGCTTGAAGTGATGAAAATGGTTGGACTTGTGATACTAAAATATCTGGCAAAGGCCATTGCCTGTAAGAGACGGCATCCTGGCAGAGCCAGCTGTGGTCCAGACGTACCTTGATGCTCCAGAAAAACCTCCCCTGGAAACTTGGGCTCTGCTCTTTAAAGTTTCAGAAAGGGAAAGACCAGAAAAAGAGTGACGGAATCTCTTACAAAAACTACCTGAACTTTTTGACAGAGACTACATTTTTTTGGCAGGTATTTCAGAAGGGTTGGCAGCTCTGGAGGTTCCCTGGAGGGGCTCCATGTGGTCCTGGGCTTTTGTTTTGGATCAGGCAGAAGTTACTCAGGAGGCTGAAGGTCAGGATGTTAATGGACCTCGGGGCTGCCATCCAGTCACACCTCCTACACGTTTATCGAGAGCCTCCTGACATTTGGGATTTTCTTTTAAAGTCAGCTCTTGGAACTGACTAATTAGGTGGGAATCTGCATTTTCTTCAAATAATAAGTTTTTCTGCAGCATTTACCCCTAAAAAAGTGAAGTTTCTCCTATGATTATGCAGAGAGATTCAATTTCCTTCAAACCCCAAAACCAGCAAGAAAGAAAAACTGTATAAGCTGTAAAAACTTAAATCTTAGGGCTTTACTCCAGCTCTAGGATGGTTGCAGATATCAGGATGTCAGAACAGAGCTGGCTGGTGTATTTTGTCAGTTAATTCAAAGATAAAATGAAGTTGTTTCTCAAAGAGAAGACTTTATGCAAATGGTTTGGTTTCCTTAAAGTTTTTATATTTCCAGGGGTCCTTTTTTATTGCTCAAGATTATTTTTACTTTGCTTTTTTGTGGGTTTTCTCCCCAACTTTCTAAGTTTCCCCCCATAAATAAAAATTCTTTGTTTTTAAAAAACAAACTTACTGGTGCTGAGTGCCTTTTGCTGATGAGTTTAAAATACATTTAACAAATGAAAAATGCAGTTCCACAGGAATTTTTCAATGTGCTATATCATTACTTTAAAAACTGGTGGTATGAGCTGGTTGCTGGTGCTTTTATGGTTGTTTATTTAATTATTTCTGATCGAGATACCTTCATAAAGAATCATAGAATGGTTTGGGTTGGAAGGGACCTTAAAGATCCTCTTGCTCCAACTCCCTGCCACTAGACCAGGTTGCTCCAAGCTCAGAGAAGCCCTTGCTGTTCTCCTTGTGTTTTGTGGCCAGACAAGTCCTTGGCCAGCAAGTGCTTTGAGGGGCAGCTGTCCCAGGGTGGGATATTTTCTCTCTTTTGGGATGCTCTGAGGTTATTTTATTGGAGAAAAAGCTTGTTGGGAGCTGAGTGAAGCCCTGCTCTGTCTTTTGGTCACCACTTACCTTTGTCAGGGCCCAAAGTGATGGGTGGTGTCTGCTCACAGCAGTCTGTGGGGCCATGCCGGCCTGGGGGCACAAAAGGAAACATCTCAGTGCCTTGGAGAGAGGGGAACAGTCAGCAAGGATGGGGTTAAATCAGCCCTGCTCGGCAGTGAGGTAGGGAAAGACTCAGGAAGCTCAACCCTGTTCTTCAGATTCAAAGCTCAACTGGTCCGGGGTGCCTGCCCGCTCTCCAGAGGGATGCTCCAGCCCAGCCTGCTGCTGCTCAGGGCAGGGGTGCTTGGACCAGGGGGCGTCTGGAGAGCTGGGTGGGACAGAAGGGCAGAACTTTGTGTGGTTGTCAGCAGCTGATCCTCACCTCTCCCTTCTGGGAGACGCTGGCTGTCTTGGACCTGGAGTCCTCGGGGCAGCCCTTGATGTGCTCAGGGTTCGCACAGGTGGAAGCAGCACAAGTCCCGGGGAGGGAGCAAATGCCAGGGGACACGGAGCCCTCGCTCCGGGCTCTGCTGCGTGTTGGCCAAGGTGATTTCTCGCTCTTTTTCAAAGCGTCCTGCGATCCCCATCGCACCAACCACCAGAGGCCGGGGGAACCCGGATCTGACGGCTTGCCCGAGTCCATTCGTGCAGTGTGGCCGTGACGGGGACCAGCCCCAGAGCAACGGGATCTTGTGGAGTGGGGCCACAGCCTCTGACACAGTGGGGCTGGGGATTATATAAGCTTGAAAATATTGTTGCAGCACCAGGGGTGTCAGAGGCCTCATAGGGACACGAACAAGACTGGTGAAAGGGAATTCATTAACCCTTGTGGTGCCAGAGGAGCCAAAGCTTTGCCTGCTCCTCTGGTGTCTGAATTCCCCCCTCCCAGGGGTTTAAATTGTGCCTAAGGTAGAGCTGCAAGGGAAGGATTCCCATGTGTGTGCTAAATACTCCTGCCATTAATTCATGGTGGGAAATGATCAATATCAGCCTCTTACTCACTCGTAGAGGAGGCTGACTCTGCAGCTCTGGTTGCAGAACCTCTTGAGCATGACAGAAGGAGAGAATGCAGGATATTTATCTGCTTCCTAGAGTGGAGGCTTTTGTTATCTGCTTTTTAAAAAAAGCCCCAAAGTAGTGCCTTGCCATGAAATACTGTTTGCTCCCAGACTGTGTGCAGCCTCCAGCCACCACAGATTACAGAGGAGCTTGGATCAGGGCTCCTTCCAGGCATCCTGCCGGGAGCAGCCGTGGCTTTTGCACACTGCTATTACTTGACCTGTGGAAACAAAGTTCCTCCTTGGTGTAACTAAAATCCACTGTCTGGTAGCATGAGAGTTACCTGTGTCTTGCTCTACCTTTGCCCCCTGCCTTTCTCTGCTAAGCCATGGTAGGCTTAGACTGCCAGGAAAGCAAGTGGGATGGTCTAAGTCCCTTCCCTGGGAGCTGCTCCATAGTTCCAGGATCACCTCCTCAGATATTCCTCCTCAACTATTTTAGGGCAGAAGTCTGGGAATTGGCAGCAGAACACTGAGAACTAGAATCCACATCATTCCTGGTCAGCAATCTCACCTGCCTTGTGCTTGGTCTCTGAGGGGTGGAAATGAAGAAATGACTGGTGGAGAGATGGTTGAAAAGGTTCTTCGCATCCCCCAGACCCTACTTTAAGCTGTGTGAGTTCTGGGGAAGTCTCTGGAAGCTCTAGCTGCAACCTGAGCAATTGGGGTCACTGAATTTCCCCTGCCATCAGCTGGCTGTGAAATGTAAGAGCTCTGTGTGCTTGTAATCCGAGTGAGCTCCATGGCAGGAGAATCCCTGCAGATGGATGTGCAGGGGCTCGGCAGTGCCACCCCTGTGCATCCTGTCCATGGGGCATGGAGAGCATGGAGGGAAGGCTTCCCAGGGCCCTCTGTGTGCCTCCACTGGAACCCCTGAAAGTGCTGGAAAGGGATGGGTTGTGTGAAGCACATTTATGCTCAAGGGGCACAGCTTGGAGCTTTGGGCTGTGTGCTGGGGTTGCTTTCTCACAGAGGGAGAGGGTGACATACCATTCAGATCTGGGCCCTGAGGTGGCTGTGATCTGCTGTTTCCATTGCCATCACCGTCCGAACCTGTAAGATAGAAATGAGAGATTGGCAGGGTCCTCCTGGACTGAAGTGTTGCCTCTGCCTGAAGGCCAAGCACCCCAAACCCTTTCATGCAACCCATTATCCCAGCTGATGCCAGGTGTCATCAGGATCCACCTTCTGTCTCATCTGCAGCCTTGGCTTGCAGTTCTTGTTGCTAAAGTATGGAATACCAGGGGGCAGAAAGTGCAATAGTCCAGGCCTAAGCTGCTTTGGTAGGATTTGCTCTTATTTGAGCAGGTGCTGAATGCTGTGCTTGATGGAGCATGCACATGACGTTGTGATAGCTCTGCCTATAGTTGTTAGCCTGGGACTGGTTGTCTGAAAATTCAGCTTCTCTCCCAGGTTTTGGAGCAGAAACACTCATTCTCCACCCTTTACTTCTGCAGGGACGCTCCCCTTGCAATTGCAGAGCACAGCGGTAGCTTTTTGGAAGACCCTCCACAGGACAGGGAGCTGGGCCAGGGACACTGTCCCAAACTGTAGCTATAAATGGCTCAGGACAGTGAGCCTCGGAGACAAAGCCTGGGCACGTTGCAAACAAAACAGTTCTGCTCCTGTACTCCAGGGCAGAGAGTGCTGCTGTGGGGTGAACCTGCCGAGCCCTCTCCCTGCTCCCCTCGCAAGGCGCAGAGAGCCCGTGGGGGCACCTCGGGGCCAGCAGAGCACACAGCAGGGTGCGAACACAGAGTTCGGATTAGTGTCCCTGCGTGTCCCTGCTCCGTGCGCACTGCAGCTGGCCAGGGCGCAGCTCCCAGCCTGCCTCCAGCGAGGCTCTGCTGCAGCAGCGGAGACGCGCCGGACTGCCACAAAGAAGTTGGCATTTTGGAGTTTGGCAGCATGTGTGCAAAGAGGAGGAAGAGGAGAGGAAGCCCAAATCCTGCTCCAAAGCTGCCGCTTCTCTTCTCCGTGTGCAGCTGCAGCCCTGCCCTCCCTCGCCCGGTGCAGGCGTGATGTTACCTGCGCCTCGGCCGCCTTCCGTCTGCCCCTCTCGCTGCCCCTTCTCCTTGCTCGCCGCCTCCTCGGGGCGCACAATAAGCAGCAGATTGATGGTGACTGCACTGGCATCTGTCTTAAAGTCCATGGTACCCATCAGCTCATGGCCGGGGCGCCGGTGCTGCCGCCGAGCCTCCGCCGCGCCCCGCAGCCGCGAGTGCTGCCCAGCCTTGGCAAGGCGAGCGCGCTCCCGCCCAGCGCAGCCCATCAGGGCTCTGCCAAAGCCGACCCTAATGAAGAGGTTACAAGTCACCTTTGAAAGGAAATCGCAGGAGGGATCCGTTTCCTAAAGCAGAGGAAGGAGCTGCGTTTCGGGCGGGGGAGGGGGTCTGGTTTCAGAGCGTGCCCCCGGCTCCCTCCCCTCTCTTTGCCCTTTTCAGCTTTAAGCACTTGTCTACACTCAAATCCCCCAACACCACTGTTCGCTGGGGGGGATTCGCTTCCCGGCGCTGGCACAAATCCTTAAAAGGCTTTCTATTTGGATCCTGTCCTCCGGCAGAACTCAAAGGATGCTTAGGAGCGTAAATAATAACAATAACTGCTGCAGGAGGAGGGCAGCTGTGAGGAGAAGGGGCTGGAAAGGGGACATGAGCCTTCAGAAACCTTCAGGTTTCTGCAGGACTGCCTGTCATGGAAAGGGACAGAAGAGAAGGGAATTGCAGGCTGCAATCCCGACTGTCCCAAAGGATCCAAAAAACCCCATCTCTCTGCCCCATCAGCCCTTGAGCTCGGCTGTCTGGGGTAGCTGCACACAGCTGATCAAAAAGGAAAGCCCTGCAAATCCCTGGCTTTCTAGTAACTGTCCCAGCCCACAATGCGGGGGACATGAAGGGTTACAGTGCGGGTTAGACGGGCTCAGCTGGTCCCTGCAGCTCACAGAAGGGGCTGGCAGGGACACGCGTTCTAATTTTACCACTGGCCCGTGTCCCGGCCGTGCTGCCAGCCCCCGCCTTGGCCGGGGGTCCCGGGGGAGCGACAGCACCTGTGGGCTGAAGGGCTCTCCGGCAGCCTTGGGAAAGGTTGTGAGAGGCACCCGCTGGCAAAGAGGGAGTTCAGGAGCTTGGCATGAGCAGGGTGCCTTTCAGGCTTTTCAGGCAGGAGTGTGGGAGCAATGGGCTCCTCTGCCTGCAGGTGGGGAAATTTGTTGTCCTAGATCCACGGGCAGGAACTGGTACTACCACCTGGTGTTAGGTTACTGTGTTTGGAGACACGGGTTTTCCCGTGGATCTCTATATAAAACCTGTCCCCTCCCAATCTCCTGCCCCTTTTCTGATCCTGAGTCCCTTCCAGAGCATGGACAGCTGATACGCCCCCGTGCTCGCCTGCAAATCCAGCCCTAAGCAGCTCCCCAGCACATCCAGAAATAGCCGCAGGGAACCTGCATCCATCCAGCTCTGCTGGTGCACCATGGTACAGTCCTGAGCACCCCGTGCCACCCTGGATGGTGCCACAGCATTCTTGCCAGGAAGGGAGCACCAGGGATGGGACCTGTAACCCCCAGTAATGCTGCCAGGGTCCTTTGTCAGGACGGATGACAATGTTGTTTTTGTTTCAGGGGTCCCGAGTTCAGCTCTGGCTGTGAGGAGCTGGCTGGAGGTGGTTAAACCTGGTGAGGAGGAGAAGGAGGAAGAAGGGCCAGATGCACGCTGAGCCGTGCTGGACTCTGCCAAGCAGATTTCCAAGCCATCTGGGGCTTGCCCATCTCCATTTCAGGTCCCTGAGATTTATGGCTGGAGTGACTTTCTAATCACAGTTTCACCATCTGCCTGTTGGCCTTTAGCACCCCCCTGTCACCTGTCACTGAGCCCCACAGATCCTGCCTGGTCCAGAGCACCCTTTCCTCCCTGGCCGCTCACCTGGGGTGCAGCCCCTGTTCCTGCTGTCCCTTCTCCCTCACATCCCAGGTGGGACAGTCTGCTCTCCTCAGCTATTCATTGGCACAGCTGAATCCTAAGGCTGGTGTCACCCAGGTCCTGCACCAAAATCTTCTCCAACCCTCTCCACTCTGCTCCTGCCTCCCATCCACAGGGATTTCCCTGTGTGTCCCGGCCTCTCTGCTCCTCCAGATCTGCTCTTGTCCTTGCTCCTCTCCAGCTCCAAAGAGGTGATGTGATGGCTCACATCTGGAGATGTTGGGAAGGGCCAGTTCCAGTGGTGCAGCCAGGCCATGCTGGGATCTGAGCTTACCTCGGTGTGGATGCTCTGGTTATGTTGTTGAGCTCGGATGTTTCTTCCCTGGCAGCTCTGAGCTGGAGCCTCCGCAGCCGAGCACATGGAGGTTGCTGCCTTGGGGGCTGCTGCAGTGCCCTTCCTGCCAGGCTGTACAAATCACTTGAGTCTCCTTTTCTCTCTCTCAGTGATGAGGTGGCTGCTCCCAGCCTGGCTGCCCAGGGGCTGAGAACCCCCTGCTTCCCTCCTGCACCAGCCTCACCTGTGTCATGCCACAAGGTGCTTCCAGCACACTGAAAGCATCTACAGCTCCTGCTTTCCTAAAAATGCCAGTCTTCAGGGAGAAGGTGGCTGGGTTTGAAAGGCTCTTTTGCATTATCCCTTTTCCTATTTTATCCTCTATTTTCTCCTGGAGAGGGGAAAGGGAAGGTTTCTGATGGTGAATTGTGGTGTGTGCCATGAGGAAGGCACATCTGTGCCTGAGGTGGGTACTGCTGCCTCCCATGCAGCAGTGAGCCCTCTGCTCCATGAGTTTTCCATGGAAAACAGTAACATCCTTATTGGCCTGAGCTAAGGACATGACCAGCAATATCTGTCCATGGGTCAGGATATTTTTGGAGCTAAAAATATTTACATTTTGAGGAGGGAAAGGAGAAAGCCTTTTACGCCATGTTGATTTTCAAATAAGGGCAGCTCACTGGATTTGCTGCAGGATTTTAAACACTCACCAAGGCCCCAGGGAGAAGAATTAATGGCCAGAGAGCAAAAGCTGCAATCAGAGTGCCATGATTACATGTATTTACCACATGGCTGGCATTTCTCTGGGGGGATCTAGGGGAGAGAGGGAGTGTAAGAATGTAGAGCAAGAATTAGGTTATCTGAATCCCATTGGGTGGAAAGGGAAATTGTAGGCTGCATTCCTAGGAAAGGGTTTTGACTCTTGTGCAGGTGTTTTGCCTTCACAAAGGTCCCTAAAGGCTCTAGCAGAAGGTGTGCTGGGAAGATATTCCACCTCTGCTTGTTGCAGGGAGGCTGCTGGGAATCTTGGTTCTGCCAGGGCCATGGGTGAGGGTGTCCAAATGTTTTTCCAAGACTGGAAAGAACAGTTGTAGATGCATGTATTGGAAAAAGTGCTAGGGCTGCTCTTCCTCTTGGTGTGGTGACCTGCCCTGGCTGCCCACCTTGGGACATGTTACACCCTGGTGTTTCAGAGCCTTCTCCACTGTCTTGAGAGAAAGCCTGGGCCTGTAACCACACTGGAGGCAGCACCAAAGTCATCTAAAGGTGAACCCCCCCTTAAATGTAATTTGGAACTAACATATCCTGATCCCTTTGATCGATGGCTGATACCCACTGTTTGAAACTTTTGCCTTTCATTGTGTCACACTCCTTGTGACACAACAAAGTGTCCCTGTTTTTGCCAGCTGTACTGTCCATGAAGCAGTTCCAGCGTCACCTCCGAGCTGCAGAGCCTTCCTGCAGGAGTTGTTCCCTGTTGCTGCTCCTCCTCCTCTGAGCCCTGCAAGCTTTGCTGCGTCCCTTTTGAGATGGGAGACCAAGACCAGCTGTG
This sequence comes from Pseudopodoces humilis, assembly GCF_049639895.1. Taxonomy (NCBI): domain Eukaryota; kingdom Metazoa; phylum Chordata; class Aves; order Passeriformes; family Paridae; genus Pseudopodoces; species Pseudopodoces humilis. The sequence goes on along the minus strand of NC_142210.1, from coordinate 5,497,011 downwards.
CTCCATGTGCAGAGGTGCCAGTGGCTCCTGTCCTGTTCTTCACGCCCTCCCTGCCCAAGCCATCCCAGCCTTAGGCTGGCTTTGTTCACCACCCAGGAGCTGGGTGCTTTCACTCACCACCCAGACTCCCAAGATCCCTCTCCTCCTCAGAATGTCTCATTCAGAGCTCATTATCCTGTGTGTGTTTGCAGATATATTTGAAGTCTGGGGTTTGTTTTGTTTGTTCCCAGCCATTACTTTGCATTTGCAGACATTGAATCTCAGCTCCTTTTTCCTCTCCCAACTGCAAATGAGCTGTGGAGGGCTGGGACACATCCATGGTGGATAACACGTTACAGCTGCACTCTGGTGAGTTTTAATCTGCTCTCCTGGCCTCCCTGTCCTTTCTCCCTCCCTGCCCTTATTCTCCTGCCAGCGTTTTCCAAGCCCAGGCTGCTCAGATGCCTCATTCTGCAGTTCTGCTGTGTCAGCAGCTGTGCTTTATGATTTAAGACGGCAGCAGAACTTTCCACTGAACTATAAGCCCATGTATTCAGTTTCCTGGTATCCACACAAGCTAACTGATGGCAGGGGCAGCCCTGCCAGGGAGGTCAAGGACGTGTTTAGATGTCAGGGAGACAATGAGGGCTGGTTCAGAACTGAGCCAATGCTGTGACCCCTGAGAGGCACAGCGGGAGCGATGCTTTGGAGGCAAATTCTGCCTCCCATGGGGAAATACCTGTCCACAGGTGGGCGAGCCTCTGGCAGAAGGCCCTGCATTTTGAGTGGGATTGCTGGGGATAAAAGGCAAGCCTGGCTGTTCCCTGGCTCATGACACTGCCCAGCACTCCTTCCATGAGGAATCTGAGGACACCCTGCCTGCACAGGGTTGTGAGAAGAGCTGTGTGAGCAGCGGGGTGTGGCTCGGGGTGTGTCGCAGCTCAGTGCTCCGAGAGAGAACTGCAAATATTTCTGCTGGTTTTTTCTACTCTCCCTTTCTTCAGTGACAAAAGACATTGCTGTGAACATAGCTGCTCTTTGTTCCTCCAAGAACAAGTTCTCGAAGCAGCTGTGGATTCAGCAGATGTTTTGCTATGGTTTCTTAAAAACAAAAAATACCACATGGATGTCCCGGGTGTCCCTGCAGGAGTGGCCGTGTGTCCTTGGGCACCTCGGGTGGCGCTGGCAGGGAGCTCCTCGTTCCCTGGCAGCTGCATGGGGCTCTGCCTGTGACACCTGGAGGCACTGCCCCTGTCCCCAGCACTGCCAGAGGCAGGGAGAGAGGAGGGGGCTGCTGGCAGGACTTCAGCCACCGAAGGCTGTGAGGCTCTCCAGAGCTATCCTGACTTGTCTGTCCGAGCATGGATCACTGACCTTAAGCCTCCATGTTGGGGTTTGCTGCTGGCCTTTCTGGATGAGGGGAGTGGTCCTGGCCGGGCTGCATGCAGTCATTAGACATTAATCCTTGTATAATCTTCAAATAACTTATCCTTTGAAGGCAGTGGGGGCCTGTGTGACCCTGGAGAGGGTTTAGGGTGCTTTTGTTAAGGTATTCTGGTAACCTGAATTATCCATTAGCTGTGCCCTTGGAGGTGAGCTTTATTGTCAAGCACTCCCCACAAAGCTTCTCCCTGACATGTGGGGGATGACATGTGACACCAAATGCATCCAAGATGGGCAGATGAAAACACACAGGACAGAGGAAATTACACTCTATTTCCTTTTACCAGCATTAAAGGTGAAGGAAGTTTCTCTCCCAGAGCAGATTGGCTTTCTGGACATACTCCTCCAAAATTCTGGCTCTTGTACTGTGCAAGACTGGGGGAGATGTATAGCTGTTCTTTCCAAGAATCCCCCAGAATACCCAGGCAGGGTTATTTTTTTCCCTGGAAGGCTATTTCTGGTTTATTCAGGAGGGAGCTTTGCCCCTTCTAATTAAACCAGCAGCATGGCATATCCTGGGAGATGCAGAAAGTCCTTTTTTTGCATTTTATCAACATCTCTCTGCTGCAGGGATGAGCAAAGGGTCACCTTCTTGGTGACCCAGTAGACAAAAGAGTTGTCTCAATTGCCCAGCCAGCCTGATATTCTCTAATACAATGGCAAAGGTAAATGTAAATGGAAGGCAAGTTTGGAAAAAATACCTGGAGCTCAGTGTGAGTCGAGGTGTTTGAAGGGATGTGGACATGGTAAGAATCAACCCTTCTGGAGTGACGGTGACCTTGGGGTGCTGAACCTCCAAACCTTCCTTCCTGAGACACCCTAAGAGTGGTGCTGCTGTTCCTTGGGAGCTTGGCCTGAAGAAGGACAGGCTCCAAGTGGTGTTTACCTGGGCTAGAGCTGAAGGACCTGAGTGGTCATTTGGGGGCAAGGTCATAGAATGGCCCTCACTGGAGTTATTCTTAACCCAAGGTGCCAGGATGCTGTGGAAGAGCTGGATGCTCTCATGGTGATCTTGAACACCTGAGCTATTGGATGAGCTGAGGACACAACACTGGCAACAGAAGCAAGTCCACCACTGCCTTGGAGAAGTGTAGAGGTAACTGGCTCTTGTTTTTGAGAAGCTCTGTCCATATTTGCTGCGTCAGGAGCAAAGTGTCAGGAGTAAGAGTTGAATAGTTGGAATTTGCTGCAAGGCTTCTGTTTGAAGAAGTACCCCTGTTGTTTCTGTGGGCATCCCTCTGAGCTATGGCTACCAAAACACCATCTCAGGTGCTCTTGAGTGAAGAATCTTGTGCTTGTCAGGATGGGGTGACGTGTGACAGTACCAAAAGGAGATGTATGTATTTCATTCAGGGTGTGTCAGGCTGGGTTTTGCTGCCTTTGTGCATCCTTGGACCTGGAATCCTGCTGATTCTGTGTGTTCTCAGGACTGGAGTGACATGAAGGAGGTCTGTTGTGTCCCTCACAACATGTGAAGCTGCTGGCAGGAAGAACGTGTCCCCAGGGAAGGCTGTACTGTTTCTTCTGCACATAAACTCATTTTTTTTTGGCTAAAGCCCTGGAAGCATGGATGAAATCCTCCTTTTATGCATCTCCTGCCTTCCTTGAGGGCCACACTTTCTCTCAGGTTGGCTGTTCCTGCCATTCCCATCCAAAATCCCAACACCACAGTGGTGTCCTGTACTCCTGCTGCCCTGCCATGGGGATGCTAGGCTGTTTGACATGGACTGGAATATGAAACACCTACCAGGTAAGGGCTGCTTGCACCTCCAGGTTGTGGGAGAAGCCTGAAACACCAAATCATTTTGTACCAGCCAAACCTTCCAAAAATTCTTTTACCAGGTAGCAATACCTTCCAAAAAATAAAAAAAAAGCCAAAAATACCTTTGCCAGGAATTTTGCTACCAGCTGGGAAGAGCCATTTGGCTCGTTCCACAGGTCAAAGCCCCGTGGTGTCTAATGTGCTGCTCCTCCAGCAGCCTGGGAGTGCATCAAGAGGAACCAGAGCTCCTCTCAGTTCCTTCTGCCCTTCCAAAAGACAGGGGAAGATGAACCTGGCAGCCTGCTGTTCCGACATGGACATTGTGTCCAGCTGGGATCAGCATCCCAGAGTTGCCATGGAGATGGCTGAGGGGCATCTCGAACTTTTCAGAAACGTGGCAGGATGCCAGGGCATCCTAAGCAATATTAACAATGCTGAAATAGATTCCTTCTGCCCCAGGAGGCCCAAAAGCAGTCAGGGAAGTCTTCTCCCCTTGGGAGGGAATGAGCTCACCTGTGGGGCTGGGCTGTCTGTCTTGTCCAGTCACTGCTCCCATCTCCATTTGAGCTGCTGGGCATAAGAGAAAATATTATTGGACTCTTTTCTGGACCAGCTGCCCAGAAACCCCACTATGCTTCCTGCTCTTCAGTCCCAGGAAGCTGAATGCCAAATGGCATGGTGTGTCTGTGCTGTGGTGTGCACTGCACTCTGTGTGGGGAAAGGGTAAGTTGTTTTCATAAAGAAATGGGAGAAAAAGAGGAGGAAAGCACAGACAGCAGCACAGCACATTGGCCTGAGTACCAGAGCCTCGCCCAAAGGGTTAAAGCAGCCCAGGAAGCCTAAGGGGATCCCTCAGGATGCCTCCCGAGCATCTCCAGTAATGAGTTTTCACTCCTGTACTTTCATTATCATCATCCCCTTGTTCCCCTTAGCTCTGCAGCACATTATTCCTGTCATTGAGGCAGCTGCAAGGACAGTGTTGTTCCCTCAGCACTCTTCTTGGAAACATGATGGGCTCAGCCTCAGGGCAGGAGTGTGCATTGGCTGTTACTCTAGGAGTGATACTCAGCTTTGCCTCTCTCTCCCTGGCCCACAGAAATCTCAGGTTTGCCATGGTGTCCAGCAGAGCCTGGCATTTGGTTCTTTTCTGTCTTTCTAGAAATATTTTATAACTTCATGGAACTGGTTGCCCAAAGAGGCTGTGGCTGTCCCATCACTGGAAGTGTTCAAAGCCAGGTTGGAGAGTGGTCTACTGGAAGATGTCCCTGCCCATGGCACCACAAACCATGCCCTGATTCTATGAAAATTTATTAGTTCCCTGGAAACTGGGGAACTGGGGTGGTGCCAGTGGCAATTTGATATTGCTTCTACCATACAACACCACTTGGAGTTTATCCCTCCTGATTGGTAGGATCAGAGAAAGATCTTTTTTCCCAAGATCCCTCAAAAGTGGAAAAGCAGGAGAGGTAAGGTCATATCCTTCATGAATACTAGGGTGCTGTACTTAAGGTCGCATTTTTAAGTACCAGTGTCACCTGGTCTATCTCTGCAGTGCTGGTCTCACAACTGACTTACTGAGGTCGTTGGGTTTGTCGTCATCCTCACTTGCACAGCCTGGGCAAAGCCTGCAAGGAAAACATGACAGTCACTTCTCAGCCCTTGAGTGACCGAGCTGCAGACCTGCAAGGGAGTGGTTCTCCCTTAAATCTCTGTTTTGCTTCTTCCACTGGATAACTCAAGTGTGACAAGGGGACATTGGTGACATGCACATGGCAGCTGCTTCTTCCTCCTCCCTGCCCATGGCTCAGGGTTGTGTTTGGAGCTGGTGCCCTTGGGCTGAGGGCATATCTTGCTCTCCTGCTCTGTGTCCCTTTCTGCTCTAGGCTTATTCAAGCTCAAAAGATGAGCCTAAAAGAGCCAAGGAAAGGTGGATCAGTCCTCATGCTGTGAGGGAATACCCAGCAGAAGAAAAACATCTTTACCTAAAGTACTAAAAAAGCTAAAAAAGTACTAAAAAGCTCTAAAAGTACTTTTTAAATAAGCAGCCCTAAAAAAGGTGAGAGAAGAGCTCCTGGATGTTAAGTGTGGGGGGTTGTGCTTGGTGCATTTGGTGTTTGGACATGCCAGTAAAGCCTGGAGTTGTGTGGATGCTGCTCCCCTCCAAACAGCCCTCCTGTCAGCCCTTCCCGCTGGTGACCAAATGCCAGCGCATTCACAGTGCTGGGGGCAAACTCAGGCACTCGCTCTTTGCTCTTTCCATCGGTGGTGCTGGGTCAGATGACAGCCCCCCTACCACCCTCAGAGCATTGTTGTTGTTATTTATTTGTGCCGTGGCAGTGCCTGGGAACATCCCCCGGGGCAGGGAGCGTTTCGCGCTAATGCAGCTCATGTCAGGACATGCAGAGCCAAAGGAGTAAATGCTGAGTGTCACTGCAGTGACACCATTGTCCTCGGCCGTGCCAGCCTGGAGGCAGCACCCAGCCAGCACGGTTAATGCCTGCCTGCCTTCTGGTTCCTTTGGTCACCCAAAATGGCAGAATCACAGAATCCTTTATGTTGGAAAAGATCTTCAGGATTGTCGAGTCCAACTTCTGTCTGACGCACACCTTGTCAACCAGACCAGAGCACTGAGTGCCACCTTCAGTCATTCCTTGAACAACTCCAGGGATGGTGACTCCACCACCATCCCACCGACAGCGGAACTGGCAGTTCCTCGGGAGTAAGTTGTGGAACAACACAGAGCTTTGGTGGGCAGCATGGTCCCACTGCCTCTGACTGCAGGGGCCTCTCGGCAAAGCAGGGCTGTACAAACAGTGCGGTTTGCTGAAAGCAACAGGGCTCCAATTTAGAAGGAATTGGTTCCCTGGGTTTTGCTTCTCAACCTCAGCTGTCCTAATTATCTGGCTCCCCTTACAGTGTTTTTCAACTGTACAGAGATGAGCCAAGGACACATGAACGTAAAGTGATCCAGGAAGATTCCCTGAGTGCCAGGAAGTTGGAGCGCTGCTGCCTCTGCTCTTTATGGCCGTGCTCGCTGCTCGGGGCTCCTGGAGCAGAGTTTGGAGCTGTTTGGCTCTCACGTGCTCAGGGCTATGTTGGTGCTGCGGTAACTCCCTGGTGCACCCCGATGCACTCCTGAACCCCGCTGAGCCCTGCCATGGGGGCTCTCAGGCCACTGCCCAGAGTGACCACTGCCCTTGGCCAGAACACCCCCAGTTTACTGGTGAGGGTGCAAAGCCCCTAACGGGGAGGGCAGGGAAGCACCAAGCGATGCACGCAGCCAATACCTGCACATGGCTTCTTTCCCGGCAGCCCGGCTGCAGGATCTCACTCCCCGCCGGTATCCCCAGCCCAGGGACTGGTGGCCAGGCACAGGACCTGCTTCCAGCCATTGCCACCCCTTCTCTGCTCTTCCTGCAGCCCAGGACACGTATCCTGCTGTGCCCCATCTGCTCCTTGTGCCCTCCTTGTCCGAGGAGCAAACGGAGCAGCGGATCCTTCCTGGGAGCTCTGGGCAGCAGGACAAGCCTGCATCAACAAGAGCCACCACGGGCAGGTCATTATTACTGGGTGGTTGTGGCTTTTGAGGATTTGCCTGAAGTGCTGTGATCCCTCTGCCATCCAGCTTTACTTTAGAGCGTTTTTTCTTGCCCAAATCTGCCCACGGCTACCCCAGTCTGCCGCTCACACGGGAGCAGGATCCTCCACAGCAGATGGTGATGCTGGGAGGAGCGCTGTGATTTTGGCCACCCCAGTTCAGTGCTGACCCCTGCCACGCCAGCAACTGCTCCGGCTTTGACCCCGGTGGCTCTGTGTCCTGCCCGGCCCGCGGGAGGCCCAGGTGGCCTCGGTGAGCATCGTGAGAGGCGAGGAGCCGGGGGCTGGCGGCGGCCGCGGGCCAAGCGACTCTGACCATCTGCTCCGTGCCGTGCCAGGCTGGCGGCTGCTCCAGGGAGCGTCCGTGCCACGGGGCGCGGGCAACGCCGTAACCGGAGCCGTAGGCTCGGAGAGGAGCTGACTCTGGCTTTTCGCCTCTGCCTCATGTATATTTATCTGTACTTGCAGACAGAGCCGGCGGCTGAGCTGGGTGCCTGTTCCAGGCTGAGCCGATGTCCCTCGTCGCCGTGCCTGCGGCTCCATCGGCCCCGAGGCCGTGGGGAGCGGCCGGCAGGGCAGCGAGGAGGGGAGTGGGGGCTGCTGAACGTGGGCAGCGAATCTGGGGGGTTTCTAGGCCTCTTTGCAGTCCTGAGAGGCGGTATTTGGGGTCTCTGCCTGCTAGTGGGAGCAAATAATTCCAAGGGCAAGGAGCCAAGAGGCGCCTTGGGATGGCGGTAAGGATGGGGGAGAGCAGGAGCAGAGCCTATCCTCTCCCTCTTGGGAGCAGCAGCGAGTGCCTCGGCCAGAAACAGGACTTTTATCTAAAGTACACACCTTGGCCAAGCAGAGGAAAAGCAGGAGAGGGCTTTTTTCAGCACTATAGAGCAGCTGACAAACACCTGACGCTACATTTTTCATTTGGGCCAACCAAACGAATGCAGCCCAAGGAATGGCTTTCTCTGAGCTGGGGTTTGGTTTTTCGGGGGAGTGTGTTATCAAAGGGAGAAATGTGTCAAGAGGATTGAATGAGGACTGTTGGGGTATTGTGTGCCCAGGCACAAGGCACAGCATGGGGCTGTGCTTTAGGAACTCAGAACTCGGGAATTTTCTAATATTCTGTCTTTGAACTTCAGTCCTTGTCTTTCCTTGTAACCTATAAAATGCCACTCCTAACTCCTTGTTAGCCAACCTGGACAAACCATTAACGCTAGTTTGGGTCAGAGTGAACCTCAAAGGAACATTCATTTAATCTCAGCCTAAAAGTGTGTCAAGAATTGCCTTAAAAGCAAGTCATCAAAATGCAGCAACATGAAAAAGAAGTGCTTGAAAATAAACCAGCACTTATAATAACTGAATTTAGGGGACCAGAAATGTAAATGGGGGAAGAAATGGGTGGTGGAGGCTCCCTGTAACGTTCCCTAAACTTAAAAAGGTCTTTTATTTCCATCCCAAAAGTGCAGCAAGAGTCAAAGAAAAAGAAACCTGAATCTAGTTGACTTAAAGGTCATGAGACTTAGCATTGGGATATTTGAGGTCTCGTGATTTTTTAAATGTTAATACTGCAATGCCTGCAGTGGGAGATTCACTGCCACAGTCATCAGCTCCGACCCAGGGATTTGAGCTGCTTCTGCCCTGCTTTAGTGGGGGTTTGATGGTGGAGTTACCAAATTACCTGTAGGAAAGGTCTTTTATACAATGTCAGTGAGAAAATAGCAAATGGGATTTTTTTCCCCTAATTCCTATAACTTTTCTGCTGTTTCTGCTGGACACAGCCCCAAAAGTATTTAGTTATTTAAGACTTTGGCAGCTGAAGTCATCATTGCACCTTTTTTTTTGTCCTCAGGGATCTCAGCACACTTGATGAAGTCACCTGAGCCCCTGCCCAAGTCTTGGAGAGTGAGGACCGAGGTCTGAGGGTGCAGAGCTGAGGTTGGAGTCACTTTTCTCTGCAGCACATGACTTTCTGAGGCTGCCTCTCATCTCCTTTCCCCAACCCTGAATTTTACCCACACATCATCTGGAAGCTGTTGGTTGAAATATTTCATGCTTGGTTTATATGTAACGCTCAGCAAGTGCACAAGGCAGCTCTTAAAAGGTCAAGTTTATATAAATCTATAATGCATGTGTATAAAATAGATAATGAATTCTGAACCCCTGTAAAACATGGGAAGGTTTTTTTAGGGTAACCCATTTTAATGCTAAGTCAGGGGAGGCCTGCACCTCACCACCCTCATTGGGAAGAATTCCTTCCCAATATCCCATCTAACCCTGCCCTCTGGCAGTGGGGAGCCATTCCCTGTGTCCTGTAACTCCATCCCTTGTCCGAAGTCCCTCTCCAACTCTTTTGGAACCCCTTTAGTCACTGGAAGGGACTCTAAGATGTCCCTGGAGACTTCTCTTCTCTGGGTGAACACCCCTAGCTCTCCCAGCCTGGCTCCAAAGCACAGGGGCTCCAGCTTCCACCGGACCCTTTCTGATATTGTGGACATCAAAGCTGGACACACACTGCAGGTGGGGTCTCACCTGAGTGGAATAGAGTGGCTGAATCACTCTCCTCAACCTATTGGCCTCAAGCCCTCTCCCATCTCTCCTTTTCCTGGGAATGGCTCCAGTATGCACCAGCCACCAACCTCCACCAGCAGATTGTCCCCTTGGCAGCTCTTCCCCTGGGCTAGATCCCTGCCGAGGGATGGGGGTTTTCCCTCCTGGAGTTCCTCAGTGTACACAAGATAAGGAGGTGAAGTACAATTATGGCATGAGCAGAAGGGCTGTGATTCACAGGGCCAGTGACATCCCAGGGCCAGTGACACCCTTGGGCTGGATGGTTCCTGATTGACTTTCTTCTGGGAAAAGACATCACCAGTAACTCAGTTACTGAGAAACAAAATGATGATGATTCAGTGTTGCTGTACATTACTTTAAGTGAGGTGAATTCTTGTTCTGCACTTAAATACAGCGGGGCAGGTGTTCAGCTGCTGGAATCACGTCTGCCTCAGAGCAGATTAATCCCTGTAGGGCAGCAGAGCTGAGGTATTTACACCCTGGTTTACAAACCCTGGTGCCTCCGCGCAGCCAGGAAGCCTCTCTGGTGATTGCCCACATTATGCTCGGTGCCTGCCAATCCCTTTCCAACGCAAACACCTCATTAATTCCCATGCTTTTAAGGAAATGAAGCCATACAGAAATATGCCACCGGTAACAAATTACGTGGTACTGATGCCACCGATTAATGCTGCAGGAAATAATACTCTATTTCAGATGCTGGTTTTATCTTCCTCCTAAATTAATTTGCCACTGTACAATAAATCATAAAATGAATCACAAAATTGTTTGGATTGGAAGGGACCTTAAAGATCATCCATTTCCAACCCCCCCTGCCATGGGCAGGGACAAAAGTGCTGTCCTGCTTGGAAGATGTTAAAATAACATGCTGACATTGCCTGAAGGGCTAGAAAGAAACTTCATCTTTTCCCCTCTAGTTTTCACTATCTGAGAGCAAATAAGTGGGTAAGTCTGCAGTACCAGGGGTGTCCCAGTGCTTCCAGCCTCCAGCACACCTCCTATCCCAGTGCTCCCATCTCACCTGTGGATACTGCAATATTTCTAAAATCCAGCAGCTGCCAAGACACCACCAGTCTCTGCTGCGTTTGTCATTACCTCTTTGCCCAGATGATGCAGAAGCTGTGGAAGTTTCCCATGCTGGTAAGGATGCAAACAAGACCTTCTGGGACTCTGTCAAACTGGTTACAGCTTCGCTTTCTGTGGAGTAGATAAGATGAGTTATGGGAAAAGGAGGAAGTGAGATGAAATATATAGTGCTGGCAGAACTGATCTTTGCACCTGCCAGCCAAAGTGAGTTTCATAGGTGTACCTTGCTCCTCCATTCCTTATTTCTTGTCCTGAGCATAATACTGGACATCTGAATCCCCAACATCCCAAATACCTGCTTCAAGATAAGGTTTTCAGAAAATAAAGCCCAATGAGTTGACCTCTGACTTCAGGACTGCAGTAAACACAATGGAAATCTATTAGACACCCTGCAAGGGAATGATTTCCCAGCTTGTACTGGACTGATCAAAGATGAAGTCCGAATTTGAGCTAGGGATATAAAAAATACACAAATTAAGCTGGTTTTTTGCACATGGCAAGAGATGAGTATCTGAAAGTTAAACTGGCCTTGGCTCGTGTTGAGTGGGGTTATCTGTGCCGGCCATAAATTGAACTGGGATGGCTTAATTGCTCCTTCACAGTAAATAAAGCTCTAACTGAGATGTCTGCTCTATAATATAGAGGGGATCTCCTGGGCTATGGAGGATGATAGCTAGCCAGAGAAATCCATTTGGAGGCTCTTTGGGATCGATAAGCAGTTAAGGGAGCAGCGGGAGGATGACATTGCCTGTCTTTGTGCGCGGGCACCGCAGAGGGCCCGGGCTGTTAAATGTGCGAAGGGCAGCACTTGGGCTTGGAGCCATTTGATTTATGGTGGTTCCAGGTGTGATTTTGGACACCTGATGTTTGAATACAGAGAGGTAAGAGCAGCCTGTACACCGGAGTAAAAGGTTCCTGATGCCAGGGTGATGGGCTGAGCCACCAGGTTCATTAATATTGTGAGGGCTCTGTGGCTCAGAGGGCTCTCAGGGCCAGGCCAGTTTGCAGGTAACCAGCCCTGGGGCTGCCTTATTCAGGCTGGAGCAAATCCACTGTCACAGTGGAGGGAGCTCAGAGGCTCAGAGCTGGTTTCATCTGAAGGCTCTGAAGAGGTGCTCTGGTGGGCAGCTCCATCCAGCTCTGTTGGAAGAATCCCTTCCACTCAGTCACTGCTGGTGGAATGGTGTGTGTTCTTGGAGTTTTCCTATGCTGTTTCCCCCATTCCTGGGACAGTCGGAATGGGCCATTTTATCCATGGGAAATGTAAATGGCAACGAACAGCTCCTCCCTAATAATTTACCTTGGAATGCTGTTGTGCAGAAGGGAGATGAATTGGCACTTGGCTTCCAGCTCCCACCCTCCTGCCTTTTAAAATGGAAATATTTCAGCTGCCTGCAAGACCCAGTACTCCTCACCTGGCCTGTGTTTAATTACTAATTCTTCTGTGACGGGGGACTGCAACAGGGGCTGGCCTAGGCTGCTGCCCCTCTAGCCCAAATCTGACTGGGGTTCAGAACAGACCAGGAAAACCCAAATCCTGAAGTGATTTCTGCAGTGGTTCTGTTTAGTGACCCATAGGTGTTTCATCTGGCATTGCTCCCCTTGGGCACACACACCTTCCTCACTCCAGGAATGCAAAATGCTGGAATTTGCGGGTGATACCAAACTCCCACCAGCCCCAGGAGGAGTTAGAAACCCTTCTATCCTCTGAACTTACCTTTTGGAAAGAGGAAACTTCTCCCTGATGGTTTTGGAGCAGATGCACCCAGCTCCATGATTTGCCAGCAAATGCTTGGGAAGGGTTGGGGACAGATCATGGTGTGCAAAGTGATATATTACATTTTCCCTTGTAAGTAAATGAGCAAATGGCCTGGCTCACAATCACTTTGGAAGGACATGAGGATGTGAGGCTCTCCAGAGCTGATTTTCTTGGCCTTGTTTAATTTGCTGTCCTTGAGCCAATCTGCTTAAGTGGCACTGAATGTACTCATGCAAAGCCCAGACTCATAAAGATGGAGTTGGATGAGATGTCCAGTGAACCAAGGCACCACCACCTTCTGCCTTGATTTTTTCCAGCAGATAGCTGTGTGATCTGGTCGCAGGAATGCTAATTATAATGATTTTGGGGGAGAGAAGGTAGGGTAAACCCCTGCTAAGAGTTTGTACATCCATATGTTCAAGCTGGGCAAGCCTAATGGGACAGTTTGACATATGAGTCTGAACTTGGCTGGGTATTTTATGTGTTTGAGCAAGTAGTGCCATGATTCTTCAAAAGATGTGGAAGTGTGGAGAAACCCACAAAGTGTAGGAGCAGAAATTCCCTCAGACATCCCTGCCCACTCTGACCTGGCTAAAATAAACCAATAGGTTCTAAAATTGTGGGGTAAGGAGTGGGGCTGGATGCAAACGGGCTTCATTTCTTCAGGGAGGCCAGCTGTGAAAACTGTCCTTGGAAAAAGAAGGTACCTGTTTTGCTCTTTACCAATGGGAATGTTTTCCCCCTTGTGGTATCTATTAAAATGAAACTTTAATTGTTTAAAGTGATCCTGCCCTTACCTCTGTGGCCTTATTTAGATGTGCCTGCTGCCTTGCATCCCATCCTCGCTCCCTCCCTGTTCCAGCCCTGTCACATTGGCATGGAGCATTGGGATGTTGCACATGTACAGGTGGTGCTTCCAAAGGCATCTGTGGGGACAGACACTTGGATCCAAGCTGTCAACATAGACAGCACTGTCTGTCCCATGGGGGCATCAGGCTGCCTTCCCTGGAATAGAACCCTTTCACAGCATCATCTTCCAGCCCTCTCCTGCCAAAATCCCTTCTTTGCTCTCATTCCTTTTCTGCTCTGGCCTCAGGTTTATGTTGTTGTTTTTTTTGTTTTGTTTGTTTGTTTGGTTTCATTTTCCCCCCAGAAATAACAAATCCCTAAGCTTGGAAGCATTGCGTGGACACATGTGAGCTGGGAGAGGGATGGCAGCTTTGTCCCTCCTTTTGGTCACACCATCAGATGTGTGGTGCTGTGGGCACAGAAAAGCCTGTGCAGGGACATTGCTGAGCCTTGCAGCCATGCAGGAACCACTCTCCAAATTCAAGATGTTCTCTATATTTATTTTTCCGTCAGCCGGAAAATATATTTATATTTTTCGACAGCAAACGACCCGTGGCTTTGGGCAGCCGGGGTCTGTGCTACATATTTTTGTTCATCCATCCCTCCCTGCCAAGTGCTGAAGTCAGACAAGTGGCCCCGGCTGGTGCCAGCTCTGGTTGCTCACACTGGGATTAGCACGTAAACTGGTTTGCTCCCCCTGTGGAGGCCAAGCAGGGCCTTCTCTGTTACCCTCCTGCTGCAGTGAAAGATGTCTGTGACTTTGCTTTTGACTTTCTTCAAGAGCTTGTTGTAAGAAAAGGCTTCTTCCCAGTTTTTACAGGTGTCTCTGCACCCTGGGTGAATGCGGAAGAGCATGAATGCCTCGTGGTCCTGCCTGTCTCAGCTTGGTCTTGTGCTTGACTCTTAAGCTGGACACCAAGAGGGATTAAGGGGAACTGTCAGACATGGGGATCTCCAGGAAACCAAGGAGTAATCTCCAAGTGCTGGGAGACCAAAGATAGCAAATCCTCCCTGAGATGGTGAACACAACTGGACTGCTCACTTACAAGTGAAGCTCTTGTGGTTGGTTGCTCTTTGCTTGCAGCTTTTGCCCAGGACTCCACAAGTAAAACTAAAATCAGCTGAAAAAATACAGGAGATGGGAACTGGGCAGATGATGAAGGAAGACAGTAAAACCAGTACAGAGATTCTGGGCCACCTCATCAAATAGCAGGAGCTGGCGTAGGGGTATTGATTTCAGTAGAGCTGTGCCAGTTTATGCAAGTTAGGGCTTTGACCTAACTCACCGTAATAAAGATATCCAAACGCTGGAAAACTTCCAGGGAAACTGTCTCCTTGGAACACATTGGTTATTGATGTATATGCATATCGATACGCACACATTAACACCGTGTGGGGCTGTAAAATCCCACATTTTAGGCAAGTCACAGCTCAATTTCACCGTGCCAGGTGGTTACCTGAACAACCTGCCAGAGCGAGGTGCTGTCCTTGGCAGGACCAAACGTTATTCCTGTTCTCTGGTGCACAGAGAAACTTGATCTTTGCTCTTCCCGTCACTCGGAGCGTGACTGGGAGGTGGCTGGGGGGGTTGAGATGTGGGATTTCTGCGAACCCGCTGGGGAACAGGCGTGAGGGGATCGCCAGGGTGGGCGCGTGGCTGCGGGGGGAATGTGCAGACTCAGTCCTTCCTTGGAGAAGGCAGGGCAGTGCTGCTGGCAGCGGGGGCTCCTTTTGGGGTCCCTGGGCTGTAACCCTGCTTACCTGCTGCTCAGCAGTGCTGGATCTCATTGCAGGGAGCAGTGCTGGGCTGGGCCTGCCTGTGGCTTGCTGAGGGATCCCAGTGTGGAGATACTGCTTGTGTTGGTCCTGTCTGGGGGCCCGTGGGTGCTGTGTCCTTCATCCATGTCCCATCTGCTTCCTCAGGGCATCCCAGGAGGTGCTCTCCTGCACTTAGGACCTGGGAGCCACCTGCACATTCCAGGACTGTCCTCTGAATCCTACTCAGGTTTGGCTGCCAAAAAAATAAAGTGAGGTCTAAAGCTCTAGGTTTCCCATGCTTCCGACAGGTCCTTGTGAGTGCTGAGCAAGATGCTTGGAAGCCACTCAAGTGGGAATGGCTTGCTTCCATACGCTGTTACACCTGTTTTGAACAGCCTTCTTGTGACTTTTTACACAAAGCCCTCTCACCTTGGAGCAAAGTGTCTGCTTAGGTCTAATTTCTTTCAATGGGACTTCAGCATGTGCTCAAGTACTTTGCTGATTTGGTGCCCCAGTCATTAGCTTGACAGTTGATTACTCAAGTGGATTTTAGGTGAGGGAATGGGAATGCTAAGATCCAGTGGGAAGAGTTGAGCCAGCACTCAGGTTTAAATTGAAACCAGCCTCAAGGTGTTAGTGAGGGCCCGTCAGGATTGTTGGTCAGCTCTGAGTTCCAATGTTGTTCCCATGTTTCCCTGCATCACCCAGGTGTCCTCTGGCCCAAGGGAGCACCTGGGCAGTGCCTGGTCCTGGCAGCATCCTCCCACTGCTTCACTGAACAGTTTAATGGTGTTTGGCACCTCTGAAATCACAGTCTGAGCAGCTTCCCCCACACCAGAGAGGAGAACACCACGGAGCTGATTGTGTGCACTGGAGGAGCTGATTAACTTTTGGCATCGCAGATCATCAGAAATGCAAACAACCTGCACTGTAAATATATATTTAGGGCAGCAGTGCATGCACGCACTCAGGCCCTCACCAATTACCCAAATTGGTACATTCTGCTCATCGCACCGGCGGATTCAGGTGTACTATATCATAGAAAAATCAGTGGCTCACAGCTAAGGTTGGGCCGTGCCTCTCAACTTTTGTTTCTTTTTTTAGAAGAAAGGTAAATAGACTATTTGATATATATATATTTATGAAGTTTGTAAAATTGCAGGTACAGGTAGGGGTGGAATGTGTCAGCCTCCAGGTGCTGCCTGGCCTTGAGGTAGTGGCATTATCCCCATTCCCAGGCTCTGGCATGTGTTGTCCTGGCTCACTGGTGCTGAGGTGGAGCAAAGGATTTTTTTCTTTCTTTGATGGATGATTTGCAACCAACTGTGGGGGCTTGGATTCTGGCAAAATGACAACATTCAGTGCAAATGGGGAAAAAGAGTATTTTTGTCCCAGCACCCCCAGTTCAGCCTGATCTGTGTACTGCAGCCTGCGGCCGCCAGCCACATGGCCTGGAGCAGCAAAACTGAAGCAAACTCTGTGTTGTATCCCTCTGAAGGGGCTTGGCCACACTCAGCAAGATTTTTCCAAATGGTTTTGAGAGAAATGAAGAGAACAAGCTAAATGTAACACGGAATAGCCTCAAAAGGGGTCAGTGTTCTGCTTCAAACATACACACACAAACCTGCATGGTTTTGCTGACATTCAAAAAAAGCAAATGCATGTGAAAATCAGCTAATCTGAAATGAAGGCACGATTTTGTTGTTGCCAAAGAGGCTGAAAAGTGTTGCTTTTCTCAGGTTTATCTCTTCTCCCTCTCCCAGGTCTTGCTCTCATGTTGTACCGTCTCCACACCCTGCTGGTGGGAGCATCACACCTGCAATCTGGAGATAACCTTTGTGCCTCCAGCTGTGTCTGCCCATCCAGCCCGGGGGATCTTCTTCCCTGGTTCTTTCTTTAGCATTCAGGATCACTGCTGTCTGTGCTGGCATGACCTGAGCACGCCTGGGGGCGTGGAGACTCCCACAGACTAAACACCGTGTTTTGAGCCCGTGCTAAACACATTTCATTATATGCCTCCATTTTCTGGGGATGTGCTTGTCTGATAGACAAAGATGTGCACCTCATCCCATGGAGCTCTGTTGTAACTCTGTGGGTTTTGTAAGGAGCTTGTGAGATTTGGGGGAGAGGGAGGTGCGCTTTGAGATGCTCTGATGCCGTGTTTGCTCCGCCTGGGAGGGCTCCCACCTCCACACCGGGTGCAGAACCCTTCCCAGCACAGCGGCTCAGCTCTGCGGGCAGCGAGAGGTGAACAAAACACCCCAGAGCAAGGAGGTGGGAGATGAAAAGAATCTTCGATGAAAGAAAGAGCAGGGAAGGGGGTGTAGCATGATGTCATCAGGATATGCTTGAAGTTCTTGGAGAGAAATTGGGAGCAATACTGTGGGAGAGTGGAAGTTGCTGATTTGAAGGAGATGCTGATGAATGGGGACAGTGAAGGTGCTAGTGGCAGCCCTGTGGCTGGCTGCCTGACCACAGCTACATTGTGGAGCAGTTTGGGTTGGGAGCATGTCATGATCCATCAACCCAACCCACTCAGAGACTCACAGGATGGTTTGGATTGGGAAGGACCTTAAAAATCATCTCAGACTACCTTGCCATGGGCAGGGACACGTTCCACTAGATCAGGTTGCTCCAAGCCCTGTCCAACCTGACCTTCAACACTTCCAGGGATGGGGCAACCACAGTCTCCCCTCCTACGGATTTTGAAGGATCTTCCTCAGCTCAGAAAGCCCAGGAACTCCTCCTGATGCAGCAGGAGGAGAGCTTTCACCTGGTGTATGAGAGCTGTCACCTGGTGAGGAAGAGCTGGAAGTGG
The DNA here is from genome assembly GCF_049639895.1 of Pseudopodoces humilis. Taxonomy (NCBI): domain Eukaryota; kingdom Metazoa; phylum Chordata; class Aves; order Passeriformes; family Paridae; genus Pseudopodoces; species Pseudopodoces humilis. Next base: position 5,479,398 of record NC_142210.1, on the reverse strand, counting down.
GACAATAGGGAGAGATGGTGCCCACTGCCTGTGGGTACTCCCCAGCAGGGCTCTCCACCTGCAGAGGAGCCCTGCTAGGAAGAAATGAGTATCAGCTGATATGTGGCTGCAGGATAAAGAGGGACCTAGATGTGCTGGAGGAGGTTCTGAGTAGCTGAAGTGATGTTTATTGTCCCCTCTGGAAAAGGAGGGACTTTTTGTTCCTTCCACCAGAGCAGTGGTTGGAGTTGGCCATCTGCTCCACTGCCCTGAGCCTGAGTGATGTGGCTGAGCTGTCAGTGAGCTCCTGGGACATCATAGCCAGCCCTTGATGGGACATGTCCTCTGCCAGGTATCCTCCATTTGTCCTCTTTGACCACCACAATTCCAGACTTGTTACCTGCCCTCTGCTTCAATCCATTTTGGGGAGTGATCTTCTATCAGTGCACAATGGACCCATCCACTTGTCTGTGCTTGTGCTGTGAGCCTGGAGCTCTGAGAACACACCTAGAAATGTCATCTAAAAATAATGAGATTAATGATCCTCACCGAAAGTCAGACTTTTGCTTTCTTAGAGAGTAGGATGGAAACAGTAATGGGAAGTCTTTTCCAGTGGGTAGGAATACTTGTTTCTAGCTAGCCCAGAGCGAGCTGTAACCCAGCCTGGAGGCAGCTTGCCACAGCCTTGTTTGTGGAGAAAATCCACCTTTTTAGTCAATATTTAGACAGTGCATAGCAGAGCAGTGTCTCTGAGGGATGCTGACCCATGATATCCTGGTGATGCTCAAGGAAGCATGTGCCTGGGAAGAGGTGGCTACCTTGTACTGGCAGACCTGCTGCCTTTCCTTGCCCGTCTGGGGAAAGCAGAAGGATTTCTCCTGCTTTCCTCTTCTGATTTTTACCTTTTTGGACCAGGTGAAGGTTAGGACTCCCTTTTCTGCACCAGTGGGTCTAGATGTGCTTACTTCCATACCTCCAGTTCACTTGCCTAGGTTCTTTCTGGTGTTTCACATTGTCTAGAAATCTCTGTTATTTACCAGGAACATGGAGATTTATGCAGGACAATGTCAGATTCTGTGTAATAAATTTACCAAGAGTTTTTTTTTACGTTACCAGCAACTTGTAACCTCTGTAAAATCAGTAATGATTTAGCTGTAAAGGGTTTGCTGTAGCGTCCTTCAGACATGAAATGAGCAAATGACATTGGAGGCTGGCAAAGTGAAATGGGAATTCATTTCTTTTCCCAGAACAGGGCTCACTTGTGGACAAACTGACACGAGACCTGAAGATATTAAATGGCTGAAGCAGGCTTTGGAAATTAATCATTTCCTATTAATGAGGAAGGTCCTGCCCTCCTGCATTCCTGCAGGGAAGGAGAATAGTGCAGGAAGGATGTGTGCCAGCCCCTTCAAACGTTTGGGATTACCTGTGGTGTGTAGAGAGCATTTTGTGTCCAAGCCATTGGGTCTTTACCTGAGTTCCATTGCTTTCCTGGGTCGGGCTTTATTCTTTCCAGCGGCAGCCGCCAGTGCAGAGCCCCAGTGCTGCCGGCTGCTGACCTCCAGAGGTTGGTGCGGGAAAACCTCGGCCACCTGCGCGGCCCGAGAGCACACGGAGCGCTGGTCCCCAGCCCGTGCAGCAGCAAAATGGGGTGTCTGCCCCCAGCCCTGGTTGATGAGTAAGTGGGGAGAGGAGATGGCTGATCTGGGTCTTGAGCATCTCTCCTCACTCGGGTGCTCACCGAATTTGTACCAGCCAGGAGCCCGTTCCTCACTCTGAGGGATCCACGCAGATCCATGGCTGGATCTGGCCACTGTTGCTCAGGCTTGGTGATCTCGGGGTGTGCTGATACCGTAGGAGCGGGGACAGACCGTCCCAGGGACACGTGTTGGGGTGTGGAGCTTGAGACTGCCTCAAGTGCTGCTCTGTGAGATGGCCCTGCTGAGCTGCTTCTTCCTCAGACCATGTCCTGGAGCCAGGGATGTGTGGCCTGGAAAGAGGGTTGGGATGAACTGTGGCATACACGGGAGAAATGCCTGCAGAGAGGCAGCATATGCGTTCAGGCTTCATTAGGACAATTCCTCTGTAACTGAAGAGCTGCCTTGCTGCTGTATTGCCTGTTCCTGGTGAGGACTGTCACTGTCCCCAGCTGGCTGCAGCCACCCCAAGTGAAAAGCTGGCAGAGAGATGGAGAGCACAGGATGCTGCTCAGGTGGGGATTGTCCTTATACCCACAATGAAACTACCTGGTCTTACCTCAAATGATGGTCTTACACAAACAGTTGTAACACATGACAGTTAATTTTCAGAATTACCTCTGAATAAGTTTCAAGTTTTGACTGAAAGGTCTCTTTTAGCTTTTTTTTTTTTTTTAAATCCAAATTCAGATTTTCGTGTTGGTTTTCTATAATGGGCTATTTCTAAATGGAAATAATTTGATGTCCTTATTGGCTTTTTAAGAATAGAAATACAGGTAACAATTAAAAGCTTTGTTTGCAGACCCTGATCAAAAGTCTTTGCAGGTTTTGATCAAAAAGGTCTGATTTTGGTAAAAAAAAAAAAAGCTGTTGCTGTGTTTCTTCTTCCCCCACCTGCATCGCCCCCTCTGTTCTCCTCCTGCTTCCACTTAGACAAAAAGAAATAACATTTCCACTGGCTCAGTCAGCATCAAAGAGTCACTTATTTAAAGGGAGGAAGAATATTGTGATGTTTCACTGCCTGTTTTGGATTCTGTGAAGGAATTTCATCCTTTCCCAGTTGCCACATCTCTGGCATCCCTCCCAGATCCAAACTCTCTGGAGGACGGAGGCAGAATTATCTCTGAGCTTTGCAGCTGCCAGATGTTAACCGATGAAACAGCAGCCTCGCTGCTTCCCTCTTCACTCTGGGTAAACCTCTGCCTGCCTGCCGTGTTTGAAATGCAAAACTCCCTCAAATCCCCTCTTGAAGGGTTCTTGATGTCTCCTGCCAATCAAGCCTGGCGAGGACTCCCTTTTTCCCTCTTCCAGCAGCCTGCTTTCAGAATTGCAATTGTGTGTGGCTCTGTGGAGCGCCTGGACATCCTGAGCTGTGGGGTGGAGGGGTGGGATCTGAGGCTGAGGCACTTATCCTATCCCTGGAAGAAAACAGTCTTCCTCCCCTCCCTAGATGGAGAATCATGGAACAGAGATAGGGATGTGCAGGTCACTGGCATGCTCATCACAGAAATCACTGAGGCTGGAAAACACCTCCAAGACCATTGAGTCCAATCTGTGATGGATCCCCACCTTGTCACCCAGCCCAGAACTGTGGGTGCCATGTCCAGGAGTTCCTTGGACACCTCCAGGGATGGGGACTCCACCACCTCCCTGCACAGCCCTTTCTGATGCCTAACAACCCTTATTGTGAAGAAATTCCTCCTGATGTCCAGCCTGAGCTTTCCCTGGCACAACTTGAGGCCATTTCCTCTTGTCCTGTCCCTGTTCCCTGGGAGTGGAGTCTGGCTCCACCCTGCTGAGTTGCAGAGAGTGAGAAGGGCCCCCCTGAGCCTCCTCTTCTCCAGGCTGAGCCCCCTCAGCTCCCTCAGCTGCTCCTCATAGGACTGTGAACCTCTGCCTGAGCAGGGGGATGTGCATGATGGGAGCCAGGATCTGGCATCTTGTGGTCTTGGCAGCTGATCCTTTGGGAGTGACTTAGGGAAGGGCTGCCTGGATATTGCCAACTGCCCTTTGGTACCCATGATCCCTGTTCAGAGGGGCACGGCTGGGGCAGTTCAAATGTGTCCCTGGGCTATCAAAGCAGTAGCTTGGTAAATACCTGGTTGGGAGGCAGGTTTCTCATGCAGGCAGTGGAATGACCAAGGCAGAACTCTCGGCATGAGGTTTGGTGTGTGCAGGGAGGACAGGGGGCTGCAGCAGGTCCTTCTGGCCTTCACCTCCTGTGGTCTGTGAGACTGATGATCCAAACAGCAGGGAGCCTGCAATGCTTGCAGAGACATTCACTGGCTTGTATGTGTGACTAGTGGGTTTTGGGCCTTGAATATTCCTGGTTTTGTTCCTTTTACCTGGGAAAAACTCCTCTTAGTGTCCTGGTGATGCCAGCAGTACCAGGAACTTGTGTGCACTGTGTAAGGGTGCAGGACACAAGCTCTTGCCCTTGAGTGCAATCATCCATGTAATTACCCTATGAGTGATAGGATCGGGGGGAAAAATCATATTATCCTTATGATAGTGTTCATGGGACCATTGATCAAGGTGACAATTGGAAATTAATCACGATAAAGCAGGAAAAAATGGCAAGTTTTCTGTGCATGAGGTGAGCACCTGATCCAAGCCAGCTTTTAACAGCCTGGTGTGTGATTTCAGTTGGAAAATATCTGAATGGGACCCTGAAGCAGCAGATATGGAGTGGGCTGGACCATTCTCCCTCCTCCCTCCTTCTTTGGATGGACTTGCACCTTAAAAACTTCCCACCCTTTGTGTGCTTCCAGATATGGGAACATGGCTCAGACTGGAACAAACCAAACGCTGTGATAAAATGAAACTCTTATGGCAGGTTCCCCTCCCTGCTACTTTTTTTTTTTTTTAAAGCTTCCAAAGATAAATTGCATTTCGCTTCAAGATAATGAAATTTCCTTGGAGGAGCGACATATTTTTCTGTAGCTTTTGCATTTGGAACATGAGGAGAGTTTTTATTTTAAATCTCCATTGAAAGTGTTTGTCTGTCTATATTTTGCTTTCTTCCTTGTGAGAGTTCTGACTTCACAGAGCTAGCAGGGACCTGGAGATGGAGTGTTTCTGTCACTTATTATAGCTTGCCTTGGCATAAAATTTAATATTTGGATTTTTTTTCCCTCCTAAAGAAATGAAAGTTGAAGCCAGATTAGAAACAGATAAAAAGATGTCATCCATCCTCAGACAAAGGAGTTTTTGTTTTTCTCTTTTGCATTTGCCTTTGTTAGTCCTCTGCCTTCAAAGGGAACAAAGAGATCCTTCCACCTGGAGATGCTAGCAAGAAAAGGAAAATGAGAAAGTGGCATGGCTGATCTGTCCCATGGCTGGCAACTCTGCTGGGACTTGCAACTGCCCTGAAAAACCCAGTTAAGATGAAAAGCCAAGTAGCAGAAATTGCACCATCTATGAAACAAAGTGAATTCTTTTGCTCCTAAAGGAACTTGCTGATCTTTATCTGTCTTTGCTGTCCATTGCTAGAGGAGCAGGTGTCTCTGTGGCAGTGTGGAGGGGAGAATGTGGCGTGCCCATCCTGTTACATGATGCCTGGTGTCACACCAGAGCTGCCTGAACACTGCTCCCACCAGTGATTAATATGTTCTCAGGCACCGAGAAGCTCAAGGCACTTGGCACTTGACTGTCTCCTATTTTGGAACTTAATAAACAGAATATTCCACCAGCAGAACCTGCAATTTATCTTTCTGTACTGTGTGAGGAGTTACTCCGTGGCCTGGCTCAGGCTGTGTCTCTTGCCTAGGGAATTAATAGACTCTTCCATACCCCAGCTCCCTCTGTTCTCACTCTGGTTGCCAAATTAACCTTCATCTCACCTACTTTTTCTTCACGTCTTGCTTCAATTTAGTCCACAAATTGTTCACATGACAAAGGAGTTGTCCTTCCTACAGCTTCTTCTGCTCTGATAAGACACCTGAATTTTCTTTAAATGCCTGGAGAGGACAATAACTTCTCTCCCTTCCTCTGTCCCTTCAGCTTCCCAATGGTATTTAAGCCCAGAAGTCTCCCTGAGGTAATTTCCCCTGGGAGAACTGTAAGCAGTTTGGGCTGCACTGTGCCAAGTGGCTGAGTTGTGCCTTGAATACACTGAGCATTTAATGCTGCTAATTAATGTTATTACATCATATTACATTTATTTGGACTCGCAGGAAGGGGTTGAACTGTACAGGAGGTGCTGCAGGGGCTGGATGCTGCTTGCCAGCATTGCCCTTGTTACCTGTCTCACCTGATTCTTGTTATGTGGTGCACACCAGACAAATCTGGAATGCTGGAATATTGAAGGGATCTGCCTCTCTTATTAGGGAGAGGATTTACCAGCTCCTCAGGCTTTGACTCTTGGGAGGATGCTGTAGGTGCAGGCTTTTCCTCTACAATTAATGCACATGCAAGCTGCTGGGAGCAGTCTGTGCTGCCTTGGCAGGATTAGGGATTCAGGAGCAGCGCTCCTGCGCTGTGTGAAAAGCTTTCTGCCCTCCCTGCAGGCCTGGTCTCATCTTGGAAAATAAACCGGAAGTGTCAGGGATGCTTTAGCTCTGTGTTTGTCCTGGCTGGGGAGGCTCCTGTGTCCTCTGCCAGCTCTGCTGCTCCGTGAGGCTGATGCAGGGGAGGTTTGTCTGACCTTTATCGTGTTTTGAGCCGCTCCTGCGTTAGTGAGCGGCTCACAGGATTCTCCTGCCACCAAGAGCACCATCCCAGTGAGCTCCCAGTCTGAGCTGGGTGGTAGCTCTGGTGCAGGGCAGGAACCTTGGGCACCCCTCACCTACTGTCACAGGAGATGTCAGGCTCCCAGAGCATGGGTTTGCTGCTTCCCAGCTCGAAGAGGTTAGGGTGACCCCCCCAGAGCCTCCCTTGTAGCATGGTTGCTGGCACCAGATACACAAGGATGGCCTGATGGGATTCATGTTTGTGCTTCAGCTGGTCCTGTTACAGCCAGTGTGGTGGGGATGAACAGGGACTGGCACAGGCTGTGACCCCTCTGCTCTCAAAGGTGGTTACAAGGGTGTTTTGAGAAGGAGATCTGTGCCTCACCATATGATAAGTCTTGACGCTTCCTTTCACTGGGATCCCAGATCTTCATCTTCCACAAAGGCTTTGGCATCGCCTGAAGCAGCATCTGAGAACAAAGGCAAAGCTGTTAATTAAGACAGAGCTAATTCTGGCAGCTGACTGCTGCCATCTCAATGCGCTGCGGGCTGTGAGCACAGAGGGACTGGCCGTGCACCCCGGGCACAGCTCCACCGCAAGGCTTCCCTCTGGGGGGCTGCTCATGCTCTGAGCAGGTCTGTGCCCCCTGTCCTTCTTGCACAGGGGCTTGGTGGGCAGAACTGGAGGTTGCTGGTAGCCCAGAGGGTGGTTTTGCCGTCCATGGGGTGTTTGCCTCCCACACATGGCTGGCTCAGAGAGGAAAATAGAACAAAATTGTGCCCCAAAAACCCATCAGGCTTTAATGCCCTTGATGTGCCCTCCAAGGGGACACTGACGGGCACTGTCTCTGGGGCAGATGGTGACAATCTCACTGGGTGTGCAGGGAAGAGTGGCCCTGTGACAGGATGCTGCCACCTTCCCACTTCCACCCCCAGATGGTACACGGCTTTTTCGGAGATGTGTCCTCCAGGAGAATCACAGCCTTGCTGTTGGGAGACTTGGAGCAAAGCTCACAGAACAGAAAACATTTTGAACAAACACAGCTGGCTTTCACCCAGCGCAGCCAATTCTTTGGCCAGCTGAAAAGAAATCAGAAGAATATTGATGTATTATTCTTTTTTTTACCCTACAGAAATTGTCAGGCTTTTTTTGGTCAACTGTTAGTTTCTGAATGCAAGGTTTTCAGTTGCTAACTATTATTTGGGAGGAAACCCCCTTCCCACTCGCCCCCCCCCCCCCCAAAAAAAATGAGGCACTTCTCTGGATAACTTACAGGCTCAGCTTTTTGCCTCTTGCCTCTTGTATTCTCAAACGATTAACATTTTTTTGCTTTGCACATCATGAATATTCTATACTTGAGCTGTTACTGAGTTGTGCTAGATCAGATAAATAACATGGTGTTGCTTTTATGGCAGACTGGATAAAGATGCAAATAATACTGACATTTACTTCACAGTTTTCTTTCTGTGATCCTCTGAGTGAGTAAACTGGATTGCTGAGATATTCATGGGAAGGAAATGAAGAAGGGTTGTCAAGATGAAAGCAAATTTCCTTAAAACTTAGCCAGAAGGTTCTTGGCAATTTTTTTCTGTTATTTGCTCAGCTGAATAGGAGCTGCTTGAAAATATATTTTGCACAACCGCAAAAGGAAAACTCTTGTTCCCGTGGCACCGCTGACTGTTTTTTGCACGCTCCCTCCCTGAAAAGCTGACGACTTTCCAGCGTTCGGCGTCTCTGCAGAGTTTCTGGTCCCACCGTGGCGGCCGTGACCGGAATGAGCCCTCGCTGCCTGCCCTGCCCGCGCTGTTTCCCGTAACCCGCGTGTGCTCGGCTGCGCGGATCCCTGAGGAGGAGGGCCGGGGTCAGCTTTGCTGTCGGGTGGGGAACGGAGACGTGGCGGGATGCTGAGCCCTGCCAAGGCTGACCAGGGAGAGCGGGACGGGGCGAGCGTCCTTCTGGATGGTTCTTTTTGGAGGCCGTGGACGTAGATCGCTTCTGGCTGGACTTGTGGGTACCAGGGCACGGCCCTGGGCTGGCAGTGACGGGGCTGCTGCTGAGGGGTGCTGAGCGTCCCGGTGTTCCCCGAGCGAGGCCGCCGCTCCCCGGTGCCCATCTGGCCGCGGCGCCCGGAGCGATACCCAGCGAAGGGTGAGCGCGGTGGAGGAGAAGGCAGGAGGCTGAGGGGGCCCCGCGTTGTGTCCGACCCCTGCGGCGGCAGTGTCTGAGCGTGAGGGGAGCGGACATGCTGGGGGCGGCTGGGCAGAGGGGCCACGTCTCTGTAGGGCTGACCGTTCGCTCCAGATTCCTTTCGGGGGTGAGAGAGGGGAGCGGGACTGCGGCAATGAGATCCCGCTGCCGCGTCCCCGCCGCTGTCCCCGCCCGTCCCCCGCCGCGTCTCGGCTCTGCGGGGCCGGGTCCGCCCCGTCGCGGGTCCCGCTGAGGGGAGATACGGCGTGAGGGGGCGTCTTTGGGCCGCCAGGGGGCGCCGTCCCCCTTCGTAAGGGCGCGCGCGGCGGGCGGGGGCGTGGCCGAGGCGGGGAGCGGCGCGGGGATTGGTGAGGCTGCGGCGGGGGCGTGGCCAGGCGGGCGCGGGGATTGGTGGGGCGGCGGCGGGGGCGGGGCCGGGCGGCGGCGGGGGCCGGCGGCGGCGTGGCCGCGCGCGCCACTCGCGGCGGCGATGTGACCCGGGCGGGCGGGCAGCGGCACCGGCACTGCCACCGGCCCGTCCCGTCCGCGGCCCCGGCCCGCCCTGCCCCGGAGCCGCCCGGCCCGCGGACTCACCCCCCATGCCCGCTCACGGCCGCCCGCCGGTAGCGGCTGACGCCTGCGGGGCCCGAGGAGGCGATGGCTGCGGATCTGGTGGTGCTGCTCTGCCTGGCCGCCGCCGCGGCCGCCGTGGAAGGTGAGCGGCGACCGGGACTACCGGGAGCGGGTGGGATGCTGAGCCGAGGGTCCCCGCGCCACCCGCGGCGTCTGCAGCTGGGGAGCAGGCGAGGAGCGACTCCCCCGCCGTAAGGCACCGGCACGGGGCTGGGATCCCGGCCCGGTGGCCCCGGCCTCTTGTGCCAGCCCGGGTTACCTGGCCCGCGGGCGGTGCTGGCAGCCCGTGCCCTCGGGAGGGGGCCGGGGCTGGAGGAGGGAACCCGCCCTCATCCCCTCCCCTTCCTTGCGGAGCCCAGCACGGGGCCGCGGTGGGGTCACCTCCGAGGTCCCCTCTGATCCCCGGGACCGAGGTAGGGCCATTTTCGGAGCCCCGTCTAGGTCCCCTCTGGTCCCCGGGGCCGTGGTGGGGCCGCCTCCGGGGGCCGTGGCGGTTCGCGGAGCCGCCTCTGCCAACCCTCCTCCTCCCAGCCCCGGCGGAGGATGGATGCGCCAGGAGCCGTGGGCAGGTGGTCTCTGTTTCTGGGGATGAACTGAGCCGGGGGACGCTTGGTCGGGCCATGGTGCCACGGAGCAGGTGCGTGCTCGTCCTCTCAGCACGGTTCGTGCCAGTGGGCTGGGATCTTTTCCCCGTCTCCCGCTTGGTCGTGGAATTGGCTGGGCAGCGGGAAGATGCCTGCAGCCGAGACCCGGGCTCCGGGCGGTGGGCCTGGTGGGACAGCCAGCTCACCCCAGCCTTGGTGCTGTGTCGCTGCTCCGTGCCCGGCATGGCTCCTGAAGTATTGCTTCGATTATTTTTTCTCTTTATTTTGCCACTGCCACCTTTCTTGGCGGTACAGCAGCAGCTCGTGGCAGGGGCTGCCGAGCGCTGGAGCGGTGGCTGCGCGCAGGGGATGAGGTGCAGCCCCTCGGTTGTGAGCAGCGAGAGGCGCGCAGGTGGGGGAGATGATGCTCAGGGTTAGTCGTGGGGCTGGCCCTCCTCGGTGGGTTTTCATATGAGTACGGTTGTGGCTGAACTGGAAGCTGTCAGAGATGGCAGGAGACTGGCTCAGCTTCGGGCAGCGAGGAGCTGGTTCAGGAGCTGGAATGCTGCTCCGGTGGGATTTGGCCGCAGCTCCGCTCTGCTCTCAAGCACGGCTGCTGGACCGTGGCGGGCAGGCCCGCTTGATGCAGCATCCCCTTTCCGCTGGCTTTTGGCTGACACGCGTGTTTGCTTTTCGTATTTCTTGGGCTGCCTCATGACATCTCTGTAGGAATACCTGGAGGTGGGAGTGCTGGTGCCACGCGTGATGCACCGAGCGCGCGTTTGCTCGGTGGCGAAGCCGCGCACGAAAAGACGAGACCTGTTAGCAGCGCTTCGCTCGCCGGCGTTTGCAGCGTCAGCGGCTTGAGGCACTGCTGGAATTGCGGCTGGATGGGAGACTTCGGCTCCCTTCTGGTCTGAAGGCACTCCTGGGTGTCACTCAGGGTGTTCCCCAGCTCTCCCCGGGAGCGCTGGCAGAGTCGGTGTCCCTGCCCAGGACCGAACCTGTTGAGGAGTGGTGATAATTTCTACTCTGCTGAGGAAGTTGCTTGGATAGTAAAGTAGTATCGTAGGAGAGATTTCAGGTTTCAGGGGAAATTTTGGATGGGGAATTTCTGAGGTAGAGCAATCAAATCTGATTTGGAGTCAAGGTGAGAGTCTGATTATGTGGTCATATAAAGAAAATGCCTTTTTATGTGGTTTATTTAAATCTTACTGAATCTTTTGATACAGAGGTTGAATTTGCTAGATTGAAACATGGTTTTCTCTAATGGATCTGGAGCATCTCCTAGGACCTGCCTTGCCCTGGGGTCTGGCTTTTCCCCTGGAACATCGGCGAGGCTGGATTAATCGGCAGCCCTCTGACAGCACGGCAAAGCCACGGCTGGCGCTTTGCTCTGCCCTGGGCTGCAGGAGCAGCTGAGCCAGGGATGGCTCCCTGCATCCCAAATCAGCCAACGAGACAAAAAGTCTTTTTTCCGTGATGTTGGGGGAGGCGTCTGGGGGCCTGGGCCCGGCTGGAGTGGGAGGAGGATGCAGCTGGGGTCAGGGTGCAGGCTGCCTCCAAACCACCCTCGTTATTCTCCATGAAACCTTGCTAACTCATTGCCTGCAGCACGCAGACCTGGATGTAATATAGTCACTTATCTGACTTTTTTAATGGTTCCTTAATTTTTTACTAAATCCTGTGGCTTAGCTGACCCCTTTTTGCTGGACACCTGTACGTTTGTAGTAATTTAATTTTTTTTTTTTGTGGCTTGTGAAGAGGAGGAAGGATGTGAGAAGATGACAGCACCAAATACTCTGTCTCTCCCACACCCTGCAATCACTCAGGAGCTGCTGGTGTGTTCTCTCTCTGTTAGCTGAACCAAATACAATCCACTTAGCATATAGAGAGGGTGGTAATGGACTGATGTTATGTGTTTTAACTCGGGTTGGAGCTGTTGGTAGGTCAGATGAGGCTGATGACCATTTTGGTGCAGCTTCTCCACGTACTCTGTTTCTCCTGCGTGGCCTGCTTGCATCTCCCTGCCTCGCACCTGCTCTTTTAAAATCCAGGTTTTTCTCTCTCTGCTTGCAGCATCACGATAAGCAGAGCACAGGAGGGAAGTGGAAAGCCCTGCTTGGGGCAGGTGAATCCAGCTTAGTTTTTCTTCCCCTGCTTATCCACCGGCTTCAGAACTGTCACCTGGGAGAGGAGCAGGGATGGGGTTTGACTGGAGATCGACATCCCTGGCTCCTGCTCCGTCCCTGGCTGCCCGCTCTCCTCCCTCTTGGCTCGGGATGCACACATCTGTTGCAGGCATGCTTCGGGCTTCCTGCGCTTCCGCCAGGCGCCGGAGCGGTGCCTGTGCCGAGCAGGCTGAGAGCCTCCCTTCCCTCAGCCCTGTGGGCTCCCAGCTCTTGCCCAGCTGCTCCGCCCCGAGCTCAGCCCTTCTCAAGGAGAAGCTAGAAATAAGTCCTCAGGAGGGAATTTGTAAGTGCAGATGGTAACCTTCATGGGAATTTGCAAGTGCTACTATTCAGCTGTCCGTTTACTCTTGCTTTCTTTGCTCAAACTAACTGAGGGGAAAAAAGAAAGCCCTAAGGGGAAAACCCTTATTCTTGGCATGATGAGTGAATCCAGATCCTGTCAGCCTGAAGGGAAAGTGTTTTGTCAAGTCATAGAAAAGGGGCCTGACATTGCAGGTGCTTATGTTGCTATTTTTTATTTTTTATTTTTTGTTACTAATTCCTGGTAGCTCTGCTCATGGAGAAGGTGGGAATTGTGTTTTCCTGTTCTTTTGGATATTGGAGTGCTGCATGTTCTCCCATGTGTTAAGTGGTCCTGTCTATTGTGGCATGAGCTGTCAGAGGGTTTGCAAGGTGTCCTCTCACCCATCCTGGGTGAAGTTCCTGACACCACAATAGGACAGTATAAAACCCTTCCATTGGTCTTAGAAATCAGGAGAAAATAGGATGTTTGATGATGAAAGAGGCCAAAAATGTTTGTCTGGATCTGGATCCAGGCTACGGTGCTGAATAATAGATGTTTCTAGCAGAGATGGGTTCTGTAAGCTAAAGAAATGTTCAGATTTGATGAAAAAGGGGAAATGATGCTTTTGGGCAGTGGGTAACTCGATGCTAGTCAGGTCAGCAAAGTCTCGGAGACCCAGTCCTGGTGCAGTGGGAGTGGTGTGGGATGAGGCTGGTGGAAGTGGTGCTCAGAGCGAGGCTGAGGCTCTTGTGGTGTGTGTGCACTGCGCTGGCTGAGTCCAGCCAGCTTTCCCAGCTGTGGGTACCCTGAGCTCAGCACACATGGAAAGGGCATCCTGCAGGAACTCCCAAAACTGTGATGCTGTCCAAAGGTGGTGCTTTGCTCCCTCTAAACAGTGTTGGTATGAGGAGTCATTTAACAGCACAGCAAGGCTGGGTAAATACTTGGGGTTGTGGGAGGGAACGCTTCCCCCAAATATTCATTAAGATTTGAAAGCACATTTCAATTTGACCTTGTTCTGCTGCAAACAGAGCTCTCAAGGGTTGCACGCATCAATACTTGGCCAGGGCAAATATTAAGATTGGATGTTGGCTGGGTGCAATTTGGGAAGGCATCTTCTCAGCTGGAATGGTAGGAGGTTGGAATGAGTGTTGCTTACAGGCGTCCCAGGTTAGTGTGGGAGCAGAAGGGTGCAGAAGGGGATGGAGTGATGGCAGAGTAGTTGCAGGAGAGTGCTGTGGCCTTGGGTGGCCCCTGGACCCTGAGCTGGTTATTGCATTGTTCAGCTTTTAGGGGTAAACCCACAGTCATTCCAGAAGTGAGCAGCTTGAGAGGCTGCCTGGGAGTGTGCAGGGAAGGGAATGGGCGCAGAGTGGATGCAGACAGCAGGTAAAGACAGCACAGCCCTTTCCTTGGGGAAAGTGGGAGCAAATTCTTGCCCAGATTAGCTCCATGGCTTTGCAGATAAGTGGAGAGTGTGGACGGGCTCCCTCCTTCTCTGTAAATGTTGCTCACAGTCACAGCTGAGGTTTTGGAGCTCTTTTATTTTGGTGACCATCCATTTTCCCACCAAGTCACATCATGGGAAATAGTGAGAATAACAGGACATGTGTTTTGCAGGCACAAAAGGATCTGTGCTCTATTTATTTATTTCTCACAACTTTTGAATTATTAAAGTGCGTTCAGGGGAGATTAACTTTCCCTGCTCAGTATTTATTATTGTTTCATTTCCCTGAAAGTTGGAGCTACAAGAGCTTTGATGAATGGGCTGGAAGATTCTGTAGTTTCTCTATTGCTAATCTAAATATGTCCGTATCCTTTGCTGAAAAGCTAATTTGTAATTTCCTATGGTAATGCTGCTTAGTGAATTATAATGATACACCAGGGCCTGCTTTTCATCCCAGCCCTCTGTCAGGGGAATAAAGCTACCACTGGAAAACGGTGTGAAACCTGGAAACTGGCCATTAGTCCCCTAAATTTTTGGTCTAATAACAGGAATCCAGAAAGCCTGTGCACCATCTGGTCTGTTTTCATCCGTCTGCCCCCAGGTTGTTTCCAGGCATGGGAGGGGTGCCCTGTGCTGATGCCACAACCCGTGGGTTTGCGTCAGCGACCAGAGCTGGATGGTGCACGCAGTCGCTGCTTCTGGAAACCTCTCCCACCACCCCAATTAGAACCAAGTGTTACCAGTCTTTTGAATAATTGAAGAGGCTTTCTGTTGAATATTTAATTACAATAATATTTGGTTAGCAGGGGTTGTTGGGCTCAGTTTGTGCAATTGAGAATTGCTGCAAGAAAGGCTGTTAAAAGAAAATGTTGTTGTCTATGATTATTGATTTATCTTTTTTTTCTTTTTAAGCTAATCAGTTACTTAGTTGAAATTGGTTAATTAGCTCAGCTCCATTAAGATTCTTCGGCATTTAAACTTGATGTTTCTAAATAATTATAGTTTTGCCTGCTAAGCCCACAACCCAGGGTGACCTAATTACTATTAAAGCAAGACATGCTTTGGTCTGGCTTTAATAAGTTCCTGCTGGGAGCCCCACGGTGAAAAATCAGAGGCAGCAGTTCAAAGGGGAAGGGGCTTGTGCTGAGACCTGGACAAGGAAGATGAGTGTCCTTCAGCCTCACTTATTCCAACTTAAACCAAGGATGCTCTTGGTTTGGGAGGAGGAGAGTCCCAGAGCCATCCCATGGTTGACATCTCTGTACTGTGCGCTTACGTCACAAGCAGTTGTTTGGAAGAGGTGAGGGTTAAGATTGGTTTTAGTTAATTGATAAGTGTTAATTTGCTTTTTTTCTTTTCTCAGTCTTAATAAGCAGGATGAGTCCTTTCCAGTTCTTTCTGGGTGGGGGGAGAAAAAAAATGTGGTATTAAGTTAATCTTGGTGATTTTTAACAATATTAAGGTTATTTAGGTTATTACTAAGATCTAGTGGAAGTTGTCCCTGCCCGTGGCAAGGCAGGGGAGGGACAAAATGATCTTGTGGGTCTCTCCCAACCCAAACCATTCTGGGATTCTAGAATTTCATTTATTTATTTATTTATTTATTTATTTATTATTTGGCAATATCCAGGCCAAATAATTTGACATTAGTAAATGCCCCAGGTATGTGCTCATTAGTTAGTGAAGGAAATGTTTCTTATCTGGGGAGGCATCCAGTCAGGGTTACTGGTGGCTGGAGCTTATGAAGCTTTAATTTGTTATGCAATGAGTAAAAGTGGAGGGTGGGAATAGGTAAGAGGCTGTGGAAATCTTCACTTGCAAGCTGTTTCCTGCCATCCTTGATGGGGGTTTAATCATGACTTCAAAGGATTGTTTTATGATGATTTCTCCTCAAAAGCCCTCCTCTCATCCCACCTGCTTCTCCAATGCACTGGTACCCATTGTGCCGCATCCCAGCAGCAATTGGGAGCCAAGCTTTGGATAATTCAAACCATTTTTATAATTTTGATAATTTTGATAATTCAAAGCATTTTCCTTGGATTGCTCCAAGCATGGCTGGGTTTTGGTGTCTTGGCCTGACTATATATTATTTTTATGAGAGGATGGGCAGCTTAGCCCACTGGATGCTCCGTGCTCCTGGCTCTGCTGTCTCCCAGGAAGCCTCTGAAGTCCTGCAAAGCCCAAGACCTGTTGCATGTCCAAGTCTTTCCCTCCCTTTCTCTATTTTCTTCGCAGGGTGGAGCAGTGGGATGCTTTTATTTGTGTGTCCTGGGGCAGGGCAAGTCACCTTCAACTCAGGGTTGTGGGCTGCTTCTCCTTGAGCCCCAAAACCTGGGCAAACAGGGCTGCTGTGTCTGCTTGGATCAGCAGGTCAGTGTCCCCATGCTCTCTCTCTGCCGTGGGGTGACCTGGCAGGTGACACCCAAAATGCAGCTGGGTGTGATGAATTTGGGGGTACCTTCAGCTGGTGTTGGTTCTTCCTCTCCTGGTGCTAAAACCCACACCACGGGTGGAGGGATGGAGCAGGGAACGGCAGTGTTTGAAGTTTTATGGAGGTTTCTCATTTCTTTTCCAGCAATCAGAGGCCAGGGACAGGCCTTTGATTACTCGAGGCCTCTGCTTGCTTCAGCCACTTCCGTAGCTGCGGGGTTGGAGCCGGCTCATTATCATCCTCACTAGGGCCCTGTTGATATGAGGATAATTGCATTTTGCTCAAAAGACATTAAATCACCGCGGAACAGGCAGAGGGGTGTGAATTACATCTTCCCCGGGAAAACTGGGAACTCAGCAGTGGAGTTAAAAGGGAAACCCTGTTCTCAGGGGGTTGGAGGAGAATGGGGCTGGCTGTGGAGGGCTGCTCTGGGCTCACTGGGCATTCCCTGCCCTCTGAACGGGGGGAACTGAGAGGGACACAGCCTGATGTACTGGAGACAGTCTGGGGCTGACCTTGGTATTTTCACCAAAGTTCTGTAGCTTCTCATTTCCAAATGCCCAAGGAACGGGGTGAACATGCAGGGAGAGAGCATGAGTGGGATGCTCTTGGGGTGCTCTGTTTGGCGCTGAGTTTGCTTTTCATTTGAAACAAATGTGTTTGGAAGTAACAAAATTGTCACAATTGTACTATCAGAAGTGTTTCCTGTGATGGTTTTGACTAGTCCAGGACCTTTCTCTCCCATGATGTACCCATGGAGCTGGAGAGGCTGCTCCATAGCTGTGTTTGCCCTTACCATGTGGCCACTCCATCCCTGCTCTTCTGCTGTGATTATTTTTTAAGCAGTTTTTATTTAGTCCTGGAAATTATGAGCATAACCTGGCTGCAGGTGAACTTGGAGCACAGATCTCTTCCCCAGCTTGTGGAGTTTGGCTGAAGCTTTCCAGAGTGAAGCTCTACACAAGTGGGTGGATCTCCTGGAGATCTGTGGCCTTTACTGCCTGTGCTTTGCTCCTTGAGCTGAAATTGCTGGCGGGGGTCTAAGACGTATGAGCCCATCAGGCTCTCAACAGAGTCACTGTGAAGTCACATACAATGATGTTATTGTGACCAGAGATGGACTGTAAAGTGGTCATTTCTGCTTTAATGAAATAAAAGAGGGTCAGTTCTGTACTGTGTTTCCTGGGGGGGATGTGTGGCTCCTTGAGCCATGCACATTGTGCCAGGCAGCCTCCCTGTTGCTCAGTCAAGTGGAGAAAAGCAGGAATTGAAGGCATTAAAGTGTCTTTTTCTTTGGACCCAGCTCAGGTCGAGCCCTGCCAAGCTCTGTCCATGGGCTGGCAGTGCCTCCCGACCCCTGGATGCTGCAGCCGACTTGGTGGAGGAGAGGAGGTGGCTGCTGGGAGCTGTAAGGACACGAGTTAAGGGTGTTCTGTATCCTTCTAAACTCAGCTTTTATTCTCAATCCGTGCGTGGGTTTTTGCCGCGCTGGCGGCGCTGCTGCGCGCCCGCGGGAGGGAGGCTGCTCAGAGCCATGGAAAGCTGCTCTTAACTTCAGTGGGCTGTGGCTGAGGAAAAGGAGCTGCTTTGAGAGAGGTGCTGCTGCTTCCAGCCCTCTCCAGCTCTGCTTTGGTTTTTTTGTTTTCTTTGCTGGGCTGTGCTTGCCAGGGCTGATCAGGGATGAGGAAATCCCTGCTTTTTGCATGGTTGGGTCCTAACTTGTGGAAAGATGGTCTGGCTGCCTCCCACCAGTGGAAACCACTTGGCAGCATCCCTGAAAACAGTCCAGCTGCCTCCCACCAGTGGAAACCACTTGGCAGCATCCCTGAAAACAGTCCAGCTGCCTCCCACCAGTGGGAACCAATCGGCAGCATCCCCAAAAATGGTCTGGCTGCCTCCTACCAGTGGGATGCACTCACATCATTCCCAAGATAATATTTTGTTAATAAATCTCTCTAGCTCCCTATTGAGGGGGCTTGGGGAGTGATGGGTGGGTGCCCACCTTACCCTGTGCCGTGATAACTCCTCTGTTTTCCCACTTTGGGCCCCTCCTCTCTGGCCTGCATGGTCACTCTCACCTCCTGAGTCACCAGCCCAGCAGATTTTTGGAGGTGGTTTGCAGCAAGGCACGTTTTTATTTTGTTCTTTAAAGCTTTGTGGCGTTCAGGGGAAACTGGGATGTCTTTGAACCATTTAAGGTATTCCTAATAGGTTACCTTGAAAGCTTTCTGCAGTCTTGAATGAATCAAAGTGCAAATGTTTATAATGCAACACCCACACAGGCTGGGAGAGGAATTTTATTAAGGCAGGAGAGTCAGAAAACAATAATAATAAAACATGTTTTATGAAGTTGGTGAGAAACTTATAAACTAGGTGGAGTTTTACAGCAGATGAATTTGATACAAGTTGTAAATTTGAATTCCCAGGCTGGTCCTCAGGTCCTGCTCTTTATTACCTGAAATAACATTCTCCACTTTTAATAGCTGGCTGCGGCAGAGTGAGCGTGGTTTTATCTTTCTAAATGATCCACCATGCGTGTCTTATAATCAAACTTCTGCCCATCCTCAGGTTTCCAGCCCTTTCCTTGAGCAGCATAGTGGCTGTTGCCAGTTAGCAAATTGCTGCTCTTTGCTTTGCTGTTACAAGGGGAACTTTGAGAATCCTTCAATACATCCACATGTCTGGATTACTGACATTTTTTTTCCAGCAGAAACCACTTTATTTTCTGATAAGAGAATGTTTTGTTAATACATCAGCAAAAAGGGACTGAAAGATGCTCTTGATAAATCAGTATTTTGCAGTATCAACCTGCTGTGTTTCCCTGCTCCTGGCACTGCTGGGAGGCATGGGGATGTTTGTCAGAGCATTGTTATGAGGAGATCAATTGCCTTTTGAGGTGTTTGGGGTCTGTTCCCATTTTTCTTTCCCGTGTTGCCTTGAGAGCCCCCCTCTTTCCCCAACAAAGTTTCCTTGTGGTGCAATCCAGGGACTGGTGAGGTATCAGAGCATGAGGTGGCTCTGTCCATGTTCCAGGGGTGGCTTCCCAAGGGTGGCATGTGTTGACTTCCTGACTGCCCTCAGTTCCTTCAACCCCTCTGTGCCACTTGGCTGTCAGCAGCTGTACCTGAGGAAAGGGTATAAAAATGGTGTCTCAGTCCCCTGTCCCATCTGTGCACACACCAGCAGATTATTCCTCTTGAAAAATAAGTGATTACTTAAGTAAAGCATTTGAGCTAATGGCCAGATTATTCTCTTTAAAATGGGAAAGTAATTAGGGATGTTTTTTAAATAGGCTTCCCACCCTTGGATCTGCTGGGATTAGCCTGTGTGGGTGTGTAAATATTTAGTTTCCAAGCGCTGGGTTTTTTTTTTTTTCCTTTTTCCCCCCTCCCCTTCCTTGAAGTAACAGTGGCGATAAGTGACAGAAATGAGGCAGCAGCTGTTCTTGGACACTTTCCCCAGCATCCAAAATATATTTGGAATTAAAGATGACCCTCAAAGGAAAATGAAATTGAGGTTCTGCTAGTGTGATGTACCAGGGGTTTCCTCTGTGTGTGTGTGTTTGTGTGAAATTGAAGAGAAGTCATTGAGTGCTGGGGTGTTTGGGGTGATGGAGAACAAGTCCAGCTCTGAGTAAGAGCTGTGGTTGAGCATGGTGGGCTTGGTTTGATCTTCTGCCCATGGCTGCCTGCTAGCTGGAGGGGATTTTTGAGCTTGTTTCCCTGCGTGGAGGTCTGTCTTTAACATCCAAACAATTTAGACTTCGTGCACCAAGGCACTTTGATGTTTGACTTCAAAACCGTGTCTTGTTTTGAAACTTGTTGCAGTGCTTGCAATGTGTTGGTGAAGCTGGGAAGGCGAGCAAAAAGAAGCTGAAAGCAGAAGCAAAATACGCAATTAGATGCAAAAGTGGTTTTAAGTGAGTGATGTGATGGAGTTGCAGATTAAAGGAATGGTTGGAAGCAGTCATTCATGCAGCTCTCTTCAAGGTCTGCATCCCTGGAGACTCCTGCAGCTGAGGAGCATCTTGCCAAGCCAGAGGAGGCCAGATCTTGCATTTCCCCCATCCATCCAATGGATAAATCCCAAGCCCTAGCGAGCCACCAGAAGAAAACCTGGTTCAGAAGCAAACCTGCAGAGCCCTAAGGTTGGAGCTGTCATTGATATGCCATGTGTCTTTGGTCCCATCCTGCTTCTGGGAGGTACTTAGGAGACACTTCTGGGCCATTGGTGCTTCAAATCTTCATGCACCCATCATTTTTCTTCTGTCAGGGATTATTTATTGCAAGCATTAACCTGGAGCTGCTTTCAGGTGCCTCAGTCATTTTTTAAAGGCTTCATTTGTGCTGTTCAGCTGTTTTTGGCAACTTGGGACTTTTTGTTTGCTTGCCTGCCTGCTGGAAAGCCTTCAGAGGTTGTTTAGGAGGCAAGGGGAGCCTGTAGATCCAGATTTTTTTTTTTTTTGTTATTATTATTATTATATATTATTATAATTAAAACATATTTTTAGCAGCTGAAATTCAAACCCGTCTGGGTATTTATACAGCAAGATGTTTTGGATGAGGAATAGGCCAAGAGAGTCATGTGATTGGGGCCAACGTGAAACAAAAGAATCCATTTATTATCCAGGCAGGAAATTTGTTCCTCGGGATGTTGTAGCTGCAGACATAATGATTTCATTTCCTCTGGTTCACCCAGATTAATGGCTTGTGCTCTTTTGTTTGTGTGCCTGTGTTATTCCTGCAGCCTGGCTTCCCCTCCCACTCCGTCCCGGCGTGTGTGAACATGTGTGTGAGTGCCCTGGGCGAGGAGGGGGCACAGGGGTCTCCAGGCTGCAGCAGGATGCTTGGGATGGTGGGGTGGGATGCTGGGAGAGCTGAGCAGAGCCCCAGGGACCACCTGGGGAATCCTTCCTGGCAGTGATGGATGATGTGTCTGGGGGTCTTCTCCTGTGTCTCTAGGGATCTTCTGCATCTCTGGGGTTTTTTCTCCTATTTATATTTCTGGGGTTCTTCTCTTGCTGTGGTCACCAGAGCAGTGAGGGGTGTTTTCCTGTGAAGGTGTGATGGGATGAGTGAAGTGTAGTGTTTTAGACAAGTGTGAATGTTGTGGCAGGTGTGACAGCAGTGTGTCTTCTCCACAGCTGTGCTCCAGGATTTCTGTAGGTGTTGAGTACCTGGTGGGAAACCCAAAGCTTTGCACCCTCCCAAACATCAGGCCACAAAACAGCCTCTTTCCCCAGGGAGCTGTGCTGATGCACAGTGATGCAGGCATTGGCAGCATGGCTATGGGTGAGCAGCACCTTCCTGGCTGTGTGAGTTGGCCTTTCACTCCAGGCTGGTCCCAGCTCTCATGGGACCACTGGAGGCCGGTAGTACCTACACTCTGTCGTTGATAAAAGCCCAACAGACCCATCTTTGTGAGCACTCCAAGATTAGCAGCAGCCTTAATCACTCCCTTTCTCTCTTTCTGAGTGTTTGCCTTTCAAAAGTGATGTGGCAGGAAACTGGTGTCTTTGTGTTGCTGTTGCCTGGTGGGTCCTTTTGGGGTTTTGGCGAGGAGCTTTTAATTTACTGTGTGCAGGATGACCCAGTCTTCTCTTCTGGATTAATCTGGAGCAACCTCACGGAGCTGGGAGCACCCATCCTCAAATGATGAGGACTTCAGTGTGGTGCTGCCCGGAGAAGGATTGGTGACCATCTTGCTGCTCCCATGCCTGGCTCTTCCTCCTTCTTTAGATGTTTCTACTCCAAGCTGGGGGAAGAGAGTTTCTTCCACTTCTTCTGGAGGAGGCTTTTTTGCAGGGACAAAACTCACTGAAGGAAGACCCTCTTAGCCGTCAAGGTGCGTGTGCCACTCCTGCTACCATCTGTCTGGGACCTTGGTGTACTAACTCCATCTTGGACACGTGTTGCTCCTTCTTGGTTTTATGCCATGAGGGGTGCAAGCCCACTATTCAAACGCTGCAGACGAGAGGAATGGGAAGCTGGTACCCTGTCAAGCCCTGGGCGCTTTCTTCCCACCTGCCTGCCCTCCCAAATGGCTCCTGTGTCGCCCAGGTGACAGAGTTTGCGAGGATATGACAGCTCCGTTGCACAGAAGATGATGAACAGTAATGAGACCCAAAGCACAATGTGCACTTAAAGTGATTTATTTCAGCAAGGAAACCACAATCAGGGAGGATGGGTCACCGTCATCAGGAGAAGAGGTGGGTATGGAGATGAGCTTCAGGGGAACTTTATCATCAACCAGCAGTGCTTTAAAAATGAGCAGAGCTGGTGTTGCATGAAATGGAGCTGTTCTGGTTGTGCCGGGACCATCCCTCACCTGCAGCAGATGGCAGGCACTTCCTGGGCTTTGGTCAGTGACTGGGCTGGCTGACTGGGGGACTTCTCCTTGGTTACCTCCTGCAACTGTGCTGAAGATTTTTGGTGAAGTGTCACCCTTGTGTAAAGTCAGCATTTGGGAAAGGAGCCTGTCCTGAGGAGGAGGGGGAAAAATACTCCCTGAACCCGCCTTGGCGCGGATCCCGGCACGCAGATGGCCGTCCTCATGCTGGAGCCTTTTCCCAGCTTGCGCAGGCGCTGGGACTGGAGGCAGGGGTGTGCCAGGCAGGCTGGCTGCCAAGTGGCACCTCCTGCCAGCATCCTCCTCTTCCTCCTCCCCTTCCTCCCCTTCCGTGGGAGCTGTGGCTGTGCAGCAGCTCAGCTGGGCACTTCAGCTTGCCCAAAAAACTCGGCCTAAGAATGGCGCTGAGCAAAATCTTGTGGTTTAAGGTTGGCTTAGAGTAGTGCTCGTGTTTCCTCCCTCCTCACAGAAAAGGCTCCTGGCCTGGGGGGGATCCCTGGTGCTGCCTCTGTGCTGGCATGAGCTGGGAAGGCAGGCAGCTGTTCCCCGCTGCTTCTGGCATCATTTGGATGATGCACCATGAGGGGTCCTGACCCCTGTTGATGAAGAGCATCGTCCAAGGTGGTTCCAGTTGCTGGTTGTTGTTGGGGAATTTGGGCAAGGATTTAAACCAGCCCCAATGGCCCGTCATTTGAATGGGTGTTTAGAAATCTCAGCAAGCACTCACCAGGCCAGCTGTGTGTGTACATTCCTAAAGGCGGCCCAGACTGATAGGAAAGCTTTTTGGATAGGTTGCAGGATAGTTACAGATCTGGCTGCTGATTATTTTGTCCAAATCTAAAAGTGGAGAAGAAAAAAAAAAAAAAAAGGCAAAGCTGGGAGAGCCCAGGATGAGTTTCTAGGGCATTTTGGGAATTCCAGAGCATTTGGATGTGGAACATCCAGAGCTAAGAACCCAGCAGGGTCTGCTGATGGGGCGCTTTGCCCTTTCCAATGTGCCTGTTGGCTTTGCCATGTCCATTTCTGATGGTGATGGGGACTGGATGGGTGATGGGCTTCTCCGCCAAGGCATTCTCAGGGATGCAGGCAGAGCTTTCCGCCATCCCACCCGTGTCCTGACGGAGGCTTCCCTGTGCTGCCGGCAGCCCCATGTGCTGCTGTGGTGGCACAGATTTATTGCTCTTTGCCTCGTTTGCACTCGCGAGCTGACTCCATATGGTGCAGAAGCCAGAGAGACGATGCTCGGCACGGCCGGCGCCGGGCTGGGGGGCGGCACAGGAGCTGATGCTTTTGCAGCTTGCTCCGTTTGAGGTTCAATATTTCCACCTCCTCCCCTTGACGACTGTGCTCCCACAGCTGCGGATCGCTCGTCATCTCCAGCGCAGCCAGAGCATCCCTGTGTGATTCCACTCTCACCCTGCTGCTTTCCCACTTCTCCCCCTGAGATCCCCTGTGCATGGGTGGACCAGAAATGCTATTTTTTTTAGTTCTTAGTTACTCATGAAATTTTTGGCTGGCCCTCCAGAAGGCTTTAGTGTGTGTCAGAAGCTGCATTAAAAAATAGAAGATCAATGTGGCTGCAGCTGGTCTGTGGTGGGGTGAAAAGTGTTGGTGACTGGGGGAACACCAAGCCCTTGGCTGCACTGGGAACAGTTGTGCCTGGGCTAAGCTTGAGTCCCCTGGCAGTGCTTGCTCTGAGCAGTCTGTCATGTTTGTGGCTCATGCAGAATCCCTCTGACATTTTAAAATAAGATCTAGTAAACAGGAGCCGGATGGTGCCAGGTGCAGCTCTAGGCGCAAGGGCTCTCTGACAGCAGGGCTGGCATTTCAGATTTAGGGCTCCATGAGACGCCTGTTTTTGTAGCAAACGTGAAGCTTTCCGGGAGAACATGGTCCAAGACAGTGACTCATTCTGAATCTCTAAAGATGTGATGGCGTGTAGGGAAACGCAGGATAAATGTTTTGATTTTTAGAGTTTTCCTCACAGGCGGTGCTACCCTGGAGTAAGGCAAAATAAATCCAGTGGGGAAGGAGAGCTGTGGGGAAAGGGGGGGACAGGTCTGGCGCATGAATTCATCAAAGCTTGGTGCACCCACTGTACTCCAGCACTGGAAGCTGGCTTTGGAGCCAAGCATATGGCCCCTGTAAGACATATGGGAGCGCACTTGGGAGATACCCTGCAATTCCATGGGTCTCGTGGATCCAGGCATGAAGACTGTGTATCCTTGTAATTCATCCTAACACGTGTAATTGCAGATGCTATTGATGTTTATGGCAGCTCTATCTTCTCAGACTAGTTCTGTATTTAGAGGCTCTCATTTCCAAGGGAATCCCAGCTGATAAGGAGCCCACTTCCATGGAACTCATTAGGCTTCAATGGCCCTTGTCTGCAAAATCTCACATGCTGCTTGTATTTATTATTTTTTATCTCTTTTTGGAGTTCCTTGCTTTCTGATAGTGTGATGAAAGTTCCCTTTTCCCTAGAGAGGAGCTCCTGGCAGAATGTCCTTGTGGGTGAGCTTACTTGCTTCCACTGAACCTGGCTGGACCACATGCAGCCCACGTGGGCACCTGGAAGTTGACCAAGATGTGAGCTACGGAAAAGTAGTGGAAAATAGGAAGTTGTTGGCATCATTACCCAACAATGTTTGGATTATTCTCAAGACTCTGTGCTGCCCCAGGATGTATGATGGGCTGGGGTTCTGGATCCTCCTTGTTCTCTCGGCTGGTGAGATGGGTGTCCAAGCCAGCTGGTCTACACCCAAAGAGTCCAGTGATGTGAGGCCGCTGTGCCCAGCCTGTGCTGGAACCACCTGACTACATGGACTTGGGACAGAGTATCCTCAGGCTCCTGACCTTCAGCCTTCATGCTCCTGAGGGGTGATCTCGTGGATGCTGAAAACCAGATGAGTGTTCTGCCCACCCTGAGTAATCTTCAAACCAGACCTTCTCCACCACTTAGCCGGACCTTATCCGAGGCAGTCTCGCAAAGATTTTTGGAGGTTAAGGTTTCAGGGAGAGCCTCTGCCCATCCCTGGTTGGCTGAGTTCCTCTTCCACATCTTGTGGAGGATGAAGTGAGTTACATGCCAAGCCTACATATGGTGATTTCTGGGGCAGGCTGCAGCATTCTGAGAGGTTTGCTGGCATCCCAGCCTCGAGAAAGCAGGGATGGGGATTTAAATGCATAGTGACATTGTTCTGGAAAAATGTTCTCTTGAAAGACAGCCACATCATCTGCCTACCCCCACTGGGCCCTTGGCATGGCTGGGTCTGTCTTGGGTGGGGGGCAGGGTGTTCATTAAAGTGCTCTCTCAGCCCTCGTTGCTGCTTGACTTTGAGTTGCCAAGCCATAAATGATGATGTATGGACGGTGACCTGTGTGTATGGTGTGTGTGGCTTTTGGGTATCCAGGGCCTGTGTGCAATTATAAAAAGTATGGTATCAGCAACTGATTCTGTCCTGACAGGAGCAAATGAGTTCCTGATAGTTGAAAACTTGTTTCCAAATTTTCTAAAATAGGTTTGCAATTTAGAAAACAAAAGGTATTGAAAGCCCTATCTTTTTTTCTCTTATCTTTCCATTTGATTTGATCCCCTTTGTTTGTTTTTTTCCTGTGATGTGTGCATTTTTGGGTAATTCTCTGTCA
The DNA here is from genome assembly GCF_049639895.1 of Pseudopodoces humilis. Lineage (NCBI taxonomy): Eukaryota > Metazoa > Chordata > Aves > Passeriformes > Paridae > Pseudopodoces > Pseudopodoces humilis. The sequence continues at coordinate 5,453,298 of NC_142210.1, read as the reverse complement.
TTTCCTTCCCTTTCCCTTATCTCTCCCTCTGCAGTTCTCTCTCTCTTCCTTTCTATCCCTCTCCCCCTCTCCCTCCCCTCAGTAATTTATTTGCAAGCGAGTTGTCTCTTTGATTTACTGTCTCTCTCTTCGGTAGGATTATGATAAATGGATTGTATGGCTTCGTCTGAGCTTGCCCAACATCACGTACCCACGCTGGGTCAGGTCCCTTCAGAGGCTGGAAACCGAGGGAAGATGCTGGGGCTGGAGGTGGAGTGAGAGTTGTGAACAGGACTTGGTCCATATGGTCCTGACATGGCATCACCTCCTGAACTTTTTTGGCTGGGGTTTTGGTTTGGGTTTTTCTCTTGCCACACATGTGTGTATGAATGCTTGCAAAAATGGAAGCAGGTATTTGATTGGGTGCTTTCAGGCACATCAAGCAGCATATTTCAATTGACTGTATCCTGATGTGGGGAGTGTTTGCCACTTGCAATTAGAACATTTCATCCCGCGGCACAGCAGGCAGCGCTTTATTGATAAAGTTGTTCTGTAGTTGCTGAGCAAACACCCCCAAATCTGAGCTTCATTAAGTTATCGCCTGCCCTGCTGTGATGCATCTTCATTGTGCGCTGAAATCCATGGCACTGACGGGGGATCCTGGAGGAGGCCAGGACTGTGCTGTGCAGCCACAGCTTAATGCATCCCATCACAAATTGACAGAGCACACTTGTCCTCGCCTGATATATAGAAATTCCTTCCTTTACCAGCTGGAAGCGAGGGGTATTTTGGCCACCACAGGTCTCCTCATGCTGGCAATGGCTGGGATGTCTTTGTAGAGCAGACTTGGCTGCTCCTCTCTCCTGAGAGGTTCGCACAGACCTTTAAAATACAGGAAGGTAATATTTTGTGTTGACTTGTTGTTGTTTAGCGCATCCTCCCCCTCCGTGTCTGGGTTTGTTACTTGGTGGGTAATCCTTCATAACGAACCCGCGGGAGATTGATGGGGAGAGCTCGTTATGCACTTCCAGAGCCGTTCCACCGTCGTTCTGTAGCAGCAAAATGCACCATTAAAGGCAGAGAGCCCTGGGAATGATGGGACGTAATTAGTTGTTGCTGTAATATTTTTGATTGAAAGCGCAGAGATGCTGGAAGCGGCTTGGGGAAGTCAGTGCTCTCAGGAAGCTGTGAAGAACAGCAGCTCTTGTCGGAGGGGAGAGGCTGATCCTGCTCTTACCTTTGCTGCTGCTCCAGTGCTGTAATTAAACCATCTGGGAGATGCCACAGCGTTCCTGCTGTGCAGCCGCTGGCTCCGGCATGGCAGCGCTCCCCTCGCAGTTCCAAGCAGGAACCAAATGGGGAGTCCTGCAGCAGAAGAGACATTTTGGGTGGGATGTGCCTCCAGCAGCTCACTGCCTTAATCCCTGTGGCAGAGCTGTATGGATTTCGTGTTCCTGCTTTTTCCTAGCCTTGTCTAAATTTCAGGTTGTATAAAAAACTTGCACAGGCAGCCCTGGGTTTGTGGTTAAAAGTGTGGTCATGAAGAGGAACCTGGAATTACTCAGGCAACTTCCTGGTGTGTGCTTGAATGCTTTCATGGAACCACAGAATCCCAGAATGGTTTGGGTTGGAAGAACCCTAAAGCTCCTACTGTTCCACCCCCTGCCAAGGTCAGGGGTACCTTCCACTATTCCAGGTTTCTCCTAGCCCCAACCAGCCTGGCCTTGGACACTTTCAGGGATGGGGCAGCCACAGCTTCCCTGGGCAACTTGTGCCAGGGTCTCAGCACCCTCACAGGGAAGAATTTCTTCCCAATATCCAACAGAAATGTACTGTCTGTCAGTGGGAAGCCATTCCCCCTTGTGCTGTAACTCCATGCCCTTTTCCACAGTTTCTCTTCAGCTCTCTTGGAGCCATTTTATCTACTGGAACACCAATATATGAGAGCCATCTCTTCTCCAGGCTGAACAGTCCCAATTCTCTCAGATTTACTTCATAGCAGAGCTGCTCCATCTCTCTAGGTGTCTTCTTGGCCTCCTCTGGACTCCCTCCAACAGCCCCATGTCCTTCCAGGGCTGGACACAGTGCTGCAGGTGAGACCACACCAGAGTGGACTGGAGGATAAATTAACCTATGGTAGCAGAGAGAATTCAATTCTGATTATTCCACCAGCACTTGTGGGACTTTCCTTCCATTGGATGCACACCACGAGTGTTTGGAGTGGTGATGATGGAAGCCATGGTGCCACCTGCACGTGGACATGGCTTAAAGTCACGACAGCCCCGGGAAGGCAAGGCTTGCAGTACCGTAGCAGTTAATGTTATTTAGTACTAAGCTTGAGAATAAAGCATCTTGGCTCTGTTTCCCTGTCATTCCCTTTCCCTGGTAATGTCACCAAACTTGGACAGAAGCTTCCAAAGCTGTGCATTTGCCTTGGGCTGATTTTGCTGAAGCTCTCGGAAGGGAAGGAAGAGGTAGGAAGCAGGCTTGGCATTTATGAGTGTGAAATAGAGGGGAAAATATAGAGCTTTCCTTATGGAAAAGAAATCTTGCTATTGTTCCCCTTCAGAAAACCACTCTGGGGGCTGGGCGTGCCCAGGGATGTGCTCTTGTGTGGACCCATTGACACTTATTGAGGCACATCAGGAAGAGTCTCTGAGGATCCCACCTGTGGAGCATCCTCTGCCCCCTGGACCTGAGCCCTGAGTGCCCTGCCCCACCCCTCACTCACTTGCTCTCCCATCTCCCCTCCCTCCAAAGGCTCAGTTATCAGCACCCACCTCCCTGCTCCCCACGTATCTTGGGGGGCTTATTTCCAGCAGCTGGCATCCTTTCCAAATCTCCCTCTCCCCATCTGTTGTTATCAAGCCTCCTCTCTCCTTATTTTGCTTAATTTCTATCTTTTTCCTCTTGGTTGTCTTAGACAAGCCTGTGTCTCTCTACATATGCCCAAGCATTTGCTTTCGAGTGCCTTAGGCTGGTTCCTGCCGTTATCTTCTTGCAGGAGGGAGAGAGCTGCTGTTCCTTGCTTCGGGAGAGGGACCCGAGGCAGTTACTGAGGAGTGATACACTTGGAGAAGTGTCTTTGTGGTCTCTCTGAGCAGAAAATTTGTTGCTGTTTCTCTTTCTTTCCAGATAACAGCGTCAAAACGTGATCAGGTTGGGTTAGTTTGGGCGTGTCTCTGCCTGCGGCCAGACCCCGCACCCTTCTAGGGAAAAGTGACTCCTTCTCCTGGTGTGATGGGCTAGAACCTGCCATTGGGAGGTCTGAAATATGGGTTTCAGGCTGGGAGTTTCGGGAAATAAGTTCTGCTTCATTTTGGGCAGTTCAGAAGGGTTTTTCTGGAAGAGGCTTCAATCCTGCGGGAAGAGTGGTTGGCAAGACAGCGTCAGCTGGTGTGAGATGAAGGCTATTCTCGCCCAAATAACTTATTTTTTCCTTGCTGTTGGAAGGATGCCAGCCCATCCTTCGCTCCTCTGAGGCGCAGCTTATCCTGCCGCAGGCATCATCTCTGACCAGGTTTGCCCAGGAGGGTGTGGGGAGCCCGGGACAGCAGCGAGTCCTCCCTGCCTGGATCACACAAGTGCCATCCCAGATGGATGCGCTGCTCGGCACAGGGAAGCTGGTGCATTCTAATTGCTGGCATCTTTACTTGTTACGAGTGTAATTGTGAGAAGACGTTTGTTTTTGTATTGATAATTAGGGACTGGAACAGATGGCGAAGGCTTAGTTTAAAGTAATGTGTCCATTAAAGAAAATCTACTGTATACAGCTGAAGATTCTTCACTCCAAGAGAGCTCAGCTCTCAGTAGCAGAGCTCCTCTATTCCTAATGAGAGGTTGGGCTGTCATAGCCTGGCCAGCGCAGCCTCTGATCCCAGAGACTTCTCCCAGTGAATGTGCTGAGCTCCCTCCTGACAACCGAGCATCCCCATGTACCTGCTGTGCCCACGTGCAGGTGGGCAGGTGTGGAGGGAAATGCTGGAGGAGCGTGCCTGGGGCAGAGGAGGGGGTGGCAGTGTCTTGGGCACTGAGCCTGACATGGTGGGACTTCTTGATCCAGCTGACAGGTGACATGGTTCACTCGATGTGGTCTGCGATGCTGTGCTGGATGTCAGAGGCACAGGGGAAAGGATGTTCCCCAGGGGGTTTAATTAATACCCTGTGCCAATTAACGAGGACTGGTCCTCGCAGAAGGGCAAGGCAGTGGGAGGGGAGGTGCAGTGTGTCCATGTGGCTTCTCTACTCATTAGGGCTGCTCAGGCACTGATCTGCACTAATCCTCTCGTTAGCATCGTTCCCTGCCTGTCCTCCTTGCCCAATCCCAAGTGATGGATAGGTGGGGGGGTTGATCCTGTGTCCCCTGACCTCTTGGGATATTTTACAGATGTGGGTGCTGGGATCTCTTTCTTGTTCCCCATTTCTCTGTGAGGATTTGGGATCTGTGAGCCCTTTCCTGTTGAAAGAGGGTGCTCAGCAGCCATAGCCCCAAGCAGCCTGGCCATAAATGCTCCACCAAGGTCACAGGGTCACTTTTTCATCCCAGAAAATGAAGTAAAACCAAGATTTCCTCCAAGAGGAAATAGGAGAGGTCAATAGGAAGTTGCTGAGCCATGTCCTTCTGATGCCATTGCCTCTGCAGTCACAGGGTTGGGTGAACTCAGCAGGAATTTGAACTCAAAGCGGGGATTTAACCATCTTATTGTATTTAACAAAAAACTCCCAAATTAACCATTTTGCCAGTTTATGTATCTTCTTGTCTATGGCAGTGCCCTTGGGAGATAGGACAGGATCTGTACAGGAGATGGTCTCTAGGGGGTCAAGAACTCAGCCTTCTTTTTCCTTTGCTTTGCAAATTACTTTGGAAACATGGAGCCATGGAAGTGCAAGTGTTGTTCACAAATATGGGATCCAGTATGCATCAAGCCAATAATTACACACTTGAGAGAGACATTGATTGTTTATTTCAGAGTTGCCCAAGCCTGGGTTCTTGGTGGTGTTCAAGCACCCCAACTACCAAAGCTTTTTACTGTTTATACATTTTAGCAATCAAAAGAATTAGCATTTATTGACTACAATCTTGTCTCATCAATTAATATTCTATCTTCTGTTTGTTAATGACTATCTTATTTCTCATGCTAATTAGAGCTAATTAGCTCGGTCTTCCTCTTCTTTTGGGTCAGTGTTTCTTGGGTCAGTGGTCTGTGAGTCTCTGGTCATGATCCGCCCCTGCTAAAATTACCTTTTACCCATCAGAGCTGATTTCAGCACAATTGCTGGGTTGGATTTATTACTTTCTTCCTTGGCTTGGGGATTCTGCTAAATGTCCTTGTGGCCTCTAAGCTCTGCATTCTGTGTGCCCACTCTCAGTGCCACATCACACACATCCTTCTTCCCAAGCATTATCAACCTCCTTTAGGACTGAGATCATTGAAACATGTGGAGTCCTAAGCCTTAACGAGGCAGTTCATCACTGGACATCACTTAAAGCTTGTGAGCTTCACAGATTAAATCTCCTTTCTTGTTGATCAGCCTTGAAAGTTACAAAGATCAAACATTAATGAGCATCCTTTCTTAAGAAAATTTTACATATTCCACATTTTACATCACAAGTTCTGCATCTGTGGTGGAAACTTCTTGAATGTGATCTCCTTGGCCACAGGATTACCTAGGGACTCCAGAAACATCCAAAGTGAAAGCTTCTCTGTGGTTCCTTTCCGTTTATTCATTTATTGTTAATTAATTTTTCCATTTACTTAGCTATTTTGAGGTCTTCTTCAGCATTGCTGCTATGCCTTCCTGCTTTCCTTCCAGAATGTGGAGCCTTTAGGGAGGAACTCAAGAGGAGGGAAGGGGTGAGACTTTGGAAGGGGTCCTGGTGAGTGTCGTCTCGGAGCAGAGCTGGTCCTCGCGTGCTGCCGTCCCACAGGGCGGCTGTGCTTTATCAAAAGTACATTCCTCTGTCAAAGGGAAGGAAGCTGTAAGTGTGTGCAACAGGAAGGGAGATGATGGAGTGAAAAGCCTTTCTGAATAAACCTTTGGAAGAAGTGCCTTTCCTGTAATGGAGCCTGTCCTTATTTATCACAGAGGGTGGATGAGTCAGCTTGGGTCCCAGCCTGGCCATGGTCCCCGTGTCTCCCTGTTCGCCACTGCCTCAGTTTCCCCTGCATGGCACAGGGACACCCTGTTTGCTTTGGAGGAGAGCACCAAGTGTTTCAGGGGCTCTCAGAGTATCCCTGACAGTGCAGCCCACTGACAGGGGGCACTGGGAGATGTTTGCATGGCCTGTCACTTGCACCTCTACACCCATTTATGCCTGTACACATCTTCCTGCTCATTTGAAGGGCTGTTGCAAGGATTAATGGCTGTTTAATTAGGGGCTGGGCTGTTTGGAAGGGAAGGAAGGCATGGAGGTGGTGGGAAGGTGAAGGGTGGTGAGAGTAGAAACTTGCTGGAGGTCTGGAGCACAAGCCCCTGGCCCCATTTTGACAAGGGCCTGGAGTGACAGGACCAGGGGGAATGGCTTCCCAATGCCAGAGGGCAGGGTTAGATGGGATGTTGGGAAGAAATCCTTCCCTGTGAGGGTGGTGAGGCCCTGGCACAGCTTTCCAGAGAAGCTGTGGCTGCCCTTGGATCCCTGGAAGTGTCCAAGGCCAGATTGGATGGCACTTAGAGCAACCTGGGATAGTGGAAGGTGTCCCTGCCCCTGGCAGCAGGTGGAACTGGATTTAAGGTCCTTTCCAACCCAAAATGTTCCTTGATTCCATGATTCAAGACTGGAGAGTAATTGCAGCTGGGATACTTAATTTTTTTCTGCCAAATGGAAAATGACTGAAAACTACGAAGTGATGTGTGACAGTGTGAAAATCACCACACTCTACTGTTTCCCACGGGGAACAGGAGTGAAACATCTCCTCTCTGAGGGCACTGTGAGCAGAAACAGCTGGCACCTTGCAAAGCAGGGGGCTGTGGCCTTTGAGCACCCCTGGCAGTGCCACCGCAGCAGCCTGGGGCCTGTTTGGGGTGCAGAAGCTTTGCCAGCTCCCATCTCCTTTTCACTCCATGCCTTGGGAGTGCTTTGCTCTCCCTGCCCCAGGGCCCTGGGAGGGATTTCAGGAGCGGCTATCGCTGGTGTCAGGGTGGGGAGTTCCTGGTCCCGCTTGTCCAGCTTCGCATCCTGGAGCGGCTGGCAAAGGGAGGGGTTGGAAGATTAATCGGAGTCTTGTTTCCCGCCTCTGATTGCTGGAGTAGCCGTGGACAGATTAAAAGCAGCAGCCTGGTAGCAGCACAGATTCCTGCGCTGATTTTTATTTACTGACCTTTATTTCTCTGGTTGCACCCCTTTTCCTGGCACTGCTGTGAGTACCTGGGACCATGCAGGAAAGGGGAGGGATTGGGGATGCTCAGCTCTGCCAGTTGCCAGCGGCACATCTCCTCCTGTTTGGTCAGGATGCAGGAATTGAGGCAATTAATCTGCATGTCTGCTTGCTGCAAACAAATAAATAAAACCTGGAGGGTTTTCCCCATCTGTTTCTTTATGGTGTTGCTCTCGCTATTATTCTTGCTATATTTTGTTGGTTCTTTTTTTTTATGTCTAAAAGTAGGGAATGATGTGACTCTGTGAAATATAGCATCATTTGATTTTTAATTTTTCTTTTTTTGTGTTGGTGATAGTATTTTCTTTTCCTGGGCAGGGAAGGGTCAGGGCTGGCAGTGTGAGCTGGGTTCAGGCCATGACTCCTTGCAAAGAGTCTTGTCCCCCACTGTTTGCTCCAGAGCAAAACTGCCTTGAGTCTGTTGGGGCAGCTGTTGTTGATTCCTGAGTTCTCCAAGGGTCAGGTGCATGCCCTGGGAGAGCAGCTGAGTGTTTTCCCATGTCTCTGTGCTCAGAAACTAATGGAAAACTTAGGGAATAACTAGTTTACTTTCCTTTTCTTCTGTTTCCTCAGAAACTTTGATGGATACGCGGACGGCGACGGCCGAGCTGGGCTGGACCGCCAACCCACCTTCAGGGGTAAGTTCCACTTGTCCAGCTGACCTTTTTGTGATCATGGGGGGTCCATGCCTTTAACCCCACTATTTATAGGGGTAAAATGCTCTTGGGAAGCCAGAGGAGTCACAGTGGGAACAGCAGTGCCCCATAGGGCTAGTGTGGGGTGCCAGGGCATTGCTGTCTGGCTGAGCCAGGCTGAGCATCCTTCCCTGAGCCAAGCCTGGCGCCTTAGTGAAGATGGAGCATGTCTCCATCTCCATGCTCTTTCTTCCCCTTCCTGTCCTCCTTCCTCATGAAGGGTTCAGCCCCATCACTGCTCTCCATCCCCCTGCTCGTGCCTTCCCTCTCCCTGTGCCAAAAGGCTTGTAATTAGGAAACATTAGCAGGCTCCAAACAGCTTTCATACCTGGAACATCATCCATAATTGCACTCGGCAGTGCTCTTCCTTGGCTATTAATGTCACTTTTATGAAGTAATGAGGAACCAAACACCCTGAGGCACTTAAAACATCTTTTTTATATAATATGAGCCTTTGAGGAATGGAAGCATAAAATAACCTGACTCACATTCTCCTGGCAGAAAAAGTGAGAGATGGAGCTGCGGGTGGGAGGGGATGTGAGCTGATAGATGGGCACCACAGTGGGACAGGCAGGTTGGGAGCAGCAGCAGGGCCTCTCCCTGGTGACTCCAGGATGTGGCACCAGAGGGGAAAGGATGCCAGGCTGCATCTTTGGGTGTCACTGGCTTGGCCAAGTCTTTGAAAGAAATTATTTTGCACACCATCACCAAAGCTGAGCCACACCTGCAGCAGACATGAAATCCACTCCAGACATGTCAGAGCCCCTTGAATTGGGGTATTTTGCTACTGAATGGCTTTGGAAAAATTCTGGGCCCAGATAAATTGCTGGAAAAATGCAGGAGGGGCATGTGCAGGTGATGGAGACAGGATATAAATAGCTGCCTGCAGCTGCTGTCACTGAAAGCCTGTGTGAGGCAGGCAGGGAGCTTGTGTTGTAAGGCATGGTGGTCTTAAACTCTGCAGAGCAGCAGAGTAAAGCCTCTCCCCAGACCTATCCCTGCATCCCACTGTGTGCATCTCTCCATCCCTCTGTGCCTCCCTGCAGCCATCCAATTCTCACTCCTCTGAGAGCTCCTGGGGAGGCTTCTACTTTACAGGAGCATGTATTATTAAATCTCTCACAAAGTATTTAAAATGCCAAGTCTTTTATCTAAAATCATAGGATCACAGAATCCTTTAGGTTGGAAAAACCCTCTCACACCATCAAGTCCAACCATTAACCCAGCACTGCCAAGGCCACCACTGACCCATATTCCCAAGTGCCACAAAAGCTCTATGGACAGCTTTTATGGCCCTCCAGAAATGGGGACTCCACCACTGCCCTGGGCAGCTGTGACAGTGCTGGACAACCCTTTCTGGGAAGGAATTTTCCCTAATATCCAATCTCAACCTCCCCTGGCACAGCTTGAGGCCATTTCTACTTGTCCTGTTCCCTGGGAGCAGAGCCTGACTTCCCCCTGCCTGGCCCCTCCTGTCAGGGAGTTGTGCAGAGCCAGAAGGTCCCCCCTGAGCCTCCTTTTCTCCAGGCTGAGCCCCTTTCCCAGCTCCCTCAGCCTCTCCTGGTGCTCCAGCCCCTTCCCCAGCTTCATTCCCTTCCCTGGACACACTCCAGCCCCTCAATTTCCTTCTTGTCATGAGGGGCCCAGAACTGGATGCAGGATTGGAGGTGCCCCAGCAGTGCCCAGCACAGGGGATGGTCACTGCCCTGGTCCTGCTGGTCACGCTATTCCCGAGAGGATGAGAGGCTCCTGGCGGCTGCTGGGTGTCAGCTCCTTCTCTGAGGCTGCTCTCATCTCTCTTGGGGCTGGAGGCACAGGGATTTGATGACCCACCTTTCCTGTCCCTGGATTGCCATTGGCATGGGCTCTGTGCAGGCTTTGGGTCCCTTTGGGTGGTTGCTTCTCCCCATGGCATGCTGAGCTCCCAGAGGGGCTGTTGACCCCAGCTCACAGACCTGGCCCAGGCTCGGAGAGGGGGCTGTTGATGTTCATGCTGGGGCCTGATGCCAGCCAGGCTGCAGGGGCTGTGGTCTCCCAGGATGGGCTGTGGCAGGATGTGGGCTCTCCTCCTTCTCTTCCTGATGGACGTGCTTTAAATCTTGGTGGAGACAGAGAACAACATTGACATAATCCCCAGCTCCCTGTGAATTATTTAGTAGTATCTCATCGAAATGATGTATTTGTCACTGTTAAAACATTGGTGGCAGCAGCTGCTGGCACTGTGGGTCCTTCCAGCCACAGGGACCTGCTGCTCCCTGGAGTACTCAACCCAAGGGATGCACAAGGCAGTGCCAGGGTCTGGCCCTTGGAAAATGCATTTCACGCTGTTCCTAAATGCAGGAAAACTTGAAGTGAGGCAGTGGTTGTTGGCAGGTTTTGGTTCTGAGTTTTGAGGCTCTGAGGTTTTTGAGGACGAAGAGGAGGATTCCTGCCATGAAGACGGAGGTGCCATGGGGCTGGTGTTAAAGCTGGAGGAGAGCTTGTTGTTTGGCCTTAATTGGAGGCTGGGCTGTAATGCAAAGCCCAGGTGGGAACAGCAAACAATTGCAACCCCCTTGGTTGGGGAGAATTGTACAGCTCCTGCTCTGAAAAGGTGTCTGGTAATGAAGGGGCACTGAATCCCCACTCCTTGTGCACAGGGGAGGGGGGATTTTGCAGCGCTTTCCTGGCATGGGATGAGAAGGAAGAGCACTGGGCTGGATGGGGGCGGCTTTTATGCTGGTTTGGTAACCATGGCTAAACAACAATGCACAACCTTGGGTTCTGATCTTGGCTTAAGTGTAGCAGAGCTGAGTAGGTGGGCCTGGGAATGAATGTTCTGCTGCACTTGTTGGCAGCCTGAGGAGGACCCTGCTTTGAAAACAAAGCAAAAACCTGTGTTCTGTTACATCAAGGCTGTTCTTCACAGGAGGAAAGCTTGGGGATGAGTTGAGAAATGTGGTTGTTCAATGGAAAAGGGAAGAGGGGAAAAATCTGTGAGGTTTCAGGGTTGGCTGTGGTGCATCAGCTTGTCAGGACTCAGTGTGACAAGGCAGGGTGGCATCACCCGTTGTGCCCTGTGTAAACACAGGCGTGAACGCTGCTGCAGCATCGCTCCTGGAAATTATCCCTGATACTGAGGGAGCTGCTTAAAGATTGCCATATGAATAATGCTGTTATGAGGAGACTGTAAACATGGATTAGTTAAAATGAATGGATTATGAGGTTGTAAATCTGTCTGTAGGACTCTAATGCCATCATAGACTATTCACAGTTTGCCGCTGTCCCTTAATTGAAATTGTAGCCTGGATTATATTAATGCCCTTCTATAAATCGAATTGCGAATCTATATTCCCTCTCTCCACAGCAGTAATGTTTTATTTAGTTGGTTTTCTTTGCCGGGGGAAATGATCCCGTTGTGCCAGGAGCTCGGGGTCAGGCTTGCTCTCCAGCCCACGTACTGGCTCGGGCTTTAATGAAGCTGTAGCCTCATGTGCTGCCTTTCCTCCTGCCTCCAGATGCCGGGGCCATCTTTCTTCCCATTTTTACATCCTCTCAGTGTAGATAAGGGAGTTGTCCACATGAAAAGACATTTTAACATCAATTGGGAGAAATGGGGAGAGGCATGGAGGGGTAAGAGGGTGGGGATTTCTTGTGGTCCTAGTCTGGTTGGTGTTCCTGCATATGCATCACATTGCGTGCCCATAACCACATTCCTCGTCCCCTTTGGAGCTTTGGGATTGTCCTTCCAGCCCTGGCCTGTGCAGGCTGAGCGGCCATGGCAGTTCCCTCTTCCTCCTTCTCACCACTTCTCCCTGCTCCTTTCTGCAGTGGGAAGAAGTCAGTGGCTACGACGAGAACCTCAACACCATCCGTACGTACCAGGTGTGCAACGTCTTCGAGCCCAACCAGAACAACTGGCTCCTCACCACCTTCATCAACCGGCGCGGGGCTCACCGCATCTACACCGAGATGCGCTTCACTGTGCGGGACTGCAGCAGCCTCCCCAACGTCCCTGGCTCCTGCAAGGAGACCTTCAACCTCTATTACTACGAGACAGACTCTGTCATTGCCACCAAGAAGTCTGCCTTCTGGACGGAGGCGCCCTACCTCAAAGTGGACACCATTGCTGCTGACGAGAGCTTCTCCCAGGTGGACTTTGGGGGCCGGCTGATGAAGGTGAACACGGAAGTGAGAAGTTTCGGGCCCCTGACCCGCAATGGCTTTTACCTGGCTTTCCAGGACTATGGGGCTTGCATGTCTCTGCTGTCTGTCAGGGTCTTCTTCAAGAAGTGCCCCAGCGTGGTGCAGAACTTCGCCATCTTCCCAGAGACGATGACAGGTGCCGAGAGCACCTCTCTGGTGACGGCACGTGGCACCTGCATCCCCAATGCCGAGGAGGTGGACGTCCCCATCAAGCTGTACTGCAATGGCGACGGCGAGTGGATGGTGCCCATCGGCCGCTGCACCTGCAAGGCTGGCTATGAGCCCGAGAACAACGTGGCTTGCAAAGGTAAGGTTGGCTTTGGACAACAAGCCCTTTGTGTTTGTTTTAGTGCAAATCGTTTGTCCCCAAACAAACTGTTTTGTGCAGTGGGCAGTACTTCCCCTGATGTGATTTTGCCCCAGGGAGCAGGTAGAAATTTGGGAGCAGCGGTCACTGTGGTTTCTCAATGTGCTCTGGTCAGTGGCCAGACCTGGTGAGCAGTGTGGTGATGGCGCAGGTGGTGGTGCTGGTGCTGTTCCTACCCTGCTGGAAGTCATCTCTGTGATGTGGTGCCTTCAAAGTGCTGCGCTCGCTGGACAGACTCTTTCATCTGCCTCGTTATTTCCATGGCAGAGCCAGGCAGCTGCCATGAGGCCCGGCTGCCGTGGGGCTGCTCTGATTCTCGGTGTTAATTGGAATTGTTCTGCTGGTTTTTGGGTTCCCCAGCCATGCTGCCAGCATGCTGCTGCCTGCTGGAGTCCTGCAGTGTGAGGTTATAAATATGGAAACAGTGCTCACTGCTTTTCACCTCCTTTTACCCTTGTGGTGAATATTTCTCAAATACCATTGGAATGTTGGTCTTTTTTTTCTGTTGGCCGCCCTTTCCTTCTCTCCCAAATTAAGGTATTGGTTTTGCACACTGCTTGGAAGGAGGTGAGAGGGCTTTGTGCCCACCCTATTTTATTAGTTCCAAATAGCTTCAAGAAGGTCAACAGCACCAGGACAAGGAAGGGTTGGGAAGAAGGAGAAGGTCAAAGTGCTTAAGGGCTGCTTTGGCATGTCGTGATGGGAAGAGGTCCAACTTGGATCTCTTTTGGTGCAGATGGGGGAATGTGTGTACCACCAGGCTTGGCTGTGATGCTCCCTGGGGAGTCCCTCAAGGTGTTTCTTCTCCACCTGTAACACACTGGATATGTGAAAATAGCAAATCTGGGATTCAGGCTGTGGAGAAGCTTGTTTGATGGTTTGCTCTAAACCTGGGAACTTGTGTAGGTTTTCACCACGCAAAGCCTCATTCCTACCTGGCCAAGATGGGGGTGGTGACAGCTTCCTGTGCCAGGGCTCCAGCAATCAGAAAGCCCCCAGAATCCTTTCTCAAACAGCATGGCTGAGGGATTTCTGTGAGTTTTGTGGCTGAGCCTTCGTGTGGTTTTGTTCCCACCAGGAGATTCCTGTGAGGAGCCGAAGCACTCAGTTGGAGGGAGGGCTCCCTGCAAACCAAGCGTTTCTGGTGGGGCGTTCCTCTGCTGTTGAACAAACACACAGAAAGCACACGTGGTTATGTGGCAAAATGACATTTATCATCATGGCAAAACAAATACTAATTTTAGCTAAACACTGGTATTGGGAAGTAATGTCACTGCCAGAAATGGAGGAAAACAGTGACAGTGTAAAACCGTGGATTTTGGTGGTGTTGACCTTTCTGTCAGCTGGAGGAAGGTGGGGTCTTGAGTGCTCTTGACCCCTGGGAAGACTGTGATGCACCTTCTCATGGGAAGGGGAGAGGATTGACAACAGCAGGACGAGAAGCATGGGAGCAAATCTGCTGAGGGTGGGTGTCAGACCCATCTCCATGGCTTTTCTTGTTTCCTTTTCTTGTGCAAACTCCACAAGGATTGTGAAGTGTTCGTGCTGTCCAAGCTACACCAGGCAGACCCCACTTGGGGTCTTGGGGATTTGCTGGGTTTTCTGTGCCCTGGTGCCTGTGTCTAGCTGTGTTCCTGCTCCTCAGCACTGATCCCTGAGGAGAAACTGCTGAGCTCCTGGTGAGTGTTTTGCCTTTGCACGGGAGTGTGCTTTGTATTCAGACTCCTTGAGGCAAAGATTAGGGATCCTGGCAGCTCCAAGGAGTAGAAATATCCTTTATAGATTGACTGGCAGTATGTATGATCCTGAAAGGCACCAGAGTACACTGTGGGTGCAGGGAAAGTGGGTGTTAAATGGTGCCAGGCTTGTCTGTGATGACAGGAATTTGCTGTTTGATGATTCCATGGGTGCTGGTAAGACGTTGTCTGTGGAGGAGAGCTCTGATGTCTGCCCTTTGCCAGTCCTGTTGAGTATTTTCCAGTTCCTGTGTTAGGAGGACAGAGAAAAGGCTGGGATTGCATGAGACCTGTGTGTCTGAAGGCCCTGCTCAGTGCTGCTGAGGAACCCAAATCCAATCTATCCCCCATCCCTTTGAAGTTCACTAAAACCCCTCCAAAAAGCTTGATCTGGGGTTAACATCAGGAATTTTGGAAAATTACCTTTGTTTGAATAAAAATCTGACCTTGGGTTGGACTCTGGCTCTGTGGTAGTTCATTGGCCATCAAGCTCCTTCTCGTATCCCCATGGACCTTGGAGCTGGCCAGGGAAGACCTAAGCCCACTGCTGCCCTTCATGAAGGTTGTTGGGCAGGAGGTGGAACATTGCAAAGTTTAGAAATAAATATTCCTTGATTTTCTATATGACTTTGTTTTCTCTGAAAGGTTGTATTCCTCTGCCTGGTTTGCCTGGCAGGGAAGGTGCTGGGATTGCACCCTGGCTGCTGGGAAGCAC
This sequence comes from Pseudopodoces humilis, assembly GCF_049639895.1. Classification (NCBI taxonomy): domain Eukaryota; kingdom Metazoa; phylum Chordata; class Aves; order Passeriformes; family Paridae; genus Pseudopodoces; species Pseudopodoces humilis. Next base: position 5,438,245 of record NC_142210.1, on the reverse strand, counting down.
ACACTCCTGACATCTGCTCCAAGCCTTCATCAGCCTGAGATGAGACACTTAACAAGCCTGTGGGAATTGTCACCAAGGAAAAAAAACCAAAAAAAGAAAATCCCTCAGTATTTGAAAGCTCAAAAAATAGGCTTAATTCCTGCGTGGTGGGGAAAAAGATAGGTTTGGATTGTTTAGCTCCCCCAGCTCCGTCTCATCCTCGCTCCCCTGGGAAGGAGGCTGTGCCTGTCAGGGGGCCATTAGACCAGAGTGGGTTCCTGCTGACAGTGGAGCTCGGACCACTCAGGGATTCATTAACCCCGGCTTTTAGCGGCACTTATGGCTCGAGGGACACACAGGCACAACGTCGTCTTCATTGGGGTACTCAGAGCCCTGAGGAGATTATCCTCGTGTTTTGGGGGTCATCAGAAGGATGGGGGCTGCTACCACTGCCGTGCCAGGATGGGCGTGGGAGGGAGGGGAATTGTCTTTGTGGATCAGCCACAAAGTGGATTATTTGTTCCCATCCCAGGCTGCTTTGGCACCGACTCCCTGGCGCAGCTCTCAGCCCAGTGGGCTGCCCAGCCCGTCCTCTTGGACACCCCATGCCCGTGGGGGCGGTGGGTCAGTGTGAGATGGAGGCTCTGCCTGAATCCCAAATGAATAATTCACTCGGTGTGCGAGAGAGCCCACGCTCTCCTCGGGCTGATATTAAATCCATTCGTCTTGCTCTGCCCTGTCCCTCAGCCCTGCTTTACGGCTTCCTGGTGTGGTCAAGGGGCAATGCATCATCGTGCTGGGGAGGAGGTGGGAGGGAAGGTGGCAGCAGGGATCACTGGGAGGGGGGGGAAACCTTGGATGAGCGTGCTGGGTGGATTTCGCTTTTTCTCCTCAAGGAAGATTGTTAAACCCTTTCTCTCCTGGTGTTTGAAACCTGATGATGGCAAAGGAACCCCTCACTAGAATGTTGGCAGTTGTGTCTCTTGGCTTTTATCCCTATTGACTTTGAGGACTGGGCACTGCATTTCTGCCTGCTGGAATTGTGCTGGCTTTCTCTCTGACCTTCCCAGGGCCGGGCACTAACTCGGGTGCACAGAGAAGGAAAAAGTCTGGGACTGAACTCACTTTGTGCTGAATTTCTGTGTTGTATTTATAAACCCAGGAAGAAGGGGTGAGAGAGCAGTCCTGCTGCTTCCCGGCCTTGTCTCACTTTCAGTTTTCCCCTCCTGGCAAATTCCTGTGCTGGCGCGTTCGGGAGCCTCCAATCTGCTGCTGCCGGCCTGTCTGCTACAGCCGCTGGAAATCTGACCTGGCAGGGGGGAAAAATCAAAATAAACCCCACAAAACAAGAGCAAAGCTGGGCTGTGTTGCCTGCAATACAAAGGCTCCTCATCAAGCAGCCTTGCTTCCAGGCATCCCTGGCTTTCCACACAGCAGCCGCTCCTCCATCCCATCTCCAGCCCGGTCCCCCCATCCTTCCTCACCTGCTGACCGATCTGCTGGGCTCTGCCCAGCCTTTGCCAAAGCTCTGTGTGGGTTTATCCTGATCTCCTTCATCCCTTTGATTTCTCTGTCTCCTTTCTGTGTTTGTCCTTCTCTTCTGCCTTTTGTGTGGAGGAATGGATTGGGGAAAGGAGCAGTGGGAGTGGCACGTCCGACCTTGAATGTTGAGGAGTGAGCAGCTCCATGCTGGTTCCCCTTTTATCCGCCGCCCCTGCTGAGCAGCCCTGGTGATAATTATTGATTTCCTCTACTTATCCATCACAGAAGATTGGAAACAATGTGATTTATAAAGTGATTTTTTAAATAATTGCGAACATTTTGCAATTAGTAGTAGAACAATTTGCTATCACTGAGAACAAGGGAATTGTCAGGTTTTCCCAATTAAATTGTTGCTTGTGTTGAGAAACGGGAATTTTTGGTCTCTGGCTGTGCCCTTGCCTGCCTTTTCCCTGCTCCATGGTCCAGCCTGTGCTCCTGCACCATTTTGGGGCACTCAGGAGAGGTTTTCTTGGGTGATACTGGTTTTGTCCCATGGTTGAATGGCAGCAAGGGAGGTCATGGTAACACAGGACTCTGCTCCCTGTGCCTTTAGCTGTATCTATCCCATCCCAGTGTTCTGCAGCTCCATGCCCAGCTGCCTGGATGCTTGGGGCAGGGTGAGCACACCAGGGATTGGCAGGGGCTTCAGAAAAGCCTTTTTTTTTTTTTAGCTTTTAAGGATGACTTAATTTTTTATTTTTAATCCAATCTGCTGGTCCATACAGTTTCCCATGATGGAAAATCATCATCTTTCCAGCCTCTGTGCTGACCTCTCCTCCCCACCACTCCAGCATCTCATTCCAGCATACCTTGCCTATAAGTGATTTTTTTTTTTTGAGATTTTATCCTCTAAGACAGGAGGGGAAGAACAAAGAGGTAAAAAGAACGTGCTTGCCCTGCCCTTCTCTCCTTCCACCTGCCCTTGGATTTGGTTTTGCAGGGCACGGGATAGGGCCATCAGCATCCCAAAGTGGGCCAGATAGAACAAGGGCTGGGAACAAAGAAAAATGTTTGGGCTTCAAAACCATGAGCATTTCCTCATCAAGCTCTTTCCTGGGGACCAGGTTTAGGTCAACCAGTTTGTTCCCAAACCTTTCCAAACCTGTGACAAGCAGCTGATGCACACTGGGGTCTCTGCGTGGCAGCTGGGTGGAAAGGAGCGTCTGCAACTGATGCTCATGATGATTTAAGCATTTTTCCAGGGAAAATATTTCCCTGTGGGTTGGAATTGGGATTTCAAGCTTTCTTCCTGCCTAGCATCCCATGACTAGGCAATGTCAGCACGCTGGTGCTGTGGATCTCCTCCTCCCTGTGCATTGCTGTGCCTCTGCTCCCTGGGGCTTGGGCACCTGTGACACACTACCCACTAACCATCCCAAAAGCTGATTTTAGACCCAAATCAGAGCAGCCGAGGCACTTTCCACCCTGAACGGCAACAAAGGTGTCCAGGGGGTGTTTTATTTCAGGCTTAGCTGAGCCACAGACCTCTGACTGCTCAAAATAGGCTGGGTTTTTTTTGGGTTTTTTTTGGGGTTTTTTTGTTGTTGTTTTTTTTTTTTTTTTCCGTTTCTGTTTTTTTTGTCACAATATCAAATTTCCTGCCCCTCTCCCATCAGCCCAAGCCTCTCTCCCTGCTCGGGCTGTGTTGGGGAGTGGCAGCTCTTGCCAGCTCCTGCCGAATCCTGGCAGCGGTGCCGGAGGGAGAGAGGGATGCTCCCCTTTGTTGGAGGGGCTTTGCCTTTGCCTGGAAGCGATCTCCCGGCTTCCACCACTGGGTGGAACAGGCAGCCCAGTTTTACCACGGCCACACTGTGGAGGAGAAACAGTGAAATCACAAAAAAAATAAAAAAATAAAAAAAATAAAGGAGCAAGAAAAAGAAAAAAAGTGTGATTTTTCCTAAATTATGCCTTAGTGAAGGCATCCATTAACCTCTGTAATAATTTTGTAAGGAAAATGTCCAGGAAAACCTTGTTAACTTTTTTTCCTAATGAGTGTGATGGGTTTTAATGAAACTCTTAATTAGACATTATTAGCCCAAATGTGCCTCTGATGGATTCAGGCCCTTTTCCTTCCCCCAGCACAGGGATGGGGGGGGTCCATGAGTCCTGGCTGCTGTCAGGGAGGAGGCTTGGGCACCACAGCCACCACTCCCTGTCCCCCAATCATCCCTGTGATCCAGACCAAGGAGAAAAAAGGATGAAACACTGAAAATACTCCAGGCAAGGTGTGAGTGGGGGCCAAGCGAGCATTGCAGGGTTGGGATTCCCAAGCTGGGATTGTCACAGCAGTGACCTCAGAGGGATTAGGGAATGGTCCACAAGCTTCCATGTATGGCTTTATTTTTCTGCTTATCATTTTTTTTCCACCGTAAATTGTTCCATGGGCTGTTTCTGTATTTCCCTTCCCTACCATGAGAACTTCTGAGTGTTTATAACATTGATTCCAGCCTTAGAACAGGAAGAAAAATCCTCCTTTGATTTTCCCACTCACCCAAGGGTCATTCCTTGTGACTGTTTGCAAATGGAGGCATAAAACTGCTTCCAAACCTTGTTCTGTTAATGATCCATCCTTTTGGGAAACTTTCTGTGGTAGCTGAAGAGCCTGAGGAAATGTTGGGGAATTCTGGGGTGCAGAGCTCCATGTGTGCGTATTCATGAGCATCCCTGCAGCAGTGGGCTGTGAAACCCACCCATTTTTCCCAACCTTCTCCACACACCCAGCCCAGGAGAGCTGGCTCTCACCCTGCTGCCAGCAGGTCGGAGGCCTTTGCTGTGCGACAGGAGCAGGGATTGTTCTCCTGGACAATGGGAGAGCCGCAAGGAAGCGCCAGATCCGGCCCATGTCCGGCACCCGCATTGTTCCACCCTTGTTTGCAAACAGCCAGCACCTGGCAAACCCAGTGACTCAGCCAGGGTCTTTTAAAACCTTTCTATAACGTTTTCCTTTTTTTTTATTTTTTTTTTAGGTTGGTTGTTCTGGTTTTTTTTTACAGTCACGAGAGAACTCCTTTGGGAATGGCTCTTCTTGCTGCGGTTTGCTTGCCAACGGGTGGGAATCTCATCCATGTTTGGGGCTGTGCTGCACCCTACAGCCCATGGCGCGCTCCAGGCACCAGTGTCTCTGCCAGTAGGATAACTGTAATAATTTAAAACATAAAAAAGAGTTTTTACCCTGGCTGGGGAAGGGGCTGGAGCACCAGGAGAGGCTGAGGGAGCTGCGGGGGCTCATCTTGGAGAAGAGGAGGCTCAGGGGGGACCTTGTGGCTCTGCACAACTCCCTGACAGGAGAGGGCAGCCAGATGGGGTCAGGCTCTGCTCCCAGGGAACAGGGACAGGAGGAGGGCAAATGGCCTCAACAGGTTTAGATTGGGAATTAGGAAAAAATTCTTCATCAAAAGAGCTGCCAAGCCCTGAAACAGGCTGCCCAGGGAAGTGCTGGAATAACTATCCCTGGAAGTGTTTGAAAGCTGTGTGGATGTGGCACTTGGGGACATGGTTTAGTGGTGGCCTTGGCAGTGCTGGGTTAATGTTTGGAGTCAATGACCTTGGAGGGCTGTTCCAACCTAATGATTCTGTGATATTCTATAATAGTAAAATGAATTTTCCCCCTCAAGCCATGAGATAACTAATCACCACTCCCCTGTGCAAGGCATCATTTGGAAGCTGAGTTGTGCTGTAGTTGGGCTTTGTGGTCTCCTGCAACCCCTGCTTGTGGAAACAGCCCTTCACAGATGATACTTTAGTAAGTGAGAGACCCAGAGTGGTGAAAAATCCATTGGCCAGGTGGAATGAGTTGCCCTGCTTTCCCCTGGCTGTCTAAGGAGGTTTGTGTGGGTTGGATGTGCCAGCTGGGACACTGCTGAGGAAGGACGGAGCCCGCTAGGATGAGGAAAAGCAATCAGTGCAGAGAGCGAGGTTTTAATTTGCTCCCCTCTCCGAGCCCCGCCGTGCGCTCGGGTGGTGACAAATGGAGCGGTGCCGTGGGTGTCAGCTCCGAGTGTGTTACAAGTGGTCATTTGTCACGCCTGCTGCCTCGGATCGCAGAGGATGCGTGGAGAGAGGAGCGGGGTGATTAAATCAAAGCTCTCAAACAGGCCTTTGGAGGAGCCATGGGAAAACCCATCCGTCTTCAGCCAGTGCAGTACTCATGGGCAGGGAACCTCCGTGACTTCGCTGTGAGAGCATCAAACCAGAGCTGTGGGCACCCCAAATTAAGTTCTGCACCCACCCCAGGGGGAAATTACTGTTCTCCCCCCCTAGGCTCCAGTAGCAGCCATGAAAATGTCATTAATGGCATGGAGGGAGCTGCATCCCTTAGTTTTTGTGTTCAGCCCAGGACTCATCTGCTTGTGTCACATTTATTGTATGAAATGGATTTGAGGCAGGAGAGCTGTGGACTGGAGTAGGAGCTGGTCACCTTGATGCTCTCAGTGTGACTGCATCCTGCCTGAGCATAGCTGGGCTCCCAGCAGCAGCACCCCTGTGAGCAGGGAGCAATTCCTGGGATAACGCTGTCCTTCTCTTGTCTCATCCCTCCTTGCCCTGGGGGCTCTCTGGGGTGATGCTCTGGTCGGTGCAGGCAGAGCTCTGCCATCTCCTCACTCTTCTTGGGGAGAGCTGTGGAGTGTGGGGCACAGAACTGTGTGCCAAGCTAGAGGTGGAGAGCTCCAGCCTCAGGTCTGGTCTCTGGACTTTGCTGCCTAAAACTTGTCTGTAAATGCAGGGGCATCCTGGAAAATTATATACAGGGGGAATAATGAATTGAATTTCCATCCTGTCTCAAGTGGCTTTGCCAGGTCTGCAGCCCAGAGAGGAAATTGCCCTTGAGAAGAGACACAATACTGACTTATGCTTTTAATTTTTATTTTGTACTTTATTATAATACATACTACATCCAGGCTCAACAGATCTGCCCTGGCCTTGGACATAGCTTTGGTGGGGGTTGGTGCACGCTGGCATGTGTCCCCTCCATGGTGCAGAGGGTCCTGGTCACCCTCCTCACAAGTAGGGTTTACTTTGATGTTTATGGGTTTTGCACTGATGCAAAACAGGGAATTTGAAACAGTTCTGGGCATGGCAGAAAGGTTCTCTGGCTGTCTCAGTGTTTTCAGGGACTGTCATTCTGTGTGTAAACCCAAATCTCCTGGTTCTGCCGTGGACATCTGTTTCAGCACACCAGGCAAGCGAGGGTGGCAGTGCTGGAGGAAGGGGACAGGAGAGACCTGGGATTATCACAGATCTCCTGCTTCACATTGGATCTGCTCCTGAGCTCTTAATCATGTGTTATTATTGAAGACAACTTATTCTTAGAGAGCCCAAGGTGCAAATTATGTTTCACAGCTAAGAAAAGCTTCCAGAGCTGCCTACGTACAGTAAATCCCTGCAATCTCGGGTGGCTTTGACTTATGTGTACCAGATGTTGAGGATGGAGGAGACCACTCCCTTGTGCCTGCTTCTTCTATCACCAGCATAGACACAGGTGGAAATTTAGGCAGGGAGAAGCTGTCTGGGCTCAGAGGTGGGAGTCAGTGAATGTTCTTCCACCCTGCAGCTCTGGGCATCTGTCCTGTCCCCAGTGGTGGCACCAAAATGGACAGTGCCAGAGTGTTCACACTGCTTGCAGGAGGTCCTTGCCCTGTCTAGAGCAGCTAGCCTGCCCTCCCCACTGTGGCACTGGGGTGAGTCAGTGGAGGAATCATGGAAGCATCAGTGGAGGAATCATGGAAGAATGGAAGGGCTTGGCTGGAAGGGCTTTTCAAAGGTGTCACCCTTGCTGGTGCTGTGTGTCCTCTCTCATCTCTGCAGCTGGATAGGAAGGTGCCTTTCCTCCCAGGAATAGTAATTGTGGCTTGTTCTACTATAAATATTCATTGGGAAGCTCTCTTAATTGTTTTTCTAATTAATTCCATGCATGGCACTCTTGGGGCGGATGAGGAATACGCCTTGGTTGGGAGGTCCTCCCATGGCAAATCTATTCCTGGGCCTAGTCCTTAAGCAGTCAGCCAAACCACAGCCCCCCACGGTTCAGCTCCACCAGGATGGCAGTGTCCTCCTGCTCCATGTTGGGACATCTCAGCACTCCAGTGGGACCCAAGGCACCATGTCCTGCAGTGCTGTGGCAGGGACACAGGGAGGCTGTGTCCCCCCATGTCCCTGCCTGTGCCGGCAGTGCCAGCCTGGCCCTGTGGCTGAAATTCTCCCCAGCCCCATCCTGGGGTGACTCTTCCTTCACGGTGTCAGCACTAACAAGGAACCACTTCAGATGTAATTAATGAGCACTTGATGTTCTCTAGGTCGAGGGGACACTGCATGGCATGAGCTGAAGAAGGACGAAGAGGTGCTTAATTAGTTCCTATTAGGGATGGGAGATATTTGCTTCCCAGCCAGGAGGGGACTGTGCTTTGGGGAGCCCCATGGTGATGCCACCCCGATTTCCCAATTAGAAAAGGGGCTGGAATTATGGAGTGACATCAGTGGTTCCCAAAATCCCTAGCCGCAGAGGAAAGATGCATCTTCTTCAGGGGGCTTCTAACCACAGCCCCTGCCAGCGGCTCTGTACCTGGGGGAAGAGCTTCTCCTGGAGATCCTCCAGGAATTTTGGTGCCTGTTTGAGCTCTGTTGATGAAGTGGCTCCATGGCTCATGCAGGCACTGAGGGGTGAACATGATGTGCTGGGTGAGGTGGCACATGGAAGTATCAGCTCTTCCAGTCTGTGTCTGTCAGCTCTGGAGTTCCACATTGCTGCAGTTCATGAGAGAAAAAAATAATTCTCCATGGAGCCTGATGGCAGGAGTGGGGGAAGAACATCTCTGGGGGTTGTGTTTTTGGGATGCAAGTCCTGGCCTGAATCTCACTCCCCCATTTTTTTTACTCCAAACTTATTGTGAGGTTCATTGTGGATGACAGATGGTGGTGAGGCACTGGCTTTAGACACTTCCAGGGATGGGGCAGCCTCAGCTTCTCTGGGCAATCTGTACCAGGGCCTCACCACCCAAGAATGTCTTTCCAATATCCAATCTAACCTTCCCCTCTGTCCATGTAAAGCCCTTTCTCCTTGTCCTGTCCCTCCAGGCCCTTGGAGCCCCTTTAGGCACTGGAAGCTCCTGCTTGCAGGGACGGCAGCCCTGGCAGAGGGAAGAGCCTGTGCCAGGCTGCAGCTGCTAAATCTGTTTTTAGAGAAGACTATAAGGAGGTTAAATAGCATGAAATCCTAGATGACAGCTTCATCCCTTTTTCATTTGTTGATTCAGAATAATGAGCTGGGGCAGTGAGGATGGTGAAGAGCAGCCTGTGCCTGATACTTCCATGGCCATGTGTCTGCTGCTCTCTCTGCTCTGAACCTCCCTGTGTATGTGTATGAATTGTCTGGAGTTTAATTTATTCAGTTTGATCACTCAAAGTGGCTGGTTTATGGCAAGGAAGTGGAGCTGTGGTGAGGGAGCTGTGGCATGGGACTGGGCAGTGAGCCTGGAGCCCAGTGGAAACTAAAACAGAACAAAACCTGAGTGGGAGAACTGTGATTTGGAAAAGTGACCATGACAAGTGTTGGTTTTTTTACCCCCCTTCTGGCTGTTCTGGAGAGAGAAGTGAGTTCCCTGCTCCGTGGCAAGCTGGCAGCCCCGCTGCACCGTCTGCCCAGGGCGTGCCTGCTCTTCTCTTTGCATCCATCTGGGACAGATTTTCTCTTCAGACCTTCAAAATTCCCCCAACCATGAAAAACAGAGAGAGTGAAGCCCAGAGTGGTGGTTAAATGGGTGAGCATAGACCTGTTGGGAAGCTGCAGGCGGTGAGCACATGAGAGCCTGAACCAGCTGCTTCCATGCCCTGCTTAAACTCCTTGTTTAGGGCCATGATGTCACCTAAATAGTTGGTGTTGAAGCTCCTTTGCATCCAGAGACCCTTAATTTTTCCAAGCAAGCCTTTCTGTAGGAAGACTGCTTCTGGGTGAGCATTGACTGCATTTTGCTTCCAGTGAAGCACGCGGGGCTTACTCTGGTGAGTATTTCAGTCTGTGAGCACCTCGCTCCATCAACCAGGTATTTGCTCCTCTGGGGCGAGGGCTGGGTTTTTTGGGAGGGGTGAACAGGGATGCATCCAATCCTGTTGCCTCTAATATGCTTTGCACAGCTCCCTACTCTGCAAGCACCTTTGAAATCCTGCCCTGCTCCAATTGATTTCTCATCCATGAGAAGAAAAGCAGAAAGAAAAAAAAAACTCTGAGAAAGGTAAAACCACATTGAGTTTTACTTCCCTCCATGAATAAACCATGGCAGGCCAGCTCTGACTTTAATTTACATGTGTCCCAAGGCAGATCTAAGCCTATTCCTCCCGAGGTGGAGGGCTGGTTTAATTAAGCGGCTGCTTCACGCGGAGCAGGGGCCGCATTCCTCCGTGCAGCGGGAGAGACGGAGCCTGTGCGCACAGGATGCCAGCCCGGATGCTGGGAAGCTCATGTTTATCTCATGAGTTTATCTCATGAGTTTCTGCCTATACAGTGCTGAAAGAAGGGAACACAATGGGGTGGGTGCTGTTTGTAATTTGGATGGCCTCGAGGCAGGAGCATCTCTGGGTGATCCAAGATTTGTGCGTTTGGCTGCAAAATGGTCAAGTTAGCACCGAAATGAGGTTTTGGGGCAAGGATCTGGGGACAAGGCTCTGCAGGGATGTCCTGTTCCCATGTGATGCCATTTCTGGCATGGCTTGGGGTCCTGTGCAGAGCTCCCTCCTTGGGAGCAGGAGGATATTTCAGGGCTGGAATGCTCGGATTTCCCTGTTCTTCCACCTGGGTCGCACTCTTCTTCCTACACTGGGGCCTGGATGCTGGGGTCTGGCAGCTGACAGGTGCTTAAGGGCTGAGTCTCCTTTCTTGGCATGGTCAGGAAGGTGGGACACAGGTCCCCTCCCAGCTCTCCTGGCTTGGCATTGCTCCCAGTATGGAAAGCTCTCTGGATTAATTTGTGGATGCCTGGTGGAGGGCAGCATGGCAAAGCACCCCCGGCGCTGCTGGCTGCCTGCTGGGCTCCCCGTGGCCGTGCCAGGCTGAGATGTCTTTGAGAAACACTTGGCTTAATAGAAAAGACAATCAGATCATTAAAAAGTAGGTATGGGGGCAAAATCCTCACAAAACAATCTGCCAGCCCCCTCCCCAGCAGAGAGGCAGGAGGGAAGAGATGACAGGAAAGCCCCATGTAGGGATGCAATTAAAGCTCCAGCACCATGTGCCTGCTCCCTGCTTGGATGCGTGCAGGGAGGATAACGAGGGAGATGAAAGCAGGGTGGGAAAGCAGTGCCCTTGTCACCCTTTGAAGGTGGGAGATGACAACGCCTGCCTGTGGGTGACAACCTGCCCAATTCTGCTGCTTTTCCCCCCAACTTGCTGCCTGTGTCATCGTCATATCAAAGGCATTGAAGCCCAAATGCATGGACTGGGGGTCTGTGTGTCCCCAGGGAACAGGGTGGCAGCAGTGCCCCGGCACTGCCCCGGAGGGCAAGCAGGAGCCCTGGGGAGCCGTGCCAAGTGCCTGCCCCTGTCGTCACAGCATCCTTGCAATGACACTTTCCTGTAGCACACAATTTCATGTGGGTGTTTATATGCCTGGGTGGTGTCTCTCGGCTGAAAGTGTCTGGGAGGGTGTTCTAGCCGGCATCTCGGCCGCTCAGGGTGACAGCAGGATGGCAAGGAGAGAATTTTAAAACACTCAGCTCTGGGGCTAACCAGTTTGAAGGCTCAAAAACTGATGTTTTTTTCCCTTATTTTATTTTTTAATTTATTTAAATATAGATTCTGTGTCAATAGTGTCTACAAAATGCGCAAGGAGTTTCTAGCAAGCATCTTCTCCCTTTTCTGGGGGGATTTATCAGAAAATTATGAGCCTCATGCACAAGGCTCATAAGGCAAGGTGTTGGGTTGAGGAGCCAGTATTTTTTCTTAAAGATAAATTACTGTTTGCAGAATGGGGGGGCCTTGAATCTCTTTCTGGCAGGCTGCAAATGCAGTGAGCCACAGTTTCTCCTTTTTTTCCTGACCTGTGCTGTCCTCTAACCCTGCTGCCCATCTCCCAGGGGTGCTGGTAGGTGCTTCCACATATCTTTTTGGAGCAAGGCTGGATCATCCAGGCTCTTTAGTGCCTTTACACCTGACAGTGCTCTCCACACCTCCAGTTTGCTTGAGGGCATCATCTTGTGCAGCGCTGCTGCTTCTAACACAGCTTTTCATCACCTGCTGCTCCAGAGTGCCACAGGAGTGCTTAAAGACACTGGGATTGCTCTGGAAAGGTGACGGACCCAGAAGGGAACCCAAAAAAAAGTGTGGATTTGGGGATACCCAGAAAATGGGGTTAGCTATGCCACAACAGGGACAGAGGGGCATGGGACTGATGAGGCTGACTTGGTTTGCAGGGTGCCTGTGAGGGTGCAGGTCAGGGCTCTCTGAATCGCTGCTGAGTCTGCAATTCCTTGGAGAAGCTCCTATTTTAAAATCTGAGAAGGAAAAATGCCACTCTGCATCCCCAGGGAGCTCTAGAGCAAGTTAATGTAGATGCGGTGTCTCCTTTCTTTCTTCTTTTCTTCTTTCTTTTACTCTTCTGACTTAAGATTCCCTGAGAGAGTAATTAAAAATTGCAAGTTCCAGGTGCTGAGAGGATTTAGTTTGAGAGTGAAATGCTTGGATACCCCCGTGCTTGAATATCCCCACACTTGCACCCTTTCCACAGAGGCTGTGAGAGTGGCTTGCCTCAGGCAGGAGCAGGGATGCATGAGCTGGGAGATCCTGCTTATCTCTGGCTCTTTCTAGGACTCCTGGCACCTGAAGTACAATGATGCAGGATACAGGAGAGTGTTAAGCAGTAAAAAGTCCCCATAGTTCTGCTGTGTGCTACATGTGCTTCCATAATCCATCCTGCTGAACAGGCTCCCCAAGGAATGGACACAGCCCCACAGCTGCCAGAGCTCCAGGAGCATTTGGACACTGCTCTCAGGGATGCACAGGGTGGGATTGTTGGGGTGTCTGTGCAGGGCCAGGAGCTGGACTAGATGATCCTTGGGGATCCCTTCTAACTCAGCATATTTTGTGGTTCTGTGATTCTGTGGTTTTGGCATTCTCAGATTCTGAGGTTCTGTGGTTCTGTGGTTCTGTGATTCCCAGATTCTGTGATTCTGGGAGCTGCAGAGGGAGGTGGCAGTGGGGACACAGCTTTGTGGTGCCTTCACTGGGTGTTTGCCTTGTGTGAGACGTGACACATCCCTCCTCCGAGCCTTTGAGGATGGGTAGGAGAGGTTCAGCTCTGGCTGAGAGTTCCTATTTGTATCCAGCCCTGTGGCCACATCCTTACAATCACCCCTTGGACATGACGGCAACTCACAGCTCTTTTCCCCCAAACTTCCACTGATGATGTCTTGCTGCAAGAAGCCTGAGTTTCACCAGCCTCTCAATGATGTTCTCTCCCACCCCCAGACATGTCAGCCCTGGAAAAGGGGTCCTGCTGGCAAACTGACACCTGGGATGTGCTGCATTCCTGGTGTGCAGGCAGGATGATGGATCCGTGGGCAGCTTTGAGTTGTGAGGGGGGTTAAGTGCTGAGCATCCTCCCTGCTGAGCAGCACGGAGGAGTTCTGTGCCTCAGCGTTTACAAACACACCCCTGGTGCCTAAATGTGAGGAAATGGATAGTTAAGCACATCATTAATCTTATCCAGCCCCCATAATCAACAATCAATTAATTCTCCTCCGGGCTGAAGAGATGTGGGTTGTGCTATAGCCTGGGCACTGCAGAAAAAGCCCTTTCCCAAGGGAAAGCTGAGGCAGAGCCTCATCCTCCACTTGTCCAGCACACTATCATGGATGCAAGTCTTGCCAGCTCTGGGAAACTCTTGGAGCAGCCCTTAAATTAGGGCAAATGTTGTACTGGCATTAGTGAGGTGATTTATTGCTCCCTCCTGGGCTTGAGTCCTCCATCTGAGCCTTGCACTTGGACTACAGGTTTGCCATGTGAAGGATTATGGATCCCACCATGGCATTGCAGGGCCCTGGGGGTTTGTGCTGTGTTTGCAGTATGAGGTTCATGGTTCAGCTCCCCCAGAAAGAGGGGAAACACGGGCAGCAGCCAGAGGGGACTGCTACACCTACAACATATTTGGGAGGGAGGAAAAGGCATCCTCCTCCCTGAAACTGTGGGAGGCTTTAGGCAAGCACAGTGTAATTACAGGAGAGTGAAGCTAATTGGTAATAATAGCAATTAAGAGCCATGTGTCTGCAGATTACAGGAATTTGTGGATAAGCCTGTGATAACGTGGTGATAACGGAAACCTGTGGACACTGGGGTGCAGGGTGCCATGTTCAGGTGTTTTGACAAAGCATCACTTGGATTAATTGTAATTAAATATTAACAAACCTCTTCAACAACCCAACAACATGCCTTCAAACTTAAAACTGAGGCTTGTTTATAGCACCGCAATCCTCTCATCATCTTCATTCCCTCCTCCATCCTCTCCCATTAAAACACAACTGGATGTTCCCTGGTACCACTGCCCTCCCCTTCCTGCATCTCCAAAGAATCCGGTGTGTTTCAGGTGTGTTCTGACACATCCCCAGCTCCAGAGCCCACTTTGCATGTCTCACAGATGCTCACCCTTCCTGTGGGAGCACAAGGCTGCTGGGACATGGTGGGGAGGGAGAGGTGAGGAGCTGGAGATACACTCGAAGCCTTGGTGTCCATTTGTGGCTTTGTCTCCTGCCTTGTGTGTCTGTGTAACTCTATGCCTCCATGTGCTGTTATGGGAATAGGGCTGTGTGTGTATTGAGGAAGGTTCTGCATCCCTCTGCCTTCTGCTGTGGAGCATCCTGAAAATGTCCCCCTCAGACCCTCTGGACTGCACGGTGACCCTGTGTGTCTCACTGCCCATTGGCCCTGAGTGCTTCCTTAAAATGCCACAGGCATTTGGCTGTGGTGGGATGTGGAGGACTTGGCAGCCCTCCCGTGATGGGGAAGAGGAAGGGCAGTGGGTGATGGTGTCTGGTTCCTCTGGAATGCCATGTCCTCATCCAGCTCTGAGGGCCACTGGAAAAAGACAGTTCATTGCAGCCAGCTGTGTGCCTCAGGCTGGGGTGGGGGGGAATCTAATGAATAATAAAATTGTAAAATATTGTTTTGATTTATTCTTTTCTATCATCTATTAATATCTGGAAAGGCTGTGTGAGCAGGAGGCCTTCATGAGTTTTGAATGACAGGTTAAAGGGCTCCAATAAAGATTAGATGGTCCACTATCTCCCAAGGAAATTGCATCAAAGTGGTTACTCCTGCTTGCTCCTATTAATTTCCTCTTCATGGCTGCCAGGAGATGCCTCATATCCTGATGCAGCAGACAGGGGCTAAGAGGCACTTTCCATTATCTCAATCATCACCGTGTTTATGAGACACGTCGGGTGTTTCTCTGCAGACCTGTGCCTTGGGGGGATGGCACCACAGGGCCAGAGTCGGGAGCCAAACGGGGCTGGGACTATCCTGGTGTGAGGCCAGGAACAGTCTCTTCTGGGCTGGATGGAAGTCTGATCCCTTGGGTACATGTGCTAAAATACAGATATTCCCTTCTGCAGCTTTTGGTTCTGTCAGATTTTGTTAGATGTCAGGGATGGATGAGCATCATTGCTGAGGATGGGTGGGGTGGGGCGGAGATGAGGGACCCCATCCCTGTCTCTCCCTCTCACCCTCTCTCCACAGAGCAGCGAGATGGTTGATTAATGGAACCTCCCCTGTGGCTGATTAAACCCTCACTGTAACTGGAACATCTCCGTTATGAATTAGTTGCCATTTCCTGCTTGAATGAACTCAGAGGCTGGGAAGCTCCAGCCCCAGGCTGTGGGGGATTAACAGGATGGACCCATAACACACTGTCATGGGAGTCACACTGACTTTTTAATTAAATATTTAAATTTTGCATGGAAAAGAGCTATAGGACCTGAGCCAGGCTGTTGGGGTTGGTGGAAAGGGACCCATCAGCAGAAGAGGAGCACTGTCCTGCCCCTTCTTGTCCATGTCCCCAAGGGTGCTGCTGGGGACAGGGGTCCCACAGCCCCCTGCCATGCCCTTGCCTGGGTACGAGCAGTGGGGAGCAAAGCAGCTACTGCAGCCCCCTTGCTCTACCTGGCTAAAGATTGTTGCCATGTGGTTGCAGTGTTTGTCTAGTGGCTTTAGGAATAATCCATAGCCAACATGGAAAATTCTGGCCATCCTACATTCATGGGAAGATGCTACCCCGTTTAGCACTGATACATGTGTGAAGCTTTTCTGTGTCTGCTCTTCCTCTCCCTCTTTCTTTCACTCTCCTCTCCCTCTTTCTTCTCCTCTTTCCTTTCCTCTTCCTTCTCTCCCTCTCCCTCTCCTCTCCCTTTCCACCCCATTTCAAAGACAGGACCTGTTTGCTCCTGCATCCTGGAACAGCTCAGGACCCACGTGCTGTGCTCTCTCTTGCAGCCTGCCCTGCAGGGACATTCAAGGCCAGCCAGGGTGCGGGGCTGTGCGTGCCGTGCCCCCCGAACAGCCGCTCCACAGCCGAGGCCTCGCCGGTCTGCGCCTGCCGCAATGGCTACTACCGGGCAGACTTCGACCCGCCGGCCGCCGCCTGCACCAGTGAGTACGGGATCGGGGCTGGGGGGCTCTGCAGGGTCTGGCTCCCCTCTCTTCTGGGGCAGCAGCAGGGGTAAAGTCTCAATCCATGTGGAGTTTATTTTATTTTCTCCCCCTGTAACACTGTGGATGGGAGCAAGAGTGCGGCTGGGTGGGGTGGTGAGGGATGGGATGGCCCCACATCCCACCTGACTGGCAGCCTCTGGAGTTTATACATCACCCAGGCAGCGGTGGTGATGGCAGGGAGATAGTCCCCAGGATAAAGTAGGATTTAAAGTTACCTGCTCTGGCTGTCTTGTTCATAGTCTTGCAGATGGAATATTTTTTAACAGGGGGAAGGCTGCATTAAGCATTGGTATTCAGCAATGCGTCGCTGCTCGGCTGCCTGCCCGAGCTGCCTGGCATGGCAGCAGTGTCCTCAAGCCTGTCTTTTGGTGGGAAAAGAGCCCAGGAGAGAGGAAAGAGCTGCTGTGCTCTTCATCCTGCTGGAAACCTAGGCCTCAACTCACCCCCAGATACGCTGCAGGCCCTTGAACCAGCCTATCATGGAGCTTTAGCACATGGATGCTCTGGGACTCTCCATGCTGGGAAGTGCCCAAAGCACACAGCAAGGAAACAAGGAAAGGATTTGTGTGTTTTGCTGGATCACCTGAGCTCTCATACAGGTATTCAGCAGGTTGCACAACTACAGATAATCTACAGATCTTTATTATGCCTCGTTACATAACTGATTTACAGCAGTGCTGCGCTATAGGAATACAGGGAAAAAAGTCTCTTTGCTGATTTTTATTTCTTCTCACCAGTGCTTGATTTTGCAGTGCTCCAATCAGAGATGCAAGCTGTTCATCCACAAAGTTCTCTGTGTCAGAGGAGTACATAACATTGTGGAGCTGCAGGCAGTGCCCTGGACTGGAACCCTTCCAAGGGTGATCCCTGCAGTTCCTGGGCTCCTGCAGAGGAGGGAAGGGGCTGCAATTAAAGTGGGAAGAATTTGGGGAGGTAGCAATTTGCTGCTGGGAAATGAAAGAAATATGTGTTTTTCCCTTTTTCTTGAAAAGATATTAACTGCTTAAGGTATGGAGGGAAGATTTGGACTAAGGCTTAGAGACAGGCTGCAGATTTTTGGGGTAACTCACTAATATTGATCCTGCAGTCTTGTTCCCCTGGGGAATCAAGGTCCTTCTCCCTGCTCCTGCTCCTGCTGTGGCCCCTACAGTTCACCTGTAACTCTCTTTGATACCTCCACCATGGGGGAGCCTGGCAGTTCTGCGGTGCCTCAGATACAGGAAAGCCCTTTCCAGCAAGGATGTTGCACTGGTGGCTGCTCCATAACAGACACTTTTACTCCTAAAGAGGAAAAGAGTTAAAGGGAATGGAATTCCATTATCTTAATTTTTTTTTTTTTTTTAAGGCTATAATTTCTCCAGACATTTGAACAAAATCTTTCATCCGCATTATCCACGGCAGCAGCTTAGAGAGGCTCCTAGGGTGTCTCCATGCAGAATGACCTCTCCATCCCACCAGCCACATCACCATGGTGCTGATGAATCTGTCCCTGTCCAGCCTGTCCCTGGCCACTAACGAGGCTGATTTATCTGCAGCCCTAACGATGTTCCCTGGCACACACACATGTGAGGAGGCCTCCCGTGGGATGGGTTTCCCCAAGACAGAGTGTGCTTCTCTCTCTTAACCTTTCCTTGCAGGTCAAGTCCTCCATCATTTTTATTGCCCTCTGTATCATGGCAAAATCCTTTTTCTTTCTTGGAAGTGCAACCCCCAGCCCAGACAGCATGAGGAATTCCTTTCTTCCCTTAGTTAGTATAACCAAGCAGCTGAATGTTGTGGTCTCGGCTCTGGAGCCATCCTGGCTGACCCCACATCCTTCCCTGAATCTGTGCAGACATATATTTGTACCTCAGTGATGCTCTCCTGGGTTCCTCCTGAACTGACTGCAGCCCAAATCCAGCAGTGCTTGCATTCAGTTCCCACCCTCTGAAGCATTTGTGATGGCTCCTGATGGCTTTGATCAATGCAGTTTTCATCTCTTGTCCAACATGGGAGCTGCTTGCAAACCATGGAGTGGTGCTGGCTTTCCTCCATGCTGGGAAATTCCCGGGTTTCCAACTTGGGATATTGAACTCTTAATAACCACTTTCCATTTTTGACTCTCTTCTCTCCTGCTTTTTCTCTGGTTCTCTATGGTGCTGGCTAAGTGATTTTTCTCTTGCTGGGTTAATCTGCTCGAGGTGTTTCTCCACGTGAGCACTGCCGTTATCTCAGCATCTCCTGATGGGATTAAAATGGGTCCAGCTTCATAGATGGATCTGTGTGCGTTCCACAGGGAGGTTTTTTGGAGACTTAAGTGGGTTTGTGGCGTGGGAGTTGTCATCTCCATCTGGGAAACTTGTTTGCAGTGCAGGTGGTTGGTGTTGCCAGTGTGGAAAGTCTGACCCTGAGCTCAGCAAAGCTGTGGACGCCAAATCCCTCCTGAAGGAGGAGGTGATGGATAGTGCAGAGCCCTGGGGTGTCCTCTGCTGGAGCCTCCACAGGAGGGCAAGGACCTGTCTGAATGCCTCTTCTTTCCCTCAGGTGTCCCATCCGGCCCCCGCAACGTCATCTCCATTGTCAACGAGACGTCCATCATCCTGGAGTGGCACCCGCCGCGGGAGACGGGCGGCCGGGACGACGTCACCTACAACATCGTGTGCAAGAAGTGCCGCTCGGACCGGCGCGCCTGCTCCCGCTGCGACGACAACGTGGACTTCGTCCCCCGCCAGCTGGGGCTCACTGACACCCGTGTCTTCATCAGCAACCTGTGGGCTCACACCCCCTACACGTTCGAGATCCAGGCGGTCAATGGAGTGTCCAACAAGAGCCCCTTCCCACAGCAGCACGTCTCCGTCAACATCACCACCAACCAGGCTGGTGAGAGCCGGGTGATGCCAGGGGGTTTGGCTGTCCCGCTGCCGGCTCCCTGTGGAGTCGAGCTGTGTGTCCAAAAGGAAAAGCTCCCGGGGTGTGAGGGTGTGTGATGGCTGTGGTGCCCCCAGGCCTGAGTGGGGAGAAAGGCCTGGAGAAGAGGGGGTGAGGGGAATGGGGATAGGGAAAGTTTGCCTGTGCCCTGGGCAGTGGTGAGTGGCTTGTGGAAGGGTCACTTGATACCTGCTTTTATCCCACTCTGTATTGCTTGGGGAGGACAAGGCATCACCACCTTTCCCCTTTTCCCAGTTGGGAGAAGGGAGATGGGGTGAATCCAGCCTTGAAACACAGCCTGACTGTTACAGCACAGAGGGAGCAGCATCCTGGGGCTGAACCCAGGCTCTGTCCCTTCTGGCACGTCCCTCTCCCATCATTTTCCTCTTGTCTCCTTTTCCAGGCTCCCCTGCTCCCTTTCCTGTCCCCAGTCAGGCATCAGGAGCTGAATGAGCAGCTCTGGGTCAAACAGGGATGCTGGTGGGGTGGGTGTGCAGATGGCAAGGGGGCAACTGGTCCTGGGCTGTGCTGAGGATCTGAGGGGATGGAAACCCATGTGCTCGGGGTTTAAAAGGGGAATGGGAATTCCTGCTTTGTGCCAGGGCAGACAGCCTTCGCCATCCTGCTCCCTCTGGGTAGCACAGTGGAGAAACCTGGTGTAAATATTTCAGTGTAAATATTTCAGTGTAAACCAGTGTAAATATTTCAGGCTTCTGGCTCCAGGGAATACAAATCTACACTTGTGCCCGGCTGGCATCACTGTCTGCTGAACCACTTGCAGCCAAACCTGCCTCTTGTTTCCAGGCCTTTTCTTTTTCTGGGGTGGATTTTTGGGGTGTTTCTTAGCTCTTCTCCCACCACGGGGAGCTGGGAACAGCCAGGTCACCCTCTTCTGTCTGTCTGTACCCCAGTGGTCCCTGTTTGTCTTGCAGAGGCTGATTACAAACAAGAAAATGCTGGGCTGTGGGGTAACCCGATGGAAATTCACCAGGGATATCCATGGCATTGATGCTCTCCCTCTAAAATCTCTTTGGCTTTGCAGTGGGTTTTTCCAAATGTTTTCCCAGCCCCATCCAAGCTAGTGGGAGTTAATAAAATAGCAATCAGAGTGCTTAATTTCAGCCCTTGAGCATCTTCCTGGAGCAGATGTGGAGAGATTAAAAAAAAAAAAATAGGATTATATATTCTGGGTAAACAAAGGTAGTGCTGAACTACCCACATCTTTCATTGGAACCATGAGAAACAGGGCTCCTGCCACCCCCAGATTCCCTTCATGGCATGATCCCATGCCCAGGTTGGTTGTGCTGGGTTCAGGCAGATTCCCTAGATTCACATAGGGCAGCATTTTCCCTGCCCAGCACTGCCCATACTCCAGGCATGGTGAGGAGGAGGGGGAGGGCAGAGATGGCTGGATTGGGAGCTGACTGTGGACAGGACATGCCAGTGCCCCTTTGGGTGTGAACAGATACCTTGGATACCTTTCTTTTGATAGGATTAAGTGCAGGATTAGGGCTGTATTGGCTGGCTCTGCCCCTTATAGTATAGCTTGGAGGGCACAAAGCATTTGGAAAAGGGTCTCCTGACTTAGTGCCTCAGTGTCCCTAATGGTGGAAGGACAGTGTTGCTGTTTTCCTGGGAGAAGCACTTTGGGGTGCTGGGGATGAGCATCCCCTGAGAGCCCCTAAGAGCAGCCCCAGCAGCTTCTCTGGAGTCAAGGCTGGGCTGGGATGTCCCTGCCCTGGTTCCCTGTCACTGTCCTCAGGGTGGGCAGATTTTTGCTCCCACATCCCATTTCTGAGAGCACTGCAGGGAGCAGTTGTGGCACAGCTCCCTGCGTGCTGAGTGCTGGCTCCCCAGAGAGGCTGTTACAGCAAAAGATGTCACACAGAGCTGGACCCTGTCACCAAACCTTGGTTTGCCCTGCTGGGGAGAGCTCTGCTGCATCTCTCCCACCATGGGAGACATCATTGGAGTAAGCAGTCCCAGGGAGAAAGAACACCAAGGATTTCCAAGCCCCTAATTAAACGGAGAAGTTGGTTTAAATAGCAGAATTCCCTGTGTGGCTTGCTGCTCTGCTTCCATGTAAAGCTGCTGAGATGTCGGTCTTCCCACTGCTAATGAGTGAGCTGGTCCCATGGGGAAGCCAACCACAGGCATGGGAGATTTGGGATGCCGTGAGGATTCCCCTTCTCCTCAGAGCCATTCTTCCTACCCCTCTCCATTAATTTTCCCTCGCTCCCTGCTTCCTTGCAGCCCCCTCCACCGTGCCCATCATGCACCAGGTGAGTGCCACCATGAGGAGCATCACGCTGTCCTGGCCCCAGCCCGAGCAGCCCAACGGGATCATCCTGGACTACGAGATCCGCTACTACGAGAAGCTGAGCCGCATCTGCACGCCTGATGTCGGCAGCACCGTGGGCTCCAGGCCGGCCCCGGTGAGCCCAGGGGGAGCCCTGCCCTGGGGGCTGGGCTGGGGGCATGGGGGGCAGGGGCAACATGGATGGGCTCTGGGACAGGCTGTGCTGGGAATGGTCAGGTAGGACAGGTACCAGGTCACCCGAGCTGCCTCCAGAAGGTGGGAGTGAGTTGTGACTGCAGATGCTAAATCACAGAGTCCAAATCACAGAGCAGTTTGAGTTGGAAAGGACCTTAAAGCTCTTCGAGTTCCAACCCCCTCCCACGGGACACCTCTCATATGATCAGGTTGCTCAGAGCTCTGTCCAACCTGAGCCAGTCCTTGCCCGTGGCAGCGTTTGTCCAGCACATCAGTGCCCATGGCTGCCTTGGCTCTGGTATTTGCTAGGATGAGCAGGGACCTGAATCATGGGGATGGCATCAGGAGGAGGGGGAGGGGGTTAGAGAGGACCAGGGAAGGTTATGGAGGTTGTCCCTGCCCCAGGTCACTGCTTGCCACTGGTCCTGTCCCTGGCAGCTGTCCTGTCCTGCAGGGGACACGCTCCCGACCGCTGCGATGAACCGTGCCCGGCCCAAGCTGTTCCATCCCTCCTGTGTCTTGCCAGCTCTAATGAATTCCTCTAAGTAGGAATAATTAGATGATCTCACCAGTGGCCTCTTACCAGCAAAGCACTGGGGAATGTGGTAAAAAATGAGAGTGGAGACACATGAGTTTCCCACCAAGGTTTAGGCCAAGGACCTGTGCCAGCAGAGCAGGACTGCAGGGGCTGGGGATCTCAGCAGAGTGTTGCCCTTGATCCTGCTTGAGCAGGGTCTCATAGGGCACATTATGGTGTTTAGTGGAATCACAAAATGGTTTGGGTTGGAAGAGACCTTAAAGATCATCCAGTTCCAACCCCCGTGCTGTGGGCAGGGACACTGGGTTTCCATAACTGTGGGATGTTTCTGAAATGCACAAGGACGTCAATCACTTGAAGAGGAGGAATCTGTTGTTCATAAATTATTTTTGCTCTGGATGATCTTATTGTTTCCCTCTGCTACTCCATTCTGCCTGCTCTGGTGGGACCAGGGGGCTGCTTGGGAGGCACATGCTGCAAGGGCCTCCCCTGTTCCTTCTGGGGATGTTTCATAAAATGTCCTGGGTTGAAGGGACCTTGAAGCACATCTTGTTCCACCCCCTTCCATAGGCAGGGACACCTTCCACTAGACCAGGTTGCTCCAAGCCCCATCCAGCCTGGCTTTGGACACTTCCAGGGATGCAGGGGCAGCCACAGCTTCTTTGGGCACCCTGTGCCAGGGCCTCAGCGCCCTCACAGGGGAGAATCTCTTCCGAATATCCAACCTAAATGTACTCTTTGTCAGTGGGAAGCCATTACGCCTTGTCCTGTGACTCCAGGCTCTTATAAACAGTCCATCCTTATCTTTCCTGTAGCTCCCTTCAGGCACTGGAAGGCCACAATTAGGTCACCCCAAAGCCTTATCCAGGCTTAACAATCCCAGCTCCTGAAGCAGAACCAGAGCCTTTCCTTTATCCCCCTGCAGCCGAGCCCCATCCCTGCCCTGAGCAGATGGGCTGCAGCCCCACCATCCTCCCGCTGCCCCCCGTCCCTGTTGCACTGACCGTGGCTCTCTCGGGTGCCCGCAGGACCACAACGAGTACAACTCGTCCATGGCGCGCAGCCAGACGAACACGGCGCGGCTGGAGGGGCTGCGGCCCGGCATGGTGTACGTGGTGCAGGTGCGTGCCCGCACCGTGGCCGGCTACGGCAAGTACAGCGGCAAGATGTGCTTCCAGACCCTCACGGACGGTGAGTCCCGCCGGGCCTCGTGCTCTCGCTGGGTTAAAGGAGCTCGTCTGCGCAAACCTCGGTCCCGGTGGGCAGCGTGGCGGGGGCCGGGGGATTTACGGCCGTGTCTCGTTAGCCGCCGGCGGGAGGAGTGATCCACCCTCCATCTCCCAGCGCCGGGTTTCCCCCCGCTGTTTATTTCTGTCTCTGCTGCCTTGAGCTGTGGGGGCAGAGGCCCTGGCAGCAGCTGTGGGTCTGGCACAGTGTGATGGGGTGGGAGGAGGGTTGTAGACCCTTGGAGGAAGGACTCTGGGATGCTTTCCTGGGATAGTTGGAGTCCGTCTGAGCCGTCAGGGCAAAGCCGGGATGGTCAGACCCATCTGAAAGCTGATTTCCCATGCCAAAGGGGTGTGTTGGGCCAGCTCCTCTCCTTTGTGACTTCTTCTGGCCCCAGCCCTTCCCTGCACTCACAAACACTGGCTTCCTTTAGAAACTGCTAATTCATGGGAGTGTTTTCCATTAATCCCAGCTTCAGCACTTATCCAGAAGTTGGTGAGTGAAGCAGGTCCTCCTACCCCTGGGGCAGCTGAGAGTCCATTCCCTGTTGCTGCTGGTGTGGTTCCTTCTTTGCTTAGGTGACATCCATGGCTCCCAGCCTCACTGCCTGTCTTTCCTAAAGCTTTTCTTCTTTCCAAAAGCTTTTCTTCTTCCCTAAAATGGGTCACCCCTTGCTTGCATTCATGTCAAGTGCCAGCTGGGGTGGGAAGAGGAAAGCCATGCTGGGTGACCAAAGGGAAGGAAATGGTAATAAACCCCCCTCCAATGCCTCAAATATTCAGGATTAGAGAAGCGAGAAGAAAAATCCTGCCTCAAATAAGCAATTAATTGAAATTTAATAAGAATGGATTGTGTAGCTTATTAAATAATAATTGATTGTTAGATGAGAATTTCTCAGGATTTAAGCAGCATGCAAGAGATAAATCTAGTTGCCAGTAATTAACTGCAGAGTAGAAAATACAGATAAAAGGGTGCTAAATGCTTTTTTTGGATGAGTTTTATTTTAACCCTTGCATGTGGTTGCTGGCACAGCCTGGCAGATTTTGATGGGGCAATTGGAGAGAGGGGTATTTTTGGAATGCTACAGAAGCCTCAGGAATGTGGGATCTGCTGGATATACTGCCTGTTGAGAGTACCCACACCACTGATGGGGCACAGAAAAATGGGGAGACACATGGAGGGTGCCAGTAGCTTTTTGGGGGTCCTCTCAGTGCCACCTTGGCTTTCACCCCAGCCTGCTGCTGAAGGATATGGGGGGTGCTGAGCAGACAAAGGAGGTTCTGAGGGATGCTTGGTGGGAAGGGATGCTGTGGGTGCCATGGCTCTGCAAAAGGACTTGTCTCATGTTGAGATATTAAAACCTACGAGCAGACCTGTGGCAAGGGTTCCCAGGTTCTCCAGAGCCTCACTCCCAAAGTTCACCGTTGTGTGGTGGACTCTGATGTCTGATCTGAGTGAAGTCTTGGCCCAGCATTCTCTGGCTGGCTTGGTTATTAATGGTATTTTCCTCCTTTCCTACAACTTGTAGGAATTTTGTGTCTGTGAGACCCCATGTTAAAATTGGTCAAACTGGCCAACAGGTTGCAGTCATAGAGTCTCAAGAAGGTTTGGGTTGGAAGGGACCCTAAAGCTCATCTCGTTCCAACCCCCTGCCATGTGCAGAGATCTGGTAGATCTTCTGGTAGATCAGGTTGCTCAATAAATTGATTTATTTAAGTGCCAAAGCTATGGACAAAGCCACGTCATTTCCTTTCCCCTGTCTTTAAGCCAAAGGTGTGTGAGCCAAGCATGACAATCCGTACCCAGTGCAACAGGGGTTGCACTCAGCTGAACCCCCTGCCTGGATCCCCCTTGTCCCATCACCTTGGGAACAGCACCCATGGAGTCAGAGGGGATCCCTTCCCAAAGGCTGCTCTCACTCCATGAGCACGCCAGGGAGGATTGACCCCATCCCTCTTCTCTCACAGACGATTACAAGTCAGAGCTGAGAGAGCAGCTGCCTTTGATTGCGGGGTCCGCAGCGGCCGGGGTGGTCTTCATCGTCTCCCTGGTGGCCATTTCCATCGTCTGCAGCAGGTGGGTCCCTGTGGGATCAATGTCCCTGGAAAGTGGAGGTGCTAAGGTGCAGATTAGGGGTGGGAGGGGTGGGATGGGGGACCCATGAGGCCAGAGGGAGCAGCACGATGCCGCTGCTCATGGAGTGTTGCTGGCAGGGGAGCGGGTTGGGGCCACCAGCAGCTGCAGATCCCTGAAGCCTGGCTGTTCTCTCCCCTGTTCTCCCAGGAAGCGCGCCTACAGCAAGGAGGCAGTGTACAGTGATAAACTCCAGCACTACAGCACCGGCAGAGGTGAGCAGGACAAGGGGGAAAAGCAGACAGGGGAGACGCTCCCAAACCTGCACCCAGCATGTGCCCCACTCCTCCCCTTCCATCCATGGTGGATGGACAGGACATGGGGTGGGATTGGAGAGGTCCACACGTGTCTGTCAGGGTGTGGGGGAGGGCGAGCTGCAGTGGTCCAGCACTGTGGGTGGGAAGAGTACCAGGAGGGATTTGGGGAATGATGATGGATTTGGGGGTATGTCAGGGGCAGGGGGCATGTAGGGGACAAGGGATGGGGAGAGGATGCTGTGAAGACTCCCAAAGGAGGAAAGAAGGGAGAGAGGTGGAGGGAGGATGAGCCTCTGATCTCCTGTCAGGCTCTGCCTGGGTCTGGATCAATGCTGAGCTCTTAGAGGGATTCTGGATTTTGGGAGCATGGCTGGGGTGTGGGTGCTGGTGGCTGGCACTGCTGCTGTCCTGGCTGTGTGGCTGATGCTTGCCCTGTACTTTGCTCTGGGAAGGATGTGCAGCCAGTGACTGGGAATTTTTAACTGGTTTTGGGCTGCTGATCCCCTTGGCAAACAACTAGGACAGCCTGAGCTTTTCCTAGGAGACCTCTGCAGCTGGTGGAGCTGTGCACCAGAATTAGTTCCAGGTGTATTTGTGTGTAATGTCTGCTCTGGTGCCCCACCAGCAGCCAGCACTGCAAATGAAAATAAAGCAGCAGCTTTGGGGGCCAGGATTTTCGGTGTCCACCAGTTACATGCAGGATGTAAATCCCATTTGCACTCTCCTGAAGATGCTGCCCAGGTGCAATTTGCTTGTGTTAAGAACTATCTTGATCCTGGGTGCTTCATTGGGGAAAAGAGGTGTGGGATGCAGGGATGGAGGAAGGATGGGTGGGGAAGGCAGGGAGCAGAGGGGAGAAATGGGGATGGAGCAATCTCGGCCTGGCAGAGAAAAACTGGGGGGGCTGGAGAGGGCTAAGGAGGGATTGGAGATAAGCAGGAGAGCCCAGCCAAGAGAGCAGAGGACACTGGATCTCTTTAGACCTTCTTGGCATCACACTGAACCCTCCCAATGTTGTGGCAGCACTGTGGGGAGCCCTGAACCTCCTGGCAAACAATAAACTGTTATCCAAACATCACCGGGTGATGACAGACCTGTGCTTTTCCTCCCTCTTTTCTCCACATTTCTGCACTGTGGGGGGCAGGGCAAGATTACTTTGATGCCTGATGGATAAGATCACATCAGGCAGACTGGTTTTTCGTATTTTCCCCTTGTTTTGAAGCATTCCCTACTACACATGCATCCCTAGCTGGCCCCAAGAGCCATAAAATCCAGGATGCTCAACTGAGGTAGGGAAGCGATGAAGCATGTGCCTGTCTTGGGTTTCTAAACCCGGGGGGCTTTGAGGACTGGTGTCAGAAATCTGGGGTGCCAGCAATACCCTGTCAAGGTTAGTGAGCCTCCGGGCGCTCCCTCAGTGCAGAGGCTGGAGCAAAACAGGTGGGAAATTTGTGGTGAGCAACTAATGGAGTAATGAGAGCATCCTCTGGAACAAATCACCGTGTGTTCAGTGGCACAGCAATTACAGCCTCCCAGCACAGCTCTGCCATCCCTCCAGCAGCCCCTGGGAACACCTGCTGGTGGCAGAATGATCCAAGCGGATTTTGGGATGAGATGGGGGTCTCTCGGGGTGTAATTTTTTGTGGTTTATCCCTTCCATTGCTTCACTGGCAGCTGTGAGATTGGGGAAATAGGAAAAATGCCCTGTTGAAGCACCAACAATTCAGCAGGAAGGGGTTTTCTCTGTCCCCATGATATTTATTGCCAAGGAAACATGATGCCAGAAGGAACTGGCCACTGGAGTCTGGGTCGTGGTGCAGAGTGCTTCAACTTTAGAAGAGTGATAAAACATTTGCCCTTTTTTGCAGTAGTGAAAACTGGCCTAATCCAGTTTTCAGGATTCTTGGGATGATTTTAAGAGCACAAAGCTCTTTGCAGGCAGGCTCACCACGGGTACCTTTGGTGGTGCACTCCAGTACCTGGAATTTCACCCAGCTTCTGCTGGTGTGGGAATGATGAGCCAGGGACTGATGTTGGCAGGGATGAGGAGTGGGTTTAGGTGCCAAATCCCTCATTTGGATGGGATGAGCATGAGAGGGGCTCATCCTGGTGATTACTGAGCCTATGGATAGACCCTGGGGCACATCAGAGGATGTTTGAAAACCAGCCTGTGTTGACAGGGGACAGGGAACCTGGGCATTGTTTTCTCCTCTATTTTTTCAATATTTTGATCAGGGAGCTAGTCTCCGTTATGATCCTGTAAATCCCTTTGTAATCCTGGCTGGAGCATCAGCTGCTCTTGTAAAAGAATTTATGGGGCAGTTAAAGTGTATGAGACAGAGCCATAAAGGGATTTATGAACTGGGAGATGCACAGATGGCTTCATTGCAACCTCCCCTGACTCCGAGGTGCAGAACTTCTGCCCCAAAGGCCCCTTTTGGGGGTGAGGATTCTCCTGCCTGGTCCTTCCTGAGTCCTCGATGCCCCACAAGCAGCTCTCCCCTGGTGGCTGTTTGTCACCAGCAGTACCCCCTGTGAGGCTTTCATGCCTCCTCCTGAGTTGTTTTGCAGCTGGGAGCTGATTTAGATTCCTGGTGCAGAGGTGATGCTGTGGTCCATGCATCCATCTGTATCTGGCTCTGGAGGGACTGTGGGAAGCACCGGTGTGATGGGATCATGGCCTTGGAAAGGTTCTGAACAGTGTAACTGAGGGCTGTTAATCCCTGTGAGGGTGAAGTGCCTTGGGAAGGGGGCCAGGCAGCGATGTCCTTCCTGGTCTCCTCCAGAGATGACCTTGAGGGGCTGCTGTGCCATCCACAGTCCACTTTTTGGGTGAGAAATGGCATGGGAAGCTGACCCCTGGCCCAGGGGGACACCACAGCCCGTTGTAGGTCCCTTTTGAGTGGCGGTGCAGCACTGGGGTCAGGCTGAGCCCCGTGACCTCACTGTGCCTCGCCTCCGTGCCCCTCGGCAACTCCGTAAGCCCCTGACATGTGATATCTGCAAGCCCATTCGGGAAATCTGGGGACCTGTTTTTGTTTTTTCCCCCTTTGAAAAGGGCAAGAGCCCACTCTCTGCGTGTCCCTGCAGCCTGGGCGCGTCCTGCTTCCACGCATTGCCTCGGGCGAGAGGCCACACGTGTGTCCCGGCGTCCAGCCAAGGCGGATTTCACAGATCCATACAGGCTGTTGGTTATAATTGCTGCACTCTGTCAATTTAGTAGTCGCCACAAAGCCATCAAAGGCCTTTTTGGGTAAATAAATATTTCTTCACTAACGTGTGGAGCCTCATAAAGCCTTCACTGTAAAGCCAGCGTGCTGTACTCCAGGTCTGTAACTGCTCCCTTTGCCATGGAGGAGGAAGAGGAAGGATCATGGTACAGGAGAGGAGAGCAGAGAGGGAGAGGAGGAGGTATAAGGGAGAATGGGGTGAATTGGTGGCCCGGAGAGGATGATAAGGGTCTGTGGAGGTGGTATGGGTGAGCACAGCGATAGCAGCCACTTAATGGAAAGTGTGAGCACAGAAGGGTCTCCAGTTGTTGGCCATGGTACAACTGCTCTTGGTTTTCCAGGCTGCACAGAGACTGTGGGGATCCCCTGTACCTGGCATTGTTCAAGGCCAGGTTGGATGGGGCTTGGAGCAAACTGGTTTAGTGGAAGGTGTCCCTGCTCATGGGGGATGGTATGGAATAAACTTTGAGCTCCTTCCAACCCAAACAATCGTATTAACTCTGTTTCTGTAATTCTCTCCCTTTTGCCGTTCCTGTCTTCCCTGTAACAAGGGTCTCCAGGGATGAAGATCTACATCGACCCCTTCACCTACGAGGACCCCAACGAAGCCGTCCGAGAGTTCGCCAAGGAGATCGATGTGTCCTTTGTGAAGATTGAGGAAGTCATTGGGGCAGGTGGGTCTCTCTGTGTCCTGCTGCCCACCCTTCCCTGCCCTCTCTGCTGCTCCTCTGTGGCTGTCCACCCACCTGGAGCAACTTTGTGGGGGAGCACACACGGTCCTTCACCTGGAAGCCCTCAAAGAAGCCTTGAAACATCAGGTTTTCCTGTGTTTGTGATGGGTTAGGGTGGACATGAGGTTTTTTAATGCTCTCAAAGTTCCTCTGAGGTGGGAAAGGCCCCAGGAATGTATTCACTGGCTGACCATGGGGCCTCTTGGGATTTTCCATGTGGCTTTTGCAGGAGATAACAAGAAAAGCCATATCTCACTGTAGTCTGTGCCATATTCCCCTACATATGTATATATACACACATGCATGTGTGTGTGTGTGATCTGTGCTGTTTTATTGCCATTTTTAAATAACTGTGTCATACTCTTAGAGAAGAAAGTGAGAAGCTGGGGAGGGGAAGCTGTGAGGAAGCAATTAGTCAGTTTGTTTGGGATCAAGTTCAGCAATGTATCACCTGCCCTTTGCTGCTCAGCAAGGCAAAGTGACTGCAAACATGGCTTAAATGTAATCCTTCCACAGGCAAATTTTGCTTTGGTGAAGTGAAAGCTCTACCGCTTTCTCTGTATTTTAAATCAGAGGGCAGCAACGTAAACAGCCCAATTATTTCCCACCCCAGGATAAGTGATGTGCAGAAAGGCAGCCAAGATTAACAACACAGACACTTGATATTTGAGGTACTCCTTAAATGTGGATGCACTTTCCCTGCAAATCCTCCTTGTGGGGGTTTGCACATGTGGCTGCAGCCTCTGCCTGTGTCGATGTTGGGCTCTGTCACCTTGGAGAAGGTTGCAAACCTAAACATGTCCCCAGCAGCAGACACTGGCCCTTTTAAAGAGGACAGGTGGGCAGATTTGTAGAGGAAAGCATTGTTGAAGTGTGAATTGGCTGCCATTTCTCAGCTGGGCAAGGACCCCTTGCTCTGTGCAATGTTTAGTGTGGAGGAGGAGGAGGTAGCTCTGGTGTTGATTGATCAAAGGTTGGACTCCGTGATCTCAGGAGTCTTTTCCAACCTAAATGATTCCATCTTGCACACTCAGGGGAGTTTGGAGAGGTGTATAAAGGGCGCCTGAAGTTGCCAGGCAAGCGGGAGATCTACGTGGCCATCAAGACTCTCAAGGCTGGGTACTCGGAGAAGCAGCGCCGGGATTTCCTGAGCGAGGCCAGCATCATGGGGCAGTTTGACCACCCCAACATCATCCGCCTCGAAGGGGTGGTCACCAAGAGCCGACCGGTCATGATCATCACAGAGTTCATGGAGAACGGGGCCTTGGACTCCTTCCTGCGGGTGAGGCGAGGCCGCGTGGGCTGTGGGATTTGGGATGTGATGTTGGTGTCCCGTTTGTAAACCCCAGCCTGTTTGCTTAGTCTGGGAGCTGGCTGGAGCGTGCCACACATCCAAAATGTGTGTTTTGGGGTGCTTACCTTTGCTGTAATCAGGCAGGGCAGCTGGAGTCCTCTGGGGAGGCGCAGCATCCTCCTGAGGTCAGGGTGAGTGGCCCTGGTCCCACTGTGCTCACCCCAGTGCCTGCTCTTTCTGCTTGCAGCAAAACGATGGGCAGTTCACAGTGATCCAGCTGGTGGGAATGCTCAGAGGCATTGCTGCTGGGATGAAGTACCTGGCAGAGATGAATTATGTGCACAGAGATCTGGCTGCCAGGAACATCCTGGTCAACAGCAACCTGGTATGCAAAGTATCTGACTTTGGCCTCTCGCGCTACCTGCAGGACGATACGTCTGACCCCACCTACACCAGCTCCTTGGTAGGTACCTCCCACAGGATGTTCTCCTGCCCAGAGTTCCCTGTGCCCTGCACCTGCTGAGCCTGGGAGAAGGGTTCTGGATGTACAGTCTGGCATGGGTGGGAGCACCTCATGAGTGTTCCCACCACATACGTTCATGGTCCAGAGGTCCTGGCTGTGGTTTCCACAAATTATTCTCTTTCCCCTCCTTTTTCTTCCTCCTTTTTAGAAGTTTTCCACCTCCCTCCTCCCTAAGCACCTTTCTGCCTTCTGCAGTTTCCAGATAAGCCCCTTCCCTTTCCTCTGGGGAGGAAAGGTGAACAGAGGAGTCCCTGGAGAGACAGGAAGGGGAGGCAGGGAGATCACAGCAACTCCTGGCAGCACAGTGATGGTGTTTTGCCTCCCCTTCCCCCAGCACTCCAGGTCTGGTCTGCTTTTCCCTGCTGGAAACTTGTTCCAAGCATAAATTAAAGAACAAGCCTAATGGGGGCTCTGCCATTCCCCAGCCATCCTTCTCCTCCTTAATTAACTCATTTGTAGGTAACAGCAGCTCTCTTCTCCCCCTGCTCCTGGCTACCCCAGGGGACCCCCAGCTCCCCACCATGGCCACTGTCCTGCTTGTGAGCCCCTGAGAGGTGTTAAGGATGATCAGAGGGGAAAGGGATGAGCAACTCACTGACCTTATCTAATGGATTAAACAGAAGAGTGTACGGTGGGTGCCGGCACGAGGCTGCACCAGCTCCTGCCAAAGCAGTTCCTTGGGCTGCTGAGCTGTGCCCAGGTGCCAGGGCTGGCTCCAGCTGCCAAAATGGGAAAGCCAGGGACATGCCTTTAAGGCTGACTCAATGTTTTGGCCCAGTTGCAGCCCCTCACTGTCCCCCTGCTGCTCAGTGGGATGTTCCTGTTCCCCCCAGACCTGCCCCTCTCCCTGCCCAGACCCTTCCTGCAGGCAGCAGCCTTTAAGCAGACACTCAGCTTTTATTTTTCCTTCAAAGACCCCAGTGGTAGCTGCTGAGATGAGGCATGAATTAGTCTTTTCCCCACCTTCAAAGATAAAAAGAGATTATCTCATCTGTGTTTTTATTTAATTTAGTCCATAATAGATCTCCCCGGCAGCTGGGAAGTGATGCTGTGCCTGCGATTGCATCACTCTGCCTCCCACAGCAGGCTTTTCGCTCTGGGGAAAAGGCAGGAAAAACAACCTAGCAGTTAATTTCTCCATTTGTAGTTATTCAAATCAAATTTTTTGCCATTCATCCTTCAAGAGCGGCTGACGCGTCCTCGGAAAGGCTACGGAAGATGATTGTGCTAAACGATTTACAATGCAGTCCTGCCCCCAGACAATTCCTGTGCGCGTCTGTGGTTTTCCTTTTCCCTTGGCTTTTTTTGTGGTTATTTTATGGAGCTTCCCCAGGGAGCAGTCCCTCTGTGCATGCTGCCCCTCCTCACATCCCTGCGCCCTTGGCATGGCCTTTGCCCCTGGGACCTGCCCTGGCTTGGCGGGGTGGCTTGAGATGCTGACCCTGATTTTGAGCCTCTGGGAGAAATGAGGAGCTCTCTGCCGAGGGCACTTTCCTACACTAGTGCTTTCCATTGGGTTTTAAAGGTGTTTTGCTTTTTGCCTTCCACTCCAAATGTAGGGCTGAAAGGACCTGGCAGCTGTGGGAGCCCAGATGAATCTGTACAGGATGCTTTTAATTCAACCTTGTTTCCATTGAAGGCCAAGGGATGGGGATGCCTGTGGCTCCTCACCTGTGAAAAGCACTAGCCCAGTCGTGCTTAGCCTTGTCACCTGGTGACTCCCTGGGAAGGGATCTGGGGACAGGCCACTGATGTGCTGGGTCCTTCAGGCAGCTGGAGTGGCATGGTGTCAGTCAGTGGGGTAAATCCTTGGATAAACCCATTTGTTTTGTTCAGCTAAGCCATTTTAAGGAGGTGCAAGATACAGTCATGCAAGATTCAGTACATGTTTTTGGCTCCTGCCTCCTTGTCCCATCAGGTGGGGTCCACGGGGACCCATGGTTTGGGGTGTGTGGGATGGCCCCAACCCTGGCTTGTGGGCATCCAGCCTCCTCTGCCTAGGGAGATGTTTCTCAGCTGAAATCCTTTCTTCTGTAGGGGGGAAAGATCCCTGTCAGGTGGACGGCACCGGAGGCCATCGCCTACCGCAAATTCACCTCGGCCAGCGACGTCTGGAGCTACGGCATCGTCATGTGGGAGGTGATGTCGTTCGGGGAGAGGCCCTACTGGGACATGTCCAACCA
This sequence comes from Pseudopodoces humilis, assembly GCF_049639895.1. Lineage (NCBI taxonomy): Eukaryota > Metazoa > Chordata > Aves > Passeriformes > Paridae > Pseudopodoces > Pseudopodoces humilis. Next base: position 5,404,521 of record NC_142210.1, on the reverse strand, counting down.
AGATGTAAGCACTGGGGGTCATCCACACTGCTCTGGGACCCAGGGGATGCTCATTCCCAAAAGAAATCACTGTCTGAAGGGCCCTCTGCTCCTTCCTGGAGCCTCAGGAGCGCTCGGTTTGGAGATGAAACAGGCTGGTGAGCGAGAGGATGCAAGGAGGGAAATTGGGAAGAAAAGCCAGTGGGCTGGTAATTGGACTTCAGCAAGCTGCAGGGCCTTTGAAAATGTTCAGAGGGTTTACAAGCAGGGAAGGAGCTTTGGAAGTGTGACTGCTGTACTCCGGCGAGCTCCGCCGAGATAATGAGTGGCAGCTCTCCGCTGGGAGGAACTGCAGCCGCGGAGCATCAGAGTGGAGATTAACCTCGGAGAGCACCGGCTCCTCCCGCTCCCTTGGCTGCTGATCAGCCGGGCTGGCCGTGCCTTCCTGGCTGCCTGCAGCCCCTCTGCCTGCACAAGCAGCTCAGGGAGCCCCCCGAGTCCCTCACTCATCCGTCCTCATCCATCCTCAGGTCATCAACGCCATCGAGCAGGACTACCGGCTCCCGCCGCCCATGGACTGCCCGGCCGCCCTGCACCAGCTGATGCTGGACTGCTGGCAGAAGGACCGCAACACCCGCCCGCGCTTCACCGAGATCGTCAACACCCTCGACAAAATGATCCGCAACCCGGCAAGCCTCAAAACTGTGGCGACCATCACCGCTGTGTGAGTGCCGGGCGCAGGGACGCTCCCTGTCACCATCCCATGCCGTGGGGAAAGGCTCCCCCAGCGGCTCCAGAGTTCATAAATCCTTAGGCGGGGGCAGGGGGTTCTGTCTTCGCTCTGCCTGACAGTCAGACAAAGAACATGCTGTTTTCAGCCAAGCAACAGCAATAATTCTTTGCTATTGATTCTTTATGGTGTGTGACCGTTTGGGTGTGGTGGCTGCTCTGCCGACGCTGCAGCTGGAATACAGCGTGTGAGCTTGCAAAGCCCTGCTCAGCAGCATTCCCATGGGACAGGCCTTCCTCATGGCCTTTAATGTGTGTGTGCTGGGGGGAGCACAGGGGTGTGGGGGTTGGATTGGGAAGCGTGTCCCTGTGCTGGCTGGGCTCAGGCAGGGCAGCCCCTCGGTGCCAGCTGTCCTTGTCCCCAGCGGTGTGTCCTGTTTCAGGCCTTCTCAGCCCCTCCTCGACCGCTCCATCCCCGACTTCACTGCCTTTACCTCAGTAGACGACTGGCTGAGTGCTGTGAAGATGAGCCAGTACCGGGACAGCTTCCTGACCGCTGGCTTCACCTCCCTGCAGCTGGTGGCCCAGATGACGTCTGAGTGAGTTGGCCATGCCAGGGCTGCCCAAAAGCGGGGTGCTGCCCAGTTGGGGCAGTGGGGAGGTCAGTTCAGGGCAAAGGACAGGTGTGAGCATCCCTCACATTGGTCACCCAGAGTCTGGAGGTGACCACATTCACTATTTGGGAGTCAATGTGTGGGTGTCTTCCTGCTTCCAGACCTGGTGATGCTCATGGGGCCGTGCTTGGGTTCTCTGTGGATGTTTCAGCTGAGCTTACCTCCTTCACCTCCCTTAGCAACAGCAAAGCAGGTTCTCCACCCTCAGCTGCCCACTAACCATGTTGTCTGTCCTTCTGTCTTCCAGAGACCTCCTGAGAATAGGGGTGACTTTGGCTGGGCACCAGAAGAAGATCCTGAACAGCGTCCAGTCCATGCGAGTACAGATGAGCCAGTCTCCGACCTCGATGGCATGACGTCCCTTGTTCCATGGGGAGGGGCCGGGGAGGGCGCACAGCGGAGGGCAGAGGTGGGAGGGGAGGAACTGATGCGGGGCAGCACCGGGAGAGGAGCCGCCGCTGCCTGGGGACTGCGACTGCAGCCAAAGGATGTTCCTGGGACTCACCTCTGACTGGTGACTTCAGTTCCCCACCAACAGAAGCACACTTACCAATGTCATGGGGGACAGCGTATAAATACATATAAATATGTACAAATCATATATTTAAAAAGCAAAGCAAAACAAAAAAATCATAAAAGACAATGAAGACAAACCAATGTGCGTTGGGGAAGCAAACCCAAACCCTAGAGACCAGACTCCAATCCTGCCACCAGTGAGCAGTGGTCGAAACTGAGAAGGAGGAAGGAGCTGTTGGGGAAGGGAGAGGCATGAGATGGAGCATCCTGTCCGGAGAAACCACCTTCCTTTTTCTTCTTTTGCCCTTCCTCTCTGTCCCGGCCCTCCTGGCTCACCCCGCTCCCCTCTCTGCTCACGGACTGGGTGGAAGTGTCCTCAGATGTCTCCGCAGCTCCCTGTCATCCCACCTGGGTGCTGCTCCGGCAACTACCAAAGGACTTCGCTGACCACTGCATGGGGGATCCGACTCAATCCAGTTAATGTCTTCATATTGAAGAAGAGATGTACCTTCAATAGAAAACCTTGGGTTTTGGTTTTTTTTTCTCTTTTGCTTGCATTTTTTTGCAAAAAGGAAAAAAAAGGATTAAAAAAAAAAACCAACAAACTCTCCATCTTGGAAAATGGAAAGAGGTGTTCCCGTGTGTGTGTGCGCGCTCGTGCGCCTGTGTATGTTGTCAACCCTCCGTGGACTCACTGCTTGTCCATGACCGAAGACCAGTGCTGACCCTGCAGCTAGCGGCCGGCCGGTCCCCAGCCCGGGGGGCCAGGGGTTGTGCCCACAGCCCCCAGGGGCGGGAGGCAGCCGGGAAGCCCCCGGCGATGAAGGAAGCTCTCGGCATTCTGCACGTGGGGAGGAGGATGCCAAGGGCCGGCTGGCGCGGCGGGGATGGGACAGGACTGGAGGAGCCACCGCGTGGCTGTGACTGGGTTGGTGGCTGCTGGAGGAAGAGAGATGCTCTGGGAAATGGACTGGTCATGCCTCCAGGGCCTCGGTGATGTCTGGAAGATGGCTATGGAGGACTTTTTCCCCCATCTTGTGGACCTAAGGATTTTGATATTGATTTATGGACTTAGGTTTCTTGGCTTCAGAGGTAGGTCCGAGTGTCTCACATGTCTGTCCATCCATCCGTCCTGCTCTGTATTTTTCTGCTCTCCTTTATAGCCTCTCCCAGTGGATGTTTCCCCTTATTTAATTTGATCTTTATTCTTTGTTTTTTGTTCCTCCATTGGTCTCCTAGGCAAATTGATCTGGTTAAAATTGCCCAACACGTGTCAGTGTTTACCCAGAATATTGTAAGGCTGGGCCATCTGACGTCCCCCTGTGGATCAGGAGTTTATAAAACGAATGAACTCTTAATAAGGCTTTTACTTAGAGGGCTGTGTGCGAGTTGCAATGATCCATCACCGCGCTCTCGCCGGCGCTGTGCCGGCACCCGTGTGCCGGGGGAGCAGCGGCACGGGCTGGCTGTGGCTGTGCCTCAGGGGCTGCAGGTCCCAGCTGGGGTTTGGTGGTTCACACATACACAGAGATCCCCCGTTCTCCTCACTCCTCTGTCTCCCTCACTCCATCCCCACTGTGGAAATACTCCACCTCTGCGAGTGCCATGGGGATGTCCTGCATCCAGCCGTGTCCTGGGGGTGTTCCTGAGCCACAGGGGTGCCCCGTGTCCTGCTGTGTTATTGGGGCTGTCTGTACTGCAGTGATGTCCTGTGTCCATCAGTGCTGTGAGCAGGGCTCACACGCTCCTGGGCTGTGGTTTTTCCCCATGTCTGTCCTTGCCATGGGGCTGCCCACATCCAACTACACCATGGGATTGCTCCATGTCCATCTGCCCCGTTGTATTCCCATCTGTGCCTAGAGATGCCTCACCAGATTTGCTTGCTGCCACTGAACACAAGGAGACAAACCTGTGCTCTGCCTGCTGCCAGCACCTGTCCACATCTCCTTATTGGAAACACTGTTCCTCCTGTGTTGGGGCTGTCAGGGTCCTCTGTGGCTGGGTGGACCCCCCAAGTATCCCATGAGGAGCACATGCTCAGTTCATGGTGGTTCATGAGGAACACGTTCATGCTCGTGGTTCATCACCACCAGCGGGTGAAGGACCCTTTGGGGTGCTCTTTACACCTCCAGGTTTTTTTTTTCTCCGTTGCCCAAGGCAGATGACCTGTGCTCTGCTGAAGAACGGGAACTAACAAGATGCAGGAATGAGCTTGTTTCAATTCACTGAACTCCCCCCAGAGAAAGAGGCAGAGAAAAACACCCCTTGTTTACAACAGCAGGGACTGCTCCTCTTCCTGTCTGATAGACGATTGCTAATACCTCTCGGGATGTTGGCGGCCCAAATCTGTATTCTGGGATGTTGTCACACAGAACACAACATGCAGATGGAGCAGGCGCCGCGCATGCTAATGCACTGCCCCACCACATTGGTATTCCCTGGCACTGAAGGGTCCTTTGTGGGGTTTTTTATTATTTCTCTTTTATTAGAAGGAAGCTAAAGGCATTTAAAGGAACGAGTGACAGCTACACAGGCTAAATATCAATACTGCACCTTTATGGCTCCCCTGCTGCTGTCGCTGGCTCTGTGAGCACCTGCGAGGCAGCTGCTGCTGCTGCTCGGTGCTGTCCCTGCCCCAGCACACCACAGCAACCCTGGTTTGATGGAAACCCTTTAATACAGAACCACAGCGTCATAGGGTGAGAATGGATCTCTGAGACCATCGAGTCCAACCTGTGACTGATCCCTACCTTATCGACCAGTCCAGAGAACTGAGTGCCATGTTCACCGTTCCATGAACACCTTGAAGGATGAGCATTCCACCACCTCCTTGAGCAGCCCATTCCAATGTTTGATCACTCCTGCAGTAAAGAAACTCTTCCTGGTGTCCAACTTGAACCTCCCCGGCACAGTTTGAGGCTATTTCATCCTGAATATGAAATGTGAACCTGCCCATCCCACCCAGCAGACCAGGTACCCCTGAGGGATCAAACAGGCTGTCTGGGTGCTCAGGCACTATCAGAGATACCAAAATCTTCTCGGTCCAGTTTTCCAGGGTGGATGATGCTCCTTGGCTCTGGGCCACCAGCAGTGCCCCTGGGCATTGCTGGGGCTGGTGGCCTTTCCATTCTGTTGCCCTTTCCCAGCTGTCCAACATCTGATGTCTCCTGAGCTGTCTCAGAGCAGATGATTCCCATATCCCACTGCTCCTAACCAGCTGTCCCCACATCTTGGCCTTGTGCTGGGATCTGGACATGTCTCCTCCAGGGTCATGCAAGAGCCCAGCAGCACATTGGTGGTGCTTGGGGCTGAGCAAAGAGAGTGCAGGTGTGCTCAAACAAATCCCTGCAGCGAAGAGGCATCATGGGCCAAGGGAGCTGCTCTCAAGGTGATACTTGAGGGAGAGTCACAACTGGCCACTTGTTCTCTTGCCTTTCAACAGAAGTCATTTCATCCAAACCAGAAGGTTTCATGAAATGCCATCAGTCTGTTAGTGGAAAGCAAAGGGGAAAGTCCAAAATGGGCATGTTTGGATTTTGCTTTTTATTGAAAAAAACAACATAAAATTTTCAGACCACTTCTGACAGACCATTTTGTTGTTTTAGAGGCCTTTCTTCCATGTAAAATCAGTTTTCCAAACTGTGAAGCCTTTCTGTCTGGAAGTGACAGTGCTATCCCTTCCTGGCCGTGGCAGCAGCAGCGTTGTGTGTGTTTCTCAGATGCCAAGGAAGAGGTTCTCACCTTGACTTGGGTGGCACCTCGTTGATGCTGCTCTGTTGCCCCTACTCTGGTGAGAGCCTCTTCCTTGGTCTAAAGATGAACACTCCAATTTCACATCTTCTGATCCACGCTGGTTTGCGTTGGATTTCCTTTCTTTGATCAGAGGAGAATGGATGGCTCAGAAGCAGTTTTCTTCCTGCAGAGTTTTAGTTTAAAGGGAAGAAAAAGGAGTTTTGGATCAAAGAGGACCAACTGCACAGGCCTTTCCTCTGGGCTGGGCTCTGTCCATCACACAGGGTCCTGATGGGTTCCTGTGCCATGTGGAAGTGCTGGAGGGGCCCATTGCTGGTGAACCCCACTGGCTTGGATCCTGACCCCTGCCACTGCTCATGAGTGAAGCTCAGTCAGAGTGTCTTGCTCCTTTGGTTGCATCCCACATGAATATCCATGCATGGATGTGGCTGTGTGCCCGGGTGAGCCCGCCTCACCCTCTCCCCTGATCCTGGCCTTTCACTTTGTGCTCTGCAGTCGTCAGCTTCTTCTCTCCATTTCTATGGCAACTGTAAAAACCTCAACCCTTTTGTGTCTTTTTTAGGGTTTTTTTGTGTGTGTGTGTGTCTGGGTTGGCTTTGTCCTTTTTTCATAGAGCATTAAATCAAAAAAGGGACTTTTGGTTACCAAACCCCTGCTCTGAGCTTGGCCCAAGGTCTTGTGTGGGAATCAGTGAGCAAGATCCTCACAGCTGGACTGGGTGTTGCCAAGTGGCTTCACATTTCCAGCCCCACTCTTACTTCCCTCATCCCCCCAAAACCCCCATTTGCAATTCAGCTGCATCATTCTCCCCTGGGGCTTTTCCATGCTTTTTCCGCAGCCCCATCTCTGGGGGCAGGCTTCTCAACAGCAGTAATTAAAAGGAGATGTGGTGACTCTGCCAGGGAAGGTGAACCCAAGCCCCTTGCACATCCGAGGCTTGAATGTGGAAGAAGAGCATGTATTAATGGCATAATTATGTGCCTCTTTCCAGAAAAAAAGGAATGTATTTTATGCCATTTAATGACCTTCAAATTAACAGTTCTTTGAAAGCACTTATGTATATTTAATTTTAAATATTGCTCCAAGTCAGAGCAAGGCTTGCGATGAAAACAGCAGGCAGCTGGTTTTTAAATAAGAGAGATCTCAAGCCATTATTTCTGAGCCCGTTGGCTTTTGGTGCCTCTAATGCTCCTTTGCCAAGGAGAAAACAAGGCTATCCTTCCCCCTGTGTATCAGCCTGAATCCCATGGGATCTTCTCTTTTACTTTTTGCTTTTCCAGGTGTCTGATTCAGAGATAAGGCAGGGTTAGGGCTGGGCTGCAGAATCTCATCAATAAGTTTGCCTGCATCCCAAGGACATCTCTGTGGGCCCGTGGTCTGGGATAAATCATTGGGCATCACCTATGAAAAGTTTTTTGCACTGCCATCAGCCCTTGCCATTGTTCTGAGATGGGGACAGACACGTTTCTCTTCGTTAAGGTCTGAATTAAGGCTTTTGCCTCTGATCCATAAAAACTGCCAATATATCTGAGCCACTCCGTGTTCACTTGGAAATCATTACTCTTAAACATTGAATTCGAGTTTAAAAAAAAAGGATCAATCAGCTTCTGAGACGAGGAATGGATTTACAGACCCAGAAATGTTCTGTAGCTCCAAGGCCACCCGTCCTCCTTGAGCTCCTGGAGTCACATCCAGCTCCAACACTCATCCAAGGTGCTGCTTGTCCCTGCTGCCCCAGTGTCCCCACTGCGTGAGGAGCTGCAGGGGGATTTAATGTTCAGGTCGTTGTCTGCTGTGGTGCCTCCTCTGTGAAGCATCCTGCCAGGGTGGATAGTGATCCAATACTTGGATCATTCCCAGTGAGTCTCCTCAGAATTTTGGAAGTGCCAGAAACTTCTTGAGTGATGATGGCGGAGAAGCCAACTCCACTCTGATGGGACTCCTGCGGCAAGTTATTTCACCCCATCAGTGATTTCTTTGCTGCACCTGTTTTGACTTATATTTTTCATAATTTTGGGGTGTTGGAGGGGTCCTTTAGGATCATCTTGGATCATCATGCTGTGCTGGGAATGGCTGCCATGAGGGAATGGCTCTGACTGTCCCAGCTGAGCTGAGTCTCCTCCAAAGCCTGTCTGGGAGGTGTGAGAGCTGCTGTTGGGTTGTGCTCTCTCATTTTTGATGTCCTCAGGGTTTGTGTCTTGGAGGAGATCTGGCTCATGTCCATCACTGGACCCTGATGGGCTGTGTTGCCTTCCCAGAGTTTGATGTGGAAGGAGGAGCTGCTCTGCTTTGCCTGGCAGGAAGAGATGTGAGGTGGGACCGTGAGCATCCATGGCAATCACTGTGGTGTCTTGGTTCCTGTCAGAGCAGCGAATTGGTGCTGCCGAGGGGAGTGCACCTGTCTTGGTGACCATGGTGCCCTTCACCAGTGCCTTTTGGGGTTGTCAGAGCTGCTGGCACTTGGGATGGTGTCCCAGGGCTGTCACCTTTGGCTGTCCTCCACAGACCTGCACTGTGTGCAGCCCCTCCAGCTCAGGCATAGCTGCCCCCTTTCTCCCAGTCTGTGTCCAAGCATCACTGCTGCTTCTGCTCTCCTTCCTCTGGCCATTGGACTTTAAACTGCCCCGAAGCCCCTGGCTGTCCCACCCTGCTGTAGTGGCTGTTTTGGGGACATCTCCGGGTCCCTGTGGACCCCAGCACATGGACAGCTGCACTGCAGGTGCTGCAGCTGTGGAGGGGGTGGCCCCATCAGTGGCCAAGGCAGGATGGTGTTGAGGTCTCCTGGCCTGTCTGGAGGGAAATGCTGGAGGAGGTTAATCTGAACAAACCAGCCCTGTGAATTTTAAGTGGATTAGCTGAACTCTGCTCCTTCCCAAAACAGACAGTGCCCTTTTGGGGCGGATGTGGAAGTGGATTAGGCAAAAATCTACTTAAGGCTGCATTAATTCTGGATAAGTGTAGGGGGATTAGCGCCCATCCACTTAAAAAAATTAATTGGAGTGAACTTTTCTCTGTGTCCCCAAGTAAACAAGACTCGGCAGCTTTCCCCATCCAGCAGCTGGGCTGTGCCTTTCCCTTCTCTGCTCTCCCATCCCCTCACGTTGTGCAGGAGCTGCCATCGTGGTGGGAGAACCTGCTCCTCTCTGATTATCCTCAGGGGCCTCATTAAGCAATTGAACCCTTGTGTGAAGGTAGGGAGAGAGGGCAGGAAAATTATGGTCACCATCAGTGCAATTATCAATGCTAATTAGTGCCAAGCAGGACTGACAGCGGGAGGTGCAGCCCATGGCAAGAATTGTCTGAGGAGCCAGGTGAGCCTCACATCGCATCCCTGTGGGGGCTGCCGTGGGCAGGCAGATGTGGAACATGCACATATTGCTTGGTTTACTTCTTTTTCCCCACTGTGCTTTGGCTGAACTCTTCAGATTCCCCCGTCTAAATATTTGGGAGCCAGCCAGAGGCTGCCGTGGTCAGGGGCTAAGGCTGGGGTTAGTGCCTGGGTGGCAATGCCATGTCATTGGTGCCTGGATGGGGCTGGGGCTCTGGGAGGCCCCAGGGAAAAGGGGGTGAGGTGTGGCTCCCTTTGCAGGGTTTGGAAATGGGCCGGTGCTCAGCGGGGGCTTGCGGGGATACAGGGACGGCCTTGGGTCACTCCCAGAGTTGCCTCCGTCCTTCCCCGTTCTCAGCAGCTTCTCCCTTTTTCCATGGCACCACACGGGCACAGCAGCTGCGTTTGCAGAGCCACCCATCCTTGATTATTTTGGGTATTTGCAGTTCTGCCCATTCCCATGAGTGTGGAAAGGGAGAGCGCCCCGGGGCTGACCCGGTGCCCGCATCCCAAGCACGCTGCTGGGTTTCCTCACGGAACGCCTTCGCACGGCACAAACGTGGCCTTTTTATCGCTATTTGTGTCACGGCAGCGCTCGGAGGCTGAGATCAGAGCCCTCTGCCCGCCTCGCAGGGGTTCCCACACCGGCACTCCGGGAGGAGGAGGAGGAGGAAGGATGAGGGATGAAGGATGAGGGATGAAGGATGAGGGCGGTGACTCGGTGGCTGCGTACCTGGGGATGAGCTGCGCTGCCCCCAGCCCCCCCATCCTCCTCCAGCTGTTCATGAGCTGTCCCTCGGCTCTCTTGAGATCCATCCTTTGGGATCGGCCCAAATCAGCTTTAGCTGTCCCTGCATCATTTTTATCCGGACCAAGAGAAGGGCTGAGCCTGCAGCCACCCCCCACCCCGGGAGGGCGCGGGTTCCCCAGGGATAACAAACCCCCAAACCCTTCCCCAGCTCTGCCGCTGCCGGGCGGCTCGGGAAAGGACGGCTGGAGGAGCTGGGAATGCCGCGGGGGAAGGCGGTGGTGGAGCCGGGAGCAGCTGGTAATATATCTGGTAATATATCTGGTAATGTATCTGGTAATGTATCTGGTAATGTATCTGGTAATGTATCTGGTAATATCTCCGGGGCCGGAGCCATCGCTCGCGTCCAGCTTTAATGTGGCACAATCCGGAGCCGATACAAATCACCGCAGCCCCCCCTCGATTTGCAGCCGTCCCCCGGACCCGCCCGGCTCGAGCAGCATCGTTACATCCCTTGTGTTTCTGTTACGGCTTTTTTCCGGGTGTTTTGCTGTTCTGATCCCGTTAACGAGAGCTGTGAGACCAAACCTCCAAGCGTGGCACCGAAAATGGCCCCCTGTGCCCAAGAAATATCCAGCAATATATTTTCCCCCAGCTGAAGTTCCCTTTTTAAAAAAGATAATCTCAATTTCTCTTCCCTTCTCTCTGCCCCTTTTTCCACCAAACACTACATTACTAAATAAAACTTTCATTACTACCTGGGTTTGCTAAAGAAAAAAATTATTTCCATTCAGGAGAATGATGAATTTTAATAGGAGTGAAATGTCAGGCACAGCTGGGGTGGGTTTCTGAAGGCATTGGTATGTTTGGAGAGGCACAGGGATGCCCGGCAATAAGTAGCCAGTGAGCCCCGGTTTTTTGTGGCCCAGCAAAGGGACCCAGCAGTCAATTGCTTTGTTATTTAATGTGCTGCCTTTATGTTTCCAAGGTGCAATTGTATATTAAAAGCATCTTTGCCTCTCCAAAGTGGCTAAATAATGGGATTTTGCTGCTGTGTGGTACTTGTTGGTTATAGGGTGTGGAGGTGCTCCTGCTGCTGCTCCTCTGGTTCCCAAACCTTCTGGTTTCCCCCTGGCAGCAGAGAAAATGGGGATATGTGTTTTGTTACATTGAAAAAAGCGATTTGATGGTGGTTGGTGGTTTTGCTCCTGCTTTACACCCAGGGGGGGCTCATTTTGCAGCAGGAGGGGGTGGAAAGGCATCTTGGCTGCTGGGGGACACAGATACCCTCCTGCCCCCAAAATCACATCCCAGCCTCTGCTCCCTAAAGCAAATCAGCTTCACAAAGAATTACATCTCTTCCATTCCTCCCTTTTCCCCCTGAGGAGAAATGGAGAGCTTTCATTGAAATCATCACTTTTCTGACAGCATATTAATTAATCCCTGCTTCCTTTTTTTTTTTTTTTGAGAGGCTGTATGTGCTGTAAGAAGCCTTTGGGTTTCTCTGGCAGCTCGGTGGGGGAAGGACGCGTGGCTCTCCGAGCTCTGTGCCTATTCTCACCCTCTCCTTGTCTTCCTCTTGCCTTGCAGGGGCGTTGAGTGCAGCCTTGCAGCGGGGCAGCAGCGTCGGAGAGGGGGCTCCAGGGGCCGCTTCCCACCGCAGGATGCTCCGGGAGGTCCCGCAGCGCCCCGGTCCCCGTCCCCCCGAGCCGTGGCATGTCCTGGGCCAGCCCTACCCTGTCCTGTACATAACCAGTGAGATGTCTGTAAAAGATTTCAACCCTTGGAATTTTTTTTTAATTTTATTTTTTTTTCTCCACTCTCCCCTCCCCCTCCCCTTCTTCCCCAATTTGTTGATTGTGTTGAAATTGTCGGAGTTTGTAACAGTATCTTTCAGAGAATATTGTACTAAAGAGAAAATTGCACTCAATAAAAAGGATGAAATAAGCCTGGTCCCTCGCCTTTCCCTTCCCAGGGGCGGCCTTCCTGCTGCCGGCTTCTCTTCAGCTCGGAGCTGGGGGAGTGTTTGCCATGAATATTCATTTGGGGAGCTGGCAGCGCTCCACCGCTCCTTGACTTACCTCGAATGTTGATGTCTATCAGATTTGGCTCCCCGGTTTGTAAATGAAGTGACTTTATTCTCGGCGATCCTATCGGAGCTCGCTCGCAGCAGGAAAGCCGGGAGAAGGAGTTTTCCTGGCACGGCTGTTTGTGCGGAGCGCGGTTCCAAACCCTCGTGTGCGATCGCTCAGGGAAACCTCGCTGGAAGCGCTGCCTGGGATCAAAGGGTCCTGCTGGAGCCCGTCCATGCAAAGGCTGATCCTCGTCTTGAACCTGCTTTCCTTAAGGATTGCTGTAAATGATGGCTGGAAAATGGATTCCTCCTTGTCCATTGGCTGCACTTGGGTGTTTTATTGCTGGGATCAATCACACAACTCATCCAGCTCTGGCTCACACACTCTTGGGGTGGTTCTGTGCAGGAGTTGGACTCCATTATCCTGGGGGGTCCCTTCCTCCTCAGGATATTCTGTGATTCTCTGAGCCGGGTGATGCTGAGAGCAGCTGGTCCTGCTGGCACTGGGAACATCCTCAGCTAGCAGCAGGGGCTGAAATGGGGGCTAAAGGTTTTGTAAATTAAAAATACGCGGCCACCAATGAGTTATTTGGGGTTCATAAAGGGGAGCTGCTCCTGGGGGAGCTCTGGAGGTGGGGTTAGGGGTTCCCATGGCTGGGGTTTTGGGCTGAGCTGGGCAGAGAGAGGCAAGCAGTGCTTCAGCTGTAGGTGGGGCCGGCAGAGCCCTGTGGGCCCTGGCATCCTGTCATTGTCCCACCAGTGGTGGTGTTGATATGGCTCTCATGGCTCCTGCCAGGAGATTTCCAAGTCTTTTCTGCTTCTCCAGGGCCATTATAGCTGGGATGTGTTTATTACAGGGATTTTTGAGGGAAGTGGGTTCCACGTGCTGATGGGGATGGCTGCAGGTCCCTGTGGGCAAGACTGCTGCCTCAGGCTCACACACAACAGTGAGGTTTGCCTCACACTTTCCAGGGGTAGAACTGTTGTTTTGGGTGTTTTGCATGTTTTTTTGCCAAGCCCATCCTGACAAATGAAAGCAGATAGTCTCTGCCATCTTTGGATATGCAAGATGCAAATAGGCAGCAGCTGATGGAGGGCAGAGTGAAGTTGTTTGTGTGTCCTTAATTGAGTAGACACTTGATTTAATGGGCTTCTAGTGTGGTTTAAATGAGTGTTCATGTTTGTTGAATCCTCTGGGATTTGGGGTGCTGGGAGGGTGTATCCTTTACTGCAGCTTGCTCTGAGGTTTTCCCCTTAAGTAACCAATAGACATTTACAGCCAGTGCTTGATGCTCCCGGAGCAGTTTGCCTTGGAAGAGCCTTTTAACAGGGTCTGGGGGAGCCCTGCTGTCGGTGTGGTGGTTTATGGGGCTCTGAAGGACCCTGGGGAGCCTGGATACAGCAGGCCAGTCCCTGACAGACCTGATACAGGTTTATACAGCTGCAGGCTCTGGAAGCTGTGTTCTATTTTCCCCATGGGATAGCCAGTCACCATCTCCGCCTGCATCCCAGCTGGAACGAGATGTCATTTACGAGGCCACACAGCATCCAAAGAAACTTTCCCTGAGCTTTCAATATAGACACAGGTGACTGTCACAGCCAGAACAGAGCCTAGCCCTCAGAATGAAAAATCTTTCCTTCATGGCTCTCAGGTTTGAAAAATGGAAGCAGCACATTGGCTCCAATGACCCTGCAGCAGCTCCCAGAAATCCCAATGCACCCGGTGCTCTGGCACACCAGTGTGATGCCAACCTAATTCCAGCTCTGGCTGTGGAATAAATCCTTATTTACCCCACTGCAAGGAGAAAACTGAGCCAGGACTGTGCTCAACTCCATGGGGTGCAATGAGGGGCTTCCCTGGGCGGTTCATGTGTGGAGCCTGGTGAGAGACACTTGCTCTTACTCCAGATGCACAGCTCTGGCCCCAGGACAGCCCTTCCCTTAGGAAGAGAGTGTCTGGGGATGCATTGGCTGTGCAGGGATGTGGCAGTGAAGGAGGGAGAGGTCACGCACATCCCCCAGCCTCTCCCACCTCCCCTCCCTCCCACACTCGGCAGTGAAAGACAAATAAAAGAAGAGCCCAAGAGGACCATAGGCTAAATTGTAATTGGAGCAATATGGGCCGATGATAAAGTTCTGTGCCAACCCACATTAACTGGCAGCATCTGCTGGAATTATTGGAGATGCCTCATCGTCTATTAAAAGTGCTGGGATTTTCCTGGAGGACAAGCCAGGCAGGCTCAGCAGCGCTGGAGAGCCAGGAGGGCTCGGATGGAGCCAGCCTGAGGCTGCTGCAGTGTTGAAATCTCCTCCAGGCCCTCTGGAGAGGTTTTGGGGGATGCTCTCAAAGTCATCTCCTGTTGGTAGCAAGGGGCTGGTTCCTGTTTATGTGGTCACCCCACATACCCCTCCTGAGAGACACCACATCCTCCTTCTGCTCCAGGGGGATGGGGACAGGGCAGGATTTAGTCCAAGCTGTTGCTTTTAGCTGGATTCCAGGTACTGCCCTGATTAAACCTGCACAGCTGCCCCCTTTGCTGCCCTAAGCCAGCAGCAGCACCCAGGGAGGGGATTCTGCCCCTCTGCTCTGCTCAGGTGAGACCCCATCTGCAGTGCTGCATCCAGCTCTCAGGCCTCCAGCCTGAGCCACAAGAAGGATGTGGAGCTGTCTGAATGAGTCCAGAGGAGGCCACAGAGATGCTCCAAGGGCTGGAGCCTCTCTCTGCTCTGGAGCCAGGCTGGGAGAGCTGGGGGTGTTTATCTGGAGAAGGGAAGGATCCAGAGAGACCTGAGAGCCCCTTCCAGGGCCTAAAGGGGCTCCAGGAGAGCTGGAGAGGGACTTGGAACAAAGGATGGAGGGAAGGACACAGGGAATGTCTGCACACTGCCAGAGGGCAGGGACAGATGGGATATTGGGAAGGAATTGTTCCCTGTGATGGAGGTGAAGCCCTGGCACAGGGTGCCCAGAGAAGCTGTGGCTGTCCCTGCATCCCTGGAAGTGTCCAAGGCCAGGTTGGATGGGGCTTGGAGCAGCCTGGAGTAGTGGGAAGTTGGAGTGGATGAGCTTCAAGGTCCCTTCCAAACCAAACCATCCTAGGACCTCATGAAGCTCCCAGACACACGCCCTCACCCAGCTGACTGAGCAAATCCCACCTCCTGGGACTTGGGCAGGATGGAAGACATGTTTGAGCTGCTCCTGTGCTGTAAGCTGGGCTCCTCTTCCCCTGCCCTCAGCAATGGGGAGGATTCAGGATGCTTTCCTGCAGGACCAGCCCCTCTCACACCCACCGGGCCCTGGAGGAGTGGGCATGCTTTGCTGTAAGGTGCCCTGGGGTGCTGGCATTAACCTGGGTGGGAAAATGTCTCTGCTGTCACCCCAGCGTTGGGGACTGTCCCTGCTGCTCGTGGACCCAACTGGAGATGCTGGTGCCCCTCTGAAGGAACAGGAGTGCAAATCTCCCCAAACCCCCAAGATATCCGTGCTGCCTGGCTCAATACCCAGGCAGGCTCAGCAGTCCTGCCCACATTCCCTGGTTCCAGTGGCAGGCAGGGCTGTGGGGTGCATTCCCCACCGCAGCCGAAGGGACACGTTCCCTGCCGCACCCGAGCTGCTCCCGAGCTGCTCCCGAGCCTTTCCTCAGCTGGTGCCTCGGCAGCCCAGGCATTATCTACCTCCTGCACGCCAAATTATTCATTTCCCTCGTGGGCCCTTTCCCTGGCACTCTAATCAGAGTTTCTTAGCTCCTTATAAACACTAATGAATTTATTTCCCCATGCCCTTTTGAGGGAGATGGGGTATTATATCTTTATACATAGTGAGCTCAAGTGTGGATTTGGGGACTTCAAAGCACATTGGCACCCTGGGAGGCCTGGAGAGCTGCTGTTCCACACCCAGGGGTGTTTGGCACCCATCAGCTGGCTCTGGGTGTCCCAGCAAGGAGAGCAGGGCATGTCCAGCCAGGTGCTGGCCCCATGCTGGTGGTCCCTGCTCAGCCTTCATCCCAGCAGCTCCATCCTCCCAGGGAACCCACCTTCCCTCCTCTGTTCAGTATCTGTTTGGTCACTTGGCTCTGAAAACACGTGGGTCCAATGTCATGGGTGGGAGTGGGTGACCCTCCAGGGGACTGTGGTGTGTGTGCTCCGGGAAACCACCAGGGCCCCAGACTGGAGATTGTGCTGGGGCTGGTTCTTGATGTGGCTCCTGTTTTGATCAGCGAGGCAGTCAGTGTCTTAAAACAAGTGTAACCAGGGGCAGCACAAAATCACCTCAGCAGCTTCATCCACCACTGGGGGTTTTCCCCCAGGAGAACTCAGAGGATGCTCAGGCTGGACATCAGGGAAAGGTTCTTCCCCCAGAGGGTGCTGGGGCACTGCCCAGGCTCCCCAGGGAATGAGCACAGCCCTGAGGCTGCCACAGCTCCAGGAGCATTTGGACACTGCTCTCAGGCACAGGGTGGGATTGTTGGGGTGTCTGTGCAGGGCCAAAAATTGCACTCTGGTCCTTGTGGGTCCCTTCCAGCTCAGCCTATTCCATGATTCTGTGATTAGAAGTCAGGGAGAAACTGGTGGATTGTCCAGAACCTGCTGTCCCCAGTGTGAAGCTCATGTCTGTCCATAGCTGTAACAGCATCCCTGTGATTACCTGTGGGCCACTGGGAGCTGCCCAGGGTGCAGGAGCAACCTGTCCTTGCCTGATCTGCTTTCCCATTTGCTGCTGCAGACATTCCTTGACAAGCTTTGCTCCCTTCAAGTTGCACCAGGAGCCCCAGGCATTTCCTTGCCGCTCTCTTGGACCTGTCTGCCCTCCAGTGCTCCTGGGGCCTCCAGGCTCCTTGTCCTGCCCTCTGCCCACGTTCCCTTGCTCTTCAGGTGGCCTCACTGTGCTGAGCCAGCATCTTTTTCAGTGCTCTGTCCTCATTTGCTTCCTTTGTGTGTCCCCACACTCTCTTCTGGACCCCTTTCCTTTGGATTTCATCCCCTGCTGGGCCCAGGTGGCCTTGGCTCAGTCGATGAGCCCAGCCTGGCTGAGCTGTGCAGTGTCACCCCCGGGTGCCTGGGGACAGCTGGAGTGACCTGTGCTCTCCCCAGACCGGGTGCCAGTGCCTGAGGCTCCTCTCTGCTGGCAGAGGTGGCTGGTGCTGCATCCCCTGGAGCAGAGGGACCTGATGAGGAGCAGGAAACAGCCATTCCCAGCCTGTCCCCGTCTGGAAGGTGAATGCTCCTGCTCATAGGTGTGGGTGCTACCACTGCACACAGGGACTGACCCAGACCCTCTGCAGGAGCACCAAATGCAGGGAAGAAATAAACAGGGTTGGGAGATCTGGGCAACAGAGCTGGAGAGGGACTTTGGACAAGAGCATGGAGTGGTAGGACAAGAGGGAATGGCTCAGGTGAGATATTGGGAAAAGATTCTTGGCTGTGAGGGTGGGGAGGCTCTGGCTCAGGTTTCCCAGAGAAGCTGTGGTTGCTCCATCCCTGGAAGTGTTCCAGGTCAGGTTGGACAGGGCTTGGAGGAACCTGATCTAGTGGGAGGTGTCCCTGCCCATGGCATGGGGTGGGAATAGATGGGCTTTAAGCTCACTTCCAACCCAAACCATCCTAGGGTTCTGGTTCTGTGCTGAGCCTTCAGTGTGCCAAACCAATCCAGATGCATCCAGCAGCGTGTGGAGATTTGTCCCCGTGGGTCTCCACAACCATGATGGACAGGGAACAAACCCTGCACTGCTCAGGAGCCTGAGCATCCTCCCTCCAGCCTCCAGGCTCCCCACAAGATCAAACAAACCTCCTTCTCCTTTCCAGGGCTGTTCCCTGGGTGAGCTCAGTGCCGGCTCCACGGCAAGGTGTGCACAGCTGTTCTACCAGCAGATTTCCTGGGATGCTTTGCAGCTCCACCCTCCTCCCTCTCCCAGCAAGGCTGCCTGTGAGATGCTGCTCCTGTTTGAGCAGACACTGGCACCGATAGCCCTGACAAGCAGCAATTATTACGCTGACAAAATAAAAGTTTTGAGTTGTTTTGCAAATATTTTCGAAGCCCTGATACAGCAGCAGAAGTGGGCGTAATTACACATAAAAGTGTATCTCCTTTATAGTCTTTTAATTATCTACTCAGGTGAACCATAATTTGAGGGGAAATGCTTTAAATCTGTTCATTTCTAATAATAAAAAATGAGGTGGGTGAGTGTTATTTTAATGTAATTAAGAGAAGACATGGCTGGATGGATGGCTGAGAGCAGGATCTGCGCTGTGCTCTGGGGACCTTGGGCTCTGTCCCTTCCCCTGCCACCACAGGAGTCCTGTCTCTGTGCTGGACAGTCCATTAACACCACAGTGGAATTAAGTGTTCACATGTGGTGACAACGTTGTTTTGTGTCAACACTGAGCAGTCTTGTCATCAGCCTTCCTGAGCTCAGCTTTGCCAGGCCCTGCCCTGTAAAACCTGGCACTGCTGGGGGACACCCTGAAACTGGTCTGCTCTTGCATGCCACTCTCCAGCCATGCCAGGAGAACCTCTGGAGGCCAGTGTGGGACAGGGAATTGTCCTGGGGAGGGAATCATAGAATGGTTTGGGCTGGAAGGGACCTCAAAGCTTACCCAGTGCCCCCCTGCCATGGACAGGGGTACCTTCCATTGTCCCAGGTTGCTCCAAGCCCTGTCCAGACAATCTGGGCACCTCCCAGGACCTGGCATCTCTTGCTGAGGACCCAGCTGCCCACAACAGTGGTGGCACCTCCAGGCTGAGCCCTGCATTAAAACTGGTTCCAAGCCTCCAGCTCCTGCCAAGCATTAGCTGTAACTCTGATTTCGCCTCTTCCATCCCTGAACTGCTGTCAGGAGAGGCACCTTAAAGGAAGGCCTTTCCATCCAGTCTGCAGCTTTCCAAGAGAAGACTGAGTGTTGAACTTCATTTCTCTTATAATGGTTCCTCAGAGCCCTGGGTAAGACCAAAGCCTGGCTCCTTTGGGTGCCACACACATCTCCCTCGGAACTGGGATGAAGGATCCGTTTTCTGGGGAGGAAAGCTCAGGCATGAGGGGATGAGGTGACTTTTCCATGAGTCTGTGGGCAGCCCATCCCAGGGGTGAGACACAAACAGCAGCTCCCTGTATCTGCATCTCCCAGGGACGTTCCAGTTAGCGCAGAGGGAGACCCAGGCTGCTTTTCACTCGCTTTCCCGGGAATCCAGAGCCTCCCCCCGCCTGCCTGTGCTGCTCCTGTTATCGTGAATGTCAAGCACTTTGCAAACAGAGGCATTAAATGTCAGATCCTGTCCCTTACAAGCCCTGCTTGTAATTTGAATGCTCAGACATGCTCTGTGCTCACCTCAATCCCATTCCCTTCCCCTGATAAGTGGCGTCCCTGGTGCCGCTGCCTTGGGAGGTGAGGCCACCAAGCAGCGCTCTTTACACCACTCTGCACCCTCATCCCAACGTCTTCTTCCTCCCTAGCTGATACTTTAAATTCCTTAGGGTCAGATTTCCACCTGGCCCTCTCCTTTGGGGATGGTGATGGGCATTTTGGGGGAGGTGTTTGGGTCCCATGGCTCTCTATCTCCCTGTGCCAAACCCTTTAATAAACAGAGCCAATCTCCCCTTGCAGCTGTGTCCAGCTGCTCTCTCCTCAAAAGCCCCTGGGTCCAGCTGAGGCAGCCCTGCTCCAGAATTTCTCACCTGGATTTGCCCTCGCTCTCCTCTTGGATAAGTGAAATGAGGCATCCTGCACTCCTCTGGTGAAGTTCAACAAGGCCAAGTGCAAGGTCCTGCACCTGGACTGGGGCAATCCCTGGCACAAACACAGGCTGGGTGGGGAAAGGATGGAGAGCTGCCCTGAGGAAAAGAGCTTGGGTGTGTTGGTGGACAAGAGAGAAAGGCTTTAAACTGCCAGAGGAAGATTCAGATGGGACACTAGGATGAAATATTCCCTGTGAGGGTGGCAGGCCCTGGCACAGGGTGCCCAGAGAAGCTGTGGCTGCCCCTGGATCCCTGGAAGTGTCCAAGGCCAGGCTGGACAGGGCTTGGAGCAGCCTGGGATAGTGGAAGGTGTCCCTGCCCATGGCAGGGCTGGAACTAGATGAGCTTTATGGTCCCTTCTGACCCAAACCATTTTCTGATCTCTCACATCTTATCCACAAACTATCTTAAGGCTTCTCTCCCTGTTTTCCTGTCACTTCCCTGTATTTGCTGTTATTTTGGATAACAGGGTGGCCCAGCAGTGCAGTGGTGTGAGGCCATTACTGCCTTCCCCCTGGTGTGCACCCAGGCACTGAGCTGGTCCCTTTCCCACCCCTGGCAGTGGGAACAGCCACAGTGGCTGCCAGCTCTCTGGCTGTTTGTCCTTGATGGAAAAGCTTTCCCCAGGAACAAAGGACGTGCCAGCTCCGAGTTACCAGTACCAGGGAGTGCTCAGCTCTCTTCCCTTTGGAGCCTTTGAGCTGGGGTTTCTCATTTGCACTGTGGCATTGACGCAGTAAAATAATGCAGAAATTGCACAGAATAAATTAAAGCAAACACTGCATGTGCTGCTGCCCAGAAATTTGGGACTTGCTGCATGGCTAACAAGGTGCATTTTAATAATT
Organism: Pseudopodoces humilis; assembly: GCF_049639895.1. NCBI lineage: Eukaryota > Metazoa > Chordata > Aves > Passeriformes > Paridae > Pseudopodoces > Pseudopodoces humilis. The sequence continues at coordinate 5,384,148 of NC_142210.1, read as the reverse complement.
ACAAATGAACCTGTGGCCATGAGAGCCTTCACTGAGCACACCTGGAACGAATGCTGATGCTGCTGCTCCCCGCAGAATGCTGATAATCACATTTGCCAGTGCATTAGAGCTGATTTAGGGGTAAACAATAGCTTCCATCTGAATTTGTTTTACAACCTATTGACTGTAGCAGGTACCTCTTTTCCATTGAAATAATCGTAAATATTTTACCGTGCCTTCACGCTGCATTTGTTCTTGGTGTTTGTTTGTTTTGTGTTTTGGTGGCTTAAAAAAAATAAAATTATTATTTATTTATTGTGAATTGACAACAATTGTGTTCACCTTCCATCTAATCCAAGGAGCTCATGGTTGTTTCCTCCCCTCTCCATCCTTTGTTGGAATAATTGTTCTTCCCACAGTGCTACTGCATGGTTTGTAAGCTTATTTCAGGCTCAACTGTGGGGATTAGTGATAACGCTGCCTATTGTAGGGAGGTTCATATTATTTAAAATTGGAACTAGAACAAAGGCAATTCAATCCCCATTCCTTGCTGCCTGGGTGAAACTGCATTTACTGACGCAGTCCAGGAAGTGCCAGGTAGGAGCTGAGCCTTTCTGCAGGCTGGGGAAGGGAGGTGGATGAGGCTGGGCAGCCTGAGTTCAGCCCCAGAGCCTGGGCAGGAGCAGGCAATGGCTTTTCTTTGGGTGCCCCTTCCCTGAGGGTTGCTCTTAGTGCCTCCTTAAGCACTGCCCTTGGCCTGGAGATCTCAAGTCACTGCTGCAGCAGGGATGGGAGGTGGTGTTGAGATGGAAATGCTCAGCTTTTAATTTTTTCCCAGTGCAGCAGAGCCTGAAGGGCATTGCAGTAGGTCCACACTGGCAGCAGGGACTGGGGCAGGGGCTGCTCCCAGCTCCAGTGGTCGGGTGGCTACACACACACAGCCCTGCTGTGACTGGGCTTTGGGTAAGTGACAGCAAAGAGCTTGAACTGGCAGCTCCTTCCCTCTCTGCATGGCCAGCAGTGTGAGACCAGGTCTCCAGCAGATAGCCCAGATCATCCATCCATCCATCCATCCATCATCCATCCATCCATCCATCCATCCATCATCCATCCATCCATCATCCATCCATCCATCCATCCCCCATCCATCCATCCATCATCCATCCATCCATCCATCCATCCATCATCCATCCATCCATCCATCCATCTATCCATCCATCCATCCATCCATCCATCCATCCATCCATCCATCATCCATCCATCCATCATCCAACCATCCATCCATCATCCATCCATCCATCCATCCATCCATCCATCCATCCATCCATCCATCATCCATCCATCCATCCATCCATCCATCATCCATCCATCCCCCATCCATCCATCTATCCATCCATCCATCCATCCATCTATCCATCCATCCCCCATCCATCCATCTATCCATCCATCCATCCATCCATCCATCCATCCATCCATCCATCCATCCATCATCCATCCATCCATCCATCATCCATCCATCATCCATCCATCCATCCATCCATCATCCATCCATCCATCCATCCATCCCCCATCCATCATCCATCCATCCCCCATCCACCTGTCTCTGTGTGTATCTGCTTTCAGCCAGGTTCATGTCTGGATGTTGTCTCAGATGGAGTTTGTGTCCCCATTTCGGCACACACAGAGTTGGTGTCCTCGAGCACCTTTTGAGAAGATTCTCCTGGTTGGTGAGAGCAGAGGAGCTTGTGGCAGGGTGGAGAGAGCTGAGAGTTCAAGGAGGTCCCAGAGCTGGCACCACTGCACCTCTCCCTTGGGATTCTGGAGCTCTCTGTCACTGGCAATTCATGCCTTGGCTCTTTAGATTCCACTTGGTGATTCCAGGGATGAAGAAAAGGCATTGCTGCCTCTCTTTCTATGGAGCTTTTACAGCCACTGAGGTTCACTGAGCCAGTAGAACATTCTGGGCTGGAAGGGACCCACAGAGATCATCTAGTCCAGCTCCTGGCCCAACAGACATCCCAACAATCCCACCCTGTGCATCCCTGAGCGTGCTCTCCTGGAGCTCCGGCAGCCTTGGGGCCGTGCCCATTCCCTGGGGAGCCTGTTCAGTGCCCAGAACCCTGTGGAAGAAGAACCTTTTCCTGATATCCAAGCTAAACCTCCCTCCTCCCCCAGTGATAGGATCCAAGGGAATGGCTGGAAGGTTTTACTGTAATATTTTTGTCAGCAACATTGAACTTGCTCCTCAGCTCTTTCTCTACCCCATCCCTGACCCCAACCCCTGTAGTGGGTACACCCTGAAGGGAATGCTGACATTCCTTCAGGCTGGGAGGTGCTGCTGTGACCTGCCCTGGCCACTGCTGGTCCTTGAGCTTCCCATCCATCCCCCTCCCCTGCTTCCCCCGAGGAGCGGAGCACGTGGGGTGTGCGAGTGCGCGGGGGGCGGTGAGAAACCCCAGACACAAAAGCTGGAGGAACCACCAGCAGCTGTAACCCTGGCAACTGTGTCTCAGCATTTGAATGTAATTATACCTCAAACGTGATAAACACTCCCAAGGACTCCTTATGTGGAGATCATACTAAACAAGTCTTTGAAATTACCCTCATCAAATATTGATAGAGGGAGAGTTTTTGAAAAAAAAAAAAAAGGGAAAAGGGAAAGAGAGAGAAAAGGCAAATTCTTGCTCTTGCCCACGGGTTAATGAGGATCTGTTGGTTTATCACCCCAGTGCAAACCCCGCCGAGAGCTCCAGAGCTCTGCAAAGTTAAAAGTGGGGGTGGGAGGAGAAGAGAAATAAAACCATCAGGTGAGGCAACTCTATCGATTGGCATTTTGTTTTATGTTTGGCACGCAGGAAAGTCATCCCAATAAACACCATTTGTCTTGCCCAGCCATGGCAGTCGGGGTTTAATTGCTCGGGAGCAGGAGTGGGTGGCAGAGAAGGGGCGTGTCTGAGGTCCATCAGCATGGAGGGCTGTGTTGGTCAGCAGAGCACAGAGCACGGGCATCTCCTCCCACCTGCAGGGCTGGAGACAGCGGGCAGAGTGTTTTCCATCAGGAGAGCAGGTGGAAGTCCCAGGTGGTTTCCAGCAGCTGTGGATCAGGTGTGTAGGAACATCCCCGGAAGTGGTGGTGTTGGGCCAGTGTGGGATGCTCCTTGCTGGTGCTCATCTCCTTCCAGCAACCTCTGTCCTTGGAAAAAATCCATCCACCAGGGGCCTTCCCTGACTCTGGTGCTGTGCAAAGGGAGAGAGCTGGGCTGCAATTTTCTCCTCATCAAGCCAGGTAGGTGCAAGAGATGCACTAAAAAAAGGGTGTGAGCAGAGCTGGGATGAGCTGCTGTGCTCAGCAGATGCCCTGTGCAATGCCTGGAGGAGGTTTGGTGAGCAGAGCAAAGGGTGAAAAAAGCACCAGTGCTGCCAAGAAAAAGGGAGCAGCTCAAACTTTGTTGGAGCAGAGGCTCTGAAGATGTGGAGGAGGAGGAGGAGGAGGCGGAGGAGGAGGAGGAGAGGGAAACAGCTCTTCATCCAGGCTCTGCAGGCAATGAGTGTCAAGTGGAAGAAGGATGAAGGGCACCAATTTTGTGAATTGCTGGTTGTGAGGTACTTGGTGACTTTTTGAGTTGGCTTTTAACAGGGAGGAGAGGCAAACAGGGAGTCCTGGCTGCAGTTTGGTTGTCATGAACATCGCCTGATTTGCCATAACTCTCACCTGGAGTCACAGAGACCTGGAAGCAAAGGTGGGTTTTCCCTGTCTACTGGGTGGGGATGGTGGTGGTACTGATGTGATTTCACCTGACTGAAGGTTTTATCACTTGGGAGAGGTTTGAGCAGACCTGAGCTGCAGAAATAGAGGCAGCATTTGACATCCCCCATGGGATCCCTGTGGGAACAGCGGCCAGTGCTGTGGCCAGGAGGGACAGGCAGTGCAGCCAGGGGGAAAACAGCATTTTAATAGGAATGAGGGAGGCATGATGGGATCACCGGCTTGGTGGAGAGCTGTACATCCCTGCTGGAAAACCTCCCTTCCCCACCGAGCCTCTCTGTTCCTGGCAGGCCTGCACCTAAAGCAGTCTCACATCACCTTCTGAAAGGACCTGGAAATACCTCCTGAGCAAGAAAACTCCAGCTTTCATCTCCAGCCAGACTTGCAAAGTCAGCCTGATGACAAGAGATGTGCCAGGATAGATGCCAGCCCGTGAGCAGGGCTGGCACGTTGTTGAGATCCACCCGATGTGTCCCCAGCCTGTGCCAGGGCCAGCTTGGTCCTTGTGCTGGGATCAGCGGGCATGGCTGAGACACACAGACACCAGAGCCCCCTAAAGCACTGCCAGATGTTTTATGGGCTGCTTGGAAACAGCTGGAAAGCCCTGTAATACCAGTGCTCGGTATTAGTTACTGCTGATGCAGCTGAGAGAGGAAATAAGGGGGAATTGCAGCTCTGAGAGATGTTTTGGACATCTCTGGTCCAACATCAAGGGTGGGTTTGTGGAGCACAAGGCAGCTGTGGCTCAGGAGCGGGAAGCAGAAGGGCTGCTGGACTCCTCCATGCTGGGAGATGATTGTGAACAGCGTGGAGCATGTTGGAGGGAAAGAGGTTGTGATCTGAAATGTACTCCACAAATGATTCAAAGAAAGCTGCACTAACCCCACGGCTGCTCTGCCTCCCACTGAGCTGTTGGCTGAAGATGTTTCCATCCAAGGATGAATTGGGGTGGATCCTATCCACTATGTGCTGGTGATCACTCGCTGTTAGCTGGATCAGGAAAGAGGGGTCTGGGACAACGTGTTGGATCTGAAGCCTTTGATGGGGGTATCCAGGCAGTGTTTGCAGCCCTTGTTTATCAGGCTGAAAATAAAGAACTTTAGAAAAATCTCAGTCTTTCTTTCCCACTGCAAATTCCCCATTCTGGAGTCTCTGAAAAAGATAAAGGTGTTTGTGTTCCTGCACGGCCCCCAGGGAAATGCTCCTGCCCTGGGCAGGAGGTGCCAAGGGCGGTGCAGATGCTTTGAGGAGGAGTTGCTGTGCGAGGGAGCTGTGAGAGGTGCAGATGTGGTCACACATCACCCGCGGTGTGTGCAGGGAGGAAATATCAGCTGAGGGCAAAAAAGACATTTTGACCTTTTGGAAGAGCTGTCAGTGTGAGGTGGCTGGGGTGCAGTGAGCCATTTAACAGAGCAGCTGAATCCTTGGGCTGAGCCACGCAAGGACTGTCCCAGCAGAGGAGCTGCTTCTCCCAAGAAGGCTCCCAGTGTTCATGCTTAGATGGTTCCTCTAAAGGTTAATTCTCACCGGCAGCATCTGGAAGAAAACTCGGAGCACTCAGAGGGAACTCAACCCACTCCAAAGCATCTTCACGTTTGTGGTTCTTTTTATCTTTGTTTTTTAAATGTTAAAATTTGTTCTTATTCATTTCTGAAGTTAAAAATAAGGAGAAAGGCAGCCCTCCCAGCTGGGCTCCGAGCGCAGAGGCACAAAGACCCAGCCGTGCCGCTGCCGGAGTCAGAGCGGTGGGCTGCGCTTCCCCCCGCTCCAAGGTGGCACAAGAAAGAGCTCCTGCAGTCACCTTATTTTTTTTTTTCCAAGAGTTGCATTGTTAAACCCTTCCGTGGGGAAATCCAGGGAGTGTAATTGCTCTGGTCTGACTCTGCCCGCTGAGCCGCCTGAATTAAGTGGGTGTTTTGGCATCCTGAGCTGAGCCTTGTGGGAAGTGACCTTCGCCTTCTGCCGCTGCTCTCTGCAACCTGCCGCTAATTAGGATGGAGAGAGCCCTCCTTTGTTTCCAAATAGTGGTTTACCTCTGTCTCGGCGTTCTGCCGGGAGCTGCCCGGTGTGACTCGGTGCATAATGAGCGCCCGGGCTCCAGCGCCGCCGAGTGCGCCCTTCATCTCCGCGGAGCCGAGCGGGACAGAGCCCGGCGCCAGCCTGTGCACGGCACAGCCCCTCATTAGCCAGCACCGCAATTAACATCTCAAACGGCGCTTTGTTATAACAGTAATAATAATAATAATAACAATAACAATAATAATAATAATAATAATAATAACAATAATGATGATGATGATGATGATGATGATGTAAACCCCACCATTTCCCTGGCGCCTTTCATCCGGTATTTGCAAACTTGGGAGCGGCACCAACGCCCGTGGTGTCACACAAGGGTCATCACTGGAGCCTGTGGAGATGGGCCGGGTTTGGGGAGGTGTCAGGGGTTCACAGCTCCCCCAAAGAGTCACAGGATGGTTTGGGTTTGGGTTGGAAGGACCAGAGATGATCCAGTTGCCACTCCCGAGCCGTGGGGCAGGGTCACCGCCCATTAGGGATTGGATTTGCCTGCTCTTGGGACAGTTTTCCCAGGTCTGTAATGGCCTGAGGCTCCAGGCACTGCTAAAAGGGGGAATGAGGAATTTCTGCCTTTTGGAAAGACACTTCTTTCCAACCTAATAAAACAAGGACAAAGATGATCAAGTTTTCAATGGTAAAACTCAGCAAGTCTCCTGCAGGAGAAACTGTAATATGGGACACTTAGAGGGTTTAAGGCAAATTTACTCAAAAAGCGGATTAGCTCTGGAAGTTCTGTGTGAACACCCCCACGGAAATGTAATCCGGTTTATCGGCATTTGTGTTGGAAATGAGCTTGGTAAACCCAATTAGTGTCACTTCAGTTCTGAGTGAGAACACTGCAGAGATTTCCTAACTTTGAAGCAATGAGCTTTAAATTCACACCTTTAACTTTATCCAGTGCTCCCCTTGAGCAGTTTGTCACATCTGCCGACAAGGGGACAAGGAACCAAACAGATTTATGGGGATGTGTGAAAGACCTCTGCTCTAGAAAAACTCAGACCCCAATTCTCCTGAGACATCTTGGATCAAGGGGATCCAACCCGAAGTGGGTTGGAGACGTGTGTGCAGACAGCCCAGCTCCCAGGAGGCCGCTGGTGCTGTCAAAAAGGCAACTTCAAGCAGTGTCTGCTGCTGCTGCAGATCCCACGGACCCTGTGGCAGGCTCCTGGAATGAGCAGCTCACCCCTGGCCACCTGTGGAACCTGCTGGGCAGAGGGAACTGAGCGGGCAGAGCAGGGCAGGTGTTGTCCTGGGATTGCCTGAGACCATGCTTTGGTGGCAGGACCTGATCCCTCTGGGACAGCTGTGTAGGAGGAATCCCTGCATGCCTTACATGCTCCCCATCCCTATGCTTCTCCCTGCATCAGGAGCAATGGGAAGAGCTGGGATGTGCCAGGCAGTGAGCAGGTGCTCAGAGGAGAGGTATGTGCAGAGAGTGATCCACCCTGCAGGGCCTTGGGGTGAGAAATCCACATCATCTCAGCCTCAGCACCGTCCTGCCCAGGCTTAGGGAAGGGGTCTTGCAGGCCTGGCCGGCTGCCTTGGGGCAGAGCAGCTGCTCAGGTGATGATCTGCATGGAACAGGAGCCAGATCCCATCTGGCTCTGGCTGGGTGCTGGCTGTGCAGGACCAGATGTCAGCCAGCTCTTGGGCAGCCCCAGCTGATCCCCTCCTGGCTGTTCCCTGTTCACTCAGTCTCACCAGGGAGCGAGGGCGATGCCTCGTCCTCTGCGGGTGCTCCCCGAGGATTACCTGGCGTGAGCTTTCTAGGAACTGCCAGCCAGCAAGGGAAGTGCTTGGCAGGGCTCAGACTGCCCACCTGCCGTGTCCTTCTCTCCTCACCAGCTCTCCCTGAGTCCTTAGATGCTGCTGAGAGATATCAGAGCTTGGATGGCAGCGCTGAGTTGGCAACTTTTAATATTGCTGAAACATAATCAGCTTTTGCTTCTACAGCAATTAGCATGTTATTACCCATAATGTTTTGCATGGCAATTTTGCTGTAAACATTTGTACTAATTCACCATAACCTAATTATTTTTATGACACATAATTATGAAATATTTTTGGAGGAGGAATGGCTTAATTTTCTATTTATACCATTATTTCCTGGAAGTGTCAGTTATTTTTACATCAGGAAACAGCATCTCCCCCCTTCCCCAATTAGCCCTTTCTATTTACTGCCTCAGCTTGCCTGTAGAGCGCAGTTGCTGGGACCACATTCTCCTGGAGCTGTGTGATGGATTCTAGGAGAGCCTAATTCTGCTGTAATTTGTGGGAGCGTGATACGTAAAGGGAGGAAGGTAACAAGTGGTTTTCTTTGCTGCTCGGTGGGTGGATGTGATGATTCCCAGTTACAGCATCTGCCAGAATGACCCTTTCCAAAGTATTTAAGGAAAGAGGATGTGGTGAAGCTGTTGCCTAAGGACCACGTTTTTCAGGAATGCCAGCACCCTGAACTTGGAGGCAGGACCTTTTGAGGGAAATGCTCTTGAGTTTCATAGAACCATGGAACAGGCTGAGCTGGAATGGACCCACAAGAATTGTAGTCCAACTCCTGGCCCTGCCCAGGACACTCCAACAATTCCACCCCGTGCATCCCTGAGAGCATTGTCCAAACGCTCCTGGACCTCTGGCAGCCTTGGGGCCAAGCCCAGTCCCTGGGGAGCCTGTTCAAACCCTGGGGGAAGAATCTTTTCCTGATAGCCAACCTAACCCTTCCCTGGCACAGGTTTGGACCTGTGATCTATTGATCTATTGTGAACAAGATCTATTGCCCAGATCTTGGCATCCTTGGACCAGAACAGCTGAGAGTCTCCCCAGCCCACTCTGTCTTCCAACCTGCTGTGATTGTGCCAGTGCTGTGAGCAAGGGCATGGAGGGTACCAGATGTGTGTGGGGATGCCTGAAGGGTCATGGGAAACATCTGGGCTGTGCTTCAGGCTCCAGAGAAACATCCCAGGCCTGAGCTACAGAGGGAAATGCAACATGAATGTCTGGAGTGCAGCCGTGGTGAGCCCGGCCTTTAGGGAACCCTGCAGGATGACGGGAGAGGGGGAGTTGGATCCCTGCAGCCAACATTTAGTGGCAAGGGGCCTTCCTTAATCGAATTCATGGAGGCACCATGTAGAAAATTCCGAATTCAGGCTTACTCCTAACGAGTATGAAGCTTGGCAGGCTGAAAGGCTTGTATATCTTGTCTGATCTCCAGTCTGGAGAGGTCTCAAAACGGAGCCATGTGTAGCACATTGACATCTTAAAAGAATTTCTTAAAAGGAAAAAAAAAAAAAGGCATTTCTAGATGACTGTATGTCATATAAATGAGATTTATTTCAATGCCTGTCATGATAGTTGAGGCAGTAACAAATCCAGTAATTGCTGGTGCTCTGGTCGTGTATGCTCTGAATGTTTAACTCAGAGCTACATTTTTGCAGCAAGTCTCAGGTTATTGAGTCAATCCCTTTCCCATTTTTCCTGTCTCCTGGCTGGTGAAGGTGGAGCTGCACGGTGTGTTAGGCACATTGGGCAAGGGGAGTGTTGCGTGCAGGCTGCTGTCTCGGAACCTGCCCATAATTACCTGTTAATTGTGTGTAACTGATGGGGACCGTGGAAATCGGGTTAGGAAAAACTCACTGGCATTTTAAAATCATTCTCAGTGCTGGGTATTAGTGCACAGTCACACTTCAGGAAAACCTACAAGTAATCAGAGGTGCAGGGCTGAAATGATACTGTGGATTTTTGGGACTGGGAACTGAAGGGGGTGGTTATGTGAGGAATTTTAGCAGCTCTTTGCCCTCCCTAAGTACCAACAGACTCCCTCCAAAGTCACTTGTCCAACCCTTGTCCAGCCCTTCTTGAACCAGGTGGCTTTGTTCTTTGGTTATTCACTGCCTGTGAGAAAAGAGAAGGTAACTTGCCAGGTTCTTTCATCTCCAAACCCCGGTGTTATCCTTGATCTTTCCACAGAAGTAATGAACTGAGATAGTGTAAAGACTATCTCATGAAATATCTTGAAAATGTAGTGAACTCTGCACTGGGTTATGATTCAGCTGATACTGCCAGATCCTTAGCAGAACTTGAATATTTTGTGCCCAGCTGTCACTGTGACTTTTTTTTTTTTTTCAGGATTATGCATCAACAAGGTTATTCTGTGCACCAACAAGGTTATTCCAGGCATCAACAACAGTTAAAAATGTGTCATAACTTGATATGGTGTTTGATGTCTATCAGCTGAACTCCCTTAAAGGCACCACCTTTAAGGCATCTTGGGCAGGGATTTTGGGGTAGGGTCAAGGATATCTAGAGGGTCCCAAGTGACTGGCAATCACACTGATAATGCAGGGAGGTCGCTTTTCCATGGGATGGCATTTTTGCAGGGGACTTGTAAGAGGTGAGAGGGACAAATGCAGCTGCAGTGGATGGAAATGGGCAATTTTAATTTTGTTTTAATACTCTGGGGAATTGTGTCCTGGGTGGGAGCAAGCAGAAGATATTTCTGTATTTTCAAAGTATCTGGTAAAGACCAGACTGGTCTAATCTAATGCTATGGATGTCAGGAAATTGGAAGTAGGGGTTCATTGCAGTGGAAAAGTTTTACAGCTCATGACTGGAAATAACACAGTCTCTGATATACTCCAGGAAATATCTGTTGGGTCATGGCACTGCTTTGTTTTTTGCAGTAACAAGTGAAATAAAAACAATAAAAGGAGGCAAAGACAAGGGACACCTCTTCTATGTCAGGAATCTCATGAAAAATCCATCCCTTATCACTGCCTGAGGTGTTATGAAGACTGAGCTAAATGTGTGTATGACCACATGAGCCAGATCATATTTGTGAGAGTAGACAGATTGACATCATCTAATCATAAAAACACCCCCAAATATTCCACCTGCCTCACTGGAGAGCGCGTTCACCTCTGCCTCTGTGACCTGCTAGGCCACCTGCTTTATATATCTGTGAAATGAGTCCTTTATTAACATAATTATACCATACATTGGTAGGTGCCTTGGCAGGGGGTGAGATGCCTGCACCAGGAGAGCTTCTCAAAGCATCTGCCTGGGAGTGCTCATCAAAACAGATTTTAAAATGGCTTTTAGTGCTCATGCAAGTGTCAGAGGGTTTATCTGTGGTGCACCCAGCTGTGAGGGACACCACATGCAGAGCTGACAGGTATGTGGTCACCCCAAAGCCAAATCTGTGCCACCCCATAGCAGCCCTGAGCTGCTTTGATTTTCCCTGAAATGGGATTTTTAGTGGATCCAGAGGGAGCATTGCAGGAGCCGACAGATGGGCTCGGAGAGACACAGGGAGGTGGCTGAGGCCTAAGAGTTCCAAATTTATGGTGGCCATAAAAACCTGTGGAAATGATGGATTCTGCTCATTGCTCACGCACATAGTGACAGGTTTTCGAATAAAGCAGTAACTGATAGCCCCTGGGCTGGGAATTGAATTTCTCCTTTCATGATGTCATCATGATGTCATACTTTATTGCCTGTAATTCTAAACCCCATGGCTGTTGTCAGCATGTTGGGTTCATGTGTGTGACATCACATGGGGTTTCAGCTCCGGTCTCTGATGATGGTGCTCTTCTAACTGTGATTTAAAGTGCTTTCCTGTCCTGATGGATAAGTTATGGCTTTCCTGGGGCATATCGTGTTCCAGGCCAAATGCTGTCGTGGCTGAGGAGGGAATGTCATTTGGAAAGGTCTTTAGAGGGCAACGAGTGCATTTCTCAATGCTGTGAATTCAGAAAAATATGGGTTTTGTGGCCTGGAGGACACTGTCACAGCGAGAATGATTGTTTGGGAATGAAAGGGTGACTGACGCATGTAATCCTTGTGCCCTTTGCCTCCTCTCTCCCAAAAGAATATTGAACTGCTTTTCTCTAAGGACAAATAGAAAGGAGAGGAAATATGGACTCATGCATGGCCAGGCTGGTTAATGGATCCTCACGTTCTCCTTCAAACACACCTTGTGCTCAGAAGAGGAATTGGTGAATAACCCTCCCCAGGTGAGAAGTGCTGGACCTCTTTATTCTGATGAGATGCGTTTTCCTCCTGTCCCTCCCTGTGTGCCTTCCTTTTCCAGTCCCTGGCTTGGGGATGGGGAAAAGGGCAGGAGGAGCACAAGCAGCAAAGCCAGGCCTGGGTGTTGGCTGCCTGTGAAAGGCTCAGGTGTGGTTGCCATGGTGATACAAGTGGGTTTTAACCAGGATGGAGGGAGGGGGTATGGCAGGGAGCTGTAATCCTGTGCTCCCAAGGCCTGTGCTGCACAGGAGAGCTCACCAGACCCAGTTGTAGTCTGCCCACAGTGGAGACCCCAGAGCATGTGTTTCCTCAATATTCCTTCTATGCAACACCTGTTTTTTTGTTTTGGAGAGGGCAGGCTCCTGGAGCAGGTCCCTTGTTCGAGCACACCCTTGTCCTCTCCAGGCCTTTGGATTTGTATCCATAATCCCCTGTGCTTGTTATTTTGAAGTGAAAGGTTTATTTTGACACTTCTGCTCTGTCCCATCCTCCCTTCAGCCTCCTCCCCAGCTGGCTGAGCTGAGCCTGGATTCCCTGGAACAGAAGGGTAGGCACAGGAGCAAAGTCTGTCTTTTGCAAAGCCTGTGGCAGCAGATTGCAGCGTTTGCTGTCAGTTCATTAATTACGAGGGCATTAACTTCTGAGGCTAGAAAACACTGGAAACACCAAGGTTGCTGCTTGGATGTTATAAATAACATATTGGATAGTTTTGAATTGGTAGAGAGCTCAAAATCTGCTGAGTTTTCCTGGGAGTACCTGGAGCTCCTCGCTCAGAGTTACTGGAAGAGCCTGTGCTTAGTTGGCCGACACAATTTGCCCAGTATGGAAATATAAAGAGTCAATGTGGGATCCGTGGTGTGGGGATGACGGGTTAACCTTGGTGTAATTCCTGCTGCCAGCTTATAGGAACAGAACAGCCCTCCAGGAGAAAAGTGATATTATTGTTGGATTGTGTTGGATATGCTGTCCCAAAACTGCACCAGAGGAAACCTTAGGAAGTTGACATCAAAGGTCTCACTGATATTTGGAGTCTCTGTTGAGTGCCAGCTATTGCAGAAGGAGAAAACCAAAGCAAAGACATAGCAGCAACAGCAGTGACACTGATTCTTATTTTTTTAGTATTTTAAATTTTTTTTTATTAAAAGTGCACCCCTGCGGCGCAGCTGGCTACTTGCTCAGTGCAACAGCACCAGAGAGGAAATTCCTTCCCAGCGCTCACAGGTGATCAACTTACACATTGAAGCATGAAGTTTGATTACCCTTGTAACGTTTTATTAGCTTGCATAGCTGCAAATGTTATTAATGCTCATAAAATTATCCAGTCCTTTAAAATGTCTGTTCCACTGGTGTGCGTCTCCATGACTTCCTGGGGTAGTGGATTCCAGGAGTGACTGTGCTGGGTCAAGTCGTATTTTAATTTTATTTCTCTTCAATCTACAGCCCTTTTGTTTCATCAGGTGCCCCCAGTTTGCTTTTAAATTATGGGGAAGGCTAATGTGAGGCAGCAAACTGGTTTTGACGGCTAACTTGGGTCTTTTATGGACTTTATTTTTTTTAGTGTACTGATATTTTCATGTATAGAACATTTTAACAAGTAATATATGTTTGTGCATATAGGTGCATGTGTATACCTGAAAGTGTGTGCAACAATTTATGTATAAACACATAAACTTGTGTTTTTATTATGTCACTTGAACGTTTTTTGTGTGCCTTGGGTGCCAGTGGTTTGGTGCAGGGATCCCACCCCACGCTCTGTCTCTGAGAGTTGTTCTGGGAGGCAGAGTAATACCAGGGAAGAAAAATGTGCCTCTGAGCCGTGTGTCAGCAGACTTCAGACACAATGGGGCCTGTGTTTCCAGACAAGCCTTTTTAGCTAATTAGCTGAGTAAAAAATCTATTTCTCTTCTTAAATTCCCTGCCATCCATCCACCTAATAGAGTCAAGCAGCTCCATATTGTGGGGTTTATGCAATAAATCATCTATCTCCAGAATTTCTCTCATCGCTCCCAGCCATCTCTCTGTCCACAGGAGCTGCCTGTTTGCTCATTCTGGCTACTCCCTTCTGGCAGTGACAGCAGTGGGAAAATGCTGGAGTTCTGCTCCTGATCGGGGTGTCCCTTGGCTGTCCCCCAGCAGTTCAGCCATGGCCACGCCCTTACTTGTCCATGGGTTATCCTACAGCAGACTCCCAGAAAGCAGAGGCTCCTGTGGCTGTGTGGTCTGGGGGACCTCCTCAGCCCGGGCTTTGCAGCCCATGTAGGGCCTGAGCTGGTCTCCAGCATCACCTCTGGGGTCAGGATGGATGACAGGTGGGACTTTGGGAAATCAAAAAAGAGCTGTCTTAACTTCAGCATCACGCAGGCAGGGGGATACACCCCCCAGATTTTGGTTGTGTGGTCAATTGAGTAGGAACATCTCCTCTGGAAAGATATCTGAGTCTCATGGACCCATATGGCAACAATTTTCACCTCAGGTCTGGACTTGGATGCTGCAGCTCCAGCCTGTGGCTGTTGGATTGCAGTGAGCAAGAGTAAAGAGTTACTCCTAACATTGTTTTGGGTAGCAGTGCCTGGACTGGAGTCAAGTTCCTTTTTAACCTTCTCCTTAGCAAACTAAATTGACTGAACTCTTCCAGCTTCTCACCTCAAGGCTGGTTTTTCACACCCAAAATTTATTATTGCAGCTATTGTCTGAACTCGCTCTTTCCGACAATACTTTTTTCTTTTTGTAGTTGTGAATACAAGAGCTGGACACAATGTTCTTGCCAGCACCAGGTAGTGATGTGAAACAGGACTCCCTTTGTACTCCACTGGGCAGGGGGGGTGTGGGTGGCTCAGCCTGGTGCTGGAAGCTCGTGCTCAGCCAGGTGTCCACGCTGACCTTCCCTCGCCGAGCCCCGTCATGTCCCACTGAAGCGAGCTGCAGTGGCAGGGACGTTGCATGTGGGTGGGCTGTCAGGCACTTAGGGATGACTTTGGGATGGATAAAGGGTGAGCTGGTCACTGCTTTGCTGGCCCCCTCTTTTGTTTGCAGCTCTTGAGATGTTTGAGCGATGTGGAGTCGGCTGCTCTGGCTGGAGGAGCAGTGCTGCCGCATTTTGTTTAATCTGTTTACAACCTCACATTGTATGAAATGGTTGAACCCTCGTTCATTTACCAGGAAAACACTTTTCCTACAGCCTGGTGACCTGTCCTTGGCTGGAGTTACTGTGCTGTTATCCTTTGCATTTTCTACAGATGCTCTTGGCCGTTTTTCAACACGTTGCTGAAAACCTTGAACGTGAGCCGAGAGTTGCCATGATCCTTCCCCTGGTTGGTGCATCTTTTTACTGTCTTGCTTGTTTTAATAAGAGAAATTAAAGTGTTAGGCAATGATTTCTTAAACTGTCTGAAAACAGAGCAAAACCCCAAGAAAATTCTAGAACAGAATGCTTTTGTTGGCGAGAGTGAAGGTTTGTAAATATTTATTCTTCACGAGGAAAAAAAATATCAGGCTGTTGTGAGCAATTCAAAATTTAAAGTGACAGCCCCCACGCAGGAATCGGGAGCCTGCAGAAATGTCAATAGGTCAGGCCCAGTTGTTGTGTTGGCATCAAGCTCCTCCACCATCCAAATCCAGGAGAGTGCTTTCCACCCTTTGTTGTTGTTTGGAAAACAGACACAAGTGTGTTTGTATCTCTGTGCTCCTCTCAGGGGATTATCCTGCCAGCACCCAACCTGTGCTGCAGACAGCTGCCATTCCAAAACCTGCTTTAGGATTATATTTATGCTGGATATTCCGGAAGATTTCTTCACTGAAAGGGTTGTCAGGCACAACAGAACAAGCTGCCCAGGGCAGTGGTGAATTCCCATTTCTGGAGGGATTTAACAGATGTGTGGATGTGGCACTTGGGGACAGCTGGGTTAGTGCTGGGGGAATAGTCAGACTCAATGGTTTAAAAGGGCATTTTCAACCTAAACCTGATTCTGCGCTGTTTGGATGCAAGGAGATCTTGAAAAGCTTCTTCTGACAGGAAAACTTCTATAGCAACTGCATTCAGAGTATTCTAGAAGTAGAGTAAGGTGTGGAGGAGGCTGTCCTGAGATAGACAAAATAAGTGTGGATGTGGGACGTGGGGACATGGGTCATTGGTGGCCTGGATGTGGGATGTGGGATCATGGGTCATTGGTGGCCTGGTGGTGTTTGGGCAATGGTCAGACTCGAAGATCTTAGAGGGCTTTTCCAACCTTAATGACTCAGTGATTTTGAATATCTCCTTCTGCTAAGGTGTGATGTGAAGCCCCACACTCAGCTGTGCTCTCCCTCTTGCTCTTGTCTCTGCTTGGCCGTGCTGTGAAGCCAGGTGAAAGAGTGATCCCAAAATACCTGCCCTGGCTCCTGACAAGGGTCCAAGAATTTAATGGGTTTTGCTGAATAACCAAGTGCTTTCCAGACCTCCCTGGTGCAGATGACTGGCATTAAGGGTGGATTTCCTGAGTGACTCTGCCTGGACAGATCCCCTGGAAGCAGCATGAGGCTTCCAGAATGTGTTTGCTGCCTGAAAAGTCTGCTGAGGACTTGACTTTCCACGGGCTTTGCTCCCTGCAAAGAAAGGAGGCTCCTATTGAATGCTTGAGTTTTGCAAAGCCGGGGCTGGAAGCTGTGCATAGGAAGTTTTTCCAAAATAAATGAAATAAATAAAATAAAATTGTGGGGAAGGAACTGAAGGCATGACAGGGCCTTTGTTCTGCTTTGTATTCTTGCCTGGGAATGCTCCGCTCAGCTGTGCATTAATCTCTGGTTTACTGTGCAGTCTTGGTGCTCACACACCAAATCCTCAAAGGGAGTGTGTGCGCAGGTATTCGTGGAGGTCACCTCACCCTGGAACTGCAGGGCGCCAGGCCCTTTTTGTGAGCAATAATTCATTGCTGCTGCAGCGCCGTGATTCCCCTGTCAGAGCGGGACGTGCCGCGCCTGGACAGCAGGAAGGAAAACTGGGAGCTGAACCCAGCAACAGCTCCTGCAACCAGAGCAGCCAGGATGAAACAGCTTCAGCGAGGAGCAGTGACAGCCACGAGGAGCCCGGCACCTCCTTAACTGTGACCTTCGTGATCCTGAACCAAAGGTCGGGCAGTGGAAGATCCTTTCAAAAATCAGATCCTCTCCAGCAGCTGGGAATTGGGTGTGGGGCTGGTGGAGAGCTCTGCCGCAGCTTTGGGCCGCGGATGTGATGAGCATTAGCAAGCTGCCTTCTTTCCTCTCTGCCGTTCTCCAGAGCTGCTGTGTTTGGCAGGAATTAATGGATCTGGGAAGGGATGCCGTGGTTTCTGGCTGGGGTCAGGTAGCAGCAGGCCTGGAGGTGACAGGGTGCCTGTGCCAGCTGTTTGACAGTCCTGCCCAACATCCTGCAATTAGAGTTTCGCAGAGCACATCCCCGTGCCTTGAGCTGTGATGTTTCAAAATTTCAGGCCCTGCTATTTGGTCCTGTGGGTGTGCTCCACATCATGGAAATGGGCACCTAATGAGACCTAGGTGATTAAGCTGGAATTGACATGCTGGGGGTATGTGTTCCACCACGGTCACTCCATCTCTGTCTGCTGCTCCAGTGTCTTTCCTCCCATCCCTGACTTCTGCCGGATTGGGAAGAGCAGGGAATTTTTATCCTCTGCCATGCAGTTAATTAGGAAGCATTCCAGTGTGTGCCGTTTGGTGGGGAGCATATCCAGGCTGTTCAGCAATGCTAGCAGAGAACAGATCCTGCAGGGAAAGCAGGAATTCCTGACACCATTCCCTGATTTAGGATGAGCTCAGATTCACCATACTCTAACCCTTAAGTCTCAAGATTGTGGGCCCTCCTGTGATCATTGGCACCAGTGAACAGAAAAGAAGGAATGATCTGAGAGTGGAGGCATTGGTCTGTCCTTGGCTTGGAATTGCTGGCTGGGCATTCCATTGTGTGTTGTTATTTGGGAGAAGAGACAAACCCTCAGCTAGCTACAACCTCCTTTTAGGTAGTTCTGGAGAGCAATTATTCTGTGTTTTCTCACCAGCAGCTGCTGGGACTTCACAAATGGGAAAGGGAGGTGGTCCCTGCACTTCAGGCTGGGCAGGATAATCTGTTTATACTTGATTGACACTGGGAAAGCATCAGTGAACCCTAGTGGAGGGGTGGCAGCTCATTAGAATTCAGGCTCAGTCTCTCTTCATCCTCTGGAAAATGCACCACCTGGCAGGATCACTCACCTCGACCCTCGGTGACAGGAAGAGACGGCCACCAGCTCTCGGTCACCAGTGCGGCATGTCACGGGGAATGACAAACTGGGGGGAAAGGAGCACGGGGTGGGGCGAGGGGGATGGCACAGGGAGAAGAAACATCTGACTTGCCTGAGCTCAGGGAAAGCTGAAAGAGCAGCTGCTGTTGCATGAATAATTACTGTTGTCCATCCTCTTCTGGACAGGCAGACAAGAGACTCCTGCCCACCATAGCAGGGGGATGTGTTGCCTGGGGGCCAGGAGCCATGGACGTGGGCTGGTGTGGGGAGGAGCAGCCTGCAAGCTGGGCCATTTGGGACAGAAATGCCTGGCTGGGACAGAGCAGGGGGTCACCTAGCCCAGGTCCCTGCCTCCAGCAGCAGCAGCAGTGGGTGCTCTGTACAGAGAACACACAGGAAAGGTCTCTCTTACCATCCATTGCAGTTGTGCCCAGAATCCCCAGTCACTGGAAGGGGCTGCTAGAAGGTACCTCTCTGTCTTCTCCCTGTAATCACTGTTTTTTAATCTCCAGTCCATGAATCTGTATAATTCCATTTTGCTGCCTGCTGGCCTCGTGCTTTGATGCCAATTTTCCATTCCCCCCATCCCAGCTGAGATTTTTGTTGTGCCCTCACCTCTGTAGGAAGGTTCATGAGCCTTCCTCTCCCAGCCTTCCCCAGTGAGGGAGATTGGGAAGGCTGAAAGTGTTACAGGGTGGTCCCTACCATTTGATCATCACCTGCATCTTCATGACAGGTCACAAACTTCAGCTTCCTCCAGCTCAAAGTGGGATGGCCATAACCTGGCATCTGAAGGGAGCAGCTCAGTGTGGTGCTCTGTGTTCCTGCATGTGGGAAGTGCTTGTACCAACATCTCCTCTCCGTCCTGCTCTGTTCCCATCTCTTGGCAAGATGAAACTCCTTGGCTGAGACAAGAGCTGAGCTCCTGGAAAAGAGAGTTTGTTCTCGCTGACATGACTTGTGATCTTTGCTCCTGCCTGAATTAAGGGTGACCCCCTGACTCTTGGTGTCCTGCTCCCACCCAGGACTCAGTGGCTCTTCCAAGCTGGAGCTACAGGCAGAGCGATGAGAGATGGTGTCTGCTGTTAATCTGTGCTGGTAGGTAAGCCCTGAGTGGGTCACTCTCCTCTGGGAAGCCACTTCTTCACAGTCATTGACCTTTATTTGGTTTGCCTTATTTACTCAGGTGGTGAATTAGGTCACATTGAAGTGGCTCCTGTTAAACTGAGCAATGGCCACTTAAATCTGGAGTGACCGTGTCCACACAGAGGTTAATGCAGTTTAATCCAATCACTTTAAATCTTGCTGTTGCAAGGAGGGATTTCCATCAACATCCCTGCTCAGGTCTGTCCCTTGGTGAGGCAGAGGAGGAGCAGGCTGCTCCCAGTGCTTGGAGAGGGGAGCTCAGTCCTGCTGTTCCTCTTTGCCTAGAGCAGGAATCCTGGTTCTTGGAAGAGTGAATCTTTGCATGTTGATTTAGAATTCCAGCTGAAAGAAAATGAGGAATGCTTATTGCTGTCCTTAGACTCCCTTTAGTCTCTGTTTGTTTTTACAGCTCTTGACATACACAGGACAGAAGAACAAGGTTCCCAAGAGGAGCAGAGTTAACCAACGAAGTAAGAAACTTCCTGATCATTGGCAGGTGCTGGAGAGTTGTGCTAACACTGTAACTTCATCAATCTTGGGCTGAATAATAAGAAATTATCAAAACAGGAATGGCAGAACATGCTCCTCTGGGACCTGGAGATGATCCAGCTGCAGCAGCTCTGATGCTGACAATTTGCTGAAGCAGAGTTTTGTCTGGATTGTTCTCTTGCTTGGAATGGCTGGAACTTTTGTCTAGTGCCGCTCCTCTTCTGCACCATCAGGACCTTTGCAGTTGGTGGGGAATGTATTAACTACCAGGAAAAAATTAACTCTATCCCAGCGAAAGCAGGACACCAGGGCTCCTTCTGTGCTTCAGTCCAGAGGACACCCCTCCCTCCCCACCATCTCCCATGGCTTTGGATGTCTAAAGACTGCAAAGTGTTAACACACTCCAGGATGGCTGGATGGAGAGCTGCTCTCTATCAAGATCCCACTTGAGACCCTTCCTAAGCCTGCAGCAAAGGCTCAATATCAAACTCTGGACAAACCACATGCTCTTGGTCTCTGAATACCCCAGGCAGTAGCACTGCACCCAATGTCTTGAAACGGCATCCACCACCCATTCCCACTCCACTTCCCATGCACTGTTCAAAGCCCCATTGCTCCTTTGTAATGCCAGGTAGGATCAGCAGTGGATTTGCCATGAGATCAATCAGCCAGGATCAGCTGGATGCACTGGTCTCTGTCAGCAGCTATCCCAGTGCTAACATCCCTGGCAGGATCTGATATTAATTAGCTGTGCCAGGTGTGGGGAGGACGGGCTGCCCTGCAGAACTCAGCCTGGGAGGAGGCATTCACACTCTTATTTCAGAGTCACAGAATGTCCTGAGCAGGAAGGGACCCACAAGGATCATGGACTCCAGCTCCTGGCCCTGCACAGACACTCCAACAGTCCCACCCTGTGCATCCCTGAGAGCAGTGTCCAAGCTCTCCTGGAGCTCTGGCAACTTTGGGGCTGTGCCCATTCCCTGGGGAGCCTGGGCAGTGCCCCTGCACCCTCTGGGAGAAGAACCTCCTCCTGATCTCCAACCTAAACCCTCCCTGACACAGCTCCAGCTGTTCCCTGAGGTGCAGTCCCTGGTCAGCAGAGGGAAGGGAAGGTGCAAGGCTGATGTTGTGCCTTCCATCCAGCTTGGTCACCCTGAGCCCAGGTGGGACAGGTACTCTGGTCTGGCCTTGGGGAAGGCCCCGGATGTCAAGAGCTGCTCTGGGCGGCTCTGACAACTTTTGTCCTTGAAATTCATCACTTTGAGTGTCTCCCCTCTGAGGAAACGTGATTTTAATCCCTGTAGTCTATGAGTAGAAGGGAGGAGGAGACGGAAGGGGAGGAAAACTGGAGTTGTTGTGTGGTGGTTGAGATCAGCAGGAAGTCACAGCTGTCCCCCAGACCTGCAATACACAAACTTCCCTCAAACCGAGCACTTAATGTGAAAGGAAAGAGGTGGCTGATAACAGAGATTACCCTAATGAATAAACAAATGTTTTAAAAGATGGCTCCTCGTGCAATGCGTTATTTTTAACTTAGCGGCAATTTGCATGTGAGTCAATTTGCATACATTAAATACATCTCCCCTTCTGCACCGAGCTCCCCCTCCCCTTCAGTACAACATCTCATTATGGGGCTGCTGGGACTGGGGAGCTGGTGGCTCTGGAGGGGATATTAATTTGCCCAACACATGCTGTGTAGGATTTTATCACTTGCTGCACATTGGACCTGCTGTCTTTGAAGTCACCAGAGCCTCGGAGGGCCTTCTGCTAGAGGTGGTTGAAATGGAAAAAGAAAGGAAGAGGAGGGGGAACCACCAGGAGTAGAAATGCACAAAGAAGAAAGGAGATTGTTCAGCTGGTGTTAACTTGACAGAAAATGAGCGATGCAGAAACCTCTCCCCTCTGCACTTGGGCATTGTGGGTGGGGGTTGTTTGGTTTGCTTCTTGTTTGAAGTGAAATTTTGCCATTTTTCTGGGAGCCACAGAGAAGGAGGAATGGCCCAGTGGGAGCCCCAAGAGGAAGCTATGGGGTGGAGGCACAGATGGTCTCTCCAGCTCTGTGTTGTGGCTTTGGGGGGGACGTGGAGGTTTGTGTGTGGTAGGATCCCCCTACCACGGTTTAGTACGTGGAGACCCCCACGGGGGCTTGGGAGGTGGCAGATTTCTGCCTCCAGGAAAGGTTCAGGCTGGATATTAGGGAAAAGTTCTCCACTGAAAGAGCAGTCAGGCACTGGGACAAGGTTCCCAAGGGAGGTGGTGGAGTCACCATTCCTGGAAGCATTCGGAAAATGAGGAGATGTGGCACTTTGTGATGTGGTTTAGTGGACAAAGTGGAATTCAGTCAAAGGTTGGACTTGGTGGTCTTGTAAGTATTTTCCAACCTGAATGATTCAATGATTCCATGGTGTGGGAGCTGCTGCCACTCCATGCCTCAGTTTCCCCATGACACAGAGAGGATTAATGATGCCAGCTGCTCTTAGAAGATTTCAGGACATGCTCAGAGCATGTGGTGATGGAGAACTGGTGGGAGGAACTCTTCTCCATGACCTGGATGTCTGTTTGAGGGGTGTTGTGATGAAAACACACAGGTGTCATGACATCCCTGTCTTTGATAGACAGAGAAGTCACTTTGCTGCCCTAAGATCAGCTCACAGGGTTTTGAAATGCTGCTGATGCAGTGGAAAAAGCTTTTGCTGTTGTACAGCGGAGCCCAGGGGGATTTTTCACAGTTCCAAGTACTGACCAGAAACCCTGGAAATGTTTTGAGGAAGGAATGAAAAAGAAAATTTCTTTCAATTAGTTCAGCATTT
This sequence comes from Pseudopodoces humilis, assembly GCF_049639895.1. Classification (NCBI taxonomy): domain Eukaryota; kingdom Metazoa; phylum Chordata; class Aves; order Passeriformes; family Paridae; genus Pseudopodoces; species Pseudopodoces humilis. The sequence continues at coordinate 5,361,604 of NC_142210.1, read as the reverse complement.
TTCAGCCAGTTCTGGTTGCAAACAAGAACATTGTACTGAGCTCGAGTGTTCCTTTGAAAGAGCCTTAAAAAAACCATCCAGGGAAATGAATAAAGGAAGTGACCCAAATCTAAACTAGACTGATAGGCTGTAGACTTATCTTCACCAAGTAACAAGGTCGCTTCTCTCTTCCCATGTACCACAAGTCTTAGCCAAAGCTCCTGCAATGTGGCAATTCAGGAATAAATGTCAGCAGCTCCTCTATGCAAGGAATATTTGGATGTCAGCAGCAAGAGGCAATGTTTCTGATAAACTGATGCAAATGGGATGCTGGGATCAGGGCTGGGATCAGCACTGGGGACCTCTGATCTCATGCAATTTCCATGCTTTGAGGGTACCCGATCCCCACAGAGCAAAGGGTTTTGAGCAGGTAATGGGCAGCCCACCCCATCCTCCTTGGGAAACCCTTCAGGCAATCACTTGTTTTGGTCCACAAAAACACCAGTCAAGGGAATAAAGAGCATGGCATGTGGGTTTTGTTAATTAAAGAGGGTGGGGAAATCAGAATCCTGCTGCAGCAGCCTTTGTGCTGTGTGTGCAGCAAAGGAGAGCTCCTGCCCGTCTGAGTGTAGGGCAGGGGGTGTGACAAAGGTGAGTGAAACATCTCACCTTGGGGAGCGAGCATGGCTGGCCAGGAATAAAAAATATTTGGTGGAGGATGATCTATTCTATTCAGGCTGGACACCGTGAGCCCAGTGCAGCTTGTTTCCAGGTGCCTTGGAAAAAAGGGAAGAGTCAAACTGGAGGAGAGGTGTCTGTGGAAAGGCTGATCTCTGCCTGGAGCTGCTCCAGGCAAGGCAGCTGCTCCCAGGCTGGGCTGCATTCCAGCGGGGCATGATGAATGGAATGGAAGGAGGGTTGAAAGGGTGTGGTCAGAGGTGTTCTTTTGGGTGTATTGTGATGCACTCTGGGCCACCTCCCTGTCTTCAGTGTCCTGTTGCCCGTCAGGCAGTGCCTGGATGTCTCCACAGAGGGAAGACACCTGCAGCCCTCACTGACCTTGGTGAGCAGCCTGGGCTTGTCCCCCTTGGTTGGAACCAGCTCACCCTGCCCTCCTGAGCACTGTTTTGCAGACGGGACATCACAGAACGTGTTCCCCAGAGGCCGCCCTACAGGATGTCCTAAGAGCTGCCGAGTGAAGCATCCGGCCCTTCTCCCTCCTGGCTGGCCCCACTGCTGGAATTGTTTCCACGGCAAGAGAACAATACCTCTCCTTCCATCCAAGAAACATTTATTACATGATCAGTTTCAGATGTCTCTTTGGGGAGGAGGGGAAAGCGGAGGAGAAATAGATCTCTTTTTTACGGCAGCACGGCAGGATCCATCCCGTAATGGATTAATTATCCCCGCGCGCAGGCGGGCTGGGGGGATGTTCGGAGCAAGCGCCAGGGTTGCCTTCCAAGAGGAGCAGACGTGGATATTTCTAGCCTCCTTTTTCTCAAACTAAAAGGGGTAATTAATTAATCTGGAAGCTTTCACGTTCATTATAATTCCCTCCCTCTTCTCGTTTTGTTTCTCCCCTTCGATTGTGCAAAACGTGGAGAAAGGTAAAGAGTTTAGGGGCCTATTATGCTGCTCCTTCCCGAGCCCCTGTCAATCTCCCTGCTTGCTTTCATACCTCTGCCTCCTTTTCTCTCTCTTTAAAGCCCTCAGAGGTCAGAAACATTTCCTGGTTTTCCTTTGCATGCCCTGAAGGAAACGGTCTGGGCTGGATTATCTGCCGGTATAAACCAGCGCTGATGCACAGGCTCTCTCAGCAAAGTATTCCACACTTCTGGGAGCTCCTTCCATCCATCACATGGGCTAGGGAGGAGAACCATCCCTTGGGCCTGCTCCTCCTCAGCTGGGGAGGAAGGCACAGGATTAATGCTGACAATACAAGCACTACCTAAGTAAAGACAGAGTCTCCAAAGCCCAGGAGGTAAACGCTGTTACGATGCCATTTCCTCGTCCTTTCCCGTTTTTTATTTCCACCCAGCCAGGCTTCAACTCGAGCAAGAAGCATAAATTCTGCTGTCCCTCGACTCCATCTGCTCACAGAGCTAAAGAGATATAAAGGATGTAGCCAGAGTGAGCCAGTCCATTACGGAGTGCTCTGGAGAGGCTGAGGCAGAGATGCAGCCAGGGATTAGAGGACATCCAGGAGCAATTGCAGCCCCTTTGAACTAAGCATGACTTCTCCAAAACACCTAACAGAAACTAACTTCCCAGGGATGGAAGACTGGAAAAATCTCATTTCAGGCTGTAGATCCCAATTATTTTAGCTCTGTGAGGCCAGAGATGGGCTGGTGGGAGGCATTTTCACATCTCCCAGGAGGCGAGGAGCCCTCAGCCAAAGGTTTGGGTGCTTGCTGGAGGGTTAGTTCTGTTCCACGCCTGCCTGACAACCCAGCTTTCTGTAGGAAAGCTTCTGGGCAGCCCAGCCTAGAGAAACTTGTGGTTCTTGAAGCAAGGTTGCTGGTGCTTTGTCTCCCCTCGAGGCAAGAAAGGAACATGGATTTGCATCCAAAAGCAAGGCCTGGCCATGGAGCTCTGAATGGAAATCCCTCTTTCCCCTTACCCAGTGCTGTGAACGTTTGACGTGGCTGATCTGAAGGTTAAAAAAACCAGCACAACCCTCAGAAAATGCCCTTCCAGAGGCACCATGTGGTGTCCATTTTTTGGTTTTTCTGGATGTGAAATGTGTCCCAGTGGTAAGGGAAGGAATTCCCAGTGTCTCAGAAGCCTGTTTGATTCTCTTTGTCTGCCTGCCTGGTGACACTCATGTGTCATTTGCTGCTCTTGGCAATGAGTGGGAGTTTGTGGAATGAGAATATGAAATTCCTCCCTCTTCCACAGTGGTACACAGCTTAGAAGGATGGGTTGTCCTGGCTACATCCCTCCAAGTGGCAGAATAAATAATTGGGATATGAAGAGCTGCTGTCCAACTCAATGTTGTGTTCAAAGGCTTCTGGTTGACTGGAGCTCTGGAGAGGCTGTTCCAGTAATGGGTTGTCTGTTGTTCCTCTGCCCAAAACCAAGTTTAATGAAGCATTTGTTCTTTTACTGCCCTCTCCTTAACTGGGTTTTAAAAGCTTTCCCTCAGAGCTGGGTGACAAAAGCAAAATTGTGTCCTGATGTGTTTGTTTGAATTCTTAAGTGAATTTGCTTGGGCGATATTCCCAACCTTTCCCTGGTGACTTTCCAAGAACATTCAAGCAACGAGATTTTCATTGGCAGGAAACAAAACAAAACGAAAACCAGCAAATTTCAAAGTCACATTTGCAGGTTTTTCTAGCACTATTGATACCTGCAGTGCTAAAATATCCTGACATGGTCTTATAACAGATTGGTGAAGATTTTGATGAATAATGAATTGTGATTTCTTTTTATTCGCCTTCTTGTTCTGGTTGAACTCTTCAAGCTCTTGAGTTATTCTTTGTAATCATGAGACCTGGAAACTGATTTTCCCTAGGTCTGAAATGACGAGCCTTTGTAGCTGAGTTTGCTGAAATGCAGATGTTTGATCCTCAGAATTTCTTCAAGTGTTGGTTCTGGTCCAGTTTGGACCAAAACTGGATGTTATTATTATTTCCCCCCAAATCTTGCTACAAACAGGCAATCCCAGAACTAAACCTTAGCCAAGGTATGATGTTACATCCCTCCAACTCCGTGTAACCTTCATTTTTGTTAACTTGATCTGTACTTGTAGTGGGTTTCCCAGGATCACAGGCTGGAATCATTTGGATGGAAGGGGACTCAGGAAGTCTTTTGTCCAACATCTCGTACCAGGGTTAGTTTTGGGATCAGACCAGGGTTTGAAAGCCTCCAAGGATGGAGACTGCAGAGGCTCTCTGGGCAACCTGTACCACGTTTGCCCACCTGCTGTCACATCCAGTGTTTATATCTGCTCATTTCAGTTTAGGCCTATTGTCTCCCATCTCCCTCTTCCTGGAAATACCCTGGCTCCAGCTTCTTGCTAACTCCAGGTAGGAGTTAGACTGTGAAGTGTCGCTAAGGCCAGCTCCCTTGGCCTACTTTTGGGGCAAAAAATGCCTGGGACACACTTTTCTCTGGATCCCTGACGCTGCTGTGCTTGTCACAGAATTCCCCCAGCTCAAAGAAGGTCAACCAAGCCACAATTTCCCAGTTTTCAGCTGGAGATGTGGAGCTGACAGGTGACTGACACCAATGCAGGGCTGGAGCCTGGGAGAACAACCCGCAGGGATTTCTGAGAGCTGGATTTGCCAGGCAGCCTTTCCTCAGCTGCTGCAAGTCATTTGATTGTGGGGTGTTTTCTGATGAAATGTGTCTGCTTCAATGGGTTATTGCTTCCCAGGAAAACTCAATTTCATTGGGAGACAACTGACCAGCTCCTTTCCTAATAAGCACCACCAAATCATCTGGTGTTATCAGCAATAGAATGAGAGCTGGCAAAAAAATTAATTTGAAACGCAGAAATAACTAATATTGGGGAAAACCTAACTTTTCTGCTCCACTGGGGACTAGTGCAGTGCCAGGGGATCCACTAAACAGCACAGTTCATATTTTAAATATTTGCTAAGTGAATGTAGAGGCAATTGTTTGGGGAAGTATTTGTCAAATAAACTCAAACAACAAATGCATTTGAGGAAATTGGATTTGTCCACCTGATATTGCAGGAACAGGAGAAGAGGCTAAATTCATCAGATAAACTGTTCAGCTGAACTGTTTGTTCTCCTCTATCCACCCTCCAATCATTATTTTAGAGAGACTACAACTGTTGTAGGCACTGTGCAGAAAATTTATAGGGAACAGATCTCCAGCTGCTGAAGCCCAGAGCCTGCATGATGGACGTGGCAGATAGGGGAAGATTTAGCATCCAGCACTCTGGGGAAGGAGGCGAGTCCATCTCTGTGCCCAGAGTGGTGAATTCTCTCCCTGCACCCATATCAGACACTCACTAGGTTTGTTTTGTTTTATCCAGCTGCAGCATGGTGGTGGGAGCTGCCACTGTGATTGTCACAGTATGGGTCAAACCTTCAGCTGGTGCCACCCTCAGCCACAAAACAGCAGCTGGGAAGGCAGGTCAGGACTTCTGGGATGTGAGCACAGACTGGGAAATGTGGGGCACCAGTAGCTGGTACAAACTCCATCTCCTGGCTTCCTCCCAGCACCTGAAATGAGGAGGCAATTGCTCCAGGGCCTCCCAGCCGTGGTGATTTATGGCTGAGGGGGAAATGGGTTCTGGGAAGGTGCTGCCCATCTCCATCAGTAATATATGGCAAACCCTTGGCCAGGTGCTAAAAGCAGGATGGGGAGATGTGGCTCACTTTATTTTGCAGGCAGGGACTGTAGAAATCAATTTTATAGCTGCCCTGGCTTGTAGGAGTGCTGAGCTCAGAGAGCAGGAAGGGGCTCTGCAGGGTTAACTGCTGGGATCTGAGGATGTGAGCAGAGCACAGGGGGTGGACACAGTTCCTGCAGCAGTCTGGAGCAGTTGTTGAGGGAAGGAAGAAGGAAAAGAAGAAGGAATTTGATTTCCAGGACAGCAGATTCAGGGAAGTAACTCAAAGATAAATTCAGGAAAGCAAATGGTGCAAAGCTGCTGTTGTCAGAGCCCAGACTCTAGTTCCCTAATGGCTTGGGAAGCTGAGATCAAGACAGGAGGTGACTGTAGTTTGGAGATGCAAGATGTAAGGTCAGGAGCCAAATCTCTGAGCTGTAGAAAAATGAAGCTGTATTTTAGTCTTGAGGAAAGGTGTAGAAGTGATGGAAGAACACATGGCAGTGAGAGAGGAAGGAGCTCAGCTGCAGGGGAGGCAGCACAGCAGGTAGGGCAAGAGATTTGTTCCCTTTGGAGGGGTTCCAGCTGTGCCCCCAAGGCCTGCCTGGTTAATCTTTATTCTCTGAGACCTGTATCTCTACAGTGGGGCTGAAATAATGTGGGTTTTCTTTGTTCTTCCTTTGCACACAAAATTTCTCTCTGGGGTTGTCAACCAAGTATCTCCCAGGCCTGGAAGAATTCACACTTTTAAAGCCTCTCAGACCTTCATAGTGGAAATAAGCCTGGCATAGAAACGTCTGGAGAAAATCCAAAGTGCAAACTGTGGGTTAGAAAGTGCAGACCTCCCCTCTCTTTTTGTTCCTTGGATCTGTTGGTATTTGGCTTTCACCTGGATTTAACTGGCTGAACTGGGATATGTTCACCTTAGAGCATGGTGAACACCACGGGATGGACTCCCATGGGATACCACAGGGTGTTTGTTATCTCTGGGTGTTTCTCTCCATGGCCTATGTGCTGGGCTTGATCTTTGATGCTTTTAGCTTGTTTTTCAGACTCTTTGCAGCTTTCCCAAGTCAAATCCAGGTGCTGTTCCAAACTCCCAGCTCCTGGTGTATGTGGGATGCTGGGGGACAGCTCATCTATCTGCAGGCTCCCCTGGGACACTTCCTCAGACTAAACCTGACCTGGAATGTCCTGGGTTGTGCCTGGCTGACCTCACTCACCGCTCCTCTTCTGGGTTTGTACTAAAATCCCTGGCAATGCTCACTGCCCTGGAGCAGTGGTGGCTGCAAGGGATAGAATATTCCAGATGGAGGGGGGCTTATGATGTTCATCCAGTCCAACCTCCTGCCCACTTCAGGGCTGACCAAAAGTTATAGCCAGGCTGGACAGGCCTTGGAGCAACCTGGTCTAGTGGAAGGTGTCCCTGCCCATGGCAGGGGGTGGAACAAGGTGACTTTTATGGTCTCTTCCAACCCAAACTGTCTTGGGGTTCTGTTAAGGGCATTGGCCAAATGTCTCTTAAACGTTGACAGGCTTGAGAGATTAACTACTTTGTTCCAGGGTTTGAACACATTTTGGTAAAGAAATGAACACATTTTTGGACTGATGTCCAGTCTAAACCTTCCCTGGTGCAGCTTTGAACCATTCCCCACTGCTGGATACTGGGGAGAAAAGCCTGAGGGAGTAACTGCTTTGTTTGTGGGTGATGCCTGCATTTAGATTTATCCCTTGAGGTCCCTGACTCTTCCTGAGGGCAGAGCAATCTGGCTGTGCCATCACAGAGCTGTCATTGGCATCTCCAGAAAACCATGTCTTTTTGAGGTCCCAGGGTGGGGGTTTGTGCCAGGGGCTGGTTTGCTTTAGCAGCTGGCAGTGGGATCCACAGAAGGATCCTATCAGAGTGGGAAGTGCTTGAACGCAGGACTCTCCCTCGCTCTGAAAATTCAGGTTAGTGGGCTTGGCTGCTTTCTCTCTGTGTTCAGCTGTAGCAGAGGGATTAAGTTTCCAAGGAACTGAACTCTCAGAATTAGAAGCTGAGCCTTGGATTTGGTTAAAAAAAAAAATCTTGACCAGAAACCTTGAGCATGAATTTCCTTTTCCCCAAGTTCGCATTGTCATTCCATAAGAGGCACCCCAAGAGGTGCAAGCACCCCAGCTCTGCCCCCTTGGCTTTCTGCAGGGGGCAGGAGGGACTCCCAGAGGGGAAATCCTCCCCGGGCAGTCGCTGAGATCCAAAGCAAGCCCACCTGTTGGGGCTCTGTGCTGCAGTGATGCAGAGCAGATGTGTGTTTGGGCAGGTGTGGGGTGGGCCGGCTGCCAGCCCCGGCTGCACGTGTTCCCAGGATGGAGAGACCCTCCAAAGATAAGTCTGCAGTTCCGATGAGGGGATATTGAGTTCTGTGCTGCAGGGCAAACGCTGTCCGCTCTGTAATGCAGCTGCTGATGAAGTCATGTCCTTGTTCCAGGGAGCTCTGGAAAAAGGCAGACCCGGCCTTTTTCTCTCCAGTAACATACTGGCTTACCTGTTTTCATTCTGGGGCTGGCAGCCTGGATTAGGAGCTTTGTCTGGGTGACATGTCAGCTGATGGCAAGTATCCTCTGTGCTGGGAAGTTTTCCATATCCAATTTCCATTCTCCATTTCTATATTCAACTTCCCTTTGTCACTGTTGGTGGAGGTGTGCTCTGCAGCAGTCTCTGAGGAGGTTTGGTTGTCCTCCTGTGTGTTTTGCTCCCTTTCCAGGCTTATCTGAAGGAAAAACCCCCAACATGTCTGACTCTGCACCCAGAGTGCCCAGATCTGGTGCTCAGAAAGACTCCCTGGTCCCCAGGCAAGCACAGTGAGTTACCCTGAGCTGTCACTCCCCCCGTGTGGCAGGGCCAGCCTCCCCATCCAGGGGTGACAGAGCGTCTCACCTGCATGGCCTCATGGAACCTGCTCAAATTTTTTGGCTGTTTAACTTGCTCTTGTACAAAATAGTCTTAGCAGGAGCTGATCTGTGGGGGCATGATTCACATCTCCAGTGTGCGAATTCCCCTCGGGCCTCTCAATGGCTTGGGGTTGAAGCCAAGAGATGAGGGAGGAGGATGGAGCCCGGTCTCTGTGCTGGCAGCATCTCCTTTGACACCTGCACTGAAATCCTGGGCCAGCTGTTTCGTACCACTTTAGTCCCTGGCCCAGCTCTCATAGCAGCAGCACTAATCAGCCTTTAAATGCTGGGGACATTAGGAGAGTGATCTCCATATTTCCCAGCTCTCCTGTGAGGGTGCTGGTGCACAGCAGCTGCTGGGAATGACTCCCGGAGCTGGGAACTCCGCTTGGCCATGGGTCACATCCTCGGGTCTGTCCCAGATTCCTGCCTGGTGCCAGGCAGGGGTATTGAGTGCTCTCCAAGCCCAGATTGGTGTGTACAGCCCTTGTTGCGTGAGCCACAAACAAGCGTGGGGGCTGCCTGTTGGAAAAAGGGCAGGGAAATTACCTTGCAGGAGCAGGCTGGTGAAGCAGCTTGTTCCCCACATCCCTGAGGACACAGAGCCATTCAGTGCCTTTGTGGAGTGGCCCTGCTGCTCCATCTGTACACACACTGTACATTGCTGATTTATTTAGGACTCAATTTGTGCTAAAAAATCAAGAACAAAAAAAGAGCCACTTGACCACAGCGAAGACAACCCTCCCAGGACTTGCAAGTGACACACTGAAGCTTCTGAAAACGTGTGTTTGATGGTGATCATAGGATAGCTGGGCTTGGAAGGCACCTGAAAGATCACCTGGATGCAGCTGCCCTGCAGGGATAGGGTTGGATGAGGATGGGCAGGGACAACTTTCATTAGATGAGGTTGCTCAAAGTCCCATCCATCCTGGTCTTGAATCCTTCCCCTTGTACTGTCAGGTTCCTTCCAGAAGAGTTTTCTCCCCATTTCATGTGTGAACAAAGTCAGGGTTGATTTTTCTGCAGCTGCCACTCCCAGCAGTGTCTGGGACCTGACCTGAGAGCCTCTGCTGCCCCACAGAGTCTCCAGCAGAGCAGGAAACCTGTCAGGGCTGTCACTTTCCAACTGTTCTGGGCCTTTTGCGGGGGTAAGGATGGCTTTTGGTTCATGTGTTAAGGGTGGAAAGCAGACCAAGACATGACCCAAAGCTCTCTGTCCTGGGATGAACACGGGGAGCTCTGACCTCCCTGTCCTGGCTCTTCCCAGAGTGCCATGAGCTTGTTCAGCCAGACTGCATCTCCTCCTTGCCCCATCCCAAGGACAGGGGCTCAGCAGGATGCTTAGGCACGGGAGAGGTTTCCATACACCACTTGTCATGGACTGGGATTTGCTGTGTGAGAGAGTATTGAGACAGCCTCTCCCCCTGTCCCAGCCTCCCTACCTGAGAGACTGAGTAGCTTTTCCCTTACTGAGCTTGGCTGTGGGGGTGGATGTGATGAGATTGCTCAGGGCTGTATTCACACGTCCTGCTGGACATGCTAGGCAGCCAGCCTGAGAGATCCAGGACGTGGGGAACACAGTGCTGGGTAGAAACCTGACTCCCTACCCGGCCAGCAGCTTCAGCTTGGGTTGTTTTCCATGACATCCTTCTGAAAAATGTTTTTCTTTAGAAAAAAGAGGTTGTCTTTTCCCCCTCTTTTTTTTTCCAGAAGGGAAAGAATTTCCTTTAAAACCAAAAGCAAGAAACAGAAAATTGGAAGATTTTTCATAAAGTTTAGCTTTTGTCAAGGCCTCATTTTCCTCTGAGAAGGGAAGTGAGGAAACAAGGGAGAAGCCTCTAACTCATGTCAGGTACCTGTGTGCATGAGCATGATTTGTGTGCTCTTTCCTTTTGCTTCCTTCTCTCACCACGTTCCCTCTGACAGAATATCCCTTCCAGGGCCTTCTGCCTCAAATGTTCTTAAAATTGATTTCTCTGTAGCACTGCCTATTGGATCATTGTACTCCAAGCTCTGTCTCACTCAGCTGAAGATCTCTGAACTTCTGTGTGGACTCTTGCAATCCCAGGACTGCTTGTACAGCCGGTGATGCTGACAAGGATGAGCCGACCCTGCTCCTGCTCCTTCTGGCCGTGCCTCCCTCCGCACAAATCTTCATTTACAGAGGGATTTTCTTGGCTTCTCTCACGATTCCTGGCTCCCCCATTCATATCCAAAGCGGTGGTTTAGCAGAACTTGTTTTGACAAAAGCAAAAGGATATTCACAGCCAATTAAAAATATGGTAATGGAAAGATGGGGAAGAAACATAGCTCTTCCTCTGCTTGAGGGGGTTGTTGGGAGCTGTCACTGTGCTTAGAGGGATTAACAGTGTGTGCTGCAGGTCCATGTCAGATTGAATGTTAAGCTCCCAGGCTACAACCATGCTCCTGGGAGCAGGGAAAAAAAATCATTCATTACTGTGGGGATGGAAGGATTGCTTCAGTAATTTGCTCACTGTCTTGTGCTCTCTCTCATGCGGGCACACACACACACACACACATGTGTTCACAACACTCACTTTATGAGTGTCTTGTGCTGCAGATGATGGGAATTTAGGGTTGCTGGGGTAGAATTCCATGCCTGACATGCCTTGTGGTGAGAAGGACAGGCCAGGTGAGGAAGGGGAGAGGTGTTGGAAGATCTGGACTTGCATCCCCCCCTTCCCCTCTTATGACCTGTTCTTTTATGTGGGTTTCTCCCCAGTCTGTGCCATGGGTGATGGGTGTCTTGAATTGCTCATCATCCTCTTCCTCTTTGGGTGCCTAAGGTTGTGTGAGCATCCCAGGCAGGCAGTGTGAGTGCAGATCAGAGTTAGTGCCTCTGCTCACTGCCTGTGATGAGCTTGATGTGCAATTCCTCCTGTGGCGTGGGGGTAGGTGCTGGCTGAAGTTGTGTAAATCCACAGAGGAGTAAAAATGGTTGTTTTGGAAGTCTCTGCATGGTTTGCTTTCAGCTGTGTGCAGGGTGTGCCAGGGCTGCCAGGAGTCTGTGTCCTGGGTTTCTGCAGTGGATCAGCAGGCACAGCTGACAAGTGATGGATCACCTTTGAGGTGACACCTCAGGCTGTTTTCAGAGATGTCATTCAGCAGAAACTGAGCATATGGAATAGAAGATGTGGCAAGAAACTGGAGCCACATCCATCCTCTTGCTCCAGGAGTGATGGAGAGACAGACAGGCTCTCTGATCTCTGCCTTTTCCTTTTCGCTCCCTTTGTGTTCCTCATCTGCTGCTGTTTTTTCACCCCTTTTAGTTTCTCTCTTACCTCTCCTCAAGAGGTAGAAGTCCCTGGATTAAGCTGGAGTTGCCAGTACCTGCCTGATGGACATGATGAAGAGTTCAGAGGTGTCTGGCAGTCATTGTGGTGCCAATTCCAGCTTTGGTGTGCCTTCCAAGAAGCCCCCATGCTCCTGATTCCACTCCCACATTGTGACTGGGAAAGCACAAAGGGAGAATTCTCCTTAATCCCTCTTTGTGAGGTCCTGGCATCTCCTCTAAGACAAGCTACTCCCCCAGGAGCAAAATCTCTGCAGGCTGATGTGCAGAAGAGCAAGGTCTGAACTGCTTTCTGGCAGGCAGCTGGAGCAGCCTGTAAAGGGTTACCTCAGACAGCAAGAACAGCCAGACTCTACAGCACTGCCGTGTTTTTTTAACAGGCAGCCCAGACTTGTAATATCAGCACTTACTGAATTAATTTACTGTGTAGCACCAGTAAAGCTCTAAGTTCTTTCAGTGAACTCTGGTTTTCAGAAAAATCAAGAAAGCAATTACTTGGTTTGGTCATTAATTACTCACAACTGGACATTTTCGAAGGCGTTGCATGAGAAACCTGGGGCAGCCATTAAGAGCAGCTCTAATGCTATTGATCTATTTGTGCTTATCGTGGAACTTCTCTGCTTTTATGATGTTTTATTGAGCTGGGGGATGCAGGTGTGTGCAGCCAGGGAGTGTGAGCTGCTCTTTTCCATGCTGGGGTTGCCCTCTTGGTGGGGAGTGGTGGCTTCTCAGAGCATTCTTTAGGGAAAAGCCCCTCAGGATGGTGGGCACTGGGGATTCTGAGCATTGCACGGTGCTTGGCTTGGGGAGGATCCCTGTGGAGGGCCATGCTGTTAACAAGGCGAATCCACCATGGGAGGGAAGGGACTTGCAGAAGGGCAGTGACAAAAGATGTCCAGACAGAACCACAGAATCGTTGAGGTTGGAAAATACCTCCAGGATCATTGTGTTCAACCCTTGATCCCCACCTTGTCACCAGCCCACAGCACTGAGTGCTATATCCAGACATTCCTTGGACTCCTCCAGGGATGGGGGCTCCAAACCTCCCTGGGCAGCCCCTTCCACGGCCTGAACACCCTTTCCATGGAGAAATTCCTCCTGATATCCAACCTGAGCCTTCCCTGGCACAGCTTCAGGCCATTCCCTCTTATCCTGTCTCTGTTCCCTGGGAGCAGAGCCTGACCCTGCCCTGGCTGCACCCTCCTGTCAGGGACTGGTGGAGACCTCCTGGCATCCAGATCTGCTCCATTCTTGAAAGGCCACCTCTGCCTTAAATCCTTCACTGTGACTTCCCCTTCCTGCAAACAACTCCTTCCCTCCATTTATGCCTCTCTTCTTGTGGATCGATTATCACCATGGCCATTTAGTGACGTGAAGCCTTTGGAACTGGACATAATCTGCAGAAAAATGTTACCTACCAAGAAATTAGGGGCTAGGAGTGGCAGGCAGAGCTCTCCTGGGCAGGGGCACATGCTGCTTTGCTTCCTTCCTCCACAGCCTCTGGGATAATCCTTTCCTATTCCCTCAAACCGGAACAGCCCAGCTGCCACCCTGGAATGCAGTGACGCTGAGCTGAGATTAATCCGGCTGGCAAGTGAGAAAGGTGTAAGCCCACAGCAGCAGGAGCATTTTCTGGTGAGCTGGAAATGCAGCAGGGAACGGTGACAGCTCCTGGAAAAGGGCAGGGTTGTCATTTGGCTTCCAGGGGGTTTCTCAAGGTGGACCAGGGTCTCCCAAGGTTGGTGTTGGTTGAATCAGGATTTGTTCTGGCTTCATTCCCAGTAGTGAAAGGTGCAGTTTTTCCATGTACAAACTGAGATAGAAAATGCCACTGTGCCATTATTCTATTTTCCCTCCTGTACCTTGAGGAACTGGAAAAAGCAACACACATTTAACAGTGCCAAGGGGATGTGGCTGTTCTGCCTGTGCCTCCTGGCCTTTCTCCTTCTCCCATCACATTTGGCATGCAAAATTGAATCATACCCTTCTCACCTGCTTCCCACTGGGGGAAAGGTGGCCTTTAAATCATAATATGATTGCAGACAATGTTGCAGAAGGGGAAAATGAGATGAACTTTAAACTCCCCTTTGCTTTACAAATTTGTTCACGTCTTCCCTCACAGCTGCTTAGTCATGCCCATTAGATTTACCATTTTCTGGGAAGGAAAAAGGGAAGTGAATTTTATTATCTATTCAGCATCTGACTTGGTGCCTTTCTCCCCTCTTTTGTCTGGTTTAATCAGAAATTTGCAGAGGTTTTGATTTGGCTCCTTTGATCAGAGCACAGAATCCCCCAGGTAAGGGATCGTTAGTTCTCATTAGCAGAAGAAACATTTTTCCGTGATGCTGCACATCCTTGTCCAGCTAATTGAAGAGTCATCACAGTGACTTTCCTGCCCCATTAGTTTTCATGGATACTTCAGATGCCTCCAACAACTGACCAGGCTGAAAAGGAGGGGGCTGGAAAACAACCCACAGAAAAGGACGAGGCGTTGAATTAATTAGGAACTGCTAAAAAAACCACTTTGCATCTTTCTGTGCAACTTTAGTCCTACTGGATGGAATTAAGAAAATGAAATCAAGAACCTGGCAAGTTTTATAAGGAGGCTGGGTTGGTATTTGCATATCAAAAGGAGCAAGAATTTTTGGAACAGTAACACACATTTTGAAAGAGATTTTGGTCTTTGTGTTTGCGGAGTTAAGTCAGTTTTGGGCTATTAAAAACTGCAGAAGGAGCCCTGATTTGCATATGTGCTGTCGGTAGGAATCTTATCCTCCAGCCTGGCACATCCCCAAATTGGACACTGGACAAGATGTCCATGTGCCTGCTCCTGCCTGTCCTGCATTTGTGGTGTCAGGGTGGAGGAAATGGGAAGGAACGGGAGAACATTTAGTGGGAAGCAGGAACATCTCTGCAGTGGGCTGGGAGCCAGCAGGGCTGCACCAGCCACGCAGGAGCCTGGCTCAGGGCTGGACCCCAGCCCCAGCACTCCTGCAGCCATTTCAGTTCATGGCACTGCTCAAGGCAGAGCTTGGAGCTGGAAAATCTGCACCACTATGAAATGTGATAGTGCTGTACCCTGGGGTGGGTCTGTGGGAAGAGATGGAATAGGCAGTGCTGCTTCCTGAAGTGTGGAAGGTGAGAGCAGAGCCTGACACCTGAGGGCTCCTGCCTGGTGGTGTCAGACTTGTGTGGGGCAGGAGGCTTTTCCTTCCTTACTCATTTCCTCTTTTTCTTTGCCTTTGCAGAAGAAGTCTCTGGAAGCTGGAACAGATAAGCAGGAGGTGCACTCGGTTTTGTCCAGCTGGAAACCATTCCTGAGGTGCTGGGTGCCTATACACAAGATATGGCCCCTCAGATGTCATTGGTTTTCCATGGAAGGCATTTTGCCAGGAACTGGTTGGATAGGCCAGAGAGAAGCATCAGCTCCTCCTGGCCTTAAAATCAAGAGGTGACCTCAGCAGAGGGCCCCTTACCACCTGTTTTGTCCTGACCCTGTTCCAGTCAACACTGGGGACTGGATTTTCAAGCTGTGCCTCGTCTCAGTGGCCCAGCCCAGGCCTGGTTGGTCTGGCCATGTTCGCAGAATTCCAGAGTGGTTTGGGTTGGAATGGAACTCAAAGGTCATCCAGTCCCACCCCTTGCCATGGACACCACCCACTGGAGCAGGCTACTCAGGGCCCTATCCAACCAGACCTTGAACGCTTCCAGGGGTGAATTATCAGTGGACTGATATTCCTTAGTCTCTGTCCTGGGGATGTGTGATCTTGCTGCAGTGTCAAACACAGGTGGCTTTTGGCAGTGGAACAGTGCTGAATAAGCACTCCCTCCTATTTATCATCCCATTTTCCATGTCTGGTGGGAGAACAAGGTGAGGAGGAGGGAAAGGCACTCCTGAGCCATAGCTGAGTACAGAGAGACTCTGGCACAGCAGCCAGGCACGCACATCCCCCAGCCTCCCAACCACGTTATTGTATTACAGCTGACATTCCTTCCTTCCACTAATATGTTATTTTTGGTCTGACAGCTTTATGAAGGAGAAAAGAGAAATAGAGAGAGAGAGAAACACGTACCCGGACAGACACAGACAGTATTCATTCCTTATCAGCAAGGAATGGGTTTGCCTCAGACACCAGAGATCTGCTGATTGAAACATCTTGCTGTCTCCAGCAGCTCACTCTCTGTCATGGAAGGCAGATTCCCAGAGCCTGCAGATTCCAATGAAAGGGGCAGGATTAGGTGGGGAGGGTTGGTATTCTGGGGATTGTGCCTTCCTGGTTTGAGATGCTCTCTGAACTCTACTGGGTGCCTAATTAGTGGGAGAAATCAGTCTGCTGTGTGTGTTGGGATGTTGCTGATGTGGTGTGAGGGTGGCCATGGGGTTGATTCCCTTTAGTGCCTGGTTCTTGCGTTGGGAAGACTCCCCAAACAGGTGTGGCTCAGGGACGGATGTCCCATCCATGCTGCCAGAAGAGCAGTGACACCCCCATGGAATCCTGACCATATCACTTTGGAGAGAGAGAGGGGAACTGAAAAAATGTGTGTAGGAAATGCCACTGGTCATTGTGCTTCAGCCAAAGGCCAGTGGGCAGAAGGAAGTGTGTATGGGAAGTGGGAGAGGCAGGAACAAAACCTAAAAAGTTGAGGGCTGTGATTATGAAAGCGGAAAAAAGGAATGTGAATGCAAGCTGGATTTTACTCAGGTTTGCTGGCAAAACCTGAAAGGGAAAAGGAAAAAAACTGTGAATGAAAGTGAGGGGAAAAATGTTCCAATATGAAAATAATGCTGAGGTTTGCTCTGCATCCCATGATTCATCAGGTGACCTGGAAAATTCACAATGTTCACTCTCATTGCAGGAGAGGTGGTTAGAGGCTGCCAGTCCTGGAAGGGACAGCCTGGACAGCAGGTCCCTCCTCGGACACACAGATCCCAAGTGGTTGGCTGGGCAGGGACCAGCTGGAAAAAGAAGCAAAAGGCCAACCAAGCCACCTGCTTCTCTGCCTTTGGTCCATACCCTATTCCCAGGATGCCTGACCTCCCTGGACACCCTCTGGAGCAAGACTTGCATCAGGCTCCTCGTGCTGTCCCCAAAACAGCCGCTCTCGCTCGCTGTGTGCTGGCTGCCAGGAGAAACAGCTCCAAGCCCCTCCATTCCCACATTGCAGCAAAGCCATTCCATTCCCAGGCATGATGGGAGAAAGGCTGATCAAACAGAGCAATTAATTCAACAAACAGTACAATTAAGCTGCGATCCCAGTGTAGTTTCCACCCTGAAACAGAATAAACAGCCTTCCCAGCACGGATAAATAAACTCACAGATGGAGGCTTTTGTGAGTGGTGGAGTTTTCCCTCCGCAGCCCTTCTTGAGAGCACATAAAAATCGCGGAGTACATAAATCTCTGGCTCTCCATTCTGCTGGATCGGGAGGAAGGCATGGTGCTCCTGCTGTGGGGCAGATGTGCTGGCTCAGGAGCGAGGGAAGGGAGCTGCGGGCTCCCAAAGGCTGCGGCAGCCGCCTCCTCCATGTCCCCAAGGCCAGCCCTTGGCATGGTCCCGACGGGGAACGCATGGTGTGAAAAGCTGTGAAGGAGAGTGACCTGCTTCACACTTGGCTGGATTCACTTGTTGCTTCAGGAACTGATGGAAAATCCCCTTTTTGAGTGAGGTTTCAAAACAGTCTGAGCTGGCAGTGGAGAAAGTCCTCTGCAGAGCCCTGGGGTGCAGAGAGCAGAACAGAAGCCTTTACCCAAGGAAAAGGGAGGTAAATGTTTCCAGGGATGATGCTGACTGCATGGAGGTGCTGGGATCCAGGCTGGCTGCTCTGTCCCTTTCCAAAATCAGCTGGAGACTGTTCTGGGAAAGGCTTTTCCATTACCAGCTGATCTCCATCCTGAGTTATTGGAGCTGGTGAAATGTTACCTCCCTCTAGGGCTGGCTGACTGCAGGAGCATCAGAGCAGCATGGGGAAGGAGGATGTGGGAGAGTTTGAGCTGGACTTGTGTGGGAAGAGCAGCTGGAGTGGAGGTGTTCTGCTGGCATCAGGGATGGAAAGGATGGAAAGGGCAGGCTCAGGTTATATTGCAGCTTGCACGGGATTTGGGGTAATTTCTTTGAAAAGCAGCCAAGTCGGAAGCGGAGGGAATTGTGCAGTTTAAGAGGTGTGAAAAGCCTGTGTGATGTGACCCTGTGGGCAGAGAAAGGAAAGGGTTTTCTTCCAAAAAAAAGCTTATATGGTGCTGTGTGACCACGGTACTGCTGGGAGAGGCTAGTGGAGGCCAGGGAAGAGATGGGTGCTCCAGGTGAGTGTCACTCTGTGGCTGCTCCTCTGCTCAGCCCTGTGAGCAGGCATGGTGGGGAGCTGGGGAAAGTGTGTGGAGGTCACTTACCCAGCTAAACTCCCCTCAAAAAGAGATGAAGCAGAATTATTTCCTTTCTCCTTCTAGATGTTTGTGTTCCTCTTCTTTCCCTTCTCTCCTGCCTCCTGGATGGATTGCTCAGGGTCTCTTGAGCACCCAAAAGGTTTGATTTAGATCCAGGATCCCCAGCTGGTGACCTGGCTGCTGTGCTAATGGTCAAAGGAGCTGGGGAAACCATTTCCAGCCTCAAACTGGGTAAATCCAAACAGTAGGAAGGGTTGTGCTGAAGTGGTTCAAGCTTAAGGATGTTCTGTGCGCGGCACAGGGAGTTCAGCACCTGGAGTTTAGGGCAGAAGGTATCTGGGTCAGCAGGCAGGTTTCTAGTGCTGTGACAGTTGTACAGAAATGTTGTATTTGGCTCTGATTTTTGCAGTAAGGAGGCCCTTTTGTACCAAAAGCCACATTCCTCCATCTTTATGGAGTTACTTTAAATGTAGCTGGTGGACTCTCATACCCAAATCCTTCAGAAACACTCTTTAAACCGAAGCCCTCTGACTTGGATGGGGCTCTGAGCACCCTGCCCTAGTGAGAGGTGTCCCAGCCCAGGGCAGGGGGTTGAAATGAAATTATTTTTAAGGTCCCTTCTAACCCATTGTATGACTCTGTGGTGAGGCTGTGTGTGCTGTCACCTGGCCAGGGGTTTCCCAGAGATGTTTTCTTGGATGGTTTTTGTCTTCTGGAACTTACCCTGCTGTGGCTTCACTTTCATTGTTGCCTTGGTGTTGCTGTTACCTGCTAACAGCAGATCTGATGGTTGCAGAGCAGACATTCTGAGGCTCCACATACCCTGGGTTGGGTTTGGACTTGGAAGAAGAAGGAAAACATTCCTTTTGTCCTGACTGGTGACATGACATCATGAGATTGGAGCTCTTCCACTTCTAAATAGGAAACAGCTGCCATTGTGCTCATTCTCAAAGAGCTCCCAGGACTGGCCACCCTCCAGCTTCCTGCAGAAACACCCTTCTGCTTTCAGGGAGCCAGAGGTGAGCCAGCTGCTGTGACCCTGCCCTGTCCCCAGCCCGGCTGCGGTGCTGACACAACCAAACTCCAGGATGCAGGACAGGAGGCTCCGTGTCACCAGGCCAGGGTGAAGACCACAGCTGGCTTGGGCAGCTCAGCAAGGGAATGGCCACATCAGGTTTTGAAGGCAGATGTTTGCCTGTGCTCTGAGCTGGCCACAAAAAGGTCATTTGTGGCTGCAGTTCTCTGGTGCTGAGTTCCACCAAGGAGCAAAATACTTGGCTTGGAGCTCCTCTAGTTTTCCTGTATGACTTCTGGTCATCTCAAATGAGCTCAGATCTGCTGGTGAAAAGTCATATGGCTGTGCTGTGTCCTGTGGGCCTCTTCACCAGCATTGTGCATATTAACTTTGTTCCACTTCTCATCAG
Source organism: Pseudopodoces humilis (assembly GCF_049639895.1). Lineage (NCBI taxonomy): Eukaryota > Metazoa > Chordata > Aves > Passeriformes > Paridae > Pseudopodoces > Pseudopodoces humilis. The sequence continues at coordinate 5,342,271 of NC_142210.1, read as the reverse complement.
AAATCTCCCTAAACTGCAGCTCTTGATTTTTTAAGACAAGGGTGTGACTCAGTGGGAATGCTCTCCATGCAGAGGGACTCTCAGAGAGTGCAGGCAACCAGGCACCAAACCTGTTCCTCCCTGGCCTGGGTTCATTTCTTGCACTGTGGCAGGAAAGGGATGCCAGTGCTGCTGCCCAGCTCTGTCCTGGTGGCCCTCGAACTCAGGGGAGGCCTGGAAGCAGCCAAGGGCCTGACTGAGAAAGAAGCTGTTCTGGCCACTCTGTGGACAGTGGTTTGGCTGGTACTTTGGCAGCTTCTGGGGAGTCTTAAAAGCTGTAATTGCTCTTGGAGTGTCCTGGGCAGGGCCAAGAGTTGGACTCTGCTCCTTGTGGGTCCCTTCCGATTCTGGCTCTTCTGTGACCCTTGGCAAGGCTTTAGCAGTAAGGGATGGGTATGGGTGTCCTGGATGACTTCTGGGCAGGAATCCTGCTGGATTATGGCACAAATCTGCACCTGAATCACCTCGGTGTCCCAAGGAGGTTTCACCTGTGTGCAGGTGCTGTGTTTGTCAGCACCATCTCCATGAGCTGAGCCAGGTTGGAGGCAGGGCAGGGATAGGATGGGATCTGCCCACTCTGGCCCAGCCTGGAGCAAGATCCCACAGCACAAGCCCAGGGGGTGTTGCTTTGCCCCTCTTTGACAAGTCAGCCATGGCTTCTGTTGTCATTTACAAATCTGGGGCCCTCTCAGTAACTGCTGTCACTGCTCCATGACAAAGTGTGTTTCCCTTGCTGGCGTCCCTTTTCAGAGCTCTCTTAGACAGAATGTTTGTACTCATTGACATGGAACAAGCTCAACGGGAATGAAATCATTTATAAAAGTCACGAGAGCCTTTGGATATTGGTGCTTTGCTTCCTGCCACGTTCACCGAGTCGCAATTAACACCGACCTGAAATATTGCACAGGGCTATTTGTCCTGTCTGTCCTCTTTCATCCCTCACTTCCTTTTTTCCTTCCTCATTTCCTTCCTTCCTGACCTGGACATATGTCTCCATTTTCACCTGTTTTTTTCCTCTCTTAACTCATTTTGTTCTCTGTTTTACTCTCTTCCCTTCTCTTTGTGCTTTCTTTTTCACCTCTTTGCTTCCCTTATCTCTTGTATTCTTCTCTTCCCCTTGCTTTATTCTCTGTCTATATTTAAACCCAGGCAAAAAGCAAATTATTTATGAAGGGCTGTAATTTATGATGCATTCTTAATGTCTTGGAAGACACAGATAATTTATTTAATGAGTAAAGACACAATAATTCACAGATGATGATTCCAGTCAGAAAATTAGTTTCATTAATTTGCTGTAAATTCACTGCCTTGATTTAGTGCACAAGGAGTTTCTAAAACCCCATGAAAATATTTTCCACAGTGTTTTTTTTTTTTGTCATCACTGGACTGCTGTGGCAGTGTGCTGGCTTTCCCACTCCTTGCTGGCTCTGTCACACTCCTGCTTGTGCCCTCCCAACAGTGAGCAGAGACAGCTAAAACATTTCTTTTTCACTGTATGTGTGTAAGAGGCTGACGAGGAACAGGGATGGAGGTGGAATTCCCATTCCAAGAGGTGATAAACCAGGCAGCAATCTCAAAATGTTTGTTTTGCAAAGCCAAATGCTGTTCCCCGAGTTTTGCCTGGGAAGTTCAGCTCTACAAGAGAATAAAAAAGTCAGTTTTCTTTTTTTAATAGAGTATAAAAGGTACTTTTTCAAATAAATTTCAGCACAGACAATTTTACAGGAGACTCTTGCTGATAACTGAAGTCTATATAAATATTATAGGAAACCTATAGAAGTGATTCATGGTGTACTATTGATCTAATCTGATTTAACTAAGTGTTTGCATCATGCCTTATTAATCACAAATAATGGGGCTCCAAGGACACCTTGCAGAATCAGGGCTTTGCTTTTCACAGTGCTCAGTGTCCACGGATTCTGGCTGTATCCTGCTGGGACTGCTGTAGTCCATGGAGATTCGACAGGGATGAGTCCCATACTGGATTTCATGGTTTATTTGTCTACCAACAGTGCTCTAACCCACCTTTTTAGGGATGCTGCCTATTTGATGTCAGGTTAAGAAAGCTTCCAGATTTTACTGGAAGGAAAACTTGCAGCATGGATCAGTGTTTGTTCCACGTGTGGTGGTGGGGGGAAGGTGTGTCCTGCCAGGGGGGCCGAGCTGTGAGCACACAAACCACAGGAATTCCAGGTGCTGGGAGCCCACCTCTTCTCCTGTGTGCACAGGGAGATGAGCTGCTCTTCCCAGGGCAGGTGGGCAGGGGCCTGATGTGGTAGAAGGGGAGGAATCTCTGCAAATACCCTCAGCAAGGTCAGATCAGCCAACCCCTCCCACCAAGAGCTGCATGAAGATTAACGAGAAACAGCAGCAAGTTATGATCAGCTGTACATCCATAAATTGACCTGGCTGGATGGGATTCATCCCAGAGTACAGAAGGAGCTGGAGCATGTCCTCTGCAATGGCCTTGGGAGTCTGGGGAGGTCCCAGCTGACTGGAAGCCAGCCAGAATTATTCCAGTTTACAAGGAGGGCATGAGGGAAGATCCAGGAGCCTGTACAGCCCTGTTAGTCTAAGCTCAGTGCCTGGGAAAAATAAAATGGAGAGGATCACACTGGGCACTATTAAAGGCATTTAAAGGACAATGAAATCGTTAGGTGCACACAGCACGGATTCACATTCCTGCTCAGCTCTGTTCAATATTTTTATCAGTGATCTGGATACAGGAGCTGAATGTACTATGAGTGAGTTTGCAGATGGTAATAAACTGGTAGGTGCTGTTGACTGTTGTGAGGGACAAGAGAACTGGCAGTTCTAGTAATAAATTAGGAGGGGAATGGCTGCAGAGCAGCCCTGCCAGAAGGATTTGGGGGTGCTGTGTGGCAGCAGCTCCACAGGAGCCTGTGGGGTCACAAGGGCAAACCACATCCTGGACAGGGAAAACACAGATGGTCAAAAAAAGTCGGTATCCCTCTGTGTTTAGAGGTGGTGTTTAGGTGCTGAGTCCAGTTCTGGACTCCACCATTGGAAAAGGGTGTTCAGGGACATGAATATGGGTGGTCAAGCATTGGAACAACCTTTCTGTGTTTGGAAGAACCTTCCTGGTTCTTCCACCACAGAGGTGCCTACTGCTCCAAGCCTGTCAGTGGTTAAGGGATGTTTGGGCAATGACCTCAATAACACATTTTAAGTTTTGGCCAGCCCTGAACCAGATCTTGGATGAGATGATGGTTGTAGGTTCCTTCTAGCTGAGCTGTTCTTAGTTCCACCTCAGTGGCTGCAGAAGAGTCTGGTAAGGGGTTTTGCTGGAGGATAATTCTGCTGGCACTAGTGGTAGTGCAAGGAACAGAAATCTGAGCACAGGGTGGATCCTGTTTCCTCATTATAGGTGGGAATAAGCTGTTTCTGGGATTCATGTTTTGAGAATCTAATCTCTGTGGACTGTGAGATTCCCCAGACAAGCTGTGTCTGCTATGTGCAATCATTGGCTTCCCAGATATTTCCCATTAAATGTATTTCCCCTTGATTTTGCCTGGTGCCTTTTGTATTTTAGCACAGTTGGGTTGATATAAGCAGGGCTTGAAAAGATGTTTTAGAAAGTTATAAATGGGCATCAGAGTGGGAGATCCTGTCCCTCCCTGCTTGCTCCCTACAAAATCCTGTACAAAGGGTTGCACAGGGCTGTGCTTGGCTTGTGGCAGGTGGAAATGTCCCTTTCTGCTGGGGTAGCCTCCAGGAATTTGGGAAAATGCTTGAAAACTATGTGTGTGTCAAAAATTTGATTATACGTCCAAAATCTTTTGAAAAGTAAGTGGTGTTGGGTGAGATTTGATTGATCCACTCTTCCAGGTCCTCTGAGGAGCACAATCAGTGGGAGCACCTCAGCAGGAGCTGATGGAGAGGAGCAGAGGATGATTCCTTTCAAGACAAGGTCCTGGAGGTCTGTCACTGATTTGCTGCCAGTTCTTGTGCTTCTTGAGCTTGTGAACACTCTTTTCTTGCTTGTATCATGCAAGCCAGCCCCTTGCTCCCCACGAGGGTGCCTTCCCATGGGTACTTGTGCCATGCAAGCCATGACAGCAATGACAGTGGTGCTGTTCAGCAGAGGCTCTGCTGGAGTGAGGGATGTGCAGGTCAAGGACTTTGTTACCCAGGGTTGTCTCGTGCTTGAACTTTTTTTTGGTGAGCCCCAGTTCAGTTTTGGCCTGGCAGAGCCTTGCATAACTTGCAGTTGCTTCTCAGGAGTGTGTGTGCCTGTGGCTGACCCTATTGTGCTTCTTAGATGCTCAAGAGCAGCCAGGTGTGAACAGAGAGCCTGATGCATGTCCATGGTCCAACCTTGCCTGCTGCCTTGGGAGCAGGAGCCTTCACATCTTGACACATCCTCCCCCCAAACACCTCGCAGCTCGAGGCTGTTTTCCAGCAGGAGAGTAATTTTCCCATCCTTTCCAAACCTGCTTTCTTTGGGAACAGATGGGGGCTTCCCTGTGCCAGAGGACCCTTGTGTGGAAGGGTTGTGTGTCCTGGAGCCTGCGTGCTGAGCTGCAGCGAGGGATGGGATGCAAGAAAGTGCTCTGCATTTCCACTGCACGGCTCTGGAACCCAAACCTGCCCTCTGTGTAAGGGACCTGTGTGCTGGATTTGGGATTTGCTTATTTGAAACTCCAGCCTTGTGAAGGGCAGGGCTAAGTGGTGGGAGCTAATGGTGAAGGCCACCATTGTCTGGTGATGGCTGTGGGTTTAAAACCTGCTTGCAGCCCAGGAGAGAATAATTTTAATGCTCTTGGCTCTGCTGCTGGTCATAGATCATTCACCCCTCCTTACTAACAGTCAACACAATGTGAGCAAACTGCATTGTCAGTGGGAGGAGAAGGAACAAGATCTTGGCAAAGCCTGTCTTGCATGGGATGAATCCTCCCTCCCCAGGTGCTGTCTCAAGTGAACACTGAGTGTTCCAAACCTCTGCTTGGAGTCTGACACATGAGGCATGAATATCCCAGGCTAACACCTCTCCTCTTCCCCAGCAGTGGTTTAGCAGCCTGGTGGGAGCAGCTGAGCAAACACAGGAGCAGCTGCTCACACGTCCCTTGGCTCTTCTCCTCCCCGAATGTCCCCTCTGTCCCTGCACATCTCTGAGCCTCTAAAGGGGAGCCAGCTCTGACCAAAGCCAAACAGCCTTTGCCTCTGGCCAGGGGTGTCCAGCTGGGAGGGCTGTCCCTGCCAGAGGCTGCCACTGCCCATCCTGCTGTAGGGGCAGAGGGGCAGCCAGCTGCAGCACCCATGGCTTCTGTTCAGCCCTCATCCCTCCGCATCCTTGATGTATGAGCTTGGTAACAGGCCAGCTCCTCTTCTCCAGAGGGGTCAGCAGCGGTGCTGGATTTGGGTTTTCTGAGGAAAACAGGAAGATGTGCTTTTGCCACTGCACCTGCCAGCAATGTGGCCTGTTTGCTACAGCCAAAAGCAGCAGTTTTTGTCTGACTTCTGCTTAATGTCACATTCCACTGCTCTTGCCTGGGCAAGGGCTCGATGCCTAATCCTGAGCTGATAATAAGGAGCTGTTTCACTCCTAGAGGAGTTCTTGTTCTTCAGTTTTTTTAATACTGTTCTTGGTCTAATTTGAGTTCTGGAATAAAACCACTGTTTTCTCAACACCAGGACAACTATCTTGTCCCTTTGTCCCCTGTCCCTGTGTGCCACTCTGGTGTCCCAGGAGTTGTTTTTGCTGAGCTGCCTGCAAGGGCACATAGGCTATCCCCAGAGAATTACAGTGATTAACTATTTTTTAATTATTATTTTTTTCTTTTTTTTTTCCTCCTTCAGCTGTTCTAGAATCTCCCTTCTCAAGGTGGCACAGCATAGGCCTTGGTGGTTGTGCCAGTGTCCTCAGTACTTCCCTGGGGTTTTTCCATTCGGAGCCATTTCCCCTCTTCCCCACAGATCCTGCCTCCCTGCAGAAGCATCCCATCACAGCAGCCAGGTACAGTGGCACAGCAGAAACTGCCAAGAAGGCACAGAAATTGCTTTCCCTTCCCTGTAGCTGCTGGGATCTGCTGTTCCTTTTGGGAACTCTGGCTTTGCTGGAGTCTCTTGCCTGGGACAAGGGCCACCGAAGACATGGGGCTGCACTGGGAGCTGGAGACACAGAGTCCTGCCTTGCCTGGATCCCAGGCGGAGGGGAAATTGCCCCCTGGAGCTGCTCAGGCTCCCTGCTGGAGGAGAGTTCACGTTCTGAGACCTCTTCCAAAGCATGAAGAGGAAAATCTGCCTGGGGCCGTGGGGAGGCAGTGAGTCCACAGCACAATCTGGTTGTGTTAATCTCTCACAGCACAGCATAATCGAGCTCAGCCCCAGCAAAGTGCTGGGCAAATATTGGTGTCTTTTTTTTTAACTTGTTACAAAAGCTGGAGCTTATCACACTCTCTGAGCTGCAGTGTCTGCTCCTGTGGGACAGCTGGTAGGAGCCTGGCTTTCTTCCTGAGGACACAATGCCTCTGGTAAATGGGCATGCTCAGTGTTATTTGAATTTTGCACTCTTTTCCCTGTTATTACTGGATTTCCCTGTTAAAAGCTGTCCTGGTTAACTGCTCCCCACACCTTCCACCCATAAAAATCCTGGTGCAGACTCCCAGGGGTGGCCTGGTGGGGTTCCAGCAGGGCTGCCCTCTGTGAACACCAGGCCCTGGCTCCTGCCAGGCCGCTCCTTCCCCTCGAGCTGCTCCCTGTGCAATGAGGGAAAATGGAAACAGCTTCTCCCATGGCAGCTTTGCAACCTGGGAGCTCATAAAGGCGAGAGCACTTTTAATTATGAGCTTGTTCCGATTATGCCCGGGCTTTGTTTCCTCCCACGGAGCGGGCCAACCCTCTGAGGTCAGGATGAACTTCGGATACAGAACTTCTGGCACTCGCAGTTAGGAAAGCTGGAGAGCTTCCCCCTCCCGAAGCCAGGCACCTGCAATGTGTGATGTATGGCTCCCCCGAGGCCAGTTCTCCTGGCCATAACGCTGCTGAAAGCAGAACAAACACATTTGTTTCTGGACACAAAATAGCCTTTCTGTTTCCCCCGGCTCTGCCGTGCCCCAGGAGCCCCCTGCTCTCCTCCCAGCTGGGAGATGGAAGGGGACACTGGAGCCTTTTGGTAAAGCTTCTCATCCTAGGCTTGGAATTGAGATTTCTTTAGTTAGACTCTCTCCTTACACCCTGAACTTGAGCTGACTTGAAAATGAACTCTGAGTCCTCTCTGGAAAGGGAAAGGAGGGCCTGCAAGGAGAGGTTGAAGCTGGAGACCCCTTTCAGTTCCCTTCTCCTGCTGACTGTGTGGAAAATGACTGCTCAGGTGCCAGGAGCCTTGGGCAAGGGGTCTGTACCAGAACCGTGAGGGAAAAATTAATTTTATTATGGCTTGGAGCAGGATTATTGTGGAAACTTTCAGGGTACTGCATCTCTGTCTCAGCACTGTTGCCCTCTGTTCGCTGGATGCCAGTACAGCTGTGACGGTTATGGCCAATTAATTAGAACCACTTCCCCTTGTTTTCCCCCTATAAATCACTTCCTCTTTAGTCAGCCTGCGGAGGAAACAAGGGGAGAGTGAAACAAGTCTGAAGTAAAATATGAAGCTCCCTTTTATTCCATCTTTCAGACAAAGGCAGGCTGTGGGACAGGCAGGGAATGGGCTTTCTGAGCCAGTGCTTTGTGAATTCACACTCTCTTTATGAGCCTCTTCAGTGCACCAAGAGAAGTTTTTAATGGCTGTGGCTGCTCACTTTGAATGGCTGTGAAGTCTGGGTCACAGCAGAGCAGCGTAAATTCCCTTCCTCTTCACTGCCATCAGAATTAGCTTTTTCCAAAGTGCAAGGCCTGATGAGGGCGGGTCAGCTCAGAGCTTGGCCATGATGAGGATCTTAGTCAGGGCTTCAGCCACAGTTTTCACCCTGATTGTGAAGGAAGAACGGGGTGCTGGTTTTTTTTGTGTGTTTGGCTTTGTTTAAAGCCTTTCTAGAAGTTACCTTTGGCCAGCTCTCCCACCGCCTGGAGGTGCCACCTGAATTCTCCATGGAAAATGGACCAGACTCGGTGTAGCTGAAGCTGGGTGGGATAAGTCTGGGCTTTTGTGTTTAGCTGCTTACAAGGTTTCTGTGATCTTGGCTTGGGCTCCTTCCTGTCCCACCTGAGGGGTGGTCTCATCCATGGGTCTGTCCCTATAAAGGTCCCAGGAATGAATGTGATTTTGTCTGTACAGATTTCAGGGTGAGATGGGTGTGGATTTCCCTCATGGGCAGCCTGATGGATGGGTGTGATCCAGAGCACGGAGTGGGAAAAGGGGAAAGAACCAGCCCAATTCTGCTTTCCAAATATATGTGGATGGGTCAGCTCAGAGAGCTTGGCCAGCACTGCCTCGAGGCGTGAAATGATCCCACAGGCTCCTGATCCCACCCAGGCATTGACATGCTGTCCTTGGTTATTGTGGGATGCAAGCGCTGGGAAAAGGGGAAGGGGCCTTAAGGGAGATGGATATTGGGGGAAATTTTGTCACTGAAAGGGTGGTCAGGCACTGGAAAAGGCTGCCTGAAGATCTTCAAAAATGATGTAGATGTGGCATTTGGAAATATGGGTATGGTGGGATTCGGTTGAAGGTTGGATTTGATGATCTTGAAGGTTTTTCCAACCTTAATGATTCAATGATTCTCTGGCCAGATCTTTTCCCAGCTCTTTCACACTGCAGCTGTGCTACTTTGTTTTCCAGAAGTTGTCCCTTCCAGCCTTTGTTGGCTTCCCAGATACCTTTGCAAGCCTCCTCCAGCTAAGGCTGAGCCAAACTTTCCAAACCTTTCATCAGAGTGGAAGTCTGAGCACTGTGTGAACTACACTGTTTCTCTTTTATCCCAAATTCGGAAACCTTAAACAAAATAGCCCCTTGGCATTGTTCCTAGGAAACCACTCAGCAGGCAGTTGGAAATAATCATACAGATAATTTACTTGAACACTGCCCATAGGCACATTTTAGTCTTCTCCTCTGTTTCTAAAGAAATTGGAAAGAAGGGCAGTGTTACTGTCTTTTGAGAAATAATAGAGGCCCAGGGTTGCACAGGCAGCAATTCTGGAATTTCTTTTGTAGCATTAAGGGAAAATTAAATAAAAAATAAAAAATAAAAAGAACAACCCAAACTTCAACCCGCAAGTAGTGGTAAGCAAGTGAATTCTGTTCTTTTTTTTCAGGTAGAAAGAAGTTCATTGACAAGTTTTTTTCTTTTATACAAGTATCCAGAGGCTGTTTTGAGTTCTACTGAGAGATCCTATTAGGCTCCTGTTTTGAAGAGGGATTAACAAAAGTTTGGAAGAGAAGCAGATTTTGGCTGACATGGTTATATTGTTGCAGTCTTCCCCCCCTTCCAAAGTTTTCATCTTCCAAAACTACAGATTTTAATTAAAAAAAAAAAAAAGGAGGAGGGGGGGGAATTCTCGGCCTTTCAGCTCTGCAGCACATACAGACAAATAAATTAAAAGTGGGAGAAGTGGAACTAACCCAATAATCCGTGAAAACCTAATTTCCCTCACAAGCGTCGCTGACGCAAACGTCTCCCCTCTCCCTTCCCCTTCTCCAGTTCAGGGGCAGTGATTGGAGAAATTGGCTAACAAGATCAGAAATTTAATTACCGTTCTGCCTCCCCTTCCCAAGAAATTGGATGTCACACTTCCTTGTACCCTGTTTTGAAGATGTGCTGGGGCTGGTGTTCACATGACTTGAACCTGACTCCCTACCCTCTCCCTCCACTTTCCTCCCCTTATTCCACATGGAAATATCCATCCAATGCAGCTAATCCTTGGATCAGCTGGATGTGTGAGGCCATGGGTGTACTGAAGGCCATGGTAAGACTTTGCTGGAGCCAGTTTGGGTTCCTGGTGTTGGAGGCAGCATCAGAGGGGAGAGAGCAGGAGTTGGGGTGTGCCATGGAGCAACATCTCCAGGTGCTTCCCATGTCTCCTTTTCATGCTGGAACAGGCAAAGGGAGAGGAGAGGGTCAGAGATGACTCGATTTGCTCTAATATTTCTCCTCTGGTTTTATGTCTGAGCCACAGACAGCACAATGAAAGCTTTTCCTATCTGCTCAAGCTGTCTCAGATGGACACTCCGGTTTTTTTCCTCGTTTCTCCCAGGCTGAAGCTTTTGCAGGGTTCCTGTGGATGCTGAGGAGCACAGCCTGTCTCTGTCTGGCTGTGGTGAGAGCCTGGCAGGGCAGAGATGAAGGAGAAGCAGAAGAGAGGAAACATGGCTTGTTTTGTAGTGTCATTTCCATCACCAGGAGGGATCTGGGATGTGTAATTAACTGAAAAGGAGGCTGTTCTACATAACACAGGCCTGTTGTCCCCAGCCCAGCAGGCCGGGTGACCCAGCCTTTGGTCTCCTGGCTGGCAATGTCACCACAGTCCCCTGGCAGCACAGCAGCCTCGCTGGAGACAGATGCTCTGTTTATTTTTCCATTTGTATTCCCAGCGTGTCCCGGTGCTAACTGTAAGCCTGGCTTAGAAATTTCCTGCAAGCACCTTATCAGATAATGAATAATGATTTATTGAACATATGGGTAAACAGCACAGATAAGATATAAATACACTTCGGAAGAGCAGTTGCATTTGTAAGGATCTGTACCAAACCCACCCTGTGCATTCCAGCTCCGCTTCCAGATGCCACAAAGGCATCTCCTGCTTGGGCTGCTGTGCATCCCTGAAGGTCCCCTTCCATGGGGGGAAAACAAAGGGCGAGGGCAAAGTCACCTGCCAGGAGATACTCACAGGGGTGTGGGCATTCATTCACTCTGGCTGTAGGAGCCAGGCTGAAGCATAAGCAGGCTGCAGTACTTGAGCCAAAATTTGAATTTTGATTTTAAACAAGATTGAAGATTTGTTCACCCACTTGAAACAAAGCAAGGCTGTTGAAGCAGTGTTGCTTACACAGGATGAAGACAAGATGCACAGCTGCTCTGTGAACACGGGGCTGGGACCCCAAACCTATGGGAGGGGTGGTGTTGGTTTCTGGAAGATGGGTTCTTGGCACTGAACCCACCCAGGTGCACAAACCAGCCTGCTGGTGTGCTTGGCCATGCTCTGCCTCCCTGTCAGTGGATTCTGTTCAGCCAGCAAAGAGCAAAATCAACTCTGTTAGCAGATGGGTACCCACTTCTTGTGCTGTGGCTGCCTCTGGAGGGAGATGGAAGGCAGAATACAGTTATAAACTCAGGGATATGATATGATATGATATGATATGATATGATATGATATGATATGATATGATATGATATGAATGTGGTGACAAATGCTGTTTGTGCTGCCCCAGGGTGGAAAGACTCACCTTCCCTTTTGGAGTAACTCATTCCCAGCAAACACCATCCTCAGTGAGATGAATGGCCTGTGTGCTCTCGTTGAGTCTCCCACACCTTTTCTGTTGAGTTTGCTGGTGGAAAGCCCCTTGGAGATCCAGCACTGCTGTTTTCAGAGTTGTCCGGGAGTTGAGGTAACCCTCCACCCCTACTCATCCTCTGTGCCTCATCTCCTATGTGGCACCCACTGCCTCAGGCGACCTCTCCCACCTGCCAGGTGTGTGCAGCTCCTCCCTGCAGCAGAGTGAGGGGGAGCTGTCAGCTTGGCCTCTGGATTTATTCTCCCTGCTGCCCTTGAGAGCCACTCCTCCACTCTGTGGCCAGGGGACCTGCCATCAGCCAGCCAGCATTTATTTGCAGCCCTTCCAAGGTTGTGAATAAATGATAGCTGTGCTTTTCTCTCTGCTTAATCATCAGCCACCAAAGGCAGGGATGTTCAGATCCTTTAAAGCAAAGGTGGGCTGGTAGGATGGGAAGGGTTGTGAAAGACCTGGCTAGCCTTGAGATGTTTGAACTCAGCCTGGCATTTTGAGGGTTGTGATGTCCACCTGGACAAGTGGATAGAGACAATTCTGGATTGTGCAAGCTAACATGAGATAATACTGTGGGATGCAGAGGGGGGACAGTTCAAGAGTCCTCTGAGATCATCTTTTGGGTGCAGGAGGCTGGTGCAATTGATGAGTGTGGGAATACTGCTAATTTGGGTTTCCATCTTTGCTTCTGCCACCTGTGAGTGCAAAGATGTTTTTCTTTTCTAATGCTCTGCTATAGTTGGTTGGGGCATTGCTTTCCCCAGGGCTTTTGTGGGGACTTGGGTATCATTTCCTTTGTTGATCTGGAGATTTTTCAGTGGTTCAGCTTTCCTCTTGCTCCCTCCTGGCTGTGCTCATCACCCTCTTGCTGTATCCCAGCAGGCCTGGCTCACCCAGACTCCTAGGCTAAAAGGTAAATGATAAAAGCCCAGGGACGGGAGCCTGATAAAGCTTTGTGATCCAATCTGTTGGTGAGTACAGCCATGGAGAGAATTCCATTTGCATACATTTCCTACTCGGAATTCCTCTGGAGCTATTGGGAGTCACCATAGCTAGCACAGGCTCTGAGCTGTGGGGTTTATCTGCATGCAGAAACTACCCCCACTTGCTTTCTTGGAAGGAGATTTACTGGAGCGTTTTTTGTCTTATTGTCCAGCCCCCTCCTCCTTTCCCTGCCCACAGGGGGATTTTGTGCTGCTGTGGAGACTCTTTGATCTGAGCTAATTCTTTGACGAAGCTTCACCAGACAATAGAAATACAGCACTGCTCTGGTGAGAATCCTTCCTGCTCAAAAAGAAAAAGCTGGGAAATGGTGCTGGCTTGGTGAGTTGGTGCAGCCCAAAGGCAAAGAGCCTCCCTTGCTGCTCCTGAAGCTGTACTTCTGGGGAGGAAACCAGGATGTGGATTCTGCTCTGAGCTGGGGGGAAATGTGGGGAAGGCTGGATGCTGGAAGGTTGTTTGGATCAGCATGGGGGGAATCAGGGTGAGTAATCATCAAAGAGAGCATGGGGAGTTGCCTGGTGGAGGGACATAGGCCCCATGGACTTTCCTTACTCCTGGAAAAGGTTTAGGGATCTCTGGTAGGGACAAGCCATAGCCTTGGCCCGTTTGTAGCACGGCTCTTGTTGTGTCTCAGCCAGAGCCAGGGCTGCTGTTAGAAGCATGTCTGGAAGTTTTTAAGGCCAGCTTTTCTTTTCCAAGGCTTGTTGGCTTTCCCATACAAATCAGAGTGGATGTAGCCATGGATTCAGCTCCTGCCACATCAGACTCCTGTAGCTGATCCTCACCTTGCAGAAGCCAAATGAAGCTGTGTGTGCCAAGGACCGCCAGGAGCCACGGGATCAGCTCCCGTGGGAAAGTCACCGAGCTGCCTCTCCTTGGTGTCTCCTCCTTCCCCTTCCTGTGCTGCTGCCCTGTTAATTGATTACTCTACTCCCCTGCTCAGCCCTTGCTTATGGAGCTGAATGCACCGAGTTACAGCGCGAGAGCGGAGAAAGGCAGCAGTGATTCTGAGCGTTGGGCTCGCATCTGAAAGATTACAGCACAATCTAATGAGCTCATTAATTTCATTTCATTAACCAAACACTGCTTGTGGAGAATGGCAAATATTTAAAGAAGCGCAGCAGGGTCAGAAACACATTTAATTAATGTTGTCACGTGGTGCTGAGAACAGGAGGGGGGAATAAATCCTGATGCCATACATTAACATCCATGGTGACTTCTCTTTTATATTTAATGTGCTGCTTGGGTGAAAGGCCTGCCTAGCTCCTGTGAGCACAGTGCCTGAGCAGCTGAGTGTGTTTCCCCTTCCTCCCAGGGTCCATGGAAGCCAGGCAATGCCGTTGTCCCCTTTAGAAGGGAACACTACAGGCAAGAGGAGGGGAGTCCATCATGGGGTCCATGGGGGATGATGCTGGTTTCCCTGTGGTCCCTCTCCTTGCTAGGCCATGCCTACTGTGATTATCACACTAAACTAGTGATACCTCCAGCTTGTCAGCTTCCTGTTCAGCCAGCTGGGCACTGTGGGCGCCTCAGTGGGAGCGAAATCCAAAGTGCACAAAAATGATAGGGAAGAGAGGGTCAAATCCTCTCTCAACCCCTTTGAGGTTTGGTACGTTTAGCTGTTCGTAAGGACTGGTATCAGTCACAGTGGTTACAAAGTGGGTTCTCATCCCCCTTCTCCCCTATCTCTAAGGGAATTTGGATCTGTGTTTTTTTGGCACAAACTGTCTGCATATTTATTAATCTGTTGTGGAGGTGGGCTTTGCTAAAATCTCATTTTGATGTGGGGGAGGACGTCTCATTTATGGTTCTTCCGTTAGGGCTGCTGTGAGGCATCCGAGGAAAACTACAGATTGCTTTTCTGATTGTCCTGGTAGACTCTGCTTCTTCGGGAAAATTGAATTAGGATGGATACCTGGACTGAACCTGAAGGTCTGGGTTTCTCATTGGCAAATTATTTCTGTGGTTCCAGTTCAAGGAGCATCCCAGCTAAAACAATCTTGGATGGAGTGGAGTTGGATTTTTACCCTGGAGTCTGGCAGCTCTCGTGTGTTTCTGTGTGTACTTTGTGACATATTGGCATATTGTTAGCTCTGCTAAAGGGCTCTGCTGTTGAGAGGGCCAGGACATGGCCCTAATTTAGGGTAAGTGGTCAGCTGAGCTTGCCTGGGGTGTTAATAGAGCCAAGAGAGCGGTACCATGAAAATATGTTTGGCCAAGGAATTGTAGAACAAAACCTGCCTCAGGGGACCCCTTCATCCTGCCAGCAAACCTCAGGGCTTCACCCATTCCTTTTCAAGCCTCTCCTCGGAGCAGAGCTGTGTCTGTGTGGGCAGGACCACTTCTCCCTGGTGATAGAAGCAAATGCCCTGTGCTTGGCAATATTCCTCGGTGGCAATTGCAGCAAGTACTGGCAATGCAGTATTGATGGTGGGGGGACTTCAAAGCAGGGGTGCTTCAGGCTGGGCAGGAGCAGGCCAGGTCAGGGGGCTCTCGTTAATTCCATAGCTGGGCTCAAAGGCTGAGCATAAATTGTCCATGATTTAGTCCTTCAGTGACAGCTTTCTCCTCAGTCTGGCACTTCCACAGGCAATTCCAAGCAGTAGGTGAAGGCAAAGAGCAGGAGGAGCTGGTGTCCTTTGGCTCTGCTCTGCGGCAGCTCTCCCATTACCCCATCGCTCACCCCTCGCCTTGTCATTACTTGATTCCTCTTTATTGCAATAAAATGAAGCTGTGCTTCGGGCTCCCAAGTTCATCCTCCAGCACGTAGCACTAACCCAGGTGGCTCGAGGCCAGGTGCTTCCGACAGGCTCAGCTGCTGGGAGCAGCTCTGGGAAAAACCTGCTGGGATGGAATGGTGGGTGGCTGCCTGGGGCTGAGAGGTCTCAGCACCACTCTGGAAGCATTTGTCTGCCAACAGAACAAGGGATTTCTCCCTCTGTGCTAGGGACCCAGCAGTGCAGGTGGCCCAGAATGAGGGATTTGTCTCCCTGAGCTGGGGACCCAGCAGTGCAGGTGGCCCCAGTGGAATCCCTTGGGGAATGCCAAGGGTCGGCTGCTGTTACTGCTCCCTGTGGAAGAGTGACACATCTCTGCATTAAGGCTGGAGAGAGACAGAAACATCTGATGTGAATTGCTGGTGGTTGTTTGGTTCCAACCTTTCAGCTCTCCTTGAGGGAGGGCAATGGATGAGTGGAGCCTGTGTCCTTGGCTGGCAGCTGATGTCCCAGGGAGCCCGGGGCCTGTGCCGGATGAGTGAGACTGGTGCCTAGGAGGCAGAGAGTGACAATTTCCATGGTGAGTGGGTTGGAATGTCCTTCCCACTCCTGACATATGGCTCTTGGGCGGGCCCAGCTTGTGCTTTGCGCTTGGGTGGATGGTCCCCATATCCAGCTCAGCATGGGAAGAAGCAAAATCCCTCGCTTTTCCTTGGAAAGAGCAACAGTCCAGCATGACCTGGGGAAAGGCCCCTGCAGGTCCAGCCCAGCCAAGGGATGATGGTGTTTGCCTGAAGGGCTGAAGTCAGGGGCTGGAGCAGGCGGTGAGGACTGTGGGGAACCTGGCAGGACTCAGCCAGGTTTGGGCAGCCTTGCCAAGCCTTGGAGCCAGGAGGCTGGAAGTGTTTCTGTGCTCTTGGAGACACTCATCACCCTTTCCCAGGAGGATCTGTCTTTGTCCTGGTTTTGAAGCCATGAGCAAGAGGCCCACTGCATCCTGCTGAAGCTCCTCTCGTGCCTGGAAAGGAAACCCCTTCCTCTGCCTGGAATCACTGGGACAAAACTTCAGGTGGCTGAGGAAGGAGCTGTGCCCTTCAGACGCTGCCTCGAGGGTCGGGCTTTGCTGTTCTGCCCTTTGCAGGGACTAAAACAGCACTTCCCTGTGGCTTCCTGGCTCCTGAAAAAGCCAGGTCACACCAGGGATGTGACAGATTGGCTGCTGACCTGGAAGGGTACCAAATGGAAGGATTTAGCTTCTGGAGGGGGCTTGTCCAAGGAACTCATGGGTGCAGAACCAAAAAAGCTTTCCAAATACCAATGCTGTCTGTTCTGCTGCACCTCAGAGGGAGGAACTGGAGTGAAAGAGCACCTGACAGCAAAATGCTCTCTGAATCACGACTATTTCACAGAATTCCCATTCCCAGCCTCTTTGAGGAAGTGTTTGAACATCTTTGAGGAGGTTTTCTAGTTCACTGGTATCATCTGTGAACAGATTTTCTTGCCCTATGCTCTGAGATGTGGCCCATGACCCTTGTTTACCCCTTTTATACTCCAGACCCTTGAATCCCTGACAACTGGCCAGCTCAGGGAAGTGGAAAACCCTTTTATTTTACACCTTTCCAGCAATATTGACAAATCAGAATGCTCATGGGATGGGGAAAGAGCAGGAAACCAGAAGGTAGAATGTCAAACCAAACATGTGGAATTTGACAGAACTTTAAATAATATTTTTATGTAGCTATTATTTTTGTCTTTTTGGGGTGAGAGAGATTTTCTGCTCGTGAGCTGAAATGCAAAGATTTTTTCCAAGCTCTGGTAGTGGCACCTTCTGCTGTCAGAATTGATGGTTCAGATTATCAAGATACTTCAGGCTTCAATACTTATGCTCCCTTAATTGAGGTATTACAGATACTATGGATTTTTTTTTAGTACATCCTTTGCTTTTTGTTGTTTTCCATGGTTCAGTGGTTGCTTCTGTGGGTGAACTAAGAGTTCTACTCAGAAGGTAAACAGAAAACCTTAAATAAATAAAAAAACATGAAAGAAAGTGAGTCTAAATATAAATCTGTCAAAATCAGACTCTTTTTTCTCTGCAGCAGCATTGAAGGGAAACCATTGATTGCCAGGATCTGTGTCCAGAGAGGGAAGTGAGGGAGCTGGGGGGGAATATCCTCCTCGTGGCTGTCAGGGTGGGATCCGTGGGGCTGGGTGTCCATCAAGGGTGTGGAGACAGATCCATGGACTGCGGAGAAAAACCACACGGGGGAAGTCATGACTCAGCTGAACTCTTTGAACAAAAACCCAACAAGATTCCATGGATATCACCCTTGGGGGGAAAAGAAAAAGGAATGTTCCTTTTTGCTTTTTGTCTTTGTCTTTTTTGTTTGGCCCAAGCCTTTACTTGTCCTCCAAGTCAACTTAGTGGAAGATGCCCTCAGAAGATCCAGTTTCTCTGCTCCTGGGAGATGTGCACCTAAAGATACAGACAGCTTTTGGAATTCTTATCCTTGCTGGAAGTCATAGAAACTGGATTTTCAATAAAAACTTGGCTCACTTTTGGCGGTCACTCAGTCCATAAAACACCATGCTTCCCTCCTCCAGCTCTTCCCTTGCAAGCCTTCCCTTGCTTCCTCTTCTCTGTAGGCACTCTGGAAGTCATTCCAATTCATGGAATGTTACCAAGGAAGACAAAAAAATTCTTTTTGTTTCTTATGGAAAAGTTGAGACAAAAAATGGTTTTCATTAGAAATTCCCACAGGGGAAGGAATAGCAGACGGAATCCTGTTCTCTGACTAACTCTTGTTCCAAATACTGGCAGTGTGAATCTTTTATAAGCTGTTTTAAAGGAGGGACTGTAAACAGAATTGTCCATGAAAATGGAGAATGTCTTGCACATCCTAAAAAGTGCTGGGCTGTTGTTGTGCAGGAGCTGCTCCTGCTCCATCTCCTCTGATTAAACACCAACACGCTGCATTTAAGCAAAGCCTCGAGGCAGCTTTCCATATTCATAAGACAAGGGCTTTACCAGGAAAGGTGGCTTTTTGGGGGAATGTCAATATGAATATTACAGTCTCTCTGCTCTTTGTATTGTACCCTAAATTGTCAGAGTGAAATTGTAGGAGCTAATGTACAATTATGCTGCCACTAAAGTGTGTGGAGACGTTTGCGGGAGCTTTGGAGAGATCCTTCTAGGAAAGGCAGGGCTGCCTGCTCCCACCTCTGCTGGGCTTCAAAGATGGGCTGAAAGCTGCATTTCACTCTGTGTGTGTGTGATGCTGTCTGAGCCTCAGGAATGATGTGTTCTCCTTGTCCTGTTCAACCGTGGAAGCATGGCAGATGTTGGGAGTGGACCTTCCAGAGAAGCAAGAAGAGAAGTTAATAACTTTCAGGAATGACTCAGGATGACTCAGAGACATTTTGTACCATCCTAAGGACATGGAAACACATCTCCTGCTTCTCTAGCTGGTATGGATTGGATTTGTGTGGGTGGAGAGCTTGGGGAGCCCATCTTGCCTGGGTCCTCTTTGCACAGGGACCATATCTGGGGTGCAGTTTTGGGTGAAGGAGTTTTTGGGCTCAGGAGTGAGAGTTTGCACACTGCTGAGGGTTTAGAGAGGGAGCCCTTCTCTCATCACCTGCCTTGCTTCTTGGTTTAAGTCACTGATAAGTTGTGTGAAGGACTCTGTGGTGACAAAGCGGAGGTGAGGCTGTGACATTTTGCAGCCCTGGGGGCAGGCTCCTCTTGCCTCTTTTGTTTTTGTGAGTGGTGTCCCCACTTAGGGGTAAATATTATTTTTCATTCTATTTATTATTAATTTTCCCCATGTAATATTTAAACACACTCAATATTTAAATCCCATGTCTGGAATGGCCAGAGCCAGGGGAGCTGCTGAGCCTGGGGCAGCGCTGACAAGATGGGAGAACATGGTTTATCTGCCCTGTTGGTGCAGGATGGGTCAGCCTCCTCCTTGCCACTGGGAATTTCAAGTCTGTCCTCTGAGCTGTTCCAGCTGGAACAAGGCTGGTTCTGGGGTGGAATTTGTTTGGGATCCCTATGGGACTGTGGTAAGTGTCACTCGCAGGGATTTCTGACCCACAAGGTCTCTTTCACCCCTTTATTCCCCCTGGGAAGATAAAATCCACTAATTGACAGGCCCATTTGTACAACAGCATGGAGCCAGGCTAGAGCCTGCTGGGGTTGGGATCACACAAGTTTGGGATGAAGCCCCTTCTCAGCTGTGGAGTGCCAGAGGGTTGGGAAGGCCTTGCGGAGAGGGGCTCCTCTGCCCCATTCCAGGCATGGTCAAGCTGCCTGAAGCTCAGCTGAACCTTGTTCTCTCCTTCTCCCAGGGCAGGAAGCTGATGTGCTCACTTGTGAGGTGCTGGGGGGAAGGCTGAGCTCCAAACCCTGGCTCCTGGTGAGCCAAGGCGAAGGAGCACAGAAGAGTGGTGGATAAGAAAAGCCTCCTTGTTGCCAAGCAGAGCAGTTTTATTACAACCCTTAATGGTATTTATTGTGCTTTCCAAGAGTCCCAGAGCCAGATTTTGTGTAGTTCAGCTGTCACTAAAAGGCAAATGTACAGTTCTGGCCCTCCTGGCCTTGTTGACATCCTGGAAAATGAGATTCCTGAGCGGCAAAGAGCCAGCAGGCAAATACCCCTCCCCAGAGCGTGCTGTCTTCAGACCCCAGAGCAAAACCTGGCACTTGGGAAGCTGTGCTTGGGTTCATTGGTACTGATCATCTGTCCAAATTCTTCCTCGCTTGTTCAGGCTGTCTCTGAGACCCACAAGGCTTGGCCTGAAAATCTCTTATTCAATGGCATTGATCTCGTGGTAGTGAGCTGTTTCATTTAATTGTTCTCTCTTTGTTTCCCTGGGAGTTTTCACTCATTCCCTGACACAAGAGCCTGTCCTTGCTGGTCAGAGTATCCCCAGGTGGGGTCTCCTGGCCGGCAGGGCTGGATGAGGCTGGGGAACATCTCTGGGAAGGGAACATTTCTGGGAAGAGCATGAGGAGAGGAGCATCCCCCTATCAGCCCTGTGGGCAGCGTTTCACAGAGCACTCTTTGTGCTGACAGGAGAACAGTGGGACTGCCAGTCTATGGCTTTTTCCCAAGGGATGTGGGACAAGAGGATGTCCAGGGAGCAGGCACAGTGAATCTGAGACCACTGCTGGGCATCAGGAGAAGCCTTTGCCTGAGAAAAAGTGTCTGCTCCTGTCTTCTTTTTTTTTTCCCCCCCTTCTTTTTTTTTCTTCCCACCCCCGTTCCCATTAAGATAATTAAATCAGAGGTTGTGACTGCGGCTGGGGAAGGAGAAGTGTCAGACCGCCGTCCCTGGGTGGGGTGGTTGTACCTTCCTTCCTCCCACAAATGCCACCTCTGAGCAGGCATCCGGCCTCGCTCCTGTTTCTGTTTAATTTATGAATAAATAATGGCAGCGGTGGCGAATAAATCAAGCTGGTCTGGCTGCGCTGGCGCTTTGAGCCGGCTCTTTGCAGTGCCTGTATCCCACCCCGAGCGATGCCTGGCAGAGCGTGCAGCCTTCCTCCCTCTCCCTCCTCCTCCTCCTCCTCTTCCCTTCCCTTCCCTCCCGCTGCCCATTGTCCGCCCCAGCGCCAGCCTGCCCCTCCTTTAGCTCCCTGCTGGGGGATGCTGTCCCGGACCACACAAGAGAAAGCATTCCCGAGGCTGAACAAGGCTTCCCCAGGGAGGGCGGGCACTGGGAACGGCGCAGGGGGGCCATTTGTTATTCTTTACAGGCGACTGCACTCTCCGGGGGAAGATTTCTCTTCTTTGGGGTCGTTTTGTGGTTTTCCTTCCAGTGCTGTGGCATTGAGAGATGTTGGGAGCAGTGGATGGGTGTGTGTGTGGGGGGGGGATGCTCTGTCGGGCATTGGAGCAATCAGGTGTGAATTTATGTTCCTTTCTCCCTCAGAGCCAACAGGTACTGGAGAGATTTCCTGGTGCAGTTAAAATCAGAGGTCAGAGCTGTTGTCCTGGGCACGTAGTCGTATGAAGATGCTTTTCCCAGTGCAGACAGGACTTCTGACAGCACTGCTCCTCACAACAAGGAACAAAACTTTTTCCTGACCCAGCTACAGAGGCAAGAGGGTGGGTCTGAGGATATCAGGGACAGCCTGGGATGCTGGAGCTCCCTCAGCAATTTGTTGTATTTCTCATTACTCATTATCAATCTCTATTTTACCCCCACCAGTGCCCAGCATCCCTCACACAGTGCCTGAGAAGGTATAGAATAAGCTGCCAGCAGGGCAAGTCCAGGTGTTAATCCTTTGCCAGCTGGATTTCCCCAAGGCCTGTTGGATGTGACCATTCAGTGCAGGTGCTACTTCTTTATGCGTGAGCCTTGTGCATCTGACATCAGTCTCAGAGCAGCTGGGAGGGGTGTGAGGCTGTCCCTCCCACAGCAGAGGCTGTCTGCATGCTCTGTCCTGCTGGATAGGGATTTCTCCCAGTTGCCATCCCTGCAGCTCGTTGTCAGCTTTGAAATGAAAGGAGTGGAGATTTTGTCTTACACACTGGTCTGACAGGTAAATCTCCAGAAGAATTAGGTTTAAATTGGATATTGGAAGAAATCCTTCCCTGTGAGGGTGGGGAGGCCCTGGCACAGGGTGCCCAGAGAAGCTGTGGCTGCCCCTGGAAGTGTCCAAGGCTAGGTTGGATGGGGTGTGGAGCAACCTGGGATAGTTCAAGGTCCCTAAGGTCCCTTCCAACCCAAGCCATCATCAAATTCTATGATTTGGGAGCTGAAAAGGGATTTGTGATTGTGTAAGGCCATGTGACACTCAGCCAGATGTGTGCTGCTGGTTTCCCTTCCTAGAGACCAGCCAGGCCCCCATGAAGCATCCTTTAATGGACTGGTGATTGCTCCAGGTGCTGTAGAATGTATGGAATAGAGCCAGGAAAAGAGCCCTGGGACAGGGGAAAGGGCATGTGGAGACTTTTGCATCGATACTGATCCACCCCATCTGAGGGATATTCAGATATTGGAGGAGAGATCACAACAGCAAAAACCAGTATTGCTTTGGGAACATCTCTGCTCATGAGTACTCAGGAGCTGATCCAGCAAGGAGCTGTTCTCTCCAAAACCTGGCTGTGCTCCTACAGCTGGGCCCAGCCACCTGCCAGGCTGGAATGGCAGGCTGGGGATTAAATGATCCAATAGTGGCTTTGTGGCTCAAACCCTCCTGGGACCTCAGCAGAGCAGCTCATTGCACCTCTCCCAGGAGAAGGAAAGAAATACTTGTCTCTAATCTCTATTCCTACTCCAGGGCTTTGCATCTAATTTTGTAGTTCTGTATAAAATTTGATATTGCTGGATGGTGTTCTCTGGGAGTTGCATCTAAATCTAGAAACACTCTGTAAAAACACTCTGCATACATTTCATTCTTTTAATTATTTTTTTAACCCTCAACCAATCAGTTTTGGGTGAAGTTCTGGTCCACATTAGACTTCAGCTTCAGGAAACAGAAGAAATGCATGATGTCATCAATTGTGTGCCATCACATGCTCTTGAAATGCCATCAGACTTGCTAAATATTCAGTGTATATTTTCTGTCTCAACAGACTGTGTTGGCTGAAACTGCTTATGCAAATGAAAAGCTGTACCTCTTCAATAGATTGTTAGGAGCTGATCCTGAATAACTGGGGTTGAACAGAGCAGTAGGTGGGATAAGTCAGCAGAGGCAATAATTAATCAAGTGGCTTCTTGTCTGGGCTGGCTGTGGATCCTAGAAAACCCTCTGTGAAGACAGGACAGGCTCCGTGGAGCCTGATGTTCCTTCCCAACCATTGCAAATGCCTTGCAGGAGCCCGAGTTATGCAAAAAACCCTTTTTTAGGTTTTGCCCAGCAACTCCCAAGGGAAGCCTGTTAGAAAGTCTCAGCATGTGTTTCTAAACTCCAGCTTATATTAATTCCCAGCTGCTTTGTTCATCGCCTGGAATGGCTCTTTTCCCTTCTATTTTCCTCCCTGCCTTTTTCCTTCTCCAACCCTCCATGTATTTCCAGACCCCAGACATGTCCTTTCTTGGCTTTTGTTTTGCTGCACTAAGTGAGCCGAGCTCTTTTCATCTCCCCTCAAAAGGCAAAGCTGTTTCTTGTATCACCCTCTGTTTTTGCAGGTCTTTTTAATCTGGGGTGGACCCAGTCTCCCAAATCAGAGCTTTGAAAAGATGACAGCGCCCTTTCCATGGAGATGTTGGATGCTGGGATGGGGGGTAGGAGAGCAAGGAGCCCACATTCCAAGCACAAGCCCCAGAGGGAAGCACAGCACTGCCAGAAACAAGAAGCAAGGAACTCATTTTACACTCAGGCAAGTCCCTGATAAAGGAAGAATTTTCCTGTTGTAAAATGGAATATATGAAAAAAGAAAAAAAAGTAGAACTGATTCATCCGGGTGACTGTTAAGAGTTAATCGATAAAATAACAGTTTCCACCTTTTTATGAGAAATTAGCTGATTAGAAACTTGATTAATGGGATGATTTTTCATGAGTGTAATTAAAGCACTGCATGGCTTCTTGTGTAATTGATATTTAATGCCTACATGGAAAGCTGCTTTTCTATAAAGAACAGTGTTGGGTTGTAATTTTTTTTCAATTAAGCACCTGTGGGTTGGGCAGAGGAGAGGCCAAGGGGCTCATCAACAATGGGGAAGGAGGGAGAAGAGGATGGGATGCAACTGGTCAGGACATTCCCAGAGAAATGGGAAAATGTCCATGTTTCAGAGCCATGCACTGATAAGACAAATGGATTGGAGTCTATAAGCAGGAGGGAGGGTGGGTTTTCTTCTGAGAACAGAGGTCTGATGAGTCTAAGTTTCAAAGAACCAACAGAAAGTCCAGAAACAGCACTCCAGCTTCTCTTGGATGATGATAGGAAAGCAGGGAGTCATCCCTCCTGTATCCCTCTCACAGTAAGAAGTTCAAGGAAACTTGGTCAAAGTATGGTGGTGCTTCTTCTCCTGTTGTTCTCTTCCAGGTCTGGCATTGAGGAGGTCTCCTCAGCCAGGGCTGGTACCTCTGTGTGTGCTTGTCCAGGAGGAACTTCCCTTTTGGGAAATCTGGGACCGTTTCCCAACAGAGACAGTGAAGCCTCGGCAAAACTGGATGATTTTTCGGGAAGATCTGCTCCAGCCCAATGGGAAAGAGTATCTGTCTTGTATTCCCAGTGCACCAGAATCCATCATTTCTGTGGTCTTCCCTGGCCTTGAGGTCCCTTAACTCTCCCGCTGAAATTAATGTGTTGGATGTCCCTGAATCCCAAAATGGATGAGGCTGGAAGGGACCACAGTGGGTCCTGTGGTCCTGGGATATCCTCAGTGAGGGAGACTCCACATTCTCTCTGGACAATCTGTTCAGTGCTCAGTCACTTCACAGGAAAAGTTCTTCCTCTCTTCATCTGGAACTTCCTGGGCATCAGTTTGTGCTCATTGCCTCTTGTCCCGGTCCCTCTGCCTTGTGTCTTCTCTGGCAGTGCTTGTGGCCTGTGCTCATGTGAAAAAGATCTGGTTCAAAATCTGGGACAGGCTCTGTGCCAATTTTAGCAGATTTTTGGCAACAATGAGGGATGTGAAGACATATGATGGAGGTACAGCGCATTGCCAAGTGCCCACACACACGATTTTAGGCTGTAGCTCATAGTGAGTTATTTGATCTTAGATTACTGGGACATTCCGGTACCTGAAGGAGCTGTCAAGAAAAATGGAGAGAGACTGTTTACAAGAGTCTGGAGTAGCAGGACATGGGGAATGGCTTCCCACTGCCAGAGAGTAGGATTAGGCTGGATGCTGGGAAGAAATTCTTCCCTGTGATGGAGGTGAGGCCTGTCACAGGGTGCCCAGAGCAGCTGTGGCTGCCCCTGGATCCCTGGAAGTGCCCAAGGCCAGGTTGGATGGGGCTTGGAGCAGCCTGGGATAGTGGAAGGTGTCCCTGCTCATGGATGAGCATTAAGGTCCCTTCCAATCCAGGCCATTCCATGACCCTCTGACATCCTGTATGCATCTCCCCCACTAAAGAGAAGATGTTTGGTGCTGCCCACCGTGCCCTCTGTCCCTTTTAATTGGCAGCATTAATCCAGATTTCCTTCCCTGACAGAGGTTTCCAGCCCTCACTGCAGGGAAGCTGTGAGGGATCACACCAGTGGATGAGCCTGAGGCTCACCCCTCTGGAAAAGCAGCTCCAAACCTCCTCCCACCCCAGGTTTTGTCTGTGTGTTGGGCAGCACGGGCAGCAGCTGCGCTGTGAGATCGGGAGCCTGCCACTGATGCATTATGAACATTTTGTTTTGTTTTCCTTTTCCTTGGAGCGAGAGTAGTTGGAAGGTGGAAAGATGGTGCTAAATTGTGTTTCTCGCACGTCTGTTGAATTACAACATGTCTGAGTGACCTCCCCGAAGAGTCAGACAAGCCTTGGCACAACATCATAACTCTCAGGCACTCAGAAATGCACACAAACACTCTGGTGCACCGGCAGGAGCTCCAGACCTCACATGCTGGGTGATGGATGCTGCTGGGGGGCCCAGCAGCTGCCCACATCCACAGGAGAAGGCCTCTCCTCTTTTGTCCGGGAGCAAAATGTTAATGAATTCCTCTGGAATGGCAGAGGAATCAGCGGTGGGTTTTAAAGTTGATAGCCCTGATTGCTTCTGAGAGGGATGCTCTGGAAATCCTTGACGGCTCAGGCCAATCTGCAGCCTCCTTTTGCCTTGCAGTCAGCCAAACAGCAAGAAAGCTTCAGCACAGAAAGTTTGCTCGTCATTTTTATTCCAAAGCAATGGAACGTGTGGGATATGCCAAATCCACTCTGTTAGGATTCCATTAAATCCTCTTTTCTTTTTCCCTTTTTATTTTAAGCTTTATTTTCTCTAATTGTAAACCAGAAATGTTTTTACTCTGGCTGCAGATAACATTCTTTAAAAAGTAAACTCCACCAAACAAACACTTTTATCCTGAAGCATCATCTCTGAGTGCTGACTTCTTGTTTTGGTAGAAAATATTTCCTTGTCTCACTGCAGGCTTGGAGATGGCAGAATTTTTGAGGGTTGTGGTGTATGATTCAAATCCCAAAATGCCTGTTTCTGGGAAAGGGTGGAGCCTCCTGGTATTCCTGCAGCTCTTTCCATGGGCAAACTGGGGAGGGAAGCTTTACATTGTAATTGTGTTGTTAGCCCTGGTGTGAACACAGTGAAAGAATCCAGGGAGAAAAGGTCCTTTTGGAACGAAATTAGGTCTTATCTAAGAACATGAATTAAAATTGTGGCAAATTTAGTCTGGACATAAGTGCAATTATTTGGTTCCATACATTATCCCTCCCTGGCTGACATTGCTGCAAGAGCTCACAGACCACTTCCACATCCCAGAGTTTGCTCCTTAATCTTATTTGGATAGCTGGCAGATGGACAGGCTGTCACTGCCTCTCTCTGCGTGGCTGACACCCGAAAAGTCTGGGTGCCCCTTACTCCAGAGTTTGTGCTCAGGCTTTGAAATGGGTCGGAATCCCACAGTTTGTTTGCCAAAGCTTGGCTTGGGGTGACTGTTTCACACGGGAGAAACTTGGCTGAAATGGCCACAAGTGTAAGGCCTGTTGTGTGGAAATGTCACCTGCAAAGCAGCCTGTGGCAGTGTGTGTGCAGCTGCCAGGATTTGGATCTGTCTGTGGGGCTCGTGTCCGGCTGCCAGCGCTGCGGCGGGAGAAACACTCACTGTGGAAAGTGTTCCTGGTACGAGCCCTCTATCCACCAGTTGCTGATGAAAAACAGGCTCAGTGATCTCCATAAAATCTTTCCTGAGGGCTTGTGTCTCCCACAGAAACTGGGGATGGTGCAGGCAGACTGTGCCTCACCAGATGTGGGATGAGGAGGCTGAGCTGGCTGTCTCAGCTGCTGCTCCTCTTATTTATTGATGTGGTGTCCTTGGGAATGTGGCTCTCCTTGGGAATGTGGCTCTCCTTGCTGCTGGAGGACAGGGAGCCATTAAAGGAGAGCAGGAGAAACTGGAGAGCTCATGGAGCTGGGCTCAGAACTGATCTCCAAGATGTGGTTTGCAATCCTTGCAGTGAGCTCCTGTGTCTGTTGCTTACCTTGATGAAAGTCTTCCAGGGTTTTTCCCCTCATTTTTGGGTTCAGCCCCTGGACAGGAGTGTTCTGATCCAAAGTTCAGATTATGGAGTGCAGATGTATCGGACTGAGATGGCCCAGAGGGCTCATCCAGGTACTTGAATTACTACTTGTGGTTAATTGCCATGAGCCCCTCTGTGCATCTCCTCCTATTTCCATGGCAAGGTTATTCCATAGGAGGTTGTTTGGCTCCATTGGCTCTCGTGTGGTCCTGGTTGGGCTCTGGGTGCCTTTGATCCAGTAAAACCTTTCTGTGTTTGCTCTGCTACCATTTTTTGAGGGCCAGCTCAGAACAACTTGGAGTTTTCCTTGGGGGAATGTGGCAGGGACAGGACAGGCTGCCCAGCCCCACACTTCCAGCACAGCCACGCTCGCTCGTGCTTTGGCAATGAGCAAGGAATTTCTCCCTGATCACAGCGCAACAAGAGGGAAGAATAAATTAATTATAAAGATTAAAAGAAGTCTGGATACTTTTCATTTTCCAAAGTGCCCATCTTCTTAGCTATTCATCCAAATTACCATCTTGTTGGATTTCTTCTGTTTCCCCAATGCTGTTGTTGTTCTGTGGATTTCCACGTCACTCAGCAAATGTCTCCCCTCTCCTTCCAGCCAACTTGCACAATACGTGACAATTACACAATTACACTGTTGTAATCAAATAATTAAGTTGCACATTAAACACACATTAGAGCTCACAAAGGAAGGAGCTTCAGACATGGGCATGGAATAGGAGGGAGTGAGCCAGGCAGAATTGGTGCTAATTGCATCTTGCTTTCAGTGACTCAGGGACTCCAGGTTTTTGGTCTCAGGTGGCAAAATGGCAGTGGACTGAGGCTGCTGAGGTTTAAATAAGCAGGCAGGTTTAGTGAGTGACTTCCCTGTGGAGAGAAACAAGACTCAGTGACCAAACACAACCAGAAAGGAAAGGGATAATTTGGATGCCTGTTGAATTCCAGTCTATTGAAATCCACTTAAATTGGCGCTCAGGATCAACTCTCCCAGGAAAAGGAGGACACCTGTTTCTCACCAGGATGGGACTCTGCTGGTCAGGCAGGAGAAGGCTGTGAAGTCTTTGGGATGGCATTATTTTAGCAGTGGGTTTGGCTGTCTTTGGGATGGCATTATTTTATCTGTGGTAGGGGAAGAGTGAATGAGTTGGTGGATAAGTCACAGATGTGGGGCATTTTCTCTGTTTTTCGTTTGTTGATAGAGGAAAAATAACACCCAACAGACACAGATCAGTGTTCTGGCCCCATCCTGACTCTAATTTGATCCCACTCAGAGCTTCCTGGCACGGGGAAGTTGGGATTCTCCATTCAGGGTAGATCCAAGAGGCAAAAGGTGTGGTGCCACTGCTCCTAAATCAAACCCTTCAGTATGAGTTCTAGAGCAAAATAGAACCCTGGGCTGGTCATGCCATGACTAAACAGCAGAAATCTGCTTATTCACATAGATTTGGGTGAAATTTTCAAAGGATTCTGTGTGAGCATTGGACAAAATCCCTCTTTCAATGTCTACCATAGCTGGGAAGTGGCAGAAGGAGCTGACACGGTTGCTTTCACACCAGGTTTCAGAAGTGGGCTGGAGAACAACCTGTAGACTTCAGCTGCATTTCTGCAGCAGTGACTGCAGTCTAAGGAAACTAGAGATCAAATATGAGCAGAAATTGCAGGCATGGAGGAAGGACTCTGGAGAATGAGAGCAAATGTGTGCCCAGTTTGATATGCCAAGGTAAAGGCATCTGTGTGGTTGGTCTTTGCCCAGTCCCTTCCTAAAAACTTTGGTTATTAAGCTTCTAAGGATTTAGTTTTTAATGGGAACCTTATTCTTGTAATTAAAAGCCAATGTTTGTGCTCAGTAATTGCACAGAGTGGGGAAGGAACATTCTCTGCTGCATGAATCGGCACCAGAAGGAGAAGAGTGTTTATAAATCAGAAAGCAGCAAATTGCAGCAGCCTGGAAGGCTTCCAACTTCCAGTGACCTATGGGATGAGGTGTCTTTGGCCTCTCAGGAGTGGCTGAGGGCAGCAGGAGCCAGCTGGGAAGTGAGGAGACCAGTCGAGGTCCGTCAGGCCACTTGTCACTCTCTGGTCCCACTCCCATCACTCTGCACCAGCCGTTCAGGGAATGTGGAGTATGTGCAGAGCTTTCCTGAGATTCCCAGCACGCCACTGTGGTGTCCTATTGCCTGGTCTGGAGTCCTGCTGGAGCTGTGGTCTCTCTCCTTGCTCAGAGCTGTCGTCACGCCCCCACACAAGCTCTGCCTATCCCAGGTAATCCCACGGAAAAAGGTCATGGCAGCATCTCCGCTCTGGGGGTTGGGAAGTGGAGAGGAAGATGTGGTGCAGGAACACAGAAACTCTAGCCACACTTTGGCACCATAGTTTTCCCTAAAAATGAGAAGAAAACCCAATCCTGCAGAATCTTTGCAAATCCCTGCTTTGAGCACACATATTCATGTTTAAGTAAAAAAAAAAAAATAATAAAAATGCTGAGGTTTAGAAAAAAAGCTCTTTGATGTATTAAATCTGACTGACTGGGCTCCTAGAGCATGTATAGGCTTCACACAATGCAAATGGTGCTGATTAGATAAGATGGTGTTTAAAAGGAAAACGGCCCAGCCATAGAAAGAAGACGCAATTAGATTAGCAGATCCAAGGCTGTAAGTGCAGATCGAATGGGCTATAAACAATTTAAGGCTTGGGAGAAGGCCAGTGTTGCTGAGTGTTCATTTATAGTCCAGTGTGCTGGCTCTCTAACCCAAGAGGAGAAAGCAAGGTAGAAGATGAAAAAATTCTGGGAAGGGTGATTTTTCATACTGAGATCTCATCAGATCATCTTCAAAGATTTCTGAGCACCTCTGCATCCACCTAATATTGTATATATACTAAAAAAAATAGATGTATCTGAATATAGCCACTGAAACCCCAAAGCTGTGTGTTTATTCAGCTCTCCTACCCATCTTGGCTGTTTGAGTGTGCATCTGTCTTATCTAAATCTTCTTCTTGTGTCCACATCCAGGTGAATTGCAGGACATCCCCAAGTGAAGCACCAAGGTACCTCTTGCTCTTACACCTCGAATGCAGCTTTAAAAACAACACTCCAGATCACTCCCCATTGGGGTTTTCTTTTGCATGCAGTCAATGGAGTCTCCTTAAGAATTTCTGAGAGTTTTTCTGGATGCATGAATTCATTGCTTGTGTCCTTTGAGCTTTGCTGGCTGGAGAGGGATGCTGGAGGCTCATGTGAGTATTTCTGTTTTCCTGCAGCAGTGCTTCTGGGAGTCGAGTGTTTATGTAACTCCTATTAAAGAAAAAAGGGATTCTGAGGAGAAAGGAAGAAGAAAAGCCTGGGAGCTGAAGCTGAATGTTCTCTGAGATTATGAAATCAGACCAAGTGCCCATCCCTAGGCTTTTTGGATAGGGAGTTCCCACGGGGTGACTGAATTCCCATGGGGTGACTGTGGAGATGTCCATGGGGGCAGATCTTCATGTCCCTGCTGTCTGAAATATTCATGAACTTCCTTTCAGAGAGAAAAAACCCCAGCAAACAGTAAATAATTGTCTGATACATGGAACCAGGGACACTTGCTTTCTTCTGGGGACAGTTTTGGCTTTTGTTTAACAGCACCTACAAATCTGAAATACTAGCACCCTTTGCAGAGGGGAATTTCTGGTTGCCTGAATGGTTTTGATCCCCTCTGTAAATATGTGTGGAGAGACATTTTTCTCACTGTTCTTTATTTCCTACCCTGATTTCTAACCTGTCTTTTCATTTGTTTTATGTCCCTGTCCTTCACTGCAGGATGGCATCACCTCCTAATATAGCAGGGTCTGCCAATTCTGTTATTTGCTCTTTACTTCTTTTTCCAGCTCGTTAATGAAGAGGTGACAACAGATGGGTCTGGGAGTGATCTCTGCCGAGCCCACCAGGCACATCTCCCCTTCCTGACATGCTGCTGTTCGTCAATTTGCCTGGTTTATGGATCCTTTCTCCCTCCCTGAAGCACACGCCTTTTCTCATGTCCAAGTCAATTTGAACACAGCATTAGAGTGATCTTTCCTGGGATGCTGGCTCAAATGCATTTCTAAAACTGAAATACAGTTTTCTGCTTCGGTTGGATGGAAGAATGGAGCATGCTGGACCAGGAAGAGGCTGAAAAATCAGTGTTCTGATTATTTAAGGCCACGTTTGTTGTTGAGGATGGCTCAGCAAACACCTTCTCTGGCACATGTCCCCATCCTGGTGCTCTCTGCTGCCAGCAGGGGCACAGGCTGCAGCTCTTGGCCACAAGCAGCTGGTGAGGTTTGACAGGGACACCAGCCCTGCTCCTCAGTGTCCCTCTTGCAGGGAGTGGCTGTCCCAGGGAACTGGCAGGCAGGGAACCTCTGTGTCCTACAGGCACAAGCTACAACAGGGAGGAACTGAAGGTCTTGGAGCAAACAAAGCTAAGAGGAAATGGTCTAACACAGTTCATCCATCCATCATATCCCAGCTGAGAACTTCAGCCTTTGAGGGACTGGTCTGTGACTCCCCTTGCCTTGAGAGGCCCCTTTGAGATGTGGTTGCCACCAGCAAGGTGAGAACATGGCAATAAATTTCATATGACAGGTCTCAAATAGAAGTGTGGCTTGGTTTTCCACCCCTCCCTTGGCTGGAACAAAGCTTGGGCACAGGGAGGAAGGCTTTGTCTGTTCCTCCTTGGAGACAGCAGGATGTCCCAGAGTGGATGTGCTCTGGAACAGCCTCTGCTTGTACTCTGGCAGAGCTGGGATTTACCTTATGGCATCTGATGATTTTCCCTCCTCCCTAATTGGTTCCGGTAATTTATTGTGGACAGGAGCTCGTTCTGCCAAGTGCTAATTGCAAAGGTTATTGTTTCTGCCCTTTTCAGAGCACAGCAGGAAACCCTTCAATTCCATCACATGAAAAACAAGACAAAAAATGCCAAAAGTTTTTGGGCTGGACGTGCGCCCATCATCCCATGTGGCTTTTGTGCCAAGGAGCAGGGGCTGCCATTTCCTTCCCTTTGCAGGGGGAAGCCTCCTGTCCATGGGATGGGGGCTTGTGTTTCTCCTCACCATGAAGAAATCTGACCTGTTCTCGCCTGGGTTTGGGTGGTAGGATGGGTACATTCCAAAGGCTGGAAGCTGGTGAAATGATGCCACTCCCTGGGTGGGAATTCTTCCTGTCCCTGTGCATGTCTAGCAACACTTTTCCAAAGAGCAAGCCTGGGCTGGCACAAGGTGGTGGCACCTTGTCCCCCATTGGGGTTTCTTGTGGTGTCTGATGCTGCCTTCTCCACCCCGTGGGTGAAGCCCTGTTGTTCCCAGGTTATCTGAGCTGGCTGTAGCCCATCCTTCCCCTGGTGAAGGCAGCCAGGCACCCTGGAATCTGGAAGGCTTTTCCTGGCTGCAGAAGCTGGGTACCTTGGGTGAAGTGGGATGCCTCAAAGCCAAGCTTTTTTCTAGCACAGGAAAGGAGGAAGAGTTACTGCTCAGCCATTTGCTGCCAGGGCTTCAGCATCTGCATGGATTAATCTGGATTTCATGGTGGGCAGCTGCCATTTAGCCCAAGTGCCTGGCATTACAGTTCTGGTGGATTTTGGAGGTGAAAAGCCCAGAGTCTTTCAGGGGGGTTTCTGCCAAGCTGTAAAGCTCATCCTGGTTCTCCACACTGCTGGGAAACCTGGTGGAGCTTTTCCTCCTTCGTGGAGCCATAGGTGTTCCTGCCATGCCTGTGAGCATCCTTTCCCTGTGCTTTCCACAGCCTCTGTCCCCTGGGGCTCTGTATTTGCTCTCCCAGGCTTTGTTCCCACTGCAGGGTTTACTCTGGCTCGTTTCCTCTTTATCTTGTATCATGGCTGGTGTTTGTTTTTGTTCAGCAGCTCAGAAGCTTTTGGAAGTGAGTGTTTATAAACAGAGGGATGTCTGGGACCACATTTGGATTCAGCAGCAGTCTCCAGGGGTATTCTGTGCAGATTATGGGGATGACTTTGTGCTGTTTCTTCCCTGCCCTCTGGCCCAGTATCCTTCTCGTTCAGTCTTTTCCACAAAGCTCAAGCTTTCCCCTCCTCTTCAGCTCTCGCTGGCCTCACTCCCAGCAGGTACCCGAGGTGAACCACCCCTCACTGGGCAGATATGCACGGACTAACAGATTAATGACACATATTTCATTCTGTTCCAGTCTAGTCTAATGAAACATGATAAATGTTTTATCCTAAGTTTTACCAGCATTCTGTTTCCTCTATACAGAAAGTCTGGCTGGCACCTGTGGGCAGCACTTGCATGTGAAAGAAGCACCGTTAAAATCTAGATTTCAGGGAAGGAGTGCATATATCAAATTTAAAGGCACTTTTGAGCTTAAGATATAAAGGCAAATTACATTTTATAGTGTGACTTTAATAGCTGAGGAGCTTTGCAGGCAGCGAGGTGGCTGGTGGCAGCTCAGGCAGTATGTAGGACACCGTGCCAGCCATATGTGTTGCCATATCTCACACGCAGCCTTGCAAGTCATTGCTTTTTATTGAAGGCAGGAATTTGCCAGGATGTCAAGGCTGTCTTCTGCACTTTTGAAGAAGTGCCATGCTGTCTGTAATCCCCAAAGGCTGGTGACAGGAGGGCAGCAGGCACAGCCCCACCAGGTATCTCCTGTTCTCTGTGCCCCGTGTGGGGGAACCGAGGCTGGGCTCCGCTTCAGCACGTGCCCTTTTCTCTCCATAATGAGGAGTCACTTTTTATCCCTGTGTGCCAGGCTTCTTTCCTTCTGCCTTCATCCTCATGCTTTCCATCTGTCCTTCTGCCTAGCCATCCTTCCTCACGAATTCACAGATCTTTTCTTCCCAAATTTTGGCTGAGCCTCCCTGTCTTTGTGTTGGGTGCTGTGTGAAGGCTCGTGCTAACACCTGGCCAGGATGAAAGCCTGTCCTCTTTCAGGACAAAAGACACAGCATTTTTTTTTACATTGTTGGCCAGAGGACAGGCTCCACTGGATGTGTATCTCCCAGATATCCCAAGGCTTTTCCTGGGGCTCCGTGTGTGTTCTGAAAGCTGCTTGTAGGAGAAAGACAGCTCCATGTGGTGCATTAAATGGGTGTTGTTTCATATGCCTCAAACCCAGCAAGAATGCTGGTAGTGAAAAAGTCCAATCACAAAGGAATCTTTCTTGGCTATTCAATTTGTGCAATATCTTATTAGAGGGGGAAACCAACTGTTATCTGCCCGGGAAAGGTTAATATAATAATAAGCAGATACTGACTTCTATTGAGATGAACATGATGATTTATTGACCCGAGAGGCAAATTTGCAGTGAAGCAAAGCCGGGGTCAATATTCACCAGGAGGAGAATAAATTCTTGCATTTTCTACAGTGGTGAGACCACACACTTTGGTGGCACCAAAACACATTGGTGTTGGTAGTTGCTTCTTCAGTGAGACAATAAAATATGGTAGACTTCCAACAGGTGCTTCACCTTGTTTCTTTGGAGAAAATGTCAATTTATAAACGTTCCCTTTGGATGTTTTTGTCCTTCGAAACACTTTATGAAGTATTTAAAAGTACTTTCGTAAAAACCAACCAAACAATAAAAGCAACTCCCAAGGGTAGCAGCAGTTTTCGATTGCCAGATGTATTTCTTGAATAAATGATATAATTTTATTGCATTTTATTTTGCTTTATTAGAGGAATGCTCAGCTTTCAGCTTCTAAGCCCGGCAACTCCCAGCCCGATCAGAGATGTTTCTGCACACGTTTTCATTTTGATTGCAAGCCCGTTTGTCATTTCTGAAATGCCTCAACTCAGAAATGTCAAGCATCTCTTGTAGTCAGCATGGAGAAAGGCAGCTCAGAATGCTGGCACCTGCTGCAGGGAGCAGCATCCTGCTGCGCTGGACCACACAGCCACGGACATGGGGGTTTTTGGGGGCAGGGAGGTGCAGCACAGGGGGATAACCAGTGCTTGTGGTGGGTGGCTGTGGTGGGTGTCACCCTCTATGAGAAGTGTTTGTTTGGTGAGTTATCTGCTCTGCCAGAGCTGGTGGTGCCCAAAACCTGATCCTGGGAGATGGTCTCTGTCAGCTGCTCCTCCTGGGTGAGAAACACAAATCCCTGTCTTGCAGGGCTGGTCCCACGGGGATGGGCATGGCAGGAATTGTAAACACCCCCCGTGGGAGGAGAGAGAGGAACTGCACTTCTCCAACTTGAGCAAAGTGACACAAACAGGGATATTATTTTAGAAAGTTTATCTCTTTTGTATCTATGGTGACAAGATCTTTATCGGGGTAAGACAGACTCCCGGGCTGTCTGCTCCTTGTTATCTCAGGGTAGGATGACAGTCTAAGTGTCACGTCTAGAAATGTTATCTCTCCTTTATTATTTCACATGTGAGGGGCTAACTGGAGTGTTATCAGGGTGTTTACAATCAAAACACGTGCGGCTCAAGTGATAAAAGGGAGAACAGACATCTGATCTCCAAGGATATGAAGACAATGCAGCCTTAAGCAGGAGGAGATGGATCTTATTATTGAAAATGGTTTGGCAGGCTGGGAATGGACAAACAAATTCAGATCATAAGCTTGTAAGATGGGCTGGGGGAGAGGCTCACACTCAAACTCCTGCTGAAAATGGAAAAGTGATCGTTTCAACAGCAGTGTTGGCTAAAAGAGAAATATTTTCCAATAAAACTTTTATGATTTTTTTTCTTTCTGTACTCTCTTCTCACTTGGAATGTGATATGGAAAGGACTATGCTGTCAGGACCAGCAAGTGGAATAGAGTTGCTTTAAGCCAGTCAGGATCTGAGGAAGCTTAGCCAGGCTTGGAGGGAGGAGAGCAGAGAACTGCCAAGGCCACTGCTCAGGGAGTTCATTTTGATTAATTCCTTATCTTGCCTGGGTCAGTGCTGTGTTAATTTAGAGAGTGCACAGACACAGGGTTAGTGGTGACCATAAACCTTATCTGTCATCTCTTTAGGGACAAGGAAGCTAAATCCCTAAAGGGCTTAAGACTCTGACCCTGGGATGCTGTTGCAGCTGGTAATTGAGAGGAGTCCAAAGACGTCCCAGACATCAGATCCTCATTAACCTACAGCAGGAGCAAACCAGGTGCCAAACGGTGTCAGGTTGTTTATCTAACATGAATAATCCTCGGTAATTAAAAATGGGGCTGTGCAAAGCTCCATCCAGATCCAGGCCTGACTCCTGGACGTTGTTGTGCTCTTGGCTAGAATGGGCTGCCTGGGTTTCTCTGCTGTTGTAGAGGATAGGGCAGGCACATTCCGTGTCTTCCTTCCTCTCGATGCCAACGTTCTCCAAGCCAAGCTTTGTGGCTGCTATCCCTCAAAAAGGATGATTTTCCATCATTTTCCTCACTTGTTTGTCCGTCCCGTGAGGTGGTGGCACACAGGGGTTTATG
The DNA here is from genome assembly GCF_049639895.1 of Pseudopodoces humilis. Lineage (NCBI taxonomy): Eukaryota > Metazoa > Chordata > Aves > Passeriformes > Paridae > Pseudopodoces > Pseudopodoces humilis. The sequence continues at coordinate 5,305,570 of NC_142210.1, read as the reverse complement.
CCCTCTTATGGAGGACAAGCAGAGGGTCTGCAGTGACCTCTGAGCCAGGAGGGGACCCGAGCTGGAGCACAAATTCCAGCACCAAGGTCCCCTCTCTCCTTTGGGAAGGAGATGGGGAGGGTAGAGGGGATGTAGATGTGGGCTGGGCATTGTGAGGGCTGCTGGAGGATGAAAACAGTGGGCTCCTAGTGACATCTGAGCATCTCTGCTGGCCTAGCTAAAAATGGGAAGTAAATTCCTGCTAAGTAATTACCAGTAAATTCATGATAAGGGGAGGGAATGAACTGAACTTGTGGGCAGCATTATTGTGTGTGGGCCTGTCTGCTTAAATCCATATTCCTCTTGCTTTGAGGACCTCCTAAATCAACCCATTTTCAACTTGAGTGACTCTCACATCCCTCTAAGGACTGACACCAAAGGGAGCCCTTCCTCACCTGGGAGGGAAACAAGGCAGCAGCTCCTCTGCCTTGCTTATGAAAAATAATCCCTGGTGGTGGTTTTCTTGTGTGAAACCCCAGCTTTGGAGGGCCCCTGGGGCCACTCTGTACAGTGACAGTGACCCACTGCTCCCTCCTGCCCTTCATCTCTCACACCTTTAATTGCACTTGTGTTTCTGGAGCGGATGGAATTCATTATCCAGCAAACAATGTCCTTTGCAGTATCAGCCTTAATTAACTGCTCCCCTCTGTATTTTCCTGCTCTTATCCTCTCCAAATCTCCGTGCTGAGCCAAGCTGACGGCCCCCCACATGCATCAGTGCCAGCCAGTGAGCCATGACCAGATAAGAAGAAATGGAATTCCTTATCTCTTTTTTACAAATACACACACATGCACACACAAACACACAAACCTGGAAAAGGTCAAGGTTACTGGGAAGGGAGAAGGCCCTTCAAGACAACAAAACCCCTTCTCTTTTAAAGTCTCCATAGCAACTGGATGGAGCATCATGGGATGTTGAGATGAGAGAGGACTATTCTTCCCCTACAACACTCTTTCCACTTCATTAGACTCTTTATCAAGTATCTCTGCACTGGGCTGAGTATATTTTTTTGTGTCGGGGAGCAGTGCAGAGGACTCAAAAGCATCCTGACCTTTTCAGTGGGACTTTGGGAGTTCCTTGTGGGAGTTGCATCCTCTTCCCCTGCCCTCCTCCCCCACAGCCCCCTTGTCTCTAGTTCACATGACCTTCTCATCAAAAACCCTGTGCCTGGTGAGGTATGAAGGGTTTCTTTAAAAGGAGAAAGGAGCAGGGAAAAAGAAGAGAAGAGTATGAGAATGTCCTTCGCTGGCTCTGGAGGTGTCAAGACCCCGGCTGTCAGAGCTGTGCATCTGCAGGGAAGATTAATGAGTCTGCTTAGAGGAAATCCAAATAAAATAGAGCAGAATAAATACCAAGTGACTGCGTGGGTGATGAGGGGAAGGGTGAGGAAGGAGCAAGGGAGAGTGACAGGGCAGAAGTAGATATTCCTCAGTCTGGTAAGTGTTTGAATTCCCCATGGAGGAGCGAGTCAGCGCAGGAAAGATCTTTGAATTTAGTCCTCAAGTGGCTGTGTATGGGTCTGTGAGAGCTTATAAAGCACTGGTTGTGCTGAGGCACAAACATTGGGTATTTTTATCTCCCTTTCCCTAGGAAAGCATTCACCATGGAGAAGAATTTTGTGTTCAGCTTCTCAACCCTTGGCCTGCATTGCCTCAAGGTGCTTTGAACAGCTCTGAAACTGGAAGCACTGCTTGTTTCCAGGAATCATCAGTGCCTGGTTTGTGTTGGGCAGTGGCTTGGAGTGGGGGGACCAAGGGATTTAAACCTTCCTATGGACTGAAAGCAGTGTGGGCAGCAGGAAAGGGATTGGGATTCTGCCCCTGTGCCCCTGTGCTCAGGTGAGACCCCACCTGCAGAGCTGCCCCAGCCCTGGGGCCCAGCACAGGGAGGACATGGAGCTGCTGGAGAGAGTCCAGAGGGGGCACCAGGATGGGCAGAGGGATGGAGCAGCTCTGCTGGGAGGAAAGGCTGGGAGAGTTGGGATTGTTCAGCCTGGAGAGAAGCTTTGGGGTAACCTAATGATGGCTTTCCTGTACCTGAAGGTGCAAGAAAGATGGAGACTATTTCCTATGGCCTGCAGTGACAGGGCAAGGTGGAATGGCTTCAAACTGACAGAGAGTGGGTTTAGATTAAATATTAGAACTAAACTCTTCCCTGTGAGGGTGGTGAGGCACTGGCACAGGCCTCAGAGAGAAGCTGTGGCTGCCCCATCCCTGGAAGTGTCCAAGGCCAGGCTGGACATGACTTGGAGCAACCTGGGACAGTGGGATGTGTCCCTGCCCATGGCAGGTGGATGGAGCTGGATGGGCTGTCAGGTCCCTTCCAACCCAGGCCATCCTATGATTCCATGGTGGTCTCCCACAGGAGAAACTGGGCCTTGGAGCTGACCTTCCTGTAGGAACTGTGACATTGTTGCTACCTTTAGCTTTTAATCCTCTGGGTTTTCACTTCTTCCAGGGAGCCATTGTGTGGCAGTCTGCAGATGAATTTGAGCAGACTTCACACCAAGCAGCCACCTGAGCATCTTTCCCCATTGGCTCAGGGTCTGCAGCTCTGAATGTTTGAATCCATATGAATCAGACAAGGAGAGGGGCTTGTTTCCATGGCCAGAGTAAATTCAAAAAGTGTTTGTAAAAAGCATTGAAGCTGGACATGCTTGGATTGTGTGTTCCTGAGCTGAGCTGCTTTAGGGGGGAAAAAATATTTAAAAAAAAAGGAAAAAAAAAAAGGAAAGAAAGAAAAAAAAAGGAAATGCACTTTCAGTAGAAGTCAGGCTATGAATATCCCAGTCCCATGGGAATAATTTTCAAGTGGGAAATCCCATTAAGTCATAAAGAGCTCTTAAGTAGTTCCCTCTGATGAATTTGTGGCACTCTGCAAGTCCCATAATTCCCAACATCCAGATGAGGAAACTGAGGTTAAGTGACTTAGCCAAGGTCAGGTAGCAAATCAATAACCACTCCAGCCCCTCTCCTGTTCACTCCATGTGTCTCTGCTGTCAGCAAAGGGGATCAATCCTCCCCACCACTGTCCCAGCCCCAGTGATGGACACCCAGGCTTTGAAATGTTGGATTATGTGGAAAAAAAGCAGCTCATCTTCATTCAGAGTGCTGGGCTGGGGGAGTAGTCATGGGGCTCCTTCACATTCCTTGCATCCACAGCTCCCTGAGTGGAGATATCCCCCGATTCCTGCTGCTCCCTGGAAGGAGCTGGGCTTCCCACTGCTGGCACAAGCTTCACATCATGAAGTCTGGGGTTTGGGATGGGAGCATCTTTGGCATAATGACAGAAAATTTCCTCACACAAGAGCTGTTGGCTGTGACGAGGGTGAGAGTCTCTGTCAGCCTCCGTGGGAGACTGTTCTTCCTCTTTCCCACTGCTCAACTCTCCCCTTCCACGGTTCAGCTTCCTCTACTCGTTTCTTGAGCTCGTGGAGGGGAATGTACCAAGAGTTTGGGGGTATTTCAGGAGTGGGATGTGTGTATTCAGCCTAAGCTCGCTTCCTGTGGCTAGCTGGTCCCAAGAAAAAGGGCAGTTTTTCCTGGGATCAGGCAGACCATAATTCTGGGTCTCGTAGGTTACTTGTGTTTGTTGTCTTCATCAAGGAATCCCAGAATGATTTGGGTTGGGAGGGACTGTAAAGCCCATCCAGTTCCACCTCCAGGGACACCTTCCACTATCCCAGGTTGCTCCAAGCCCTGTCCAAGCTGGCCTTGAACACTTCCAGGGATCCAGGGGCAGCCACAGCTTCTCTGGGCAATCTGTGCCAGGGCCTCACCTCCCTCACAGGGAAGGGTTTCTCCTGTCTGTCTAATCTAAATCTATAGAGACAATAGTCTCTTCAGTTTAAGGCCATTACCCCTTTATCTCTTGTTCCCAGCACATCCCTCTGGAATCACACAGCAATGGGAGATGCTGAATGAAGGCATCTTCCATTTCCCAAGCAGGTGTTTCTCCCCCTGACAGTGCCTTGCTTCCCTGTTCTTCTCCTTCAGCTTTTCTGGAGCTAATTCAGAGTTATCTGAATTCCTGGTTCTGCTCTTGCTGCTGTGGTAGCTGGTGCTTGGCTGTCTGACCCTGTTCCCTCCCCCAGGTAAAAGGTACAAAATCACAGGGAGTGAACACAACTGGGATTTTGGGATTGACCCGCTGACACCTGGCTTCCCTGGGCTTCCTGGGGTGCCTCCCACAGCCCTGCTGGATGCTTCCCTGAAGAGGCTGGGCTTGAGAGGTTAATGAGAATTTGTTCTCCATGCCAGGCTCCTTCCTACTTTGCTGTAAGGTTTCTGATGTGCTTCATTTATGTCTCCTTCCTCCTGATCAGCACTTCTCCGGGTGTTTGGCACTTGCCAGACCTCTGCCATCCCTACTCCTGCCCAGCTTAACCTGCAGGAAACACACTCTTGGGAATGTTGCAGGTGGAATGCAATATTCCCAAGGAAGGTCAGCACCCTCCTGCACTATCTCTCGTAGATTTACAGCTTTCCAGCTCCTCCAGGAATGCCCTGACCTAATCCAGGGAGCTGCTCTGAGTCACGGCCCCTGTGCTGAACTGGCACTGCCAGCGCCTTTCCCAGCAGAGGAGAGAGCAGCCTGGCACTGGCACTGGGATGATGGATGGGAGCTCCTGCAGAGGAGAGCTTGGTCCTGGAGCTCCTGGAGGCTCTCCAAGCCTGGCTTTGCAGTTGGCCAAGTGTTTTGCTTGTTTTGATGCTTTTTCTATCTTTGGGCAGTTTGCTGTGTTTATTCTGGGGGGAAGGTCAGCACTCCCAGCTGATGCTGGGAGAATGCTCTGGGAGAGAAGCATCCCTGGAGACAGCCTTCCTTTCAGCAGCACATGGCAAAGCTCTGAGTTTTCCCCTTCAGTGGGAGGCACAGGAGATATTTTGGACTGCAAGCTGTGGCTTTAAAAAAACCCACCCAGCAGTGATTTGAGGTTTTGTTCCTGAAGCCTTCCTGACTTTGAACATAAATTGCGTCTGTTTTGGTAAGCAGGCTCCCAGCAAGCCAGACCTGTTCCTGGGATTACTGTAACCACAGGTATAGCTGTTTCTTTTCCACATGGGATGACTTAGGCCCCTGTTCCCTGCCATTGTGTGGTTGGATTTTACCTTCTTCCACGTCGTGGCATTTTGGAAAGAGCTGCTTGTTTTACAGAGCAGCTGTGTTGTCTTAATGCAGCTGTAATGTGTGTTTGTCTTGGGGCACAGCAGGACTAGGAAGAGGTTTTATTAGATCATTCCCAAGTCCCAATAATCTCTGAGTGTCTCTCAGATCTGTGGCTGTCAGCTGTGCTGCTCTCGCTCCGTGGGACGGGGTTGGAAGCTGAAGATGGGAAATCACTTGCGTGTGATCCTTTATCTGCTTCATCTCGGAGTTACCGCTCCCCCCGTGGCTGTTTGGAGCAGCCAGAGAGGACTTAATTCTTGTATCCCAGACCTTAAACCACAGCCTAACAGGCTCCAAGGGAGCCTCCCTGCCTGGGGCGTTGTTTGTGGGACTGCTGGTGGCTCTGCAGCCTGGATCCCAAGGAGCGTTCCCATCCCATCACCACTGCCTGCCAGCATCAGGATCACGGTAAGGCTGCTGCTTCCCTTCCTCCAGAGTGTGTTCTGTGTGTGTCCTGCTGCCAGAGCTGGAGTTTGCTGCTTGCTTTTCTTCTTCTCAAGGGAATTAGGGTCTCCTCGGTCCCCTGGGCTTGGATGTATGCTCTCTGACTGGGGTGAATTCCCTCGGTGCTAGCAAGTGTTTTATTTTATTGCTGCACTCCCCTGCCTTACACCTCATCCTGTGATGGGCACATCTCTGGATCAGAGATGTCTGTTGCTCTCAGAATGGTTTCCTTTTCCTGCAGTGCATTCCCAGTATATATTGCTACTGTCACATATTGCTGTACTGCTCTCTTCTCACCCAGTGCTGGCTGCAGTGTGCTTGAGAGACATCCCACTCCTTAAACACCATTTGAGGTTTTCTCTGGCAGAGATAATGTGGGGATCATGCAGGTCACTCCCTCTTTCAATTCCTTGTATCAGCTCTATATTCATCTCCTACAGCTTTTGCACCAGGGCTCCATGAATGAAGTTGTATTTCAGGCTCGTGTAGCATCTCCCGTGCTGACTGTACCACTTGTATTTCAGTCTGTGCTTTCCCTTGGCATACAGCTTAGAACTCCCATTGTCCTCGTGCTGTTGTGACTGGTGGAGTCCTTCTAATTTGTCTGTATTTTGCTGCATCTTTGTTTCCTTCCTCTCAGAGCATCAGGGAGGTCTTTGTTGTCCAGCACGATCACGGCTGCTATGTGTCACCATGCCTCTGCTTGCTTGTTTGGAAGCTGCTGGTTTCCTAAAACTCAGCCTGGAAAGGGATGCAAATCACATCCTTGGGCTGCTCTGATCCATGTTCTCAGTAAATGTGCGTTACTGTGTTGTCCCAGCAGCTTCTTGTCCCTTTGTTTGGCTGCTTTTAGCAATTCTTACAGAGTTTAGGGGAATACACAGGGGTTTTCTCCTTCCTCAGTTCTTTCATACAAGTCTCTATTCAAGGAATTTCCTGCTGCTTTTTACTTAATTGTGCTTTTTTTCCTGTTGTTCCCAAAGGCCACCCAGGGAGTTGGACATCATGGAGCTGGACACACACCAGGGTAGGTAATGGATGTGATCCCCAAAATTGGAAAAGCCAGCGTGAAAACTCTGACTCAGCCTGAAGGCTCTGCACTAGAGGAGGGAGACTTTCTCAACCAGAGGCAAACCAGGCAAGCTGTATTTTCTGCTTCATCCCAGAGAGCTGCTCCTGGCCTGGCTTGGAGCAGTGTCCTCACTCTGCTTCTCCCTCTGTGCCAGCTCATGTCTTTGCTATCCCTGAGCTGCTGCCTGAGCCAGCTTTGCTCAGCTCAGACTTGAGCAGATCCTGCATCTTGGTGGCATTTCCTGGCGCTTTGGTGTCTTTTGTGCCTGCAACAGACCCAAAGCAAAGGCTCCCCCCTTGGAGCTTTGCTCCCTGTGGTGGCTCATCGTGCTGTTGAGCAGAGGGAAGGAGCATTTTGCCTCGGGTCTGCAGGGACAGAGCTGGGCACCTTTAGTATTTGATGTTCCTGAGGGTCAGAAATGTCTTTGTGGAGGGTACCAGTGGTTTTTCCTCAGCCTGCTGCTGGTGTGCTGTGCTGTGCTGCTCTTGGAACTCGACGCAGGCTTTCCCCGGCAGCGTTTGCCGGCGCTTTGTTCCGTCCCTTTTCCAGCCCCTCGGGTAATTTCCCAGTTTCCCCAGGGTGAGCTAAAGAGCCTCTTATTGCTGAGCACAGCCCCTTCCATTGCTGCTGCTCAGGGCCAGGCTTTGGGGCACAGCCCTACCCCTGTTTCTTTGGGTTTCTTCCTCGCCACGTTCGCACCTTTCCACTTTCATGTACCCGCAGGAGCTGACTTGCTTCTGACACCGAGTTCAGACTCCAAACATAAAAGAAGAGAAAGTCAGGACAGAAAGGCATTGGAGCTTTCTTCTTCCTCCACACCTGCTGTTCCCGCTCGTCAGGCACTTCCAAAGAGGAGAGTTCTCCAAGTTCCCCGTCATTACCCTTTACATAAGCATAATATAGTGCTGCACTTCCTACAGGGAAGCTATCTATTGTAGCAATCTGTAAAACAAAAGCTGGATTGCTCCTTCTCCCGTTGCTCCCAGAATCAAAAAGCTGCCTGCTGTTCCTCAAATGGGAAGGCTGAAAGCCTTCATCAGAGGGTAGTTCATTTTTACACGACATTTTTACACTCAAGCAAAACTGAAAGCAAGGCATAATTTGAAACAGCCACGCTCGCTGTTAGAGCAGAACCACACAAATAAAATGCCTGGGATGATGGAGTTGAATACGTTGCAGTCAGAAAAATGACAGTTTGCAGGGAACAAGGAAAACTAGATGGATGAATGGGAATTAGTGAGGAGCAGACTTCCAAGGCAGACAAATCAAATTGAGAGCGTGGATCATTAGATTCAAAGGAAGCAGGTAAGGAGTGCACTAAATTGTGCCTTAAACAACAAACCAAGGGCCTCAGCCTCCAGGGAGAGTGGCTGGAACAGGGGCTTGGGATACAGGAGTGGCTCCCAGGTGTGCCCTGGCCACTGGGCACTGCCACCTTGATGCACCTTGGTGACACTGGGTCATTGTGTGTCCCTTGCATCAGCTTCTGTGCTGTGGGGCATGGCAGGCACTGGACATAAAGGATGCTTGGAGGACCTGCAGATGTGCCCAGTTCCAGAGGAGACAGCTGAAGGCTTCCTGGATGGCCTGTCCTGGCACCTGTCACCTTCCAGGGCTGATATCTATTGTATGGAGCTTGTTCTTTGCCCCAGAGGGTGAAGGGATATACAAGGGGAGAAATTCCTGAGTGGCTGAATTTTTAAAAATTAACTGTGCATGATTATACCCAATGAAGTGGGGTGGAAGAAATACACTTCACATACAGCAGCTCTTTGCAGATGTGAGAAAATGTGGCATGGTTTGGACCTGTCTGGGAACAGTTGAGCTTAGGGAATTTGTGTATTTTAAAAATGAAGCTCATGTTTTTCTTGGACAAACTTTCAGGTCACTGTAACACAGAACTAAAGGTCACAATTCTTAAGGAGATTATGAAATGCCCCAGATGCTCAGCGTGATAGTCTAGACAAGGCAGCTGAGGGAGAGATGCTGAAGGAAGATCCTCGGATTGGTACTGGAAAGAAAAGCCCTCAGGATGGACAACTGCACACAGAGCTTCCCTTGGTGCTTCTGCCTGGACATTCCTGCAGAGACTGGTCCCAGCTGAGTCCTGCTGAAGGATAAAACCCATGGTCACAGAGGAACCACTCCACTGGAATCCCATTTGGCTGATTCCTCCATTTCAGCTGAGGTGGAAATTTCACTGGATCTCACAGAGGCATGGATGGAGTGATAAGGAAAGTTCTCCAGCAGGAGCTGACAAGCACCACCCTCGCTGGGGGTATAAACCAACACATGCTTTACAATAAGCTGTTACATGCTTTACATGAACCTGTTACTGAGCAGCACTGACCTGAACATGGCAGTTGTGAGGATTCTTCTCCCCTTAATTCCTTAATTAATAGTCTCTTTATTTTATCAAAGGCTTTATTATTGAAGATGTTCAGCATGTCCAGGGATTTCCTGTTCCTTTGGCAGCCTCTCAGATTTCACCCTGCCATCAATCCCATCACAATTTGTTTGCCATGGAAGGTGTTCCCCTGCTGGTTTAGTTGGCCAGCCTGGGATGTGGTTCCTTCCAGCAGCTCTTAAGAAAACCTTTGCACATCCTTTCTTTCATTTTTTTTTCCCTTTCTCCTTTTAGCTTTGGTTATTTGCAGCAGGCTCTGTGGCAGCTGTAAATGTTAGTTAAAGCCTTATTGATGCCCGGTGTTTTCCAGCTGCCTGGTTCAGCAGTTTGTTTGGGTCTCCGGTGATGTTTAGAGATGCATTTCCTCTCATCTCTCCCAGCTATATTTTACTGTTTGCTCATTTGTTTGATGACAGTTTGCTGCTGGGTTTTGGAAGAGCTTTGCAGTGCATTATCTTGTGAGTTAATCCTGACCTGCTTCCCTGGCTCCAGCAGCTGCCCTGGCACATCCTGAGCCGGACGCTGCCGCTGTCAGGAATTTTCTGCCAGGTTTTTGCTGTCAATACTTTAGGCCATTGCTCTGTGTCATTCATGTCTGGATTAAGATCCCCTGTGGTATCCTGAGGGCAAGATGAGATGTGTCACTGCACAAGGGATCACTTGGTTCTGTTGGGGAAGCTCCTGAGGGTTGGAGAAGATCCAACCCACAGGGTTTGTCTGGGGTGGTTCTTCCCTCGAATCCACATTCTGTGATTTTTGAGCTGTCCTAGGAGGCTGCTTCACCTTTTCCAGGATGATTTAAGAGGATGTGCCGTTTAGGATTCCCACTTGAGTGTTATTTATTAGTTTTGTAGTGTCTTCCAGGCTGCTTTCTTCGGTGTAGTGTTGATTCCTTGGGGACAAAGGAAACAAAGGCAGGAAAACGCTCACAGGAGGGATAAAACAGGAGTCTGACTGATATCTTCTCTCTCTCTCTCTCCACGGTGTTTTTTCACAGATCAAAAATCAATTAAGGGCGAATTTCACTGGGAACTCTTTAAACAATGTGATATTTCATTAGAGATTATTGCAGGCTCTTTAACATTTGCAGTCCAGGTGTGAATTACAAAATTAGCCAGATTCCTTTAATGATTTCCTCCGAGGTAGCATTCCTCAGAGCACCCTGTGCCTGGAGCAAGCTGTGCAGCTGCTGTTGGAGCAGGGGTGTTTATTGCCTCCCCCCACATCCTGATGGAGACACGAGACTGAAGGAATGGCTTTGATTGTGACAGCAGCCTGGCTGGGCACAGAGCTGTGGCCTGGAAGATGGGAACTGAAGGAAATAAGAGTGGAATGTTGTAAGAGAGGTAGAGAGGCGCTTTGAGATGAGCAGATTTGGTTTTTTTCCCAATCCCTTCTTGAGCTGTTACCAGCACAACCTTGTGCCTTTGTGAGACTTTCCTCTGGCTTTCCATCTTCTTCCCTTGCTCCTGGACCTGCCTGTGCTGCCATCTAAACCCCATAACACCAAGACAGAAGCACTCTGGAGGTGCCAGTGAGTTTTCACTGGCATCTGGATTCTTTGGGACACATCACTCCTTCCAAACACTTCCCCTCCTGGAGGCACAAAGAGCTGAGCAGTGTGACTTCTCCTGCTCCAGTGCAACTCCCTCTCCATCATTAATCCTGCCTGGAACTTGCCCTTTTCAGTGCCCATTCCATCCCTCGTCCATCTTGCCTTGTTCACAGCCTGGTTATTGATCCTTATTTGGGGCTCATCTGTCTTAGTGAGCTTGGGGAGCCGCCCCTGGGAGGGGGAGGAGTGCCTTTCATTGCCTTCAGGGTGCTGTGGTTGGCTGGGAGGGAAATAGGTGAGTTTTGGGATGCACCACTGCAGGTTTGATCCAGCGGTTGCATTTCCCGAGTGCAGACTGCTCTCCCCACCTGAGCACCTGCTTTTCTTGGAGATGCTGCTTTTCCCTGTAAATTTTCCTTTCCTCTTCTCCTAAAACCATCACAGCTGCAACAGCCCCATTACAGCAGCTCAGCCTCTCCTCCCTCTCCCTTGCAGTCAGTAAGACCAGAATTAGTCCTCAGGGCCACCTCTAGAGCCACATACATCTGTGTTTGTCCTGCTCTGCCCCTCTTTTCCCATTTCTTGTCCCCCCAGTTTTCCCTGCATTCTTCTCTCTCTGCACAGCTCTGCCCTGCCCCAGGAGAGCGTGGAGGGTTCCTTTGCTCACTGCAGTGATAAAACCCCACCCTCTGCACAGACCCACTGACCATAATTGCTTTCCTGGAGAACAGGAGGGAGAGGCAAACAGTTCTGATACTTTCCTTGAATACTCCCTTGGGCCCTAATTATTTTCAGCTTAGGATATTTTCTGTGTCAGGGAAGACTCATCTGTCTAATAATCCTTGCTGGATTTCACTTCCAAGTACTTGCCCAGCCCTGCCTTGAGCCACATGTAAACTTTCCAACCCCCTGTCCTCATAACCATCTTCCCTGATTTGCCATGGTTCTCTTTGGTTGCTTCCCTCTAATGCTCCTTGTTCTGGGGCTGGGCAAGGTGGTTAAGGAGCAATTGTGTACCTGAAGGGAGGTTGTGGCAAGGTGAGGTCAGGCTCTGCTCCCAGGCAGTGACAGGAAAAGAGGAAATGGCCTTGAGCTGTGCCAGGTTGGACACCAGGAGGAATTTCTTCATGGAAAAGGTTGTTAAACACTGGAGGGGGCTGCCCAGGGAGGTTTGGAGTTTCCATCCCTGGAGGTGTCCAAGGAACTCCTGGACATGGCACCCACAGTTCTGGGCTGGGTGACAAGGTGGGGATCCATCACAGATTGGCCTCAATGGTCTTGGAGGTGTTTTCCAGCCTCAGTGATCCCAGGATTCTGTGATCCTCTCCCACTCCTCCTGTAACTCAAGATTTTTGAATTCCCCTCACCTGCCTCTTTTCTAGGCTGCAGCACCCCAACCCATTGGGTTGCTTTTCATGGAAAAGCCATTCCAGACCTTATAAAGTCCTTGCTGTCCTTCCAGGAACCTTTCCTCCTGTATTCCTCCTGCTTTGCACTGCTGGAGCCATGCAGGGACACATCCACACTGCTCACCTGGAGAGTTTTGGGGTACTTTGTGTTGTTTGAATGAGCTGCATGTGTTGGAGGAGCTGGCCCTTTCTTGTGAACGTTTTTATTACATGAACCTTTTCAGCAAAATGCCAGTTATTATGAATCCTGAAAGAGCACTCTCTGCAGCTCCCAATTACAATCCTGGCTGCGTCTGACTCGAATGGTGTTTACTATTTAGGGTGCATTTGAAAATGCATTTTGGGAGGTGTCTTTCATTTCATTTGTAGCAGCTAACATTATCCCTAATGCTGGAGGAAATTAAAAATGCTTCCTGCTTAGAAGCAATGAGTTGAAATGATAATGTGCAGTGTGCTTGTCCATGGCAGCATCACCAGAATGTCTGGATGTGGTGCCAGGTGCTACTCTGTGAGTTCAGCTGTGCCCAGAATCACCTGGTGTATCCTTGGTGGCCCTTGAGATAGGAGAGCTGAGAGCCCAAGCTGGGTCTGTTCTGGGGAATCTCCTGAAGCTGCTCTGTGCATCCAATGTTTACACAGATAATTTAGTTCAGATGGGATAAGGAGGGCACGTGGGCAGAGCTGTGTCCAGTTCTGGCCCTCACAAGAAGGACATTGAGGGGCTGGAGTGTGTCCAGGGAAGGGAACAGAGCTGGGGAAGGGTCTGGAGCCCCAGGAGCAGCTGAGGGAGCTGGGAAAGGGGCTCAGCCTGGAGAAAAGGAGGCTCAGGGGGGACCTTCTGGCTCTGCACAGCTCCCTGACAGGAGGGGACAGCTGGGGGTGGTTGGGCTCTGCTCCCAGGGAACAGGGACAAGACAAGGGGGAATGGCCTCAAGCTGTGCCAGGGGAGGCTCAGGTTGGACATCAGGAGGAATTTCTTTACTGTAAGGGTGGGCAGGCCTTGGCAGGGGCTGCCCAGGGAGGTTTGGAGTCCCCATCCCTGGAGGTATCCAAGGAATGCCTGGACATACCACTCAGAGCTGTGGGCTGGTGACAAGGTGGGGATCAGGCACAGGTTGGACTTGACAGTCTTGTAGGGCTTTTCCAGCCTTAATCATTTCATGATGTGCCATTTATTCTCCTTGCCTCTTGGAAGTCAAACAAAGTGCAAGGGTAAAGGCTCAGGAGGATTTGGTTTTGGGAGCTGTGGTTTCATGACCTGGGAATCTGTGGTTAATCCTGTCACAAGTACTGGCTTCAGATCAGCTGCTGGAAGGTTGTCCCTCCTCTGCTGAATTATCCAGATCTCCTAGAACAGTTTATATTGGCTGAGAAAGAGGAGTCAGCCCAACATAAAACCTGTCCTGACATGGTTTGAGCAGATCTGGGCCAGCAGTGAGAGCTGGGCTGTGCCTTGTGTGCCGTACAAGGGGCACTGGGACAGAATTGACAATTCCATCCAGGATGCCTGTGAGTGCTTCCCTGTGCCTGTGCTTGTGTTTTCACCTTCCTGACGGGAACGTGCACAAGTAGATAAAAACCTGCTCTAGTGGATTCCAGCATTAAGTCAAGAGACTATTGGATTTTTTCAAGGGCCCACACAACTCTCTTAAAAAGCAGGTTGTTATGTGTTAGTTTGGAGCCCTTTTGTTCAGCCTCAGGTGTTTTTATTCCTTCAGGGTATTTACTGAAAGGACAAGAAGAAAATGACTCAAGGTGGCATAATGGAAAAAATTCCATGTTCAGCACAAGAGTGCTACATTTTGGCTTTTCCTCCAGCAGGAGTGGGATACCTTGCCCCTCTTTTGAGTCAAGTGTCAGATTAGAAGAGTAGAAAGTGGAAGAATAACCCCTCCAAATCAAAATCACACTGAAAGTAAATACTGCAGAGCACAATTGTCCTCCTCTGTGTGAGGGAGAGGTGGTAAGAGAAGGTACCATGTGTGACATGTGCTAGTGATGCTCTCATGGCATCAGGGAGGATGAAGAGACACAGAAACATGAGAAGAACTTTAAATAGTTACTGTAAATGAATACTGTAAATGAAATTAATCCATTTCACTTCTACCTATTTATGCAGCAACAGTATTTTATCCTTCTCCCTTTTCCCTTTTCCCTTCCCTTCCCTTTTTCTCTTTTTTTATCTTTTTTCCTTTTTCTTTTTCTAAGGTGCATATTTTGAAGGGGTCTAATAAAGGATTTTAATGGGTCTCTGGGAAATATTCCTAACTTGGTTTGTAATTCTGAATCCTGAAAGCTGATTGGCTGGGAAACTCCATAAACCCTTCCATTTATTTGAAATCTCTATCCTGGAGCCTTGCCTTGGTGTGGATGATGCATTTAAGCTGAGGGGAGGCAGAACAAGAAGAGCTGACCTCGTGTTTTGCACAATGGATTTTGCAGACAGAGGTTTAATAAGGGGAATTCAATATTTTCTATTCAAGGTACTGTTATCCATATGCCACTTTTGAAAACCTGCATCTTCCTGCAAACATCTCGCTGTGCTTGTAGGCTTGTCTTGAGGTTTGATTTTTGCCTGGAAAGGGAAGGCAAAGTTAAGGTTGTTTATGATGTTTAACTCTGCAGTATCTCATTCATTGCCTTGACTTGTTCAGGGGGTTTTCAGCACCACCTCATTACTGAATCTTCTGCTTTCCTATGTGTACTGCTCTTCCAAGGGCCTCTTTTAGGCAGGTAAAGGCATTTCTTGTGCATTCATCTGGGCACTGACAGGCTGGGAGAGCTGGGGGTGCTCAGCCTGGGGAAGAGAAGGCTCCAAGGAAAACTGAGAGACCATTCCAGCACCTAAAGGGATTCCAAGAGAGCTGGAGAGAGACTTTGGACAAGGGTCTGGAGTGACAGGACAAGGGGGAATGGCTTCCAGAGGGTAGATTTAGATGGGATATTGGGAAGGAATTGTTCCCTGTGAGGGTGATGAGACCCTGACACAGGGAGCCCAGAGAAGCTGTGGCTGCCCCTGGATCCCCGGAATTGTCCCAGTTTGGACAGGGTTTGGAGCAGCCTGGGGTAGTGGGATGTGCCCCTGCCCGTGGCAGGGACTGGAATGGGATGAGTGTAGGGTCCCTTCCAGCCCAAGCCATTCTGGGATTCCATGTGCTCTGCTCCTTTTCACCCCAAAGTGGCCAACACATTAAAGTTCTCCTGAGTGCATCCATTTGTGGTAAAAAAATGTGGTAAAAAAAAAAATTAGTCCTTAGGGCCACCTCTAGAGCCACGAACATCTGTGTTTGTCCTGCTCTGCCCCCCTTTTCCCATTTCTTGTCCCCTCAGTTTTCCCTGCATTCTCCTCTCTCTGCACAGCTCTGCCCTGCCCCAGGAGAGCGTGGAGGGTTCCTTTGCTCACTGCAATGAGCAAACAGAGCGCTTGTGGATGTGATTAAAAACATTTCATCAGATACTGCACTATCCTAGTCCTGACCTCCAGACTTGGAGAGGGGAGAGCCTTGGTCTGGTGCTCCCCATGACGGGCTTAGCAATGGGATGTGCAGCCAGCACCAGCATCCAGGATCTGGAATGCCCTGCTCAGTCCTCAGGGATGCCATTTGCTCCTCTGTTCAGGCCTTGCTTCCCTCCTGCTTGTTTAAATGTGGATAAACTCCCTGGTACAGTGGGTATTTGTTGTTGGACTTAGCCAAATCTCTGGCAAAGCTCGGGGTGAAGGCAGGAGCAGCTGCTGAGTTTTTCCTCTGATGGATTCACTCAGCCCCCCCTGCCTTGTGCTCTTGTGCCCACTCACCTCTTTATTTTCCTTCCTCTCCCTTCACTGCCATTCCTTTGCTGTCTTCATTCCCTTTCCTTTTACCTTCTCTGTCCCTGGCACCTGCCACCCTGTTTGTGGAGCCACAGGGGGAAGTGCCCCTGCCCAAACACTGGGGACATTTGGTACCGGGTAGGAGAGATGCAGCCAACAAAATACAGGTTATTTTTTATTCCAGGCTTTTGATAGCCAACCCGGATGCCTGTCAGCTAGGACCTTCTGCTCCTCCTTCCCTTCCTTTAGGTGAAGGGCACAAGTGAGGCTCTGGAGAGTATTTTTGGCTTGTCTGGTTGTTGTAGGGAGATCCTTGGAGCAATCATGTGGCTTGTGTGAATCCTGCCCTCTCTGTGCAGGACCTGAGCAACACGGGCTGAGAGGGAAGGGCTGCAGCAGGAGCCTTCTGGGGTGGGGTGCTGCATATTCACACTGATATTCACACCCACTTTTCTCAGCTCTGGTTATGTGAACACATTAAATACGAACACAGGCGCCTTTCTAAGAGGTTTCAGCACCTCAGGCTTTTGCCAGCCATGCAGGTGAGTGAAAGCTTCCCTCCCTCCCTCCCTGGCTCTCGGTGGGGACCAGCTCTCTGCTGCTGGGGCTGCAGCCAGCCCCTCGCTAATTGGGGCTCTCATCAAAGGGAAGGAGCTCCCAGGCGAGAGGGGTTCAGGCGGGGCTGGGGGGCACAGCTGCCCCTTCCCTTTTGTCCTCCTTCCCCCCCTGCCTTTCCTTTTGCTTCTCCCCCGTTTGCTTCTTTTCCCTTCGGAAAGAAATGCTTTGTTTTGAGGCTGTGAATGCAAGCGTGCTCCCCCGAGCAGGAGAGCTGTGTCCAGACTCTGGAGAGGCACATGGGCAGGGCTGGAGGGGACAGTGTGACACTGGGGCTGGGAACAGGGGGCAAGGAGGATGTTCCTCAGCATGGAGCATCTCCTCTCCACAGCCAGCCCTCCAGGAAAGGCTGGAAACCTGCTGCAATTCCTGACTCCTCCAGTCTCTGCCTCAGCATCCCTTCACAAAATCTCTGATTCCTCATTTGAAGATGGTCACTGGTGCTGTGCCCAAACCAGGACGGGCTGCTTTAGTTTGGCCACTGCCTGGGTCCCCAGAGGCATCAAACCTGTGCATTGATCGTTTGTATCATTTTGGGAAGTTTTTAGCACTGGGCTGGGCTTTGCTGGTGCCCTGGAGTGCTCCCTTCTCAACACAGTCCAAATGGAATTACATTCTCAGAGCATCCCCAGTTATGGTAGCACTCCTAACATTCCCTGCTTCTCCTTATTCCAGGGCTGTAGTAATTGTTGAGATGATGGGATTCTGTGTCCTGCCACAGAGCAAACCCTTTCCAGACACCTGTGTCTTCAAGGCTTGTCTGGGACATAGGAAATATCCACTCCCTGATGGTCTTGAGGGGTTGAACTGGATAAAAACTCACCACAGATTTCAGATTTTGGGCTCCAACTCTCATAGCTCTACTGAGATACCCTTCACACCTTTTAGGTACCAAAGTCATCACATCTATCCAGATTTTTGCAATGTACATGCAGCCACATCAGTTCTGTCAGCACTAGCTCAGGTCTCCAGGTCACACAGCTCCAGCTCTGCCCAGAGAGAAGTTGTTCCCTATTCCTAATGTCACCTGCCAGTTTGCTTCCCAGAGCTCCTGGGGACCAAATGTGGTTTCCTGTGCATCCAGCCTGGCACAAAAAGCCTAGGGAGGAAGAGGAAAGAGGGCTGACATATGGAGAGATGGCTCTGAGGTGTGAGAGAACCAGCGATTCCTTGTTGATCAGCTCCAAAGGTGTTTGGAAGCAGCTTTTGGCCGGGGGGCTCTGCTGCAGGGCAGGTGCTGAGTGAGCGCTTGTGCCAGGAAAATGGGATTTGCTTAGGGAGGAAGACAAGGGCAGATCTCGCCCCAGCTTTCAGGAAAAGGGCAGGATTTCACTCAGCCCGGTGCTGACAGCTGTGTTATTAAGGGAGAGAGTGAGAGGGGGTGAGGGAAGCCTGGGCTCTCCCTGCCCCCAAGGCCAGGCTGTGGTGAAGAGCACAGCAGCAGCTCAGAGCTGTAAGGCTGAGCTTATTCAGGGCACTTAACCCCTCACTGCACCAAATTTACTGAGGGCTGGACTGGGGCAAACTGGGGCAGTGCTGCCCACCATTGGAAACCACCTCCCAGTTCCACAGGGACGCACAGAAAGGCTTTTCCCAGCCCAAGGCTGTTCCTTCCAGCAGGCAAAATTCATGGCTGGGGAGGTCAGGGAGCCAAATGCCACCAATGGGCTGCATAAAGGGCTGGCTGATTTTATGGCCAATAATAACATTTGTAGTTATACAAGCCACGCTAAGATAGGGCTAATCAATTCTCATGCTGCAGGTCAGCAGCTGATTGCTGCAGGGGTCAGCAAGGAATTATTTCCTTGCCATTTACAGCTTTATTTAATTGGCCAGATGCATTAAGGGGCTTTTAATTATTTTTTTTCTCTTCTATCCTCTGAAGCATATGGAATTAACCATTTCCAGGGACAAGGCTATGTGCTGGTAGGGCACCACTGCCTTGTCTGGGAGGGCAAACCATGATCCCTTTTAAGGCTGGGATTTTGCTGGAAGTTATCAGGGTAGGTTTCATTCCAGGAGGGGATATTTCAGCAGTGCTTCCTGGTAACTCAGAGGAAAATTCATTTGGCTCTTCAAAGCCAGTCCTGTGAGCAGGATCTGCTCTGAGTTTGAGGCCAGAGCAGGATGGGAATTTTCCACTGCTGTGCTCCTTACACAGGCATAACAATTTCTGTAATTGTTGATTTTAGCTTCACTTTCAAAACCACAACAAAACCACTGGGAAAAATCCAAATTGAAGAGCTTTGTTTTGAGTTGAATTCTTTGCTTTAAATGAAACCTGCAGTTAGGAGCCAATGCAGCACTGGAGGGTTTCTGCCAGGGCTGGTTTTAGGGAAAAGCCTGGGGATGCTCTGTGCCCTGGCATGGACTGTCCTCTTTGCAGGGATTTGTCCAGAAGCACCATTCCCTTTCATCAGGAAAGAGAACAGATTCCACCCATTTCAGTGAAAAATGCCTCTTCCTCTTCAGAGAAAGCCTGCAAAAGAATTTTTCATTTCAGCTGCTTTCCCCTGAAAACCTGCTTTTTTCCAGGGAAAAAATTTTTAAAAATTAATTTTCTCATTTGATTAAATTAAAAAAAAAAAAAAAAAAAGAAAAAGGTAGCAAATTTGAGCTGTTTAAAATATTCTTTTCAAATTAGATGCCCCAGTTGCTGTGTGGGATTTTCTGAGGAGCTGAAATTTGCCTGGTTTGGATTGGAGCATCGTAATCCTTGGATCAAGTTTTCTCTCTACTGGATTTGTCTGTTTGTTTGTTTGATTTTTTGTTTGATTTTTGTTTGGTTGGTTTTTACTCTGTGTTTTACAAATTTTAGGAGTTCCTGACTTTTTGTCTGACTTTTGAGAAGGAAAGACATAAAAGCTGATAGGGAAGAGGCTGGCACTGCCGTGTGAGCCCAATCCTGCATTATTTTCTGCAGTGTCCCTGATTTTTAGCCACTTTTCCACTCTTTCTGCCTTCTCAAGGCTCTCTGCATATCCAGAAGGATTGTCCCTCTCCTGCTCTCAAGATGGGTGTGATGGTGGGAAGGGCAACCTCACCCCTGTGCTCAAGCAGGCTCATGTTGGAGTAGCCATGAGGTGCCTAATGAGGTGGTTGGGATGATTAGGATAATGAGGCAGTGATGTGAGACCCTCTGTTATCCCACTGGGATTTCCACCAAGGCACAGGAGACTGGAGGATATATCCAGGTAGGAAAGGGCAGGGTGGGAGCCCAGGCTGTGGTGCTGAGGAAGGAAGGTCCTACCTGGACCAGGGTTTGGGATCCTCTCCAGGCTGTGCCACCTTGTGCAGTCATTGCTTTCATTCTGGCTGCAGTGAAAGAAAATCAGTTTATTCCTGCTCCTTCAAATCCTGCCCTGAGAGCGAGGACTGGGGTCTTGTGGGGAGTCAGATCCTTCCTGCAAGCTGAACTAGGTGAGGAGTCTCCATCTCACATCTGCAACGTGGAAAAATCCATACCCAGGGATGAAAAGGTCCAATGAACCCTGGACAAACTTCCACACTGAGGGCAAAATTGATGTTTATTGCACTTTGTGTGTCTCTGCCCAGGGTTTGACTTTGGCCAGGATGGAAAGGGTTGCAGGCAGCTCGAAGCAGACAAGATTTTAACGGGCAGGAGAGCATTCCAAGGGCATTGTCCTGGCCGAAGGCAGGACCCCGCTGGGCTGCTCCGCTCCAGCGCCTCGCAGGGAGACGTGTCCTTCTGTCCTGGCTCCTGTCCCCACGTGTCCCAGCACATCAGGACTCTTGGGCACTTATTGTCACTTCTTATCTCCGAGGGGGGCTGCTCCTTCCCACCACGCTCCCAGCAGGATTTGGAAGCAGAATTCCTGGGAAGCAGTCACACTCCCAAGGTCGAGCTGTCACCCCGTGGTTGGCAGAGCTGCTGGGCTGTCTCCATCCTCAGCAGTCACACCTTTCCTTTTTACCTCTTAAGAGACAGCAATAAATTAACTGAAGATTATTTATTAGATTAATTGTAAAACTTCTGTGGATTGCCACCTTCTAGATCCCAGTCTATAATCATTTGCCTTCCATGACGAATTAGATGGGGCCAGTTAATGTTTTATCCTTTTTCAGTATCAAGAAATCATTATTGTCATTGCTTGAACACAAACTGGGCAGAGTGGGGTTCACCTGCTAAAACCCAGACTTATGAAGAATGCCCCAGGAAAATGGTTAATTAATTCCTCCAGTTGTGCTTTGCTGAGCACAAGGGGCTTTAGAGCTGCATTTATTTGCTCTCTGGCCAAAACTTCCTGCAGAAGCTTTGCTGAAACTGTGGGTGGGGGGAGTTTAGCTGGGTTTCACCAGTACCCCCAGCTCTGCCCTGATTTTGAACTGAATATTCAAGTTAGAGCTGAGTTCATTAGAGGTGGCTAATGAATGGGGGAGGAGAGAGAGAGAGAGATTCAAACCTGTTCTCCCAGCTGGAGAAAAAAAAAAATCTGAAACTTTAAAAATGCAAGTCAGTTCTTCATTTTGATGCTGCATAACTGTCTGTGTGGATGGGAGAAGCAACAGGACTGTAATTGCAGACAAAATCTCTATTTCCTCTAATTGTTCCCGTAACTTGATTTACTTTGGAAATACTCGGTGGATGCTTTCCTTATTTACTGTCTCTCCTCACTGCTATCACTTTCTCTTCCTTGACTGATGAAGCACATTCATAATTTTTCTCCATTTAGTGTGGACAGATCCAGTTGGGCTCAGCAGCAGCTTGAGCAGATAAGGAGCTTCTGGCAAAATGGTTAATATCAATCTAGAACAGAATGGGTGATTTATGGGGGAGAGGCCGTGTGAAACCAAAGACACACCAGATGAATCTGGGATTTCAAGAGCACAGAGGAAAATCTGAGCATGGTGAATTTTCCTATCTTCTGTAGATAGGAAAAGGAAGATGTTGGGAGATGGGAGAAGCCAGTGGGAGCATGTCTTTCCTTAGGTCTTTAGACCTTTTCTTAGGGTCTTTGGACCCTCAAGGCTCTGGTGAAATACCTCCAGGAGAATGTCCAAGTGGCTTAAGGGCTTCACTTGATCATCCAGGCTTAACTAAGGTGGCACGTGGGGTACAGCATTACCCCCAGCACTCCAGTGGACACACATGCACAGGTTTGATCCATATCTGTGGGGATGGGAGGGAATACAGACTGATTTCCGTGGCTCCTGACAGGATGCTGCTGCATGGCTCTCCTCAGCATCCCTTTTCCTGCCTTCTATGCTGTTGGTTTTCTGCACACCTTAGGATCTTTAAGATTGGAGTCACTCCTCCCATTTCCTGCTTTTGGAGGTAGGCACAAAACTTTGCTGGCTTTCCACTCAGGTGTGTTCCTTGCTCAGCTGGTTCTTCTCTTCTTTCCCACCTATTTTCTTAGGACTTCCCATGGAGCTTGGACACCTGGGCTCAGCTAAAGCTCAGAGCTCCTGTCCTCCCTCGCCCACGTGTGCTGAAGAGGACAGGAGGCTGTAACAGCTGCTTTAATTTCCTCAGGTCTCCCTTCAGCTGCTGCCTCACAGCTCCAAGGACTCCCACCTCAATCCAAACTAACCAGTTTTTGGCCACAACTCCAAATCCATTCCGGATCTTATTTCCCATGTGCTCTGTGTAATGTTTTGTCTCTGGACAATTTTTCCTTTTAATTTTGCAGTGAAAATTACCTAAGCTGGCTGAAAGAAGTGTTTCAGAGCTGACTTGTTGATTGCAAGCCAGAGCTGAGGGCTGCCTTATAGAGATGTTTTCTTCGGGAACAATCAGCCCGAAGCTGGTCTCGGAGGAGGGTCGCAGATGAGAGCTATCAGCAGAGGGGTTTATGGAACACAAGGCTTGCACTTCAATTTCAATGCAGATAAAATCTGCCAAGTGAAGTGGATCCTTCCCTTGTCACTTCTGCAGAGACAGATTTTATTAACACCAATTGCATGGAAACAGGGGGCAGCCGCGGAGCCCCCATGGAGATAAAAAGACATTAATGCACTTAGGCTGTGACAGCAGAGAGCAGCTGGGTTTGGTTTATGTTCCTCTGGACTCCAGGGGGACTGCTGCACGAGCAGGGCGGGACTTTGGGGCTAAGTTCAATGGCTGATCCCTCCAGCAGAAATACTGGGTGGAAAGGCTGGGAAGGAGCAGGAGCAGGAGCAGCCCAAGATGCAGAGTGTGGGTGGCAAGGTCTCGAGTGGCCCCAGGTCTGTGGCACTGTGGGTCAGGTTTAAGACCTCAGGATCACTGGAAATGGGACATTGATTCTGAGGATGGACAGGTGGTCATGGGAAAATCCTGCTTGGATGCCGTGGTGGCTGGGCGCTGGCATCCCAAAGCCTTGGGAGCACGTGTGGGGTTGTTCCTACTGCTCACCCGCCAGAGCTCCAGTCACAGTCACGGGTTCTGTAACCTGGTTTTCTCTTTCCAGAAGAGTCATTTTTGCTTTCTCATATTGCTGTTGGACGTGGAGCTGAGCTTTAGCCTGCCCCACACAATGGATATGGGAAGCTTTGGGAAAGGATTGTCCTTGATGCGGGACACACATCTGCATCCCACTCCAGAGTCTTGCACCCATTGTCGTTTCTCTTACAGGATCCCTGAGCAGGAGAAGGGCTGTGGCCCGTTTCCAAATCCTGTGCCCTGGTCCTCCACAGGGGGTGGTTTTGCTGAGGCTTCCCATTGCCAGCTCAATCCCAAGCTCCCCGCATTCCATGGGCCACGGTTATTGGAAAGGCCAGGAATTTAAAGCCGCACTGCACGCGCCGCTCCTGCCCAACACAGCTGGCTCCAGGGATGGATGGATGGATGGATGGATGGATGGATGATGGATGGATGGATGGATGGATGGATGATGGATTGATGATGGATGGATGATGGATGATGGATGGATGGATGGATGGATGGATGGATGGATGGATGGATCTCCCAGTCCTGGGCAGGAACTGGACAACACCCCCTGACTGGCTGCCCGATGGATCAGCACATCTCCTTCAATCAAACAGACTATCCTGATGAGCCTGCAGCCAGTTCCCTGCATTGTGGAGCTCCTGGATCCTGCTGATGGGGGTGGGAGGCACTGCTGGAAATGCTTTCTCCTTCTTGGTCGTCTAATTTGGAACTTTACAATAAATAGGCTGCTCGACATTTTTTGATGTAAAGGTCAACATCGTCTGGTAGACTCAAGGATTTTAAGGTAAGTGGAGGAAATGGCATGGGTAGGCTGATTTGATAATGATCCTAATCCTGTGTCTGATCTCTGATAATGATGGTAACCCCATCAATTCATGCTCATATCACTGCAAATGGGGCTTGGATCATTTTGGGCAGAACTGATGCCTCTTAGCACAGAGTGGCTTTGCTGGACACTTTAACTTGTGCAAGAGCTGCCACACTGAATGCAGAAAAGGAAGGTTAAATTGTTTTTAGGAAAAAAAAAAATCAATCAGAGCAAGTGTTTTTGGCTAAATAAGGTCTCAGCCTCCTGAGTCAGCTTTCCCAAAGCTGTTGGTGTTTGCTGATGAATTATTGTGGTGATGAGCACACAGCTGACACACCAGACAAAGTGCAGTTACGGGTGGAGACTCATTTCAGAAAACACCTTTAAATTCCACAAATCCTTTTACTCAGACAGACCAGGACAAGGACTGCCCTTTTTTTTTTTGTGATGCTACTGAGGAAGCTGTGAGGTTGGGGAAGCTCTGTGCTTTGGGAATGGTGAGAAGTGGTTTAGCACTTTAGGGATGGATTCCCTCCATCCTTCCAGACTGTGGGGAACAGATATTGAAGCATCGTTCATGCTGGCGTGCTGGAGGTGTTTTCTGGCCATTGTGTGGCTTTTTAGAAGTGCTGAAGGGAGATCAGAAGGAAGTTTAGGGGGAAGTTCTACCTCTGTACACCCTGGCAGTGCTATGTCCGCAATCTGCTGCACAACACACACAGGGCTGATGTCCAGAGAGAAATACAGATTCACAGTACCCTTGGAATTCCTTGGAGGACTCTCACAGCAGAGCTCTGCATTACCCAAGGATGTCTGGAGAGATTAGAGCTGCCAGGGCCTGATTTCCAGTGTGCACTTTTGCTTTGCTCTCTCTTGTGAATGATACTTAAAATTTTCCCAAGTTAGGGATAAGTTAATTACATGGTCCTTTTTCCTAAAGGACCCCAATGCCTGGATTATATTTTGCTCCCAGATTTCTGGTTTCTAATCTGATACATGGCACCAATTCTCAGGGAGCCACAGCAAACTTACATTTCTCCTGTCCCCTTGAAATGCCTGGTTGTTTTTTGACTCCAGAGCTCTCTGTGTAACATTCACCTAACAAGACTCTCCTGGGGCTGCTTTCCCCTCAGCACAATTTGTCTCTGGGGGTTGTCACGTGCCTCCCACGGTCCCACAGCCTTTTTTTCTTTGATCTCTGATCTCTGGCAGGCCTGTGCTGAGAGCTGATTGCCATCTCTCCTCAGGTGGATCACTTATTGCTCTGTAACTGGCTCAAGCCAAGGGGCTGGAGATATTGGATTTCTTTGATAAGGTGCCAAAGTGACACACTGATATCTGAGCCAAACCACTGAGCAAATGATTTTCCCATCTCTGACCGTGGTACACTCCCAAATCCCAGTAGAAGGAACTTCTTTCTATTACTCAGCCGTTTGCTAGCAGGAATTATCTGCCCTAGCCGGAGATAGTTTGTGCTCTCTGTGTTTGTTGGGCTCCTGCTATTGCTCGCTCCCGGCAGAGAGAGGCATAAAATTCCTTCCAGGTGACATTTTCAGGAAAAAAATCAATTGTTTATCAACATCCTGGCAATCAATAAATGCAGTGATAGGTGCAACTGTCTCTATTGGAGCTGAACCTTGATTGCTGAGAGGCCAGATTTGCTGCTAAATCCACCCAGGCCTGAAGCTGGGCTGGAGCTGCAGGGCCAAAGCCTGGCGCCAGACTCTCCAAGAGTTTCCTGCTGCTGTGCTGAGCCCTTCCCCTCCTCGGGATGCTGGTGCTGGTTGCTCTTGTGCTCATTCTCTGTGGACTGTGCTGCTGGAGAGAGCTCGGGAGCTGTTCATACACACGTGGTCCCTCAGAGCCGCGGAGGGGCTGCTCTCGGGGTGTTCCTACACCAAGCTTCACTGAAGAGATGAACCACAGCACAAGGTGCTCACCCCAGAGGAATTCATCAATATCTTGAAGACTGAAGTGTCTGTCCATCTTCACTAAGCCTTTTTCTGAAGAACCCTGTATTATATTTGTTCCCAGATTCTCTTGGAGTCTGGCCTTGGTGCTGACAAGATGGGCCTGGAGGAAGATCTCTCACAGGGTTTAGGTGTTCCTGCTGTGGCTGGTGATAAACTTCAATTCAGCTATGCTGGTGAAAAGGCCAGCCTGGAGCAACCTGGTCTAGAGGAAAGTATTCCTGCCCTTGGGACTTGGATGGTCTTTAAGGACCTTTCCAACTCAAGCTTTTCCATGATTTTGTGATGAGCATCTCCAGACATCCACCTCCTTCCTTCTGTGCAGCCCCTGTCCAGCTGGTCCCTTTCCCTGGGACACCTGCAGCCTTTCCCTCTTGCTTGAAGCCTTTACTTGATGTCTCATTAAACGAGGCAAAGATGTCCCTTTCTGCAGAGCATTCCTGAGCCTGAGCTTTCCCAGAGCCAGAGTTCTTCCTCAGCTCCAGGAGTGTTTTGACAACGCTCTCAGGGACAGGATGGGATTGTTGGGGTTCCAGTGCAGGACCAGGAGATGAGGTCTGGATAACACTTGTGGGTCCCTTGCAATTCAGAAGATTGACTCTGTCATCCAGTTTTGAGGAGTCCGTGTGGCCAAGGTATCCCACCACAAAGACATATGGATAGGAATGGAAGAGTTAACATCAGCAGCTCCCAGACACGCTGGAGAGTTACATCATGTTGCTGTGGAAACTAACTTTGTGAAAGCACAGTGATGTATGGGAAAGCTTTGGGTCAGCGGGTAATAAATTCTGTTTAAAAAGTGATTTTTTCCCCATCTGCTGATGTAAACATCATTAAGAGAAATGACGGCTGAGAGATGGATTTCTTTTTATATCAATTTTCAGACAAAGAAAATAATTTTTTTTTGTAATAAAAAAGTTGCTGGAAATCAGAGAGTGCTATAAATAATGAAATAAAGAAAAAGCACCGGTGATGGAACAGAAATTTTCCCTGGTGATTGGTTTACAGCTCTCTGTGATTTAATGGGAACTTGCAGTTGCCTGTGGGAAGCTGCAGCAAAGCCCTGGATGGGCTCCGTAAGATGACACTTTGCAAATTGTACCATGAATCCCGAACTTTGAGGGCCTGGGAGCAGCCTTGTCCTGGAAGTCTCCTCTCTTCTGCATTTCCCTGCTGCCATTGAGGGGCAAGTTTCCAGCCTGCCATGCTATCATTGGGATTCTCGTGAAGGTGTGGGGTTTTTGGGTTTATTTTTCACCCTTTGGGATGCGGGAGGGTCTGAGGTGAGGCAGCAGGAGTAACTCAGTTTACCCAAAGCAGTGTGACAGTCCCAGCCAACGGCAAGGGTGCCACTGGGAATGCAGACAGGGTGTCACCGTGATGAATGGGGTAATTAATAAGCAATTAATGTACTTCAGAGCATGGCTCCAGCTTTTCTCCCAGCCAGGCACTCGGCACTGATCTGCTTTCTCTGGTGATCCAGGCTCAGAGCAGCTGGGAATGACGGGCATGATGTTTCCAGATCTCCCCTCAATGCCACCAGGATGCAGCTCTGCACTGGCACAGCAGGGAGTCTGCTTCAGAGGGAAGGAAATTCCAGGGTGGGTTTTTCACTAATTGATGGGATTAAAAAAGATTCTTTCGATTGTCTTTGAAACAAGTGCTCTGAAATATCCTCCTTTGGCAGCTTCTCCATTCCCATCCCAAACTCCCTGAAAGCTGGCCCAGGTGCAAATACTCCACCTGGCATCACAAATTCATGTTTCCCTGGCCTGCAGCATTGTTCCCAGCTCATCCTTCTGCCTCTTTCCTCTCCTGGCTCAGCCTGGATTTTTCCATGCCCTCCAGCATTCCCTGTTAGCCCCATTGTCCATCTCTCCTGGGTGGGTTCTCCCAGTTACCTCAGAGCCCACCAAGATGTTGTTCTGATGTCTAGACCAGAGCAAGAAGTGCATTTCCCATTTCAGGGAAAAATTATGGAGTTTATTTTAAATGTATTTTTTGTCCTGACATGTGAAACCATTAAAAATTGTTTACATATTTTGAGTTGATTTTGGCATTTAAAGCAATTGGATTATAAGAGAAACTTCTAAGTGAAAAGATGTTTTAGAATTAATATCAAAGTATTCCATGCCCTCAAAATAATGAAACATGATGTTTTGATGTTGTCAAAACACTCGGGTAATTTTTTGTTTAGAAACAAGAATGTGTTGGCATTGACATGCCCAAGTGAGTTGTTCCTTTTGCAGGAAATCAACGTTCTGATGGAAAATCCCAGGGGAGCTCAGGTAAGAGCAGCCAAACCTTGCTCACTTGTGTAATAACATCCCTTTCACTGCTCAGCCTCAGGGCTTGTGCTCTAAGAGCAGTCCCAGGGGCTGGTAATTAATTGGCGTAGCTAATTCAGGGATGGAGAGGGAATATGACAGCAAAACAGGAATAATCTGCAATGTTTGTGAGGGAGGGAGTAGCCATGGGTTGCTGAAGAGCCCAAGTAGCTTAGAGGACATCATTGTTCTAATGAAGTGTAATAAAAATAAATGAATGTGGTAAAAATGCTGAACAGTTCAAGAGGAGGCAGAAAGTTCCACAGCTCAGACCCAGTGGAGGTGATTTTGCAGTCACAGACTTTTGGAAACATGAGAGAAATGAAACCTTTGGAAAGCAAAGGAGGGGAAAAGAGATTTGTGAGATTGCAAGGAAGCTCAGCCCTGAGAGCACACACACGTGTGTGTCACTTGAGCTCGGTGATTTGGGATCGGGACTGGCTTGGGCTGTCTCTATTTATGAAGGTGCATTTCTGGGGAGCTGCCTGGCCCACTCCCATGGCTGATCCTTGGCATTCCCACCCCTCCACAGAGAGATTCTGCCTCAGGAAAACGCCGCTCTGGCTGCTGGGCTGAGCTGGCTGCAGGCTGGGCACAGCGATGGGTGTGGAGGTGACTCAGGACCGCGGTGCTGCCCTTGCACCAGGCCCAGTCACGTCACCGTGTACTGCTCCTCAGTATTTGTGTCAACTGAGCTCTTTTCTGGCAGCAAACTCATGGTTTCCTTCACAGATCATGGGGAAAAAATCTCCAGCATCCCCTCAGCTGGGAGCAGAGCTTGCAGTGAAGAACTTGTGGGTGTGGGGGATGAGGAGCTCAGTCTGACCCAAATGTGCTCACTGGGACCAGGACCCCCCTGTGCTGGGCTGATCCCCAGCGTGGGCAGCAGGAAAGGGATTGGGATTCTGCCCCTGTGCCCCTGTGCTCAGGTGAGACCCCACCTGCAGAGCTGCCCCAGCCCTGGGGCCCAGCACAGGGAGGACGTGGAGCTGCTGGAGAGAGTCCAGAGGGGGTCACAGGGATGCTCCAAGGGCTGGAGGTTCCCTGTTCTCGAGTCAGGCTGGGAGAGCTGGGGGTGTTCACCTGGAGAAGAGAATGCTTCAGAGAAACCCTGGAGCCCCTTCCAATGCCTAAAGGGGTTCCAGGAGAGTTGGAGAGGGACTTTGGACAAGGGATGGAGGGTCAGGACACAGAGAATGGCTTCAAACTGAAAGAGGGGAGATTTATCTTGGATATACAGAAGAAAGTGTTCCCTGTGAGGGTGCTGAGGCCCTGGCACAGGGTGCCCAGAGAAGCTGTGGCTGCTCCTGGACCCCTGGGAGTGTCCAAGACCAGGTTGGATGGGACTTAGAGCAACCTGGGATAGTGGAAGGTGTCCCTGCCCATGGCAGGGGGTGGGATGAGATGGGCTTTAAGGTCCCTCCCAACCCAAACACTTCTGGGATCCTCTGATTCATTCCGTAATTCTCTGATTCGTTCCATGAACCACACCTGAGCTGCTGCTTCCAGAGTGAGATTTCCTCTGCTTTGGAGGGGTCAAGATTTGAAGTTAAGGCCCCCACTTCTTCTTCCTCTGTTTTGCCAACCCAGCAGAATTCCAGGCTGGGGAAATTGTTGCAGCTGTGTTTTTAACATGACAGCAGTGACAAGAGGGCGAATGATGTTTCTGTCAGTGCACTGAAAGCCATTGTGCACTATTGATTTTTGTATTTGTTTGGTTTTTGTTGGTGTTTTTTTGTGGCAGAACACTCCATTCAAAGCAGTGTAAAACACTCCATTAAATATTAATGCTTTCCCCCACTTCTTTCCTCTGTGGACACATCTCCTTCTGTTTTCCCAGGTCCTCATCCTGCTGGACAGCTGGAGGATGTTCCCACCAAATGATCAGCAGGTCGAGGATGTTGCATAAAGCACTCAGCAGTGCTCCTTTAATGTGGAAGCAACTTGACTTTTACTGCCAGTGCTGAAAGCATCTACAAATGTAGATTTAGCATCAGCCTCCAGGCTTAAGATACAGCTGTTATATTTTCCTTTCTTCCTTTATTTTTTTTTTTCTCTCTCCTTTGCACTAATGTAATGCTTATTTAGGAACTGCAGCCATCTGTGGCTGCTAGGGATGGCACTGTTAAATTTGCTGTTGCTTTCTTTCTCCTGATTTGATGAGGCTCTCAGTGCACAGAGAATTCCCCAGGACAGCAGACTTGCTTTGATTGCTTTTTTTATTTTGGAAACACCTCCCAAAGACATTGTTCACAGGGCTCTGTGCAGGGAAAGGGTGGTCAGCTGGAGAGCTGAGATCCTGCCTTGTCGTGGGTTAATGAGGTGAGGTTATGAAGAACCAGCCAGCAAAAGAAGTCGCTGAAATTAGAGGGGATGGCAAACAAAAAGGGAAGGAAGGAGGAAGGGCTGGGACCAGAGCTCTTCCTGTTCCTCACAGCAGCCTGTGGTTGATGCTGAGATGATTCACGTGGGAATTGGGGCACCTGCAGCACTCAAGGGAATTTTTTTGTGTTTTTCTAGTGAAATGCTCTGCCTCAGCAGATGGACAGGGATCTATCCCAAGTGGGCAGTCTGGAGATGGGCTCAGCCCTGCTCCAGCCCAGCCCAGCAGGATGGATGTGTGGTGTTGCCAGCAGGGACTTGGCTCTTTGTGTCAGGCAAGGCAAAGTTGGCTTCTGCCTGTTTTGTCCCTGAGTTGCTTTCAAATGCCTTGTGTTCACCCTTGTGAGGAAAGGTAAATCTTAAAAATTGCTATAAAGAGAAAGGAAAATATCTCTCCTTTGGGCAAAGCCCTGTAGAGAGAACTGCTCTAGATGTCCTACAAGTGATTTACCTTTTAATCTCGCTCTCTTTGAATTTGTTTAGTGTTCTGTCACCTGCTCCTTTAAATTGACCTCTGTGGGAGCTACAGCTCCTCTTTGCACTCTGGAGCCTCTTCAGTGTGGATTGTCCTTTTCATGGGAAGGTTAATAACGAGTTTATCTGAAAATACTCTTGCACTTTATGGAAAATCAGAGGACCCACAGAGGGGAGGTGCTGCTTTTTGGTCTGTAAGAGCTGAGACGGGTTGTGTTTGACCAGAAATCCTTTGGCTGTATCTCCTTGAGTACACAGGCCCATTCCTTGCCTGTGTCCATACTCATCCTGCAAGGCAGGCTAGTTCCAGGCAGTTTGAAATGGCTTTACCACCTGCCAGGATGGGATGAGGTGCTCCAAATGGTGATGGTTTTGTCCAGTTCAAAGCCAGCACTGAAGGGGGGAGTTGGTCGAGTTCAGGTGTCAGAAAAATCAGTTTATCTTTCTTGACTGCTGAAGGTCCCTGTGTGCCTGAGATCCCAGACTCACTGGAGGCTCCTTAGGTGTCCCCAAGACTGATTCTCCACCCTTCAAACCCAGGCAGTCCAGAGCACAGGATCAGCCCCTGGGATGTCCCAGGGCGTGCTGGGAGCTGGAGGTGAGGATTGGTACCTGCTCTGCTGAAGGCACAGCCCCCATCTCCTGAGAGCCTGGCACCGTGGTCCTGCAGCTGTCAGCATGATGAATGGATGTTCTGTTTTATTTCCTGCTTTATCAAATACTAATTATGTAGATGATAATTCTCAGCATCACGGTTCCTTTTGGCTCATTTGTTTTTCACTCTTCAGAGCAAGAATAGGGTTTTTTTTCCATCCCCCCTCCCAACTCCCATTCTTGAAATTCTGCTTTAATTGCTTCTCTTTGGCTTTTGCTTAAGGTTTCCTGCTCTGAACAGGTCAGTGTATTGATCCTGTACTTTGATAAGGTCAGCAGAGATCAGCTGTGACATTTCCAGGAGATTTGCTCCTCCCCTAATGGGCTTAGTCATCAAAGAGTTTTCCAGGGGACAGGGCAGGGGAGAGATTGAATTTCAGCTCTTACATATGTTTATTTGGGCAGGCCTGGAAGGTTCTGAGCGGTGGGATCATTTGACAGACTAAAGGATGCGCTGGCCAGGTTATGAACTCTGCTTCTGTACCCACCAGAAACTCTCTGTGACTGGGTGAGGTGGCACCAGCTGGTCCCAAAGGGCACAGAACAAGGTGACCCCCACTCCTGGCACACCCACAAACCCTGGCTGTGCTGACTGGAGCCAAGCCCATCTCTGACCATTCAGAGGAAGGTGAGGAGATAACAAAAATAACAAGCAAGCAGCATCTGGGCTGGGCCAAATGAGCCTGGGGGAGGAAAAGAAATCAACAAATTCCTTCCTGAGGTCTTGGGGAGTGAGATTGGACTACAGCTTCACAAGGAGTGCAAGGCTGAGCAGCAGATTACCTGGAATTTCCTGTTCTTGTCATGACTGAGGGGACAAGGAAGGGAGCAGGGGCACAGAGGGATGTCCTGAGCCATCCAGCCCTGTTCCCTCTGCTCCTGTCTCCCAGGAGCTGGATTAAAGTCTGGCTGTAAAGGAGTTGTCTACTACAGCAGTATCCAAGGAGGAGGATCCACACCCTCGTGAGGTCCTCCAGTGTCCCTCCCTGCAGGGAAATTGCTCTATATTTTGGGATTTATCTGACCTGAGCTTCCAGGCATTGAATATCATCATCTTGTTGTCAAAATCCTGGGAAGTCCCCTGCAAGCCAGGATATTTCCATGCTGATGCTTAGACATCTTGGGATTTTTTAAGCAACTCTTTGGCAAACTGAAGAAGCTGAGCCAAGTTCAGAATTTTTCCAGCTCTCAACTGTGTCTATGGAATCATCTTAAATGCTCTCCAAGGCCTCCCCTCCCTGTGTGGACACCCCATATCTCCTGGAAACGCTCTAAAACCCCAGAGCTATGCTATGCTCTGCACAAGGACTCTCACAGCCTCTAAAATGCTGGAGGGGGTTAGTTTTTTTCATATGAAGTCACGCAAATGTGGGTGAAATAGGGGGAAATGGAGGGTAAGAGGAAAATGCAAATGTCCAGTGAAATCCTGGTTCCTGTCCCTGCTTGGATGAATATTCACTTACTCCAGGGACAGCATCTTTAGTCCTGCTGCAGTCGGTGCTTTCTGAGGTAATCTCTCACATTGGAAGTAGCTGTCATTTGCATTCCTGGTTCCCAGAGGTGTTATCTTGCACTGGCTTGCATCAGACTATATTTTTCCACAGTGATGTACCTCAGCAGTGATGAGGGGGTGAGCAGCTTGTGGTCAAGTGACTGTGTCTGGCTGAGCAGAACAGCCCGTGTGTTGTCACCCTTTCCAACCACGTGTGGATGTTTATCCTCCTGAATCCCTGCTTGGCCACACGGATCAAGGGGCCCTCGATTGGGGTAGATCTTGTTGACACTTGATAGGAAAAGGTGAGAAAAATGTATTTAGTGGCTCTGTAAGGGGCCATGAATCCTGCCCCTTGTACGTGGGCTCATTTAACCCACACTGTGACCTGCTCTGTTCTCATCGTTACTTACTTGTGACCTCTCTTTCTGCTGTCTATAAACATTCCCAGCAGAGAGAATCACTCCAGCAAATGGTAGATAAAATGCTGAATGATGTGGACAGAGAGCAGAGCACTGGAATTGATCTAAACTACCTGGATGTCCCTCCAGATTCTGGAGCAAAAGCTTCTTTCTGGGTATTTTCAGGCTGTGAAGTGAGGCCATAAAGTTTTCTGGGTGTCCTAGGTAATGACAGAGTGATTCAATCAAGCTCTCTAATCAGATTCTCTCTGTCCTGCTTGTCTTCCCCTTTCCCTTCTTCAGCTCTTCTCTAGAGGGCTGGATTGGCATTTCTCAGGTGGGCAGCTCAGCCTTTAGCAGAGTAAACAGATTCCAGACTATGAGGTAACTTAAAAAATTCAACTGTTTAATGAGGCCTGTGGCCTCCAGATCCTTCCCTGTGCAGCCCTGCACAACCCAGGATGTGTTACCATCCTGTGCACTCAGGATTCTCCTCCGTGGAGGATTTCCAAGGTGTCAGCCTCTGAAATGCTCCTGGCTCTGCTCTTGGAAGCACAAGGGAGACACGTGCCGACCCGGGCCCACAGAGGGAGGCTGGGGGTAAGTCACTCATTACAGTCACTTTAAATGACTTCTTCTCACCTGGGCCTGAATTACCTTGAGGAACAGAAGAGTTTTTTTTGCTATTCTGGCTGTGGTCCCATCCCTCTCCCTGCAAATCCTGAGTAACTCAGCAGAGGCAGAGCAGAATGGAGCAGATCCCCTGCAATCAGGGATGTCACCAGAGCCTGCAGACGGATTAGGTCCTGTGCCACTCTCAGGTTAATCTTTTCAAACACTGTTTCCAGGAAAGAAGCAATAGCTTCAATCATATTTAAGTAAGTTCAAAGACTGAATTCCTTCGGCCTTGGAGCGGATGGAGAAGGACAGTGGGGTCCTCAGAAGTGGATTTGAGATGTAGGGTTGTTTCTGTTTCTGTCCTGGGGTACTGTGTGAGTTAGGGCAATCACAGGGCTCCCAGCACTGGGGTTCAGTCACCCTGGTGTCACCCTCTGTGTGGGCTGTGAGGGCACTTGGGGCCCCTCAAGGACCTTCCCTTGCTCCTGGATGCTGTGGCATGGCATGAGCTGATTGGAGGTGGACTTGCAGTGAGCAAAGTGCAGGATGGGGCTTGGAAAGCTTTGGGAAGCAGTGCAGGGTGGGGTTTGGAAAGCTTTGGGACACTGGTTTGCCATGTGTGTCTTAGGGCTAGGTGTCAGCAGGGCTGCTCACATCCTCCTGCCAAAAAAACATCTGCAAGCAGCTGGGATCTGCCTCTTTTCCCATTCCTTTCTCCCACCCTACTGCTCCTGTTCAGCTCCTTCACTGCATAAACCCTCTCTGGGTTTGTGTCCTTCAAGCCCTTCCCGTTAAACACTTAGTCATCACTTAGCTAAACTACTATATACAAATATAGCTCTTTTGATCTTCCTACATAAATCAATACCTGCTGTCCTTTCATCTTCGTAGGGGCTTTCTCTGAGCTCTCTCCAATTTACTGTCTTTAAAATGGAGTTGTCTTTCCAGCCTGATTCTTCCCAATTTTCAAATTTCCTGAAGCCTCCACACCTGCAGGAAATCCTGGTGGCTCCCAGCCACTCCACTGCCTTCAAATGGTAAAAGTGCTTTGTACTTTGTAAAATCCCTTGTCCCCTTGGATTGCTGTGGATCTCCCTCAGCTTGTTCTGGAAGTGAAGAAGCCCAAGCTCGGGCTCCCAGGAACTGGGGAAGGCACAAGCCAGTCTCAACTCTCTGTGCCATTGTGGACTGAAAGAAAGTTGTCCCACTTGGGTTATGGAAAGGAATTCCTGCAGTCACTGGTGGCTGCAGAGATGAACCCAATGTTGTCTGTAACAATACAGCAAATGCCCAGGGAAACTGTGGTTGCCCCACTTCCCCCTGGAAGTGTCCAAGGCCAGCTTGGACAGGGCTTGGAGCACCCTGGGACAGTGGAGGGTGTCCTTGCCCATGGCAGGGGGTGGGACTGGTTGAGCTCTAAGGTCCCTTCCAGCCCACACCATTGTGGGATTCTGCAGAATATGGGACATAGGGACAAAGAAGCCCAGGATGAAGGAAGGGATATGAGCTGCAAGTAGCAGTTATTTATCCCTTTAAAGTAGGGAATGTGGGCATCCCTTCCCGAGCTAACCCTGCCTGGCTGCCCATGGGGCTCTGATGGAAGGCTTCAACCAGGCTTCACAGGAGGCCAGACCTGGGACACCGATCCAAGGCACAGGTGGGGCAGTGGCACTGCCATTCCATGGACTGGCTCCCGTCTGGAGCCGTGGGAGCAGCAGGAGTGTCCTGCAGAGGGACGACGGGAGGCGATCCCGCGCCGTGATTTAGTGCAGGTGTCACAGCCCGAGCCCGGCTCACACTTCATCCCAAGTGTTTGGTCTGTTGGTTATGTCACAGTTGGTAAATAAAACTGTCAGGGAAATGGGCTGGAGCATGTGACCGTGGCTTTAGGGCAAGAATTAAGTCTCTCTGTAGGATTTGAAGAGGCCATTGTGCAATTCCTTCCCCTCTCCTTACCTCCAGATACCCTGGGACCATTCCAGCTCTGGACTGGGAACTCTGGGAAAGTCATTAAAGCCATTACAGTAAAAAGCCTTCTCCCTCCCCCCTTCAAATGAAAGGTTTATAATAGCAATAAACCCTTGATTTTAGCATCTCGTTATGGGTCAAATAAAAGCTGGTCAGGAGCAGGAGACAGAATCTCATCCCTCTGCTCATCCCCTCTGGATAAATGTAGTAGTGCTGCCATGGGCCATATAGCTTAATTAGCCACTCTTCTCTCCTGTTCCTTAGGAAAAATACTTTACAAAGCCTAGGCAGGCTGTCCGTGTCATATTTCCTGTGTTCCTAGAGGTGTTAATGAATTCATTAATCACTTAATGGCAAAGAGGGTCTTTAGGGACCGGCATCACAATTTACTGCTCCCAGGAGGAAAAGGCTCTGTCACTGATCTAAAGTTTCAGCTCCTCTAATTTGTGCCAGCAGAGGCACCGAGCTCCTCTCTGCAGTCCTTGGAGTCCACACGGTCCTCCCAGCAGGGGCACGGCAGCACGGAGCAACAGGGGCAGGAATTTGCTGGAAGGGGTCTTGTGCTGAATGATGTCCCGGCTCTGGATCATCCAGAGGCTGAGCAGGGAAAAGGAAACCTCTCCCCACCCTCGTGCTTGTGTTCTTTGCTTTTTTTTTTTTTTTTTTTTTTCCCCTTTTTCCACTGGGACAAGCTTCCTGAAAAACCACTGGAAAGGCAATAGGCTTAGAAGTGCATCCCAAGCCTCAGAGGCTTCTTGCTGACTTACAGGAAATCCAAACTCTGGCAGCATGGCTGTGTAATGTGGCCTGGGAATGCACGCTCTGCCATGAAACGAGTCTGTGAATCTTTTCTAGCTGAAGAGCGTCAGGGGGATGTATTTTGACTGAAACTGTCAGTTGAGATGTGAATTTGAGTGTTTGCATTTCTGTGCTGCAGAAAATGTTGATTATTTCAGTCTCTCGCCCTCGTTGGGGGAGAGCGGCGGATGCCAAAGTTCCCAACAAAACGGCTCTTTTGGCTTCTTTCTGATCACACAGCAGAGCAGGGAGGGGAGGAGGTGAACAGAGCCCTCCTCTCTGCTAATTCCCTTCCACCAGCCTGTCATCACTTTGCAATTGCACCTTTTGGAAGGATTTTTTTCTCCCTGCTTTTCTGTTCTCCCGTTTAACTTCTGCTCTGATTTCTCTTTCCATCTTTCCTCTCAGTCTGTTGCCTTCCCAGACTGAGGGCCAAGGGAAGCAGTGGAAGTGTGTAAGACAAGGGGTAGCAAGGCCATGCATGGGGCTGTCCATGTGCAGGCATTTTCCCCCCATCCCTGGTTTCTCCTGGGATTCATTCCCCGCAGTGGGGTTCTTTGTTCAATAGCTGTTGTGAGGACATGTGAGATGAAAGGCGGGACAGCAGCTACGTGTTGGCCTGGGAGAGGAGAAAGGAGGGAGAGAAAGCAGGAATACAAACCCACTCCATCGGAGCAAACACAAAGGGAGGCAATTTCAATAAATGCCAGATGGTCCAAGTGAACCAGAGCCATGGAGAGCCCTCCATGTCCAACTGTTTGCTTTGGCAGGGAGCCTTCAGCTTTCAAATGAGAGCCTCCCAGGCACCCTCTCCTTTTCCTTGGCTTTCCTCGACCCCTTTGCTCATCCTCTGGACCCCTCCTCCTACTCCATTTGATGGCTTTCCTGGCCTCCCATCTCCTGCTGCTGCCCGTGACTCATGTTGTCCCTCAGGTGCTGATGTGTGGAGGAGTGAAGGTGTTCCCTGTGTGTGTGGGGATCCAGCCTCACTCCAGCACCACCAGCTGTCCCTGCCCAGCAGCAGCTCCACGGAATGTGGGGGCTGGACACGTGGCCAGGCAGAGAACACGCGTCCTGCTGGATGCAGGGTGGAGGGAAGACCGCTCCCAGAACAACCCTTGGGTGCCCAATTTCTGGGGTTGAATGAAGGAACATTGGTGATCTTGGGGTCTTTTCCAACCCTAATGTTTCCATGAATGTGGACTTCTTCCTTCTCAGGAGCCTGGGCTGGCCTGTGTTGTTCTGTTTTGGCCAGAATTCCTGAAGGATCCTTGCAAGCAAAGGACCCAGCACACGGAGGGAGAGACTTGGGGTGGTTCAACTGGATCATCACCACCTGAGATCTTGCTCCCGACACTGCAACATCCCAGGAGGGCCCTGGAACACCACAGGAGGAGAGATCCAGCTACCTAGGGGCTCATTGTTTCATGCTCTACATTCAAAACATTTATTATTCCAAATTGCCTTCTGCACATTTTACAATAATTGTGAGTGGTGTTTGTCATGTCACCTCCACAGGTCCTAACAGGAATGCCATCATTATCCCAGTCATTAGCAGAATGTCCAGAGCTGCTGGGGCTGCTTTTGTGCTCTCCAACCTCCCACGCTCCATGTTTCCTACTGTGGATATTGTTGGGATATTAGGGTTGAACCTGAGGGGGAGAAGGGGGAATGGAGATAACAGGGAGAAGAATTGGTGGGAGGGATGCTGGTGTCAGAGTGCTGTGCTCAGGGATGCTGCTCATGGAATATCAGTAGAAATTAGAGGAAAAACACCGTTTTCCCACATGTTTGGGGTGTCTTAGCTCCATCCCTGGCAGCACAGTCTGAGACCTCTCCCTTCGATCCATCTGGCTTGGACCTGAAGAGGTGCCTTTGCTCTGTTGACGAGGATCTGTGGATGAAGAGGAAGGCTGGAATTCAGCTGGCAGCCCTCAGCCACTGGGAGTCCAGTGATGAGCAGCCCTGGTGGGAACCAGGTGGCAGAAATTCTGGAACCACCACGTCTCCTTTGATAAACAAAAGACAGATAGGTAGGCTCTGTTTTTCCATAAGAATATTTTTGATGTGCCGTCTGTCCCAGCATTTGGCAA
Source organism: Pseudopodoces humilis (assembly GCF_049639895.1). Lineage (NCBI taxonomy): Eukaryota > Metazoa > Chordata > Aves > Passeriformes > Paridae > Pseudopodoces > Pseudopodoces humilis. The sequence continues at coordinate 5,266,669 of NC_142210.1, read as the reverse complement.
CACTGAAACCTTTGGAAATTCATTCAGATTTCCCTCATTTCAGGGGTGGGGTGTGGGAGGGAGATTGTACTCCCCCAAAAATCCTGCTTTACCTCAATGCTGTCTGTTCAGCTTTCCTAAGGAAAATGTTGAACTTCATATTTCAAATCCCACATCCATTTCTCTGGAAATCTCACCAGTCTTGATAGCTCAGGGACCAAATTAAAAAAAATTTACTTAAGCTGAGTATTAGGTTTCATTCAAACCCAAATGATTGTTTTCCTCTTTTTAAGAAAAAGGAAATAAGAGAAAAGTATTTCATTATTTTCCTATTTTCCTTCTGCTTTTGCAAACCTTGGGGAAACCAGAACTCTCTAGCTCCCTAGGAGATTCCAGAGGGAAGGACTACTGGCTTGGAATATAAAAGAATGCACACAAACCAGAAAAAAGGGTGGGTTTTTTTGGTTTTTTTTCCCCCAAAACATTGGGGTTTTGCACCAGAGTGCAAAAATTGTCCCATTCTCCCAAGGTCTGGCTTCTCAGTGTTTAAAACCAATTTACATCTTTGCAGGACAACCACGTTCTTGGTACTTTTAACTACAGATTCACATTGATTGTCCTTGTTTTTTAATAGGAAGCTGGGGAAAAATTATTTATGGGCATATTTTCCTCCTTTCTAAATGCAAATTATTAATTCAAGTGAAGAAGTATAATTGTTTCCTGATATTAGGTATTTTTAGGTGTGCTCACATCTGAATGCTAGCGAGGAGGCCTTTTTGCATTACCCTTTGGAAAGAAAAACAAATTTCAATGGGATTGTATTTGTTGAATACTGATTAAAGGAACTGAACAGAATTTCAAGTTTCCATGGGAAATAAAGTATCAAATGTGACTTGGTGAGTGAAACTATTGCCTGAGTCTTAGAAGTTTATTATCAGATTAAATCATAGCTATGATAAAAGACAATTTGTAATGCAGATGATGGAATAATGTTCTTTATCAGGAAAAAGGAATTTCTTGTGTTCTCACAAACCTGGAATACAGCAGGAGCAGTAACAGACACACAGAATGAATGACCCAAATCAGCTACAAAAAAGTCATCTGTGTATATCCAATTACCCCAAAATTAAAATTATTAAGTGTTGTCTTTCAATTTTAAACAAAGTCAAAAGAAAAGGTGATTTTTGTGGAAGTCACATTGTCACTGGAGCTGATGCTACAGACACAAAGTTAGGTTGGTTTGGGTGATCCCACAGGCCAGATCCACAAATTCTTGGTCCAGCCCTTCAAGTTCTTCAGGTTTGTGACGTTGTTCTTGGGAGCTGTGGTTGCCATCCAGCAAACCTGTCCTGCCCTGTCCCACCTTCCCTTGTGTGTGACCTACCGTGGGTTCTGACACCTCCCAGCTGGATTTCAGCTCCCTGGGTGCCAATAACTCCCACAAGCCAATCCCACAGACACCATGGCCACGGGGCCAGGACATCTGCGGTCTCCTGGTGGCCGAAACTCTCGTTAGGCTGGTGACAATGATGGGAGGTGGGGAAAAGAGGGAAGCTGTGAGTTTTATCTGCAGTGGATCCATAGGAAGGAGGAATGGTTGGAGGGAAGGCAGCAAACTGCAGTGCTCTGATGATGCACTTCAGCCACCAGAAAGCTCAAATTGATCTTTGGTGCAAGGAGTCCAACTCCTGAATTCAATAAATCCTTCTAAAGATTATCAGATTTATCTTGGACTGGGGTGGGGTGAACTTGTGTCCCTGGCTGGACAACAGGCTGCTCCCAAGGCCACTACCACTGCCCTCCTGAGATAAAATATAATGAAAGGCTCGTGTGTTGAGATAAGGACAGGGAGAGATCGCTCACCAGTTATCATCATGGGCAAACCAGGCTCAGGTGGGGGATATTAATTGAATTTATTACCCTTCAAATCAATCCCCAGTGCTCAAAAGGAGAAAAGACCACTGGGGATTTTTGTCTGCATTTGGGGACCCTCCACTGCTGTCCTGAGGGTCCTGGGGCAGGCAAGACGGGGCCCACGGCCCAGGAAAACCTGACCCTCTGAAGGAGGTTGGACTTGGTGACTTCAGTGTCCCACCCAGGGCAGAGACACTGCTAAGGAACGATGCTGAACTCAGCAAGGTAAAGATGGGACAGGGAGAGGGACTGAGCCCTGGGTAGCTGGGAATTGCTGCTGCTCTTGTTTATGCCGAGTCTCTCTGCGGGGGTTGTTCTCCAGTTTGTCTCAGCATGATGAGAGGCCTTTAAGTGAGAGGCTGTGGTTTACAGAGTCAACAGATTTAAGCAGGCTACGAATATTAATTATTAATTACTGTTGGAGAGTGCTATCCATTAGATTGGTGAAGTAGTTAACAGCTCTGCCTCGTTCTCCCCACAGACGCGCTCTCGCTGTCAGATTTCTCCCCCCGACCAAGACCCCAGCGCTAGAATTAGGCCAGAAACTATTTTCCAGTCGAGTGGCTTTTAATGGGCTCTCCAGACGTGTTCTTTGCATCCTGTGAGTGACTGGATCCGTGGAGAGCAGAGTCAGTGGGATTGATTCATTCTTTAAGCGGCATTAGGGGTTTAACTAAGTGGGGCTTGGTGCTGCTGGAGGTTGGGTCTGTTGTCCAGGAGCACCCACTAATTACCCGCAGCCCAGGGCAAGGGGCTGCTCTGGAGAAGCCCATTTGCAGGACTCCTGAAGGGAGCTGTTTTTCTGATGAGAAGCACAGTGCTGGTCTTTTCTGGGTCATCTCTTGTAGAGAAAGTATCTTCCCAGGGGCTCAGAACGTTCCTGGGATCCCTCAGCTTATGGCAGAATGAACCAAAGAGTGCGTGGTGATGAACATGAAGGTCTGGAGATGGTGCCACATCCCAGCTCTCTGCAGATGTTCAGAAGGTGTTTGAGTGTCTCCTACAGCTTTTAAAGTCACTGAGGTGCTGCTTTACTGCTTCCTTCCTGGGATGTGACACAGCAGCAGATCCTCCCTTAGGGACACCTCCTTGTCATCTGAAGGGACTTGTCATGGCAGAGGAGTGCCATGAGGGAGGGACTTCGGGATAACATTGGGAAGCCTTCTGGTGGCTTTAAGTGTATGGCTGAGGCTGGGCTGGTGCCATCTTAGAGGAAGAGTGGAAAAGACACTCCAAAATTACAAATAAGCCCACAGAAAGCTTTGAGTCTCCTCTGGTGGCTTTATCACATTCTACAGAGCTGTGTGAGGAGCTTGGACTTCCTTCCTTCCCGCCTTCCCGCCTCATGGAGCTGGGGGCTGAGCAAAGCTCTGTGCAAAGGATAAGCCATGAGCCTCCAACTCTTGCACTGCTTGGCTTCCTCCACCTCCCGGGACAGAAATTTGGGATAAAGCACAGTCCTCCTTACGGGAATCGCTCAGGCAGCAGCAGAAAGGACAGTGCAGAGGAGGCTCCCTGTGCCAGAGGCAGGAATATTGTGATCCGTAAGGAGCTGACTTGTTTCCAAACACCTTGCACGCTTTCTTCGTGCGCTGTATTAAAAAGCCGGCAGAATTTAATTCCTCTGGGAAAAAACCCCAAACAAAGCAGCCTCCCCTCCCATGAGGTGCAGCCATGCTGTAATTGGGCTGTGACAAACATCTCCCGAGCTGGCAGGGGGGGTGTTCGGAATTCTGACGTGTCCTCTGTCTCGGCAGACAGTTTGGCAGGGAGAGTCACAGCTGGGTGATTCCAGCTCCCCCAAGCCGGGGCTTTTTGAGGGAAAACGCTGTCAGATCTGCAGGAATAGCGAGCAGGACTCTCATAATTTATTTTTAATGCCGTGCCGCCTTTAACTGTGCAATTTCCTCCAGGGTGTTTGCTTTGAGCTTGCGGGATAATTACATCGCAGAAACCAGGCTAATTACAGTTAACAGCCTGAAAAAGTGAGGGCCCCCATTTCCCACCCCCTCCCAGCTTTTTTTTTTCCCCACCATCACTCCTCGGCACCGCCGGCGAGGAAGCGGCTTTGCAGAGCTCGGGGATGATGCTCGCTTCCCGTCCTGGCCCCATGGATTCGGGCTGGCTGGGGCCGTGGCAGCCCCTGCCAGGACCGCGATGGAGAGCTGGATCGTGGGGAGGTGCAGGAGGGAGCAGGAGGTGGCTCTGGGAAGGTTGGTCCGTGGTCAGTGTGTCAGTGCCCTCTGTTGGGACCAGCCCGCTCAGCCACAATGCTGAGCAAAAATGCTCTGCTGAGAAGGATGGAAGTGGAAGAAATCCTCAATTTTCCGAGCCTCTCCAAAATGGGTCTAAATCCAGCAATGCATGCGGTTATCACACGTGTGGCTTCTGCCTCCATTCACCCCTTCCCTGCGTCCAGCAGTGTGCAATGGATGCAGCTATCTCCACGTGTGTTTTCTCCCCCCGTTCATCCATTCCCATTATCACCTTCAATTACTCAATGACAGCCCAGGCATGAAGGGAGTGTTGGCATTCCCTTGGGCTGGGATTGAGGCCGGGATCCTCTGGGCAGGCCTTCCACTGCCTTCCCATTGAAAGATCCTTCCCCCTGCTCCCCCAGGCTTTTTATTCTGCATTTAACACAGGCATCTGGGTGGGGGTGTAAATGTGGTGAGCTATGGCTTTTGCAGGCCTTTATTTTAGCCCAAATGGTGGGGGGAAAAGTACCCCCAAAAATCCAGCCCAAACCTGACAAGTGTGTGGGCTCGGGTCCTCGTGAGACAAGAGCAGTATCTTCTCTGAGACGTGTCCTTGTTTCTGTCTCTATCAGCTGGGCTAATAAAAGCTCCTCATGTTTCCTCCAGGCCTTCCTGCCGTGATTTATGGGTTTGGGCTGGGCCCAGGAGCCCCCTGGGCTCTCAGAGACACAGAGGGGTGGGAGGGATGCTGATTTTAATTGAGGCAGCGCAGTCAGAGCTCCCAAGGCAGTGGGGATGTGCTGTCCCCAGCAGCCCAAGGCTGCCAGGCTGTGCTGCAGGTCCTCAGGGTGGTCCTGCAGGGCCTGGCTCTCCTTGCTGAGCTGAGCTGCCCAGCCCATGCTCTGTCAGAAATCACTCTAAGAGCTAAAAAGGCTCATCCTGCCTAGACATCACCTCACTGGATCACACCATGGTGGCCAGTTCCTTAGGGAATGATAGCAAAGAGCTCTGGAGCAATGCAGCCCCCCCTTGCCACCCTCAGCAGCTCAGATGCTGCTCCCACGTCTTCTCCCTGGGTTTTCACACGATCTGGCCCCTAATTCTGGCAGTCTCGAAAAAGAATTAGTTCTCTCTTCTGGGATTCCCCATCAGGGATTAATTTAATGATTTCTTTTTATTCCCCATTGTTTGTTTTTAATGATTAAGGTGATAGTTATAAATTGTTAACAAGTTCTGGTAGAAACGTGATCCCTGGGAACTTCTTTTGCGCTGAATAAAGTAACGGGGAGATTGATTTAGCAAAGCCGGTCAGGTTGCTGTGTCTTCAAAGATTATCTTGGTTCTGCATGAAAGGCCAGATTTTTGAGCAGTATTTTGGCCTAACTGAAGTCAGGTGCTTAAGCAACTTCAAAATAAGAGAAGCCTCTGTCTGTGGGGAGCGATAATATTGTGTGTTAAACCAGCCAGTGTATTAGAACTTCCTTTTTTTGGCTGGGTGATTTTTTCAGGTGAATCCTTTCCTCTGGCAAAGCCTTGAGCTGGCACAGAGGGATTATTTGATGAAAAAAGCCCTTTCTCAGCTGGGAACAGCCCATTTCCCTGAAGGGCACTGGGGCTGGCGGGGGTTGATGCTGGTGACATCTCCGTGGGGTGCTCGGTCTGAGGGCCATGGCTTTGCACAGAACAGAACCTGCGGGGCTGCCTTGGCTCTTTTTTCTTTGCTTCCCTTGTGCTGAGTGTTTGCTGAGCTCCAAAGCATTTACTCCTGACAATTATTCTGATGAGGCAGGGGGTTATTTGAAAACTGTGAACGGAGGTTTCTGGGGAAATGTCTTCAAAGGCTGATCTCCTTTCAATGGAGGTTGTAATTGTTTAATGATTTTCTATATGGATTTCCATGTGGGCTGCTGCAGGACAGGCAGGGCTGGTTTGTCAGCAGAGAACATCTGCTCGTGCTTCACCCTCTCTTCCCCTGGAAGGCTGGTCAGCTGCCTCCTGAGCAATACTGGAAATTTTTGATTTATATTTCCCTTGGCTTTCCTGCTCTGTCTCAGACCCAAACCTCAAACTTGTCCTGTTTTTTTTTTTTCAATTAAATCAGCTGTCTTTCCCATACACCTTGTCTCTGGCATCCTTGGGCTGCAGGGCTTCAGTGATGCTGCTTTAACAACCACAACCGGGCTGGGACAGGACCAGCAGGTTCTGCCCTCTTCTACTGCAGCTGATGAAATATTTTGTGCCTCTCCAAAGCTGAAAAAACATTCCTACTGCATTGTCTATCCCCTAATTCCTTGGACAGCCAGAAGCCTTATTCTACTTTCCCACCTAAATTTATTAATGAGTGAGTGGTGACCTTTTGCTGATGTTCTTTCACCTTGAACAGCACTTTCTCTTCCTTCATGTTAAACCTCCTGGTACATGGAAAGAGAACAGTTTTATCACCTCTTCCCCTTCATTTTCTTACACTAACAAGTCAGGTTTTCCCAGCAGCTGCCTCTTGCAAAAGGCCACCTTTACTCTGACGAGCCTTGGAGGCAGTTCCAGGCTGGTTATCCCCAATTTTTGGTGACAGTGCTTGCATGGGGCCTCGCATGTCACCAGACAGGGTACAGCAGCTCTTTGCCCACACAAGGCAGGTGTTTAATGGGGCTTCTTGCAGCACTGCTGTGCTTGAGGAATGGGATTTTAAAAGGCTTCACCCCTTTCTCAGTGGAATCGCAGTTGAAATTCCCATTGCTTGCGGAGGTGTGTGTCCTGGACTTAATATATGTGGTTGTTCAGTGCCAGGAGTGGTGAACTCCTCTTGACAGGACAAATCCCGTGCCAGGGCATTGATGGAGAGCCGAGGGCAGCAGGAGTTCAGAGCAGGTGGTGGAAGTGTGCTACCAGGGATGGGTCCCCTTCTCCTGTTCTGTTTGCTTTTCTCAAGGAATAAAGAGCATACCAAAATTGTTTGTCTTTTTTTTAAAAAAAAAAAAAAAAAAAAAAAAAGAAAGAACAAGGCAAAATTTTCCTTTTATCTCCTTGGAACAATCCTGACCAGGCAGAGAGGCAGAGGGATCTGGGGCTCAGCTGGCACTATGGTCTGAGTCAGAGTCCTTTCACAGAGGTGGGATCACAGGGAGTGGGTGATCCTAAGCAGCACAGGAGGATCCTGAGCAGCCTGATCACTTCAAGGTGTCCCTCATGCCAGGGGCCTTGGACTTGATGGCCTTTAAATATCTCTTTGACTTAAACCATTGCACGATTCTGTGCTCCTTCCTTCCAGCCATGACACAGTGCTGGGAGCTGCGCTCGAGTCAGATCAACCAGAGATCCTGTCTGCTGGAAACACAGCCCTCCTGTTTCCTGATCTGAGCCCCATAACATAAAGCAGATGTAAAGGTCTAGCCGGGATCAGGAAATCTTTTGTGTGTGCGGTGGAGGCACCGCTGCGTGCCCGAGGAACCTGTGAGAAGGGAAAACGGGGTACCCCTGGGGCAGGAGAGACCCGGCTCTGCGGCGAGGGGCCACCACGCCTGCCGTAGAGCCTGACCTGGCTTTCTGGAGTGGTCCTGAGTTAAGCAGTGCCTGCAGCCCACCCTCCAGCACGGTTACGGTCGGTGGGATGCTGTGCCTGGCGCTCCCCGGCTCCAGCTCGGAGCCGTGGAGGTCCCCTCTGCCTGCGCTGCCTCCCGCGGCGCCGAGCTGCGAGTCGCTAAACAAAGCCAGGGAAAATCAGGCACAAGCTGTGCAATTTGCAGATGATCTGTGTACCTGCTAGCTCCGAACAGATGTTTTCCTTCGCGTGACCATTTGTGAGCTGCTTCCCTGTCACAGGCTGTGGTAGCTGCGGCGCTCGGGAGTGAGTGATATCTTACACCTGCACAGAGCAGCGTTCCTGCCATAAACCTGCTTTGCAATTCCAGAAATCTCCCATTACAGAGTTTTATACCCAGTGCAAACAACGGCAAAATAAGGCTGTTTAGTATTTTTGACAGAGACTTTAGAAAAAAAGCACGGGAAGATAAGAACTGCAGGAGCTGGATGGGATCTGCACAACTCCGCATCCTCTCCGAGGAGCGGGCGTTGCAAAGGGAAGCGCAGCAGAAGGCAGACCTGCCTCGTGTTAGATCTGCTCATCATCTCCTCTAGCTGGAGGTGGCCTGCAATATTAATATCCCTTTCAGCAGAGATGTTGGTATTTAGCTGGCGTAACTCCGGCTATTCTTGTTATCCACGCACATTCACGCTTCCTCTCTGAAATGTCACGGATTCTTGGCCACGACAACTTCCCGTGGAAGTTAGCTCCAGGCTTTCATTCTGCCTTGTGCAAAGCCCGGCTTTCCTGCTGCAGGCCTGTGCCGGGGGGGTGTCAGCAGCACAGAGTCGCTGCCTCACTCATTGGAGGGGGGATTCTGAGCAGCACATCAACACAGCTTAACTAGAGCAGGCTTGGCTTGAGCTTGGCTTTTCCGAGAGGGTTCTAGTGGATAAAAGGACTGCAATTCCTCATCTCCCAGGCAGGTTGGCAGGTGTATAGGAATGTGATATCCTCCTCTGGGTTGCTCATGAGGGGAAGGGGGATCTGTCTGGGAGAGGCTGTTGGTTTTTCCTGGCTCTTTCCAAGCTCAGCCAGTGGATCTTCAGACAGGTGTTTGGAATAAATGTGCAGCAAAAAGCAAAAAGAGCCAGGAGGGAGCCTTATGCTGAAGAGAAGAGTTCTGCAGGGTGTTTTTTTTCCTGGGATATGAACCCTCCAAGTCTTTAGGAAGCTCTGGGATAGAGGGATGGATGCCCCACTGTGATGGGAGGAGGATTCTCTTCCCAGGAACCAGCGCTTGCCCTGCTGCAGTGTGGCCACAAACCCAGGAGTGCCTTGCTCAGCCCCTGTGGAGACAGATAACGCTAAACCCCAGGGCTGGCTCTGGGAAATCTGTTGCTCTGTGCTTTTTGCACCAAATTCCCAGGTGGGTTTACCTGCAGAGATCAGTGGGAGCCTGGATTCCCTGCGGGAGCTGCTGGAACGTCTGTCGGGAACGGCTGCTTGCCATCTGCTGCGGGCTGGGAGCGGGGAGCAGGGGACCCTGGCAGGTTTAGGGAGGTGCCTTCAGGCACAGCACCCTCCAGGAGAGCTCCCTCTGGAGCAGCAGGATCAGGCCTCTTGCCTGACCAGAATATGGATTTCTTTGCTCCAACAGAATGTGCGTGGTCCAGGTTTGTTGTGCTGCCCAGGAGCCTCCTGCCCAACAGTGGGAACTTGGTTTGGTGGGGCAGGGTGGATGTGGGGAGTTGGGAGCATCCTTGTCCCCCCCAGCTCATGGTTCCTCTCCCCTCATAGTGAAAACAGCACAAGAAACTCCTGGAGGTTTAGGGTGGCACCAGTCTTTTGGGGAGAGAAGAGGTGAGAGATGTGGGGTTTGGGATGAGGTGTGGTCCAAGGTGAGGAGCAGTTCTGACTGGGGATGTGTGGGGTGGCAGGAGCTGCAGTTACAGGGATCTTGCTTGAGGTGTCCAGGGATAACAGACTTCCAAGGCAGGACAAAGCAGCAGAGAGAATGGAAAGGCAAGGAGTGTCCAGGTCACACATTAAAGGCAAACAGGCATTTTCCCATGTGAACCTTTGAAAAGCTGGGGTAAAAGAAAAGCCAAAAATGTCATCTGAGATGTAGCTCTAAACGAGGGGATTTTCCCAGTCAGCTCAAATCTCCTGTCTCTCTTACTGGAAGGGGTCCAAAGCACCAAGCACTATTTAACTTGGAAATCTGGGAAAAGGAGGGCCTTGGCCCCCGGGCGCTGGCCCTGCCAGGGTGATCCCCCTTTTTCTTGATGTGCAAAGGGAAATATTTCTTCCTTTCCTTGCCTTGTTGTCAAATTCATGCCCAGCCCACCGACAAATCCATCTCTTTGGAGATCAATTACAGTGTCTCGCTGCCAGGTCTGGAAAACCAATTAACTCCCAAATATTATTTTTTTTGCCCTGTTTTAAAGAAGGAAAAAAGTGAAGGGAGAGAAAGAAAGAGACAAAGAGAGAGAAACACATTGAAGTGGGGGTATAAATCACTTGGAAAACATTCCAAATATTAAAATAAACAAGGACGAATTCCAACTTCATTTGTCTCTTTTGGAGATTCTGTCACTGATTTATTTTGCTGCTCTGTCTGAGCCTCAGTTTTGTCTTTGCTCATGTTTGGAGTCAGGTGCTGTGTCTGAAGCAGAGCCCTGGGGCTGGATGCTCCTGTGGTGATTCCTGCATGGAGCATCCTCCCTTCTGCAGGGCTATGATCCCCTCACCTGGGGTTTTAGGGGGTTAAACTCTCTCCATCCTGCAGAATATTTGGGAATGGATTAAAATGGATGCACAGCTCTGCCTGGGCTGGTGGTTTGGGAGAGGAGTGTGACCCACCAGCCAGGCTTCCCAGGAGGAAATAACTGCTTCCCAATCCCAAACTTCTGGCTTTCTGAAGCCTCCCAGATCTGGCTGTTCAGATTGAAGCTCTCTGTAAACCTCATGTCCTTGATTTTTCAGGGGACTTACTTCTTTTGACCAACTCTTCTATGTCCTCAGGTCTCCAAAAGGCCTCGAGGAACCTCCTGTTCCCAAGGCAGGGAATGGTGTCCAAGTGGAAGCACACTGAAGTGCCTGGAGGTGAGCAGAGCCCAGGTGTGTCTCAGGCTGGTAGTCTCACAGAAGAAGGATTGGGAAAGAGAAAGAAGTAAAGATCAGCTTATTTATGATATTTCTGGTTTCAGTAATTGGCCAGCCAAGGGTCTGGCAAGCCCCCAGTGATGCAGCTGCTTTCCAAATCCAGGGGGTCTGGATGGTAATGGAGTGAGGAGAAGCACTTTTGCCTGAATTAGAGGATTTTCTGTTTCTAAAATGCCCTTTATTTGGTATTTTTGGGAGGGAGTGCAGGCACCTGGCTGTGCTGGTTGGTACCAGTGACAGGGACTGAGCAGCTGTACAGGAGCTGCAGGTGTGATGCAGCATCCCCGGAGGGTTTAGTGCCCACCTGGAGTGGCAGCAAGCTGGGGGAATACCCTGGGACATCCCAGGTGTCATTCCTGGTGGCCAGGGTTGGCCTCTATCTGCCTAAGGCAACAGGGATTCAAATCTGGAGCATCTGTGCTGCTGCCTGTCCCCTCCTGCAAGAAGCTTTAGTTTTCATTCCAGAGGGGAATGAATAATCCTGGGGGTCAGTGTGCAGAGGAATTGCCACCCTTTCTTCAGCTCCATCAGAAACCCTTCAAGAGGCCGTGAACAACCAGCCTTCCCTCGGGATAAATTAGCTCCAAGTCCCAGTGGAATGGCTGCTCATTTGGAGATGCCCTGGTCACCCTGACCTTCCTTGGGATCCCGCAGCGTTCCCAGTCCCTGTGATCCCTGCGGGCAATCAGGAGCTCCCTGCTAGCGCCTCCTGCCCTGGTTGTGGAGCACTTGGTGAAAAGTCTGGGCAACGTGGGGGCTCTGAGCTCTGCAAACAGCACAGATCCCACTGCATCCCACGTGCTGGAGACTGACTCCTCAGCTGAGGGTGGTTTGCAGGGCTGCTGTGGGATCTGTGCTTCCCAGTCTGGCTCTGGAAACAAAATCCTGTCGGCATTGTCAAGGAAACCTGGTGAGAGCACAGAGTTGTCCAACAGCCTCCAGGCAGCCTGGAGCAAAAGCTCTGACAAGTGCAAATCGGAATCTAAATGGAGTTTTTTTTTTTTCCTCTCCAGCCCAACACTGTTGCAGAATAGAAGGATAGCATCAGGAAAGCTCAAAAAATTAAAAAATTTAAAAATCTCATAAAAGCCTCCCGCTGTGTCATCCTGCCCAGACCTTCCAGTGACACAGCCTGGGCGTGGATTCATAGAATCCCAGGATTGTTTGGCTTGGAGAGGCCTTAAAACTCATCCCATTCCACCCCTTCCACCATCCCAGGCAGCTCCAAGCCCCATCCAACCTGGCCTTGGACACTTCCAGGGATCCAGGGGCAGCCACAGCTTCTCTGGGCACTTTGTGCCAGCCCTCCCCACCCTCACAGGGAAGGATTTATTCCAGTATCCAATTTAAACCTAATTCTTCTGGAGATTGGCCTGTCAGACCAGTGTGTACGACAAAATCTCCACTCCTTTCATTTCCAAAGCTGACAGTGAGCTGCAGCGGTGGGAATCAGGAGAAATCCATGTCCAGCAGGACAGAGCACATTCTGGACAGTTCTTTTGCCAAAGATAGTTCCCCAAGAAACCATTGTTTCAGACACAACCCATTACTCAATTTATCAATCCCTAGTTCCCCCTGAAATTCCTGTATCCCAAATCCATGGCATAGATTGGGTAGCTTAATTTGAAATGTGAAAGCAGGCTGGAAATCATTGCTGTGCAAATCGGGTGGAGGGTGGGCTTTTTTCTGTTCCTTGCCACAACTGGGCTGAATGAATGAATAAAATCTGTTCAGGTAGTTCCCAGTGAGGAATACATTCCTTTGGAAAAAGAGGCAAAAAAATCCCTCCCAACATTTCATTCATCCTGGAGTGAAGCATTTTGATTGGGGGAAGTCAGCTAATTTTTTTTTCCTCCTCAGAATAAGTCAACTTTGAAATATAAAACATCACATTGGAACTGAAAGTTGAATAGAAATGTTTAGAAAACGTGGGATTATATATCCATATATTTGGAAGTTTAACGAGATTGTGGATGGAAAGAAAGCACCCAGGCTATTTATAATTCAATTAGGCTTAGATTTAGGAGTAGTTCTCGCTCTGTGAAAACTGCATCTCTTTTTCATTTGGAACGATCTCCTTCCTCCATCACAGCCCCTTTTCCCGGCGATGCCTGGGAATATATGGCTGCAGCTGGGAATATATGGCTCTAATAGAGCTGCAATGACTGGAGCTGTACTGTGCCAGCTAACTGCTGTATTTTTCTTTCCCAAGGCTCCCTGGGCGTGTTCACAAGGGAATATTGACATTTGGGACCGAGGGATGGAAAACTAGGCTGTGAGCTGCTGGAGCTGTTATCAAGGATATTTATTCCAGCAACTTTCCCTTGCAGGTCTTCTTAAGGTTGTGCCTCTTTTTCCCCATTCCCCTCTAAGTGTCCCACACCACATTTTCCATTAATTACTAAAATAAATCTAACAAAATGCTCTCCTTCCTGGGCTTTTTTGGTACCTTCCAGTGTTCCTTCACCTCTCTCTTTGCATTACTGTAAGTAGTGAGTGAGTTCCTACTCTCACTCTGGGGCTTGGTTACTCAAACTGTTTATTGAGTAATAAAAAGAGACAATTACAAGTCATTGCCCAGGGATAATGTGCTGATAATTTTATGACTGTCCCAACGGTTGGAACAGCCCACAAATGGTGGTGAGCAGGAAATCTGGGATCTGCTGCCGACAGAGCCACCCCCGAGGAGATGAACCCTCGCTGCTGACAATGAAAGCTGCTGCAACAACTGTGAGCCATTAAAATTGCTGTGGGGACGGGTGGTGGGGTGGGCATTGCTTCCTTCAGAGGAAAAGCCATAAAGAACTTTTGGAAGGTGTTTGGAAGTTCATCCTGCTCGGAGTGAGTGTGAGGGACCACCAGCACTGCTCATGTTTAGGTCCACAAGGCCAGCAGCTGGGGCCTGGGGATTCCTGGAAAAACAAAGATTAAAGGGTGTTAATGCTTTCAAGCAAACAGGGATCATCCCAGAGATAACAAAGGGATTAAGTTTCTCCAGGCACTTGAGCAGGGACCCAGCTTTAGAGCTGCTGCTGCAGGGTGACCCTCGGCTTGCTGCCACCTGTAGGATGACATTCCCCATCCCTGTCACCCCAAACCCCGGGGATTTCATTATTTCTGTTTTTAAGCCTATATCTGTAGCTGGTTCAGTTCCCATCCAGAGGATTTTCCAGTTCCTCTGTGATTCCGTGGGCACAACAGGAAATAATTTCCAATTTAAAGCGTGTCCCTGACCACTGAACATGGAAAACTGCTGCCACTGAAATGCTTCCAATTGTCAAAATTCAGGAATCAGCTGCTCCCCTGTCTGAAACCATTTCAAGGTGGTGTTCCCATTGGCCCTCTCCAGGAGGAATTACTGCTCCTTCTTAGGAGCAGAACATCACCTCAGCACTATCTTCTCCCCACTGAGGTGGAGCTCGGTGGATGGAGCGGGGAGGGCCCTGGAGAGGTCTCGCTGTGCCCATCTCCCGTGAGGAGGGATGAGCTGCACCTCTCCCAAACCCGCAGCAGAGCCAGAGCTCAGGGTGGGCAGGAAGCCATGGAACTGGGAGTAGCTGTTTGCAGCTGCCAGGACCTCCCATTTGTGTGGTAGTGATGCAGATAGAATCTCACAAACCGGTTTCCATTCTGCTTTACTGCAGATTTAATGATCAGAGGAAGAGCCTGACTGTTTATTAAAACATTAGACAGTAAAGTTTAACAATAGACAATAAAGGGTTTTGGTTTTCCGCCCTTCTGATTGTTAAAGCAGCACCACTCTGGGCTGGAGAGGGAGCTGCTCCCAATCTCTGGATGCAGAAGGGCAGAGTGGGCTGTGATGTGACTGGGCAGGAGGAAGAAGTTGGCACTGCTGCTTCCGTGCCTGGCAAATCCATTATCTGGGGAAGGGCAGGGCCTCATCCCTGAGCGGGCGCTGTCCCAAGGCTGGCTGGACAGCGACAGGGCTGGAGCAGCACGGCTGCCTCCAAAGCCTCTGCCACTGTTAATCAGCAGGATTAACTCCGGATCTTGCCAGAGGTGCTGCTTCCTCCCCTGCTCCCCTCCCTCCCTGGCAGAGGCATCCCTGCTAAGGGGCTCTGGTGGGAGCCACATTCTCCAGCTGCTGTAGGGGATGGAGAATGGACAGTCCCTGCCAGCTCTTCTGTCCCTGTAGCTGGGTGTGAAAACACCTTCAGGCATCCACGGGCATAGCTGACACCTTGCTGTGAACTGTGGAAGAGGCTCCTCAGGGTTGGGAGGGAGGGGTTTGCAATTTCTGTGGAGTTTTATCTTGGCATCACCTTTTCAGGCTGGTTCCTGTGCTGAGCTGGCTGGCCTGGTTTCCCCCCGGGGCAGAGGAGAAAGCCAGGACTTCCTAGGATCACTCATCCTGCCTAAAGAATGTTCATTCAGCCTCCAGAGGGCCTGGTGCCCCTGCACATGTTCTAGTGGGGCTCCAGGTGAATTTTCTTGGACATAGACAGGAAAATGCACAGAGGCAAATCTCGCCTGAAATGTTCAGTGTGTCCTTCAGTGCCCAACTCCTTTGGCTCCCTGCAGGAGAGCCCTGCAAGCTGAGCAGCCCTGCTGAGGGCTGGTGGGATTCCTGCACCTTATGGAGTTCTTGGAGTCCTGGGCAACCCCAAAGCAAGGTGCCTTCCAGCTGCAGTCTCAGTGCTGGCAGAGGTTCCCATCCAGGGGGAATCTGTGGGTCACATTGAAGGGTCAGCGATGTAGGGCAGGCGTAGGAGAAGCTTCTCCCTCCCCCCTGTGCTGTGGTGGGGTGTGAAATCCAAGCCTTGCTTCCCTAGGGAGCTTTAGCCAACAGACCAGACCCCAAATGTGAAGGCAAGGCATGATTTTGTGTCTTTGCTGGGCTTGGAGGGGACAGAGGGATGGGAAACACATGAGAACGCGTCAAGATGAGGAGAGGGTTGACTTTTCATGGTCCTGGCATGAACCAGAGTTTGTACAGGCTCAGAACACTTTGGGCACTGAACTCTTCTCAGAGCCCTTCAAAAAGACTTTCAAAGTTTCCAGGAGTGAAGTTGTGAACCAAGAACCCTCTTCAGTGCAGTCTGAGAAGCAAAGATCCCTTTGCACTGGAGGTAGGGATTACAGGTAAAGCCCTCCAGGGATGTGTGGCAGGGATTTTGCTGCCTTGTGCACAAAAAATGTCAGAAAGGGAACAGGCAGAAAAGTGAAATTTGCCAGGACATGGCACTGCTCAGGACAGGGCCAGCAAAAGGTAATTGCAGAGAGGTTTTGTGGCATAATGAGGGCTCGGGATGATGTAGAACCATGGAATATCCTGAGCTGGAAGGGACCCACAGGGATCATGGAGTCCAGCTGATTGATTATTGGCAAATGCACATGGAGAAAACCAACAGGAGCTGCACCTGTGTGGTCCAAACAAGTGTCAGCCTTCCGGGAGCAGACTGGAGAGGCACCACAGGACACTCCTGGGAATGTCAGCAGGAATATCCACAAAGAGCCTGCCACGGTGCCACTGGATCCATCCCGGAGCAGCTGGTGGGTGCTGGGAGCAGTCCTGGTGTTCCTGTCCAGGCACCAGGAAAGGTGTGAGAGGAAAGCACAGCTACCTGGGGTAGCAGCAGGACCTCAGGGGACGGGAGACCTTGATCTGAGAGACTGAAGGAGCGAAAAACAGGAAGAAAGTGGCTTGGAGGAGGCAGATGTGGAGCTGGATGGGTCCCTGCTATGGTGCTGGATAGAGACCCCAGACTTGGGTTATCCATTTGGCACTTTGGACCTGTGGCAGCACCCAAAACCCAGAGCAATGAGGGGACATCATGGCACTCCTGATGTAGGACAGCAAGCCCCACGCTGCTCCCTGTCCTTGTCCTGGACATTCCCAGCCAGCCCCTCCTGCTTGGGGGTAGCAGGAATGTGCCATGGGACATCACACTGTCACCTGGGCTGCACCAGAGCACAGACCTCAGCCCTAGGAGACTTAAATGGACTCAGCCTCTCTCCTCAACCCTGGAAAATCTTAAGGATTAAATTATGACCCCAGCAAAAACAGCTGAGCATTTTCTGGTTGAGTCTGGTAGGCTGGAATTTAATTCCCAGGTTTAAAGCCTCTTTAAAATCAGCTGTGATATATAACCAGTCTTCTCAGCCTCTAAATACCTCAACAAGATTGGCAGCGCTCCAGCAGGGCCATGGGCAGGATTAGCTGCAAATCCATAGGTCAGGAGGGAAACTGGGGAGCCCGGCTGGGGCAGAGCGGGGCCACAGAGCTGGAATTGCCTCTGCTTGCGGATCTGGCATGAAGGAAAAGCTGGGAAGCAGGTGAAATCCTCCTCTTTTGAACCCCAGAACTGCTGTTGCAATATTCCTGTTTATGCTCACCCTTTTGGAGGATGTTTTGCACATATATTTATGTACATACACACACACACACACACCCCCATGGGTACACACACCACAATGCATCTCCTCAGCCTGCAACCTTCCATAAACTGCAAAAAAAAACAGACAAAGAAATGAAAATTAAGTCCCTTATCATTGCTATATCATCAGAAACTAATATTAGAGCTGCTGGACGATTTTCCCCCTGAACTATCCCCACTCCACGATCCTAATGCGATGATTCTTCCTGTAGCTCTTTACATTCTATTATTTATAAGAAACAATGTTCAGCCCTCCCCTGACAGCATTTGCAGGGCTGCGGAAAGCAGTGCGGCAGAAAGGTGGGAGAACAATTTTGGTGATGTTTCCATAGCTACCTAGCTGCTAAATGTGGTTTATTCCATTTTAAAGTCACCCAACACACACTCACAGCGGCACGCACACAGCCCTCGCACACGCAGGCGCTGGGAACGCAGCCCCTAATCCCTGCTCTGCCTATTCCAGCCTAATCTGCCTGGGATTTGTATATTTAAAGGGCTGCTTGCTGCCTAAATAAATGGCTGGATACAGCAGGAGGATAAACATATTGTTTCTCTCTCGCTCTCCTCTCCGACGTGTGTGTTCCAGTCGCTCCCTGTAATATTATTACGGATATTTTTCCCCAGCCGTGGTGCGCCAGGGAAGTCGGAGGTAGGAGGGTGTCCTCTCGTGGTCTGTGGCATCTTTGCAGCCTCAGAGCTGCGGAAAAAAGAAGGGGGAAAGGGGTACCTTGGACATTTTAGGGGAAAACCTCTTTGGCAGGAGTTTCCGAATTCGGGGATTGTGTTCAAAAACATCTCGGCGCCTCCCTGGTGCCGTGAGATAAATCCCCTCTGGGCTTGCTGGGAGCATCCTTAAGGGAGCAGCTGGGGCCACTGGCCACACTCAGTTTTCCAAGTCCATCCCTGGAAACAGGAGGAAAATGAGGCAGGGGGAAGGGGATGTTTGGTCCCAGAGCAGAGGAAATCTGCAGGGAGCCTTTGCCGAGCCCTCTGTGCGGATTTTTCCCAGCCCTGCTACCACAGGAGACCTGGACCTTGGGATCTGCTCCCTCTGGAGAAACTTGCAGGGCTCATCCTGCTGCCTCCGTGGGGCTGAGCCCTCTCCCACCCACACAGCATTTTCCAGTCCCTTCCAGGTACGTGATTCCCAGTGCTGAACTGGTGTCCCCTGGCTCTCTGCAAAATGAGACGGGGAAAAGCTGGAAGCAGGACAAAGGAACAGAGGCAGGCAGGGACAACAGGCAGAGTCCATCAGAAAATGGGAGAAGACATGCCCAGCAGGAATTCCTGACTCAAAGCTTATCTGCATGTAAATTAGATGTAAATGAGGGGAATGTTCTTTGCTCAAAGTGGGGTTCAGCACTGGGGGAGGGTGCCCAGAGAAGCTGTGGCTGCCCTATCCCTGGAATTGTCCAAGGCCAGTTTGGATGGGGCTTGGAGCAGCCACATGGAAGGTGTCCCTGCCCATGGCAAGGGATGGAACTGGATGAGCTTTAAGATCCCTTCCAGCCCAAACAATTTAATGATTCTGTGAATATAAATGAGGAGGATAAGTAAGATGGAAATATCTGAGGAGAGCAGCCTGCCGTCCATCCATCCTGCCCGTGATCCCAGCCCCTGTTCCCTCCCGTGCTGTGTCACACCACGACTCCTGCAAATCCCGTGTGACACAGCCACACTGGGGATTTTTGTCCACAGCATACACTGGAGGGGAACAGACACAGTTTTTCCTGGGAATGGCACAAGATTCCTCCCTCTGCTGCATCCCCAGGGTCCCTGCAAGCCTCTCCCAGGGATGTTCTGCTGTAAAACTGTCCCAGAGAAAAATTTCTCCTGAAGTGGAGGATTTTTGTCACAATATTTTTTTCTTCTTCTTCTGCCTGGCAGAAAAAGGGGAGTGAAAAGCGCTGCTGAAATCGTGTTTTATTTGTGTTTGTCACCAGGTACAAAGCAAATAAATCATCATTGCAAAGCAAAGGCACCTCTGGCCGTCCTTCACCTGCTCGTGTGTCCTTTTGGTTTGCAGGTTCCCTCTGCTCCACGAAGTTGCCTGGGGTCTGCCAGGGTGGCAGGCACAGTCAGGCACAGATCCATCCCTCTGGAGCGCCCCAGCTGAGCAGGAGTGGTGGGGAGGCAGCAGATTCCTGTGGGATCACTGGGATTCAGCTCAGCCCCCCCGTGGCTCTGCCAGCCCAGCTGCAGAGAGGCTGCATCTGCAGGGATCTCACATCTGGGACAGCCTGGCTCAGGAATCAGGCAGCTTTACTTGTCCTGGCTCTATTCCTTCCCAGGCACAGCCCTGATTCTTCCTGGCTTTGTGGGGAAGATGTTCCCACCTTTCTTTAGGAACCCTTTCCACAGAGCCCAGCACAGATCCAGCCCATTTTGCCATGGATCCCTTTTTCTTCCCAAGCTTGCTCCAGCTGTGAGCAGCTGCATTGCCGGCTCTCATCCCTCCAGCTGCCCTCCCCAAAGTCACATCCCTTCACAGCTCCCATTTGCCACCTGATTGCTGTGTTCCTCACACCTTTTTCTGCCAGGAGGGCACAGAACCACAGGGGCTGGGCCAGGCTGGGGAGCTGGACAGGTCCCATCCCAGAAATCCTCTGTGCCCTGGGCTGATCCCCAGCGTGGGCAGCAGGAAAGGGATTGGGATTCTGCCCCTGTGCCCCTGTGCTCAGGTGAGACCCCACCTGCAGAGCTGCCCCAGCCCTGGGGCCCAGCACAGGGAGGACGTGGAGCTGCTGGAGAGAGTCCAGAGGGGGCACCAGGATGAGCAGAGGGATGGAGCAGCTCTGCTGGGAGGAAAGGCTGGGAGAGTTGGGATTGTTCAGCCTGGAGAGAAGCTCTGGGGTGATCTAATCATGGTCTTCCAGTCCTTGAATGTTCTGACCAGAAAGATAGAGAGATAATATTTCCAAAGGTCTGGAGAGCCAGGACAAGGGGGAATGGCTTCCCATTGACAGAGAGTAGGTTTAGATGGGATATTGGGAAGAAACTCCAGGCTGTGAGGGAGGTGAGGCCCTGGCACACAGAAGCTGTGTGGAATGGGATGAGTTTTAAGGTCCCTCCCAACTGAAACCGTTCCATGATTCTCTGGAAATGAACTGAACTCATGCCAAGAAAAGCCTCCACAGCCCCTGACTGAGTTATTTTCCTGCACAAGGTGAGATCCAACAATGGGCCAAGAGATGCCATCACTGATGTCCACTTTGTGCCCGAGGGATGGACACTCTCTCATGACTTGCCTTGCAATTCCAGGAGATTTCTCTTTATTGCTTTCTGTGGGACCAGGAGGGGCTGGCAATCAGTGGATTCCCTGTGGCCACAGAGCTCTCCTGAGCCATCATTATGGGTGATTATCAGCAATCACCGTGTCACTGTTCCCAAGACAGGCTTTGCTGGCTCTGAACTGCCTCCTCTCCTCTCCATCCCCCAGCAGGCAGGTGCTGGAGGTCAGGGGGTTTTGTGGCTCTGACAGGGAATATCCAAAATCTCCAATATCAGCCAGGAATTGCACTGCGGGCCCTTCTCTAGCCAAAACCAGCAGCACAGAAACATTTCCTGCTGCCTTTCCTGCCTCTGCCAGCACTGGCACCAGGCAGGAGACCCGTGGGTCCTGTAAGGACCCAGCTTTGGCTTTCCTGCTGTGGGAAAGGGACAGGTCTCCATCCCTGTGCCCTGGGAAATAAAAAAGGCTGCCTCCATTCAGCAAATTCACAGCTACCTGAAATGTTCCTCCAGCCCTGCTCTCTGGATTAAGGAAGCCTGAAGGCTTTTTCTAATTATTTTTATTATTATTATTTCTTTTTTCTTTTTTTTTTAATCAGTTCAGTGTTTTACAGTTCAAATTCAATAGGAGCTTAAGAACTTAAACAATGAAACATAAGGATATGCTGGCATGGCTGGGCTGTCTCCTCTCCTGCTTGCAGCTCTGCTTGGTGTCAGCCTGGGCACAAAAACACCTGAGTCTGGCTAGCACAAGGTGAGCAGCCTTTCCAGGCATTTCACTGCCTTGTGGGAGGTAGAACAAATGGGAAGAGCTTCAGGAAAGCTGGTGAGGGACTTCTGACAAGGGTCTGGAGTGGCAGGACAAGGGGGAATGTCTTCCCACTGCCAGAGGGCAGGGTTAGGGATATTGGGAAGAAATCCTTCCTTGTGAAAGTGGTGAGGCCCTGGCACAGGGTGCCCAGAGAAGCTATGGCTGCCCCTGGATCCCTGGAAGTGTCCAAGGCCAGGCTGGACAGGGCTTGGAGCAACCTGGGACAGTGGAAGATGTCCCTGGATGAGCTTTAATGTCCCTTAAAAATTAGGACATTCTGTGATGATTCTGTGATTCCGGTGGGATTGTGCAATCCTAAACCCACTGGCCCAATCTGTCCAGCAGCCCTTTCTGTGCCTTCTCCCTCTGCCCTGCTGCCATCTGTGTCTTTGTTGGGGTCAAGTTGCTCTTGTAGGGCCCGCTCAGAGCTGGGTGGGGATAATGGGCAGCGTGAAGTGTGTGTGCATGAGGAGCCACTCATCCCCAGCCTGGTTCCAGCTGGATGGACCTGCCTGAAAATAATTGCAGGTTTGCCCAGCAAAGATTTGTTGCTGTTCAGTGTTGGTGATCTCCCTGCTCTTTCACTTGGATGCTCACGAATCCCAATGAAGCCTTGCCATCCATCAGCTCCGGCTTGGTCCCTCTTAGTTGGTCTCCTCCACCCTCTGCCTCTCCCTCTCCCTCTCCCTCTCCCTCTTTCTCTCCATGCCCAGCTCCTGTCAGAGCAGGAGCTTCCCGTCCTTCCACTCCTCAGTGTTTCTGTGGGAAGCATCAGTGGTACAAGAAGGCAAAGGAAGGCCACAAGACAGCTCAGGAGTCAGGAAAGGGGCTTTTCCTGCCCACCACAACCTATGGAAACACAGCTGCCCCCTTACTGTGTTACCAGGGCAGAGAACTGATCATGTCTGAGCTCTGGATGGAAATACAAGCAGAAGAAAGGATACCACTGCACTGAAGGAGGGAGACTCCTCCCAGGCTCCTGGAGCAGACCCCCAGCTGGTGTAAATAAAGAAGCACCAGACTGGTTTGCACAAGCTGCAGCTGCTGAAAAATGCTTTTTCCAAACCTTTTTCCTGATGGGACTGATTTTTTTTTCCTATCTTCCTCCAGCTCCGAATGCCATCACTAAAATCCACATGTCCTGCCCCACCTTGTCCCTTGCAGCCTGTTTGGGGAGCAGCAGGATGGCTGAGGAAGATCAGACCTGGGGTCAATTCAGAGCC
Organism: Pseudopodoces humilis; assembly: GCF_049639895.1. Classification (NCBI taxonomy): domain Eukaryota; kingdom Metazoa; phylum Chordata; class Aves; order Passeriformes; family Paridae; genus Pseudopodoces; species Pseudopodoces humilis. Next base: position 5,244,227 of record NC_142210.1, on the reverse strand, counting down.
AGAAACACTGTGCTGCTCTCTCCAGGGATAAAGTTCTCCTTGCCAGCACCCCCAGCCCCCTCCTCTAGAGCACTCACCAGGCATCCCTCAGAGGCTGATGCACCAGCAGCTGATGGATGTGCCAGATGGAGCTGGAAGGAGCCACTCATCCCAAGGGCAGCAGCTCCTCTGCCACCCCCATTGATGCCTTTGGTGTGATGGTGAGTTGGGACAGGGCACAGGCCTGGGCTGGAGGCATCACCCCAAAACTCTTTCTTAGGTGAGCTGGGGTTTTAAACTGTGTCCCTCAAAGTCAGCCATCTGTGCTGTTTTCTCTGTGAGTGATAAACACTTAAGGGTCACCTGCTTTCTTTAATCTCCTCTGGCTCATATTCATCTGAGCTGCACATCATATTAATTATGTTCCCTTTATTCCTGCCCATGCCAGCACAGAGGGATCATTAGTGCTGCTGCTTCCTCTTTTTATTGTCTGGATGCTCGCAGTCACCAGCTCTGGAATCCTGGACCACGAGAGGACACTTTGCTGATCACCTTCCTTCATTAAGAAAACTTAATTTTAGTGCTGATGGGAAATTGGATTAAAGAAAATAAACCACCCAAAAACAGCCATAAGGTTTCTTGTTGGATTAAATATTAAAATTAATAATCCAGGGCTCCATTCAGCTCTGTATTTATGTTAATATTTAATTCAATAACAGCCCATGGTTTAGAACATTTTCCCATTTGTTCAAAGCTCCAGATGAAATTGCAATTTCTGCCTAAATTGGAGCAATATGGAGCTAACTGGGTTATGCTAATGAGGAGGAATGGCAGCTCCCAAAATCCTCTACCTGGTGGTGGGAGCGGGGGGGCTTCAGCAGCGGGAAGGGGAGCGGATGGTGAGGCAGCAGGGAATGCAGACCCTGCTGGCTGCAGGGAAGCCTGGCAGCAGGAAAAGAGGTGCAGATCCCACAGACTGCCAGGGCTGCAGGAATCACACAGCTCCCAGGGGGTGCTGCCCCTGGGGTGGGACCTCTGCAGTGTCAGGGAGCTTGAGGATGTTTGCCCTGGAGAAACCACTGGGAATGCCAGTGAAAATCCAGGTCCTGGGCTGGGGGTGTGTTCTGGCTGGCAGGGACCCTTCTGGAGGCCTTGCAGGGGGATCTCTGCTCCTCCTTGGGATGTTTTCTCTCACAAACACTGCTAGCAAAAGAGCTGCCACACAAAGTCTGGGACTGGGATGTGATGCAGGTTCAGATGGTGGTCAGAAATGGGCTGAGATTGCACCAGGGTGGATATTAGGAAAATTTCTTCAGTGAAAGGGTTGCCCAGCTCTGGCACAGCTGCCCAGAGTGGTGACACCATCCCTGGAGGGATTTAAAATCTGTGTGGATGTGGCATTTGTGACATGGGTCAGGGGTGGGGAACAGTTGGGCTGATGGTCTGAGGGGGCTTTTTGATCCTAAATGATTCCATGATTCTGTGAGGATGTGGGGTCTGGTGTGAGGCTGGTCCCAGGCTGAGTTTTCCACTGATGGCTTTGAGATGATGTGGAGCACCAAGCAAGCTGTGCTTTCCTTCTTCCTGGCTTTTCTCCTGGCTGGACTAGAGCTCAAATGCTCTGCAGTCCTGGGGTTCAACCTCAGCATCCCATGAAGAGAACTGAGCACACAGGGAGAATCCATGGCTCAGGAGATTTAATAATTCCATGCAGAAAAGAATGTGGGAAGGACTTTAAAAGCCCCTGCTCAGTTGCTGTCCTTTTCCAAGGTGTGGGAAATGGACGTTTCCCAAGGCTGGGCAGAGGCCTTTGTCCAGGCTGAAGCTGGGGTTTCACCCACTGGGAGATGTTTGATATGACAAAAGCTCTTTTCTTCCCCAGGAGAGCTCCAGTCTTGAAAACCAGAATAAATATGGAGGAAGAATGTGGAACATGGAGCAATGATCAGTAAAACTTAAAAGCTTTGTAGGTGGAGTTCCAAGTGAGTTTCCTGAAGTTTGGATACATACCCAATCTTCCTTGAACCTTTTGGGGCCTAATTAAATTCGAGGGGACTTATAAAAAAAACATGCACGGAAGAGAAAACTTTTTTGCTATGAAAAAACTGCTTAATAAGACAGATTATGTGCAAAATAGAAATCTGGTCCTTGCGAAGGAAGAGTAAAACGACACTAATGAGCAGAGTCTGAGTGTTAATGAATGGGATTAGCATTCCATTACCTGCAACTCTTATAAATAGACCCACCAATTTTAGGTTCCTTGCTCTTCAAAGAACCTGATGTGATTTCTGGGGGTGTTTTCATGCAGTTGATTCCATTTTGTACAAGGGGAAACTGAGGCAGAAGCCAATCACTTGAACCACCTCTTGACCTGTGGTTGGGGTGGAGATGAGAACATCTAGGTTTTATTTTCAGGGGGTTTGATTTGGACTTTGGTCAGTCAGAACCCAGCAGGAACCATCCTGAGCTCAGTGTGTGGAGCAGCTCTGCCATCCTCCTGGAGACAGCGTTGAGAAAGTGGCTCCTGCAAGGACTGCAGGGACTTCCCTACTGGATCCTGAGTGTTTTATTTCTCTCTGGACCTTGTGTGGACTTTGGCATTTGGGAAATAGCCCAGGATGGGGATGGTCCTCATTCCCAGCAGGACTGTGCCCACGTCAGAGCACTCCCCTTCTGTGCAGCTGTTGGATGTGACAGCAAATGGTGCCACCAGCCTGGCTGGGGGACCAGAGCTCTGTTCCAAAAGACAGTGAACCAACCCCCTCTTCCAACACCACATGATCCTCAGCTGGTCCACTGAAAGCCAGGAGTGGTTTCATTCTTTTTTCCTTGCCCTGTTGAGCTCTTCTAGGAGTGTTGCCATCTGTGATGGAGAAGGAGCCCAGTTAGAACTGGATAGGACTGGGAAGGATGGTTTAATGGGAATATCAGGAAATAAGTGCATGGATATCCTTGTCACCTCCAGGGGCTGGAGAAGGAGATCACTGCCCTTTGTTTTGGCTCTACAGAGACTGATTTTGGGGAGAAAGGTGTAAAAGAGATCAAACACCGATGTGGGAGGGCTTGGAGCGCTCAGAGGCTCTGCTGGTTCACACAGGATTCCTTCCCTTCCCTTCCCTTCCCTTCCCTTCCCTTCCCTTCCCTTCCCTTCCCTTCCCTTCCCTTCCCTTCCCTTCCCTTCCCTTCCCTTCCCTTCCCTTCCCTTCCCTTCCCTTCCCTTCCCTTCCCTTCCCTTCCCTTCCCTTCCCTTCCCTTCCCTTCCCTTCCCTTCCCTTCCCTTCCCTTCCCTTCCCTTCCCTTCCCTTCCCTTCCCTTCCCTTCCCTTCCCTTCCCTTCCCTTCCCTTCCCTTCCCTTCCCTTTCCCGCTCACCATTTCCAGCCGAGCTCCTGCCGCAGTGATGGACACGTTCAATAACATCCCGGAGAAGGAAGCTGGGATGAGGCACGGTCCGTAATTGGAAGGATGTCAAGACGGAAGAACTGATGTGCTCAAACATATGGGCTGGGATTCCTCTCACCAATCATGGCAGAACGAGGTGCAGGCTCGGTTTTTAACTCTCTCTCTCTGGTCCATGCAGAAGCAGGTTCCTTCCAGAAGGCCATTTTCCCTATCCCAATGGGTGTCCATGGTGGATGGGATCAGGAGTTCTCGATTTTGCCATCCTGGTGACAATAGAGAAATCACTGGCAACTTTAAGACTAAATACCTGAGTTTTATTTGGGCTGTTGACAGAAACAAGCCCTCTTCCCTCCTGGAAAAAGCACAAATAACTGTAATTTCCTAGAATTTCTGACAGTGAGCCTTCATTTTTTCAACAGCTCTGGCTGGCAGGAAGAGCTGCTGCTCTGGGAGGAGATGGGTGGTGCTTGTAAAGTGGAGTGAGGAAACAGCAGGGAACTGCTGCTGTCTGCCTGACAGCAGGATTGCATCTTGATGACCCTCCTTGGCTCCAGAGGCAAGGTCCAGACCTCTGGAATTGCTCTGTCCTGCATTGCAGATCAGGCTGAGGAAGGAGCTTTCCTTACATTTTCCATGGAACAGCTTTAGTCTTACCAAAGACCACTGGGATTTTGTCTGCTACGCCCTCAAATAATGTAGGCAAACAGATTCATGTGCCAAGTATGGGTGGGCTGAAAACATGGAGGGCAAATTCTCCTGGAACAGAATATAGGGAAGTCTTTCCCTGTCCATCTGCCTGATCTGTGACTGCAGCTTTGCACAACTATCTGTCCTATTTTTTCCTTCTTTTTATTCAGAGGAGAGGGTGAATGTGTTGTACACCAGCTCTGGAGGCCCCTGGATTAACAGCAGCTTGCAGAGCCTGGAGCTGGGCTGGATGTGGAAGCAGCCACAGTTTTGGGCTGGCCCCAGGCTCTGCTCCCACCACACTGGGATGAAAGCCGCCCTTCCGGGGTGGTGCCTCTTCTCCAGGTTAGGGATCTCAGCAAGTGCTTGCTGAGGCTCTCAGTTGGCTGTCTTGCAATTTTCTCCTTCTATTTGGGAACAGATGAGCAGGGAAAAGGCACAGATGACAATATTTTGCCATCTTTTACTGCTGGAAGCGAGGATGAGCAGCTTTGTTTGAGCAGCCGCGTCTCTGCAGGCTCCTGGCAGGTTGTCCATGGACCACAGTCTGTGATGGTGGTCCTGGGGACTGGGAGGGCTCTGACTCCACAGGGAGAGGGAAAGCTCATCCTCCCCTTGCTTTCAGACATGGATTTGGAAAGTCTCCTGTGTAAAGAAACAAGGGGTCCCTTGGTAGGACAAGGGGGAGTGTCTTTAAACTGAAAGAGGGCAGGATTAGATGGGATATTGGGGAGAAATTGTTCCCTGTGAGGGAGGTGAGGCCCTGGCGGAAGTTGGCCAGAGAAGCGGTGGCTGCCCCTGGATCCCTGCAAGTGTCCAAGGCCAGGTTAGACAGGGCTTGGAGCAACCTGGGACAGTGGAAGGTGTCCCTGCCCATGGCAGGGGGTGGGGTGGGCTTTAAGGCCCATCCAACCCAATCCATTCCATGATTCCATGATTCTAATTCAATCATCCTGCTCTCAGGCATTGCCCGCAGCCTGTTAAGCTGAGGTCCCTATAAGGAGATGCAGGTCAGGAATTTGGAGCTCAGCAGCTCTCCCAGCTCATTTTGTCTCATTTGTAATTGTGTTTGGATTCAGACTTCCAAGCTGCCCGTCAGACCTGTCACCTTTGGACACCTCTTTTTGTGCCAGCAGGGAGAGGCCGCCATCCTTGGGTGAGTTCCAGGCTGTGCAGCTCTGCTGAACACAGCACGGGGACCTGATCCATATCCTAAACCCCCCACAGAGTCCTAAAAACCCCCACTGAGGCTCAAACCCCCCTTTTGACTCAGAGCAAGCAGCGTCTCCCCTCCTCAAAGACAGCTGCAGCAGAATTGCAAATGCTCAACCCACCAGGATTTCACTGCTCAGCAGGCTTGCACAGGGCTTTTTTTTTTCCCCCACCTTAGGGGTTTAGGCGGCACAGCAAGTCCAGTAATGAACTGTTACTCTGGAAAATAAGACTTTCATTAGGTTAGGATTCTGCCGGGGTGTCTGCGTTCCTCGATAATGAACCGTGATATTGTGCAAAGCCCTGGCGTGGAGCAGAGCTGAGCTTATCTCCTGCTATCATCTTCCCACTTATCACCAGCACATGTCTGGGGCTGGCACAGGGGGACTGGGACCAGCCTTCCTTCTCCCCGAGAAGCTTTCTTGGGGCCAAACAATGGTTTTAAGTGTTGAGCCCAAGCCTGCCTTCTCACTGCTGATGGCCCACAAACAAATGCTGGTGTTTACTCTGGGTTTTTTAGGTGTTCATTATTCATCACTCGCAGGTCCTGCGATCGCAGCGCGCGTCTCCTCTGGTGTGAAAACATTAATAACTGCTTTGGCTGAGCACAGAGAGATCATTTATTTCACAAATACACGGAAAATTCCGGCCGGCTGGGATTAAAGCTCAGCGTTCCTTTGTAGGCAAGGCTTTCGGGGCATGTTTTACTAGGAGAAAGGATTAGTTTTTCCATGGATCCACCCTTTCCCAAGCTCACTGCTCACCCCCCAGCGACAGCCTGAGCCACGGGGCTGGTGGAGAGCAGCAACCATCAAAATGGAGCCCGAGCAAGGCACAAACGCAGGGATTTGGAGTTATCCGTGCCCTGTCTGAGGGTCTGGAGCAGCATCCTGGTTTTTTTCTGGATGTCCCCTTCCCTGTGATGTGAGCAGGCAGGATCTGTGAGCCCCGTGGCTCTGCCTCCCCATCCCTGCAGCAGCCCCTGGCTGTTCCTGGCACCGCTCACCTCCACCAAGGACAAGGAGCAGTAAATCCCAGCAGCCTCTTAAAAAACATTTTAATTAAAAAAACGACATAACAGGAGCTTTAAAGGACATGAAAGACAACAGCTGTGGAGCTGCTCTCTGCTCCCCCTCCCCTGCCTCCCCCTCCTCTCTGCAGTGCTTTTCAGAGTGATTTTCATGTAAAGCTTCTTGGGTTTCCTGGTTTCTGGCCTCCATCTGTGGTTTTGAGCTCAGGCCAGCCAGCAGGGAGGACACAGGCAGCCCCTGGGCTGTCAGGAGCTGGGCACACGAGGGGACAGCCTGCCCTGCCCTGCCCAGAGCAGGCTGGAGCTGCAAAGCCCATGTTGAGGTGGGGATTGGGAGCGTCAGGGAGGATGAGGAGGATCTAAAGGTTCATTCCAGTCAAACCTGGCTTAGATGAGCTTGGGGCTCCAGCCCAGCCCAGAGCAAGACCAGAGCTGGTGGAGGAGATTGTCTTGGGGTCCAGCTGGAGACACATGGCCTGCAGGGCAGGGGTGTCCTTTGGAGATGGCCAGCCATCAAAACTGAGCCCAAAATGGTCCCAGCTCAGCTGTTCCACCCAACCTGGGGCCAGCTGGTGATGTATCTAAGCCTGGATTTGCTGCTGGCTGGATTTGTGTCCCACCTGGCAGTGTTGGCACAACACAGAAGCTGCTGCCTGGATGTGCTGCCTTGGCACAGGACTGCCCTGGCACAGCGGCCACCACGGCTGCCCCATCCTGGCTGAGCTGCTGAGGCCTGAGATCTGCTACCAGCGACTTTTTTACCCTGTTCAGATGGGATATTGGGAATGAACTGTTCCCTGTGAGGGTGGCACGCCCTGGCACAGGGTGCCCAGAGAAGCTGTGGCTGCCCCAGGATCCTTGGAAGTGTTCCAGGCCAGGCTGGATGGGGCTTGGAGCAACCTGGGACAGTGGAAGGTGTCCCTGCACATGGCAGGGGCTGGGACTGGATGGGCTTTAAGGTCCCATCCAACTAAAACCATTCCATGATTCCATTATTTGACTTAAAATCTATTTCCTGGGACCAACACTGAGAGTTTTAATCCAGAGCTGAGGATCTCCAGCCACCTCCTCTTCCCAGGGGATCAACACATGTGGAAGATATCCCCAAGACCATGGAGTTAAGGTGGACCAGCCATTCCAGACGAGTTTCCCAACTCTGTTGCTAACACTAATACATGATTTAGGTAATTAGCGATTACAGGGAATATTTGGATCTTTTTTAGGAAATCTGATGAGAAGGAAGAGCCCCTACACCATGGTGAGGAGGAGATGTTGCCATGTCCTTTCTTTGATGTGTTCACCACGTGTTCCCACCCCACATGTCCAACATCTCAGGCCTAAAATCATCAGTCAAACCAACAGAGTGAAGGCAGGAACAGGGCCAAAGTTTTGCCACCGGGATTCTCCAGGCTTTGCATTTTGCAGATGTAAAGCCCTCGCTGGTTCAGGGCTTCCACTTAGAGCTGGGCAAATGAAAAACTGCCCAGTCCTCCACCAAAAATTCCATAGGGAATGGTTTGGATCAGTGCAAAGTACAGACCCTTTGATTTTTTTCTTTTCTCCTCCCAAAATAAACCCTTCTCCTTCCTACCCTGATTAATTTTAGATCCCATGAAATGTTTTATTCAATTGCAGAATGAAATGTCATTTCAGAACATTAGCTGGAATAATATTCCTTTTTAAAAAGTGCCAGAGCAAAGGAGTTCAACTTTTAACACCTTTATTTTCCTCCCTGCATGGGTGTAGGAACAAATTTGTTTTCTGATGACAAAAATGTGGGATTTTTGAATTTTTTGGTGAGCACCCAGGGGGATTTTAAGCCCCTGGAGAAGGGATTTGACTGAACCCCAGTGGGGCTGATTTTGCTGGAAACACAGGTTGGCCAAAATCATCTTCATTCCCAAGAGCTCTCTCCTGCTTTCTCCGACTCTGCTGACTGCTCTTTAATCAACTACTTAAAACCCAGCTCCGAGACTTCCCATCAATTTCCAAATCTCTCAGACTTTGTGAAAAAATCAAATAGATCAGGAAAAGAAGCATAGGGGAGGCCACTGCAAAATGAGCCTGACTGGAGGGGTGGGATGGGATGGGATGGGATGGGATGGGATGGGATGGGATGGGATGGGATGGGATGGGATGTTCCTGGCACAGGGGGAAGAGGGAGGTTTGGGGAATGGGCAATAAATTGATTTTTGTGTGTTCCGGGACCACGCTGCCGTTTCCAGCGTGCTCCGATGAGCATCGCAGGCGGATCTGGAGGCAGGGTTCTGAGGGGATTAGAAAAGATTTATTTTCCTTTTTTCTGGAGTGAGATGAAAGGGGGGAGGGGGAGGGAGAGGCGAGCAAGGAGTGCTACGGAAAGGAACTCATTATTTTTTATCTTTTCCAATGACCTTGTTTATTTTAGTCCTGCTTGAAAGCAGCTTCTTTCCTTGAGAAAATTTTGAGATATCTGGAGACTGGGGCTAGTGAGAAAGGGAAAAAAAGGGAAAAGGGAGCTGAGTGAACTGAAGAAACATGGAAAATTAACAGAATAAATGTAAACTGAGCTGGGGAGATACCCACGTGCACTTGGTGCTGTGATGAAATGCCACGTCTAGGGGAAATATTCCCCCTGTCCAACCTGGCCTTGGACACTCCCAGGGATGGAGCAGCCACAGCTTCTCAGGGCAACCTGTGCCAGGGCCTCCCCTCCCTCATGGAGAAGCATTTCTTCCATATTTAACTTGAATTTCCCCTGTTTCTATTTCAGCCCATTGCTTCTTGTCCTATCCCTACAGATCCTGACAGAGTCCCTCTCTGTCCTCCCTGTGGCCAGCTCAGGATGCTGCTGGGAGGTCTCCACTTCTCCGGGCTGACCAGAGCTTGTGGGGAGCAGAGGCATCACCAGTGTGACTCCTCTGGTCCTTGCCCAAGTTGCATCTCCTGAAGGAATTCCCTCAGACCCATTACAAGAGGGATTCAGTTGGTTTTTCCCTCTTTATTTCAGTGGGCTTTGATTGCAGCTGGGAAGCAGTAGAAGCTCATGGATATGAACTAATCCCTTCTCAGCCTCCTGGACACTGGACATTCCAATTCCCCCCTGACCCTGCACATTCCCATTGCTCAGGGTTTGAAATGCAGCACCCCATTCATTTAACCCTACTGGGGTATGGTTTTTTTTCTATTTTTTTTTTTTTTCCTTAAGCACCCTGTTGTCCCATTATCCTCTGCACTGGGATCATCCTCTGGAAGGAGATGGCTGCACCACAGAGGGAATGCCAGGAGAACTCGTGAGTTTCTGAACCCAAGGACCAGCTCTGCCCCAGCTGATGCTGCCTTTGAGGGGTGAGCAAAGCTCCCCAAACCCTCAGGACATGCCCCATGACCCCAATATCCCCTCATGGTCCCCACAGCCTCCAAAGCAACAGCGTGTCCATGTCCAGCTAACCCCCTAGCTGCATCCTCAGCCTCTTCCTCTGCATTAAACCAGGGCTGTTCAACCTCCAGCTCCTGGTGCTGAAAAAAATCCATCCTGAAAAACTCCCAAAGTGCAAGGTCAGCTTGGCAAAAAGCCCCTGGACCAATGAGCAGGGGGCTAATTTTAGATAAAACCAAGCTCTGCTTTAAACCCTCGGCTCGCGTTGGGCTCCACTGGTTACTCGGAAATGCTCCTGAAAATGCTCCAAGTGCTCAATTTGCATAGCTGTAAAGGATCATAAATAATTCGAGGTGCTGGGATTTAATTAGATGACCTATACCAGGGAGGAATTTTGGCCTCATTTATGGAAATCAGAGTCCTTCCGGAGGGAGCCCAGGGCACGAAGGGGCCGTGGAGCTGCTGCGGGAGCAGCCATGGAGAAGGAAGGGATGGAGCCCAGCCCAAACGCTTACCTGCAGCTCCTCAGCAATGCAAGCACTAATCAAGGATAACTGAATTTAAGTACAACCATTGGGAGCTGCCTTTTCACCACGAGGAGTCCCAGAGAAGCCCATTCAGCAGCAGGGTGATGTTGCCCAGGAAAGCTGTGGCCTGTGGCCCTTGGGATGAGCTGAAGGCTCTGCTCTGCAAGCTGCAGGGCCCTGTTACCTCCAAATACTGGGCTTGCAAAGGGGATCCTGGCTTTTTATCCAGTGTAAATGCCAGCCAGGCATGCCTGGGAAGCTCCAGCTCAACTCCAGAGGCTTCAGGATAGCTTTGATAAGTGTTGTGTTCAGTGGGAAGGCTCCTTCTCTAGATTTAACCCTCAGACTTCAAATGCAATAAGAGAAAAAATCCCCTTTTTTTAATTTTTTTTTATTTTAACCCACTGCTCCGAGCTGCATCTGAAGCCGACTGAAGAGAAAAGGAGTGAGTAAAGGTTGGACTGTGGGGAGCAAAGGCAGGCAAGAGAAAAATGAGATGAAAAGGTCTTTGTAGTAACTGTGCTTCCGCAGGAGACTTCCCAGCCGCCGGCCGGGGTCTTGTGTGATCCCACGGATCCTCCTGGGCCTGTGGATAATCCCAACCCCTGCCCCAAACCACGGCAGCAGGGAGAGGCTTTTAAACAAACTTAACCCTCACACGGGAGAAAATCCCTTTTTATTTCTAGGGGGAAAGAGTGCCAAAGGGCTCCCCCTTTGTTCCTGGCTGGATGCAGCCATCCCCCCGGGTATTTCACCCTTGCTGTGCCCGGGGCAGTGCCTGGCACTCCGGTGGGATCCCAGCACAGTATCCCACATTCCGAGCGCTGTCTGAGGCAACAGGGCTATTATAAATAATTTATTCTCTGGGCAGAGGAGGGAGGAAGAGAGAGCGAGCTTTTAATTAAAATGATATCTTACAGATCAAATAAATATGAATAAGATGCCAAAAACAACTGTATAAATCCCAAACATTCTCCTGTGTTTTAATTATTTGTGTTGATAAAACAAGAGCGGAGGCGTTTGGCTCTGCTCGGAGGCTGCGGAGGCAAAAGGTTACACTGGCATTTTTTATGTTCTGTGCAAGGAACAAATGTTTCTGAAGCCCAGATCTGACAAACTATAATTCATATCAGGAATTAAATTGGAATTTAGAGAACAATTGTTAATATTTCAAAGTAATTGTTTAAGAAATTATCATTTTGGTATCTGCCGCAAAAATAATTACCCACCACTAATTTTTCTTTTTCAAAGGCTGCTATTTGCTGGGATAATGTTGGAAAGATGAGGAGTTTGTGCTGGGAGCTATTTATGTAGTTCAAATGAGAAGATAAATAGGAAGGGACTTTCATGTTCCCAGGCAAATGAGTCTGACTAATGTACAGCTTCGAGCTCAAAAGTGGGCCTTGGATTTATTTGGAAGTTGGGGGAATATTTTATGGATGGGATGTGCAAGAAACAGCAGGTGAGAAAATAATCAAAAGCTGTGCATATTAATTAGGAAATGGTCCTCAAATAAACCCTGAGGGCGTGAGAGCCCCTGCCTGCCTGGTGAGAGGTACCAGCCTCTTACCCCCCCACCCTTGGAAGGATTTTGGGGTGGGAAAGGAGCTGCATTCCTACTTCTGCTCTTCACAGGGCATCAGTAAATTGGAAAGGGGATGAGAACTTGAATATTTAGAGGTTCACGGGAAAAAATGGGGTAAAAGGGATCTTAAACACCTGCATCCCACAGCTTGAGGATGGGGTTATACAGATCCTGTCACATCCTGCTCCTTCCCTCTGTTGTGCTGGTGGAAAATGCATCCTCCTCCCTTTAAACAGGGCTTTCCTCAAGGGATGGAGAGAAAGGGGAGCAGTGGCAGCACCGGGAAAGGCCCAGCAGTTCCAAGGAGTTGCTGTGGACTTCTCTGTTCAGACAGGATCTAGCAAAAGGAAACTGTTTCTGTGAAAACAGATTCAAGTGAAAAAGGAGAAATTATTTTCTGGGGTTTGTTAAATTTTTTTGCACAATTATTACTCCATCTTCAGTGGGAACAATCCCCAGCTGTATTTTGAAATATCTCTCTTCCTGCCACACTCTTTTTTTCATGGGTGACTTTTTTCTCCAAGCGATGCCGATATCGATGGTGACTTTTAAAGTGCACAGGGAGAAGCAGCATTTTTTACCAAGTCTTCTGGAGAAGGCTTTTTCTCAACTCCCATTTTTTCCTCTGAATTGTCACCTCTGATACCCTCTGGCTTCCCCAGCCACTCTCTGCACCCCCAGTAAACCTGCCCAGTTTTGCTGTTGGCCACTGGGATGCTTTGGCTGAGCCAAAAGCTGGTCCCTCCACCCAGAAGGACCCAATAAACCTGCCCAGCCACCCCCTGGGTGGTGGAGATCATTGTGGATGTGTCTTCCAGCCCCTCCATGCTACACCTCCCCCTTCCCTTGGATCTCCACCCTCCCATGAAGACATTGGTCCCTAATGATGGACTTTGCAGATGTGGTGCTTTAAGATTCCTGGAGAACGTGGGGAAAGCAAATAATCCTCCTTGGATCCATCCTCTCAGCTTGCTGTGAGCACCCCAGTTCCAAAGCAGATCACAGGAAGAAGTTGGTTATCAGCAATTAGCAGCAGGATCAGTAATTAAGGCAGTTTGTGTTTGCCCTGGATGGGACTGTCACGCTTTGGGAGCTTTCAGATCCAGGGTCCCCTTGCACACCCAGAGTTCAGGATCCTGCTGTGCCAGGCTCTTTAAATAACTGCTGTGGTTTAGGAATTACTGGTGGTGGTTTAAGGCACAGGACAAAACACAGGCTAAGTAATCCTGGTTTGTGCCATCCCTGCTGCACCCCACGGAGGGACCTGTGAATCCTGTCCCAGGATGGGCAGGAGAAATCAAAGGGAAATGTTCTCTTTCCTCGTGGAAAGGGGAGGATGATGCATTTACACCCTCCCAGGCCTCCTGCTCTTGCAAGGCAGTGGGTAAATCCACAGGAGCTCCTGCTGGAGCAGAGAGGTTGTGGCAGCTTCTCCTGGATCTCTGGAAATGTCCAAGGCCAGGCTGGACAGGGCTTGGAGCAACCTGGGACAGTGGAAGATGTCCCAGCCCCTGGCAGGGGGTGGGGCTGGATGGGTTTTAAGGTCCCTCCAACCCAAAACACTCCATGGGACAATTTGAAACACGTCAGGAATGAATGGGCCCTTTTCTCTCCTGACCCTCTCTGCTGTGAGATGCTTTTAGTGGGTGAGGGAATGAGGTTTGGAGCCCTTCCTTTGGGAGGTTCATTGGTAGGATTGGTCTGTTCATGGTATCAGAATAACAGATGTCTCTGCCAGGAAGTTTTTCCTTATTATTAAGGCAAAAATTTTCTATTCTTATCTTCATAGAATTGTTTTTTTTTTAAAAAAAATCATAATTTTCATATTCTTAGTTTTACATAATTTTTCTATTCTTAGTTTCAAATTCTTCATATAGTTTTGAGTTGGGTGGGACCTTAAAGCCCCACCCCCTGCCATGGGCAGGGACACCTTCCACTATCCCAGGTTGCTCCAAGCCCCATCCAACCTGGCCTGGAACACTTCCAAGGATCCAGGGGCAGCCACAGCTTCTCTGGGCACCCTGTGCCAGGGCCTGCCCACCCTCTGAGTACAGATTTTCTTCCCAATATGCCACAGAACTCATGCCCACGCTGCTTCTTCTGCCTCTGTGGAGAGACATTAAAAAAAAAATCTCCCTTTCCTGCTGTTTATCATCCCTAAATATCAGAACTAACGACCTGGGCTTCCTTTGCTCTTTCCAACCTGCCTCATAAATCATCCCTACACTACTGGGATCATTTCAGAGCTCTTCCCTGCCTCCCCTGGCCATGGGAATGGGCTGCAAATTTCCATGTGGATCAGATCTGAATTAGTTGCCTTAACCCAGAGGCTAAAGAAGGAGTGATTCCTCTCTCCTGCAATGCATTGGTTTCACGAAAGCTAAACGCTGTTGGTTTGGGGTTTTTTCCTCTGATACAACAAATAAATCTGTTTTAGTGTTTTCCCTCCCAAAAGGTTTGTTATGGGAAAAGCAAGGGACGGAGGTGGAGAGGGAGAATCCAATCCCTGCCCAGGCAAAGATGGCCCCATCACCTATTGGGGTCCAGGGAACGGGGTGGTTTCCTCTGCCCATCCCACAGATCTTCCCAGCAGGGTTCTGAGGCAGGGTTTGTCCCCTCACAGGTGCCATGTCCCCAGCCTGTTTCCCCCAGGAACACAGCCTGTGGTGGGGGTCCTGGTCAGCAGCAGCCAAGGGCTGGGACTGAAGCATTCCCACTCTTTCAGGACACTTGCAGGGGTGCCGGGGCACATGGCAGATGCCCGAGGAACTTTTCCCACTGGTTTTCCAGCATGAAACATGCCCAGCTCCACCTGGGAGCATTCCTTGGCATAACCACCCAACTTCTGGTCCAAAGTTCTCAACTTGATTTTTTTTGTCCTTATAGGTTTTATAATGATGCCAACAACTATACATAATAACGAAATTAAAGCTAATAATGAACTAATTTGATTGGTGTCATGTTAGACACAGAAGATGTTCCTAGGGAACAAGGGGCAGGACAAGACAAAACGACCTCAAGTTGTGCCAGGGGAGGTTCAGGTTGGATATTGGGGAAATTTCTCCACTGAAAGGGTAGTGCAGTCCTGGCACAGCTGCCCAGGGCAGTGGTGGAATCACCATTCCTGGAAGTGTTTAAAAGCCACATGGATGTGGCTCTAGGGGACACGTGTCAGTGATGGCCTTGGCAGTGCTGGGCTGATGCTTGGACTTGAAGGTTTTCCAACCTCAATTGTTCCATGATTCTGAAACCAGGTGGCAAGTGAGAGATCATGGTGTGATGAAGGGAGGAATAGACCAAGCTTTCCCTGCTGGAAAAGCTGTGTATTTGTTCCAAGGATGCCCCAAAGGAGAGCTGGGTGTTTGTCTGTGCTGCAGAGGGTCCCAGGAGGATCTCTGGGCAGCCAGGGGGCTGTGGAGATATTTTTGTATCCAGGGGAGCTGCTCTGAGGAAAGAGCTCTAATTAGAGGAAAATATTTGATCTCTGTAGGCCTTTTGTGAAATATTTCAGAAAGGCAGCAGATGTTGCTGAAATTATTTTGTTCAACTGTTTCCCTCCTTTTTCTCCTTCTTTCTTTTTTTTTTTCCGAGGCACATAGAATTAAAATTCAGTAAACAGATCACGGCACTTTATTGAGAGGTGCCAAAAACTTGCCCAAAATCAAAGCTGATGCCTTATGCAAAGCAAAGCACATCCCTTTGCCTTCCCTTTGGAAGCCAGAAGTTATCCTGGGAGCTACCAAAGACTCCCCAAAGCACCTGGTGTCACAAGCAAGGGCAGGCTCCTGCTCCTGGTGTCACCCTGGCTGGCACAGCACCCAGGTGATCTGCACTCTGCCTGGGACCACTCCTTTCCCAGGAATTTTCCTTCTCTGATGAGCCAGAAGGGTCAAATCTGGCTCCTTAACCCTAAAAGAAGCTGTGAATAAATACAAGGCTGCCTAAAGATCCCCCAGAAGGTCTCGTGGAGACTTCTTCAGGGGGGGCTCAAGAGAGACATCATCATAGAAGAAATCATCAAACCAGGTTTCATCTTCAGTTTAAGGAGGCTTGGGATGACAAAAGCCACATTTTAGGGTATTTTGCAGTCCCCACACTGGCAGCATTAGACCAGCTCTGAAGTGGTGTCCAGTGACAGATAGCACCAGCCACGAGCTCCACTGGACAGGTGGAAAGGTGGAAAAATTATTTTCCTGGTGCAGGGGAGGAAATGCATTGGGTGTAGAATCACGAAATCCCAGAATTTCCTGAGCTGGAAGGGATCCATCAGGATTGAGCCCAACTCCTGGCCCTGCACACGGTGCACCCCACAATCCCACATCCTAAATACCATCCTGTAAGCACAGGTCCATTGAAACAGGGAATAACCACCTTGAATTGTCACTGTCCAAGAATCCACAGAGAACCAGCTACACAGGAAACATCAGTCAGAAACCCAGTTTGCATTAGAGAGTCAGAACAGGGGGCTTGATGGGTTTTCTCATCTGGTGTCACCCCAAAAGCACCTGCAGCACACCCCATTGAACCCCACAGGACAGGTCACTTCACGATATTGAGGGAGTCAACGCATCGATCCCTTCAGCAAATGATAAGCAGGGTTTTGCTTTCATCAGGGCGGTGAATATTAATTGATTTGACAGGCTGCAGCTTGGTAAAACAAGAACAGGGGCATCGGGGCATCGCTGTATTAATTAGCCATGGTGGAGCCGCTTTTAGCTGCTTCCGAAGTTTAATCAATATGCTCCATTGGAGTCCCCAAAGGCTTACGGAAACAGCCTTTGAAATCCTCTAAATTGTTGCCTCTGTGAGGTTTCTTGGCGTGTTCTTGTTCTGCAGTTTTTCCTCCCTCCTGAAATCCATGGTGACCCGCCAGGCCTGGAACGGGCGGGATTTCTGATTTGGATCTCCCATTTGCATTCGCCAGGAATAGAAATAAATGAAAGAGATGTTCTGTTTTAGTCCAATAATAATAATAATAACGCCAGACACTAATGAGCTGCCCTCTGCTCCCAGCTCCTATCTGCAGTAAATTACCTCCATAGGCTTGGTCTGATGTGAATGGGCAGGGCACCATTGAAACGGGGTTTGGCTGAGCCCTCGCACACTGCACAGGCTTTGATTTAACACAAAGCAAGGCTTGAGCTTGTTAAGACATTTTACTGAGAGGAAGGGAGGAGAAGGCAGAGCTCCAAATAAAGCTGGGACTGAAATTGTGGAGAGATGGGGATGGAGGGAATGCAGCACTGGAATGGGAGATAGGGAAGGGAGGGATGCTGCTGTGCTCTGAGTACTGGTGTCTTCCAGGAGGTGAAAGGAAAGCCAACTGGAGAGGACAGTGGGAGCTTGGGGGGCAGGAGGAGGAAGGCAGGAAAGCAGGGCTGGACCGGGGGAGAGCAGGAGGGCTGGCCCACTGCTGATAAGGCTGCTGGGGACACCAAAAATCCATCAAGGCAGAGCAGCTCACCGGCAAAGGCATCCAGGAAAGGGGATGAGAGCTCATCCTGTAGGGTTTGGGAAGTTTCTCTGACCTTCAGTACCTAAGACAGCGTGGGGAGGACATGGTGTCACTGTCACCAGCAGCTTTACAGGGAGGTCACACAAGGTGTGAGGAAGGGAGAAATGCAGAAATGTCCAGGTGTCCTGCCTTCCTTTGCCATGGGTTTTGATGAGCTCAGTGCTTGTCCCAGAGCCCAGCTGAAGCTGGGACAACGCTTCTCCAAGGGGACACCTGAGGCCTGAAATCTTTGTTATGTCATAGAACCACAGGATCACGGAATTGTAGAATCCCACATTGGTTTGGGCTGGAAGGGACCTTAAAGATCATCAGGGCAGGGACACCTTCCACTGTTCCAGATTGCTCCAAGCTCCATCCACCCTGGCCTTGGACACTTCCAGGGATAAAGAGTCCAAAACCTCTCTGGGCAATGACATCTCTGTCCTTGGCCACCTCTCCAGCAGACCCTGGTGCCTGCCGAGACCTGAAACATCTTTTCCTCGAGATTCTGACTTTATCATTTGTTGCAGCATCCTGCTGTTTTGGCTTCTTATCCCCTTTCCAGACAAAACCTGCCTAGCTGTGCCCACAGCAGCTTCCCCAGCACCCTTTTCCCCATTCCTTCAGCAATTCCAGTCGTGTGACACCCCGAGGTCACTGCTACAGATGTCACCCCAGCGAGGGGACACAGGGAGACCAAACACTGGTCTCAGGGCCCCAGCATAATTATTCCAATTCCAGAGCCAGCCCTGAGCTGTGCCTGCTGCTGCTGCCACGCAGATTCCCAGCACGGGCACATCCTGCTGTTAATAATGGAAGATCCCCAGTCTCTCTGGGGGGCAATGCTCTTTGCTACGGGCAAGGTACTAAATCACAGCTGAAGTTTCTAGGCCAAATTATTTTCACTTTTATTTTGTTGAGGGATGCGCTTCCTAAAAAGTGTGAGGCAAATTTCCAGGCCTGCCTACCTTGGCTCAGCAGGCCACGGGTAGAGAAGGAGCCAGCAGGAGAAAGCTTAGAGCATCCTAAATTGGTGCTGCATAGGTGATCAGATGAATTAGGGAAAAATAAGGCTGAAAGGGACCATGGAGTTGTGTGTCCCAGCCCTCCCAAAGGCAGAGTTAACTCCTTCCTTACCACTACCAGTCCAGGAATGGGAAAACTTCCCACAGCAACATCTGTGGAGGCACCAGGCAGTTCCCAGCCCTTTCATAGGAACCCAGACTGGTTTGGGTTGGAAGAGACCTTAAAACCTGTCCAGTCCCACCCCCTGCCATGGGCAGGGACACCTTCCACTATCCCAAGTTGCTCTAATCCCCACTGAACCTGGCTTGGAACACTTCCAGGGGTGGTGACTCCAACACTGTCCTATGACAAGACTGCTCCAGTGCTGGACAACACTTTCAATGAAGAAATTTTCTGTAATTTTCAGTCTAAACCTCTTGAGGCTGTCTCCTCTCATCTTGTCCCTTGTCCCCTGGCAGCAGAGCCCGATACCCCCCTTCTTCCCCAGCTGTCCCCTCCTGTCAGGGAGCTGTGCAGAACCAGAAGGTTCCCCCTGAGCCTCCTTTTCTCCAGGCTGAGCCCCTTTCCCAGCTCCCTCAGCCTCTCCTGGTGCTCCAGCCCCTTCCCCAGCTCTGTTGAAGATGAAATGGGGGGGGACCTCTGATGACATCCAGGCCAGTGAGCCTCTTCCATTCAGATCCCTTGTTCATTCCTTCTCTCTATGCCTTTAGCCAGAAAATCAAGGATCTTGGGCACACCTCAGACTCCTCCTTGGTCCTCCCAGCCTTGGCTCCACCATCCAGCTCTGCCTGTGGTGGGGGAGTGTCCCACCTTTCCTGTCACATGGATGTGCTGGCTTCAGATTCCCTCAAATTCAGCGACATGACAAAACTGCCCTTTTCCCTGTGGGATGGTGGTTTGGGACACAATTGTGTGGCTGTGGCCATGAACACCTCTGTGGGTTCTGCCCAAGGTCAGCATTCCCCCTGGGCCAGGGACAGTGCAGGAACCAAGGTTAATAACATCTGCTGAGGGGGAGGGCCCTGCACAGGCAGAGATCAGCTGGTCTGGGGCTCCTCCACAAAAGCCCCCAGAGAGGACAAGAAAGGACAGAGGTGCCAGAGTTGAGAAGGACACAGAGGAGGAGAGCGGGGTGGAAATGCAGGTTCTGCAGCCAAGGGAGCCTCTGCTGGCTCACTGGGATTTCTCTCTGAGGACTACTGAAGGGTTGGATGGCTCCCTGGCTCCCAGACCCCAAAGCAAGGGGTGGGATGAGTGGGACAGGGGATGGAGAGGCCAAGGCTGTGCTGCAGGAGAACATGAAGAGCTGGTTTGGAAATGAGCCCTGTGCAAGCACATTTCTGTCTCCATCACTCCTCCCTCTTACAGGAGACCTGGGAGTGTGAATCTGATCAATACTTGGGATTTGTCCAGAAAAAAAGAGCAACAAAATACAGGTCCCTTGCCAGAGGAGCTGGGGTTTATCCCAGGGAAGCCACGAGTGGTGCCAGAGGGAGGCCTGGGGAATATCTATGGATGTGTACATTTTTGTACACTCACCTGCCTTTGCAGCACTGGGGCCTGCCCCACACCCTGCTCTTCCCAATGGGACTGGTGCACACAGAGACCCACCCTGACTATGGAACGAGTGCTTTCTCTGGGGGAGACAGCATTTGCTGAAGAGGAATCACCCACACCTTGTGTCGTTGCTGGTCTGAAAACTCCAGAGGAAGCCCTCCATCACCACTGCCACAGTCACCTCCCCGTCTCCCTGCTCCACTTCGTTACAAGGAAAATTGATAATTAAGGCACAGAGGGGAGGAGCAGATGAAGTGCATCGATGAACTGGCTCTTAGACAGAGGGTCAGAAAAAATAAACTCTTCTCAAGAGCCACCCTGAAAGGGAGGGTTTCTTCTCTGGGGGTTTTCTCAGCTGGGACCAGCGGTTTTCCTTCCCTGGTGCTGAGGGTCCCTCACACAGTGGTGTTTGCAATAGGAACGGAGTTTTCTTGGTGGCGACACTCCCAGGATGGGGCTCTCTCTGTGGGGAAACTTTTCCTTTCACATATAAGGGGGGATTTTTAGTGTGCACAGGGTATTTAAATGGAAATGCACACCACCTACTTTTAATCTCGTTTTACAGTCCCATTTCTTTCCTTGTCAGAGTCGTGGCTTTGTTCCGATCATTGCAAAAGCCCCTTCGGGTTCTGATTTCATTTTTCAGGTCAGGTCCCACTGTGTGAAGGGGGCAGTGAACAGCAAGGGGCAGGAGAAGGGATGTTCCCATTCTGTGACCCCAAATCCCTTTTCCTTTGGGATATCCTGGTGCCCTGGGCCACCCCAAGAGTTACCCTGGGCAGCAGGGAGCACCTTCAGTCTAAGCCAAAGCTGCTTCAAAAACAGCAGAACAATGCCTATAACCCACACATCCCCATTTTAAATGTATTTCCATCCCATTTCCAAGCCTTTTTTCGCTTCCTGCATGGCCTTGAGCCAAGACTGGGCCTGCCATGCCCACAATTGCTACAGAGTCAGTAAATCCCAGCCCTCCTGTAATGAAAACGTCACTAACGATAAATATTTAAAGGGATGTGATGCTTATGTTTATATTTACTACCCTGACCTTTATGTATTTGGATTTTATGTTTTATGGGGATTCCCTGGGCCTTTTCCCAGCCACACACACAAAAACCCCACAAGGGCTCCCTGAGTGCTGTTGCATTATAAACACACACTGTCCCTACAATTACTGAACTTTATTGCCTGCTGTAATTACTGCCCGCACTTTGCATTAATGCCCGGGGTGATGGAGTGAAGAAGCGTTCAGACTCCAAGAGATCCACATCCCGAGGGAATTTCCAGGGGGAATTGTTGCCTCCCATCCTGTGATTGATTGTTGTGCCTTGTGTCGGGAGAGCGAGACGTTCCCGAGCTCTTGGCACCCACGGTGAATGGAAAAGCTGCCAGGGGAACACTCAGCTGTGCACAGCCTGCTGTGCCAGCAGGGAAAGGGCTTCACTCTGAGTCCTGCAATTCCACAAGGGAAAAATCAAGGAGAACAGCAGGCACAAGGAGGAGAACGTGAGCATTTGCCCACAGGTCTTCTCCTTGTGCTGCCTCGCCCAGGAGAGCTCTGGGGAGCACTGGGAGCTCATCCTGCTGCAGAAGGCCCTGTCCTGGGCTTGTCCTGCTCCTCCTGGGTGTCAGCCCCACTCCAGGAGCAGGGACGGGATTTAGGGATGGTCAGCATATCCATGTGGACACGACTGCCAAGGAACTGGGCATCTCCTGCAGCGGCAAATTCCCCAGGGGTTTGCATCTGGCAGCCTTGGCTCACCCCACATCCCATTTTCCCTTCAAGGAGTGGGGGAAAAAAATGAAAGAAGGAGTTAATTGGCCTGATTGGACTTTGCTGAAAAAGTTTCAAAGGAGAGGAAAAGAAAGTGCTGAGGCAGCTCCTTTCTGAGTCTTTGAACTTGAGGCTTTGAAAAGAGATGGGGAAAATCTTAAGGAATTAACGAGGACTACAGGGAAATTATTGAGGAGGAACTTTCAGTGCTCCCAGCTTGGAAAGAAATTTTTAAAAACCCCCTTTATATAGAAATATATACACAGACACAGAGCTATTTGCATGCACGTGGATGTGAGAGTGTGACCCCTTCACCCAGTCGTTCATCTTCCTCTCTCTGATTTGATTTTAATGATTTCTATGAATTATTTGATTTGTTTTCACTGCGCCTGGGAAGGGTGAGAGCTTCTCTTCTCCCACTTCAGGAGCTGTGGAAAGGCAGAGACAGCTCAGCAAAGGCCTTGGGTTTGCCACCACTCTGGAAATGTTCGTGGAATCTCGACCTGGACTGGGATTCTTCTCTTTCCAGGAAATATAAACTTCTTTTTTTTTTTTTTTGTCGAAAAAAACCTCAAGATAAATATTCTTGGATGAAAACCTATAAAAAGCTCAGACTGACAAACTATTTTTTTAGGCACTTCTTTTTCTCCCAACAAGAATATATCTGTCAAGAGAAACAGATGTTCTCAATGAAAAACCCTCTTTAATTACAACTCTGTCAAAAAACCTGCAGACAGATTTCTCTTTTTTCCCCCCAAGCCCATTAAAATATGTGCGAACGGCCAAGGTTTGAAAGCCATGGCTCCTCTTGTAATATAATATTTAAATAAAACATTTCCCCATTAAGCTAAGAAGCAGCAAAGCCACAAGGCAAAACTCATAGACAAATCCAAGCTTAAGGTTTGCTTTTATAAAATGAGGTGTTGAGCTCAAACCTGAGCTTTGCACGGCTGCCTGAAGTGCTGGGGTGGTTTTGGGGCCCTGAACAACCTGGGTTTCCTGTGTGGTCAGGTGAGCTAAATCCCCCTCTCCAAGAGTTTAGGACTTCTGCTAATCAGGCCAAATATTTGCATTAAAAAACTCCGAGTTGAAGGTCTGGCCATTAACCAGGAGTTTCTTCAAGCCTCACATTATTTCGTCACTAAATCTCACTGTGTGCCCAGTAAATATTTTCTTTAGTAAATATATGGAAGCCTGGCTGGGAGCTTTCCCCCTCCCTCCTTGCAGAGGATGGCAATGTGACATAAATGTTAAAAGAGGTTTCTCCAGCACAGCATTCCCCGAGGCTGACACGCCACGACTTATCCAGAGGAATAAAGTTCTGCTGGAGAGACTGGCAGGAATGCAAGGTTGATATTTCTTTATTTATTGGTTACAGTAATTGGCTAGAACATGGCTGAGTAGTTGGAGGAAAATAATCAATAGTTCTTGTCCGCTAATGAATGATTTTTCAGCAGTTGCTGGTGTAAATAGGTTTCATTAAAACAGCAAATCCTTCCAAACAAGAAAATTAACGAGGGCTTATGAAACCTATGAAATTGCACAGGTCTGAATGGCTGACAGCCATGACAAATATCTGCTATTGTTGGGGTTGGGAAGCAGGTTTTTGCTTCAATTTTCATTCTTGTCGCTTAAGTAATATCAATAATTAGCAAATCCATTATGCCTTTCCCAGAAATCTTCCAGAGCGAAACGTGTTGGCCCCAACTTTAGACAGTGTCCTGTTCCTGAGCAACCTCCACATGCCTGGGCTCAGTTCCTGCCAAATCCATGCCCTGTAACTGCACCAATAAACTGGGAATTTTAGGATTTGAGCCCTCAGACTCACCCGTTTCCAAAGAAGGGCACTGGACATGATGCAGTCATTGCTTTTGTTGACTTCTGGGAATAAAGAGATGCGAAACCAATCTTCCACTGAGGGGTTCCAGCCCAGCAAATTGTGGTGTAGGGCAGAGGAAAAACCTGGAAATCTGCATCAGTGCTGCTGGAGGATCCTGGGGTCAAAAGAGAGTGGGATAGAAGAGCTTGGACTGGGTGCTGCTGCTAATTTTGGCGTTTGTCTCAAACAGTTAACTCTGTTTCTCCTTCTCCTTCTCCTTCTCCTTCTCCTTCTCCTTCTCCTTCTCCTTCTCCTTCTCCTTCTCCTTCTCCTTCTCCTTCACATCCTCTTCCCAGTGTCCTTCCCCTTTCCCCTTTCCCCTTTCCCCTTTCCCCTTTTCCCTCTTTCCCCCCTTTTCCCTTCCCCCTCTCCTTTTCTGCTTCCCTGCATCCTCCTGGATCTGTTCCTCCCCTTGCCCTTCCCTCCCTCTCCGTTCCCACCCCACCCTGATGGAGAAGGCTCTCGAAGGCAGGAGCAGCTTTGGGCACCATGTCTGTGCCATCAGCAGTCACCAGAGTCTGTGATTTAATGGCAAATTGTGCTGGTAATCTCCCTCCAAGGGAGTTGCTCCCATTTTTCATGGTGGCGAGTTCTTTAGGGATGTGAATGAAAAGAGAAAGTGTTTCATTTGCTCTTTGGGAGCTGGAGCTATAGATCAAGGCCCAGCTCATTCCCCAAAGAGCAGAAATGGGTTTTTTTCAGGCGAGAATTGAGGCTCTCCCCAGTGAAAACTAAAACAGTTATCTGCACTTTCATCCACAGGTCAGCAGCAGAGATTTTTCTCACAAAGCTGGATAAATCCAGGCCGTTAGTGCCTTTCCTTCCCACTCTCCTTAGTTATTGCATTTTATTTCAAGAGGTCTGATGCCCAAGCAAACACCTCTCCTGACTTTGTCCTTGTCTGCTTGTAGGCAACTTGTGGCTGATGCTCTGGACCTGAGCAGCTTTGGTGCCTGGGATGTTCCTCTGTGCCATGATCTGGATACAAATGCCTGGGCAGCTGCATGGAAAAGGCTGAATAATCTCTGGGAATTCAGAACCTCACAGCCCAGGTGGAGATGGAGACTCTTCTCTCTCATGAAGGTGCTGGTGGCCCCCCATCCATCAGAGCTTTTAAGAGTGTCTTCTCCTTCGGTCTCCTGCTGCATTCATCTTCTTCTTCCCTTGGGCTGATTTTGGGAAATATTGACCTCTCCATCTTCATCTTATCATGGAATGCACGTGGAACTGTAGATGTGCTGCGTAGGCACACGGTTTAGTGGTGGGCCTGGCAGTGCTGGGCTAGTGGTTGGAATCAATGATCCCAGAGGACTTTCCCAACCCCCATGATTCCATGAGAGCTCCCCAGTGCCCTCCCAAATGGCCACAGATTTGTGGGCAGCCAGCAGAGCTCTTGGGCTGTGTTGGGGTGCCAAGGAGATCTGGGTGAGCCTTGCTGGTTCAGGCTCAGCTCTGTGAGGAGATCACTTTGCCGTGAGCCATCCCAGCACTGGCACTTCCCAGCACTGCACAGGGAGTTTAATTTGGGGCCTGGGGAGTTGGGGTGCAAGCCAAAACCACGGGACAAATATCCCAGCCTGTTTTCACCACACCAACCCCAGCACCTGGAAACTCAGCCAAAGATCCCAGCTGGAACTGAGGCATGGCTGGGGCACAAGGAATGTGCTTGCTCTTGGCTCTGCTGCACGAAGCCACTTCCCAGCTACTTCCCAACCCCTTCCTCTCCACCTCTCCAGGGCTCCATGAAACATTTAACACCCAAAATGCCATTCAAGTGACCTCAGCCAGAGCCACCATGGACTTAACTCTTGACTTGACCTTGTCTTGGTTTCACCATCATGGAC
Source organism: Pseudopodoces humilis (assembly GCF_049639895.1). Taxonomy (NCBI): domain Eukaryota; kingdom Metazoa; phylum Chordata; class Aves; order Passeriformes; family Paridae; genus Pseudopodoces; species Pseudopodoces humilis. The sequence goes on along the minus strand of NC_142210.1, from coordinate 5,218,878 downwards.
AGTCTTGGCTACCAACCCTGTCCCTGTCCCTGTCCCTGTCCCCGTCCCTGTCCCTGTCCCTGTCCCTGTTCCCACTCCACTCACCTGGTACATGTGCCATGGGAGTGAGCTCTTTGTGTGGTCTGAGTCCAGTATCTCCACAGATAAGAGGTTTCCAAGGCCATCCTGCCCTCCATTGTCCGTGATCCTTGTGGACATAAATCCTAGGCCTCTGTCACCAAGAGTGACAGGGTTTTTCTGGCTCAATCTGGAATAATTTATTCCTTCTGAGCCCAGGAAGTCCCGGCAGAGATGATCATCTGCTCAGGAGCCATGCTCAGGATGAAATCCTTGCCTCCTGGAAACACTCAGCAGTGTCCATAAGCCACCAGCATTGGCTTATACCTACATTTCCATGTTCCTCCTTCCCTGTGATGCCCTGATCCCAATCCTAACCCTTTATCCCAGCACCACATCTGTTTGCTCTGCTGCTGAGGAAATGGAGTGCTGGATTGAAGTTTGGATGCTCAGCAGCTCCGCTCACACCCATGGCTTTGTCCTTTCCATCCCATCAGGGAAAGCTCCCAAATTCCCATGGCCCTGCAGGGCTCTCCCTGCTGGCACCTGGAGAATTGCTCTGCCCAGACTGTGGGATGGATGAGCTTTTCCTGGGAGAAATCCCCTCTGCAGTGTCCCCCGCTCCCCCAGCCCCTCAGAGCCGAGTGTGAAGTGTGTTTTATTGTTTGTCACCCGAAGCACTTGAAAAAATTACACAAATCCATCAAAGTAATGAATCTTCTCAGCAGAGGCAAACAGACAGAGACAGGCAGGCGCTGAGCCGAGCCCAGGCAGCTTTCAAAATTAATACCAGAGAAATGGTGCCCTTTTGTTACCCTTTCGGGGGTGGCTGCCTGGTCTGGGTGAGGGGACATGCAGGTGACAGCTTTCCACAGGGGACATGTCCTCCTCCAAGTCCTGTCACCCTCCTGGTGTCCCATGACAGCAGCATCTGGCAGCTCCGGGAATGATGGAGCGACACCACGGGTGATGCTGCCTTACACTGATGAGTGCAGACAGGGCACTTAGGGAACAGCTGGATTTTTGGGAGTGCCAAAGCCTCATCCCCTTCCTCCAGCCAGCCTTAAGTGGCTCCCTGCAACCCTCTGGGCTCTCCCTCCAGTTTGTCTGTGCCTGAGCAAGCTCCTGAAGTCCTGAAGGGAGAGGCTGCTGTTGCTGCCAGGCCTGTGCATGGCTTGTCACATCCTAGGCTCCATAAATAATAAATTGTGGTGTTCCTGGCTCCTCCAAGCTTTCATTTTGTTTCCAGGGGCAATATATCTACCTGTCTATCTATTTCTATATGTACATTTTGTGTGTGTGTATAAAGACAGACATATATATATATACACACACAGATTTGAAGGCTGGGCTTGATGATCTTGGAGGTCTTTTCCAACCTTGATGATTTAATGCTGTTTCATTTGTTGTGTCTCATTTATTATATGATATTTCAGGTATATATTACTGCTATATGGACTCAGAGGGGACAGATGAGACCCCTCATTGTGCAGGATGTTTTTGCACCCAGCTCCTCTGTTCCTGTTCCATCCCTACATCCACACCCACATCCCAATTAAATCCCATCACTCTGCATTTGCTCGCTCCTCTGAAACCCCAGCCCTTCAGTCCAGCTGTTGCAATGAGAAGATACTCAAAACTGGTTTATTTGTTTTTTTTTTTCCCAAAAGAGCCTGCCACAGGGGAAAAAAATATAGGAATGTGGCATTTCGCCAAGGATCACAATCCTGCTCCTTCAGCCAAGCACAAGGAAGGAAAGCAGCAGAAAGCAAATTACTTTGGAGCACCAGAATCCCTCTGTGGTTCCAACCTCTCCCATCCTGAGGGGTTTTTAATATTTATTAGTCCACAAAGCAGTGGCTGCACCAGAGCCTGCAGGGCCTGCCCTTGCCCTGAGGAGAGGAGTGGGGATGGAGAGTGGGAAGGAAGACGGATGGATCTGGAATTGCCTCCAATTTATGGGGCTCTGTGATTCCTGCCGCCGTACGTCTCCGAGAAATGACACCACTACTTCAGGAGCAGAGATTAATCTGAGCCAGCAGGAGAAGGACAAAACAAATCATCCACTGCAGGAATCTCATTTGAGGCCTGTTGGGAAGAGCCCTGGGATGAACGGCTTCTGTAAAGACCACACCAGCAGCAGCAGATTTTCCCCCTTCTCTCTCTTTTCCTGCAAGTTGAGGTCTGTAGGTGTGGGGTGGAGGCAATCCTGGAGTGCTTTTGGCTGTGCAGGAGTCATTGCTCCAACAAAACACCAGGGAGCTGCAGGGGTGGGAAAGGTTGGGGCTGGGTGAAATTCAGAGTTGGGGGAGGAGAGCATGGAGAGCTGGAAGATGAAAATCCACAGTCATCTGTGTGCACAGCCCTGAGTTCAGCTGTAGGCCAGGGACAAGGATCAGCTTGGGAAGAAGGGGTTGGCATCCTCTGGAATTACAAAAAACTCTGGAGGAGGTGGGTGCACATCCTGTACCACCATGGCTGGGGGACCGGGGGGTCACAGCCAGCCATCCAGCCATCGGAATTGGGAATTATAGGACCAGCTGCTGCCCCTTCATCACCACAGCACCACCTGAGGCAGCTCCTACCCCCTCAGATTTGGGTGCTGAGACTCTCCTGGATGGGCCCAGCTGGGCATCATCCCTATCCAACCACAGAAAAGCCCATCCTTTAGGAGAAAAAAGCACAAATCCTGGAACAGGGAGAAGTGAGCAGGGTGATGGCAGCCTGCAAACCCAGCTGGGGACCTGCAGCAAGCCCGGCAGCCTTTCCCTTTCCTGACTCCATCAGATCCAGCCCAGTGCCACTGCAAACAGCCCTCATCCTTCCCAAGGAGTCCAGCAGGTCTGGAGCGATACCAGCACAATTCCAGCTGTATCTCAGATTGATACAGAATCGATTGGATCGATTTTTTTTTAAGGTGCAGCCTCGGAATAGCTGAGAGTGGAAGGTGCAGCTCAGCTTGTACTTCCCCAAAACAATTTGTCAGGCCCCACTGTAGGAACCTAATGACGGCTGTAATTTATGGCTGACACACCATATTTATCACCTCAGCATCCTCTCCTCTTCCTTCTCTCCCTCTGCCTCGTTAGGGATGGCATCAATAATGTTTATTGTAGCTTTTAATTTTTTATCATTGCTATTCTTACCTGTGCTGCTGGAGATGAAGAAAGACATTAGAGCAGGCAGAGCCTTTGAGATGTGTACCAGGGGAAATGATGGATTTAGGATTTGGGAACCTCTTCTGGAATTTCATGTGCAGTGAGTGGGGAAAAATCAGGCCTTCTTCCCAAAAACTCAGCCTCCCATTCCCACTGACTCTGTGGATGCTCAGACCTCAGCTCTCTCACATTGTGGAATTTCCTCCAAAATCCCCCAAAACTGTGTTTCTGGCCCTACCCTCGTGCCAGGCAGCTCCCGTGATCTCCACCAGGCTCCTTTTGCTGCTCGGTTTGCAGACACACGGCCTTGCCACGGAGACACCTCAGAGTCAGTGGGATTTCCTTGGTTTTCCTGCCCCGTTTCCCTCTGTCCCTGGCCAGCAGAGCTCTCATTCCTCAGGAGATGTTTGCATTTCACAGCCTCTTTCACACCTGGCAAGTGATGCCTCGGTTGTGGTGGATCTGTGTGTGTGTGTCCGGCAGCTCCTTCTCTGCAGGGAATTTTTGGCTGGCTCCACTTGAATATTCTGGTGTTTGGAGTGGCTGACACATTCCTCATGAGGAATGAAGGATTTATCCCAGGTACTTCATCCACACCCGATGCCAAGCAGCCCCTGGGTGCCCCAGCTCTGCCCCCACCCCATTTACAGAGTACGAGGCACCAAGCTGTGTCCCTAAAAACATCTGAAATCCATCCCACCTTGAGTTTTCCCCTTTCCCCCTCCACATTTTCTTCCCATTTACCCTTGAGAGAAGAGGTTGCAGTGGGCTTTGAAGCCCCTTAAACTGCCAGAACCAGGTTGGATGGGCTTGGAGCAACCTGGCATAGTGGAAGGTGTCCTTGCCATGGCAGGGGGTGGAACAAATCAAAACTATATTTAAGGTCTCTTCTAACCCAAATCATTCTGGGATTTTATGGGCAACAGTTCCCAAAGGGGAATTTTTTCCCCCCCCACCTCTTTCCAGACATGAATAATTCCCAATCCAATGGTTGTTTTAGCATCATTACGGGAGCCTCTCAGACGAGTTGGTCGTTTACAGATTAGACAGACATTGCTTACATTGTTCATAACCGATTATGGGATTGACAGTTTGGCTTCCACCCAAAATCCAGAGTCCCAATTTAGCCTAATTGGAACAGAACAGCAGAGCAAGCTGGGGGAGGGGAGAATGACTGCTGACAATTTAGTTAACGTTGATTTTATTGATCCCTGAAAAGCCTGTGATGTTGCAGGTTCCTCTTTATAGGGCAATAAAGTTTATAGCTGGGATTGTCCCAGGGGAATAACAGCTCCGTGTATCCAGCTGCTCTCAGGTGATCACTGCCAGCTCCAGCCCCAGCCCAAATTTACTGAGGGATAATCAGAATCCAAGCAAAAAAACTCCCAAAATTCTGTTCAAGTCTTGGAATCAAAATACGGAAATACAATGATGACCAAATTAAAAGACAATCCCTCCCAAATGTAGGATTATTGTGTTAAAAAAGGCCTTTAATTATTTCTATTCTATTCTATTATATTCTTTTCTTTTTTCTCTTCCATTCTCTTAAATTTCATTCCCATTCTTCTGTTTGCTTCTTCTATTTCTTCCTTCTTATTTTGTCCCACAAAATGTCGCTATTGCTGCTGTCCACCTTTAATATATTCCCAAATTCCTACATTTATCCTCATGAGACCTCTCTGATGTAGCCTGGGATCCCTCTCTGATGTGGGCTGGAATTTGTGCCTCTAAAAGCACAAAAAACAATCAAGAAATTTTTCTGGAGCCATAAATAAAAACATGGAAGGTACATGATAGATCCTGGATCCAGCACTAGTGGTGGAGCACTGAAGTTTTGGTCATATCCATGGGCCCTGGCTGCTAAAATTCCAATTAAAAGCACGTCCTGTGGCACAGGGGGGCAGCTGGAGCAGAGGCAGCCCTGAGACATGCAGCAAAGGCACCAGCAAAGCAAATATTTGAGCAAGTCCCAAGCAGGCAGGGATCTGAGTGGTTTTCCCTTCCTAACCCTTTGCTCCAAGCCTCTGACCATTGGATTCTCCCTGATGTGCTGGCAGAGCTCCGTTTCCAGGCCTGTGGCTTTGAGCTCATTTGTCAAACGCAGGGATCTCTATGAAAGGCTGTTAGCAGAGCATTTACTTCCCATTCCTCATCCTCTGCTGTCATCACCTCCCAAGATTAATTAAGGAAAAAAGAAAAGACATCTTGTCTCTCCTTTGTTTCCCCATTCCTTGCATTTTTTAACAGCCCCTTTCTCTCTGTTCATGTCCTGGATACTGCTGGGGAGCAAACCAAGCAAAACCCAATCCTTCCCTCTTTCTTTTTGTGGTTAACATATCAATTTTTTCTGCCTCTCTGTAGGTGAACGCGGTTGGTTGAGCTTTGTCCAGTACATCAGTTCTCTTCCATGGCCTCAGCTGCTAAAGCTAAGCCAGGGAAGATCCCAAATCCATTGATTTAAGATTGTTTCACATGCTGGTTGCAGACTCGCAGCCCCAGTGCCAGGATTGGTGTCCTGTCCCCTTCAAGGGTCTCATGGTGCCATCAGTCCTACTCCCTGTGGGATAACTGGGGGCTTGTGATCATGTGTGTGCTCCTTGTCCCACTTCCCTCTGTTAGGAGCCATAACCTGTGCTTATCCTGGGCTTTTCCATGGCCATTCCCAATAGTCCCACTTGCTCTGCTCCTGGGGCCATCCTGGCCCCAGCTGTGTGAGTGAATTATGAGTAAAGCCAGAGCCACCCTGGCCCTGCCACCTTCCCAGCCCTGCTCCCTCCTTCCCTGCCTGATGCCCATATTCCCCAGTGACCTCTGTCCTGGGAGATCCCTTTGCACCCCTTTATTCAATGTGGTGTTATACAGAGCTTTAGTGTGAGGTTCCATTCTCCCAGTCTGACCAGTTCCCCCAGTGCTGGCTGTTCCCGAGCTGGGGGTACCAGGACGCTCCGATGGGATGGTGCCACCGGTCCCTGTTTGTGGCAGGTCGGGGAGGAGCTGGCTCCTCACGCTGTGTCACTGCTGATCCATAAAACCTGAATGGAAACCTTTGGGAAGGCGGGAGAGCCGCCGGGCAGCCGGCGCTCCCTTCCCGCAGGGACTCAGGGATTTGCCATCTGCTCTCCTGCGCATCCCCAAAGCTCAGCCCTGATGTGAGTCAGCCGAGGAGGAGGAGGAGGAGGAGGAGGAGGAAAACCCAGCCAGCTCTGGCTCTGTCCTTGTCAGGGTGGCTCCCGAATGGCACCCTCGCTGATGTGTGTGACAGTGGGAGACACCCTGGCCCTGTGCCACCGAGCCCATGGCACGGGACCTGCCACTGCTGTCACTCGGCTGGCTCTGGCTCCCTGCACCTGCAGGAGAGGATGAAAACCCTTTTTCCTTTCTCTTTGCTCTCGCAGCAGCTCATCCTCAATTCACCCATCCCAACTGAAGCCTGCCCCTGCTTTTCCTGGACTTCCCTGCATCAGCACAGCTCCCATGGTTTTTGAAGCCATCCATCACTGCCATCTCCACAGCCCCGAGCCACACACGGAATGAAGACGTGGAGCAGCGGCTCCTCAGCTGGTGTAAATCAACACAGATCTCCCCATATCGGCCGAGTTAAACTTCCACCCAGCCGGGGAGGGAACCCAAAATGCTGCTCATCAGAGCAAAAGAAATTTCGGCAGTAATTAGATCTGGAGCATGATTACCCAAAGGGAATCGCAAAACAAATGTGGGTGACAGATATTTCCAGGATAACTGGAGTTATTAATGCTTTTCTCCAGCAGTGACAGGCACAGGGGATTAGTAGTGCCTGAAAAAGTCTGGTTTAGTGTGGGAAAAACTGAGGGTTGGAAATGAAGCAAGGAGGAGGCCATCTGCTGCTCGGTGAGCTCGCGGGGCCCTGCGAGGAAAGCTGCAGCCAAAACAACAAAAGGCAACGATGGGAGGCATATGTGAGGAGAAACACCGACCTGTTGCTCCTAAGTTTCCAGTTAAAAAGGGAAAAAAAAAGAAGGAACCTGTTATTTGTTGCACGAGCTCCCCCAGAATTAGCAACCCTCTGCACAGCAGAGCTGGGGATGTTTCCAGTTAAAGCTGTTCCTTCCTGCTGGCCTGGGTTGGGTTGTTTGGGTGGGAGTGGGAAGGACCAGCCCTCCCTCTGTCATGAATGAGGGATTTAGGGTTACTGAAAGAATCAGCATTGTTAGCAGAAATACTTTTAATATCAATTTATAAAAATACAACAAAGTGCAATGACAAAGTTGCTCCATTACTTGCTGCATGGATAAAATTGATGTAGAATGGAGCTGAAATGATTTACAGAGAGAATGGAGATGCAAAAGAGTAAAGAAACCCTCCCACTGAGCCATGGGGTTCAGAGTAGAACCTCTTGTTTTCTAAACTCCTGATGGAGCTAAAACACGGCTAAACCCAATCTTAGTTCAGACTTGGACAAGAGTTTAGGTCTACAGGAATGAACTACGTGGATTTCTGTGGCACTGAGCCACCTGCTACGAGCAGCTAACCACAGATCTGGGAGCAGGGAACCTCTTTGCCTGGGGTAAGGAAGGATTTCTCAGTCTAGGTCAGGAATCTCAAACCTTGAGAGGTATCCCAGCTCCAGGGGAGAGTCACTGGTGTGCAGTGAGCTGCAAAGTGGAGAGAACTGGAATTGGATTCATCCAAAGACCTGTCATTGATAGTGAGGTCTCAGCCTCAAGGAGCAACCAGGAATGTCCCATCTCAAGGGGAGATCCTGGCCACGCTGCCCAGCAGAGCCCATGAGGGCTCACCTAGATGGCCGAAACTGTGGGATAAAGTGGTTGGCTGGTAGCCAGATTGGACACAGTGGGAAGGGTGTGCATGAGAGTCCTTGAACCCATGAGGTTCTTTGCTCCTTGAGAAACAGATCTTGGAAAAGCCACCGCTGTTGCTGTGTTAATCACAGGACTGGGGATCCAAGCTCATAAGCACCAATATTCTCATGGTCTTTCTCCCCCTCTGGAGCCTTCCTGAAGGAGTTCTCAGCCCCCTTTGGAGCCTGTGCCAGGGCACTGCTGGTTGGGTTGAGGAGGTTGAGTGCATCTGACACCCTCCACACTCCAGAGGTGCCCATCCCCTTGTCCAGACCTTCCTCTCCACAGGACATCTGCTCCTTCCAGCAATGGAAGGGGAGGAAAAGGCATGAGCTGGCCCCTGTGTCCTCCTGCACAGCTTGGGCAAGCAGCCATGAGCTTGCAGTGTGGGCTGGGAATGGCCGGGAATGCCATGGACTAACCCACCCTAAGGTTTGTTTTTGGGTGTGTGCACTTACAAACTGCTCCAACAGCATCCCTCAGCAGCCTGGATACCCCAAACCAGATGTGCTCCCTCAAACCCATCCAACCCTTCTTTAAATAAAAAATTGCAGAAAACAGGGCTAAAACGTCATTCAAATGAGAGAAAGGATGTCTTTTTTCTTTTAAATACAAGGAGTGCTGACACCTAGGAAGTACCAAAATGAATTTCTAACAGGGTTGTTTGTCAATATGCATATAACAATTTGTTTTCTGCCCTGTGTTCCTCATGGGTGTTGGAAAGAGCCTGGAAAACTCCACCCAGTCCCAGCCAGATGCTTCAGGGAAAGCTCAAAGACCTTTACAGCAGGGTGATAACCTCACCATAATTAAAGCAGAAATTTTAGCTGAAATTCAGGTATTTAATAGACAATCTAAAATACATGGCACCATCAGGGCTGCTGAACACAACCTGCTGCAAAGCCACTAATAATTTCATTTTCCTAAGGATTTGCAGCACTGGGAAGCTCCCCAGATGGAGTACAGACCTGTGGCTCTGCTGAGACCAGTCTAACTCAGGTTTAAAGCCAAATGAAAGCCCATCTGCACAGATCCAGCCTTCCCTTGGGAAGTGGGAATCCACCCCGCAGGCCTGAGGAGAGGGGAGGACACCCGTGGCTTGGCTGATGAGGTGAGGAGAAGGTGCAAGGAGCTCCTGGTGAGGTGGGAATTGTCATGGCTCATCACTTCCCATGTGGCCAAAGGCAGGGAAATGTATAAATGAGAGGAAGGGAACATCCCACTGGGCTCTGCAGGTGCTACCTGGAACTGGATGTCCCCTGAGACCTGGAATTTTGGGTATTCCTAACTTCCTCCTTGGACTTTGCCCAGTAACCACCAGTAGCACACAGTGCCACCTGCCACAGGGCCACATCCCACAGGACATCTGTGTTCCAGCCTTTTGAGGTGTTTAAGGGTATTTGCACCTTTTTTTACAGCAAATCACAGCCTGTCACAAGTTGTCACTGTTGATGCTCTGGTTCTCTGCAGGATACCTGGCCTGGAAATGCGGGAAGACAGCACCAGTGGGTTCCCCTGGCAGCTGAGCTGGCTTTCACAGGACCTCCTGGAGGAGGCAGTGTGTTCTAAGAGTGACACTTATCAGCTCTCTGTACTTTAAATGGGCCTTGGAAATCCCTCCAGGTATCCAGGAGATGCAAAAGGCTGGGCTGAAGGAAAAGCAGAGCCCTCTCCTGCTCAGTAGAAGCCAAACACCTCATGAGCAATATCCAGAAATCCCAAACTCCAAAACCACAATGCTGAGGAGGACAGACAGAAAAGACTCCCTTTCCTCAAGTCTGGGAATTGCTTTTGTTCATGGCTGGAAAAATCCTCCTGTTGCTGCTTCCTAGCAGAGTATTCCATTAAACCCAGGAATTCCTCCCAGCCCCTGCTTTGGAAAATTGTGCTGTTCCTCTTTTGACCTGAGCACTGAAAGTCTTTGGCTAGAAGATAACCAAACACAGAGGATGGGGAGTGCAAAACTCTGGAACACTGCCCTGGTGTGGCTCTGCCTAAACCTAAAAAAATCCCCAAAAACCTCTCCCTCAGTATCCTCACAGAGACAACTCAGCTGGAAAGATGCATCCCGGGTAGGAGCTCCTGGAATTCTTCCCATGAGAAAGGCAGATATTTATTTAGAGATGGGACTGAATCAAAACAGACATAGGGAAATGTCAAAATATTCCATAAGTAGGAAGAGGAAGGAATACAGTTGTCTCTCTACCCTGTGAATGAATAACTTACATCCTGGGAGAAGCAGGACTGGCAATGGAGCAAGTGGAATCAGTTCTGCTCCGTCAGTGTTGACAGAAGGGAATAGCTCCTCCTGCCTTGGCCAGAGCGGATTCAGGCAGAGTAAACTGAGAACTGCAGGGGCAGGGAGCAAAGGAAAACAGAAGAGATTGCTTGGAAAACACGAGTAGGGAGAATGAATATTGAGGGGAGGCACGTTCCTAAACGTGGTCATGAGGAAATGGAGCACCCTGACCAAAGTGAGAGCAGAAACCAATGCTGCTGGTGCCACTCTCCCTCTGGAATACAAGGAAGCCACCGAGGTTAGTGAATTTAGTCCTAAAGCCTCAGATTTGAATGTCTGAAATTAGAGGAATGGCTGTGGAACAGGGCTGGAAAAGTATGATCTTTAAGGTCTCTTCCAATCCAAGCCTTTCTATGGTTATGTTCTGTGAAAATGACTTGTGGCAGACCAGGGGAATATGAGGAATTAAAGTATTTTAATTCCTGCTCGACACCATCCAGGAACTGCTTCCCAACAGAGAATGCATTCTGGGGAGGATGGATTTGTTTTTGAGCATTTAGGATTTGTTTGCAAATCACAGCTGAAACCCAAGACTGAATTTTGTTGCATAAAGATTTGGATAGTCCTGCCAATTCCCATGATAATGCCTTGATTTACTGGCTCTTTCCTAAAGACAAATGTGAGATAACTTCAATAGGCAAAGTTGGCCTCGACTGTCACTTTTAAAAATACTTGAAAAGAGACTTAAATTAGGTGGAGAAAATGCAGAAAGTTCTCTAAAAAGGGATAGAATAAATTTAGAAATCAGCTTCAGAACTGGTTGGATTCTGCAAATGTCTAAAACTAAAAATAGAGGGGAACAGATGATTTATTTTTTGCCCTCCTTGATCAATTTCTCTCTTTTTTTCTCTCCTCACATTGGGGTCCCCTCTAAGTTTACACTGAGCCCACGAGCCTGTGCCTGGTAAACATTTTTGATGTTATTTTTGTCTGAGTGACAGCCCTGGGTGGCATCCAAACACAACCACAACAAACTGGAGTAAGGCAGAGCAGCATGAGGACCCAAAAACCTCGGAGCAGCCTGTGACCCGTGTCACTGCAATTCCACCTTGTGGGACTCACCTTCCTGAGGTCCCCGAAGCACAGGCTGTGGCACAGGTGTCTGTTCCTGCTGGAAGCAGGGATTGGAAAGCGGGAAGCGGGCTCCTCACGTCCCACACCTCCGTTTGCACCTGGTGGATCTCGGACACGGGAATGGCGCTGCAGCACCACAACCCAAACTACAATCCCTGGAAGATGGGGCTGGAAATTTTGTGACCCTCTGACTTCAGTGGTGAGGATGACAGTGACAAGAGCAGCAGGATCTTGGCACAGCCTGGCTGCTTCCCGGCGCCTCAGCTGCTGGAAAGGTTTCTGCTGGAGACTCACCAGATGCTCGGCATTTGGGAATAATTCAGCGCTGATCAAAGCAGGATGAATTTAAAAAAAAGGAAAAAGGGAGAACCCATGATGAATTAGTCCTTCACTGTGGCATTAGCACAGCCCTGCCCTGTCCCCCTCCTCCATGTCAGTGGTGAAAAATGCCTCCTCTTCTCCAGCAATTACCTGGTTGGGCTCACCCTTGGAATGCCGATCCTTCGGGAAATGGCAGCGGCCGCCCCGCTCTGCCAGCCTGGTGATGGATGAGCCCTGGCTCAGCCCTGCTGCCATCTGCCACCAGGGTCCCCTCCCTGGCCCCCAACAAGTGACATCCTCGTTCCTTCACACGGATCAGGGGCGAGCGGGAAAAGTGGCGGTGATGAAAGGTCCCTGCAAAAGCGTGAATTATCTGCGGGAGGGAGGAGATGAATGAAGAGGAGTGGGGTGGGAGGAAAGGAGAAGATGGAAAGATGGAAGAGGAGGAAGGGAGGGATCACCTGACTCATGGCCAGGCCCTGAGGTGTAACCCCACTGTTCATGAGGCTCCTGATGGTTTGGTTATTTGCTCATGGTGAGCCCTTTTTGCCAGGATGAGCCCATTCCTGGGATGTCCCTAGGAAACGGAATGTGTCCCAGCTGACACACCACTCACAGCCCACTGTGATCCTCTAGGCACGGCAGAGCAGGGAGCTGGATTAAATCAGAAAAATGGCAGCTGTCAAAACCAAAACTAAACTGGATGGTGCTGGGCAGTTAAAGAAAACTTCTCCTCTGGGGCCAGGGTGACCAAAGGCAAAGGTGACTTGGAAGCCAAACCACCTCTGGATGTCCCAGGATGAAAGAGAATGTCTGAAGCTTCACCTGGAGTAGTTTGGGAAGTCTTTGGAAACCTGCATCCTTCCTTCAGGGAGATGCAAAGCTTTGCTGATGGCATTTTCCAGGCTGGGTGGATCAGTTCCACCTCTGGAACGAGCTGAGAGGTAGTCAGACCCTGCCATATTTCTCAGGTTTATCATCAAAACCTTCAGCTGGGGCCACTCTGCTTTCAAGCACAATCACTTTGCAGAGTACTTGGTTATTGTCACCAAAATCTCTCCATTAAATTTATCTTGGTAATAAACCCCTTTAATTTCCCAGGTTTGATGCCAGGTTTGCCCCAAGCTGCTCGGGTCAGAGGAAGCTGAAAGTCTGAGCTGAAATCCCTCTTCAGGCAGGATTTAAAAGGGGAAAACAAGAGGGAAAAGAGGCTGGCACTTCTAGAGATGCTCTGAAAATGCTCACCAAGCAGAAACGGTCCCACAAGAATTATTCCCCCCACTCCAGCTATCCCAAACTGCAGGACATTGTCCTTGCCCATCTGTCAGCTCAGCTCCAATACAGAACAAATCTCATTAACGGGCGCCAGAGATTTAGGGAAGGGCTGGAATATGGCAAAGGCCTTTAAAACAGGAGATAAACCATGCCCTGCTCCAAGGAACAGAGGTGGTAAGGAAGATATAAACACCAACAAGCCTCCTGGGAATGCTGGAGAGAGGCCAGGACAAAGGCACGTCAGCACAGCTATGTTGGGATGACCCCACAGCAGTGAAAATAAATTATTAGGACTGGTGGGGGAAATAAAAGAAAAAGCTTTCCCCAACCTAAGGGTACCACCAGCATCAGTGCAATAATAAAAAATAACAATCAATCAATCAATCAATCAATCATCATCCTCATCATCAGGATCCCAGCTAGCAGAGTTTATCCTTTTTGGGAGTGTGAATAGCTGGGTTTGTTCCACATCCCAGCAATTTCCAAGTGGATTTGGCAATAAAGCTGAAGGTGAGGTTTCCAAACAGGACAGGTAACAGCTTAATGTCTTTTGAAGAAAAATATCAGTGGGAAAAAAAAAATCACAATCTCGATTGTATTTCTTTCTTTGTAAGTGTTAATTTGGAATACCATATCAGGATTTTTCTAATTGCAAAACCACATTTTGGGGAAAAAAAAGCCAAAAAATTCTTCCTAATGTTTTACAGGTTCCAAGGATTTTGTCTACAAAGGGTACTCTTCAATGGGCAAAAGTTGGGAGACAGAGAGAAAATGGTGCCAACAAGGAGAAAGTGACATTTCCCTGTTACTCTGGGTTTTAACACCTCCGAATTTTTGCAGCCACTTCAACCTTTGTGAGCTGAAATAATAATTTTAAAATAGAGCAAACATTCTCCCCCCTCCTTCCTCCTCTTCTGCCAGTGCTTTTCTCACACATTTTTCTCCAATGGAAGGAGACGGATAATCTAATTTGACGTTTTGGGATATATTCCCTGCAGGAAGTGTAGAAATGCCACCTGCTACCTGTGTGTTAGATTTGATCATAAATCACCAGCACCCAGCACTCGACAGGATCTCCTGATATTTTAATTGCCACCAAAGGTCTGGCCACTGCTGGAATTAAGGCCTAAATCGCAGGTTTATGTTTTTCTGGAAATGCCAAATGCTGCCTTGCTTCTTTTATCACTCTTAATTGCCCTTCCTTAATTACAAGGAGCGAAATCATTAATTATATTCAGTGGAAAGGGACACAAACCCCTCTGCTTCAAGCTTGACCCTCTTGGAAATTCAGAATGAGCCCTGGGAGGATGTTTGGCGTAGGAACAGGAATATTGGGACAACATTTTCTTCCAGGCACAGGGTGGGATTGGTGGGATGTCTGTGCAGGATCAGGAGTTGGATTTGATGATCCTTGTGGGTCCAGCTTGGGATACTCTGTAATTCTACGGTGCTTAAAACACCAGGTCAAAGTCCACACCTCGGGTGGCTCCTCTGGTCTCCTGAAATCCAAGGTCAAACAGTTGGGAATCTCAGACCAGTTTTCAGATCCAGCTGCAACATCTCCATCAGAGACCTCCCCTCACCATGGGCTACAGCTCCTATGCTTCCAGAGGGTTCTGAAACACCTGACCCTGCAGGGACATCAGAGATTTTGTGCTGTTTTGCTGGCAAAGCCAAGTGACCGGAACATCTCTGCTCAGTCCTGCATGGCTGGGAGAAAATCAGTTCAGCTTCCAGGGTTCAAATGGGAAGGAAAAAAGAAAAAAAAAAAAAAAAAAAGAAAAAAAAAAAAAAAGAAAAAAAGAAAGAATAGGTTGGGTAATGTTGGCTTAACCTCAAACTTGAAGACCACAAACACACCCAAGCAGCCCTGTTTGACAGCAGAGATGCTGGGAATATATCCAAGAGGGACACGACTTCCTGGGGCTGCAGGAAGATCCCAGACAGGAGATGCACTACAACATCTTGAGTTTCCACTACTTTTCCGTCACCCCAATTCTCTGAGGACCAGGAGAGGATGGGAAGTCCTGAGTGCAGCTCCCAGTGCCCAGCACTGACACTGGGAGAGGAGCATCCCGACTGTCTTTGGGCCAAAGCTGGATCAGGAACAGCGCCGGGATCCTCCGCAAGACTTCAAAGTTTCCACATAATTATGCGAGCAAATATTTGGGCTGGAAGTGCTGTTAGTCATTATTTGCAGTTCATTTTCTCGTATTTGTTCTCTGTCTTTTAAATAATAAAAGAGAGAAAGCCAAGATGACAGCTCACAGCACTCCCATCCAGGAGCAGATACAACAGCTGGGTTTTTCTGCTAAACACCTTTGGTTGTGCACAGCTTCCTGGGAAAGGTTGTGCCAGGGAGGAATTTGGAATTACAACTTCTGTGGCACTGATGGGTCCTGGTCATTCACCAGGAAAATCCCCACTCCTGGCCTGTGCTGTTCTTGCGCAGAGTTTTTCTGGGTTTACACCCTGGGGCAGCACAACAGGAACTATTCCCTGTTTCCAGGCCTCCCCGGATTTGGGGGCTTTGGCACCTCATTTGGAGGCCTGATGGTGGCAACAGCTGTTCCTCAAATTCAGGGCTTAGCACCATTAATCACATCAGTAGGCAGAGGGGTTTTCTCCAGCAGGAAATCCAGGAACAGCTCCGGGTATGTTCCCAGTCAGGGAAGGGTTTACACTCATCTGTGGAAGTGCAAGGCTCCCTGGGCATGGAGGCATGAGAGGAGATATTCCACAGCAGAGCCGTATTACTGGCATCAAAAAATTACTTGAGATGCAAAAACACGTCTCCAAAACTCCCACAAACTGCATTCCAGCCCCAGGTGTCTCTGTGCCTCCAGCACTTTGTACAGGGTGGGGTGGGAAGGTCTAGGCAGAAGCACTTCCATATAAACAACCTGGCACAGAAAGTGTGGGATGACTCCCTTTGGCAAGTTATGGCTTAGGGAATGGAGGGATCCAGGACCCTGGATCTGGCACCATCAGGGTCGTTCCTGCCCATCCAGTGGGGGCAGTTTTGGATGAGAGATTGGAGAGTGCCCAAAGGAGGGACATGAGGATGGCGGAGGGTATGGAATTGCCAGACCAGGAGCGGCTGAAGGCACTTGGTCTGTTTAGTTTGGAGAAGGGGAGACTGAGGGCAGAGCTCATCCCAACCCAGTTTCCTCCCAGGTGACAGATCTGATCTCTGCGCTCTGTGACCAGGGACAGGACACAAGGAACAGCTGGAGCTGTGTCAGGAAGGGTGAGGCTGGAGATCAGGGAAAGGTTTTTCCCCCAGAGGTGCTGGGGCTCCCCAGGGAATGGGCACAGCCCCAAGGCTGCCAGAGCTCCAGGAGCATTTGGATAACACTCTCAGGGATGCACAGGGTAGGATTATTGGAGTGTCTGTGCAGGGCCAGGAGTTGGACTGGATGGTCCTGTGGGTCCCTTCCGACAGATTCCATCATTCTTCGCTCCCAGGACATGAATGGCCAACAGCTGGCTCCTTCCAAAAACATCTCATTTATTCCAAGAAAATCGAAACACAAGGTGTTAGTTCAATTTAAAATTGAAATGCCTCCAGAAAGCTGAACAGAACCCCCATGCAGGACATCTCCCCAAAAGGCAGAAGCACCTCAGGGTGGATGGGGCACCTGCCTCCTCGGGTTTGAGCCCACAGGGAAGATCAGCAACCTGTGGATCTACAGCAAAAAACTCCCAAAACACATGAAACCTGTCTCCAGTGAGATATTTTTTGCTTTGCATTGGATATTGGGAAGGAATTGTTCCCTGTGAGGGTGGCAGGCCCTGGCACAGATTGCCCAGAGAAGCTGTGGCTGCCCCTGGATCCCTGGGAGTGTCCAAGGCCAGGCTGGACAGGGCTTGGAGCAAGCTGGGACAGTGGGAGGTGTCCCTGTCCTTTGTTTCTTTCTAAAGCCACAGTTGGTGATTAATGGGCTTTGGGACAGGACCACAAGGACATTTTCTGTCCAGTTTCATCCCTGCTCCAGCTGGGCCATTCCCTGTTTTCGCTGCCATAAGTTTCCATCTTAATTTTCTGCTTTCCAAGAGCATTAGAAGTCATTGGGGACCACAGCAGCAGGTGACACTTGACTTTAATATTAATGGCTCCTTTTTACTCTGGAGCTGTCTGCCTTAGTTGAGAGTGGAGGTTCTCCATGGCAGAGGCCTTGTGCTTTGTTTGACAATGGGCTCCTCTCCCAGGGACCCATGGTGAGATTTCCTAAAATACCAGAGGATATCCCTAAAGGATATTTCCTAAAATACCAGAGTACCTGGTAACTTTGGCCAGGATGAGCCCAATCTAATGAATGTTCTGATTCCTTCCCCCACAGAGATTTCCAAGTGGTGCCACATGAAATGCCTGAATCTTTTAAGGGATAATATTCCATTAACCCAGCACATCTATCAGGGTGGAGAGGGTGGGGAGAAGAGCAAGTTTGGCATTACAGCTGCAATTTTACTCAGGCCATCACTTTGCAGCTCAGATTTTCTCATTCTGGGGTTCAGAGCTATCCTTGAAATAAATTACTCCTGCAAAGAGCTCCTACAGCTTCCACGCTGCATCCAAAGGGTGGAGAGCAATCCATTAACATCGCTGGGCAAAGAGACAAGCAGCATCTCAGGAGAAAAAAAAGAGGGGGAAAAAAATCACAGTGCTGCTCCCAAGAGTTCAGATATCTCCAGTCAAATCAGAAAAACAAGGAGAAAAGCTGGGGAAAAAAAATAAAGGAAAATTAAAAATAAAGAGAATTATTGAGTGCTGCAATTTCTTTGCTTTGGATTTTTTTTGGTGCCATTTTGGTGATGCTTTCTAAGTCCACACACTAAATTAAAAAGAGCTGAATGGGGCTCAGTTTAGATGATTTATTGGGAAGAAATTCCTCCCTGGGAGGGTGGTGAGGCCCAGGCTGCCCAGAGAAACTGTGGCTGCCCCATCCCTGGAGGTCCCAGTGCCCACATCCTGCAGCCCTGGGAGAACCTCCTCCCTGCTGGAGCAAACCTTCCTTCATTAAAGTGCTCCATATCCTCTCAGGAAAGTCCCTTCTGCCCCAAAAGTGCTTTAATATCAAACAAAACACATGCTCTGAGTTTGCAGCCTTCTCTGTTACCATCCTTGATGAAAGGAACACTTTTTCTTCCACCTTTTGAAATGGTTTTCCATCCCCTCGGCAAGACCTTGGGCTAGAGATAGACTGAAAAAAGAACAGCTGCTTTTTTATTTTATTTTTTTTTAACTTGTTTTTCCTTTTTAGAGAACAGAATTTCCCCCCCACCTGGAGATTTATTTCCCTCCTGCTGCATTTCAAGTTTTGAAGCTCACTCTGATGCTGATCAAGCAGGGGCTGCATGAGCTGTTTTTTAAGGATCACTGGGTGATCTCAGCTCCTGTTCTGCTGCCAGCCTCCCAGTCCAGTCTGGGGTCAAGGCTGCAGTTGGAATTGTGCATTTCCCACATGTCCTCCCTACACTGATCCTACTCTTTTGCTTTTAAAGCATCCCCTCCTCTGCCTGTACTAATGTGATGTGGATGAGAGGGTGGGAGAATGTTCCCAGCAGGATGGACCAACCCCATCCCATACCCAGCCTTGCTGGGCAGCACATCATAACCTGGAGCAAATCCTTCAATCACAACCTCCAGAGCCACCAGCAGCCCAGGAAACACCCCCCTGGTTCCAGCAGGGAAGGTGCAACCCCAGACATCCCCACCCCTCATTGCTTTACACTCTGGTGTGCTTTAACAAGTGCAGATACGTTTTTGTTATTTTAAAAATTATCAGCGGTGACTGAGTGTGAAAGGACATCATGGAAAAGGACTTGGACCTGCTCAAACAAGTCAGAAAGATGCTCTGAGGGCTGGAGCCAGGCTGGGAGAGCTGGGGGTGCTCACCTGGAGAAGGCTCCAGAGAGACTTCAGAGCCCTTCCAGTGCCTAAAGGGGCCCAAGGAGATCTGGAGAGGGACTGGGGACAAGGGGTGGAGAGACAAAACAAAGAGGAATTGCTTCCCACTGCCAGAGGGCAGCGTTAGATGGGATTTTGGGAAGGAATTCCTCTCTGTGAGGGAGGTGAGGCCCTGGCACAGGGTGCTCAGAGAAGCTGTGGCTGCCCCTGGATCCCTGGAAGTGTCCAAGGCCAGGCTGGACCGGGCTTGGAGCAACCTGGGATAGTGGAAGGTGTCCCTGCCCAAGAAAATATGATCTTTGAGGTCCCTTCCAAACCAGTCTGTGATTTCAGGGTTCCCAGTCTCCTAACAGGAGTGAGTTCAGGACCATGGGGGTGCCAGCAGGGTTAAAGCAGCTTCTGATGGGGACAGGGAATGCTAAAGACACCCAGGAGGCAGGGCCAGGGCAGGAACTGCTCCAGCCAGGCCAGGGAGCAGCAGAAGGATCCAGGATCACCTGGCTGCACCCCCAGCTCCTTGCTCTGCCCTCATTCCAGGCAGGATGTGCAGATCCGCATTAGAGCAGCTCTGACAGGGCCCGTGCTCCTTTATCAGCTGTCCCTGTGCCCTGCCAGATCTGCCTGAGGGCACAGCTCGGAGCTGCTGCTTTGAGGGGCTGCCAGGAAACCCTGGGGCCTTCCTGTTCCACTGCTCCACCAGTCCTGGGGACACCAGGGGAGAGAAGTCACCTTTAGTGACCACATGCCAGATAGCTTCATACGCTGTGATACCTCCTTGCTGTGATACCTCCTTGCTCAGCCCGATTTCCACACGGTGGGAGCTCATTCCTCACCTGCCTTTTTCCTTTGGAAACAGACCTGCTTCCCTTATGGGATGGAGCAAGAGCTGGCAAAAATCCTCTTTTTCCCCCATGGGCAATTGGGATTGCTCCAAGCTTATGTCTTTATCTCTCTCATCACAAGCTAACATCAGCGTTTGATTTCTGCTCTCTCCATCTCTCCTCCCCACATTCATCCAGGCATTGGGATTCCCTGCCATCCTTGGAAGAAACATCCCATATCCCCTACATCTCCTTTGGGAATGTGTCTGGAGAGCCAGGATGAAGAGGAGCTCCTGGGGGTGAGAAGAGTTTCTTCCCACACCTCAGGGTTTGGGGACTCCCTGGCTGCTCCTCATCCCACCCTGTACCTGGGACAGTGCTGGAAGTGCCCAGGAGCTGAATTCCTGTCCTGAAGGAAGCCCAAGCTTGCCCTGCATCATTCCATAGCTATGTGACATTCCAACTGCTCCCCTCAAAAACATGAGGCTTTATTTCCCATCAAAAATTCAAGGCACCTCCAAAGTGTTTTGCCCATTAAAAATCACAGCTCTTTCCTTTCCTGGAATTTCTCCATTTCCATCTATTTTTCAGTAAAGCTCATTTTGGTAGATCAGCTGGGAAAAGACAGGACCTTAAACCAGTCCACCACTGATGGCAAACACTTTTGCTACTCCGAAAGTAAGATTTTCAATAATAAATAAATTTTTGTGCTTCTCTGCTTAAGTTCTGGCAGCTCTTCTCATGCTGACACCACATAGGATTTCTATGGAAAGCCAGATTTGGGGGGGTTGATCCCTTAAAATATTGTTTGTTTAACTTAATAGCATCTACTTTTCTCCTAAAATAATGTCTTCAGCAAAATGACCCTTCTGGGGAGCATAGAAACAGCAGCACCAAATAATTAACTGGGATAGGGAAGGGACACTAGGGAATTTTTGTGATGATGCTGCAGAAGTGTTCTCCTACAGGCAAAGGGATCACTAGATTTCAACAGGGAGTCAAAGAATTCCCATTGTTGTCCTCCAGCAAGGCCTGGTTTAATTCCCAACAGCGAATGGAGACCCAAAAGGGAAAGCAAAATCGCCTATTTCATGTCCTCACTGTCAAAATTACAGATACAGGAGAGATCCTGGATGTTCAAAAGCCAAGCAAAATAGTGTAAGAGATAAAAATAATACATGTGGCTGAAATCCAGGGTACCTGAGGCAATCCTTGTGGGATGGAGCAGTTTATCCTGACAGAGAGGGGGAGGCTGGATGAAGAAGCCACAGCAGAAGAGGGTGAATGGTTTTATGGGCTTTGATACTTAATGGTCCAACTGCAAATGACATGAAAGTCCCTGATTTTCAAGGTGACTGATCTGAGCTGTCTCAGACCCTCTGTTATCACCAGCCACTCCTGAAATCCTCCCAATCTGTCCCCAGAGGCCTTCTGAGCCAGGAGGCAGCAGGACTCCAGGGCTGGCCCCGATCCAAACTCTGCAGGCAAAGGCTGATCTTGGCAAAGTTTCTGCTCTGCAGTTTGAAATCCAAGAGCTCCTTCATGCTTCCTGACCTAGGACCAGAAACAGTCTCTTTCAAGAGCTTCTTTTGCTGCTTAGTTCCAGCTTTTGGGAATCTGAGGGTTTTTTTTTTTGTTTTTTTCCTAGTAAGTTTCTTCTTTCTTTTTTACTGGAAGAAAGTGCACTTATTCCATGTCATGAAATCAAAGGCATGAGCAAAACCTGTTCTTCCCTGCTGGGAGGACAAGGCAGATTCCCGCTCTGCTTTCCTTTAACATAGCAGACAGACTCCAGGGATAAGTGGGAGTCAGTCCTGGCTCACTCTTTCCGCAGGAACATTCTCCCCCAGGAGGGTACCCCGAGCTTTCTCTGTACCTTGGGGCCTTCAGGCCTCCATCCTTGGGTTCTGCAGTACCCTTGGGTGAGGCACAGGGAATCCTGGGCTCAAGCAGCTCAGCCCAAGGCCCAAAAAGCCCCAAAGCAGTGGGATGGAAATCACTGGAAAGGCCCTCTGGCTCCTCCTGTGCTAATTGCCAGCAGTCCAATTACATCCATGGCTCTGATGGATTTAATTGCCGAGTTGCTGAAGAGACAAGTGACCTATTATGGATCATTGTTTACAGCAAATTAGTTCAGAAGTTCCCATCATTCTGCCTGTCATGCTCAGGGGCAAACTCCCTCTGCTCCAAGGGCTCCAGAACACTCAGATGTGAGGAAAAGCTGAGCAAAGACACAGCCAGGGCACAGCACAAGCCTGGCTGGGCAGCAGGAGAAAGCTCCAAGGTGAAAAGGGTCAGAGAGAGAGAAACCAACAGTTCAGAGGGGAAAATGTGCCCAGGGAAAGGTGCTACAGAGGTCCTGGAAGAGCAGATGGAAGAGGAGGATACAGGAACTCCCTGAGCACAGTTCAGACATGGTTAAATGGAGCTGCTGGGGCAGTGGGTGGAGGATGGGTGTGTGGGGGTCCCAGGTGAGGGCAACTCATCCCTGGAACCTTTGGGGAGGGAAACTTGGCTTCCTGAGGGGTCTCCAAAGCAGTGTCAGAGAGGAAAGGTAAAGGACCTCTAAGAGGTGTGGTATCTGGGGGTAAATAGAAGGAATGTGGAGGGAACATTGGCAAGACATAAATGGGGCTGGACTGAGAAGATGCTCAGGAGAATTTTGTGATTTTCTTGGCAAACTGGTTTCTCCCCACCCTGGGGACAACAGGGTTGAATATGGACATGGTTCCTATTGTGCATGGATAACATGGAACACCAGGACAGCTTTACCTGGACTGTTACCTGGAGATAAAAGGAATTAAAGCAGGGGAGCACAAGCAGCTTAAAACCAGGCCTGCCCTTGACTTGCGCAATATATTTCAACAGCCCCATAAAAAGATCAGGGAATTCAGTCAAGCATGAATAGTTACAAGCATAAAAGAATGGTGGTATTATATTTATTATTAAAGCCCTTTGAAAGCCCCCTTATTGCAGATGGATTCAGAGCCTCTGGGGAAAGTCAGGGACAGGATATTTAGCAAAAATGTTATTAAAAATAGAAATTGTTTCCTATGACTTAACCTTACTGCCTAGGGGGAAATCACTTAGGTGGTGTTAGAGGAGAGCACGCAGTTATGGGGCCAGGATTGTTATGGAAAACTGTGCACAAGGTTTGTGGAATAGCAGCCCTGGTCCTGCTTCCAGGGAAGCAGATTTACCTGGGCCTTCCACCCACTGCCTGCATCCCCAGCAGGGGCAGGAAGGCTTTTCCTTGGACCAACCTGTGCTCCCTGCTGCATCTCTGAACTCCAGAAGATGCTCCCAAGGATCCACACTGTGTGGTGAATGAGCAGAGGGATGGGGAAGGGTGGAAGCATTCCAGGCCAGACTGGATGGGGCTTGGAGCAACCTGGCCTAGTGGAAGGTATCCCTGCCCACAGCAGGGGCTGGAATGAAGTGACGTTAAAGTCCCCTTCCACCCCAAACCATCCAGGGATTCTATGACATTATTCTGTGAATGGAATTCATGGCATCAACACCCAGCAATTTATCCATTTCTCGGTTTCTCAATTTATCACCATTTTGTACCAATTTATCCACATTCTGCAGCTCCCAGATGGCCCTGGTTCCCCCTCTTTGGTCTGGGGGGATTTGGGACTGGTGGCCAAAGGGCAGCACATGGGATGCCACCACGGTTTGCTCGGAGCTTTAGTTCCAGCCTGGATTACAGAGAGCCTTTTTCCCAAGTGAGGCTGCAAAAAGGTTCAGCACTGACAATCTGGTGTTTTCTCTCAGGAAAGCTCCTCTGCCCCACAGCCAAAGGCTGTTTATCCAAGCAGCATCAGGTATGATTCCCCCCCTGCAAAGCTGGCCCAGAGCTCTTTGAGAAATGCGGCTCCAGAGGCCATGGAAATGCTAGGGGAACGCTGAGCTGATCCGATCGTGTCCTGTCTTCCTCCTGGGATACATCTCTGGGAAGATGGGCAGATATCAAACATTCATCACAGGCACTTGTCCCTTTAACAGCTGACATTGGTGCAGCAAAACAGATTTTGATCACTTGAGCGTAATGTCACTGCAATCATTGCCTGGAATGTAATTTTGCCTTTAAAAAAAAAACAGGGAAGGAGGATAAAAAATGTGACTCAAAGGTCTCCATGCTTCAGAAAAGCTGGCTCTGAAGTTTGGCTGTAAGCATCAGATCTCAGCAAATTCTGTAAACTTCCCCCTTCCCCCCCCCGCCACCTGTATTTGGATATTTTCCTCTTCCTTAATGATATTCCATCAATTACATAACTTCACGGATCCTCAGGATCAGGATTAGGGAGTTCAGCTTCATTATCAGTGCAGATATTGTCCTTTGGAGACGGAGCTAATGGCCATTTGTCTTCTTCAATTCAATTAACAGCAACCCTCCCTGGACACCACGTCGGTCGCACTCGGTGACACTCTGGGACACCCCCTCCTCCACCAGGACCTGATCCCCATCTCCTCAGACGAGCTCTGGCTCCTCTCTTGCCAGCTCCCTGCTGTACATTTTAGCAGCACGTCAGGAAATGGCACAGTAAATTATCCAAGAATTAAACCAGGCAGGGTGAGAGCCAAGAAAAATCCATTTATCGATGGCCATTCCCACTCTGAAGTGCTTGAGGAGGTTGACAAGACAGGAACATATCTTCCCTGACCAGACAAGAAGACTTTTCCCAAGCAGGACAAGGTCACATCTTCCTGCCAAAGATGAAGGTGGGGACAGACTGAGGGAAAAGTTTCAACATTTTCAAAGGGAACAGAGCAGCTCCAGAACATCAGCTGTGACTTTTTGGCACAGCTTTGGACCATGGAGCCCGTATTTCCTCTTATCCTTGGCCTCTGCTCTATGAATGCTCCTGCCACTAAGTTCAAGGAGCCTCAAAGCATCGCTCTGTGACATTCCAGCATGGGAATAATCCCCTCACGTCTGCAGAGATGTGATGCTTGGGGGTGTGGGTTGGCGGTGGGCTTGGGTTAATGGATGGACTCCGTGACCTTGGAGGGCTTTTCCAACCCTGATGATGCCATGTAGCTCTCCAGCAGTGCTCCATGCAGGGCAGAGGGTGGAAGGCAGCCCCCTGCCACAAGTAAGTCCCTTTCTGCTCCTGGCACGAGGTGATTTCAGTGGAAAGCGTTAATTGCTGTCAAATCTCTCTGCTAGCAATGGGACCTGAGAAATTCCTTTTTTAGAACAACTCTTACACTGAGGAGGGATTGGCTGACAATGCATGGATGTAAAGAGCACCTGATTGCTGGGAGTGGGCAAGAAACTGGGGGAGTCTCCTGACCAGCCAGAGCCTGCCGACTTTCCAGGAGAGGAGCTACCAATGCAGGCAGAAAAGGTGGCTGTGAGCTGAGGAACAGTGTCCTTGTGGGACTGAGTCTTTCCTTGGAAGTCTGCCCATGTCTCCAGGAGGTGACCACCCAGCTGGTCCGGCTGAAGCCCTCCCCAGTGACATCAGCACCCCATGGTCAGCCTCCCTAAGGTTTGCTCTTGAAAGGATCCAGTGAAACCCCAGTGTTTGGTTTGCCAACGTGTCCTTCTTCTTTAACGACAGCAAAATCCATCCCTGTGCCCCTGGAGCAGGCCCAGCCCCTCGCTGCTGTGAGGAACAGTGATGGGATTGCTGGGATGTAACAAGATTGATCACCTGCTCCTGGAGAGCGATTGCCTGCTCCGTGTCCTCAGTAAATAATGTTCTGCTGGCATCATCTGGGACATCATTAACCCAGGAGACAGCGGCACCGTTTAACCTCCCCTGCCTGCCCGATGTGTCCGGGTACTCAGCGAGTCCTGCCAGGGACAAGGCGAGGCTGGGATGCCAAAATCCACGTGGGGGAAGGAGTAACATGGTTTGGTACCATGCAGAAGGCGATGCCAGAACCTCTGAGCAACTCCACTTGAACAGCCTTTGGAGGCAGCCCACAGTTTGGTCACTCTGGCAGCAGCAAGGGTGACAGGTCACAGGTTCCAGCTGCAGGGCACATCAGGCTGTTTCCCAACTCTCATCCATAGCCATGGCCACTCACAGGGCTGGACACAAACTCTTCCCATGTGTGATCTCTTCCCTTGCCAATCCACCACCACAATCCGCCTCAGTGACTTCCTGCAGGCAGGGCCCGTACCAAGGGCTCAGGACTTGGACTCGTCTGATCCTGCCTCCTCACTCTGCTTAATAACTCCTGACTGCTCCTTCACCGTGTCTGTGCCTGAAACGTTGGATTTATTAATGCATTTTTAATTAGCAAACTCATTCTCCAGGGGAAGGTGTCTTGCATTTTAATGGCCTTTGCTTTGAACCTTTGCCAGAGAGAGTTTTATACCACAAACCTCAAGCTGCAACCAAGTTTCCTGACCCTCAACTCACATGCTGAGCAGCAAGGGGAGGAATTTGCTCCATAGATGCAGTCCCAAGTTAGTCCAAGCTGGTGGGACGTTCCAAAATTCAAGGCCCAGAAAGCCCACAAAGGCTGTGCACACTTAGAGAAGTGCTGTTGTCTTGTTGGAGCTCAGCAATGGGGTTTGGGTAGTCCCAGGAGATGGGGAGAGGTCTGAGCACGTGTCCTACGTGTGTAGGGACAGCCAGGAGCCAGCCTGACTGCTCCCCCCAGCTCTCTGCTACTCAGAGTTATTGTTCCTTGGAGTCTCGTTCCAGCTGGTTCATTACCCAGTTACCCACTGAATTTCTCCAGGAGGTGCCTCCTTGCAAGCCCCACCTTCCCAAATCATTTCCTGCCATTAGGGGCCAGCAGAAAGGCCTGTTTTTTCCTAGGAGTTTGTGATGTTTTAATCAACTCTTCCGGATAGAGTTACACATTTAAATGCTGTGCTGTTCCCTCCAGATCTCCCCAGGCACTTCATGGTTCCAACATGGTCTTGGTGTTCTCTGTACTCCTCCAGTCCCAGATCTTCTTTCAAACCAGCTGTGACAATTGAGATGTTCCCAGTGATCAGTGCTGCAGGACCCCACCGTCCCCAGCCCTGGTTCAGAATCCATCTCCCCGCCTCTGGGAGGAGCAGGAGTTGAACCCATTTCCTCCTCACCCGTGCTTTGGGAAGGGTGGGAGAACTGCTGACAGCTTGGTAGTTTATTTCCACGCAGCTCCATAGATCCAGACCTTCCAAAGGCGTTCCGCAGTGCCAGCTGTTCCTGGGTTTTTTGGCTGCTCTGTCACACGAGCTGCTAGTGATGCCATTTGTCTCCATCCTCCTCTGAAAGCACATCCCAGCAGCACACGAGTCCCAACAACAGCTCTTTCCCTGCCCTCTCCCACACTGGAAGGGAATGGCACTGTCTCCAGAGGAGCAGGACCTGGCATGGAAATCCCTTCCTGGCAGAGAGTGGCAGATGCTGAGCGCTCCTGCAGCTACTGTTGTGCAGGAGGTATTTAAGCTCCATTGAGTCTCCTGATGAACATCCCATCCTCAGCTCCTCTGGATCACTGTGCGGAGGCAGCAATGTGTGTGCAGCTCATTCCCACAGCAGGACATGCAGTAATCCTTTCTGAATTCCCCACCCACCCACATCCCCATCCCTCTTTTCCAGGCAGCAGCAAATTGAGCTCACCTGGAGCCAGGTGCTCCCCTTGCCATTCCCCCAGCTCCTGGATTCCCTGCCAGCCTCCCTGTTTGTCAGTGATGCCCCTGAAGCTGCTGGGACCGCTTCACTGCCTTAAGCTGTGCTTTAAGGACTTGGGAAGCAGCTTAGGCGCTGTTGCATGACTCGATCCTCCCCCTCAGCTCTCCCCTCTCGGAGGAGAATCCTGAGCCTGGCCCTGACCTCTAGCAAGGTTCCTCACTGAGTCCTGCAGCGCTGCAGGTCCTCTGAGGGAAATGCACAGAGTTAGGACCAAGTAACAGCTGGAGCTGTGTCAGGGGAGGTTTAGGTTGGATATCAGGGGAAAGTTCTTTCCCCAGAGGGTGCTGGGGCACTGAACAGGCTCCCCAAGGCTGCCAGAGCTCCAGGAGCATTTGGACAATGCTCTCAGGGATGCACAGGGTAGGATTGTTGGGGTGTCCTGGGCAGGGCCAGGAGTTGGACTGGATGATCCTGTGGGTCCCTTCCAGCTCAGCCTATTCTATGATTCTATGGAAGGAAGTGGTTTCAAAAGCCTTTTCCCTCCCCTCTTCCTCCAGGCAAGGGGGAACAATCATTTGACAGCTCAGTTTCCTGGGATTTCCCAATCCTACATCAGTCATGCCACTCTCCACCTTGTCCTGGGCAGGAACCAGCCCCATTTACCAGCAGGACCCCTGGAAGTGGCACCAGGTGCAGGTGTCCTGCAGAGACCAGCCAGAGGCCACAGCCCAAACCTCAGGCCAGGGCCCAGAGATTCATCCCCAGGCCTCTGAGAAGGAGCCATTTATTATAGCCCTTCTCCCTTAGCACAGTCCCTGCTCTCCTGCATCCCTAAGTGCCAATATCCCGTGGTTTTTCTGATCCAATTTATCACAGGGCTGTTTCCCTCAGTCAGCACATGCCCTGTGCTCAGGTTCCTGACGGATCGATTGATGCCGAGGCCTCCGGGATGCCACTTGCCAGGTCCCTGAGCTCCCATTCCCCTTCTGTCTCAGAAAGATGTGGGAAGAGGAGGGAAAAGCCCAGAGGGACAGCGAGGGACAGGGACAGCTGAGCCCTGCAAGCGCTGCTGGGCTGAGAGAAGGGCTGGAAGGGGTGTCAGGAGAGCATCCCTGATCTCTGCATTCCTTAGGAGCAGATCAATTTGGCACCACAGCAGCCGTCCTCCTGCTCTGCCCTCACCTGTTGGGATTGAGTGGATTCCCATTTTGAGCTGGGGCAGGAGCTCTGCCCCTCCACCCCACAGCTCCCCCAGCAAGTGCCACTCCAGCCCTGCAGAGATTCCACCCTCAGCATTGTGTCCCCACGCCACATGCAATGGGAAATGCATGTAGGAAATGCAAGAAGTGGAGTTAAGGCCTTCCTACTTCTCCTTGCCAAGGGGGAGGCTCAGGGTAAAGCATTTCAGTGACATGAACTCATCTTTGCTGCATCCTTGCTCCCCTTTGGAAAGGGAAAGGTGCCCAGTGAGCCCAGGGGAGCCAGCGAGCTTCCCACCAGTGCCTGCCTGGAGACCCCAACAGGGGTTACTGGCATCAGAACAAATAGCAAGGACAATTGGCACTTTCCATCTTCTCTTTGGAGAGGACGCAGCACCATGGCAGGCATTGCTGCAGAGGAAAATACCTGGGGTCACAACCCAGCAGATTTCACTCTTGGGGTCCTTAATGGATTTCTTCCCACCCCAGTGGACCTTGCACAAGCAGTTGGTCCAAGCTTCTTTTCTCAGCCTGCAAGAGCCTTCACTGAATCCTCAATTAGGCACAAAACCTCTTAAGGAGTGAGACAAAGCTCCCAGAAGTGGTTTTATGGCTTCCAAGACACAAAGCTCTCCTCCTCCAAAGCACTCTCCTGACAAACACTCCTTCCCCAGCTTTCCAAGTGCATTTTCAAACCAAAGCTGCAGCTGTGAAAGGTGACTGGGACATAAGACTGGCCTCCTGCCCCACTTCCCTAATCTGCTTGGAGAAGACCTTCAATGGAAACAAAAGGAAGTTTTTGCTTGTGCTCCCTCTCCCATAATGAAAATCTCCTAATTTTTGGGGAGGTGGATATGTGGAGAGGCAGGATACCTCAGGGGTGGGAGAGATTTCTTCGTCCTTATCAAGGAGGAGGAAAGAACCAGTATTAGCAAGGTCTCATAGCTCAGTCTCTTGTTTAAGGACAAAACACTCACCTCCAAACAAGTAGCAACAGGGAAGAGTCAGGAAGGAGACAAAAGTAAAGCATTGTCATCAGGAAGATAGGGACAGACTTCATCAACCCCGCACTGGAACTGCCACCTCTCAGCAAAATGCAGGGAGATAAAGAGTGTTAGTTATGCACTGTCATGGTGCATTAAATAAAGGTGGCTGCCCTCGAGCCCTTCTTCTTCGAGCCCTTCACCCTGCTCCCCTTGGGAGCATCATTAGAATGGCACAGCAGCCTTGGCCCCCCAGGGTCAGGGAACCCAGAGTTGTGAGCTCAGCAGAGTCCGAGCAGCTCTGCAGAGATGCAGCAGAGTGACAGGTGAGGTCCCTGCCCTTTGCATTAGCTTGATTTTAATTTGGAGCCGCGCTGTTCATTACTTCCATCACATCCAGGCTCCGCTGGCTCGGAGTTCTGGAGTGCTGCTGACTCGGGCCAGACTGGTGCTCCATCCCTGGGGCCCTGGCTCTGTGAGTGTCACAGGCACTGCCATCTGCCTGTGCAAATCCCAGGGATGTGCTGGGACACGGATCCTCCACCACAGCCGACCACACTCGTGCTGCTGGGGCTGGGCACACTCAGGGATGTTCCACCCATTCCTTGACATGGGAAAGGCTTAATTCACTGAAGGATGCATGGATGGATGGATGGAGGGATGGATGGATGGGTGGATGGATGGATGGATGGATGTCCACATCCAATGGGATGTGGACAGTGAATTTGACACCAGAGAAGTTTCCAGGAGTCAGTTCAGCTTCTGGAATTTTATAGAACTATGACAGTCATACCTAGAATTAGAACCTTATAGAACCTATAAGTAGTCCAAGGGCAGAGGTTTCACATTCTGGAGAGCAGCATCTGGCTACAGGAATGAACTAGAAAAACTGGAGTAACCCTGGCTGCCCTGGAGTCCCTGGCTCAGAGCTATTCCAGTGGCTTGTCTGCCCAACTTCCCAAAGTGACTGGAAAACTTGAGAGGAGCTACTTGAATCAGGAGCAATGGCTTCTCCTCTACCCAGAGGAGCTGTGACTGCCACCTCCCTGGAAGTGGCCAAGGCCAGGTTGGACGGGGCTTGGAACAGCCTGGAAGGTGTCCCTGGCTGTGGCAGGTGGGGAGAACAAGACTGTCCCTTCCAACCCAAACCATTCCATGACTTTATGATGCTTAGCTCCTGTCATAAAGTTGGGGTTCTCTTCCCAACACTCCCATCAAAGGGATGCTGGGAGAGAGCTGGAAATGGAGGAATTTTTAGCAGTTTCTCCCTGTGCATTTAAGCACCTGCTTCCATCTTTCCCTTTTCCTGGGAATAAAACAAAGTAATCACTGCAGTGGGACAAACCAAACCAGGAGCCTCCCCTCAGAGGTGCAGCACAGTCTGGGGCTCTGCTTATCCTAGGTTCACTTTTCAGTGGGTTAGTGCTGGAGCTGGAAATCCCTTTCCAAAAGGGAATTAAGAAGCCCTGCCTCCAGCTGGGAAGCTGCTGGAGAGAACAAACACACAGCAGTGCACAAATCAGGAGGAAACTGGTAACAGAGTTGGAGCTCGACTTCCAGACAGGTTGTAAGAAAGATTTTCTGCTCTCCTTCAATACAAAAGAGGAAGTTTTGAAATCTAATCTTTCCTTGGGAGAAAAAAAAACTGGTAGTCTGCAGCTCCTGCCACTTCTAGTCCATATATTTACAAGGATCCTTGAGCAGAGACAGAGCAATTTGTTGGGATGAACATTCACGGAACTGAAGGAGCAGGCATATTATAATGCCCTCCACATCAGCCAAAGGCCACTGCCTTGGGTTCCCACTCCTGTGGGGAGCCAGTGGAGACTCAGAAAGGCACAAGGATTGTGAGTCTATGCAGTCAGGGCAAAGCAGCAGCCAGGAAGGAGTGAAGCAAGGAGAGCTTGGACAAGGGCTTTTGACTGCTGTAAGCACGGCTCAGGCATTGAAGTATCCACACAAGCTTGGAAAGCTTATCCCAGGAAATGTCTGCTCTCCCTGCAGCAGTGCTGGGAGAGCTGAGCTGCCCATCACACTCAGCATTTCCCTTTCATGGGAATGGGATGTCAGATGGTTGCACTGGACACTTGGCTGAGTCACCTAAAAGGGTGTGGAGCAGTGGTGCAGTCCCTGGTGCAGAATTTCCCCCAACACTGAGAAGAGACCAGACTTGAAGCCCTAAACCCACCAGAGGAGATAAGAAAGGCTCCTCATTGTAGAAGGGTCTCTGCTCTGAATCATCACTGGAGAAATTGGCTTTTCATTGGGGCAGAAATTGAGAAGAGCCTTTGAGGGGCCCTGCCTAAACCTTTGGGCCAGCCTGGAGTCCTGGAGTTCCAAACAGGGAAGACCACAAAGTGATTAAAATGCAAAATTAGAGCCCAAATGAAACCCCAGATGCTCATCCCAGGCTTGTGCCTTGTGCCAGTGCAGCCACAGGGACATGGAGACGCAGGTGGTGGCTTGGGGCTCGATGCCAGAGCTTCACCCCTGGTGCTGTGCAGCAAGAGCACTGGTCCCACTGGGGAAGCCCCTGCTGCGATGTGCAGATGTCCCAGGCAAGCCTGGAACGCCTGGTGCTGCAGGGGCATGGCCAGGGAGGACAGTCCTTGAAGCTCCTTGGAGAGGAGGCTCAGGGAGCTGTTCTGAGCAGCGCCAAACAGGGAATTTGGAGATCAATGATTCTGTCTGCCCAGAACAGGCGTGAAAAACAACCTGCTTTAGTAAAACTTGCAGGAACTTTTGGGGGGAAATCAGTTATACTGGAGCAGTTGACAATTAAAGAGCATTCTCCAGCAACTATTTTTCACCCAAATTACTTTTCAGACCCTCCACTCAGGCACATAAGATGTATGTTCATCAATAAAGTAAACACACAGATTCCTTCCCCATCCCACCAACACTGTGGTTTCTGGACAGACCCCCCAGCCAGGGAAGTGGGAAGAGCTACAGCAGCTCCTGAAATCCCCCAGATAACAAGGAAAATCCTCGCAGCTGGTGTTAACAGGATTGCAGTTGTTTGGTTTAATATGAATGTATTTATGTATTGTTAGTGCAATTTGGCGAAGCTGTTTCCTTGCTTGCAAAAGTCTGGATTTAGCAAATATTGGCTGGTTAACTATGTTGTTTCTTAGCAACCCTAATTGGATTTCAAATGGGAGATTTTGTTTTGGAAATATTACCTGTATCACTTAGCACTGTGAAATAAGTTCCTGCCTTCCTTGTGCAGATAAACTCAATCAGCACTCCCCAATCCACTGGGGTTCTGGCTTGTTTACCCTCTCCTATGGCAGGAGCTGACAGATTCCCTCCTCCCCCAGCCAGGACCTGCAATTTTTTACTGGCACTTGGAATTCCAAGAGCAGCAGGAGCTGCTGCTGCAGCCTCCAACCTGACTGGCAGCCCCATGGTGACACTGTCCCCAGGCACAGCGGCAGCCACAGAGTCACAGAATCACAGAATCCTTCAGGTTAGAAAAGCCCTTTAAGATTGTTAAGTCAAATTTATCTCCCAGCACTGCCAAAGCCACCATTAAGCCATGTCCCCAAGTGGCACATGCACACAGCCATTCAATCCCTCAGGGGATGGGGACTCCACCGCTGCCTTGGGCAGCTGTGCCAGGGCTGGACAGCAGTCAAGAAATTTTCCCAACATCCAGCCTAAATCTCTCCTTTAGGCACAACTCGAGGCTGCTTCCTCCTGTCCTCTGGCTTGTCCCAGCTCAGCTGCTGGGCACAAATGTGGGAAGACAGCCCAGCTGAGTATGAAGGTGCCAAGCTGCCTCCCATCACCCCAATGCTTCTGCTGGTGAAGCACCAACATATCCCAAGGACCTTTCAGGAATGTGGAAAGTGAGGTGGAGTTTCTTTTCTCTAGTGCCTCTCCCCTTTCTCCATGTCCCACTGGGGTCAGGACGGACAGTGGGATGCCCAGAGGTGCCCCGTGTAGACGGGGAACAGCCCTGTGAGCAGCGCACAGCAGCAGCTCTAGCAGAGTTTTCCATGTGTGCCGAGTTTTTTCTGGAAAGCAGCTGCTGTTGTGCCATTTAGCGATAGTGAAGGGGTAAGCCAAGCATTCAGCCAATTACAGCCTCCAAATCATTGCACAGACATGGGCCAGTGAGTGCGGGGAGAGCTGGGAATGAGCATTGATCGGAGCCTGGGGCCGCTGCTGCTGCTCCACAGCATGGAGCGCTCCTGGTCCTCCCACAGCCCTGAGAGCCACAGAACTCCAAAAGGCTGGCAAAGAGCACAGAGGGGAGCTCAGTCTGTCGGGATCAGGGAGTTGGGGCTGTGCTGCACCAGGCTTCCTCTGCAGGAAGGGTTATTCGGGGAGGACGGCTCCTTCTGAAGCCCTTGGTCTCTGCAGAGATGTGGTGGTGCGGGAGCTGAGCAATTAAAGAGCTGCTGATGTCCTTGTGCAGCACGGAGGGAGGAGAGGCAATTCCAGGGAAGTGGCAGCCTGCAAAGCAGGCTCTTTATGCTCTGAAGATGGTAATCTGCATTTTCAGGAGGAATGAAGCAGCGTTTTCCCTGAGGGCTCCAAGGTATGGAAGTATGGGAAGAAGTGTGGTCCTGAGCTGCTCACAAGGGGACAAGGCCAGACCCCCATGGCAGAGCACTGACACAGCTGGGCCATGCAAATGCAGCCTGCTCAGGGACAGGCACCTCCTTCCTTCCTTCCTCCAAACCTTCAAAGAGATGCTGGACCCAGATGCAAACTTCCCGACACGGCCAGACTCAGCTGGAAGCACATGGGTTTGGCCCTAACCCCAACTGGCTTTTCCCAACCAGGAAAAACTTCTGGGAATTACACGGAACAAACTCTTCACCAGCTAAACAAATGCCATCTGAGCCAGGCTGGAGCCAGACAATCACTAAGCTTGGAAAAGACCTCCAGGACCGTGAAATCCAGCCATTCCCCCAGCACTGCCAAGGCCACCACAAACTCACATCCCCAAGTGCCACATCCACATGGCTTTTAAATCCCTCCCTCCAGGGATAAGGGACTCCAGCACTGCCCTGGGCAGCCCTTTCCAATGTCTGACCACCCTTTCATGAAGGATTTTTTCCCAATATCCAATCCAGTTTATTTCCACAATGGTTTCGAGGTTTGCAGTCTGATGCTAGCCCTAGTTTAGGTTGGCAGACCAAGCCTGGGAAATGAGATACAGATTTTCTGGACTCTGTCCCAAAAGAGTTTTCATTTCACCTCCTGGTAACTGTACACACCCTTGAGATGAATCCAGGAGATGACAGCACCTTCCTGGTTTTATTTGGGATACTCCTCCACAGCAAAAAGGGCCTCTCCAGGAGTTTGGGTGAGAAACTCAAAAGCAGAAGATAAATGAAAGAAGAAACCATCTCCAGTGAGCCCTCTCATTATGAACCAGGCCAGGAAAATGCCATGGATACTTTCCTGGTGTTGGAAGCTGATCTGGTAGTGACTGTGCTGTATTGAGGGATGGTTTCCTTCAGATGGAACCAGCCCATGCGTTCAGAGGGGAAACAGGCAGGGAAGGGCAGTGTTATCCTGCTGAAAATTTAAATGAAAGTAGATTTATTTTGTCTTTGCTCCAGATCTCAGGGGACGGTGTTGACTTACATGTTGGAAAAGCAATCCCTGCAAACAGCAGCTCGGAATTGTTGTATTAAACCTGCCACCTCCCGCCAAAACCCTCGAGCAAACAAAAACCTGGTGGAAGCTGCTGATTTCTTCTCGACTCAACCCCCAGCCTGTTTGTCAGATTCCAGATGCATTTTACAGCAGTTGAGAGGTTTGGTTGGTTTTTTTTGTTATTGTTGCTGGCTGATTTTAGCAAACCAAATGTTGAAGAAGAGCGGCTCAGCAAGGGAAAACATTTCTCCGATAAAACTCGGGGTTGAAATGAAAATTGTCATTTCAAGCAGGATTAAGCTACAATTATCCGGCATCTCTTTTAACTGAGAATTAAAGAGTGCTGAATAGAAATATTGTTGTGTTCTGTTTGAACACCCACAGCCCTGAGAACATCTTTTATCTTGAGACTCAGTAGTTTTCCCTTTTATTATTACCTGCAAACCTCTGCTTGGTTACAGCGGAGGCTTTGCATGGGGTGATATCTGCCAGTCGATCTTCCCCTGCAAAGCTCAGCCTACCTAGACTGGGACTATTTTAAGCTTTTTCAAATGATGTGAAAAATCAAATGTGAAGAGAAAAAGCGAGGCTCTGTGCTGCCTTTACAGCCCCAGAAATCAGCATTCAGCTCGGCTCCCGAATGACCCTGATCGGCAACAATTCCGCATATTCCCACAATTAAACAACGTTTGAACTTGTGCTAATGGCAACAGAACAATTATCTGAACAGCCATCCACGGGGTAAGCAGGCTGCATCAGCAAGAGTCAAGCCTGGTGCAAATAAAGGCTTAGCCTTGCAGAGGAAATCCAGGGAAACCTTCAATGAGAGGAATAAAGATTCTTTACTTTACTCCATAAAATCGGCATGTGAACAATATATTGAATGTCAGGAGCAAATGTCTGCTGAAATTTGGTTGTTTAATTGTAAACCTTGCTAACTACTTCCACTTAAAAATCAAATCTTTAGTGTTCTGAAACTGCAGAGAGGCATTTTCCCAGTCCTGATGCCTGAAATATATTCTTATCATGTTGGAGCTTTGTGCAGGAAATGCAGAAGCAGCACAACAGAGTTTAACAATTGGGGGAGAGTAAGAGGAGGCTTTAAGGGTCTTCTCGTAAGAGAAATCTCTGAAGAGAAAGCTCTTAGTGAAAAGATTTCCTTATATTTCTGGAAAAATTAGGAATAAAGGAGTAGGGGGCTCATTTAACAGGAAATTCCATAGAATCATAAGGTTATAGAATGATTTGGGTTGAAATGGAACTTAAAGCTCATCTCATTCCACTCCTTCCCTTGCCATTCAGAGACACTTTCCACTGTCCCAGGTTCCTGCAAGCCCCATCCAACCTTGGACACTTCTGTTTCCAGTTTCTTCTGATTCTCATGAACAAATATATTCCATCCTAATGGGAGGGGCCAAAAAATCACTTTTGATCAGATCTGATGCATTAGGAAATCACCCAGAGCAGCTGTGGCTGCCCCTGGATCCCTGGAAGTGCCCAAGGCCAGGTTGGACAGGGCTTGGAGCACCCTGTGACAGTGGAAGGTGTCCCTGCCTGTGTCAGGGGATGGAAAGGTGTGATCTTTAAGGTCCTTTTCAACCCAATTCTATGATTCTATAAAAGCTGTGCTGCTGGAGAGACCCTGCAGCTCCTTTCAGATGGGAGAGCACCAGCAGATCCTGATGTTGTATTCTCACAGCATCCCGTACCAGGCTGGGCTCTGCCTCTGACCTCATCCAGAGGGGATTTTCCTCCTGTGTCTCTCCCCTTTTCTCCTAATAAAGCTGCTTGTTCATTCCCAGCTGAAAGAAGACATAATAAAACTGATGGCAGGAAATTGCAGGCGAGCTGGGGTTAAGAGAGACAATAACAAAACTGCTTTTGCAGGGTAATCTCTGAGCCTTTGGTAGCTCATGCTAAAGAGGGCTTTGAAATCAGCAAGAGAATTAAAAATATTGAGATCAGCTAAAACACTCCTATCCTTTGCACATCACAGAGGATACCCACAGGGACAGATTTGCTGCCATGGAATAATTTCCACCACTTTTTACAAGAAAAATGAGAGCATTTGGTGCTTCTCCCCCCTTCCTTTAGCACGAACCCACTGTACAGGGGGAAATTACCTTTCAGTGCTCCCTAAAAAAATCTACTCCTGGTGCAAAGAGCAGCGTGGGGAGAACAGGTCTGCAATCCATTAGCCATGTCAGAGAGCTGGGGGAAAGGGAGAAGGAGGAATCTGCCGCCTAAATCTGCTGACAAGGCTTAAAGCCCAGTTTAGCCCAGAGGTAGCCCAGGGTCCTCCAGCTGGGTCCCAGCCACCCAGTTGCCCACTGACAGGTTTGCAGTCTGTGCTGGTGTCACATAGCTGGGCACAGGGGGGTGAGCTTCCTCCCAGAAAGCTCATTCCCAAAGAAAAACAGGGCTGAATCCAAGGAAAATCTCCCGTGGGGATTTAGGTGAGATGGAGCATGAAAAGCATCACAAACCTCAGCAGCAGGTCCAGCTGGGAACCTGGTTACAGTCACTTGAGCTTGGAAGATAGGTTTTTAGGGGTTCTCCAGAACTCCCTGAAAGCCAGGATGGAAAATTTTCACATGTGGGATTGGAGCAGGTCTGTGTGAATGGTTCATGTGCCTGGAATAGCGGCTGTATTAATAAACTGGAAAAAAATTAAATATAACTCTGCCATAGGCAAAGCATTCCCTCTCTTGCTCCTGACCTGCTGGAATATCTTCTGCTTTTCCTTGTTGAAAGCCTCTTTTCACAGCAAAGTCTGGCTGAGAACCAGGCTTTGTTCCAGGGAAAGGTGATTTGCCACCCCTGGGAGGATTGGAAGATTTGGGGTGCAGGGCACCGTGAAACTGCAGAATTCCTCCAAATCTCATGTCAGGAATCTGGCTGGAAGCACCCAGCTTGGCTGCTCTCCACCAGCCTTTCCCTCATACATGACTTTACCCTCATGTTTTGTCCTCATCTTTCCTGTCCTGCTTCTCATCTCCTGCCTTTTGGGTTTGGGGATCTGTCACGGCTCTGGCTTGGCATGGGGGGCACTGAGCCCCCGAATTCGGCACAGCCTGCAGGGCAGGATGCCAGCCAGATGTGGCTGCTGGGACACAGGAGCCTGTGTGGCTCTGGGGGCCCTGCAGGAATCATCCAGCACGTGCTTTTTCCATATAAAACACGGGAAGGCCGGGGCTGTGCTCTGATAGAAAGCAGACAGCCCTCGGGTGTTCCCTGGAATCCAGGGACACATTGCCTCTGCAGGGTGTGGCTCTCCTGATTCCTGGGCTATCACTGCTCCTGTGATATATGCTCCAATTGAATACAGAATGAGCTGTGAGGCCCAAGGCAGCAAGGTCCTGCCTCTCCTGGCCCACCCAGCCCAGCTGCTGTGGGTGGGAGAGAAGTGGGATCATGTGTGGGCTGAGAGGGGCTGGACTCCAAAGGTGGGGTCCACAGTGCAGAATCCCAGAGTCCTTTAGGATGGAGAAGACCTCCAGGATCATCAATCCAACCATTCCCCAGCACTGCCAAGGCCACCAGTGACCTGTGTCCCCAAGAGCCACATCCACATGGCTTTAAATCCCTGCAGGGATGAGGGCTCCTCTACTGCCCCAGGCAGCCTGTTCCAGTGCTTGACCATCCTTCTCATGAAGGAATTTTCCCTGATATCCAACCCAAATCTCCCCCTGGCACAATTTGGGGCCATTTCCTCTCCTCCTGTCCCTGTTCCCTGAGAGCAGAGCCTGATTCCCCCCAGCTGCCCTCTCCTGTCAGGGAGTTGTGCAGAGCCAGAAGGTCCCCCCTGAGCCTCCTTTTCTCCAGGCTCAGCTCCTTTCCCAGCTCCCTCAGCCTCTCCTGGTGCTCCAGCCCCTTCCCCAGCTTCATTCCCTTCCCTGGACACGCTCCAGCCCCTCAATGTCCTTGTCATGAGGGGCCCAGAACTGCCCCCAGGGCTGGAGTTGCCTCAGCAGTACCAGCACACAGGGACAGGACCTCTGTCCTGCTGGTCCCTCTGTGGCTGGGACAAGGCAGGATGCCCCTGGAGGCGCCCTTGGCCATGTGGGCACACTCTGGTCCTCATGACCATGTCCCCATGTCCTCAGAGAACCCAGACAGGGCTTGGGAAGCTGGAGCTGTGCCCCTCACGTGGAGGGGGAGGTGGGGTGGGTCCTGCTCCATGTCTCTGTGAACCAGCTTCATTCCCACCAAAGTCTGGCCCAAAGTTGGTTCAAGGGCACTTTGCCAAGGCAAGGGGCGAGGAGGGAACAAAGCTGGACTTGTGGTGGGCTCCTTGGTCTTTTGAACATGCTCCTGCTGCCCCCAAGGCCAAGCATCTCTGACAGGGAATGTCCTGGTTTGCTCCAAAGACAAAGTCCCCACTTGGCACCAGGAGTGAGCCCAAGCAGGTTTGGAGCTTTCAGGGCTCTGCCCACCCTGGCAAGCCCCTTGAGGAAGCAGGAAGGAGTCAGTGCACACATGGACACACCTGGCTTCCTCCCAGCTCTCAGAAGAGAGCTGGCCAAGCCCTGTTTCTCCACCAGTCCTTCTGCTCCCTCCTTTTTACCTGTCCTCCCCCTCCGCCCCGTGCACGGAGCGCTGCTGCCACTTCTGTTTTACTGTCCCCAGAGACACCAATTCTGCAGCCATCACAGCCAGAGACGCTAATTAAATTGTTCGAAAATCCAATAAAAATGCTTTATGAGAGTGTCTGTCATTGGCAAAGGTTTAGGGAAGAAAATTAGGCTCTTCCCAAAGCAATGCAAAAAAAAAAGTCCATCCTCCCTCATTAAACCCTGGATGTATTTCACTGTAAATGGTTGCTGGGTGCTACAAATTGTAACTGGTCCAGTGGGGGCAGTTTCCCAGTGCAGGGCTGGTGGGGAGGGCTGGGGGTGTTTTTTGGTGAGTGTTGAGGTGTTTTCTCCTGTCCCTGCTCTGAATGACAACTCAGGCTCAGGCACAGGCTGGGCTGGACAAACCAGACCCGTTTATAGATTTTCTCATTCCCCAGCCAGCGCCAGAGAGGATCAGAAATGCAACCAATTAAGAGGAT
Source organism: Pseudopodoces humilis (assembly GCF_049639895.1). Taxonomy (NCBI): domain Eukaryota; kingdom Metazoa; phylum Chordata; class Aves; order Passeriformes; family Paridae; genus Pseudopodoces; species Pseudopodoces humilis. Next base: position 5,178,678 of record NC_142210.1, on the reverse strand, counting down.
TAAAAGACATCTTTTTTATTTATTTTTTGATGACAGAAGCACTGCCAGGTCCTGTGGCTGTGATCAAGGTCCCCATGCTGTCCTTGCCCCAGACAGCTCAGGGATTGATTCATACAGGGGATTATTGTCCTGCACATTCCCCCAGCTCTCAGTGATGAGCAGCAAGAGGCCAAGGTCTCCTGTAGGTCTTCCCCACCCCAGGAATGCCACGTTCTACCTCATTTTCTACCCTCTGTGCCCCAGAGGATGCACAATTATCCACACAGAGGGGAAGAGTGTCAGTGCTCATTATCTGGACCCAGGCTTTTCCTGGAAATGCTGGCAAATGGAATTGGCTGGCTTGGGAGCAGGGTGGCTGGACCACTCTGGGAAAACTTAAAACCACAAAATACCACAAGGCTTATGATGTAAGCACTCCAAGAAGGCGAAATGCTCTGTAATTTCTCTTAACTATGCAAATAGGAGAGAGAAGAAGCTGTCAGGGAGCACATTTCCCACCCAGAGCAGGGAGCACTGCGAGCATGGGACCTGTTGGCAGTGGGAAGGCAAAAGCACCAAGCCAGACCCCTGAGGTGGAAGTTTCTGCTCCTGTTTTGCTGCTCCTGCTGATGGAATGACATCTCCAGGAGGGAAATGTCCCAGAAAGAGCCACAGCTTCCCACGGCTGCTGTCAATTCAACAGACGAAAGCCAAAAGAAGGGGGTCCAGCCCTGGGGCTCTCTGGTCACCTCATCCTAGCAGAAAAGGTGGGGTTCTGAATGCAGGGAGACAGAGACACTCCATGGATCCTCACTTCATCTCACAGGGGTTTCAGCTGGCTTCCTGCAGGAATTTGGATGCGGGGTCACCCCTCTGAACCCCCTGGGAATAGCTGCTGAAATCAAGCTGCCTGCTGAAGCCCTTTTGTTCAGCAAGGCTCCTGCTAGGAGAGGCTCTGCTTTTATTTCAAAGACTCAGCAATTTGGATCGGTTTAACCTTTTCAGGGTTTCCTGAGCACAATAGCACAGATGAGCTTTAAAGCCTCTTCAAGAGCACAGGTTGAAGCTGGAGACCTGGGGGGAGGGAGAAGAAGCCACATCAAGCCAAGGGGCCGATACTGTCACCGCCAGACGTGATTTGCCTGCCAGCCCCCCCGAGAGGCACAGGGACGTGGGTTTGCTGCGAGAACCAGGGCGGTGCTGCTGGGTGTCCTCGTCCTGAGGAGCTCCAGTGGGCTCCAGGGGCCATGGAATTCCACCCAAAGCCATGGCAGGTGAGAGCCGGGAGATGGGAGAACAGGCCACGGGACAGCAATGAACCAACAGAAACATCCAACAAGGCTGTGAGGAGGGGGACAGCCCCCTGTCCCCACCTGGCCATCCACTGTCGTGTCCCCCTGCCCTGGCGACATCTCGGCGTTCCCTTTTACAGCCCCGACTCCCAGCTTCACCCCAAGGCTGTTCCACCGCACCCCCCGAGGAGCCGGAGCGCATCCCAACCTCCCTGGGAGGAACGAGGGGCTGGAAATTCCCTGCAGAGCAGGGCCGAGGCGATGGCTCGGCGGAGCAGGGCAGAGCTCCTTTGATGCTGGAACAACAAAGGCGGGTGCGGGAGGGAAAGGTAATCGGGATGCTGGGAACAGCGGGATGCATTTCAAACGGAACAGCAAGAGCTTTGAAGATCAATTCCTCCCAAGGAAACAAACTGCTCTTCCCGGGCTCCTCCAAAGCCCCCGTCCTGCTCTCCCTCTCCCGAAGTTTCTGGAGCTGGCCTCTGCCAAAGGCAGTCTTTGGGAAGCTTTTTGTCCCAGGGTGGATGCGGCTCCCCGGGAAGCCAGCTGGAAGCTTGGGATGCTCCTGGTGCCCGCTGAGCAAAGGCGAGGAGTGAGGGCAGGAATTATTCCCGGGTCACATCCCCCTCCTGGCCCCAAGGTGAAGGGTAGAGCCGCTCAGAGCAATTATTTACAGAGCAGTTGATGAATGTGCTCCCAAGGTGGATGCAATCAGGACTCCTTGCAGAGGGAGGGAAGGGGACTGGAGCTGGGGTGGGAGAAAGGAGGAGACCCCCAGCACCCCAAGGACACGCAGCCACTGCTAGGGCGAGAGCTCAGCTCTCACAGCAGGATTATTCCATTTCCTGGATTTCCATCGTCAGGAAAACCACAGCTCCTGTGTTGGTGTGGTTTTTAACCAAAGCTCCAATTCTGCATTCTCAGGACTCCTGGAGCCAGGGCTTAGGAGCAAGCAGGGAATGCTCTCATTAGCTAAACCTTTGTTAACGCTCACTCACATCACCTCGTTTAGATTCACATCAACGGAATTGGCTTTTTTGGAACAGTTCCTTGAAAAGGGGAAAAAAAAATAAACAACCTTTTTTGTGTCAATGTTTTCTAAGCAAAATATTTTGAGCTTTCTGCTTTGGTTTATTTGCTTTGTGTGAGCTTTTAAATCAGACACAATTAACACAAAAAACAGCGAGATCTTGTAGCTGTCAGGAAACGCTTCAGTTTTCCCTTTTCATCTGCTGAACGCTGATACATGAAAATAATCTTTCCCCCCTCCACTGCTTGCTTTAAAAACCATCAGCCAGCTTCAAATAGACCCTGGGAACTGCCCAGGGAGCTCCCCTTGCCCAGGTCCCCCCATCCTGCACCCACACCTTGGTGGGGACATGGCCAGGTTTACACTCCCCCAATTGCATTATGTTTGAGTGGTTTATGATTTGGATTTTCATGCAGAGCAGCCTGTTCCAGCTCCTCATAACAAAGACAATTATGCTAAGTTTATTGGATTTGCATTCAGGGCTGATTTGTCAGAATTGTATATTGGTTCTGGGAGATGGAAGGGGAGGAAGAGAGGGGGCATTTGCTTTTCATGAGGACAGGAAAAAAAAGCCCAGTATAAAATCCATTTCTCTGTTTCATAGTCCCTTCTCAGTGCACAGATTCCTTCCCTTCCTTCCTTTCCTTCCTTCCTTCCTTCCTTCCTTCCTTCCTTCCTTCCTTCCTTCCTTCCTTCCTTCCTTCCTTCCTTCCTTCCTTCCTTCCTTCCTTCCTTCCTTCCTTCCTTCCTTCCTTCCTTCCTTCCTTCCTTCCTTCCTTCCTTCCTTCCTTCCTTCCTTCCTTCCTTCCTTCCTTCCTTCCTTCCTTCCTTCCTTCCTTCCTTCCTTCCTTCCTTCCTTCCTTCCTTCCTTCCTTCCTTCCTTCCTTCCTTCCTTCCTTCCTTCCTTCCTTCCTTCCTTCCTTCCTTCCTTCCTTCCTTCCTTCCTTCCTTCCTTCCCTCCTTCCTTCCTTCCTTCCTTCCTTCCTTCCTTCCTTTCATCCTTCCTTCCTTCCTTCCTTCCTTCCTTCCTTCCTTCCTTCCTTCCTTCCTTCCTTCCTTCCTTCCTTCCTTCCTTCCTTCCTTCCTTCCTTCCTTCCTTCCTTCCTTCCTTCCTTCCTTCCTCCCTCCCTCCCTCCCTCCCTCCCTCCCTCCCTTCCTCCCTTCCCTTCCTTCCTCCCTTCCCTTCCTTCCTCCCTTCCTATATCTATCCAATATCCTTTGCCAGGGCAGCACAGGAATTTTAGGATAGGAAACCAGTTTCCATAAATTTATTGCCATTCCACAGCCAAAACACTCAATGGAATGCACAAGTCTCCCTGTAGATTTCATGGAATCACAGAATCATAGGGTAATATCCTGAGCTGGAAGGGACACCCAAGGATCAACTGCAGCTCCTGGTCTGGCACAGGACAACCCCAAGAATCCCACCATGGCCCCTAGTTCCTGCTGCTGAAGCATTTCCCTTCCTAGCCAGAGCACTAAAGCAAAGGAGGAAATGTGGTTAAAGTGCAGCCTGGGCAAGCTTTAGGCACAGGCTGTAAGGAGGGGTTAAGTGATCCGAGCGAGTGATGTGAATCATTAACGGCGGTGGGTGGATCCTATAGCGGGAATGAGATCCGAGGCTGAGCAGCCCACAGGTGTGGGGGCTGAATGCCGTGGATCTGCCCTCCTTTCCCAGAGGATCATCCCAGTGGCACCGGGGCGGGCCCATGCCACCTCTGCCTGCTGCAAACCCCGGGCTGAGCTCGGGGGGAGCTCCCTGTGCTGCCACAGCTTGGTCAGCTTTGGTTCTACCAGCACCTGAAGGTGCTCCCCAGCAGGCCTGAGTGGGGCACTCTCATTTTTGGGAAAGAGCAAAGTGATCCGGTTGCTCCAAAATGCACAGGAAAGCTTCAGTGGTAAAAAGCATCTCTTCTCTTTCAGCAAATATTCCTGTGGACTTGTGTGGAGTGGGGATTTGGGTGTTCTGGTCCATCCCTCCATCCCCTGGTGAAAACCAAGGGGCTGCCTCACACAATCCCTGCTCCAATCCCTGCTCCCACAGCTGCTGCTTGAAGCAGGTGGCACAACCCCTGAGATGGCACCCAAAGAAAGGACCTGTGGGAATAAACCTGTGTTAAAAAGACCAACAGGGACGTAGAAAACTTCTGGGTACTCCAGAGACACCTTGGGCTCATCTTTAGAAGCTGTGCAGGTGCAGGAGGTGTGAGCCAGCAGAGTGAAAATGTTTTCTAGACATCTGTAAGATTGCACAGGCACTTTTATCCCTTCTGGCCTGGGGCACTGTTCCTCTGCTCTGGCTCAGAAGAGCCGCTGTTCCCGGAGTCCAGAGCTGCAGCAGCTGAGCAAAACAGCTGCTGGAGAAGTTCTGGGTGCTCTGCCTCTGGCATCCTGCTGAGACTTCCTTCTGTGGAGCTGTTTCCAGCTGCTCACCTGCATTAATGCAGGGATCCAACAGTTTGGCTCCACGGTTTATTAAACTTCGCCTCTTCATGACAAGGTGTGAACCTGTGCTCTACAATAATTTTCCAAAGCTTTTACATGCCAGGGAAATTACCAGCCATGGAGCCCTGAAGAGCGGGGAAAAGAGCAGGCTTCACGTTAGGGATGAGCATTTGGAGTGGAGCAGCTGGAAGAGGGAGCAGTGTGTGAGGAGCTGTGCATTACAGAGCCTAAGGAAGCCTGGGACAGGGAACTGTCTCCTGGATCACCGTGTGAGTGTAACTCAGCGCCTGCTCACATGCTGCCCCAGCCAGGTGTGGCTCCAGAGGCTTTTCCCAGTGAAGGTGTGGCCCGAGGCATTGCTCCAACAGCGCTTCATGGTTCATTTATTCACCCCCACACTCTGCTCTCCTCCTCCTTCCTGAGTCACTGCCCTGGTGCTTGCAGGACACTGATGAGTGCCCTGATCTGCAGGCTTGGCTCACTCCCCAGGGCTTCCAGGTGGGTGTTGGAGCTGTGGGACTGATCTGCGGCTGCTCAGCCAGATCAGTCGCTGTGCTGTGTCACACCTGCATGGAGGATCTGTGGGCGGTGCAGCCACTACTCTGAGCCAAAGAGCCCCTTTGTCACGTCCTGGGAATCACAGCCAGCCCAGGAGCCAGCCCCTCCACCCCCTGCAAGCACTCCAAGTGGTGTCTGTGCCAGAGCCGTACCCCAGCTGGACTCTGGTGATGGATGAGAAGGGAGCAGAGCAGGAGCAGCAGGAGAGAAGGAGAAACAAGGCTTTTCAGAGCAAGCAGGGAGGCACACAGTGAATAAAAGCTGTGGTGGAGGTGGCAAATGACTGATTCAGGGCTGATAATGGCATTGAAACACCTGCAACCTCCTCCTCCTCCTCCTCCTCTAGAGACCAGGAGCTGGCACGGCTCAGGGACAGAGCTCTGTGTTGGATGCAGCTGGTGTAGGTGGGTGGAGAACATGTTCCCTCCATAGGTGTTCACAAGGAGGGATGGCAGAGCTGGCTGGGGCTGTCCAGTGCCACCCCTGAGCTGTGGGGGACACATGGGGCCAGGAGGGTCACCAGGAGTGGCTGAGAATGGATGCTCAGCTGTGTGTTTCCAAGCTGTGCTACATGGAAGGATCCTTCCGATTTCCCAGTACTCAGAGCTGAGCTCTCTGTTGGGAATCCAAGTCCCAACATCAATCCATCACTTGCCCAACTTGTTGCTCTCCTCATTCCTCTGGTCCAGGCCAAGCAGCAGCAGCAAGGAAATGCCAGTTTTACCAGTAAAACCCAGAGCAAAGAGAGAAACATGTCCTTTGGTGGAGCAGGAACTCAGCTGTGGGGAGGAGGGGGAGGATGAGCTCCCTGGGCTGTGAAATACGAAGGTGTGAAAACCAGGCACCACATAAACATCACAGGATGGATGTGTATTTTCTATTCCACAATAAGACCTACTCAGGTTGGCTTAGTACAATCCCAGGAATGCATCAGCCTCAAGGTCCTTCCAGTCAGGAAGCAGAGACCTCTCCAGCTTCATCGTGCTGCTGGCTCAGCCAAAACAACCCTGCGAGATCCTTGCTGTGTCATGGGGGACTTTCTTCCTGGCTTTTCCCATATTGGATTAGTTTAATTCCATTTTGGCAGTAGCAATGGTAGAGCACAACCCATGACGTGTTCCACATGGAGCTGGGAGGGTTTGGGGTATCATCCTCACCACAAGGCTAACACCCTGCTCAGCCCTTAGGAGGTGTTTAAGTGAAATTGTGGATCCTGGTGATCAAGAAGGGACCGGGAAGGAGGAATGGGAAACAGTCCACGCTGTACAGTACTTATGGCCACAGTCCTTAAAGAGAGAGCTGTCACCTCTGGGGTCACTAGAGAGAAACTGGCTCAGGATTCTCCTGTGGAAGAACTGAACCACCTTCTGGAGCTGTCTATCTCCAAATACAGGAGCCCAGAAAAACAGGTTTGCCTGGGAGTCTAACTTCAGGGATAAAGGTAGGGGAGGTGGATCCAACTTCATAGAATCCCAGACTGGCTTGGGTTGGAAGGGGCTTATGGACCATCCCATGCCATGGTCAGGGACACCTTCCACTATCCCAGGTTGCTCCAATCTCCTGGAACAGTTCTGTAAAGGTCAGGCAGCTCCTGCAGTGATTTCCTCGGGGATGTGGCACAGGCTGTGTTTTGTGCTGACACTCCCTGAGTAGCATTTGCCGTGTGAGTCAGGGGATATTTAAACTGCTCATTTACACAGTGAGCTCTAAGAATAACCCTTCCCAACAAAATACCAGCAGGGAGAGAGGCCAGGAGGAGACAGGTGGCTCCCTGCATCCATCCTGTTGTGCTACTTGTCGTTTACTCAGTGTTTCATCTGCTCCCCTGGGCCTGAGCCCACAGCCCCTGCTTATGTTCCATTTCTGTAAAGAAGCACCTAGAGCTGAGAGCAGGAATGAAAGCTTCTGTTCCTTATGAAATCCTGGGAACACGTCCCTGATAGCCCACAAAGCTGTGGGGCCTCCCTGAGACTCCACAAAGCTGCTATGTGCCTAGCAAGTGACATTCCTCCGTGGGCCACCTCAGCCTGTGAGTGTCATTAAAAATCTGCAGCTCATGTGGGACCACACCAACCACATGACTTGTACAGGGGTCACTGCAGGACACAGGAGGACTCAGAGCAGAGGGGATCAGCTTGACCTTATGACCGTGTCCATTTGGCCACAATGCTTGTGACACATTTCCTTGTGACACAAAGGCTCTTTTTTTTCCAGAAAGTCCACTCCTCAATGCACCATACACTTTTCCTTGAGCCTTTGACCTCCTAGAGCTCATTCAGTCTGTTCTCCAGGAAATTACTTGGATTGGAACAGTTTTGCTGCTGTTCAGGAATTAAAATGAATGAGATGTCAGCAGGTAACTGCTGGGACTGCTGCCTGTTCCTCCACAACTTCTGTTTATCAGGTTATTTTGGAAACCTCTGCAACACTGTTCGCTCCACCCTCTTCCACCTCATTTTGCCCCGTTTCTGCTCATAGCAAGTGCTTTGGGAGCTCCATTTCCTTGGCAGCCTGATCAGATCCACTGGGAACTATAAAGGAGGATTCAAGTGAGATGAAGTCCTGAGAGTTCAGCTTCCTGAGTGGCTCCTCACAGGACCTGTGGAGGAATCTTCTACAGCCTGATCTTCTAGAGAGCTGGGATAGATATAAATCCCAGGAGCTGCTGGCCTTCCAGTGTAACCTCTGAAATGTCCTTTCTCCACAGAGCAGTCTCGGAGCAGTGGGGAGTGGAGGCTGTGGAGGAAGAAGCCAATATGTGTGTGAATGGAAAGGGTTGGCTGTGCACAAGGAGCATGTGCTGGATTCAGGAATATCACAGAAGAAAGGAAAAAGGGTTGAAAGATTCTGGCTGCAGTGAGAACCAGCCTGCTCACTGTGTCTGCTCTACTGCAGCAGAAGGTGACTCTGAGGAGCCTCATGGGCCAGTCCCTGACATCACAAAATTCATGGAATGGTTTGGGTTGGAAGGAACCTTAAAGATCACCTGGTTCCAAGCCCCTGCCACGAACAGGATGGCCTTCCACTAGACCAGAAGGTTCAGTGGGACGAGCTCTGCTGTTTGGGATGAGGCTGATGAAGGGGGCCTGCTGACCCTGTGGTTTGTACCAAGCCAGGATGGCTCTGGAGCAGTGAACTCTTGTTTGTGGACAAGCTATCCCAGCTGGTTCCTTCCAGCAAACACCTCTTGGGACACAGCAGGAAGATGGGAATGTGTGAAGGATGTTTCAGGGTGGGTCTGCTTCCCCTAAGACGAAAGGCTCAGCTGTAAACCTGGGAACAATTACTCCACAAAGCCGGCCTCTCCCAGGCCTCCTGGTGGGATGAGCAGAGATGTCTCTCCTCCATCTCTGGCCACTTGCTCCTGGCTGATGGTAGCCAGCCCACAGAGGAGCAGATGGGAGAGAAGGAAGAGGCAGAGCCTAAAAATAAAGCTCAGGGAAGCAGGATGCAGCATCCGTGCTGCTGCTGAATGGCTGCGCTGTCCTGCAGGGCGGCACGGATCCAGCGGATGTGCGGAAAGCTTGGAGCCCTTCCTGGTGGGACACACCCAGAGCAGGGAACCTGTGCTTCCCACACGCCATTCCCACAACGCCCAGCTCTCTGCAGACCTGCTCCATCACCAGCTCCAAGGCAAACTAGGCAGAGGAGCCCGAGCCAAGTGCCAGCTGTCTCCAAGAGCTTCCTGCCTCCCCACACGGCTGCTGTCAACATGGGCCAGGCCTTGGCCAAGAGCAGCATCTGCACGAGGGTGGGCCAAGCCAAGCTCTGCTGGCAGAGGGAAAGAGCTACAGTCACTCTGGAGCTGCTCAAGCACAATCCCTCGGGAACATGAGGAACCATGACCAACCTCTTTAGATCAGCTTGCAGAATCATGGATCACAGAATGGTTAAGGTTGGAAGGGACCACAGTAGGTCACTCTGCTCTGGCAGGGTCATCCCAGAGCACATGGGTTGCATCCAGATGGGTCTGGAATATCACCAGTGAGGAGACTCCACACCCTCTCTGGGATACGTTCAGTGCTCTGTCGCTGCACAGGAAAGAAGTTCTTCCTCATGTTCAGGTGGAACTTGCTGGGCATCAGTTCCTGCCTCTTCCTCCTGTCCCATTGCTGAGCACCACCAAGAACAGCTTGAATCCAACCTCTGGACACCCTCCCTTCTGATATTTACTCCCTACAATAAATTAGGAAAAGATCTTCCCCTTCTTGTCCCACAGTGTGGGCAGCCTTGTTCTGTGGCACTGTGGTGGATTCTGCAGGTGGATGAGAGCCTGTCTATGCCACAAAATAAAATCCAGGGAAAGAGCCCCTCCAGGAAGGCCAGTCCCAAATCTGAGGAATGTTTCCTCAGTGTGATTTTTGTAACATCAACACAAGCCTGTGTAGATACTATGAATAATTAAATGGAAAACAAACTTACAATCTTCTCCTTACAATCAGCTCTCCTGCCTTCCCTTCTCCCGGGGAATGGGTTGGGAAAACAGACCACACAAAGCAGACACCAGTTGGATTGCTCAAGGCACTACCAGGAGGTGCTCAGATAGAAAGGTGTTGGGAACACCTGGAGCCAATTGGATAATGAAACACAGCAAAATCCTGAATTCTGCCAGCACTCAAAATCCCTGAGGTAAATCCTTGCCTGGAAGCAGCCTGGCTTGCCCAAAGCTCTGGAGGACATGAATCAGGAGCTCACAGCTGACTGTCCTGTGCTCAGCTCCAGGTAGGTCAACATCCAGCTGGATGGTCTGTGTTTCCCTCAGTCCCAGAGGAAGTTTTGAGCAGGAGTAAAAGGTCAGGGAAGGAGAAAGGAGGACAACAAATGACAGAAAGGACAGTGTGACATTTCCTTCCTCTTCTTTCCATGCAGCTCATCATCCTCCCACACTTCCATCCACAAAGGTGGGAAGATTCTAAGATGCACTGGTAAGAATGGACTTTTCACAGGGGCCTCGAGTGACAGGACAAGGGGAATGTCCTGAAGCTGAAGGAGGGGAGGTTATGATGGTGTATTGGGCAGGAATTGTTCCCTGTGAGGGTGGGGAGGCCCTGGCACAGGATGTCCAGAGAAGCTGTGGCTGTCCCTGGATCCCTGGAAGTGTCCAAGGCCAGGCTGGACAGCTTGGGACAGTGGAAGGTGTCCCTGCCTGTGTCAGGGGTGGCACTGGACGGGCTTTAAGGTCCCTTCCAAGCCAAACCATTCTGGGATTCCACAAAGTGGATTTTGCCAGCCACCTCCAGACAAATGCCTTGGAGAACCAGCTCACTGAATGTGTTTCAAGGCTGCCCAAAGAAATGATCCCTGCACCCATCACCTCCTCTTCAGCCCCTTCCTGTGTTCCCGCTCTGACTCCACCCAGCAGCACGACGCTCTTTGCCGAAAGCGAGCTGCCAGTGGCTGCAGGAGGCTCCCACTGTTCTGGGCATGGAACACCCCACCGATTGTCCACAGCCAGCCAAGCTGGAATGAGTCCTGAGCACACCATCCATTCCTGCTGCCTGCTTTGGGCTCAGCTCGCTGCTGATCGCATTAACAAAAGTGGTGACACAGCATTTCCACTGGATGCCAGGAAAACATTCTCTGTGTTGGAAGAACAAGAGGCTTTTTATGCTCTGTACTTGAAAATCAACAGAAATTTAGTTCTCTGTGATGAAATTTGCTGTTCTCACAAAATCCAATTCAGACTGGATTAAAATACATGTATTTTTTTATTGCTGCTTCCATGCAGTGGTGTTTATGAAGGTGCCTGCATTTTTGGGTTTTCCATAAGTGATGGGAGTTTCCACGAACTGTGGCAGATCTCTACAGCCCTTGAGGCCATGGGAGCCTATGAGACACCCAGGAAACCACTGAGAGCCAAGCAGCAGGTCCTGGGCTGGGGTCCCACCGAGTACCTCATCCAGAATAGCTCCAATCCTTGCCATGGGAGCACAGGAATTACCCCAAAATGTAAAACCAGTTTGGCAAACCCACAGCACTGGGCACTAGAAGAGACTATCCTGCCATATCCACCATGGTCCTCTGGAACTTCAGACTGATGGTGTGCAGGTACCAGGCTCTCCCTGTTAGAGGTGGTTTTAGCAGGAAAGTTCTGCTATTGCTGTGCTTTCAGCTGTGGGTTCAGAATTCCTGGCATGGAAATGGTGGAACAGAAGAGGATGTTGGATGGGGCTTGGATCAGCCTGGTTTAGTGGAAGATGTCCCTCACAGGTTTGGAAATATTTGGATTTGAAAATTTGGATGTTGAATTTCCCTTCCAACCCAAATGGCCAGGATGATAAAGCCACAATCCTAAGCATGCAGGGGGGAGGGAAAATCATGGGAACTGACAACTTGAGGTCTCCTCAGCCTAGGAAATGCACTCAGAAAATAAAGCAATATTCCCAAAGTGGTGATGGGCACGAAAACCTCCTGTCCCTAAAAGTGTCCAAGGCCAGGCTGGATGGGTCTAGGAGCAACCTGGGATAGCAGAATGTGTCTCTGCCCATGGCACTGGATGATTCTTAAGGTCCCTTCCCACCCAAACCATTCCATGAATATATGATTCCATGATCTTTCCTAAGATCAAAGATACATTAAATGACCATGAGGCTTCTTCCATCCTGATTTTCCTATTTAAAAAAAAAAAAAAAAAAAAAAATATCCCAATGTCAAAGACCTTGAAAAAAGGATTAAACCCTCCCTTATCAAGCCCCTGATCAGCAGAAGGGAAGGTGTTGATTCCCAGGCAGAGCCAACCTGTGGATCTCTTCCAGCATCTTCTGTATGCTCAATATTCCAATATCACCGGGTCCTTCCCCATCCACAGAGCTCCTCTTCATGCCTCGCTGCCCCGGATCAGCGAGCGAGAGCTTCTCCTGCAGCAGCTGTGTGGGGTTTGCCAGAGCAGCTTTGGCAGAAGCTCCTTCCCTGCTCCTGCTAACAACACGTCCCCCCCGGCGTGGGCAGCACGCTCCATTTCAGCCCTTCTCCAGCCCCGCCGCTAACGAAGCCGATCCAAAGCAAGGAGTAATTGTGTTTGCAGGTGACAGGGCTGCAAGTGCAGAGCTGGGAAACACAATCTTGGCAAGGAGTCCCGGTTCGGAGGTGAGGGAGGGCAGCCAATTGTGAGATCCCTGGCAAAAGTGGTTTGTGTCAGAGCAGTGCTGCTCTGCTCAGCCCAGCTGCTGGAGGAGTGAGCCCATGGGAACGCAGCGGAGCTGGGGAGGGCTGCACCGGGATGGAGAGCCCCCATCCAGGGCATGGCAAAGCCTCCTGCGACAGCTTCACTTCCAGCACATCCCCAGGGGTGCCCGTGGCTGCTGGAGCCACTGCTCTGCTGGAAAAATGGGGCCTGGAGATTTGGGGCTTTAGCAAGCCCAGCAGGAAGGTGGATGGGGGTGGTGCCTGAGAAGGGCTGTTGTTGGGAGAAACACCTGGATTCAAGCTCTGGGCTCCAAACCTGAGGTGTGTGTTGGTGCAGCGATAAATGAAAGCTCCCAAATTCTGCTCTGGGGCACTGCAGTCCTGGGAATGCACCTCCTTTATCAGCTGTCAGTCCAGGAATTTGGTGTCCATTTCTTACCTCAGGAATATGTTCTTTTCACAGGAATACTTTGCTGGAAAGGCATGAACACATTCCCTGGGAGAGGCACAGACAGACCTCAGGGAAGGACGTGAATGGGGAGCAGAGGCAGAAGATGCTCATGTTTCCTTGAAAATAAACCCTTCTGGATGAAATTCCTCCAGAGCCCAGACCACAGCAGAGAGGATGCTGCAGATACTCCAGGCTGGGCTGCGCTTCTGTCTTGGATTTACCAACTTTTAACAGCACATGAGGGAGAAGAATCACTTGGGGCAGAGATTCCATATGGGAAATAAGAGATCAGCCCCTTGGAGAGTAGTGTTGAGCACCATGGCTGGAGGAGAGAGGAACATGTACCATTCCTCCCTTCCCAATCTTCCATCCTGGTCTTGGAGATAACGTGTGGGTGTGGATTCCCCAGGTTTATTCTCTTAGTTGTGTCTCCCTGGTAATTCCCAGTTTGCATTTGAGTTAATGCCTGCTGTTTCTTCCTAGTGGGGACTGAGGCTGCTCCTTCTTCCTTCCCCACATTCCATCTGTAGCATGCCACAAGATTTCCTGGAGTGAGGGCAGGGATGTTGTCCTGGGCCCTTTCCAGAGCGCCCTGCACATTTAGGGTGCCAGAGAAATAATAAATAATAATAGTGAGTCATCCAGAAGTGCCCCTTGGTGAGAACTCGGGTCCCACTAGGAGGAGAAGCTTCCCCTTGGGGCATAACTCTTCCACACGGGCTCGTTATTGCAGAACAATTCCCTTCAAGGCCCCATGGGCTGAACTCCATTAAAATGGATGTTCTGGTGGTGACTGATGAATTTAGAAAGCAAGAGCTGCACTCTGCTTCCAGCTAAACACGATGGAAATCCAGGGTCACTCTCTGGCCTCTTTCACACGGGGTGAGAGCGATTCCCAACTGCAGAGCTGTGAAAATCCACACTGCCCCAAGCACAGACTCCTCATCTACTTGCCAGACACTGTTTTTTCCCTGAATTCCACCCAAACCAGCAGAGATTTGCAAGGATCTGAAGGTTGGGTTGGCACTGAGTGAAAGAAAGGATGTGATCAGAGGGGCAAAGAGGGTAAAACACGGCTGTGTGAGGTCCTCCTGCCTCCTGCCAGATCCATGGGGGAGGAAAAGGGAAACGGCCACTTTCTGTCCCATTTTGCTGCTACCAAACACTGCACAAGAGAGCATTAATGAGATTCCAGCGAGCAGACATCCCGAGGAAAAGGCTCTCATTTGATCACGGGCCTGGCTGCTAAAGCTGACCTCAGAAAAACGAGGAATATTTTATTAATTGAGGTCTTCCACATTTGAAAAAGGCCTGACTTTCTGGCAAAGGAGACCTTGGAGTCTCCCATCGGGTTTTGTGAGCCTGCTGGGTGAGGGGCAGCAATTAAAAGCACTTTGAGGAGAGGAACAGTGTTTTAAAGAGCTGTGGGGAGCTCGGGAGGGTGGAACTGGGGGAAGAGGGGGAAGAAAGGGAGTGGCTGTGTCCATTAGCACCGGCTGCTTCCCGTAGGGATATGTCTCACACCTCGGCACAGCAGTGCCAAGCAGGGATGCTCCTTGCTGGAGAAGGCAGGATCCCCTCTGGAGCACCGGGAGCCTCCGGAGGCAGCTGGGTTTAGCAGCACTGAAAATGAGGTGTCGCAGGTAATGAGCCAGCAAGACACTGGTGTAGGACAAGGGAAGGCCAGCACAGGGTGTCCAGAGGTGTTTAAGTGCTAATTGTATTCCTGGTGATTAACTACTTCCACGGGGAAACCTCTGCTGTTAACACGATCCTCCCTCTCCAGGATCCTTGTTCCTGCCTGCTTAGCAGGGCTGGCACTTCCAAAGGAGTTTGGCTCCCACAGCCCATGGTTTCAGAGGAATTTTGGGCAGGTCCCAGAGATGGGTGCCCAAAGCTCGCTAGAAAGCCAAGTCAGAGAGTGCAGCAGTGTCAAACCCTTCTTTACAAATCCCCTGCGGGAGACCAGAGCATGGCAAGGAATGCAGCTCCCTCCTCTTTCCGTGTGGCCATTCCCAGCTCCGCATCAAGGAGAAATAAGAAAGGGATATCTACAGTGAGTTGGTCAGGCCCCAGCACGGGATGCTCAGAGAAGCTGTGGCTGCCCCTGGATCCCTGGAAGTGTCCAAGGCCAGGCTGGACAGGGCTTGGAGTAACCTGGGATAATGGAAGGTGTCCCTGGCCATGGATGGAACTGGATCAGCTTTAAGGTTCCTTCCAACACTAATGGAAATTACCTGTTTCTAAGTAAAAGGAGGTGCCAGTGGTGTCTACACCATCTTCAGGACCTCCCCTCGAGCTTTTCCTGGCAGCTCTGGGGAGGAAGGCAAGGCAGAACCCTGACTAGAAAAGAAAACACAGGAATGGGGCAGTGGGAACACTGGGCATGTTCATAGGAAGAGGCTAGTACAGAGAGAGAATGAGGCAGGAGGGAAAATTCAACTTCCAGAAAAGGCATATTCACAAAGAAGCCTTTCAGGATTGATAATAAATTGAGAGGGGACAACAAATCAGTGAAGGGCTGCTCTGGAGCCCAAGGAAGGGCCTTGCAGCAGGATCTCACAAACTGCACCTGGAGACTCCAGTGTTCCCCATGAATCAGTGGTGAGGAAACAGGCCATGGTTATTGGCCCAGATAATCCATATCCCTTTCCAAAGGGAAAAATCCTAATCCTCTCTCCTCCTTTCCCCATTAGCTGAGTACAGAGTTTATAATCCCCAAGCTCTGGTGCTGCTGGAGGGCCCCAAAAGTGCTGCTGCCGGGGATAAGAGGCTCCTCCTCACACTTCCTCAGAGGCCTTAAAAGAAGGGAAAAAAGGTGGGGAATGAGAGGAGGTGAAGGAGAAATGAAACAAGCCCGTTTCACTGCTCCCAGCAGCTGGAAGCAAGGCAGAGAAGTGAGTGCTGGCTCCTCTCCAGCATCACGTTCTCCCGAATGAGGAGCGTGCAGGACTGGCAGCAGTTTTCCAGCCTAACCTTCTGCCACAGTGAACACCGTGAGGTGGAACAATCCCTTCTGAAGGTGATTAATGGCAGGGAGCTCCTGGGGGGAACTCAGCTGTGGCACGGGCTGTCAGGGGCAATGGAGGGAGCGGTATTTACCTTCCCATGGATCGCAGATGATTTCCCTCTTTTCTCTGGGCTGTTGTTCATAAATGGGTGTCTGGGAGTGACAGGAATCCCGGCCAAATGCACGGGAGAAAAGGTTTTCCTGCCACTCAGAGGCTGGGCTTTGCTTAAAAGCAGCTGGAAGGATCAGGAGGGGATTCCTGCCTCCCAAAAGTTCTGATTTGCACCAAGACAATGCTGAATATGGGACTCTCTGAAGCTCGGCACTGGGAGGACAAACAGAGGATTCCTGCCCCTCAAGAAGTTAACATTTGGATTGAGAGAAGAGGCCAGTGGTGGGTGTGTGACTTTTGGAAGCTGATCACTGGGAGGTACTGGTCTCACTGGGGCTGGCTGGGAGGGAAGTTGGATCTTGAAAATGGAGCCAAGTCTGTCTCCCATCACACCCTGTAAAGTCCAAAATAGCTCAAGTTCTCTCTCAGGGCTGTCTCAGCCCTGCCTTGCTGAGGAGACAATAAACAAAAAAAGCCCATCCTGATTCTGGACTGAACCATATGGTGTCCAAATCTGCATTTACCTGATCTCTTTCCAGCCATTTCCCTGCTTTCTCTTTTTCTCTCTTAAAGACTCTTTACAGAACCCAGTTCCTAAGCCCCCACACTGCCCCTTTCCCCTGGCACCCCTCTGACATGGGCACCTGCCTTTCCTGCCCAAGCCCCAGGGGCAGGCTCTTCTTCCCCAGGAAAGGCTTTTCCTCCCTAAACTCACCATGCCTTTCAGTCCAGGCAACCTGAAAAGGTGACACCATTGGATGCAGTCCTGGAGAAACATGGATGGATGTCCAAAGAGCATCAAAACTTGTGGCAAAATAACCTACTAAACTGCAGCCAGGAGGAATTGCACAAAAATATCCTTGGAGTGCTCTGATGAAGACTCTGAGGTAAAGGCTTGGCTTTGTTTTGCTCTGAGGGCTGAGAAGAAGTCCTGGATGTGAGTTCAGGGGAGGGTAGTGCCATGGAAGGAGGGAGGCTATGGAAAATCAAGGAATCATTATCCACAAAGCTTCAAAAGCTCAGATAATGCCTTGGTTCCTCCTCTGTTCCATGCCCTGTTTTCCCACAGGTTCCTCTCCACCCAGCACAGCCTTTCTGTGCACTGTGATTATTTCTGGCCCTTTCCCAGTGGTTTGTGGCATTATTTCCATATCACTTTGTTGGGATTGCAATTAGAGCCAATCCAGCCCTATAAATGGCCACTATCATCCTTGGGGGAGGAGGAGCTGCAAACAGCTTTTCCAGCTCCATGTTTCTGCAGTTCCAGCTCCTCTGGCTGACCCTGAAGGTACAGGCACTTTCCCCTTGCTAATCCTGCTGAAGGTCAGGCAAAAGCATGGAATAGCCCAGAGGCTGGAGGGAAAAATCATAGGAGAGTGCTTGCAGCTCTGGGGAAATGTGAAAGGCAGGGTTGTTGTGCCTTTGTGGGAATGTGTGGGAAGGGCAGGGGATTGATTTAAACAAGGAAAAAGATGGAGGGAGACAAGGATGATCTTTTTACTCCTTTCATTGAGCTGTTTGACCAAGCAAGCTCCAGGAATTCCGAGGATATCAACCCCCAGCAGCTGGTTTTCTCTCCTTTTACATCTGTTACATGCTGCCCAACAAAGCAGGGAAACTTCAGGCCTTCCCCTTCACATCTTGCTCTGGGCAGAGGAAAAAAAGGAACACTGTTGGTAGTGACAGCCTTTAAAGCCTTTGGATGGAGAGCATGAAGAGCACGGAGCAGATGGGTGCTCTGCCATGAGCCAGGGGAGGGGCTGGTTCCTCCTGGGATGATATTTAAGGAAGGAAAGTGCTGGTGATGGAGGAAGAGCAGTGATCTGTGGGGCTCACGGGCCACACGGTACCCAGGGGAAAAGATTGGATAAGTGGGAACAACACTGTGGGGATTCAGTGCCAGAAAGGAGCCTCTGGGGAGGAGTGGTTTACAAGGAATTGTAGTGACATGACACAAGGGAATGGCTCCAAGGGGGAACAGAAAGACAGTCCATTTAAATGGATATTGGGAAGAAATCCTTCTCTGTGAGGGTGATGAGGCCCTGGCCCAAAGAAGCTGTGGCTGCCCCATCCCTGGAAGTGTCCAAAGCCAGGTGGGATGGGGCTTGGAGCAGCCTGGGCTAGAGGAAAGTGTCCCTGCCCCTGGCAGGGGGAGGAGAATGGTGATTTTTAAGGTCCCTTCCACCTCATTCCATGATTGTGTGATAACTCTGGGAAAACATTAGCTGGAAGGAAAAAAGTTGGGTTCTTCTGCACTGGGTGTTCCTGTAATCATCTACACAAGCAGATGTTGTTGGCAAACATGAGGACATCCAAGAGCAGGGACATTCCTGGGTCTGCAGACTTGTGAAGTCCCAGTACACTTCCAGCACGTGGAGCTCACTTCCAGCACGTGGAGCTCACTTCCAGCACGTGGAGCTCACTTCCAGCACGTGGAGCTCACTTCCAGCACGTGGAGCTCACTTCCAGCACATGGAGCTCACTTCCAGCACAAGCCCTGGTACGAGCACAGCACGTGCTTTGAATTAACCATGTGGTTGAGCACCAAACTGAAGGAAAATCCATGCCAATCCCTGGTGTGGGGAATAAGAGCCCTAAGGTCCACCTGAGACCCTTCCCTTGGCCCTGAAATCCCTGGATTCAGCAGGAGGAGGGTTTGTGATGGAGTGCAGGAGAGCTGTGGAATATCAGGGAGACCCTTCCTGGAGCAGCGAGAGATTTCCTGGGGCTGCTCAGGGGGATGGGGGGGACGGGGGGTGTGGATACCTCAGGGTCCAGAGACAGGGAATTTTTTAACTTTGGCCTGAAAATCTGCTACAGAAAAACTCCTCATTTCAACATGTGGATTTCCCAAAGCCCATGTAACAAAGATGAGGGAGAGGCAGACTGGGGAATGCTGGAGGGATAATGGGAAAGTCAGACTCCAGCCCCTGCTGAAACCCAGGCTGAGGCACGGGAAGATGCTGTCACTTCTCTCAACCTCATCTGCCTTCTCCACACAATTAAACATTGGGGGAACAGGGGGAGGAGGATGAGGAAAGCTCCTGACCTGTGGGATGGAAGGCACAGCACTGATGTGGGATCCTTCACACTCAAGCCTGGCTCCAAGTTAAACAATCAACTGGAGCCTCCACACAGCTTCTCCAGGCAGGGGCTTTCCCAGAGGTGCTTTTATGCGAAAGCTTTTGCAAACCCTGCTAATCCAGCACAGAGGAAATGCCAAAGCTGTGAGGTGTTTTGCAACCCCCAAATCCTGTTCTTCACCCAGTCCAGCCTCCAAGATAACCAGATTGATCCTCTGGATCCCCCGAGCTGTGCCATGGGCTGCCCTCAAACATGGACTGCAGCTCAGAGCAGCTCTGTGCCCAGAGCATCCACAACAGCCTAAATTAGGCCAAGATTAATTCAGCAGTGCACAGGATGAAGGAAAAGTTCTTGGTCCAGTCTGGGCCCTGGGCACAGCCCCGTTTTCCACTCTCCATCACCTCCCCATCTCCCACTCACACATTTCCCTCTCAGAGCCAAAGGCAGAGGTGCAGCTTGGGAAGGAAAGGCATTCCCAGGGGACAGAGGGGTGTCATTTCTAATTCCAGGGGAGGTGACTTTTGGGAGGGAGGAGAAAGTGCAGAGGAGAATGATGGCAGCAGCTCCATCCCCACCCCCAGCCCTGCTCATTGCCATGGCAACAGTGCGGGTACCAGCCCAGGGGTGCACACACCTTTCCAGGCTGCCTTCCAAACCCAGGAGCAGCGGTTGGGAATGGAGCTTTTGCATTCCCTGAGCTCTTTAATATTCCCCTGGAGCAGGTCATTGTCTCTCGTGTCAGGTAGGAGCCCTTTCCTTCCCCCTCCCGTTCCGCCGGCGCAGCACAATCTGGAGATAAAGTTCCTCCGACGGAGCCGCAGGGAAGGAGCCTGTCCTGAGCCATTCCCACTGACTTTGCCACCGTGATCACATTGTCCTTCAGCAGCCAGAGAACGGGGAGCAGGATGGAGCAGACAGAGCTGTGGATTAATGCCTTCGCTTTCCAAGGTCAAACATGGAGTTTTGGGGCTGAGATTTCATTGGTGCCTTCTCCGGGTGCACAGAGCTGGAGCTCCCACTCCAGGGGACGGTGTTTCCATAGATCTTTGATCCATGCAAGTCACTAAATTCCTGTGCTCCTCCTCCTGCAGCTCCTCCTCGGAGCAGCACTGGGTGCTACAATGGGACAAACCCAAGGGGCTGGAAAGGGGAAAGAATTTTCCTGGAGAGGGAAGGAAAATCTGCAGATAAACAAATTCTCCCTCTTCTGGCTCCAGTTAACTCACTGCGAGTGAGCAGCACAATTTAGGGGTTATTTGTGGTTATATTTTCCAGTTTGTCTAAATAAATAGCTTGGTTTTCAAAACACAAACATGTGAAGTGGCAGGAAGTTTTGGCTTTCTCCATGTTTGTTTAGCAGCACAGCTCCTGCTGCCATGAAAACAAACTCCAGCTACTTCTGTTTGCTGGGAAAAGACAAAGTGCTTTTAACAGCGATAAGAAGAGGCAGTGTTTTACCCCAGGAAGGGTAAAAAATAGGCATGAAAGGGAGTAAATGAAGCTTTTCTGCTGGTCATGGAATCATGAGAAGGTTAAGGTTGGAAAAGACCTCCAGGATCATTGAATCCAACCCATGACCAATGCCCAGCTTGTCACCTAGACATGTCCAGTTGTTCCTTGGACACCTCCAGGGATGGGGACTCCAAACCTCCCTGGGCAGCCCCTGCCAAGGCCTGCCCACCCTTACAGTAAAGAAATTCCTCCTGATGTCCAACCTGAGCCTCCCCTGGCACAGCTTGAGGCCATTCCCCCTTGTCTTGTCCCTGTTCCCTGGGATCAGAGCCCAACCACCCCCAGCTGTCCCCTCCTGTCAGGGAGCTCTGCAGAGCCAGAAGGTTCCCCCTGAGCCTCCTGATCTTTGGGAGCTTCCCGTTGCTCACAGCCACCTCTCCCCATCCTAACCCACCCTGTGTTCATTCCCAGGGACACACAGGGATCCATCGGAGCAGGGCTGGATCCAGAGGGCACTGACATCCAGCAGAAAAGCCTAAATGAGTGATTTAAAGAAGTTCTGTGATGTTTGTGGAGTTAAGGGGGTCTTTGATGACTGTCCATAGCCCATTTCCACAGGGATTGTCGCACCAGGTGGATATAGGGAATTCACAGAGAATGATTGAACTTGTTCTATTAACCAGGAATTCTACTCCACCATCACTGCACTGAAGGATAAGTGGAGCCTTGCTCCCGTTCCTGGAGGATGGGATTTAGACACAAACAATCCCCTCTCTTCCTTTTCCCCCAGTGTCATTAGGGGATAGAAGGAAAGACAAGGTTTAGCACAACACTTAAGAATGGAATTGTCAGCACTGGACCTGTTCTTGAGGAAGTCGTGTCTCCCACCTGCTGCCATCCCTTGGAAGAGCCCCCAAAACCTCCCAGAGCTGGGAGGACACTAAACTTCCAATCTCATTACAGCTGGCAACTCTGGCCTGTTTAAAGTCAGCTAAAGGGATTTTTTCAGAATTTAAAGCTGCGTTTTTTCCTCAAATCTGCCCAAAATCTCACCCTAAACCTTTCCCATCCTTTTCCCCCGCTACTATAAAGACTCTTGTGTGTTGTTAGACCAGCTTCAGCACTTTTTTCCTGACTGAGAGGGAAAAGGAGGACCACAATCTGGATTTATTTGCTGTCAGGTGGGATTTATATTCAAATTGCTCTTTCTCACTGTGGTGTCCCCACAATTCCCATTGCAGACAAGTTGAGATCCTGTGTTTTCCTGGCTCTTCCCCCATGTGTGAGGGGGGAGCACCACAAACACTCTCCCTGTGACCTCAGAGCTGAATCACAGTGTGAGGTTTTCCTCCAAATTCTCCCACCAGCCTCTGGAGCTTTGGGAAGGGCCATTCCCATGTGCAGCTCTGGTCTCACACTCCAGTGAAGCTGACCTGGACTCACTGGGGCCTCTTTCTTCTTTCCCCATGTCCCCACAGGATACAAACACCCTCAGGGGAATTCAAATGGAGATTAGGGACCAGGGCCATCCCAGGAATATCCAAAAGGATTTGGGGACCAACTCTGTGGTCACTTCACATGGGGATGTGCCCATATCCCTTCATCTCCCTCAGAGGGATTCCCTTTCCAAGCTGAGTGAAGAGCACCCACAGCTCCTGTCTGTCTTCACGGGGGAAGGGGAGAAGCAGATTTAGTGCATCCCTCAGACTGAGCCGTGTCTTCTGCCTCCCTGAGGATGCCCAAACACGGATTAAGTTTGGAGGAAGCTGCTGGCAAAGTGAGGGATCATGGCTCAATCTCCAGGCTCAAGGCAGGCCAGCGTGGAGTGACAAAGTCACCATAATTAGCGGAGGGAGAAGGAAAAGTTTCCCCATGGTGACTCCATGGCTTAGGAGTGCTCAGAAGAAAAAAGTCTGACTGTTTCTAAATTGGATAACAAGCATTTCACAAAACCCATGGAATAAAACAAAGCAACTATCCCTGGAGTGGGAATTACAGCCCAGGATCTCTCCTCTCCCAGCAGATCCTTCAGTCCCTGCAGGCAGTAGAGGACAGTGAGTACCCCAGGCTGGGTCTGTGCACAGAGAGTCTTCCCAGACTCTGGATGCTCAAAGAACAAAAGTTCCTCACGGTGCCTTTGTGCAAATAATAAATATTTGCACAGACGCGCTTGGAATGAATCCTGCACGGAAAGAGCAGCCGGTTGTGGCTCCTTTATTGCCACTGCTCAGCTGGGTGGAACCAGGGCACACTGAGTGCTGACACAACCCAGCAGCTCCTGAAAACACCAGGTATTTACACCTGGGGCTCCTCACTCACTCTTGGAGAGGGGTTATTTTCACAGAACAATGGAGCAGGAATAGCAGTGATGATGATGATGATGATGGTGGTGATGTCTTCATTTTGTGTAATTCCATCCATCCAAACATTCCCAGGCACTGAACAGATCTTAATATGCACAGGGATCACTCCCACCACTACAGGTAACTATCAGAGATATGACAGGTCCAGATAAAAGAAAGGTAGGATTTTTAAGCAGAAACACAGTACTTTTTGATAATGATCCCATTTTTCCTGTATTGGGAGGAAAAACAACTGGAACAGCTTTTTGTGGCTCTCCACTTTCCCTCTGCTCCTGGGTTCCAGCCCATTTACTCTGGGTTTTACAGACAAGGAAATGATACCTCTTGTTCTTTTCTGATGTCCATCAGAGCTCTCCTGAACAGAATTTGGAATATAGCATTGCCTAGGGAGCACTGCCTTTTTAACCCCCAGTATCTGGGAGAACATCTGACATTCCAGGGACATACTAGACCTGTGTAGAGAGAGGTGATCCCTCCTCAGCTCTGCTTGTTGAGAAACTTTCAAAGAAAAAAAATCTGTGGCATTTCATCAATCCAGACTTCTCTAAATGCTGCCTGCTCTGACAGCCCTTGGAAGGCAGGGAATCACAGAATCAGGGAATCACTGAAGCTGGGAAGGATCTCCAAGATTATCACATCTAACCTGCCACTGAATATCCCCATGCCCACAAGACCGTGTCAGCAAGTGCCACATTATCTCATTTTTGAACACTTCAGAAGATCTGAGGATGTGAAGCTTGGGGTCTGCAGGAGATCCCAATGCTCTGGTGTCCACCTCCCCACATCCTGGCTCCAGGAATGACCTGCTGGAACAACTCTGGATTTTGAGGTGGTGTGCAGAGTTTGTCAGCCACATTCCCTTCAGGGAGAGAAACCAGCTCCACACCCAGGCAGGACAACATGAGAAAGGCTGTGGGAATCTGCTTTCCATGTTCTGCACTGCCATTCCTGGAAGGCTCAAGACTCCAAAAGATGCTCTTCACCTTGGGATGACCACTCACTACTGATGGGAGCTGGCCAGGAGTCTCCCAGTCCTTACTGTTGAGCCCCTGAGCACCTCTGCAGGATTTCCAGTGGCCACATCCAGGAGACAGAAATCCCAGGAATAACAGAAGCCCAGCGATATCTTTATTTAACACCATTGGCCCAGGGTGCCAGATAAAAGATGTGGGATCCACACATGAGTGATGGAGATGCATTTGGGTTTGGAGAAGGAAAGATCTGCCTTCCATCTGCTGGAAGACATCTGTTCATCCCTCAGTGGAAGTTGTGGCGGGATATCTGGTTCCAGACCACCAGCCCTGCCAGTTCCTGACATCTGCTCCCACGTATCTGCCGTTCCCGGAGCATTGGGAAGAGCTGCTCCTCTTCCCAGCCTGGGAAAAGAGCAGCAGCAGGACTGTGAGAGCAGCAGCAGCCTCAGAGCAGTAATGGCCCCATTTCTCCTGGTGGAATTTGGAGGGTGACTAAGAGTGATAGCAGCTATCAGCTGCTAAGTGCGAGCAGCTGGACTAATGACGTGTCCTAGCGAAATTCCGACATTTTTGTATTGATGGACCAATGGAAATGGCAAATGCAGTGCTGGCATTTGCTCTAACTCCAGGGTCTGGTCTGCTCGCTTGTGTCCAGCATCCCAATGACCAGCATGAGCTCCAGGGAAGCTGAGGAGTTCCTCGGTCCCTTCTGGTGGCAGGAGTGGATCCGTGGCTGCTGCAGCTGCCTGGGGTGGGTTCCTGCCCTGAACACTGATTAGAGATTAAGTGCTGCTTATCACAGTGCTTGGGACCTGCCTGGTGACAGCAGGAGGAAGGCACCAAGAGCTCATGGGGAGTTTGTCCCCTATTCTGGGGACAAACCCTTCTGGGAAAGCAAAGTGCTGCTACTCACATTCCTGCTGCTTCCTCCTCTGTAAGGGAACAACCTGTTAGTGCTTCCTGCCAGGAGCAGTGCTGGAAACACAGGGACAACCCTTGCACAATGTGTATTTTCCATGGATGCATGCTCCCTTGCTGAATCTTCTCCTAGCTGTCTCAAAGGGAGGAGGGATAAGTCTTGCTCTCTGAGGCTGCCAGATTCCAGTTCCTTGGCAGAGTGGGAAGCAGAGCCTTGGCACCTCAGCACCTCCTGAAAATTCAGCCCCATCAGGCCACGAGCAAATATCTCCACCCAGAATGCAAACCTTGAGCTGACCAAATGCTGTGGTCAAATTCCAGCAGGTCATTTGGGAATGATGCTCACCAAATCCCCGTGGTGCTGCCTGTGCCTGCGTCCTCTTTTCCCGTATTTTGAACAGAGTTTGTGAAAGCATGCATTATACAGCAGGTGTAACAAACATAAGGAGACACTGGAGCATGAGGCAAAGAACAGTTCCTGTATTGATTTGAATTCTCCCAGCCACATAGCCCTTGCCATAAATTCCTGTGACCAAGGGAATCTGTATTTCAAAACACACATTAGAAAAAATATAATTGAAATGGAGAGACCAAGATAAATTTGTGTTATCAGGTGCAGTTACCAAGGCAGTAAATCATTGTCAAAGCATAAGCTCTTATCCATATTTCCATATTAACACCAAACTTGGACTCGGGGCTGGTGCTGCTGCACAGAAAAGGGATCAGCACATCCTGATGCTGTCTGGAGCTGGTGGCTGTCACCAGGGACCGAGTGGGGCCGGCGCTGTGTCCTTGTCCCACCAGGATTTGTCCCCACGCCGGAGCTGCTCTGCAGTGCTGGGGGAGTGAATGCCCCAAACTGTTCCCATCCCAGGGTACCCTCACAGCTCATCCATGGAAAAACCCTGAACCCAAGGGGGACTGACACATGGTTGTGACCCAGGTGAGCTGATGACCTTGACAGCAACCTCAGCCTGCCCAGGGGACAGACAAAGAGCAGCAAGGCTCTCGCTCTCCAAGCGATCCCAAAGGTTCAGCACAAAACTTAAACCTAAGGATCCGTGCTGGCTGCACTTCCAGGGGAAAAGGCAAATCCCTAACCCTGTGTGCCCTGCAATTGTGCTCCTGGTGCCTCCCAGCCCTTCAAACCTCCCTCTTCACAAATACTGTCCCCACTTGTAATCCCTGCCACGGATTGCCCGTGGTGCCTTCCAGAGGGTCCCAGCCACCAGCAAACCCCCTGCCAGTCTCCAGGCCCTGTCCTGAAAGGTTCTGCATTGCTCATGGAGGCCAGAGGGATCAGCCAGGCATTCCATGACTGCCCTTCTTGCACCCCCAACCCCAAAAAGACCAAATTAAGGTCTCTGTCTATCTGGGAATCCATTATAAATACCAGTAAGTGGAGCCAACATTTGGTTCCACTTGAGATAATGTTTTGGCCACAGCTGTGCCTCTTTACAAGCAAGACATAAAACCTTAGTGAAGGCTCCCTAATAAACACCCTCATCTTTAAAGGACTTAAAGCCTCACAAAAAAAGCTGTGCTAGTTACCAACCTGATTGATACTCATTAAAGTAAAGCTGAGATAATGCTTCCCTAAAATAAGTTGCCACTAGGAATGCACTGATGGAGCTCGGTCAGTGTCGTCATTTTTCCTTTCATTCCCTTGCTTTTTCTGGAAGAGGAGAACACACACATTTCAACTGAGAGAATGCTGTAAAATGAAGAAGTAATTTTTGGGCAAACTGTCAAGGTTTCATTCCAAACCCTAAATCTTCTTGTTGAAATCCAATGGTTTTCCGGTAAAACCTGTTGGCTCCTGACAGGGATTTTTATTTTTTTTTTGCTACTGGGTCAGCACTTTCCTTACATAATGTACAAGCAAATGACTGTTCTCTGCCCACATTCCAATGCCTTTGGAAGAACAGGATGCAGTCACAGAGTCCATGCTTCCCATGCAGGGCTGTCCCTGCTGAACAGAGAAGAGGAATAGTAAAGGCACCGGCATAAAATTCATCATAAAAAAATGAGAACGGTTGCTCCTGCCCCTGTGTGCTGAAAATTCCACTACCCAGCCATTATTCCATCATATCCTGGTAAATCTGAAGTGCCAATCTATTCCTAGAGCAGCCCTGGCCTGAGCTGAGACAACCCCTATGATTAGTTTTATTCTGCCTAAACCCAGAAGAAATTGCAGGGGGCGATCCCGCTGGATGAGCTCTTTCCATTACCTTCAGTCATCTCCGTAAAATACATGAGGAAGATGCAGGAGGAGCTTTCTCTTGTCTGCAGTGTACTCCTGCAGAGGGAGAGTGGAGGGGCAACTCCCATCTCTGCTCTCCAAGACCAGGGACAGGACCCCAGGAATGGCTGGAGCTGTGCCAGGGGAGTTTAGGTTGGATATCAGGGCAAGGTTCTTCCCCCAGAGGGTGCTGGGGCACTGCCCAGGCTCCCCAGGGAATGGGCACAGCCCTGAGGCTGCCACAGCTCCAGGGGTGTTTGGACACTGCTCTCAGGGATGCCCAAGCTGGGATTGTTGGGGTGTCTGTGCAGGGCCAGGAGCTGGAGTCCATGATCCCTGTGGGTCCCTTCCAGCTCAGGAGATTCCATGGTTCTGTGATTCCATGATTTGAACATGATTTTTAGAACTGAAAGTGAAATATCCATCCAGGGTTGGGAAGAAGACCTCTGGAGAAACCGCAACTCCCTTCCAAGCCAAACCGGGGCAGGGGATGGGGTACGCTCGGGACTTCACTTTCCAGGGGACAGTGGAAAACCCTCAGGACCTGCTGGAACTTCTCACAGCAGAACAAACACATGCTAGGGGGTTATTTATTTTTGATGGGCTGAAGGTGCAGAAGTTTCATCTGTTCTCTTACACTTCCCCATGCTGGAGCCAACCCACCCGTTGCCCCCTTCCCTTCCCTTGGACACTTGGAAAATTTATTCCCCTATTTCCTGCCTGAGTAGAAAAAGCAAAGGAGAAACTTGCTGATTGATTTGAGTCTCGGAAAGTCCCTGTCATCTTGTTTGATGACTTCATTGCAGAAATGAAATAGGCAAGGGAAAAGCAATGTTTTCAGACCAATTTGGAGCAAGAAGAGGAAGGTGGTAGGAGGGGAGCCACGGGAAGTTGATGGCCTTTATTCCTCAATTCCCATGTTGTGCCTGGCTTGCTGCAGGCTATGGAGAGAAAGCAAAATTGTTATGATTCTTATTAGCTTTTATTTTATAAAGCCTGGCCCACGCTCTGTAGGGGTTTCCAGCTGGAGCTGCAAATCACAGGCACGGCTGGCGCCTGCCTGGCCACCTCCTCTTCCCATCAATGTCCCACCTGTCTGCAGGGACGGGGACCTGTGTCGTGCTGCCAGTCACAAGCGAGGTGGCTGCTTAGGGCACCCGAGGTGTGTGGCTGCAGCACGGCCCTTTGTTCCCTGCTGGTGAAACACGTCCAGCACACACCGGGACTGACTGGAGAGCATCACTCACCCAGCCCCGGGAACAGAGAGAATTCCCGGCCCTGCTCCCTGCAAAACAGCCAGCTCGGATAACAAACGTCAAGAGATCAGCTCTGAGGGACCAGGCATCCATGGCCAAGGCTCTTTCACAGACCTTTGGCTTCATGGAGGAAAAACAGGACCCTCTGGATTCTCCCAGCTCTGCTGGGTGTTTGTGCCCAGCAGCTTTTCTGTCCTGCCAGAGCAGGTTTCAGCTGGGAGAAGAGAAAGCTCTGGGGAGACCTCAGAGCCCCTTCCAGTGCCTGACGGGGCTCCAAAAGAGCTGGAGAGGGATTTCAGACAAGGCTCTGGAGGAACAGATCAAGTGGAATGGCTTCAAATTACCAGAGGACAGGGTTAGGTGGGATATTGGGAAGGAATTCTTGGCTGTGTGTGAGGGCGCTGAGGCCCTGGCACAGCTGCCCAGAGCAGCTGGAGGATTCCCCTGCTGGCACTGGCAGTGTCTGTGCTCAGCCTTTCCTCAGCATTCGACTTTCCAGCTGCTCCACACACCAGAGTGGCAATTCCCGAGTGCTCTCACGGGTGATTTGGGGGGGAATAACAAACCTAACAGGCTCCATTGTTTATTTTTTTGTGCTGGCACACAAGGAGGCAGCAAATAACACGGAACACCGTGGTGGAAGGGGCTGTGTCCTCCGAGGAGGAACACTGGCTCCAAGGAATTTGCAGCTGCAGTGGATGAGACAGATGTGGGGTGGGAGAGGGAGAAACTGCCAAAAAAAAAAGCTGGTTTTGTTCAGCCCTACTTTCCAGCAGTGATGGCTTTCTCAAGGAATACCAGCAGGATTTGCATCAAAAGGAGATTCCTGGTTGTGGGGTGGGCAGTAGCTCCTTCCTTCTCCAAAGAGCTGTTCCCAGGAGTGTGGCTCTTGTGATGCCACAGGAACAGGGAAAGACACAGCCTTGGGAGCACTGGGAGTGGGGTTTTACCTGCACAAACCAATGACTGCTGTTCCTGAAAATCTGCTCTTCCTCCCCTCCAGGTCATTCCAGAGAGCTGGCACACAGCCCAGACTCCTGCATGGGACTTGCACACACCACTCCAGTAGGGAAATAGTCCTTATCCTAAGCTAAACAGTGAGGAACTCAGCGGGAGCCATGAATATGCCAGTGCTCCACTTGCTTTTTTAGGATTGAAAAAATCTTGAGAAGACACATTTCTTAATAATCATTCCTGCACAGGAGATAGAAGGCAGATTATGCTAATTGCCAGCAGAAGCATAATGCTCAGCAAATCCCAGCAAATTCCAATATGCTCCCAGACACATTCCACTTGCTCACGTGTTTATTTGGGGAGGATGCTGACAAAGGAAGGAAATTATTTTTTTACAGCAGAATTCTTGGATTTTGACTCCAAACACAGCAGGAAGCAAACAGAACTGTGCCCAGAGGGCTGAACACAGGGAATGCCAAGGGGTCACACAGCCCCATGAGGCTCGGTTCCAGCAATTTCTCTGTGATAGGAAGGGCTGGGATCAGGACCAAGGGCTGGGATCAGGATGCAGCTGGGAATCACCACAGCTGATGTGCCCTTCTCCCAAGGAGGGAAAGACTCCTTGCTGGGTCCATGCCTAGTCCCAGAGCTGCTGGTTTAGGTGGGAGAGAGTGTTCAGGCAGTTTTACACAAATGTTGAGAAAGACCTCCAAGATCCAAGAGCCCTGGCACTTCTTTGTTCTCCACTGAACCATGGCCCCAAGTGCCACACCCAGGAGTTTGCTGAACACTTCACAGAATCCACAGAATTTCACAGATCTCAGAGAATGCTCTGGCTGGGAAGGGACCCACCAGGATCACCGAGTCCAACCCTCCAGGGAATGGCCTGTTCTGGGACCTTGGTGTTGTCAGCTCCATGCTTGCCTCCACCACTGCTCTGGGCAGAATATCTGACCACTTTTTTAGGGAAGAAATTCTCCCTGATATTCAGCCTGACCCTCCCCTGGCACAGCTTGAGGCTGTTTCTGTCATCCTGTCCCTGTTCTCTGGGAGCAGAGCCCCACGCCCCTGGCTGCACCCTCCTGTCAGGGACTTGTGGAGACTGAGAAGGTCCCCCCTGAGCCTCCTTTTCTTTGGAGTTCCAGTGCTGAGCATCCCAGCTGTTACCCCTAAATCTCAGCACAGAATTTCCTGTCCCAGCACTGAGATCCACTCCCAGCAGTGACCCCGGGGTGCTGAGCTGGGCATTGTGACACACGCGGGGCCTTTCTCCAGCCTGGCAGTGACACCAGAGCCGTGCAGCCTAATCCAGCAGCTCTGGGGAGATGAGAGATCTGGTTACAGTGTGCTTGTGTCTGAGGCCCAGATGCAGGGAAGTGTGTCTTTAACCGAGGATGAAGTGCCATCATCACACTCTGCTCTTTCCCACTGTAACCTGCTGCTGTCACGCTGGCACTGATGCTCCCGTCTCTCGGTGGGACTTGTCTCCCTGATCGCTGATCTGCCTCTCAAGCACCACCAAACCAATGGAAGTCACTCCACTGCAACCCCCAAGGCCAGTTTTGCTCACCATACAGGGAGTACGAACTCAGATTTCAGTAGATTGGTGATGGTTCATTTCCAACAGCTTGGAGAGGTGTGATGCTGCTTCATACTAAGAATCATGGAATCCCAGAATAGTCTGGATTGGGAAGGAATTTAAAGCCCATCCAGTCCCAGCCCCTGACATGGGCAGGGACACCTTCCACTGTCCCAGGCTGCTCCAAGCCCTGTCCAACCTGGCCTTGGACACTTCCAGGGATCCAGGGGCAGCCACAGCTTCCCTGGACAACCTGTGCCAGGGCCTGCCACCCTCACAGGGAAGAATTATTTAGCTCAGACAATTTATCTTTCTGCTCAGGATTCCCAGCTCAGAGCCTGGGCTGCCGGCACTGAGTCTCCTCTTCTTTATTAAATAATTACTGAACCTTCAGGCTCCCTGAATAAATCTCCCCTGTGATCAGCTGGAGGCTGCTGTGCTGGCTCCACCATGAATAGAAACTCTGGAAATAATGCACACCAACATCTCGTGCAGGCAGCTGCAGAGAGGATTTTCAAGGCATTTCTTTCCAGAGGGAGAGATCCATTTCCTTTCTCATTACTTGGCTCTGTGTAGAGACAGAGGGCTGTGCATCCACAAGCAGACCCCACTCCTGCTTCCAGCGTGCCCAAATTGCTGTTTGGGAAAGGCCATGGGTGGGTGTTTACAAGCACAATCCCACACACTCCTGACGGGACAAGACGGGGAGTCCTGGGAGGATTGCACCAGATAAAACCTTACAGAGAGAGATAAAAAGGATGGGTGAGCTCCTGATGCCATTGCTGCCACCAGGAATGTGTGCTCCTGTGGTGAGGGCCTGGGAAGATGCCTTCACTCTGCTTTTACCTCCAGCACATTATTTCATGTCCTCTGGGCCTTATCAGGGAGGCTCTAGGATTGTGCTGGAGTTTTTTAAACCCATGGAATTGGATTCAGGCAGATCTTTACTGTGAGGGTGATGAGGCTCTGGCACAGGGTGCCCAGAGAAGCTGTGGCTGCCCCATCCCTGGCAGTGTCCAAGGCCAGGCTGGACAGGGCTTGGAGCAACCTGGGACAGTGGAAGGTGTCCCTGCCCATGGCAGGGGGTGGGACTGGATGGGCTTTAAAGACCCTTCCAACCCAAACCATGTTGGGATTCTATGTTGTGCACTAAGATAAAATCAAGTAAAACAAAATTTAGTGTGAAAGAAATAGAAATACCCAGGGAAAGGCTGATTTACTTTTATTCCAAAAAGCTTAAGGATAACAGTAGAGATGACATGAGCAGTTCCTTTCTTGGACAGTACTTCTGTCCACTGCACTGGAACAGGGGACACAGACACTGTCTTGAAGTGACAGATTTATTTGCCATAATTTAATGTCAGCTCCAAAGAGATGGGATTTTTCCTGGCACTTTGTACTCTGGCAGGAGAGTGGGACTGACGAGGTCTGATGCAAAGGCAATGAAAAATGAGAGATCTCCATAAAGAGAAGCAGTCAGCTTTTAGGTTCAGCTGGATGAACTGCTCCAAGGATTTATGGTGTGGAAGGCAGACCTATGGCAGCTTCTAAAATCACTGCTGCAGTCACACACACAAGGGGAAGGGACTCCAGCCTGGGTGAGGGCAGGGCAACATCCAAACCAGGCTCAGCTCTCATGGCTTGCTCTGGACATGTCCATGTGCAAAAGTGACCTAGGAGAGTGAGGGCCATCACCTTTAAATCAGACCTTGGTATCTCATTAACTACAGACTTAGAGGCACAGAAGGGTTCGGGTTGGAAGGGACATTAAAGCCCATCCAGTCCCACCCCCTGCCATGGGCAGGGACACCTTCCACTGTCCCAGGTTGCTCCAAGCCCTGTCCAGCCTGGCCTTGGACACTTCCAGGGATCCAGGGGCAGCCACAGCTTCTCTGGGCACCCTGTGCCAGGGTCTCATCACCCTCAGAGGGAACAGTTCCTTCCCAATATCCCATCTAATCCTGCCCTCTGGCAATGGGAAGCCATTCTCCCTTATCCTGGCCCTACAAGTCTTGGTAAAAAGTCTCTTGATCTTTCTTGAAAGCCCTTTTACATATTTTAAGTGCTCTATAGGGTTTCCCTGGAGTCTTCTCTCCAGGCTGAACAATCCCAACTCTCCCAGCCTTTCCTCCCAGCAGAGCTGCTCCATCCCTCTGCTCATCCTGGTGCCCCCTCTGGACTCTCTCCAGCAGCTCCACGTCCTCCCTGTGCTGGGCCCCAGGGCTGGGGCAGCTCTGCAGGTGGGGTCTCACCTGAGCACAGGGGCACAGGGGCAGAATCCCAATCCCTTTCCTGCTGCCCACACTGGGGGATCAGCCCAGCACAGGGTTGGGATCAGTACAGAAATCCCTCTCCTGGACTCCCGACACTAAAGGCTCCATAATACAGGACAGTGAATAAATGGTCTTTCCCTGAATCACAGGTGAGTTCCTGTCCTCTCAACACCTCCACAGACCCTGCAGGCATCAAGAAGCAAAGGGAACTGTCCCCAGGAGGCTCATGGTGGGGAACCCTGTCACCCTTCCTGCCACCCACCCCCGTGGGGCTCCTGGGACACTCAACCCTGCTCACTTTGGTGAGGACACTTCTCAGGACCAGCTTCTGCTTTGGCATTTCATCACATTCTAACCAGCGATGTGAGGGAAAATGAAGAAAATCCCCTATTTTTAGCAGATAAAATGCAAATTTAAAGCATTACCTAATCCAGAGCATTTGTGGGACTGCATTTCATTGGCTGGCTGCAAAACCCCGATGTGGGAAGAAAGATAAAGCCAATGAGCTCCCCCTTCCCAATTCCAACCACACAGGTGTATCCGTGCATTGGAATGAGGCAGTGAACTGGGCAAAACCAGGTAGGGGTAAATAAAAGTTTTACCAGAATAACACATTTTATTGATCTGCAGATGTGTAAATAACGATGGGAAGTCATCCTGGAAGTTTTCCTCAAAGTATCCTGAAAGCCCTTCTTATATAGCCACCAATTTATCTGAATGTTCTGGAATGCCTAGGTTTGGCAATCAAAAATGGAGGAATGCCCTTGCTCAGGAATTTGGAAATGGAGTAGAATAATTTAGAAAGACCTCCACGGTCATCAAATCCAATTTTTGCTCCATCCCCACCCTGTCACCAGCCCAGAGCGCTGGGTGCCACATCCAGGTTCCTCGGACAGTTCCAGAGATGGGGCCAAGCCTCCCTGGGCAGCCCCTGCCAATGGAACACATCCCAAAGGAACATCCTGCCCCAGGAGCTCCCTGCCCAGGGCTCCCTGCCTGGGGATGAGGGGCAAACCCATGCCAAGGAGGGAAAAAAGCTCTGGGCAGCTGCTCTAGTGGAAAGCGGCCCAGGGGGTTCTGCCATCGGCTGCAGCAGGTACAGGCAGGGCAGGGAGGGGCTCTGGGGCCAGAGCTCCCCCACCTCCACGGGGAAGGTGTTTTGTACCTGGCAGCCCAAAATCACTTCCAGTTAAATCCAAAACCCTACTCAGCAGCACCTGCCAGTTCCCCAAAATGTAAATTTTCCGGGCAGACGATATTGATATGCACTGACATTCCACAGGGGACTGGGGGAGTTGGGAATTTGCCAGAAATAGGCAGCTCTTACTTCTGCTTAAAACTCACTTTTCATCTCACATTCAATTATCAAGCACAGAATGTATTTTTAGCAGCTGGCATTAGGAGAGCGCTGTCACTTTTGTTCCAGCCTGACTTGAAAGTTGTGTTTATGGGGAGACTTGGAAGAGTTTTGTGCCTGTTCCTGTCCTAAAGCAGGGAAAGAGAAGCAAGGAGAATTTGGCAGGTGTTTCTAGACCCCCCCAAAATAAAATAAATCCATGCTGAGGGTGGTTCAGGGAATCAGGGTCTGATGCAGAGCTGCCAGGGTTGACAGGGAGGCAGAAAATGAGGCAGCAGAGGAAGCTGATGTTGACAGTGACATTTTTAACAGGATATCAGTGCTCAGGATTCAGGGACCATCCTGCCCCTGTTGCAGCAGCAGGAAGATGAAGCAGTTTGGAAGAAATCT
The DNA here is from genome assembly GCF_049639895.1 of Pseudopodoces humilis. Taxonomy (NCBI): domain Eukaryota; kingdom Metazoa; phylum Chordata; class Aves; order Passeriformes; family Paridae; genus Pseudopodoces; species Pseudopodoces humilis. The sequence continues at coordinate 5,143,834 of NC_142210.1, read as the reverse complement.
GTCAGAAAGACACGGCTCTACTCCCTCTCTTGGAGGTCCTGATCCTCCTGACACCCAGTGCCACCACCCCTCATCCCTCTCCTCACCACGGGGGTCTCACCTGGAGCGAGATGGACACCACAAGGCTCTTGAGGGAAGCAAAGGAACTTGTTAAAGCCTCTTGTTTCCCTCTCCCTTTCACAATGCACCTTTTATTCCACTAGAAATATGAACCAGCCCGGTTAATGCTCGGGATTAGATTGGAAAGAAAGAAAACAAAAGGGAGCAGTTGCCTGGGCTAGGAGCATTTGGAACTGCTGTTGTAGCGAGTCCCTGCTTCTTGCCAGGTGTTTTGTTGAGTTCAAGTAAAACATCAAAGTCCATTATCTTCCCCGCCTTGCCCTCAGCTCCTGGAGCCAGCGCACAGCACAAAATTAATTTGGTTTATTCCAGCACACGCAATAGCCGCCTATCTTCCCGACTCCCTGGCTGGAAGGAAACAAATTTCCTCCTTAAGCACTTTCCACTTGACCTGCTCTTTTCTCCACAGAGAAAATTGAGGTCAGGGAGCTGCTGTTGTGCAGTGGCTGCCGTTCTCCCGATGCTCTGTGGCCAACACAGGCCCAGGGTCCCTGTCCTGCTGCTGGTGGCAGCTCCAGATATCCCAGCTGGGGCTCCTGCCTGCTCCCTGCTCCCCCGAGGCCCTGGCAGATTTAGGAAGGCAACAGCTTTATTTCCCACTCGGCAGAATTAGTTTTTAAGCCTCTCCTGTGCTGCTGGAGAGGTTATATCTGGTGAGGCCTGGAAATAGAAGCAGAGCTGTGGTGGGGGCAGAGCTGCCTGGAGGTGTTGGAGGCAGCCAGTGACTCCAGCCATCCCATTCACAGGCAGATGTTCGTGGGCTGCACTGAGCTGGAAATGCAACAGGAGAGGGATTTGTCTCCATGTTTCTTTCCTCCCTTTTTATTTCTGCTTAGGAAAGAGAGCACCAACCCCCTGAGTCTCCCCACACCCTCCTTGCTTGGGGCTGAGCGTGCTTGGAGCCACAAGAGGGGATGGGTGGCCACTTCAGGCCATGGGACAAGTCCTCAGCTTCCCTGCCTGCTGGATTAGCCCTGCCAGGGATCTGGTACTGACTCCCATCCCAGGGCAGCTCTCCAGCTGTTTCCATGTGCTGGGTGGGCACAAGAAGCAGAGCAGAACCTCAGAGCCCATCCCCAGAGTCACCACACAGGCTCTGAGCCAGGGATACGGGGTATGGCCGTGCCAGCTCTGGATGCCTGGATTCTCCCGGCGCTGCCACAGGGATTCCTGGCACCACTGACAGCAGCCACCTCGGTCACCTGCATCCCAGTGCTGCCCAGCTGGGCGAGGAAGGCAGGGAAGGGAGGTCAGTGCTCTGTGTGCAGGCACAGCTCTGACAGGCAGCTCTGCAGCTCATCATGCACTGACTGGCAGCAGCTCCCGCAGCTCCAGGCCCAGCCTGCTCCATCAGGGAGCACAGGGACCCCTCAAGCTCCTGCACTCCTGTCTGAGGACTGGTTTTGGAGGATGGGGCAGGGGTTTCTCCCTGCCAGAGCAATCCTTTTCTTACTGCTTCCTGCTCAGGGTGATGGTGAGTGGGAAGTGGAGGCCCAGCTCCAAGGGCTGAGGCTGCAGAGGCTGGAGCTATGAGCCATGAGAAGGAAAGTCTCCCACACTGTGTGTGAAACCTGCCCCGCCTGTGGTTATTCCATTCCTGAGACTGGAAGGGATGAAGAGAAATGCACAGATGTGCAGGAGCTCTTTGGATCTGCAGTCTCAGGGGGGAAGAGTTTGGCCTTGGCTCCAAGTCCTATCCAACCCAGCCTTGGACACTTCCAGGGATCCCAGGACAGCCACAGCTTCTTTGGACAACCTCTGCCAGGGCCTCAGCACCCTCACAGGGAAGACTTTCTTCCCAATATCCCATCTAACCCTGCCCTCTGGCAGCGGGAATCCATTCCCCCTCGCCTGGCACTTCAGACCTTTGTCCAAAAATCTCTTTCTTGAGCTGTCTGGGAAAGAAAGCACTGCAAGGAAAGGATCCCAAGTCCTGCATTTTCTTTACCCACCTCCAGTGGATTCATCAGGTTCGATCAGCATCCCACGGGCTGGGTGGAGAGGCAGCAGGGTCACTGTGGGAGTCCACAGCCCATCAGGATGGGCCTGACGGGCAGAGCCAGGCGTTCCTCCAGCAGCTGTTGCTTCGGGAGCCCCTTAATGTGGATGTGTAAATCCCTGGAGCACGGCAGCGCCGATGCATGGAGCCAGCTGTGCACCTCTAATGACCGGAGCTGCCAGCTCAGCACTCCCATTACTCCTTGATTACCATTTATTTACTTCGGGGAGATGCCTGGAGAATCAAAACAAGGCCAAAATCCTGAGAAAAATCCCCACAGGGCAGGTCCATCCCAGGAGAGCTCCGGAGAGCTGCGCGATTGTGTGGGATCAGTGGGGTGTCCTGGCAAGGGGCTGGGCTCTGTCATCCTCCACGATCCTCGTGGGTCCCTCCCAGCTCTGGGTATTCTGTAACTCTACAATTCCCTTTGGAAATGGGCAAGATCCACCCCTTTCCGACTGATGGACAGAGGGTGGAAAACTGGAATATCGTGATTTCAGCATGAGAAGAATATGCAAGAATATGGATAGCCAAGGATGCATCAAGCTGAAGGCAGCAGACTTCCTGCCCAGGCCTTGGGTGATGCTGCTGCATTTTACCTGTTCTCAAATAAACCCTTGTATTTCTGAGGTATCAGATTTTTTTCCCTAATTCCCATATTTGATTATTGATTTCCAGGGAAAACTTTCTGCCTTGCCAGTGCCCGGAGCAAGATACAGTTGAATAATTCCCAGTAAATTATTTTCGTGACAAATCCAGCCTTTTCTCTCTTCTCCTGGAACACACACGAACTAATTGAGGTTTCTTTGTGCTGGAAATGATTCCACACCTCGGCCGGTGATTTTGAGGGTTTGTTTTTCACCTGTGTGAGCTGATTTTGAGAAGAGACCTCCTGTCAATGCTGGATATTTGCATCCAGATTATTGTGAATTGTTCTCATTGCCTTCCTTTCTCTCCTTTGACGGCAAAACAAACCCACCTAGAAGCGACAGCCAGGATAGCAGCAGCAGAGAGTGGCTGCCAAATAGTTCCTGCCTGAGCTCTAAAGGATTTGCTGAGGCCACCGCACTCAAAGCCTCCCCAGTCACACAAAGGCCGTGCTGCCAAAGGCTAATAAAGATGCCTAAGTGGTGAGTGTATTATAATTACCTATCAGCTCGTTTGCAAAAGCACCAGCAGTTAAAAGGCAGCAAATGAAACGATCCCGGCCTTCCTAGGCTTCGCACATAATGAACAAACACATTGCCCATGGCAAGCTCACAGGAACAGATCTTTCATTACGATAAAAGAGTCTTAACCTTGACCAGCCGCTCTGCTCTGCCATCATGGCAGTTGTTCCACAACTCAAACAGTTTGTTTTCCAGCCCTTTGATTCCCACAAAATGCTACAAAATCAAGCATTTCTTATTCAATAGATGCACACGAGTTTTTTTGGGTTTTTTTTTCATATTTCTTCAGATCTTCCTTGCGCAGTTTAGAGCAGAAAGTGTCTGGTATAAATTCCTGATTGCATTATTAATGTGGAAAAGGGAACATCTGAAGTTAATCTATTCCACTAATGGGTGCTATATAATACATTAAGTCAGGTTAAGCGTGTGATATAATAAAGATCTGCCGGGTGAGATATTCTGAGATTACTGATTTAAGCATAATGGTTATTTTGGTCAATGGTTATAGATTTTTAATAGAATTTCCATCTGAGTGCTGGCTGAAAGGGGAGGAAATCTTGTTCAGGACCACAATGAAACAACCCCTTGTAACAATCCTGGGGCAGTTTTGGGGCACCACAATAAGGAAAGGATCTAAAGCATCCAAAGGAGGGATACAAGGATGGGGAAAGGTCTGGGGTGGGAGCACAACAAGGAGCAACTGAGGGCACTTGATCTGTCCAGCTGGAGAACAGGAGACTGAGGGCAGAACTCATCCCAACCCACACCTTCCTCCCAAAGGGCTGCTCCAACCTCTGCTCTCTGGGACCAGGAACAGGACCCAGGGAGCAGCTAGAGCTGTGCCAGGAGGGTTTAGCTTGGATATCAGGGAAAGGTTTTTCCATCAGAGGGTGCTGGGGCACTGCCCAGGCTCCCCAGGGAATGGGCACAGCCCTGAGGCTGCCACAGCTCCGGGGGTGTTTGGACACTGCTCTCAGGGATGCCCAGGCTGGGATTGTTGGGGTGTCTGTGCAGGGCCAGGAGCTGGACTGGATGATCCTGTGGGTCCCTGCCAGCTCAAGAGATTCTATGAATATTAACACTTTTGTATTCCCCAGAACAAGTTCCCTGGCTGTTTCTAAAATCTTTGTATTAAAAGAATAAAAATGTAGAATTCAAGCATCTGATCAAAGTGATGAGAATTTCTTGGTGCTCATATCACTCAATTCAAATGTCAGCTTAGAAGGTGACTAAATCTATGGGCTGGTCTTTAATTCACAAGGAAAAAGAATATACAAGGAAAAGGAGTATACAAAGAAACGTATCAGCTCTGCTTCAAGACTTTTTTTTTCCTTTTTCTGTCTAGATCAACAAAACTGAACATATTTCACCCTGGAGAAAGGGCCTCCTCCTGGATTCCAAAGGGATGAATAAGCAGATCCATTTCAAGGACTCCACAGGCAGCAGGATTGCCCTGAACAGTGCATTGCAGCTCCCATTTTTCCTGCCACAAAAGCACAGGGTATCAGCTCACTGAAAACCAAAGGGAAAAAAATTAATGGGATGACCAGAAAAAACTTTTCCCCAATGCTCTATTCCTTGGGGATTTCCTAGGGGAAAAAAAAAAGTCAAACCCATTTTAAGGCAGGGTGAAACTCCCATGGGCTTCCCAAACAATGCAGGGAAATGTTGCGTTTATTCTGTGCCGAATTTCCCCATGTGGATCCTGATCCTCCCCTCTCCCCCCAGCAGAGCTGCAGAGCCATGCAGAGGAGGGGCAGATGTGCACAAAACCAGGGATCCTCGGGTTCACCTCACTCATTCCTGCCAAATGCAAGGCTCCCCATCCTCTCCCAGGCAGGGATATTTTTAGGGATGAGCTGGGAGAAGCTGAGGTTTCAGCGCTGCCCTCTGCACCTTCCACTGGCAGAATGTGACACGGCTCCACTGAGGGGAACAGAGGGACACAGCCACAAAGGGAATCTCTGGGAAAAGACCCCAGAGCCTGGGGCTGAGAGTAGAAGTCCTTCCTGAGAGAGAGAATCCATGTCTGGGACTGTCCCACGGTGTCAGGATTGCCACACACCGGCCACCACCTCAGTTTGCTCCAAGTCCCATCCAACCCATCCTTGGACACTTCCAGGGATCCCAGGACAGCCACAGCTTCTCTGGACACCCTCTGCCGGGGCCTCAGCACTCTCACAGGAAAGACTTTCTTCCCAATATCCCATCTAATCCTGCCCTCTGGCAGTGGGAAGCCATTCCCCCTTGGCCTGGCAGTTCAGGCTTTTGTCCAAAAATCTCTATTTCTTGAGCTGTCTGGTAACCCTTCCAGGCACTGCAAGGCCACACTGAGCTCACCCCAAAGCTTCTCTCCAGGCTGAACAATCCCAACTCTCCCAGCCTTTCCTCCCAGCAGAGCTGCTCCATCCCTCTGCTCATCCTGGTGCCCCCTCTGGACTCTCTCCAGCAGCTCCACGTCCTCCCTGTGCTGGGCCCCAGGGCTGGGGCAGCTCTGCAGGTGGGGTCTCACCTGAGCACAGGGGCACAGGGGCAGAATCCCAATCCCTTTCCTGCTGCCCACGCTGGGGATCAGCCCAGAGCACATTTCCTTGCTTAAGGATACTATACTCAGAAATAATACAAAGAAGTGATTTGTATATGAATTACCAATTTTTACTGGGATGCCTGTAAAGCCTGTGAAAGATGTCATAAAATGTATCCAAATCAGCAGGAATTTGTTAAGTCTCTGAGGGCAGAAGTCTCTGAATTTATACATCTCCCTGGAAGGCAGGCATCTGTATTAATCAGTGATGGGAAACCTGCACTTCCAGATGTATACAGTCCCTTCCTGAGTTAGGTGAGATAGACCCAGCCTTGCAGCCAAGTCCCTGATTTAGGAGCTATGAAGGGACACCTCCAGTGTATTTTTATTCATGGACAAAGGTCCTTAACCACCCGTGGCAGCTCTGTATCTGTTCCTGCCACTGAGTGGGATCCCCAAAGGCAGTTGTTGTTTGGCTTCATGTGTTGTATTGCCCCCGTGTATCCGTGTGTCAGGGACTAAAGGGGCTCCAGGAGAGCTGGAGAGGGATTTGTGACAAGGACATGGAGTGACAGGACGAGGGTTGATGGCTTTAAACTGAGAGGGGATGTCAGGATTAGAGATTAGGAAGAAATCCTTCCCTGTGAGGGTGATGTGGCCCTAGCACGTGTTGTCCAGAGAATCTGTGGTTGGCCCTGGATCTCTGGAAGTTCCCAAGGCCGGGTTGGACAGGGCTTGGAGCACCCTGGGATGGTGGAAGTTGTCCCTGCCCATGGCAGAGGGTGGAATGAGATGAGCTTTAAGGTCCCTCCCAACCCAAACCATTGTGGGATTCTCTGACTGGGTCTCAGTGCTGATCTATCAAACCCCCTGCCCTGTGTGGGGCTGTAATGGCAGAGAGCCACTGCTCCAAGAATTCCTGCAGGCCCACATTAGGAGGCTCTCACCTCTTTTGGAGGAAAGAGGAAAGGGGAAAGATCCATCTTGGCAGAGACCCACAGTCCTGAGACAACTCCAGTGCTACCAGCTGGTGTTTCAAGCTGGTGACAAGTCTCTACTGTCTGCTCAGCCATGACTAGCTCCAGCCAAAAGCTTGGCTGACTTCCCAACGGAGTCTGCAGAAGATCACTGGCAGTCCCTGCTCACAGCTGCTGTCCTTGCCCCATCAGATGTCCCTCCCAGGAGATGTTTGAACACCGAGTTGGGAGCCTGGACATGGAACACTGAGCCCTGCCCTGACCTCAGGGGGGTCCAACACGTGGCTGTCTCCACAAGTTTAGTCCATTTAAATGCACTCCTGGACACCACTGGCCTTCTGCCTGGAACTAAAATCTTATTTCTCAGAGATGTTTGCAAGAGCTGAGTCCCTTCTCCCACTCCCACCACTTCTCCCAGGTTTCTGGGAAACGTGTCCAAGCCGGTGCCCAGACTCCCAGCGTGATGTTCACTGTGATAACCTCTGGCACAATTGGTGAGCAGGGAGGAGAGCACTTCCCACGGCAGGATCAAGTGGGATAGTACCTGCTCCAGTGATATCACTGACTGGAGAGGGCTTGAACTGGATCAGCTGCAGTTTTCATTTTGGATTTGCAACCTGCAAAGTAAACTGGAGCTGGTTTGGTGCTGGATTTAGAGCCGATGGAGAAAATCTCCCCCAGGCGCTCAAAAACAGAAAGAACAAAAGGAAAAGAACTCCGGATCAAAAGGATGAGATGCAATCAGCAATCCACATCCAGCTCTTTGCCAGCCCCCGTTCCCTGGGAAGTGATCCCGGGGGATCGCTGGGTCGAAGGATCCCTCTGAAGGATGCGCTGTCCTGGAGCCAGTGCTGACATTCCGGGATTGCAGAGCGCTCCTGCCCAGACCAGCTCATCTGTCACCCGGGACGTGTTTGCAAGGCGGTGATTGATACTGATTGGAATTGTTATGCAAATACACTTTGCTACTCTCTTCCCTACAGATTCACCCCGGTTGTGATAGCAGCCCTTTTCTCCAGGGATTTTTTTTTTTTTTATTATTTTTTTTTTAATAAATCCAGGTGAGCTGGACTCTGTGGCCCCAAACATCCTCAAATAGGGCAAATAATGTGACAAACCCTGTGAATGGATCTTTATCAGTGCTAGGCAACAGAAATGTCTCTTTTACTTTCTGTGTTCTCACCTCACACATTCCTTTGCAAGGATCTGTCACCCTCTGTTGACAGAGACAATTTTCAAAGGTATCAGAGCAACTTGAAGGCTCCAAGTGCCACCTTTAAAGTCAGATGCGGGTCTCCCACAAACATGGGTTTGTTACAAACTGCAACACCACCAACAAAACGTTGATTGAAGTCCAAAGGAATCCCTAAGGATGCGTCTAAGGAGAAAGGCGCTGTAAAGGAGAAGCAGCTGGTGCCTAGAGATTAGGGAGCTGTGGGACCTGAACTGTCCTTGTAACTCCTGGAAATGTAACATTCTGGTGCCCTCAACAGCCACCTGACTGCACAATGACATTAAAAATAATTTTTAACATCTGGGACATAATCCTGCACTATTTTGCCACTTCTACCTGCCCGCAGCTGCTTTGGAGCCAAGAGAAGACCTTTGGTCTGGAATTAAGAACTTTGCTCATATTCAGGAGGAACCTTTTAATCTAAGCCAAATTTTTGAGCTGAATGGAAGCCAAAACATTCCAGATTAGGTTTGATAGACTGGCACTGAGACTGAATCAGAGAATCCCAGAATGGTTGGGGTTGGAAGGGACCTCAAAGCTCATCCAGTGCCATCCCTGCCATGGGCAGGGACACCTTCCACTGTCCCAGGTTGCTCCAACTCCCATCCGACCTGGCCCTGGGCACTTCCAGTGATCCAGGGGCAGCCACAGCTTCCATGGGCACCCTGTGCCAGGGCCTCACAGGGAAGGATTCCATTTAGCTGCAGCCAAGGTGTCGTAGGGTGCAAAACCAGCCCACAAGGAGAAGCTGGAGCAAGCACTGGCACAGTTGGACTCCTGGGGGCAGCTCCAGCTGGTGATATCCAAATGTGTTGGTCCCTGGAAGACCCCAGAGCAATTTCTGACAGCTGTGGAAGGAGCTGCTTGGATTGTTCTTAAACATCCTTATTCTTTGGTGACACCACTGGGAGCAGGTGTGCTTTGGCTCGAAGGTGCATGGACGCCACTGGCCATGAACATGGAAGCATCTCATGCTCCATAACCCTCCTCACTCAATCTGAAACCCCAGAGTGCCAACTCCCTGTCACAACAGACTCTGGGCTTCAGGCAGGGTGGATGGGAACATTGGAAAGTCCCTGGGTCCACTGGAATGTGCTGTGCAGGGAGGTGGTGGAGTCCCCATCCCTGTAGGTGTCCAAGGACCTCCTGGGCAGGGCACTCAGAGCAGAGCTCTGGGCTGGGTGACAAGGTGGGGATCAGACATGAGCTGGACTCGGTGATCTTGGAGGGCTTTTCCAGCCTCAATGATCCCAGGGTTCTGTGATGTCTCCCACTTTCCCTGCTGTCTCAAGTGCTCTCTTCAGCCCACAGTGACCTTCACTGAGCTGCACAAACACAGCCATGCCTTGAGCTGTCTGCAAACTCAACAGCAAAAAAATATCTGGGGAAGGGCATCCACGAGACCCACCAGGACCCACTGGATCAGTCCTGTGCCTACAACTCCCATCGACCCACTCCTGCCTCCCCTCTTTAATCAGGCACCTTGTAAGGGTGGGAAGGGACATTTACAGCCACACTCCTTCTCCTCCCAAGAAATCAATGGTTATTAAGTGCATCTTTGGGTTGGGGAGGCGAGGAGAGAGACAGCAAGGATTCACATTGCTCATCAACCCGGAGAGACTTCATTTTTTATTAGGGCTGATAAACAAGCTGGGAAAATAAATCAGTTACCTGCTGCTACCTGACAGGCATCACCAAGGAGCTCCTCGGAATGTGGTACAGCGGGGCTGGCTTCCCAGTCCTGCTGGGGGGAGGCAGGACCCCGACAGCTCCCCAAAGGGCTTTTCATCTTCCTTTTTGTGGAATGAAGCACTGGGAGGCTGAACTGCTGTGGAAGCATCCAGAAAAGGCATCCCAAGCTCTGCCAAACACCAAGGAGGAGTCAAAAAAGCCTTTTAGGGAGTGAAGTGTCCCAGCATGGATCAGACAGGTCTTGTGCTGCCCAGGTGACATGGGAGGTGGGAAGGGAAGGGAAGGGAAGGTGCGGGAAGGGAAGGTGCGGGAAGGTGCGGGAAGGGAAGGTGCGGGAAGGTGCGGGAAGGTGCGGGAAGGTGCGGGAAGGTGCGGGAAGGGAAGGGAAGGGAAGGGAAGGGAAGGGAAGGGAAGGGAAGGGAAGGGAAGGGAAGGGAAGGGAAGGGAAGGGAAGGGAAGGGAAGGGAAGGGAAGGGAAGGGAAGGGAAGGGAAGGGAAGGGAAGGGAAGGGAAGGGAAGGGAAGGGAAGGGAAGGGAAGGGAAGGGAAGGGAAGGGAAGGGAAGGGAAGGGAAGGGAAGGGAAGGGAAGGGAAGGGAAGGGAAGGGAAGGGAAGGTGCGGGAAGGGAAGGGAAGGTGCGGGAAGGGAAGGGAAGGTGCGGGAAGGGAAGGGAAGGTGCGGGAAGGGAAGGGAAGGTGCGGGAAGGTGCGGGAAGGGAAGGGAAGGGAAGGGAAGGGAAGGGAAGGGAAGGGAAGGGAAGGGAAGGGAAGGGAAGGGAAGGGAAGGGAAGGGAAGGGAAGGGAAGGGAAGGGAAGGGAAGGGAAGGGAAGGGAAGGGAAGGGAAGGGAAGGGAAGGGAAGGGAAGGGAAGGGAAGGGAAGGGAAGGGAAGGGAAGGGAAGGGAAGGGAAGGGAAGGGAAGGGAAGGGAAGGGAAGGGAAGGGAAGGGAAGGGAAGGGAAGGGAAGGGAAGGGAAGGGAAGGGAAGGGAAGGGAAGGGAAGGGAAGGGAAGGGAAGGGAAGGGAAGGGAAGGGAAGGGAAGGGAAGGGAAGGGAAGGGAAGGGAAGGGAAGGGAAGGTGCGGGAAGGGAAGGTGCGGGAAGGGAAGGGAAGGTGCGGGAAGGGAAGGGAAGGGAAGGGAAGGGAAGGGAAGGTGCGGGAAGGTGCGGGAAGGGAAGGTGCGGGAAGGGAAGGGAAGGGAAGGGAAGGGAAGGGAAGGGAAGGGAAGGGAAGGGAAGGGAAGGGAAGGGAAGGGAAGGGAAGGGAAGGGAAGGGAAGGGAAGGGAAGGGAAGGGAAGGGAAGGGAAGGGAAGGGAAGGGAAGGGAAGGGAAGGGAAGGGAAGGGAAGGGAAGGGAAGGGAAGGGAAGGGAAGGGAAGGGAAGGGAAGGGAAGGGAAGGGAAGGGAAGGGAAGGGAAGGGAAAGGAAGGGAAGGGAAGGGAAGGGGGAAGGGAAGGGAAGGGAAGGCATGGGAAGGGAAGGGAAGGGAAGGAAAGGGAAGGGAAGGGAAGGGAAGGGAAGGGAAGGGAAGGGAAGGGAAGGGAAGTTCCCACTAATTCAGGAAACATCTGGGACTACAAAGGCCCATGGAGTGGTTGAAGCCCCTGGCCAGTTAAGGAAGACAACACAGGCAGATCCTCCCTCATCTCAGAGCAGGTGGGAAGGGATTAAATCCGGGCATCGTGTCCCGATGCTACAGTGAGTCCAATCAGGAGACAATAACAAGCTCCAGGACTATCATTTCAGTCTGTCACAAGATTGATCAAGGTGCTGAGTTCCTGGGAACACATTTTTCCCATTTCCCTATTGGAGCTCCAACAGAACAAGTGCTGTAAGATGACCTGGCTCCAGATCCACGCCAGCCATCTGTGGGAGCATAGAACAAATAGGAGCCTCTTCTTAATGGGAAATTACAAATGCTCCATTACCTGCCCCATTATTCACATATTTCTCCTGCCTTTTGACTCCAGGCAAGCCTACAGCTCTGAAAGGAAATTTTCAGAAATATCAACAATGTCCTTTAATCACTGTAGTAATAAATCATGCCTTGTAACACGGGAACAACCAAAAAATGGGGGTTTAGAAAAACTACTGACTCACTCATGCCTTCTGTTCTTGTGATAGAGAGTAGAGTTACATTAGGATAATGAAAATTCCAAAGAATTTGCAGGATTTGGTGGAATAAAGAGATGCTACAAATCACTGTTGACAAAACATACAGGAATAACCAGGCCCTGGTCAGCCAATGGAGTGAATGCATGGTGGGAAACACCTCTGCATCTCCAAATCCTGCCATAACAAGGCAGGAGAAATGGAAAATTGATTCTGGGAATGCTGAGCTAGACAAAATAAAGGAGTCAGCAGCAAGAAGAGCTCCAAAATCCAGTTCTGATCCTGTCCTCAGACATGGAGCAGCTTGTGACCAGCAAATCCCAGAGTCCTAGAATGGTTTGGGTGGGAAAAAGTTCATTCAGTCCCACCCCCTGGCATGGGCAGGGACACCTTCCACTATCCCAGGATGCTCCAAGTCCCATCCAACCTGGCCTGGAACACTTCCAGGGATCTAGGGGCAGCTTCTCTGGACAGGGCCTCACCACCCTCACAGCCAAGAATCTCTTCCCAATATCCAATCTAAACCTGTCCTTAGGCAGTGTCAAGTCACTGCCCCTTGTCCTATCTAAATTCCATCTTTTCCCCCTCCCAACACTGTACACATGGGTTAATTCCCAAGTGCTGTGTTTGCAATCCAGTTATCAGTGGAACAAAAAAAAGACACTAAACATGGTTAGAAAATTCCTCATCTGTCCTGGTTTCAGGTGCTGTAATGAAGATGCAGGACCTTTCAGCTCAATTCAATCAGCTCCATTCACCAGGCACCTTATGATCCATTAGTTCAGTCCCTCCAAATTTGATTGCAGCATGTTTTGATTCCAATCAATTGTTTTCAGCTCTTCTCCATTGATTTCCATGGACTCACATTATTCTGCTGAGACTTCAGTTAAGCTTGGGGGTTTGGACCAAGACAGGAGCACTGTGGACACCTCGTGGGAGGTGGCTGGGCTGGGCCAGCTCTGCCCTGAACACGGCCAGCACCACCCTGCTCCCAGCAGACCAAGGCAAGATGACGATTCCAGCTCCAAGATTTTTCCAAACCATGTTCCCTATCCCATGGCTTTAGGGGGAGCTCAGAACTGCAGCAGGATCAGAGGAAACCTCATCCATAAAACGTTGGGACACAAGAGGAAATTTTTCACAGCGAGAACAATCAGCCATTGGAATAATCTCCCCAGGGAAATGGTGGATTCCCCAACTTTGGACACTTTTAAGGTTTAGCTGGACAAGGAGCTGGGTCATCTTGTCTAGACTTTGCTCTTTGCTAAGAGAGGTTGGACCAAATGATGTCTGAGGTCCCTTCCAACACGTTATTCCATGATTCCATGAACTGTGACCTAACCAGGTGTGACAGAGAGAAGAGACACACACAGAGGAGTCTTCAGGTTCTTCTTTAGAGTCACAGACTCTGTGGGATGAAGAATCAGAACTAAGCCAGAACTTTACTCAATCCCAAGCTACTGAAGGAGCATCTCTAGAAAAAGGTCTGAACTGGGGACAGCCACTGGAGAAAGCTCTAGAAAACAGGGAATTTGTCTCCTGGCACATTGGTCTGCGTCTCCAGCTGTGAGAACTTCTGCCTAGACAAGTGGCTCATGGAATCCAGACAGGAAAGGACCTCCTGTCCCCAGGGAGAGCTCTCAGAGGAGGCAGCTTCACTCCTCTCCTGCTGACACTTTCTCCAGTTTAATTGACAGGGAATATTTCCTTGTGCACCCTCCTGAGTTCTGCCCAGCTCATGCAGAACTGACACCCATCCAAGCAGGATGAGGCAGGAGCCTCTCCCTGAGCTTTGTCACAAAATCAGGGCAGTGAAACAAACCCACAGAGGATCTTTCCGACTCAGTGGAAAGGTTGCTGTCAAAACCCCAGCACTGCGTTTTCCCAGGAAGCCAGTACGAAATGCAGGCAGTGGCCTGGAGAGATTTTGATGGAAATCCCAGGTGGAAGCAACAGAAAAATCAGCTGCCACTTTCCTCTGGAATGATGAGAAGTTGACAACAGCGACATTTGAAACGCTGGTGAGTTTTCTGAAGCTGAATAAGCAGAGCAGAGGAAAATCCCTGAGCAATGGTACGGAGGCCACGGGGTGTGAGTGTGCACTGCCCTGCAGGGAAAGGGATGTCCAGTTCACAGCCCAGTCACCATGCTGGGATCCCCAGTGCCACCAGAACGCCTCAGGTTTCACACCCACCTCGGGAAGCAGGATGCAGGCACGGCAGGATGTGTTCTCCTCACGGCCACCTGAGCTCCTGAGAGATGACTCCCTGCGTGTGACTGGGGGGGAAAAGAACTAGGAGAGAGCAGGAAAAACCTTCCCAGCGTGCTGCTTAATGGAGTGCAAATGAATTGGACAGCACTCCTGCTAATGTGTCAGGATTACGTTTAGCAGTGGGAATGACCTTGTTGAAGCTAAAAAATGAACACATTCACAGCTCCACGAGCAGGAGCTGCTGGATGCTCCATGCAAATCCTCAGTGCTGCTGCTCTGATGGTGATTCCAGGGGGGTGGGTGGAATTCTCCTCTGCTCCTGTCCCAAAGCTGTGGAAGAATGGAGCCTTTTGTGGAGGGATCGAGAGCATTTGGGGAACTGCTTTTCCTTTTGCATGCTGTGTTCTAAGGTAGAAAGGCTGAGAAGGCTGGGAAAGGAGAGGGGTGACCTTAGAGCCCCTTCCAGTGCCTTAAAGGGTTCCAAGAGAGCTGGAGAGGTACTTTGGACAAGGGATGGCAAGGGACAGGACAAGGAGGAAGGGCTTCCCACTGCCTGAGGCCAGGGACAGGTGGGATATTGGGAAGAGATTCCTCCCTGTGATGGAGGTGAAGCCCTGGCACAGGGTCCCCAGAGAAGCTGTGGCTGCCCCTGGATCCCTGGAAGTCTCCAAGACCAGGTTGGACAGGGCTTGGAGGAATCTGGGATAGTGGAAGGCCTGTGGAAGCGGATGAGCTTCAAGGTCCCTTCCAACCTGAACCATTTTGGAATTCTCTGTTTTTAACTCTGGCCTTGTAAGAAAGCATCAAACATAACAATATGGAGTTCCAGGGTTGCATGTGCACTAAATTAAGCCTAGGAGCTAGTGGGAATGGGCCTGACTCCTAAACAGGTCACTGGCTTCAGCTCCAGGTGTGCTCATCAATCTCCAGTGTGTTGAACAAAAACTGCAGTGAAGCAGCTACAAATGGAGTTAACTGAAAAATAAAATAAATCCATGTGGTTCCTGGGAATCCTCCACGTGCAGGAGGTCATGGCCTGTGCAGTCCCCTGACAGCACAGACACAGCTCAAATTAGACATTTATTTAGTGTGCATTTACGACATGTGATTAACCTCATGTATTTAGATTTTTTTCATGTTGGCTTTTGGAAAGAGTCTCTTAGGAAGAAGAAAAGCAAAAGGGATAAAACTGCTGAAATTCACGATTCAGACTCTTAGTCTTTGAGCAAAACCTTTCACTCAACTCTTCTTATTTTTAGATTCTTTCAAGCAAAGGGTTTCTTTCGAGAAACTGTCCTGAATGGTCTGTGTACTGGCATTGGGAAGTATAAGCATGGAAGAAAGCTTGGGAAAGATGGGAAATGGAGAGAATCAGCATATAAACCATCATTGTGGGAGAGGGCAGAAAGGAAGGTGAATCCCAAAGCTGAGTCAGGACACGCTGGCTTGCTCAGACTCAAGCTCTGCTTACCTGTGTCCAGCCAGTCTCCCAGCTGTTAAAAACCTTCCCATGTCCATGCTGAAAATCCAAGAGTCCCAGAATCACTGAGGTTGGAAAAGATGTCCAAGATGATCAAGTTCAACCTGTGACTGATTCTGACCTTGTCACCAGCCCAGAGCACTGAGTGCCACACCCAGTTTTCCTTGAGCTTCTCCAGGGATGGGAACTTCACCTCCCAATGCCTGACCACCCTTTCCATGAAGAAATTCCTCCTGATGCCCAACCTGTCCCTCCCTTGAGGCTATTTCCTCCTGTCCTGTGCAGGTAGAAGGAGGTGCCCCTGGCACTACTTATGCTATCTTGTTTCAAGAGGCAAGACAAGCCCCCAAATTACCACTCCCAGCAGGAACTGCCCTTCCCAGCAGGTGTTCCTGCAAGGCCTGTGTCCTGCAGGAAGAAAGCACCTTTCTGTCTAAACCAGGAACAGGGTTTAAGGCACAGGGGGGCAATAAAATTAGGAAGGGTGGGAGAATTGAGGGTTTTTCTCCTTCTGTTTTCCTCCCCAATCTCAGGTTATTGACAGAAATTTATCAGCAGAAAGGCCACCCGGTGCTGGCTGGAATAAAACCCTCTGACCAGGAACAGGAAGCTGCTGCCTCTGTGTCCCTTGGCCAGCAGAGCTCCCGCTTCCTCTGCTGCCGTGCATCCAAATGCTGAGACTTTCCAGGGAACAGCACAGCTTAAGCAGGATTGATTTACGCCCCCTCTACAGTGTTCTCGGAATGCATTTGTATCCCTGGTCTCTAACAAGTGTTCCTCAGAGCTGTGTTATTTCAGAAGGACTTTCCAATGCCCTGGCACATTCCTGCTTTTGTGTGGCACGCGGCTGATAACGGATTTGTCAGCGAAATTTCCTCGCTATCAAAACAATAAAAGCCAACTGGCAAGGTGACATTTTGGGGGAATTCAGTTCCCTCTTTGTGGGTTCCGCTCACTTTGTTTTATGTGTGATATCTTCTCCTCCCTGCCTCTCATTGGAAGGTCAGTGCAGCGGGGGAAGGATGTTGGTGTTAAAAGGAAAAACTTGATTTGATTTTGAGCAGACTTGGAGCTGCTCAGGAAGATTTCTGACAGGGGGACAGAGGATCAGTGATTTCTGAGGGTGTAGTGCAAACATGAATCCCTTAAACAACACCCTGGACTCCAGTTCTTCCTCTTGCTCAGAAAGCACTTGGATTGTGGATACAATCTCTGAATTTCCAGAGACTTTTTGTTGAGACTCTTCACTCCTTTGCTCACAACAACATAACACAACAGTTGCAATTAATTATGGATGCACTCGAGTCCAGACATGAGTTCACACTGTTGGCTTGGCAAAGCAACTTAATTAATAAATAACGATGATGATGATGAATAAAGATGGGAATAAACAAAGGGGGCTCTATATGAGGGATGAAGCATGAAGTATTCATGCTCCAGGCTGTCAACAGACTCATTCTGCTGAGCCCACCTCACTTGACAGCACTTCAGCACTTTCCAGCCACCCCCAAGCTCCTGGTGGTTCCAGGATTATACCTGGATCCAGACAGGAATTCATCAGCTACGACACCAGAAAAGAGTTTGACTCAGGATCCTTGGATCAACAGTCCATAAAAATGGAACAACTGGGTCATGGTGATGATCGCGAACAACCTGCCATGGTGATGATCGAGAGTGGCACTGAAACACAGACAGGAGGTGGAGTCACCAACCCCCACATTCCCCTGGACACTTTTGTAGAAGCACAAAACCAGCAAGGCTGGAAAAGACTTACAAGATCTTCCAGTCCAACCTTTAATGTGAATTCCTGCCTCTAAGGAAACTGCTTCAGAATCATTTAGGTTGGAAAACCCTCCAAGATCACAGAGTCCAACTGTTCCCCAGCACTGCCAAGGCCACCAGTGACCCATGTGCCCAAGTGCCAAATCCACATGGCTTTTAAAGCCCTTCAGGAATGGGGACCCCACCACTGCCCAGGGCAGCTGTGCTGGACAACCCTTCTGGAGAAGAAATCTCAATATCCAGCCTGAACCTCCCCTGGTGCAACTTTAGGTTGTTTCCTCTCATCCTGTCTCTGCTCCACGGGAGCAGAGCCTGACCACCCCCAGCTGTCCCCTCCTGTCAGGGAGCTGTGCAGAGTCAGAAGGTCCCCCCTGAGCCTCCTCTTCTCCAGGCTGAGCTCCTCCAGGTCCCTCAGTCACTTCTGGTGCTCCAGATCCTTCCCCAGCTCTGTTCCCTTCCCTGGACACACTCCAATGTTTTTCTCAGAGTGAGAAGAAATGCCAGAGGGTTTTGTTTATACCAAGCCCTGGGCACCACATCCAGGCTGTGCATCCCCCCTTTACCTCCACTCCTTTGATGGATCAACACCCACCCAGGACAGCACATTTCCAACGCTGACAAGTTCCAGGTGGGGAGGAAGCTGTATCTGAAAGGCTCCTGATGTAGTCCAGGGACATTCTAATCCCCCTGTCCTCTCAAACCACACTCACACTCCTTTGTCCCCACTGAGCTCTGCTTGGGAATAGGATGCTATTCCACCTCACCATTCCCAGGACAGATGAGAAGACTGAGCAGGGCTCACAACATGGATGACTCAGAGCAGGGAATGAACAGAAGCTCTGCCAGGCTCAGGGCACTTAGAAGAGGCTCTGAGTGTCCTGAAGGGATTTCTTTTAGACCACACCACATTAACCACCAGTAGAGAAGAATCAGAGGCTCCTGCTGCTCATTCCTTGCTGGCCTCCAGACCCCAGCTCCTTGTTATATTTGTCCTAGCAGAAGTATCGACCTGAATGGGAATGATTGATGAGGGAAAACACTGAGCTTAACTGAGCTTTTCTTCCCTTGAAAACAAGACTTTTAGCAGGAACTCCAGTTCAGAGGTGTCCCTTAGAAGGACATAACCACATTGCATTTTCCCCATTCATGAAGATAATCTGAGAGGGACAAGACATTTCCCCTTCAAAGATGAGGCAACACTCACTGCATCCTTTGTGGAGAATTTTGGGTTTACTTCAGCTGGAAATTCAGTGTTTGGGGATGTAAGCCTCAGCTTGCAAAACTAATGGCATAAGAACAACCAGGCTAAATGCTGAAAATCACAAGAAAAAGCCCACCAGGAGAGAAGCTTGCAGCTGGAAATGACTGCAGTTCCCTCCTTTTTAATGCTTTTCACCATCACCACTGTTGTCAGTCATTGTTAGGTATTAAATTGCATAAAATACAAGCCCTTGGAAACAAACATCAGTGCTTATCAGCCTATGTCAAAAGTCAATTTTTTCTTTACAGCAATTTCGCCTGGAAATTACTTCTGGGGAGCTGCTCGCTGCAGCTCAGCCCTGGGCTCCAGAGGCACAGGGACAGCAGCCCCCCTCCTCTCCCTTCTCCCCAGATCCTGCAGGTTGGCTTTAGAATCATGGAATGGGTTGGGTTGGGAGGGACCTAAAAGTTCATCCCATTCCATCCCCTGCCCCTTCCACTAGACCAGGGTTTTCCAAGTCCCGTCCAAGCTGGTCTTCACTTAAAGAGAAAAATCTCCTGTCAGGTTTGACTTTTACTTAAAAGGCTGAGGACAGGTCATATGTGAGGTCTGAGTTACTAAATTAGCACCTACAGTCACAGGCATGGGGAAATGAAAGATCTTAGGGGATTTATACTGTTAATAAACCCCTGTGAGTGTGTGCCTGACAAACAGCTTGTGAATTAACCTAATAAACAACCAGTGGTTGTTGACAAATTGCATCTGGGTTGGAACTGAAAGAGTAGAGATGGGTTGAGCTGCCTGCTGCCTACAGAATTACGATGGATATTGTTCCTTTATGATATCAGCATCCACTGGCTGGGACACACGAGTTGTGGGTCATTTGCAAGGTGCTGGGTTTCCACATCTCCCTGTGGTCCAGTTTACATCAGCTCCTCACAGAACTCAGGAGCTGGAATATCCAGAGCAAATTTTTCCCGTTAGATTTGACAGAGATGTAGGTGAAGCTTTTCCAAAAGGGAAGAAAAGGTGGTAATGTTGAAATATGGCATAGTTGTATGGAATTGACTTTTGTTCAAGCTCCAGAAAATCCTGCCTTAAATGCTCACTGCATTTGGAAAGGAAAGGTGAGTTGCATTTGGTTGGAAAGGTCCAGGTGAGTAGGTTCATGTAAACAGAACCGTGGAATGGTTTGGGTGGGAAGAGATCTTAAATCCCATCCAGTTCTTGTTCCCAGGGACACCTCCCACCATCCCAGGTTGCTCCAAACCCCATCCAACCTGGCCTTGGACATTTCCAGGATGATGAGAGCGGCACTGCTGAAGGGCAGTATTGAGGAAGGGAGCTCTGCAGGTTTGCCTGCAGCCTTCTCCAGGTGTGGCAGGGCCTCCTTTCCCTGCCTATCCAACAGCCCAGCTCTGGTAATGGAGGGCAAAGGAAACCTTTGGAGAACAATTCCAGATAGGAGGCAATGTGTGAGGACAAACATCATTAGCCCCATTCCAGGAACCTGAGGTCACTTAGCCACTGTCCCAAAGCTTAACCTTGACTTTATGACCACTGGCTCCAGCTGCAAACCCTAAGTGGGATATTTTGGAAGCACCCTGTAGCCCTTCCTTCCTCACTATGCAGACATGGAGCAGCAGACCTTTCAAAAACTAAACACTCCTGATTGATATGATATGATACACAATATAAACTTGTTTTTTTGGCTACTGCTGCCTTCCCACCCTCAAAGCCAAACCTCCACATAACCTTATGTCCACATCAGGGTCTCAGTTTTTGGCAAAACAACTCAACTATAACATTTTCAAGGTGAAGACTTCAGAGGACAAGCAGGGCTGTTGGTCACTTGTGGTTGTTGATTGTATCCCAAAAACCCACACTACCACCCACAAAACCCCCTCACAGCAGAAATTTTTGGCCTAAGGATTTAGGATGATCCATGGGACCTGGCCTTGGCTCCTTGATCTGATGCTGTCTTTCCATGTGACCTTGGAGAAACCACTTAGTGTCTGATAATTAGAGACTCTTAAACTGGTTATTAGAGATCCTGAAACTCATAAAAGTGTTACGAGATGGCCAAGGCGGGGTGGAGGTGGAAGAGTCTCCAGAAGTATGTAAACCAGATTGATTTGAAAATCAATGTGATGCTTTCAAAAAATGAAATGCCTTTGATCCTCTGGCAGCCTCACCATATCTCCTGGATCCCTGTCTGTAACAACAGAAGCCAAGGAGCGAGCAGGAGATTTCATTCCTCTTGGAATTTTCATAAAATTCATAAAATAGTCCCTGAACTGAAGGAGAGTGACACTGTCCCTGCAGAGACCCCTCAGCACGAGGAAAGAAGGGGTTTCACAGGCCCAAGGCACAGTTGCAGAATCACCTTTGCATCTTGTCCCCCACCATGGGGACAAGCAGAGCCCACCCCTCAGGTTGTGCCATCTGCTCTGCCAAAAGCATAACTCACTGCCAATAACCTTAATTAAAAACATTAATGCTGGAAAAGTGTGCCTGGAAAGCCTGCATCTCCATTCTTCCCTCCAGTCGCTGGGTAATTGCAATAATCCCTGTGTCTCGGGGAGGATCGCTCCCCAGGGCCTGCCTTCCCGTGCCTCCAAGTGCAAAATCCGTTATCATTTTCCAGGCTGGCTCTGCCACCAAGGTGGTACCACTTCATTAGGAAGAGGGAGGATGGATATCAGGCAGAGCCCATTACGTACTGGGAACGGGGCCATGCACAGGAGCTGCTGCTGAGCTGCTCATCCAGGAGCTTCCCACGTGCTGGGAGGGGAGGGAGCGGAGGATGCACATCCCCCTTCCTGGCAAATGCCTGCCCTGGCAGCAGGAGATGGAACAGGATATTTCCCAGCAGCAGGCTCTCCCTCCTCCTCCTCCTCCAGGATCAGCCGGAGCAGCAAGGAACATGCAAAGGAGCAAAGAGGAGAAAATCAGCCTCCAAAATGCAGAGGCTGGGGGAAGTGCTGAGGAAAATGCTGCTCCTGCCCTCTGGAAAAAGTGGGCTGAGCTATTCCACATAGGAATAACTCCAGTGGAGGAACCACCATGAGTAAGAGAGAGGGGTTGCACATGCATCACACCTTTAACTTCCTGCATGTCTAAGAAACAGAGTCCTCCTTGCTGCCATGTGAGGTCAGGATCTCAGCTGGGACAAACTGGGATGTTTCACTGCCTGTAATTGATTCTCTCCAAAAGATTTCTGAAAGCAACAACCCAAACCTACTCCTGCTTCCCAAATGCCTCTTCCCCTCAAAACATGAACCCCCACTGATGCAACACTGCAGCAGGGGGAGTTTTAATATACAGAATGATGTGAGAATTTTAAACTATGGAAATATATGGAAAAGCAAATAAATAGGATCACTTCCCTTAATGCAGCTTTTGAATTCTGAATGTGTTCTCTACCTCTGATCCCTGTTTTCCCAGTGAAATCACACATCAGAACAGAACATGCCACTGAGTCTTTTCCCTTGGCCTTTCCTCCAGGAACCCCGTGGCAGTCAGGGAGACCCAGTCCCAGCTCACTGCTGTAGTCTCTGCAGGGATCTCCCCATTTCACAAAACCCCAGGATGGTTTGGGTTAGAAGGGACTTTAAACATCATCTCATTCCACCCCTGCCATGGGCAGGGACACCTTCCGCTATCCCAGATTGCTCCAAGCCCCATCCAACCCAGCCTTGGACACTTCCAGGGATGGGGCAGCCGCAGCTTCTCTGTTTTGTGTGTTGTCACTCCAGACAGCCCCTTTCCCACCTGCACTGGAACAGGGAAGCAGCCAGTCCCCAGGACAAGCTGAATTTCCCTCTGCCAGTGGTGTGGCACTTGCAGGAGGGTGTTCCCAGGCACAACAAATAAATAATTAAATAAATAAATAACTGATAGCCCAAATTAATCCCCGTTCCCACCCACCCTGTGCAAGCCAAGCCCTCAGTGCTCACCAGTGGGGCCAGTTAATTACCACACTGCCAGCAGATATTCCGTGAATCCTGTCAGGATGTGACAGGCCCCGGTGCCGGCGCCATCCTTCCCAGCGGAGCGTTCCCGCCTGGCATTGCTGTCACGTCGCTCTGTGATGAGCCCGTGATGAGCACCTCAGGAGCAGTTCTGATAAAGTTCCCCTATTCACAGGAATTTTTGTCTGCTTTATTACATTATGTATTCCTCGGAGACAGGCTGGGAAAGCGGGAATGATTAGTGCTCCATTTGCAAACACATATTCCTGAGTGCAAAGTGATTGCAGAGTATGTGCCCCTATAGCTTTAGGTAAAGCTGGGTTTAGCTCCGCAAAGAAATATGGAACAGCAGTGTAAGGTATAGAAAATCTCATTCCCTATCCTTCATAATGTGGTGGGGTAAGAATTGTGGTGAAATTACATTTTTCCCACTTTATTTTTGAGTATGTTTTCATTAGGGAGAATTTTTTACCCCAAATGTCCTGAATTTTTCACAGAGGTGTGAAAATGTTTGGGGGCAGCAATTGCTCAACAAAATGTTGCCTTATGGTACAAGAATCTCCCACCAAGAAGAGTCACACAAAATCCCAGAGTGGGCAAGGCTGGAAGGGACCACAGTGATCACCTGGTGCCACCTCCCTGCTCCAGCAGGGTCAGCTCAGAGCTCATGGCACACAGTGTGTCCAGACAGCTGTGGAATATCTCCGGTGAGGGGGACTCCACACCCTCTCTGGGATCTGTCCAGGGCTCAGGCACTACCCAGAAAGTTCTTCCTCATGTCCAGGTGGAACTTCCTGGGGTCAGTTCCTGCCTGTTCCTCCTGGTCCCTGCTCGGAGCCCTCCCTGCTCACAGGGACACCCAGGGCTGAGGGCCCCTCTCAGCTGGGGCTCCTCTCGAGGCTGAGCAGCCCCAGCTCCCTCAGCCTTTCCTGGGCACGGAGATGCTCCAGGCCCTTCAGCATCTCCGCTGGCCCCGCTCCAGGAGCTCCCTGTCTCAACACAAATTAATTCTGCACATTGGCAATGCTTTCCCTCAGAAAAATTTCCTTCCTTGTGAAGATCCAATGTAGCACTGCTCTGTGACAAAAGCCACCAACTCTGCCTGGTCCTGAGGCAAAACATCCAATCTGTGCTGTTTGTATTAACTCGTTACATCCAACACGAATCCTTTTCTTCCTGAGTACCTTAAGGAAAAGCATTCCTGGTCCAAAGAATCAGCTTTGCAATGTGTTTCCAGGAGCTGTTTTCTCTACAAACTGCAGCTGGAAAATTGTGCAGTCCTTACCCCTGGAACACCAGGATGACAGTGGGCGATCCCCACATGCTCTCCCCCCTGAGAGCACGGCAGGAAAAGCTGGAATAGGAATGTGAGAGCAGCTTCTGTGGCTGTTCTCAGCTTGGCCAGCAGCTCCCACAGCTCCCAGAGCTGTCCCCATGGGCTGATTTTCTCAGCAGGAGCAGCAGAGCCATGCCACATCCACAGAGCTGTGTCTTTGATCTCCAGGATCCTGTGAATACTGAGCTTGGGATTTGCATTTTTCAGGAGCAGAGGTACAACAGCTCCAGATGCTTCTTAATCTCTTCACGTTACATCTGTAAAAATGCAGGTGGGCCCCTCGAAGTGAGCCCTAGAGAGTGGGGAAAGCCTGACACCATCTTGAAAAATCCCATTAGCCCCAAAGGTCCCAGTCCCCAGGTCTGGGATATTCTTTTCCCATGACATTGGCTCTGTACCAGGGTTATACTTTTATTTATATTTAATGCACAAGCAAAGTTGGCTGTGTATTGCTAAAACACCCCACTTCAAGGAGGCTGCAGAAAGAGGGAGAATCCAGCTTCCCTTTGAATATTATTCTAATGGAAGAGGAAACCACTGTGGTTTCCATTTGCTCCCCTTTAGTGCAAAGGCCTTTGCAGGCCACTGTAAGCAAGACCCTGCAGGTCTCCAGGTCCTTGATTCCCTTTCAGGAAATGGAATTTAATCGCTGTATTTCAAATGTACCCCAAACCTGCTCAGTATTCCAGAGATGATAACAGGACCTTTGGAGCAGCAGCCTTTAGGAACAGCAAACAAGAGAAGCACAACAGCTCTTTTCTATGGAGGAAGTTATTTCCAACATCCCTGCTGTGGCTTTGGGGGTTGCAACTCTTGGACCATGGTTGGGGGACCTTGGAAGCCGCTCTCACCGAGCCCCAAGGCAGCTGCCAGCATTTCGCAAGACGAATTTACAAATCATCCATCACCAGCAATTCCAAGGATTTAATAAGACCCAAATTACTTTATGCCTTTGAAAACATCACAAATCTTGCTGGAAAAGATCCTGTGCATGTGTACGGACTTGCCAGCAAGGAGTTGTTTGTTTCTTCCTGCCAAAAGTGAGGGAGCGCAGCATTCCTGGCCCCAGCGGCTGGTGGGCAAAGCCAGCGGAAGATTCCAGCGCCTGCCTGGACCGGAGCCTGTGGTAAAAGGGAGTTACAGCCTTCATCCTCCTCCAGCAGAATCCTCTTCCCAGCACGCTCCCCGCAGCCTCTGTGCTCGTTCCCGCAGCCTTGCCGGGAGGTTTCGGCTCCTCGCCGGGAACGGGAGAGCAGCAAAGGCAGCAAAACTTCCTCAGTCCCTCAGCCAGAAACACAACAAAGCACTTGAGGGCTCCCTGATTTGTTCCAGACCGGGCTGGCCCCCGCAGAGCCGCTCAGCCCCGCTGCCAGAGAACACAAATCCATTAAAACCCACACGTCAGGAGCTCCTGCTGCCTCCGGCAGCGCCGGGGTCACGCGTCCGAGCTGGGTGGGCTCCTCTGAGCATCCTTGTCCTGCTGGGCTCGCTCCAGCCACAGCGCTCCCAAGCACAGGGAGCCTGGCAGAAATCTAAGCAGGAACAGGGCTAAATGCCAGGATTATCCCGTTCCCAAAGAAGCCTGCCAGGCACCTCCAGGGTGAGGTTTACAGAGGGGTGTGTGCCCTGTGTGTGACACACGTGCCACTCGTGGGCAGGACTCTGCTCCTCCCTGCCTGGGGCAGACCTTTGTAAGCCGCGGTGCTGTGAAAGCCACGGTGGTTAAAAGCACCCCTCAGCTTTACACAGGGACTACATAGGGGAAATAGAAGAATAATAAAGTGCCCCAAAGGTGGCAAGACACCCATAAAGTTGTTCATGAGGTGAAATAGGAAAATAAACAGGGAGGCAAATGCTCCCCTGCCTTGGAAGAAAATCTGAGTGGCTGCTTTATCCCTGTCTTGCCAATTGCTGAGGCTGTGGCTGCTCAGCCCTGGAAGTGTTCCAGGCCAGGCTGGACGGGGCTTGGAACAGCCTGGGATAGTGGAAGGCGTCCCTGCCCATGGCAGGGCTGGGACTGGATGAGCTTTAAGGTTCCTTGTAACCCAAATGCATCTGTGATTCCATGTAGCCCTGGATAAACACAGAGAAAACAGGGGAGCCCTTTGGGAGAAATGGTGCATTTGAATACCTGTCACAACTCCTACTACACTATTTGGTTTGTCCAACAGGAAAAATAAAGGCCAGGAAGACACAGGTGTGGAGACCCAAAGCTGGCTCCAGAGGACCTGGAAGTGGAGCAGATGCTGGGAGGCAGCTCGTGTCCCTAAGCACATCAATCCAGCCCTGCCACAGGCACACACCACACAGCCAGGAGAGGCTGCTCTGCCCAGGCAGGCTCACAGCTCCGGGATTCCTGTCCCATCCTCATCCTCAAAGGCACTTCATTACCTGCAGCCCCACAGCTGGTGATCTGCCTACATGGGAACACGGGCATCTGGGTGAAATTCACCCAAATTCCCTGAGCCCTGTATTCCAGAGCTGCCTCTTGGGAGGCAATTCTGTTGGGGAGAGCTCACTGCAGACTGTAACTATGCTGTCCAAATAGCTGAGTACAGACTGTTTTCTCCAAAATCCATAGGAAATCCAGCTTCACACACTTCTGCTTCCAGCTGTGTTTGGGAGCAGGGAGGCCTCCTGCCACCTGAGCTCTGCACCTTGGAAAGACCTGGTGTGCCCAAATCATTCCAGCCAAAGAGAAAGGCCACATTGGCAGCAAAACATTTGCAGGCTGCTGCAAACCCACTGACCTCTACAGTCCTGGGTTCTGCTGCACTCTTTCCCATTTTTTCCCTCTGTTTTTTAATCAATGTGCCTCGTGTGATAGATCAAAGGACTTAAAGCCAAGGGAAGGCTCTCCAGCTCTTGTCAGGAGCACGGAATGAGACAGCCAGTCCCGCCTATGCAGGCAGCCCAGAGGGGCTGCAGATATTCATTTAAAAATCACATTGCAAGGTTTGAACAGTGCCATTTGTTTCAGCCTTTCATTCTTTCTCTTCATTCAGCTCTTCCATTTTCCTGTTCAATCGCAGGGAAAGAGCCCCATGGCCAAGAAGTCCCACCCGGCTCCAGATCCGCAGGCTCTGGATGTTCGGCTGCTCCATCCCTGGCTGCCTCCTGCAGATCCCCGGTACTCAGCGAGAGCCACCGTGCAATTAATTCTCTTGCAATAATAGGGCAGCACAAATTACCAAGCAGACTCTTGTAGCAATAAAAAAATAATAAACTGAGTCTGACTTGCGAAGTCCCGGCACTAAATGTCTCTCTTTTGGAGGACTTCCATCTTTATATTCCTGCCTCTTAGTTCCTCCTCCTTTTTTTTCAGCCTAATATGAGTCTCACTTCCAGAGCATTCATCCCGGAGCTATAAATTCCTTGTGTGAGCCATATCAGACCCAGCAGTCCCTTGGTTGGATTGGGAACATTGAGTTTCATCCATCCAGGTTTTGGCTCGTGCCCAGCAGGGAAGTTTTGCTCTTCCAAGACATTGGGAGGCGAGAAAAAGGTCCAACCAAGATGATGGGGACCCAGGATGGATTTAATGGAGAAAACTGCAGGAAAGACACAGCTCTGGAGGGCCCCTGCCTGGAAATCTCTGCCACAGCAAGGTTGGGTGGCACTTGATGGCAGTAGGGGATGGGAGAGGGCAGGTCCAAGGAAAAGGGAGTGACTGTTCCAGGGGAGGGCTCAGCAGGAACTTCCAGGCAAGCTGAAGGGTTTTTCCGACAGTGCCTGCAGGGGTAACTCCCTTCCACCATCCCTCTGTGAGGCTCACTGGGGAAAATTACAAACTGCTGCATGCTGCCTGGGCTTAAGGGATGTTTTAGTCTGGGCTTTATAACCCTGTGGTTTGGTGAAAGTTTCATGCTTTCCCCAGCTGGCCTGGGCTTCCAAAATACACCATGGTGTCCTCATGCTGCCATTGGCAGGCACGGGATCAGCATTCCCTGATTACAAACCACATCCCACTTCTCTTTCCACTTTGTCACAGCCATCTCCAGAGAAGCCACCTGTGTGTTGTGTGTGTTTGCTTTTGCACCTACTGATCTCCAGGGCCTGCAGAATCCTCACCTCCAGCCTGACCCTGCTGAGCAGGTTTTGGACAAGACCCACCTTCCAGATTTTGTCATTGCTTGCCAATTCCCTATAAACACACATTCCCGTGGGTCAGCTTGTTGCCTCCTCCCCTCTCTGCTCTGTGCCTCCCATCCCTCAGCTCTGAGATGATATTCCCCTCCCAGTACTGTGGGATTCTTCAGAGCTCCATGGATTTGCCCATAATGGGTTTTTCCTTGTCACACCAATGGGCACAAAGTCCTTGGAAGCTGAGCACAGATCCTCAGTGGGATTTCTGAGCCTGAGAGAAGCAAGACCCGAGACAAGAGGAAGGGATGGTCCTCTGTGGCCAAGCAGGGAAGGTGGGGTGTTCCCAGGTGGGTGTTCCCAGGTGGGTGTTCCCAGGTGGGTGTTCCCAGGTGGGGTGTTCCTCCTGGTAGCACATCCATGCATGGAGCATGGACCAATCTTTGCTCTGGGAAAAAAAATTGGACTTTTCAAACCTCAAATGAACACGCCCTTCAAGTAAAGTCCCTGGAAGTGAAATTCTGATGAGGCTTCAGCACCCTGGTGCCTGCAGACAGCCTTCTGCTCAATTCACTGCTCTGTCATGCTTGTTACTGGGAAATGAATTCCCTTCACACTGACATTTCATAGACTTCTTGATCCAGCACATAATGAACACCCCGCCAGCCCTGGCAGCCTCTTGCCAAACTAACTTTTATTACCTGTTTTCTCATTATTGTATTTAAATTTTCTGGTCTGTTGTCACTGTGGCTTGTTGTTTTTTTTCCTTGTTAAAAGAGAAAGAGCAGGGTAAGATAACAAATTTCCTCAGCAGGGTCCTGCACTGGGAAGCACAGATTCCCAGTGTCCCAGCCAGCCCTTGGGGCTGCCCAGGATGAGGCAGCAGCACTTGCAGGCAGCTGCAGAGGTTGGAACAGGGATAAATGATGCAGTGCTGAAGCACCTTGGCAGAATTAAGCTCACAGCAGTGCTGGCTGTGTGATCCTACACCTTCCTGACCCGGGGCTAATCACATCTCTGCCATCAGCAGGGCACTTACAACTCATATCCCTGACATTAGGATGACTTATTCCACACTTTTAGTCTTATTTGCTTTCACTCTCCTACAGCGTGTAACATAAGAGAGTGGCAGTGCTCAGCAGTGGCTCCCAGGCATTAGAGCTGAAAGACTCCTAATGAAAACCTGGAGAAGCTGGAGAATCATCCCTGCAGCACTCCAGCTACAGGCTCGAGCACTAAGCTGGCTGCTGGCTCCTGCTGGCTTTATTTTGGGCTACATGCATCCCTGAGAATTCTCTTCTGGCCTGGGAATGGACCTTAGGAGTCCAGGGATCATCCCTCTGGGATCATGGCCACCTCCTCAGCTGACCTTTCCCTCTGGTCTAGAACATCAAATAAACAGAACAGACCACTCTGAAATGTCATGGCAGGAGCCTGAGACACCTGAAATAACAGAGAGAAGTGACAAGTGCTCCCAAAAGGGTTTTTCCTTCTTTGCCTGCTTGACACTTCACTGTTGTCTTCTCTGCAGAAAAGTCTGATGCCTTTTCACCTTGTCTGATGCCTTTTCACCTTGTCTAATCTCCCTTAAGAAAACCAAAAGTCTCATGGAGAGGGGAAACTGTTTTCTTAAGCTTTTAAAGGGCCATGAATGCAGAGGTTAAAAAAAACCCAAAAAACCCCAATGAGCAGCAGAAAGTGGCGTGTGCAATTTCTCTGTTAACAATCAGACACCACAGTGGGAAACAGAAACCTCCCAACGTGAATAAACATCTGATTTTCCCCTCCATTTCCAGGAGAATGGCTAGAGCACATCCCATGGGAGGTCTGTCAGCCTGGGCACCCAGTCTGAGGGAGCCTGCAAGGGGCAATGTGCAATTATGTGTTTAATTATGAACTAGAATCTTCATTTGAATATTCCCTCTACTACTCCTGTCGTTAAGCCCCTAATTCTTGTTGGATGGGGCTTGGAGCAACCTGGGCTAGTGGAAGGCTTTCCTGCCCACAAAAGGGGTGGAAACGGATGAGATTTAAAGTCCCTCCCAACCCAAACCATTCCATCATTCCTCACATCCAAGTTCTCCTCATGCTGCTGCCACTTGCTTCTCCTCTCTGTGCCTTTCCCAGCTCCTGAAAGTCCTTGATGAGGTGGGTGTGTGGAACTGCACTGAGCAGACAAGTCACAGAGCCCCGGCTGTAGCCTCTGTTCTATTCCCTGATCCTTCCCCACTAATCCTCTGGCTTTTGGAGAACTGCAGAGCTGTGCCATGCCATTTCCATAGAATAATTTGGGATGTCCCTGAGGAGTGAGAGCCCAGCTCAGAACTCATCATTTGCATGCCAAGTGACAAGTGCCTGTCCCCACATGCATCCCTGCCTTTCTCTCCATTGGATTCTCTAATTCCTGACCACTCCATCCCACGAGGTGCTTCCCTTCCTGACCACCATCAGGGTTTTTAGCATCATCTACCTTTACATTCCATCTTGACTGACCTTCCAGACCTTTAATGAGCACAGGGAACTGGCAACAAGCTGCAGGCACACAGATCCCTGCAGGGCACCACTGCTGGCCTCCCTCAGTGAGGGGCTCTTCCTGCCTTTCAAGACCTTATCCATGGGATGACCTTTCCTCTTAGCCCACAGGGGCTTAGTATCCTTAAGCTGCTCTGCGGAGGAAAGTGATCAAAAGCCTTCCAGAAATCTAAGTGGATTTTTGTCCCCTGGATTTACCTTGTCTACATGCCCTGTGATGCCTTCAAAGATTCTTGAAGAGATTTGTGGAGCCTGATGCCTGCCCTTTAGGAAGGACATCTTGTCCCACTCATCCAGGCACCTGTTGATCCTGTCCTTTCTTTCTCCCATTTATCCCAGTTCAAGTTTCCAACTCTCTGACCTCCATCAGTTGTGCCATGGGAGATTTAGATTAGATATTAGGAATATTTTTTACATGGAAAGGCTTGTAAAGCACTGGCACAGCTGCCCAGAGCAGTGGTGGAGTCACCATGCCTGGAAATGTCAAAAAAAACATGGAGATGTGGCACCACATGGGTTAGTGGTGAACACAGGGGTGGTGCTGGGTTGATGGTTGGACTTGTTGATCTGAGAGGGCTTTTCCAACTTTCATGATTGTAAGAAGGAAAAGGTGGGCACAGAAGGCTCAGAGTAGACATGATCAAAGATACAGGTGGCAGAGAGAGATGGGATATTGGGAAGGAATGCCCAGAGAAGCTGTGGCTGCCCCATGATCCCTTTAAGAGTCCAAGGCCAGGCTGGATGGGGCTGGGAACAACCTGGGATAGTGGAAGGTGTCCCTGCCCATGGCAGGGGTGGAGCTGGATGCGCCTTTAAGGTCCCTGCCAGCCAAACCTTTCTGGGATTCTGTGATGCACCCTTGAAGTCATGGCACAGGAACTTTTCCAACACTTTCCCACTGAAAAGAGATGTAGATCCCAGGACTGAACATTGCTACCCAGGCTGATTTTAGCAGCCCCGTGACACTTTTATCCCACACTCTTCCATCCCTGACACAGAGCACTGGTGAGAGCTGAGCTGAGAGGGAATGTGCGCGGGAGCAGCTGGTGTTTGCTCCCAGCTCCTCTAGCACAGGTCCCACATCCATCCTCTCCCTGGGCACTGCCAAGGCACAGTGTCCCCTTTGGGAATGGCTCCCACAGGACAGCACCCCAGGGACCTGCATCTCTGAAGAGGGAGCAGCTCCCCCAGCTCTGGCAGCAGCCGTGGCCAGTGTTTCCACAGGCGGGGAGCAGTTCATTATCCTCGGGGCTCAGCGGAGCACGTTCCCATGGAAACAGGGAGCCTTTTCATGGCTGTTGACAGCTTTGGAGAGTTTTTTCTCTCAAATGCTTGGACACAGAACAGGTGTCTCCAAGCCAGGCAGTAAGCAGATAGCGCAGAGCCAGCGCAGGCCGATAATGAGACAAGTGTTTGTCTGAGATGAAACATTTTCACCCGGCGAGGGAGCTGGGCCGGAGCAGCACAATCCTTGCTGCAGGGACACAGAAACCATGGGAAGGGGGGCCAGGCTGCCCACACACCCAGCACAGCACGCTGGGAGCAGGGACGTGGCTCCTGCTGCCTTCCCTCTGCCCCACAAGCACCGTGGCAGGGCTGGGAATCCGCCTCAGCATCCCGGGATCCCATCACTGCTGGCAGGATGCTCCTTTACCTGGCTGAGCTGCAGGAGTGAGCTGTTTGCAAAGCAGCAGCTCCCCCCCCTTGCAGAGCTGGATTTTCAGTGAGCTGGACTGAAGGGAAAGGGTGGAATAACAAATGTGCAGCGGCCACGTCTCCCCTCACTCAGGACAGCCACGACACAGTGGCCAAACTGGAGCCAGACACCAAATATCCACCTCCTCTGTTTTGTTTCTCCCACAGCTCAGGGTGTTGCAGGGCCTGAGCTCAGCCAGGAGCACTGAGTCATTCTGCACAGAACAATTCATAATTGTTAATGCGGTGTTACATCAAAAATCATGTCCAGGACGTATCCAGGTTTCCATGTCAGGTGCTCTGAGAGCGGCCCGTGCCAGGTTTAAATTGTCTGTGCAAATTGCATTGTGCTCACACATTGTGCTACAGCCTCATTACCCAATTGCCTCCTATTTTTCCCCCTCAAACACCTGCCTTGTTTGTGGAATGGATAATTGTTCACTGCAGACTTTTATCACCCTAATTATTATTTACTATACAACATCCAAAGCCTGTCTCAACAGACAACTGCTCATTTCCTCTCCAATGTGGCTCAACTTCTCTGAACAATGTAGTTGAAAATATTTCATTTCTCAGCACATCGTGTATAAATGGTTTCAGATAGAAATGATTTTATATATAAATTCATTTCCCAGCAATGTCACATATAAAAATGAGAAGCTGAGCAGTCAGAGATTAAAGCTCAAGCTCCTGAATATACCAAGCAGTTTTTTGCTATTCCAGGTGTCACCAGTCTGACGAACTCCGGAGCATTTATCATCCTTCAGCCCTGCCTGTGCCGAGTCAAACCTCCTGTAAACTTCTGACGAGTTATCTGCAGTTCCCCACATCAGCCCTGGACCTGCATTCCCAAGGCGAGGATGCAGCTGCTGCTACCTTCAACTCCTTGCCCTGCATCGCAGAGGGTGCCTGGATAGAGATTCCCATCTTCCCACACCTTTAACCCTGGGAGGCTGCTCTGGCCTGGCCCTGGCACCTCTGCTCCGTTCTCTGCACCACCCACGCCCTGAACCTGATCATCCATCCCCAAATCCATCCCAAATCCAGAGCTGCCCTGAGGACAGAGCTGCTGAAGGATGAAACAAACTCTCCATTTCATCTTTTTATCCAAACAGAATGAGAACGGCACGGAGCTGGAGCTGTTTTCTGAATGAGAGAACTGCTCGGGGTCAAGTGAAAGGTCTCATTTGTAGATCAACGCTCTTTGTTTCAAACTCCTTACTGTGAAATTCATTCCAATTCAAAGGAAAATCTACCCCACAGTCTGGGAGCAATGAGGAATAGTGATGCTAAGAGGCTGGTGCTGCCAGGATTAAAGGTATTTTGGACCTTTGGAAATTATAATTTCACATGGAAAAAAAAAAATCACTTTAATTCAAGCCATATTTTACCACAGCAGTTGGTGCAAGGAAGGTTTCTAAGCCTCTCTTATTGCAAGCACTGAGCAAGATGCAGAATAAATAATGTGTGGCAATGTTATTGGAGGTGTGCAAGAAAACACCTGCAGAGGGCAGATAAAATAAAAATCTGTCCCCACCTGCCTAAATCCAGGCAGGTGAGGCCTCACTTTGAGTGCTGTGTCCAGTTTGGGGCATCTCATAACAAGGACCTTGAGGGGCTAGAGTGTGTCCGGGGAAGGGAACAAAGCTGGGGAAGGGGCTGGAGCACCAGGAGCAGCTGAGGGAGCTGGGAAAGGAGCTCACCCTGGAGAAAAGGAGGCTCAGGTGGGACCTTCTGGCTCTGCACAACTCCCTGACAGGAGGAGACAGCCAGGGGAGTCGGGCTCTGCTCCCAGGGAACAGGGACAGGAGGAGAGGGAACAGCCTCAGGCTGTGCCAGGGGAGGTTCAGGTTGCACATCAGGAGGGATTTCCCCATGGAAAGGGTGCTCATGCCTTGGCAGGGGCTGCCCAGGGAGGTTTGGAGCCCCCATCACCAGAGGTGTCCAAAGAACACCTGGATGTAGCACTCCGTGCTGTGGGCTGGTGACAAGGTGGGGATCAGGCACAGGTTCGACTTGACAACCCTGGGGGTATTTTCCAACCTTAATGATCCTGTGCTTCTGTAATTTTAAGTCCCTGTCCTTGATAGGTAAAATTTATCATGCTTTTCATCACAGGAGGTCCTTTTCTTTTTCATTTCACTGGAACCTTTCTGTATCCCAGCCTGAAAATCACTGGGAAATCACAGGCAGAGAGCACATCACAGGGATCTCCTCCATGTGGACACCCTTGGAGCAGAGGCTGAGTGTTTGTCGGTGACAGGCCCCACACAACTTTCCAGGTCCCCAGAAGAAGTTGTTTCATGCCTGTTTTGCTTGCAGTTTTGCAGTGGGTCATCAGGAGGATGCTGCACTTTGTTGCTGTCACGATGACAGAGAGAGAATGGAGTCAATGCATGCAAAACATTGGGAAGAGAGGGCCAAAAGTGAGGAAAACAACAAAGTCATCCCTGAAAAAACAAGACTGAAAGGAAGATGAATGAGCAGTGAGGACATGGAAAAAGAAAAGAGGGAACACCTGGAGATGGAAGATGGGAAAAGCTTCTGTAAAATTGGCTTTTCACTCTGTTTGGAGTAATGGGGGATTTGTGTGCCCTGTACTGACTGCAGAAACCATTTCCCAGCTTTCACCCAAGGACTGGCAGGTTTTCTCCCTTCACCTCCACCTCCAGCCCTCCAGTGCTCTGGAAGCCTGTTCCCCATAGCCAGGCAAACCAGAGGCAGCCTTCTCACAGCACTCCACAGTTCCTCTTCTCCTGGGATCTGCAGCACCCCAGAACCTCCAGGGGTCCTCAGCCCCATCAGCCCTGCACCCTGGCACACCTCTGCTTTGCATCCCCACCTGCACATTGCTCCTCTCCCTTTGCCATCCCCAGAGCCTCTCCCATACTGGGTTACACCACAGCTTCCCGAGATGGGTTCTGGGAGAAGGGCTGGGAAGCTGCTGGGTTTTCAGCATTTCCCAAAATCCCACTCCAGGCTGCCGATGGGAGCTGGTGCAGCTCCACACTGTGCAGCACGTACGGAATGTGCTCTGCCTGCAGAGGGGTGGATTTGCTTTCTCTCTCAATTCCAGTTGAGGATGGAGGGTCCCATCCCTGCCATTCCCAGCTCTCTGGTGACCAAAAGCACACAACAAACCACAGTCCCACCCTTTTGGAATGAGAGCCAGAGCTCTGAACCCTTTCCAAAGGAGACTTACAAAATATCCATGGTTCATGAGATGAATTCCCTTCTGCTTATTATTCAGCTCAGCTATGGTTAAACCAATTTAGGCTACACAACATAAGAGTTATTAAAAAAGATCTGTGCCTGTCAACTTTTCATTACATTACTGCTCGACATTCACCTTGTACAAAATAAAAAAAAAAATAAGGAGAGTTGAAAAAAAAAAAACAACAAAACAACTGAGGAGACTTTAAAATTAAACTATGTAAGTGTAAACCAGGCACAGAATTAAACCACTATCACTGGAACACAGCTTGCACTTCTCCCCTCTCAAGCCCCAGCCAGCCCTCGGAGCCCAAGGGCATCCAACAGCAAGCCAAGGAGCCAGAGCCCTGCTGTGCTGGTGTGATTGCCTCTCACACAGACCTCGCTGCTGAGGCACTTTGTGCCCTCCTGGAGGGGGTCACATCCTCTGGGAGAGGCTGGACTGGCCTCAGCTGGTGCCCTCCACACCCCAGCACCTTCCCTGCCCCAGGAGGAGCTTCCCAGGCAGCAGAGGAGAAGGGAAGCGCTGCCCCTCTGTGCCCCAAAGGGGTCGTTTTCCTTCCGAAGCGAGCTAACACAGCAGCCAAATTGCTGTTCTTTATGTCTCACCTGGTGTTTATTATCTCGCAGAGCATCGCACTAAAGCTGCCCCTCTCAGCTGCTGGGCAGGGCTGGGCTGTCCCGCTCACCATTCCTGCTGGAATTGTCCAAACACCTGCATGGAGAACTGTCTGCAGCTTCCTCTGGAGAAGCAGTGGAGGGAACAGGTCCAATCTCTGCTCTCTGTGACCAGGGACAGCACCCAGGGAATGGTTTGAGCAGTTTAGGTTAGATATCAGGGAAAGGTTCTTCCCCCAGAGGGTGCTGGGGCACTGCCCAGGCTCCCCAGGGAAGGGGCACAGCCCTGAGGCTGCCACAGCTCCAGGGGTGTTTGGACAGCGCTCTCAGGGATGCACGGAGTGGGGTTGTTGGGGTGTCTGTGCAGGGCCAGGAGCTGGCCTGGATGATCCTGTGAGTCTGATCCAGCTCAGGAGATTCCATGAGTGCGAGATCCGTCAGGCCAGGCCGGCCCAGGGCTCGGGCCTGTGAGGGGGAGCTCACACAGAGCTGCCTCTCGTGCACCGGGGCTTAGGAGAGGAAGACTTGGAGTGCATCCACAGCTCTTCCCAAGCCTGCTCAGTCTCTCCAGGGAGCTCATCCTTGCAGTCCCAGGAGCAGCAGGAGTGCCGACAATCCCATCTTCCCACTCGGGAAGCAAAGCAGAAGGCAGCAAGGTGTTCTCCAGGAGAGAAGGACAAAGCACTGCCCTGCCCTTCCCCTCCCCTGGCCAGAAGGCAAAGGGCCACGCGAGCAAGGCCTTGCCCTGCTCTGCTCAAGGGTTATGTATCTGCTTTTGATGCCAGATGAAATCCAAGTTTAGCCCTTCTAAACATCCTAGTTTGCAGGAAAAGGGACTCAGTTTGCTGCCTGCCGCCTCAGAAGGCAAATGAAGGAGGCGAGAACTGCATATTTTGGTTAATGGTTGTTCCACTCGATCGAAACTCCACAATTGGGTGAGAGCAGGAGGCACTTGCTCCGAGCAAACACACAGCTGTGAACACACCGACAGGATAATCCCCGCCGGGAATTAAGGCTTCGCAGGGCAGGGGGGGAAATCCAAACCTCCTGGTGATGAGAAAGGAGACAGAGCAGGGAAATAAAGACGGAGAGCTCCAAGCTTTCCATCAAATCAGATCACTCAGCTGGGCAGAACAATTCCAAGCAGCCCAACGAGCGAGTTCTTCACAGTGGTTGTTTCACCAAAGACTGAGACCAGAGCTTGCTTCAAACAACTCCAAAAGGTTTTCAGGTATTTGATAGTGAAGCCACTTACCTGGCAGAGCCCTCCCCACCCTCAGCTCTGTTCAGGCAGCAGGTTTTTGTTGGCACTGCCTCTTACAGATGCTCACAAGTTTAAGGAGAGATAAAGCAAAATTAAAGCCTTTGTTTGCAATGAAATTGGCCATCAGAGACCTGATCCTCCAACCCTGCCTACAAACAGCTTTTCCTCACGTAGCAATTCCTGCCCCAGAAGCGCTCTGGGAAGGTGTGGGGCTGTGAGCCAGGACTGAATTTTCCCAACAGGGGATGGAGCACAGGCTTCAGCCAGGACTGAAGCAGCAAACGTCCCAGAGGTGGCACTGGGAAAGGTGCAGTGTGCTAAATGTGGATCCAGGGCTGCATTC
This sequence comes from Pseudopodoces humilis, assembly GCF_049639895.1. Taxonomy (NCBI): domain Eukaryota; kingdom Metazoa; phylum Chordata; class Aves; order Passeriformes; family Paridae; genus Pseudopodoces; species Pseudopodoces humilis. The sequence goes on along the minus strand of NC_142210.1, from coordinate 5,106,279 downwards.
CAAGGATTTGGGATGAAGCAGCACCTACCTGTCCCTCTGCAGGAATCCTGTACCCTCATTTGCAGGACTAAAGCACCATCAGAGCTCAGAGGACAGAAACACGCCCGAGGGAGGGGACAGGTGGGTGCCAGTGGGAATTATGCTAAAATGAGCCAGATTCCACAAGGATGTGAGCATTCCATGGCATCCCACGTGTGAAATAAATCCCAAAAGACATTCATGGGAGCTCATCCCGGGCTTGGGGGTCCTGTGGGCCTCAGCCCCAAAGGGATGAAGGCTCAGCAGGATTTTAAGGTCGTGGGACCACCATAACTTTTCTCTGGTGGGTTTTTGAGCAGCTTCCTCTGTCCATGATTTGGGTCTTTTGCCTGCCCCAGGGAGAGAGGAATCACTGTCACTTTGTTATCAGGAAGGGTAAAAAAGGATTTGTTTCTCCTCCGGAGCAGGGAATGGGGGGGGATCACTCCCCTCTTCATTCCCCAGGGGAGGAGCAGATCCCTGGGGCTGGCTCTGCTCCCTGAGCACTCCCTGCCCCAGGGACGAAAATCTGGGACTGCAGCATCCCCATCGCCATAGTCTATTCCTAAGGGCTTTTCCATAAACCAGAGGGACAATTTCTGTGGAGAATTAGCCTGGTGTTAGAGCAGAAACAGCAATTCCTCAAGCACTGAAAGCACCTAAAGACTTAAATGCTGCAAGCAATTGCCAGGAAGCACATTTAATTGGAATAATACTCCCACTGAGCAGATAACAGGATAAACTTCACAAAATAAGATAACGAATGAGGAAGATTTACAGCCAATATTTTGGTCGGGTGTTTTGTTGCATTTCCACACAGTCTGTGTGCTCACAAATGTTAATTTTCTCCTATTCTGTGTGCTCACAACTGTTGATTCCCTTAGGAAAGGATATCCCAGAGTCTTCCACAACATCTGATTAGCAGGGAAAGGGCTGTTAATATCTGTGGTTCCACTCTGAACTGGAAAAAATGTGTCCCATTAATGGGAAGCCCTCACAGAAAGAGAAACAAAGATATTTATGGCCTGGAGAGTTCCTGCCTAAAGAACCAAGCCAAAGCTACATCCCAAAGGCACAGATCCACAGGTTTTCCTCCAAAAAATAGAACTGGCCTTTGTGAGGATGGAACCAGCCAAAGGTAGGAACAAGCTCTCCCAGATTCATCAAATTATTTTCCTTTAAAAGAATATTGAAAATCCATATTTTAGAGTAAACCCAACATGATTTCTGGAATACCGCGGTAACCTGCAGCACTTGTCCAGGAATGGTTTCACTTACATCCACACTTGAGGGTTTTGAATTCCAAAAAACTCCAAATCCAAAGGCAAGATCAAGAGGTTTCCTCAGTGACATGATGAGGATCCCTGTGAAAGAAAGGAGAAACCTTCCCATCTGCAACTCCTCACTCATATCCTGTTGCTTTTATATTTTCCATCTTTAGCTGCTTTGCTTCAGCTTCCCACCTTTATCATATATGTATATTATATATCAAATGTCCCAGTATCCCTCAGAGTAGGGAATGGCTGCCATTCCCTGTTCACAGGCAGGAAAATAATGGATAAATCCACTGCCTTGTGGAGGTTCTGGAGCTCACCACGTGCACAGCTACTGCTTCAATCCACCATGTATCCCAACTTGCCATGAAACTGCAGCTCTCAGAGTGCCATAAAGCCACCTCAGCTGACATCGACCCTTCAAGCACCTGGCATGTCCCAGCTGCCTCCTGCTCCTAGGCTGCCCTGGGAGGGATCACTTTCCAGCCCCACACAATGCCAGAGGTTTAGTGCTGGTGCTGAAAGGGCTTTCCAAGGCTCTCCCAGCAAGAAGCATGGATTCAGCAGAGGGACTGAATTCCATGAAAGAAGATATCTGTTCCTACGGAACTGGCACTGAGCACCAAAAGCAACAGGTGTGGAAAAGAAACTGGGAAAATTGCTATATAGGAATTGCTGGAGAATCAACTGGGTGGGAAACATTTCCTGATCCTTCCATGCAAGGGGAACATTTTTGCACCTGAGTTCTGGCTGTCTTAATCCCTGGTTTGGTTTTCATCAGCTCTTGGACATTTTTCTGGCTTTAGCATTAAAGTTTTCTGGCAATACTGTAAATCCCAGGAATTGTGACAAATCTATAAGTGCATGTACAGGAGCCACCTGGGATGCTGGAAGGTGTCCCTGCCCTTGGCAGGGGGTGGAATGGAGGAGATTTAAGATCCATTCCAACCCAACCATTCCATGATTCTGTGATCCCAGGACCCTCAGAAGAGGGAAAAAAGAATCCCATTGAACCTGCCTTGGTGCAAACCACCATAAAACCTTCCCCTGTCCCCAATTCCCTGTTCAGAATCCAGCTTTTTACTCCGTCCTTTCTGCTTCCTGCAAGCCCAAGCACCCAGAGAAGGCTCCAGAAGCCCTCGCTATATTTTATGTCCAATGACCAATAATAGCCAAGGTCAAAATCAAGCAGCTGATCCAGATCCAACCTCCCTTGTATCTCCCTGCCTCATTGCCTCCCCATTTCTCTCTAATCTCAGCTGGAAATAGATCTTTTCCTGCCTCGGCCACAGCTGTTAATTTGTGTGTGTGTGTGTTGTTATTTATTATTTAGCACAGCAAAGCACCTCATGAAGCAGCTCTCATGAAAGGCACTACATAAAAGGAAGCTGCTTCTGAATATTTTAGGAACCCAACGTTCTGGTATTGATATTCTAATTCCATTTGTTTGAGAATCAAGTCAGGCCCCAACAGGTTATTCAACAAATTAATAAATGTTGCGGCTTTTGTCTTCCGGAGGGTTTGTAGCTCCTGGGATTTGCACTTTCATGTTTTTCCTCTGGTAAAGTCTGCTGTGTTTGTTTGTTCAAGAGAGGAGCCCTGATGTTCTCGTGTGATCCCCTGACTCCAACAGCTGGGGCTTGGAAAGCAAACACACACTGCAGGATACTGAGGGAAATTGGAAAATGAAGGATTGGCCACTCTGCACCTCCCTGTGGTCAATGGGATTTCCCATCCTTCTTCTGATGTTCATGGGATCACAGAGTCATGGAATGGTTTGGGTTGGAAGGGATCTTAAACCTCCTCCAGTCCCACTCCCTGCCAAGGGCAGGGACACCTTCCACTATCCCAGGCTGCTCCAAGCATCTTCCAACCTGGCCTTGGACACTTCCAGGGATGGGGCAGCCACAGCTTCTCTGGGCAATCTGTGCCAGGGCCTGCCCACCCTCACAGGGAACAATTTCCTCCCAGTATCCCACCTAACCCTGCCCTGTGGCAGTGGGAAGCCATTCCCTGTCACTCCATGCTCACATCACTCCACTCATGTTCCAGCTTGGGGCCTTGCAGAAGTTTGATGCCCCTTGACATCTTGGGAGGAACATAAGAGCTGGACCCACCTGCTCCAGAGGTGGGATGTGGGAGCCAGGAGATTCCTGCTGGGTAGACAATACCCCTGGGACAGCCCGTGCCTGCTGTCCTTGGGTACAGATTATTCCAGAGGAAGATAACCAGAATTAGGCTGTGGATTTGAACCTTGGCTGTGCTGCCCGAGCTCTCCCAGACAATCCTCACAGGATTTCCAAGCTCCTCACTTCCTAAGCCTCCTCCTTGGTGGGAGCTAATGCCCCAAGGGTTCTCCACACTTGCTGTCCCTCGTTCCAACTGCTGGGACATTCCCTATTTTAGGAAGCAAGCTGGGAGCTGTCATCTCCGTGGAAATGAGGTGCTGAAAACAGAGAGGGGGAGTTCTGTGCAATGAGACCTCCGCAACGCACCAGGAGGTCCTGATCTCTCCAACATTCCCACCTCGACCACAGGGATTTTTCCCAACAAAGGACATGAGATACTGTTTTCAATTAACAGGAGTTCCCTGGCCTCTTTATGACCTAAAATTTCCCCTGAATGAAAGTACAAAACCTATTTGTTTAACCTGGACATTTCAGCCTTCTCAGAAGAGAAATAAATGCTGTCTCCTCCTTAGTCTGAGATCTAGTCAGACTTTCATCTTGTGCATGAAAAGGAGGGGAGAGAAAATGGGAAAGATTCTTCAGGGAATTAACAAAAAACCCTCCATAGTAAGTAAAAAATATCTGTATCTCTTGAACATCAGCATGCAGCTCTGGAAAAAACTGTGCCTGTCTTTTCCCTAAGAAATAGCTCATGGATACCCAATCCTTAACTGGGCCAGCCACAGCATCAACCCTAACAGGAATGCTGAGTTAACCTGGAGAAAAGCAGGAATTAGACCCAGTGAATACACTTTTTTCCCAAGAAAGACAAAGCTGTTTCAGTGGCAAATGGGCAGAAAAGCCACAGAAGTGGCTGCAGTGCAGATCTGCCCTTCCCGCTGGAGAACCCAAACAGCACCGGGTGGGAACGGTGTCAGCTCCGAGGATCATGCCAGGAATAATGTCCCCTCACAGGAGATAATGCCAGGAATAATGTCCCCTCACAGGAGATAATGCCAGGAATAATGTCCCCTCGGCTGTACATGAGGAGGTTGCAGCTCCACAGAGGGACTCGGGGGCCACCAGAAAGCACAAGTGTTAAAGTGGAGCTTTCAGCTCCTCAAATTACTGCCTTAATTTATGTGCAGTAAAGTGCACCAAGCAACGTGTTCCACACTTAGATTTTAAAAGGATTTTTCCCACTTTGCCTCTTGTCCTCTCCTTTAACCTCCCAGTAAATTCCCATTGGCTGCTGCTACCACGCAAACCTGAAATTTTAATTCTCTTCCACATCTCCACAGCCTCGTTTCTCTGTGGGTGCAGATATTGGGAAATTAGCAAGAAATGGGGAAAATCACATTGGAAAAATTTCACCTTGAGGGTTTTTATCTCCCCGCCTATCATAGGAGTAATGGAGCAGACGACAGGAAGATTTTAATGCTGATTTAACACCTATCTATTTATGCTGCTGCATATATGTATTTATTTGTGTTCCTCCCTGAGCTCGGTACGTCCACAGGAGCCAGGAAATGGAGCTGATTAATAGAGCTCCTTCCTCCAAATGCACAAGGTAAATTTGGCCTAAATGATAATCAGTGAGTTTGATTTTACTCTTCCCTCCAGTATCAAGTTGGAGGGAGTGTTTTGGATAGAGGAATACTGATAGAGCCATCCTTCCACAGTCCATACTTTTATTTCACATTGCAATTCCTTTCCATCACAAAGGCTGGAGGGCTGCTGGAAATGTTGGTCAGAGGGTTAAATATTTATAAACTCTATAAAAATATATGCTAATTTGAAAATGGTAAACTAAGCTTAGGACATGGCTTGGGGCAAATTTAAACAGTCATCAAAGCAAGAGCTGTGTTTTATACTAAAGCCATAGGCAGAGCACAACAGGTATAACTCTGAATTTCTTTCTGGTAAAGACAAGCACTAAATCCAGGGCACTATTTGCATACCAAGGCTGCCTGGAGCAGGGAATGAATCCATCCCTGAGCCTGTGCTGCAGCCCTTTCCTAAAACTCCAGGGTGATTTGGAATGGAAGGACCTGAAACCTCCTCCAGTCCTACCCTCCTCCTGCCAGGTGGGCAGGGGCACCTGCCACTGTCCCAGGCTGCTCCAAGCCCTGTCCAGCCTGGCCTGGGACAGTTCCAGGGATCCAGGGGCAGCCACAGCTTCTCTGGGTACCCTGTGCCAGGGCCTCCCCACCCTCACAGGGAACAATTCCTTCCCAATATCCCATCTATCCCTGCCCTCTGGTATTAGGAACATTCCCCTTGTGCTGGCACTCCAGGCCTTGTCCACATTCTCTCTCCATGTTTCCTGTTGGCCCCTTCAGGCACTGCAAGGCCACACTGAGCTCACCCCAAAGCTTCTCTCCAGGCTGAACAATCCCAACTCTCCCAGCCTTTCCTCCCAGCAGAGCTGCTCCATCCCTCTGCTCATCCTGGTGCCCCCTCTGGACTCTCTCCAGCAGCTCCACGTCCTCCCTGTGCTGGGCCCCAGGGCTGGGGCAGCTCTGCAGGTGGGGTCTCACCTGAGCACAGGGGCACAGGGGCAGAATCCCAATCCCTTTCCTGCTGCCCACGCTGGGGATCAGCCCAGCACTGGGGGGTCCTGGGATGGAGCCAGTGACACTTTGGGTAGAGGAAGGAGCGAGAGAAGGAAGATATGTGTTAACCTCATCTAGGCAAAGGATCTATTAGAGATAAGAAACCCCAGGACTTTGTGCTGGAAGGACCTGGAGACCCAAAAAACTGAGCCTTGTCCATCCTCTGTTTCAGGAAAGGGGATTTGAGCAGTCAGGGCAGCAGTGGATGAAGCACCAAGGGTCAAACACAGGGGGATTAAAACCCTCTGGATCAAACACCACCCTGTGTTAAATCCCTCTGGGTCAAACACAGAGGGATTAAACCCCTCTGGATCAAACACCACGGGATTAAACCCCTCTGGATCAAAACCAAAGGCTTAAACACAGAGAGATTAAACACCTTCCTCAGCCAACCACTGTGGGAAGCCCCAGCCACGAGCACATTAACTGCAAGGCCACCCCAGGAGTTTTTGGGACTTTGAGCCAACAAAAAGGGATCCTCCCACAAAAGTCCAGGAGCTTTTGGCCATGTGCACAGTTTGGGGCTCTGTGTGCAGTGCTGGGGAGATTTGTCCATCTCTCTGCCCAGGAAACCCACACCCCACAAACAGCTGGAGCTCTGGACTCCCTTGATGTTCAAGGCTGCCTGAGGGGACAATATCCTCAATCCACGGACGCTATTCAGGGTGAGAGGTTCCTGGATGCCTTTTCTCTCCCTGCTCCCATGGAAGCTGGTGGGCAGTCCCTGTTTCCTGCCACATTACCATAACACCAATGATAATCTCAAATATCCCTTGTACTGGCAGTGTTGTGTTTGCTTTGCTGCCTGCTGCTGTTGAGGTAACAGATGTTTTCATTGAGCTGTTCACAATAACCCCTGGGCCTTTCCCCTGAGTGGTTCCAGTTAATTTAAAATGCAGCAATGTGGATGAGGAGGTTGGATTTTGCCTTCCAATGCACATTAACTTGCATTTGTCAACATTTAATTTCATCTGCCACTGCCTTGCCTGCTCACCTGCCTAGATAGAGCCGTTCCCAGCTTTTCACAGCTTGAACTACACAACTAAATAAAATTTCACTAAAGAACTGTGGGAAACTACTGTTTATTCCATCTTTTCCTCCCCTCTAATTCTGGATTATATTTTTAAAAGCCAGGCCCAAGCCTCCAGATTCTCTCCTCTTCTACAGCTACACTGAAAATTGGTTGGTTTTTTTTGTTTAACTCATGGCTGCTTCCTAACCTGTGCCGGTAATTCCTTTATTTAAGGCTGCCCTCTTGTTCCACTGCCTCCTTCTCTACTGGGATCTTATCTTTAGATCCCTCTGAAGTCTCTTCCTATGGTTATTCCCTGCGTAGTGTTCTCAGCAAAATCTGTGAAGAGGCAATTAGCAGAGGCCTCTGCCTCCTGTCTATTCCCAGATTAAATTCTCTCACCAATTTTTACTTCCAGTCCCTTATACAACCACTTGGTAGGAGCTCTTTTCCCTCTTTATTCAGTGGAAAAGAAAGAATTTAGAGTTCAAAACCAACTCTGGACACAACATTTCCCCTGCCCTCTCTTCTGAGGCTTCCAGAAAACCCACAAAAGGAACAGCCACTGTCCAGCTCTGGCTCCTCAGTTCAGGAAGGACATTGGAAGGACTAAAGAGATTGTCCAGGGAAGGGAACAGAACTGAGGATGTGTCTGGAGCCCCAGGAGCAGCTGAGGGAGCTGGGAAAGGGGCTCAGCCTGGAGAAAAGGAGGCTCAGGGGGGACCTTCTGGCTCTGCACAGCTCCCTGACAGGAGGGGACAGCCAGGGGGTGATTGTGCTCTGATCCCAGGGAACAGGGACAAGACAAGGGGGAATGGCCTCAAGCTGTGCCAGGGGAGGCTCAGGTTGGACATCAGGAGGAATTTCTTTACTGTAAGGGTGGGCAGGCCTTGGCAGGAGCTGCCCAGGGAGGTTTGGAGCCCCCATCCCTGGAGGTGTCCAAGGACATAGCACTCAGTGCTGTGGGCTGGTGACAAGGTGGGGATCAGGCACAGGTTGGATTTGACCATCTTGGACATCTTTTCCAACCTCAGTGATTCTGGGATTCTCTCATATTGGGATAATTGCTAAGAAAAGGCAGATCCCATGTCTAATCCCCTCCCAGTTTCCCAGAGGTCGTGTCCAGCCCTGAGGCTGCAGTTTTGAGGACAGGCAGCTGCTTTGCTCTGCCCTCTCTTTGCCAGACACTTGCCAGATTTCAGCTCCAGCATTCCCACCCTTGGATAGACACGGCACAGCAGCCAGGGACTCACAATTGGATTACTGGATACACAATTTGTGATTTACCCCCCAAAAGGGAAAGAAGGGGAGACTGGGATAAGACTTTTTAAGGAATGGGAATGGATCAGCTCGCAGGGATCCACAGAGGGCAGTGCACAGCCAGGGCCTAGCTGAAGACAAAGAAGGAACAGGATGTTTTCCTGCTGAACTTGGCCCTCCTCCCACCAGCTCTGCCCTACACCAGACTGTTCAGGCACAAACCTCCGAGGATTTTCTGTTCATTTTCAAATTGCATTTCCATATTTAAATTCGAGGAGGAAGAAAAGAAACCCCAAATCCAGTGCTTCCTAGAATCCGTCAGGGAAACCTGACCTAACAGCTTTGACCCCTGGGCACAACTATGAATTCTGAGCAACCTTTTATTTCTCCTTAAAAATCAAATGCAAGCTCTGGGAGGCAACTCACTTGAACACAAGTGTTCACTGCAAACTCCATTTCCTTGTCAGAAACTGTAACAGACTCAGGATTTGCACTCCCTCTGGCCAGAGGATGCTGCTCCAGCCCTGCTCCTTTCAAGCCCCCAAGCTCTCTGTAGAGTCACTAACATGGAAATAGAGAAGAAATTCAATATTTTGGCAGTTGGAGAGTGTCTTTCTCCAACCACAGGAAGGCATTTCCCTGTTGATCCTTGTGTTGTCAAAAAAGCAGCAACACCCCTTTGACAAGTTTTGCTTTATCTCTGCAGAACCTCATGAATCTGCTTCCAAATCCTCCTTTCCAAAAGTGTGAGCACCAAGAAATTCTCTTTTGAGTCTGGATAGTCAAGGCCACTTCTATTCCTCAGCTCCATTCCCCTCCTCTTCCTCCTCCTTTTGTGAACTGGGGAGAAGGAGCACAGCAAAAAAAATTGCTGTTAATTATTCCTATTATTGGGAGCATGAGGACCCTGGGGGTTATGACCTACATACATTTATTACCCACATCCAAACAGCTTCCATGCTGACTGCAGCAAGCAGCAGAGACCAGGAGGATCTGGAGGAGGGAAGAGGAAGGAAGCCATCATCCCCTTGCATCTCACACTCACAGACATCAAGCTGTGAGAAAAGAACCAGAGCAAAAATGCACCAAAATGTCCCCAGGGGACCCTCAGCACTCTCCAGCTTCCCAGCTTTTGGAGGTCTGGCAAGATCTTCAGCCAGAACTGTCCCAGAATTTTTATGAGACCTTGTCCAAGCCCTATAAAATGGCACCAGGGGAGAATGGTGTTTCCACAAGGAGGTTTGGCTGACCATGGAAAGGAAGGCAAAGGAGGTAGAGTGGGCTGCAATCTGCGAGGTCCTGTCTGTCTGTCTCAAGGACCACAGACTCATCCAGCTTTCCCAATGTCCCCAATGTCCCCAAGAGTTTCTGAAAGCTTGTTCATGGATTTGCGCCACAAACGTGTCTGTGACCACAGAGGTGGATACAAGACACCCCCACGTTCACCTCTGGGTGCAGGAAGGGAACTTTGCACTTGAGTTGGTTCATAACTGGGAAAACACAAGTTTATCCTCTTAAGTTCCCACTCTAGGATTTCAGCCCTCTGCATGGATCAGCTGCCTTCTCAAGCAGACACAAACCCCCAGACCCTGCTGAAATGCCTGCAGAGCAAGCAGAGAGCGACTGCTGCCCTCATTAGGAAGGACAAAGCCTTCTCAGCAGTGGATTAAAAAAAGCAGCTCACACTGGGGTTTGCAGGGTAGGACACGGGCTCATTCCAATGCTAACCAGATTATTGAGCTTGCTAAAGGCTATCTCTGAAGGGATAGTTGGAATTAGTTGATAGTGATTTAATTTGTGTTGCAGATTGCTAATTAAGCCTGTGAAGAGGACAAAAAAACTTAATCCATTTAGTTAAGGAGATACAATGAGAGATGTGGCAACACTGGAGTCATTCACAGCCAGGAATAAATGGAAAGATTTGCTCCACCTCACCTTGTGCACCTCACAAGCACAGAGCATGTGTGGGCATGGAGGTCTGGCCACCCCCACCCATCCCAATTTCCCTGGATTGCAGGATATCATGGAATCATGGAAATATTATGGTTGGAAAAGACCTTTAGGATCAGCCAAGCACCACCACTAAACCCTGTCCTCCAGGGCCACATCCACACATTCTCCACCATTTCCAGGGATGCTGGCTCCATCACTGCTTGCTTCCAGGGCTTGACATGTTTTCCATGGGGAAATTTTCCCTAATATCCAAACTAAACCACCTCTGGCAGAGCTTGAGGCTGTTCTCTCTTGTCCTGTCCCTTGTTCCCTGGGAGCAGAGCCTGACCCCACCTGCTTCCACCCTGGTGGACCCATGTGGGGCTTTGACCGCCAACTCCAGGGCTTGATCCAAGAGGAAAATCTCTCCAGGGAAACAGAGGTAATTAAAAAGCACTAAAAGCATCCAGGGATGTCCTCTGGGAATGCTCCCAGAGACAGCACAGCCTCCACATTAATCCTGTTTAATCTACCTCTCCCAGGATTCCCAGGGATTCCCAGACCACCACAGCCCATCTTGATTTTCAAAGCCAAGCAATAGGAAGTCAGCTCACACCTCAGTGAGTTGCTCCAACATTTAATTAACCTGCTAACCCCGAAATCACTCCAGGCACTGGAAGTCATTTTACAAAAAAAATGCCCAGATATCTTCAAAGAGGAAATTTAAAAATTATTTTGGAAAGCAGAATTCAATTTACTCATTAAAAAAAAAAAAAAGAGCAACAAAGCCCCCACAGAAACACTGAGTACCTTTCAAAGCTCTTTAAAAATATTTAAAAAGTTATTAAATCAGAAAGTCATCTTGATTTTTCTTTAATTTTCAAGGAGAATGCTCCTTTTTCTTCCTCAATATGCACCAGATTTCCAGGGAAGCTGCTTCACAGCTGGCTGGATTTTTATCACAGTTTGGAGAAGCACCAGGAAATCTGAAGTTTGATGTCTGGCTGGCTGAAAGTTGGGAAAGGCTATTTGAGGGTGACACAAAGTTGCTGCTGGCAACTCCCCTGATCTGACTCTGCCCTGTCCCTTCTCCTCCTGTCCTGCCCAGATTTTATCTTTTCATCCATTTGGGTTTGAGCTGGCTGAGGGCAAATCCCAATCCAAGGAGCCCCCACCCCCCTGGGATCCAGCCCCATGGCCGAGCTGGAGCATTGCACCAGTGGATCCCAGCTTCCAGAGCTCACAGCAGCAGATGGAAACTGGATCCTGCTCCCATCAGTGCTCCTTGGGGATGTCTCTGGAGGAGAAACAGATGTCCCTCCTCCTCTAATCATGGAATGGTTTGGGTTGGAGTGGACCTAAAACTCATCCAGTACCACCCCTGCCATGGGCAGGCACACCTGACACTGTCCCAGGGTGCTCCAAGCTCCGTCCAGCCTGGCCCTGGACACTTCCAGAGATCCAGGGGCAGCCACAGCTTCTCTGGGCACCCTGTGCCAGGGCCTCATCACCCTCATGGAAAATAATTCCACAGAATCACAGAATGTTCTGGGTTGGAAGGGACCCACAAGGTCATCAAGTCCAACTCTCAAAGTGACTGGCTCAGCCAGGGACCGAAGCCACAACCTTGGTGTTTATGGCACTAGGCTCTGACCATCTGAGCTGGTTCTCCCTCAGATCCAACCCAAATCCACCCTTGTCCTGTCACTCCAGGCCCTTATGGGAAGTCCCTCTCCTGCCCTCTTGTGAGCCCCCTTTAGGTACTGGGGGTTTTCCCAAAGCCTTCTCTTCCCCAGGCTGAAGGAATGCCAAGATAAAAAAGGCTGGATTTCTCCTCAATGTTCCAAGTTTCCAGGAGACCACCTCAGCCACCACCCCTTCACCCACAATCTCTTTCTGGAGAAGCTGCAGATTTGTGGGCAGTGAAAACCACCACCCCCAGCTACATCCCAGCTCAGGACAAAGACCACCAAGTTTATCCCCTCATTCCCAACATGAGGCACAAAGCTGGAAGCCCCTTGGGGATGCTTGATGTCACTTGTCACACAAACCCAGCCACCCCAACAACCACCCCAGGAGCAGGGTCTGTCCCTGCCAGTGAGAACGGGGCAGCTGCAATGCCTGTCAGGAAGGAATAATTCAATTCCATCCTGCCCTCCAAGATGGGAAAGGCAGCAGAGGGTTTTACTGTAACAACTGTTACTAGGCCTCAGCCAGCATGGCTCTCTGCCTTCCCCTGGCAGGGATTTTGGGAGCACAAACACATCTGTCTCGGCAGCTGGGCCTTCCAAAACACAACATCCCCATCCCCTGGTCTCAGATCTGCAGCTGCACGAATTTGTGCAATCCACAAATCATCCAGAGGCATTCATATGGCATTGGAAGCACCAAAGAATCCATTCAAAGCCCAGTGAATCCCCATATTCCAAGATCCGGGAATGCTGAAATGCTTTTCCTTTTCAAGGTGGTGGATCCTGCTTCTTGTAGCCACGATACCAACGCAAAGTAAACTTAATGTGGGGAGCGACAGGCCCCTGAGGGTGTTTGTTGGGGGATGAGCTCCTCAAACAGCACCTTTGCCAAAGAAAACATTCCTGGCTGGGTGAACTGCTCTGTCCTTCCCAAAGATCCGCACACGGAGGGTCCGAAGGAGGCATCCAGGTGAGCACAGACCAAACGGAGTGAACAGCACTGGCCACGTGTCCTACACCCCACAGATCTCCCAGGCTGGAGAAGTCATCCCTAGGGGCATCATACCAAGGGATTACTTGTAAGTCCTTCCTGGATTCCATGCCACTTTATCCATCCCCAGCAGTTCCTACAGCTGGAGCAGCCCTGCTCATTTATTCACCCTGGGATGGTTCAGCCCTCCAAGGGAAAAGAACTTTTTTGTTTCCACATCTCTTTGAAAGCTTCACCAGGGAAGTTGCAGAACCTTTGAAGCTGTTCTGAGTCCAGGAAGGTGCCAGGCTGTTCCTGAGTGATAGCACGGCAGCACAGCTCCGGGAAGAGGGACAGGAATCTTGAAAGCAGCTCCAAAGGAGTTAAAGCCCAGCACTTGCCTGTGGGAATCCTGCACCACACAAGGCCCCAGAGATACAAGGGGATTGTCTGGATAAAAGTTGATTAGTCCACATTACAGGGATTAGCATTCCCTTTGAACTTTTAACAACTTTGTTATGTCTTTTACTTGCCTTTTTATGTAAAAAAATAAATAAAAAGGTGGAAGGGTTTTTAAGCCAATTTTTTTTTTTTTTTTCTTTTAAAGGAAATGATTAATTCTCCCTATTACCAGCAGATAAAGCCCTGGCCACACTTGAAAGGGGGAGTCAATAACATGGGGAGGTTGGAAGAACCACAAATCCTATTGGACATGCTCTGGCTGGCTTTAGATGTTTCCTTTGTAGCAGGAGCAGGCTGGATTCCGCAGCACACGCCGGGATGGCACGGGAGGGGCTGGAATGGCAGGGGCCAGCAGGGAGGACAGGAGGCCAATCCTATTTGGAGAACTCCTGGAAATGGCAGCTGGAAGTGGTGCAAGCGAGGTCAGGGCAGAGCTGCTCCCTGGGGAGGGCCTGTCTGGGCTTCAACGGGGAAGAGACCGGACTCAGGGAGCAGCAAACCAGGAATAAAATTCACACTCGGAACTGGACAGGATCAAGGGAGAAATGTAGGATGAAGGTGGAGATAAGGGGGAGTGTGAACATCACCCTGAGCCCACAGCAGCCAAGAGAATGATCCTTTATGGAGCTCTGGTGGGGGAGAATCCCTGTTCCCCCCTTGCTTCTCTGTTCGCTCCAGCCTGGCATTTACCCCTGTCCTGTCACTGTGTCCAGGATTTGCTGCAAGTGCAAATGCCCTGGGAAGGGTAATAGGAAATGAGAGTCCTCGAGGAGGGAGCAGAGGAGAAGGAGCAAACACAGAGGGATCTCCCACTGCCCCTCTCCGAGATCCATTGACAGGTAAATTAATTCCTGTGGGAATTGTGCTGTTCCCCTGTCTCAGATGCTGCTCTGCTGGAATCAGGATGATCACCTTGACCCCAGGACTACCGTCAGGAGGCTTTCCCCTGCCTAGGGCTGAGTGTCCCTTTTATCTGAACAGCTTTAACAACACATGGCTTGAATCCTGTTCCACTGGGTAGCAAATGCAGCTTTTTCCCTGCTCTGACACACTGTTCACCAGGAACTGGGCTGGAATCACAAACCCAGCCTGCCTGGGCCTTGAGCTCCGTGGGTACACAAGCTGACAGCCCTGAAAATCCTCATGCAGCACCACACAGCCCCAGCACGAATTCCTGCTCATTATCCAGGACCATGCTTGCCTCCTAACAGGATCACCAGGGCTGGGAATGACCCGAACCTGTTCACCTGTGTGCCAAAGCCCCTTCCTGCTCCTGCATTAATGATGTTTAGTGGCCAGGTTCTGACACAGCACTTCTGGGCGATGTTTTAACCAGCCCAGGAAACAGGCAGCTGCAATAATCAACTGCTCGACAACACAGTTCAATTGACTGATGACTAAGACGCTGCCATTTTAGCTCCAGATAAGCAGGGGAACCATGTTTTCCAGCTTTAAACACACTACCAGCACAAAGAAATCCATAGAATTTCAAATGCCAAACCCCTTTCAAACCGGCAGCCAATATTAGTTAGGAGAAAATGGGAATATCAGGCAAAAAAAGACTCCGTTGCCTTGAAATCAGGACAATTAATAATATATGCAACAACCCCTCAAAGCACCTTTTTCTCCCCTCCTACTGCAGGCAGAGAAAATGAACTGAATTAGAAATTCTGTCAGGAAAAGTACATCCTCCAAAATGGAAAGACAAAGGCACAGTGAGAAAATGAGCTGTGTCAGGCTCGCTTGCAACAGCAGCAGTACAAGGGGCACAGAATTCCCTTCAGGAGGTAAAGCAGCCTCGGGCTCACAGCACCTTGCAAGGCCTGCAGGCTGAGCAGGAGCAGCCTGGAGCTCCACTGGCAGCTCCTGAAAGAATCTGAGATAAAAACCGATAATTTTAGTGTTTAGTTCAACAGGCAAAGTGAGAAAAAGTCCTCTCCCCACTCCACCTGCAGAGCTGCCCCAGCCCTGGGGCCCAGCACAGGGAGGACGTGGAGCTGCTGGAGAGAGTCCAGAGGGGGCACCAGGATGAGCAGAGGGATGGAGCAGCTCTGCTGGGAGGAAAGGCTGGGAGAGTTGGGATTGTTCAGCCTGGAGAGAAGCTTTGGGGTGAGCTCAGTGTGGCCTTGCAGTGCCTGAAGGATGTGACAGGAAACATGGAGAGAGAATGTGGACAAGGGCCTGCAGTGACAGGATGAGGGGGAACGGCTTTAAAATGAAGGAGGGCAGATTTAGATGGGATATTGGGAAGAAATCCTTTCCTGTGAGGGAGGAGAGAAGCTGTGGCTGCCCCTGGATCCCTGGAAGTGTCCAGGGTCAGGTTGGATGGGGCTTGGGGTGCCCTGGGCTAGTGGCAGGTGTCCCTGCCCATGGCAAGGGTGGAACTGGATGGGTTTATGGTTCCTCCCAACCCAAACCATTCCATGATTCAGTTCTTGCCCTGCCAGACAGCCCTGTCTCCAGGACTGTGCCCAATTTTCATGGAACCCGTACCCCTCAAATCAACCACAGCACAGTGCCTGCTGCCCCTCAGCCTGCCCCTGACCCCACGCCCTCCTCCTGCCTGAGAGAAAGCAGGAAAGCAGGAAAGCAGTCACTGTATCCACTGCTGATCCAGTTGGATGTGCACTTTTCAAGCAAGGCAAGTGACCCTTGTGCCCTCCCAGCCCCAGGAATTATCCCAGGAAGCAGACAAGGAATGCAGCAGTCCTGGAGGTTCACATGTGCAGAGAAGCTTAAAATCATTAATCGGCTTCTTGCTCTGATTATTAAACGCTCTCTGTGCTGTAATACAGGATGCAGCCATGGAGATCAAAGCCTCCTGCACATGCATAATCAGGGAGAATTGCTGCCCCAGAGCAGGGAGGAGAGCAGGGATGTGCCAGAAGCTGCCGAAGAGCAGAGGGCTGAAGGGAGCTGTCCCGGGTCAGGCAGAGCTGTGCTGGTGCTCTGCACTCAGCATGTGCAGCCTTTTAGGGACTGCCTTTGTTCCTGTGATGATGTGGGAATGCCACAGCTCTTTGTTCTGGATCACACTGGCAGTCTCAGGAGCGACAGATCATCATCCCATCATGACTGCAGGAGATGCAAAACTGCTCAGGATCCTGACTTAATTAGCGCTGTGCTCTATCCCACAAAGCGAACATCAAACGTCTGAAATGTAAGGGATGGCTGGGAAATAGCAGGAACTGCTGGAGAGCAGCGCTTTGCTGAGCTCTTCCATAATCCTGGCATCTACTGGAGAGCAGCACCAGCCTCAGGCTCAGCAAGAGAAAGGTGGCTTTCAGTTCAGAGCCCTGTCTGCCGGTCCTGGAGCCTCCTTTCAGTGCAGTCTCTCTGGAGGGATGAGCACAGCTCACTCTTTTAGACATTACAATAATACAGAATGTTTTGGGTTTGCAGACACTCTACAGGCCTGCAGAATAATTCCCCTGATTCCTTCTAATTCTGTTTCTTTTCAGCAGCAACATCAGTGCAGCCAGATTGCCAGGTTTGGGGATGTTAAAACTGCAGTCAGGTAAGGGGAGAAAAAACCCTGCTTGTTTTCTCCCAGCTTTGTGAGCGGGAGCTAATTCAGTGGAACCTAATATTGATGAAGGGGATTGAATCTCAGGGGAGATCAGGTTGGATATCAGGGCAAGGCTTTCCCCCAGAGGGTGCTGGGGCACTGCCCAGGCTCCCCAGGGAAGGGGCACAGCCCCAAGGCTGCCACAGCTCCAGGGGCGTTTGGACACTGCTCTCAGGGATGCACAGAGTGGGGTTGTTGGGGTGTCTGTGCAGGGCCAGGAGCTGAATTGATGATCCCTTTCAACTCAGGATATTCCATGATTCTCTGACCCATATGACACCTTTCACTATCCCAGGTTGCTCCAAGCCCTGTCCAGTCTGGCCTTGGACACTTCCAGGGATCCAGGGTCAGCCACAGCTGCTCTGGGCACCCTGTGCCAGGGTCTCACCCCCACAGGGAAGAATTTCTTCCCAACATCCCATCTCTCTCTGCCCTCTATCTGATCCAAGCCATTCTTCCTTGTCCTGGCACTCCAGTTCCTGGTGAACAGCCCCTCTCTGGCTTCCCTGTGGGCCCCTTCTGATGCAGCTCTGAGCCTTCCAAGCAGGGACTGGGGAGAGCAGAACAAAGCCCTGGAGGGGAATTGGAACTTTGTAAGCTACAAGGGGAAAGAAAAGCCTATCAAACCCAGCTTGTAAGATTAAATGAAGTAAAATATGCTGTGGGCCTTTGTTGTTTTGAAATCCCTTTCCCTCTGCTGTGTTGTTTCACCTAATGAAGAAACATGATTTCATTCCAAGCAGGCTGTTATCTGGGCTCCCAAGGGGCAGCCTGGATTCCAGGGACACGGGGAAACCTGTGGCCTGTGCTCTGGTCTCTGGGAAAGGTCTGGACAGGGGTGCTGAGCTGGAAAACTCAGCCCAGAGCAGGCTGTAAAGGAACCGCTACTTTAGTCCAAGGCAACACCGAGGTATTGAGACCTAAGGGATGAGGTTGGAGGGTCAGTGCTAAACAGCCTTCAGTAGGGGCCAGAGTATCCCACAACTCCTCAGCTCTGCCCCTGGAAAAACCTCATTTGTCCTTATTCACCGCTGGACACCTGTGCAGCTGTTAAACCCTGCACACGGCAATGCATTGATGCTCACAGCTATTCCTTACAATCATGGGATATCCTGAGCTGGAAGGGACACACAGGGATCTTCCAGTCCAACTCCTGATCCTGCCCAGGACATCCCAGCAATCCCACTCTGTGCATCCATGGGAGTGGTTTCCCAGTGCTCCTGGAGCTCTGGCAGCCTTGGGGCCATTCCCTGGGGAGCCTGATATCCAGCCTAACCCTTTCCTGGCACAGCTCCAGCCTGGGTTCTGTCATCACTGGGCACCACAGTCCCTGGTCATGGACAGCAAAGATTGGAGCTGCTCCTCAAGAGCAAAGTGCTGACCCCCGTGAGGTCTCAGTGATGGGGTTTTGTGGTGTCTGTGCAGGGCCAGGAGCTGAACTTGATAATCTTTGTGGCTTCCTTCCAACTCAGGATATTCCATTATTCTGTAATTCCAGCCTTGGGATGGCAAACTCCAATCTACCTTCCTCCCTCCCTTCCTTCCCTGGGGCAGCTGTCACCCCACAGCACACCTGGGTAGGTGCCAAAAGCTGAGATGTGCTTCAGCTTCACCCTAAAGCAATGCCCCACAGCAAATCCAGCATTTTCAGGGAGCCTAGGGTGCTGCTGCTCCCACTGGATTTGCACAGCCAAGCCCACTATGGGGGCAGCCACAATCCACACCCACAGGGGCACACATGGCAAATCCCCTCTCTGCCAAACTCAGGCAAAACCATACCTTCCCACCGGGCAGCACCAAGTTCCCAAGCCAAGGAGCACAGCCCAGCTCCATGAAATCGAATGGATTGTTTTTGCTGCCTTGAGGAAGTCCTGGCTGATCCAGCAGTGGCCACAGGCTCATGCATAATGCACTTACAGTCGCTCGTGGAAATAATGGATCGGTGACATCGGAGCCGCTCGAGCAGAGCGCGGGGCACGGGAGATCACAGATGGAATTTCTTTATTGTTCCACGGCTGCTGCTGGGTTGTGTTTCCCTCACTCAAGGTTAAATCATTTCTGTTTGGAGCAATCACTGCACTCTGCATTACACACTGGCAAAATTAATGGGCCCCCCTGGGCCAGCAAACTTCACCCGCCTCTCCTGAGGATCCCTCCATCCCTCTGTTCCACCCTGAGATGATTTCTACACCTCTCACTAATTTGGGAATGGCCTGCAAATCAAATCAGGTGTTTGACCCACTAACTACAGAGTAGAAAAGCCTGATAAGAGTAGGATAAGAGATCTCTCTCTCTGGAAGCACTTCCCAGCAGAAGGAACAGATTCCTATTCTGGGAAGGGTGACAGGCTGTAGCTTTCCTACTGCTCAGAGTTCCAGCGAGCATCAGAGAGGAGTCAATTGCTGTCCTTGTCAGGCTCAGCTGCTGATGGAGGGATGGGATGTGCCCTGGTCTCATCACCAGAGATAAATCCCAGCTTCACGTTCAATGGTTGGTTGTTATTTGTTTTCAGGAGCTGTGCACCTCTCCCTGCTGCCTTTGATCTCGGAACAGGCTTTTATCTTCTCACTGAAGGCTTCAACCACTGCCTCTGTCTCCCCTCAGCTTCATTTACTGCCCCCACCACTGCACAACACATCAGATGGATATTGTTGTCCCCCAAAGCTGGGTACCAATTCCAGACATCCAGGTCAATAACAAGCAGGACCATGAGGGGATATGGAAGTACATCAGCTCCAGTTGAGGGGCACCAAGCATGAGAAGCGTTTGTTGGAGCAGCCTGGATCAGCAAACCAAAACTGAGTGTATATTCACCTTAAATCTGAGGCTGGGCCCAAATCCCCCTCCAGCTCAGTGGCAGAAATTCCTTCTCCCCAACGTGGCTCAAGGAAAAACTGCAGATGTTTCTCTCCTCAGAGAGAAGACAAAGATCAGTGTATCAAAGCCTGGCTTAGGAGTTCCTGGACTAACAGGACAAACACAGCAAGACCTTTGGCCCTGGGAGGAGAGGAGGCTGCAGCAGCATCCTCACCTCGAGCACAGTCACCCAGAGCCTGTTCCTGTGCAGCTGCATCGCTCCCACCTCATCCTGCCCTGCTGGCTGAAAGGATGTGGGGCTGTACCGAGGGTGAAGCTCTGCCCTCGTCCCCTCCCTGCTCAGAGCCCTCTCCTCCTGGAACTCTGGGGTCAGAACTGTTATCCCAGCAGGATCAGCAGCTCCCAAAGCTCTGCATGTGCTCCAGTGGGAGAGGGCAGGGAAGAGCTGCAGAGCCCAGCTCTGGAAGGATTCACTCTGGATGAAGCAGAACAAGGAAGCACTCTCAATTGTCTGGGTTTCTGTTACTGGTAGGAAAGCTTGAGAACAGCCAGGATGATGTTTCATTTGATTACTTTTAATCAAGCTGAGATTTTCCAAGTTTCCAAATCCTTTCCAAGATTAGTTTTGAAACTGGTTTGAAAGCATCTTCCTTTCCACTGTAATCCTTAGCCATTTTTCCAAGGCTGCCAGAGTTCAAGGAACATTTGGACAATGCTGTCAGGCATTGAGATATTGTTGGGGTGTCCTGTGCAGGGACAGGAGCTGGACTTCATGATGGGTCCCTTCCCATCATATTCTGTGATTCTATGATTCATAATGTGGATGGGAAAAATATTATTTAGATTGATCTGAAGTCATTCCATGAGCTTTTTAATGGGAACAAATAACCAAAGATAGAAATGACTCAGTAATTTGCACAGCCCTTGTATGTGTGAGCTATGCCTGAAGTCTCCTTCTCCCCAGTTTGAAAAGAGCTATGAAATTCTCAGCAAAGCTGCTGCATCCAGAAGATCCCAAAAAGCTCTGCCCCAGCTCCCTGGCCTGAGCCCACATGAAGGGACTACATTTTGAATCCCTGCCAGCCTTTGGGTGTCCATCAGCCCGGCAGGGTTGAGATGCTGTGAGCAGAGCGCCCTCCGAATCCCAAGGGGCTGGGGGAACATGGAGATGATCCAGGAATGTCCCTGTGGGGAGCCCAGCTCTGCTTCAGGCCATGCTCAGCCCCACAGGGCTCCTGCAGCCATGGAAGAGCCTTAGGACCAATCCACCCCCACAGCCCATCCCTTGGGATGCAGCATGAAAACTTTGGGAAGAGGAGCTCCTCCTTCTCCCTGGACCCAAGCAAGCCCAGTGGAGAAGATTTGGGACACACATCCTTGTGACTTTTCCCTCTAACTCATCAATTTTTCCTTCCTTCCTCTGATTCAAATCCATTTGCTCCAACTTCTGGGATGCAGGGAATTGGAACTGGAAGATCTTTAAGGTGCTTTCCAATCCAAGCCATCCTATAATTTCTGAGAAGTCAAGACCTTCATGAGCACAAAAATGGCAAGGAACAGCCAGACGGCATAAAGCCAGACTTGAACAGAGAACATGGAGATAAACCTTGGTACTTGGGGTAAATTCCTGCAAATTTCCAAGGATTGGGATGGGAAAGGAAAGTCAAACCTGTGCAATGAGGGGTAAAACAGGAGCGAATCTTTCCTAGTGTCAAAGCAAGACAAAAATAAATATGGTGTCAAAGCCTAAAAGCAGCAGCACAATAAAGCCAGCAATAACTCCTGCTCAGTGACACCAGGCAGCCAAGCTCCGCTGGGATAAATGACAGAGAACTTCCTCTGATAAACTAATAAAAGAGATTTCTAGGAGTAATCATTGATTTGACAGGAAGTCAAACAAATCTATCCATCACTGCTGACATGTGTCTACAACCTTCCAAACAAAGCGGCGTCGGGAGGGAAAGCTGGAGCCAGCTGCCCACACTGTCTCAAATGCCACATAAAGACAGCCAGCAGCAGGGGCCTGGATCGAATGCTCCCTGCCACTCACTCCTGGCTCCACTCTGATCCTTCTGGATCCGCTTCTGAAGCCTCCAGACATCAGACAAACCCTGGTTCTCCTCCCACATCCTGCCCCTGCGTGAGACACTGTCTCCATCTCCACCAGCGATAAGGAGAGCAAGCCCTGGAGTGGTTCCATCCCACGCCTCTCCTGCTCAGTGGTGGCTGGTGATCTTCTCCAGACCCTCTACTGGGGGGTCTGTCTGGTCAGGACTGAGCCAGACTCTGATCCTGAGGCTCTGTGCACTCCCAGCTCTGGCTGTGGAGCTTTGGCCATGACCTAAATCCCAGCAGAACAAGCCTTGGCCACCATCTTTGGATCTGGGAATGCATCAGCAAACAGCAAACAAAGCAAACCACGCTCCCAGAGCGTGTTCCAGTTAAAGAGTCCTGCAGCTGGGCTGTCTGGGAGCAGAGCAATGTGGAGCTCAGCGAGTGCCTGCAGCCCCAGCAGGGTGAGACATCGTCACCTTGCTCAGGCTGTGTGTCACTGAGGTGTGACAGCAGCTCAAGGCACCCCAAAACCAGTCCCCTGCCCAGACCAGCTCCCCAAGGACTCCACATCTGCTGTCTGCAGAGATGCTGAGCCCCTCCAGAAGGGCCTGTTTGACCAGACACAGCACACACCTGGCCAGCACAGCAGAGCTGTGGATGGTGGGGTTTTGGGACATCCACAGGTTTTCCATCACCCTCCTATGAGCTCTTCCCCCGCACTCTGCCCAGCAGAGCTTTAAACAGAATGGTCTGACTGCTCAAGTGTGTCATGTCCCGAATCTCCCTTGTCATTTGTTTTCTCCTGGAACATCCCAGGAGCCCTGTGAGATCACAGACTGGTTTGGAATGGGAGGGACCTTAAGGTTCATCTCATTCCACCCCAACCATCCACCAGACCACATTGCTCAGAGCTCCATGCAACCCGACCTTAGACCCTCCCAGGGATGGAGCCATCCCCGAGTTGTCACTGTGCCGGAGAGCAGAGTTTTGGGGAAGCCAAAGCCAGGTTTTCCCAGCAGGACCTGGATCCTGGAAGCTCCCATCTGTGACCTGGGAGCAGAGGCAGCAGGAATATTGCAGGGACAGCACAGCCTGAACTGATTGAAGCAGTTTGGTTCTCCCCCAGCCCAAGTTATGATCCCTCCTGCTGAGCTGATGCACTGAGAATCCTAAATCCTCCCTAAAACCAAGAGTCCTTTCCTCTTTCCACTCTGGCTTTCTGAGGGTTTTTAATCATCCCCAAATCAGCCCCTCCGTGCTGCTCTCCCTGGGCTGTCCTGGGCATCTGCGCTGGCACAGGACACAGCAGCAGCAGGGCTGCAACACTCACTTCAACCAGCACATCAAAAATAAGGGATAAAATCCTGCTTCCAGCTCCTCCCCCAGCTCTGTTGGAGCACACAGCACTAACAGGCTGCCGAGGCTGCCGCCAGCAGATGAGCCTGGGTTGGTTTTTTAATTGTAGGTTTTATTTCTAATTTCAAAAGCAGTGTTTGATCCTGGAGTCGTCGAGGCCCAGATATTTATGACAGGCTCAAACCCAACCCAGAGCACACACCTTTCTTCAAAACCGCCCTGCTGGTAGACGCCTCTCCTTTTAAACACAGCAAATTTGGAACATTTATACACCATTTCTCAAGAACATGAAGTGATTTGAAGCAAAACATTAAAAGTTTGCACAAAATTTGCAAGCCACCCTCCTAAAAGAAACAAGTCAACCAAGTGCAACCCCCGAAGCAGCACAATTTTTGAGAGTGTTGCTCTGCCAAACCCCTTTTTATTTCTGTATTCCTTTAAAACCAGACAAAACAGCTCGTAATATTTTTATTTTGTTTTAATTGGTAGGAAGAAAAGGAACTGAAAGCTTTCTGGGAAGCTGTGCTGCTAAAGATAAAAGGCATTCTGAGGATTCCCACTGAGCTCTCCTGCATTGCTGACACCAGGTGCCATCTCCATGCTGGGAACTCTTCCATCCTCGGCAAAGTTCCCTTTTCCTGCTGGCAGCAGGCTCAGCATGCCCAGGGCTCTGGGATTCATCCGGGTATGTCACACTGCATCTCCCATTCCTGTAGCTGGGAGATGTGGGAATGGGGGAAAGAAGTGGTGCAGGTTTGAGCTCTGAGAGGAATAAAGGAAGGGTTGGGGATATTGTGAAAGAACATCTTCCTCATGGAATTGGAGCCAGCAGAGGTTATTCCATCTGAAGATCCACTTGTTTCTTGGCTTCTCCATCATTTCTTGTCCTCATCCCACCCAAATCTAGCAGTGAGAAGGAGACTTTGCTCCATGCCTCCCATCTTCATTAATCCAGCAACCTCACGAAGCAGATTTTGTGTCCTCCTCCATCCTTCAGAGCGGCTTCCCTGGTTTCTCTGCCCGTTTCCCTGCTCCAGGCTGTCAGCACCCTCGAGAAAGCTGTGACCATCTTCACAGCTCTGTGCTGGGACCACAAATGGTTCTGGATTCAGAAACTCCAAAATTACTGAAATCCCTGCATCCTGGACTCATCAGTTGAGAGCAGTCATCAGTCAGGAAATCTAAGTAAAAGGAGAGTTTGTACTCCCTGAATGCAGTGGGGAATGGATAAAACATCCTTGTGCCAAGAGAAATGGGTGATCCAAAGACTCCTGTGCTCAGCACGGCCACCAGACTGTAAGGAAGGAACTTCCCAGGAATGCTGCACCCCTGCCAAGGAGCAGTGACTGAAATCCCCGGCAAGCAGAGGAGCTGGGAACTCCAGATGCTGCTGGAACAACAGCTGATCCCTGAACTGCAGTGAAGATTTCCCAACACCTTGCGGTGTTTTGGGATCAATCCCTCTGACACGAGGGGGCTGCCAAGATGCAAAGTGCAACAGCAGCAGGTGACAGCAGGATATGGAGAAAGGAAATGCAAATATTTGGGAGAGCAGCCCAGAAGAGAGAGGAAAAGGCTGTTTGAGACTTGGAATCTCCAGGCTACAGGAGACAGCAGCTCGTGGAAATGCACATTTACAGGGGACTTCCAGCAGCCACCTGGCAGTGGGGACCTGACACCTTGGATAAACACAGTTTGGAGGTGGATGGGGCTGGAAGGAAAAAGGAAAAGTGCATATCCACATCCCAGCCCTGCTCGGGGACAGAGGTGAGAGACAGAAAGCAATGAAGAGGGAATCTCCTGAAATTAGGTGCTAATTCCCTGGAACAGGCGGCTGGCACATTCCCAGCACACAAGAAAGCCCCCAGGACTGTTCTGTTCCTCCGGGCCACTGGAAGGCAGGAATGGGCTCCCAAAGGAAGGTGCTGCTGGCACGGGTGCCCAAGGGGCTGTTCCATGTGAGGGAGAGGAGCAGGCTGAGGTCCTAATTGGCACGGAGGGAAGGAGGGGGATTGCTGGAGTTCTGGGTTCCTCCTCCACTGTTCTGAAATCGGGAAATGCCAAATGTTGATATCCTCCATAAACATCTATTTAAAACCACTGCTTCCCCCAGTGCCTCCCCTCCCACCCCTGCCCCTGGATGAGCACAAACCCTGGCTCAGCACAAAACCCAGCCCAGTTCAGGAACTGACCTTCAGCTTGGCTGGCTTTATCTCCTCTGTGCTCTCGTGTGCTTCCTCCCATGGAAGTGAGCAAGCACTCCCAGGAAATGTTCTGAGGAGCCATGTGCAGGAAAGGGCAGCCAACCTCCCACTCCCAAAATCCTGACACTCAGTGTGCATGCAGAACCAAAAAACTGGTGTTGGAAAGGTCCCTACACACCCTCACCAAACCCAGAAAATGCAGCTCCTAAATGCCAGGAATTCCTATCAGTGTTCCTTTGGTTAATGTTGGGATAAAAAAATCAATTAAAAAATTAAAATTGGGATATTGGATGGCAGGAGGGGTTTGGGTGTCTTCATGTTGAATTTACAACTCAGAGAACCACTTGTAGGATCTCTCTGCTGACTAAAATCCCTCTCTCTCCACACCTAAGGAATAAGTGCCTCCAGCCATGCCAAGGATCAGGAAAGGTCTAATGAAAACTCAGAATTTCTTTGCTAAGGAGCTACAGGAAGCCACCAGGAACAGGGGAAACTGTGGGACTCTTCCTTCCAGCAGAATGGGAGACAGAAGGAGGGTCTCCAAAAGGAGTCCATACACACAGAAGAGTGATCCCAGAAGAGATGGGGCTGTATCCCACCAAGGGACACCAAAAAGTCTCCAGAGGGGAGAGGGATCAAGGTGGAAAACCAGCAGAGGAATGGAAATAGTCCCCAGGGAAAGCAGGAGTGAGGGAAAGGTGTCCCAGCTGGAATCCCCACTCCTTTCCTGCAGCATTCATTGTCTTCTTTAGCAGGAGGGAGATGTTAATGAAACCAAGAGACTCCAAAGCCGTCTCCAAACTCAATCCATGCCAAGGAAAAACTGCAGGAAGCAGAGAGGGAGTGAATGTGGCACTTCCCAGAGGAACTCTAGAGAGCAGCAGCCAAGGAAAGGCTTTCAGTGCCTGGCAGGAGAGGATGAGGAGTCTGTTAGCACAATGCCTCTCAGCAGGAATTCTGGCCTCTCCCAAAATCAGTTTGGGAGCCAAGGTTGAGTTCTGGATTTTGATTTCACTTTGATGAGGTGTGGATTAGCTCTTTAAAACACCTGAGCTCTGTAATATTTGGATTAATCTCTCCTACAAAGGGAAACCAGCAGAAACTAGCTGGGTTTTCACTCACCAATCCTCCCTCAAATCCTGAGCTTTGCAGAAGAGCTTCACCCTCCAGGGTGGCCAGTGAGCTGCCACAGGGATCCAGTGGGAGATGCATCCCCAGGAGAAAAAGAGATGATTTTTCCAATTGGTCCATCTGAGCTGGCACCTGTGGTGCCTGCCAGGGTTTCCAGCTGGAAACATCACGCTCTCAAGGGAATTTGGGACATCTGTGTACTTGTCACCACCATCAGAGGTGTTCCCATCCTCAGAATCCTTTCCTCAAAATGTTGTTGTAAAGGCTTCATTTGCCTCAGTTCAATAAAGGCGCATATTTAAGCACAGTGATTTAGATATTGATTCTAAATTCTAATTTAATCGGGATAAAATCAGGATTCTAAAATATAATTTAATCGGGATAATTTTGGCCAATGGAATATTTTGGCTGGAAGGAAATGCTTTACTTAGAGAACAACCTTCAAGCAGTCAAAAAGAAATGTTCTCCAGACCTCCACTGGGCTGCACCTGAACATCCCACACGGAAATACGCTCAGATCTCTGTGTGATTCTGTGATTCACAGCAACAAAAGGGCTCAGTTCCACTCTCTTGCCGTGACAAATGGGAGCAGAACCATCTCCTGACTCAGGGAATTCCTTTACACCCTCAGCTCATCCCTCACAGCTTCAGCTCCTCTTGTGGCTCCTCACCAGATGCTGCTGCTGCGGGGTGCACACATCAAGATCTGGTGCTGTCCTTTTCCAGAAGTCTTCTCACTCCCTGAAAGCTCACCTCCTTGGAATGCAGAGGGTCCCCCAAACCCCCTGGGTTCTCCCACCCTTCCCCTGGGAATGTCTCTCCCTGAGAAGCTGTTGGGCAGGAGCATCCTTTGTTCCAGCAGATAGCAAAGAGAAGCTATTTTCTGATAGCAAAGATAGTTTATCTCCCTCCACAGATTTCAAGGCTGCTTTAAAACTCCCAACAAAATGCTGGATTTCCCCCATTCCAGCCCCAATGGCGTGGGGGAGAGATAAGAGACATCAGTGTTGTTATCCTGAAAATGGGAGAGACAGAAAACCCAACACCCATTAAAATCCTCCAGGGGTCAGGAAAATGAAGTGGAACATTTTTACTGATGCTGTGCTGGGAGTGCTGTTCCCTCCCTCTTGACACCCTCACAGCCACACCCCACACACACGGAGTCCTGATGAGCCCCTGGTATGACAAATGATGCCAGACTTCCCATCCCAAGAGGATTCTTCCCTGTGCCTGACCCTGGCAGCCGGCCAGGGCTCTGACAGGAGCTTCCCCACAAATCACACCTAAATGCTTCTTTGAACGTGCTGAAGTGAAGAACATACTTTCTTTAAAGCACTCTTGCCTGTATTGGAAGGGAGATAATTTTTCAGGCATCAATTCACCTGTCCTGGGAACACAGAGGCAGTTTTCCAAGTAATTCCAGATTTCCAAGGGACTCCTTTAGCACCACAGTGCCTTGGACAAGGAAGAGCAGACAATGAACAGGAGCGGTGCCTCTCCCAGCCCTTTCTGCTTCCTAATGAAAATTCACTGTGAAAATTCCTTGCCCTGGGGGAGGACATGCCTAAAAAACTTCTAGAAAATGGGGACTCAGCTCTCCAATAGCTCAGGAACATTTAGAGTTTAGTCTATCTGGTTTCTTTAGCTGTGGAAGGTGGGATGCTGAGGGGAAGAAGGGCAAGGGAGGCAAACCCAAATCCCTTTTCTGGCCTCGAGGTGCTCACGGAGCCTGATTCCAAAAGATGAGCATTTCCTTTCTAACTGGAACAGGAGCAAAATCAAAGACAAGGTAAAACTTAAATACTTGCAAGGTCTGATACCACGATGAGCATGGTCCCAGCTGGGGCAGAGGCAGGAACAATAACCTGGAGACAGAGGGATCAATGCTCCAGCAGAATCAGTCGCTGCTGCCTCGATTACCATAAGTAGGACAGACAGCTCTGAAGGTTAATAATGTTTAGCTGCAAAAAAAGAAGCTACAAAAGAATTGGAAATAGATTTCAGAGAGATGCAGAGGCACATTGGGTCTGCACACATGTAAAACCTGCTGGAGGTTTGTTTTAATATTACAGAGTATTACTGGGATTCTGACATGAGCTTAAGGATGGTTCAGGTTACCCTGGATTTCTAACCTTGAGGTTAATTGACAATTGTCATTGAGAATGTCTCCACTAATTGGTAAGCTTGATTAGACTTAAAAATGTTGGCACTATGTCTCCATATTTGGGTAAAAAAAGGCTTCCCAGACTCATAACACACAATCAAGTGAAGTGAAATGACCTTTCTGCACCACTTTGATTGCTGTGCTTTATAAGCTGAATTTGATCATTTTTTCCTCCTCTCCTTCGATGTCCCAATGTCCTGGGTCCTGTTTTTGTTCCTCAGTCTTTGCATTGTGTTTAGTTCATCACATGAATTAGGAAAGAGATCTCAGCTCTGTTGCCAGCTCAGATTTGTGCAGATTTCCACAGGCCAGGCTGGAAAAGAGGAGAATGCTCTGCCCAGGGCTCTGCTAGGCCAGGCCTTGGTGGATTTTCGCTGTTTGTTTTCACTCGCTCTCCTGTTTGCTTTTCCAGCAGGTATCGGATCTCCTGTTTGGATAACTCCAGCACAAGCTGGCACTGATCTCAGCAGAAGCTTTTGAGTCCTGGGATCATCAAAACACCAACAAATCCAGAATGTGCTGAAAATCACTCAGCTCCCTTGTTTTGCATTAATACAGATCCAGTTAATGAAAAAACAGGAAGCAAGCACAGAGCTGGGGCTGGTTCCTCTATACATTATTCAGCCTGGCACTGCCACACTGCCTTGGCTGGGCTAAACATTTAATTACAGATTCATTTGCTTTTTGGGTTCCCTGATGACATTTAATCCTTTCAGCTGTAATAAATGACTCCGGCGCTGGGTGCTCTTTAACCAAAGCACAAGGTTTTTTTTTCATAACCTCTTTTTTATTGGAACATTTGGGGCTGGCTGACTTTTTTTAATCAAAGCTTAGGGTTGGATTGCCTGGCTGGCATCAACAGCCCTGCTCTGACAATGGCAGAGTTATGTTCATTGAATACTCTGCCTTCATCCTGTGCCTTGGAGAAATCCAAAGAATGGCTCTGTTCTTGCCAAAGCCCCTTTTTACCAGCAAAGAGAGGAGATTTTCCTCACTCCTTTTCCCCTCCAACCTTTGCCCACCAGGACTGGCTTTTATTTTCCCACGCTCTGTCATCTCCACTTGTGGAAAGCACCAAAAGTAAATATTTCACTCCCCTACTCCTTTTCCTTTTTTTTTTTTTTTCTGGAGAACAGCTGAAATCCAGCCAGACTTGTACGATTGGATTATCCTCATCCAAGGATACAGACATTTATCATTTTCTGGCTCCTAAAGTCAGGCAAGTTATGCAGAGCTCTGTGCAGAGCTGCTTGAGTCACTCAGGGGGGTGAATGGGGAGTGACAATGACAGAGATAAATGTGGGGCCCTTTCCAGATGCTGCCTGTGAATGGACATTCCCAGCACAGTGCAGTTCCCTGGCTCTCTCCCAGCAATCCCCCCAAGGTTTGGGACACATACAGATGTACAAATCCTGCAGTGGGTCACAGTCCTGGCAAGGTTTGGAGGGTTGGAGGGACCTTAAAGCTCATCCCATTCCAGCCCCTGCCATGGGCAGGGACACCCTCTGCTATCCCAGCTTTCTCCAAAGCCCCATCCAGCCTGGCCTTGGACACTTCCAGGGATCCCGGGGCAGCCAGGGCTTCCACATCCTCTACAGGGAAGGATTTCTCCCTAATATACAACCTAAATCTTGGGCAGGACATGCTCTTCCCAGAGGATTCTGATGATAAACTCCTACTCTTTTAGTTTAAAGCCATTCCCCCCCATCCCAGCACTGTCTGTGTAAAAAGTCAATCTCCCTCTTTTTTATGAACTCCCTGGAAGTACTGAAAGGTCACAAATTGGATTTGACTTCCTCACTCCTGTCAGGTCACTGGGCAATGCCAAGGTTGCAGAAGTGCTCCTGGAAAAGTGGAGCATGGATGAGCTGAGAAATTGATGTGAGGGGTTAGAGATTGCAAAGGCTCAGCCAAGGGAGAGAATCCTGCTCCAACTTCTGATCTCATCCCAGCAGGAACATCCAACAGGGACAAAGGCACAAGCAGTAGGTGTTAGTTGGAACAAAGTTGGTGTTTAAGGTCTCTTCCAACCCAAAGCACTCCAGGATTCCATCATTCATCCATTCACACAGGGCTGAGCCCTCAGTGGCTGGGTCTGAGCTCCTGCACATTGTCTATCCTCTGAATCCTTTGGGAAGGGCACGGCCTGCCCAAAGGCATGCAGTGCCAGTGGGGCAGTCTAGGAAACCAAGGATGACTCCCTGGATGGCAAACACTGCTCAGAATGTCCCAAAGACCCTTTGTTTCCTCTCCTCCTGTCCTGCTGACACCCCCAGTTCCCTGCTTTGTTTGTTTATTCCCAGGCTTTTCCTCTCCAATCCACATTAGTATGGCAGTAGCTGGCTTTCCAGGCAGGTGAGAGGGACAGAGGACACCATCCATGCTTCCCAGGAAAGGGATTTATTCCGTGGAAACTCCTTTCCCGCTGTCTGTACAACTGCTGGTCCATCTGAGCAGCAGATTCCTACCTCTAGGAACTTAAACCTCCCCCAGACTGGCAGAATTAATATAACGTGACAGAATATAATTAAATGCTGAGAAATCCTGGGAAAAAATATGGTGGGAATGGGGAAGAGACAGAGGCAAATGAGAGCCTTGGCTGCCATGTGAGATGAGAAAACTCCTGCCCCACAAGGCAACCTGTGAGTGCCAAGAGTGAAAGGACTTGGAGGAAGGGGACAGGGGCACACTGGCTCTGTGGGAAGAGATATTATTATGAAGGGGGAGGCAGAGGTCAGGAAAGTGGGATACAAATCCTGGGGCTCATTAGTTCTGCTGCTTATGGAACAAGTGCCTGGAATCACCTTCATTGCTGGCTGCTGAAACAGCAAAGTTTAGCTCAAAATGTCACAAACCTCTCCAACACCCCGGGAAAGCAAAACATCTTTTTAACAAGCAACAAGGCAGGGAAAGGGCCCAAAAAGCAGAACAATGTCCTTCACCAGGAGCTGGGTAAATGAGCAAGGGCAGAGTGTGACCACTTGATGTTTAGGGGCTCTGCCAATTTCAGGGACGTGTTCAACACCCTGCAGTTGTGACCTGGAGCCACCATCCTGCAGTGCCTCGGGCTCAGAACCTCAGACAGAACCTGGCCCTGGCCCAGCTGCTGGTACAACCCAAAATTACCCAAATTACTTAGGCTGCAAACACAGAAATGCTCAAGAAGGAACATGAGCTCTGGGCATTCAAAGTTAAGGGAAAGAACAATGAGATGAGGCAGCCTGGCCTTTGTGAAGGAGAAGATTAGAAAGAAGCAACATTCCACGTCCCACCAGTCCAAGTTTCACAAATGTTTGGCACACTCACTCCCAATATCTCACAGAATCATGGGATAGTTTGGGTTGGGAGGGACTTTAAAGCTCATCCAGTCCCACCCCCTGCCATGGCCCGGGACACCTTCCACTGTCCCAGGCTGCTCCAAGCCCTGTCCAGCCTGGCCTGGGACAGTTCCAGGGATCCAGGGGCAGCCACAGCTTCCCTGGGAAGCTGTGCCAGGGCCTCACCACCCTCAAAGGGAGGAATTCCTTCCCAACATCCCATCTATCCTTGCCCTCTAGCAGTGGGAAGACATTCCCCTTTGTGCTGGCACTCCATCCCTCAATATTCTCTCTCCATGTTTCCTGTTGGCTCCTTCAGGCACTGCAAGGCCACACTGAGCTCACCCCAAAGCTTCTCTCCAGGCTGAACAATCCCAACTCTCCCAGCCTTTCCTCCCAGCAGAGCTGCTCCATCCCTCTGCTCATCCTGGTGCCCCCTCTGGACTCTCTCCAACAGCTTAGTTGTACTTTGAGAACAGCTTTTCTCCTCTGCCAGTCCTCCTACTCTTTTCTGTCATTTCCCTGTTTTCCTCTGTTTCCAGACACCCATTTTTGACCCTCACTGGCCTCTCCTTCCTGTCTCTCCATGAGTTTTTGGGCAATAAATATTCTTGGCTGCTCCTTCTCCTTCCTGGTCCCCAAAACATGGAAGATCTGTGTCTGTCGGCTGAGCAGCATCTCCCAGCCCCCTGCCAGGCCTGCCACAGCCTGTTCCCACTGACAGGGAGTGTCTGGCAGCTCCCAGAGAACCACCTGCCTGTGCAAATATCCCAGACATCAAAGCATTCCCTGCTCCCTGCACAATCCAGCATGCACTGGAGAGGGCCACCCCCTGGAATCACTGTGAGCCCAGAAACGAGGGTTTGTGGGATTCACCACTCCTGGCCAGGTCCAGGTCAGTGGGACAGCACTGCCCTTCCCACCAGGAGTCCCTTCTCTTGCAGCTCTCACTCCTACAGCTCAGCCAGCACCAGGATCATCCCATCCTGACCAGGATGGAGCTGCTGCTTTGGGGTACATCTGGGTGGTACAGCTGGATGATTTCCTCCTGTCTCCATGCAGCTTTCCCAGCCAACCTAAGAGACCATCTGGAGACAACTCCTCACCTTGGGAGGGGATGAGGGATATTTGTGTGCCTACCTGGGCTTCCTGTTCCAGCTGACAGGGAGAAAGCACCAGGGACATCAAGCACAGCATAAAGCTGGATAATCTTTGGAGAGGATTGCTCGGGAAGCCATGGGATCTGCTGTGGAACAAACCCTCTGGGGAGCTTTGACAGGAGCAGCCCCCTCTTTCCAGCAGTGCCCTGGGGGTCTGTGTAAAATCTCAGCCCTGCAGCAGTTCCAAGGTTAAATCCAGTGTGTGCTGCTTGTTTGGCCCCAGCAGCATGGCCATGGCAGCAGCAGGATCCATCTGTCCCTCTTCAGAGGGAAATCTAAAGGTCTGGAGCGTTCTTTCCCAAGGAATTGCATCCCAAAGACAGCATCTCAGTTTTCCTGAGATGAGGAATGAACCCTTGTGTCAGGCTGAAGGAAATGGAATAGCAGTGTCTGCTAAATCACAATGAGGCAGAGGTTTTTGGTTAACTCCTGAAATGCTGTTTGGAGTCAGCCTCCCCCTGGGGTCCTCCTGCCACAACACCCACCCCAAATTTCACACGGAATTTGGCACGGGCAGGTGCTACACCAGCATCTCCCATGGGCTCCCTGGTACGGGTTCATACAGAGGGGGCCAAATCCTGCTGTTCCCTGCTGTCACTCCTTCCAGCTCCTCTGGCACAGGCCTCTTGTGTTGGGTTTTGCTAATCCTGGGCCTGGACTCGAGCAAGGGCTAAATACAGCAGCCCCAGTCCAGCCTCTGTCTCAGAATCCACCCACCACCCCAGTGGAAAAGAGAGCAGTGAATCAACCAGCCCCCACGTGTTTGTCAGGTCTTCCCTGTCACTTCCCTCTTGACATTTCCATAATCCTGCTGTGCCTGCAATTAAGAACTTCAACAAAACGCCCGCTGCTCTCCTTCTCCTCCGCAGCACAGAGTAACAAAGCTGCACAGGCACCAGCTCCTGCTGAAACTAAATGAGCAGAGTGAGCAGCCGAGGTCAGAGGCTTTTTCACAGCTGCCGAGGGATGCGAGAGATAAAAGGCCAGGGGTGTCAGAATTTCCTCCTGGCGTAGTGCAAGTGCAGCACGCACAATCACATGTTTATTTATGGGGAGCTGCTCTGATAGCATCAGCCAGAGCTCACTGCAGGGCTGGGAGCTGTGCAAGGCAAACCCAGCCCGCTGCCTCCCAGTCAGCACCAGCCAGGCACCGGGAGCTGCCTTCAAAGGCCGGATCAGCCATTCCTGGAGGAAGCCAAGGCCCAGCAGAAGCCTCAGCTGCCTGAAGAGCCCCCACACCTTGGGTTCAGGGACACACAAGGCTCCAGCTTATTCCAGTGCCTGTTGTTTTTCTCTGGGCTCAAACACAGGGATGGGAGGGATGAAGAGCAGTCTCCAGATTCTCACCCCAAGGTAAGGTCTCCCCATGGCTTCTGTGTTAAGAGATGGCCTCCAGTCCAACACATTCCCCATGGAAGGGGTTGTCAGGCATTGGAAGGGGCTGGTGGAGTCCCCACCCCTGGAGATGTCCAAGGAAGGCCTGGATGTGGCACTCAGGGCTGGTGACAAGGTGGGGATGGGGCACAGGTTGGACTCAGTCCTGGAAGACTTTTCCAAACTCAGTGGTCCTGGGATCTCACAGTCTGGGTCAAATGAACTTGGCACACTTGGAGAAGGTCTCCCTTCTCCCTGGAGCAGCTTGGGAAGGACTTATGGAGCCGAGAGACTGCCCAACATCAGCAGCACTAAAACATTCAAACCCAGGCACACCCAAATGTTCGGCACCACTCACGGCATTACTGCTCCTGCAGGTGAGCCAGATCCCATCGTTCCCCTCCCCAAACCACCTCACTCGCCCTTCTAAGTGACCTAAGCATCACTCCAGGAGCCCTGACCCTCCTCACCCGCTTTCCTGCAGCAATGATTATTTCTGCCTGTTTGCCATTCCTCAAATCCCCCCTGCTTCTGAGTGCCCACTGTAATTGTGTCACACGCACATCGTGCCAGCTTAATTCCGTCCTGATAAACGTCTTCACTTCAGATAATGAGTGGGGAGAGCCAGGACCAATAACTGCTCATTATTACCCCATTATTTTTGCTTTGGTGCTGTGTAAATTAGCCAAGGAGCTCTGCACTCCCCTATTTTGACAATTCAATGGCAGCAGCCATTTCAGCAGTTGCTTTAACAATTCTAATTTGCCAGGTTTATTTCCAAGAAATTAATCCACCAGCCATTTGTCTATATGCTCGCACACCCTTTGGCATTCCTCCTGTAAGACTCTGCCTTCCCGTCCCGCTACAGAGGCTCCGGACTTTGCCAGTCTCCATCCTGTGATCCTCATTCTGCAGAACACAAAGGAATCATGATTAAAGAAAAATCCAAAAATTACAACTGCAAACTAAAAAAGACCAAGCGAAATCTTTGAATGGGTCCTTTTTGCAGAGGATTAAAGGAGGAAAAGTAGTCCCGTGTCTCATTCAATTAATTCTTATCTGTTTCGGGGCTGCAGTATGGGTTTGGATAATTTGTCAGAGCAGGAAGACTGCATCCATTATTTATGTATTTATCAGTTTTGGAGAGTTACCTGATGGCCATTCTGCTCTGTGGAGCTGCCAATCAGCTGAGCTCGACAACAGCGACAGCAAAGGACCATGGAATATCCTCAGCAGGAAGGACACACAGGGATTGTGGAATGTCCCTCCTGGCCCTGCACAATCCCACCCTGGGCATCCCTGAGAGCGCTGTCCAAACGCTCCTGGAGCTGTGGCAGCCTCGGGGCTGTGCCCATTCCCTGGGGAGCCTGGGCAGTGCCCCAGCACCTTCTGGGGGAGAAAACCTTTCCCTGATATCCAACCTGATCCTCCCCTGGCACAGCTCCAGCCATTCCTGGGGTCCTGGGACCAAGCCCCTCACGCTGGGAACAGCAGCTGTGGTACAGCCTCACGCAGATGAAGAGTTCCAGAAATGGACCATCCTTAGGAGCTGCTGAAAGACTCACACAGGAAAAAGGTTTTGCTGGAAAAGCCTCAGGGCCAACATTTGGGGTTGAACTCAGCACTCTCAAATGCAGAAACAAAACACAAATACAAACAAAAATAATACAAAGCAAAGGAGATTTCATACCTTGGAGAGGCAGGGCCCTCTGGAAGTCTCTATTTATGGCTGTCATAGGGACCTGGAGCACCTCCCCTCTGGAGCCAGGCTGGGAGAGCTGGGGCTGCTCAGCCTGGAGAAGGGAAGGGTGTGTGGACACCTCAGAGCCCCTTCCAGAGTCTGCAGGAGCTACAGGGAAGCTGGACAGGGACATTTCATCAGGAACTGGAGTGCCAGGAGAAGGGGGATCAAGCTGAAAGAGGGGAAATTCAGCTTAGATATTGAGAAGAAATTCCTGGCTGTGAGGGAGGTGAGGCCCTGGCACAGGGTGCCCAGAGAAGCTGTGGCTGCCCCATCCCTGGAAGTGTCCAAGACCGGGTTGGGCTTGGAGCAACCTGGGCTAGTGCAAGGTGTCCCTGCCCGTGGCAGGGGGTGGGACTGGATGGTTTTAAGATTCCTTCCCACCCAAACCATTCCCTGATTCTGCATTTCCCATCGGGAGCATTTGGAGCTGCGGCAAAGGGTGGCAGGAGCAGCAACTCAGGATAACAATGAGTAATTAATGAGTTGTGCTATCAGACTGCTCAGACACAGGCCAGCACCCTCCAGTGCATCCCAGACCACTCCATCCATTCCAGCTGCACTCTGACCAGCAGCCCCCTCCTGCTGGAATCAGGGACGTCAAACAGCTCCCAGTGCACAGACACAGCCACGGATTTCCAAACCCAGTCACAACCAAACCAGGGACAGGTTCAGGATCTTGTCATTCCCCTCAGCAGGAGGAGGAAAAAAAAAATTTAAAAAAGGAGTGCTGTCACCCAGGCATTTTGAGCCAAGAGGTCACAAAGCCAATCACTCTGCCCTACCCAGGAGCTGCTGGACGAGGAGTCCAGCAGCCAAACAATACATTTTTTTTTCCTTGATTGATTTGCACATTGTGAAAGATGGGAGGGAAAAGAAGAGAGCAAAGGCAAAGCTATTCTGCCTTGACTACAATATCTTCTTCCACAAAATTGAAAAAGTCTTTTTGGAGCGCATCTGAACGTCTCAAAAATCAAGTTAAGGAAAGGTCTGAAATGAAAAGTCAGCTGAACAGAAAAGAAGCAAAAAGAGTTTGCAGAAATGTCAGCAGAAAGTACTTGTCTTTTTCTCCCCAGGGGTTTTTGTTCTGAAACAATCTGGTCAAATCACTCCAGAGTCACGATTAGCATCAGTGTTAGCAAATCTTCATTCTGTGCAAAAACAAATCAAATGCATTAAAATGCCTGCGAGCGCAGTTCTTGTGGGAAAAGGAGGGCCCAGCTCTGGACTGGGAGGGAACACGTTTGGAT
This sequence comes from Pseudopodoces humilis, assembly GCF_049639895.1. NCBI lineage: Eukaryota > Metazoa > Chordata > Aves > Passeriformes > Paridae > Pseudopodoces > Pseudopodoces humilis. The sequence continues at coordinate 5,068,740 of NC_142210.1, read as the reverse complement.
TGGAAATTAGGAAGGAATTCTTTACCCAGACGGTGCTGAGGCCCTGGCACAGGGTGCCCAGAGCAGCTGTGGCTGCCCCTGGATCCCTGGAAGTGTTCCAGGCCAGGCTGGACAGGGCTTGGAGCAGCCTGGGACAGTGGAAAGTGTCCTTGCCCATGGCAGGGAATGGGACTGGATGGTTTTAAGATCCCTTCCCACCCAAACTATTCCATGATTCCAGGTTTCCTTCAACACCTCAAATGCAGGTGCTGTGACTTCGCAGGGACCCTCCCTGGGCTGGTGGAGCAGAGCATGGAGAAGGAAAAGCAGGAATGAGGGATTCACAGGATTCTCTCTGCCACTGCTCAGGGCTCCACTGACTCTGTGGCACAACAGGACTTCTGGGGCAGCACTGCCCTTCATTCCCAACAGGATCTTGGCAAGGGAGTCCATGAATCCCTAATTCCTGAGCACCTGGTTTGCACATTTCACTGACCGTGATGTGAATTCCTCCCACAACCACTGCTGGCATCCCAGCCTGTGCTGAGGGGACACTTCTGTCTCTGGTGTCACTGGAGCCAGCAGCAGGGTCATGCCTTGGATACATCCCATCTGGGAGGCAATTAGCAGTAATTAATGTCATTTAACCCTACCATTGACCTGAGCACTTTGCACCACTTCTGGCTTGTCTGGCAACAAGGGAGCAAACGACAGGACAGAGGAAATGGCCCCAAGATGCACCAGGGAACGTTTAGGTTGGATATTAGGGACAACCTCTTCACTGAAGGGCTGTGCAGCCCTGGCACTGCTGCCCAGGGCAGCGGTGGAGTCCCCATCCCTGGAAGGATTTCACAGACATTTGGATGTGGCATTTGGGGACATGGGTTAGTGGTGGTTTTGGCAGTGCTGGGGAAATGATCTTGAAGGTGTTTTCCAACCTAAATGATTTTAGGATTTTCCAAGGTGACAGAGATCCCCAGAGGTGTAAGCCTAGTGTCCTCCCAGCTGATTTCTCACTACCCTGTACCAGTCTGGCCATTTCAGCTGGGTCTCACAGGACCTCTTGCAGGAGACAGCATCTCTTCCAATCCATTTTTCCTTCTAATTTCATGGTGGCAACCTTCTGCCACTGGGATGAGGCAGATGACATCATTGCCTGCACTGGATGTCACCTGCTGGAGCTCAGGATGCCATCCTGAGACAAGCCCAAAAGTTCAAGCAACACATCACTCTAAGGAAGCTGCCTCGGGTCAGAACAGAGACACAAAGAGCAGAGTTGCTACTTCCAGAGAATTCCTGCAGCATTTAGCTCCAACCACCTTCCAAAATCCACCTGCACACTGGAGCTCCTCACGTGCAGTGCAGCTCTCCCAAGAATCAAGGAATGGCCTGGGTTGGAAGGGACCTTAAAGATCATCCAATTCCACCCCTGCCATGGGCAGGGACACCTTCCACTGTCCCAGGCTGCTCCAAGCCCTGTCCAGCCTGGCCTGGGACAGTTCCAGGGATCCAGGGGCAGCCACAGCTTCTCTGGGTACCCTGTGCCAGAGCCTCAACTCCCTCACAAAGAACAGTTCATTCCCAATATCCCACCCATCCCTGCCCTCTGGTATTAGGAACATTCCCCTTGTGCTGGCACTCCAGGCCTTGTCCACATTCTCTCTCCATGTATCCTGTTGGCCCCTTCAGGCACTGCAAGGCCACACTGAGCTCACCCCAAAGCTTCTCTCCAGGCTGAACAATCCCAACTCTCCCAGCCTTTCCTCCCAGCAGAGCTGCTCCATCCCTCTGCCCATCCTGGTGCCCCCTCTGGACTCTCTCCAGCAGCTCCACGTCCTCCCTGTGCTGGGCCCCAGGGCTGGGGCAGCTCTGCAGGTGGGGTCTCACCTGAGCACAGGGGCACAGGGGCAGAATCCCAATCCCTTTCCTGCTGCCCACGCTGGGGATCAGCCCAGGGCTGGACTGGAGGTGACTCCGGGAGTGACTGCACTGAGCAATTCCAGGGCTGCCGAGAGCAGCACACGAAAATGATCAAAGTGACACTTGCAGGTAAATACTGGGGTCACCCCACCCAGGGCACGGACAGGAGCAGCAGCCAGAGCCGGATGAGGGAAGAGATGCGTCTGTCAGCCACAAAGTTGATGGAATGAGCACTCAAACCCCCACGGCTCCGAGGGCTGCATCCCTGCCTGGAATAATAATAACGCCCAGGAACCACTGCTGCCTTTGGTTCCCGCTATCGTGGAAGAACAGCTCCTGCTATCACAGCGAAGCACAGAGGGAACGGGAGGAGGAAAGAAAAAATACACCCCCAAAAGCACAAAAAAGCCGGAATCTGCTCAATTCAGCGCTGGGAGAGCCCAACCCAAGCAATCACCGCACACAAATGTGATTACCGGGCTCTGTCTGGCACTGCGCGATGCAGAAAGGCTTTTCTTCCCCTCCCCTCTCTCCAAGGATCCGGATTCCTGTCGGGGAGGAGGCGGGAGAGGCGCAGAGTGTGGCTGCGAGGTGCCGATGTGCTCCTGGCGCTGTGGCCGGGCTGTGCCGCAGCATCCCCGGCTGCCGCAGGGAAGGGAAGGGCGCTGCTGCCACCTGCAGCCCGCAGCTCCGGAACACGGCTCCAGCGCACGGCCTCCTCACACCGCCCGGCCTCCGGGGCACAGCTCCTGCCCACGGCCGCCTCACACTGCCCGGCCTCCGGGGCACAGCTCCTGCCCACGGCCTCCGGGACACGGCTCCTGCCCACGGCCGCCTCACACCGCCCGGCCTCCGGGGCACAGCTCCTGCCCACGGCCTCCTCACACCGCCCGGCCTCCGGGGCACAGCTCCTGCCCACGGCCTCCTCACACCGCCCGGCCTCCGGGACACGGCTCCTGCCCACGGCCTCCTCACACCGCCCGGCCTCCGGGACACGGCTCCTGCCCACGGCCTCCGGGACACGGCTCCAGCCCACGGCCTCCGGGACACGGCTCCTGCCCACGGCCTCCTCACACCGCCCGGCCTCCGGGACACGGCTCCTGCCCACGGCCTCCTCACACCGCCCGGCCTCCGGGACACGGCTCCTGCCCACGGCCTCCGGGACACGGCTCCAGCCCACGGCCTCCGGGACACGGCTCCTGCCCACGGCCGCCTCACACCGCCCGGCCACCCAGCCCTGCCGAGCAGGCTCGTCCGGCTTCCCAAGGGGGCAGGATGATGCTGCTCCCACTCCTGTGAAAACGGGGCCAAGTGACCCCCCGAGCTGGCAGAAAGTCCGGCAAATTCCGGCTTTAGAAAGAGGGGACAAAAATCTTTGGAGAGAACAATGGAGGGAGAGATCACGCGTCTGGGTATTGGCTTTATTCTTGATGCCACCCAAAAATAAACCCCAAAGAGCTTTCCCAGAGCAGCCCCTGGATCCCTGGAAGTGTCCAGGGCCAGTTTGGATGGGACTTGGAGCCACCTGGGAATAGTGGAAGGTTCCCTTTCCATGGAATGAGATGAGCTTTAAGGTCTCTTCCAGTGCAAACCATTCCATGATTCTGTGATCCAGTGAAAGCCTCCATGTGCAAATCCAACAGCTCCAGCAGCAGTGTGCAAGGGTTTGTGTTTTTTTTTCCATCAGGGAACATCAGGATAACACCGAGGTTTGTGCAAATGGGGTGATTGGAATCTGAGATGTGCAATTAATACTGGAGCACAGATTGGGTACCTGGCAGCTCTCCCAAAGCCCGAGGTAACGTCAAGCATCTCCTCCTCTATAAAAAGACAGAACTTAATCTCAAAGGACTCTGGATGTTCGCATCCTGGGAAGGCATGGTGCCAAGAATACAGTTATTTTCTTTACAAAACCTGGCCTAATCCCATTTTGCTCCTAAAATCAGCTGTCCCCTCTGAAGGAAATTGAGCCTGGACATAAAGAAACAGTTCTGCCCTGAAAAGCCCCACCAAACCCCATCCCCACCCTGAGAGCTTGCAGAGCAGACACACACAGCCATAAACCTCTGATCTCCACATGCTGAAAACAAAATACCAGGAAAACTGAAACAGGAGAGAAAAGGCTGTAAACTGTCCCTCGGACTCTGTGATGACATAAGGAAATAACCCCCATGACCCCAAAACAAGAGGCAAAAAGCAATGGATGTGCTACCAAAGGCTATTTGCTAATTAACAGGAAGTTTCACCATCTGTAAAATCCCCCCTGGGTTCACTACATCAATCAATCTCTACTTGGAGAGGGAATGAAACTTCAACAGAATCATTCTTCCAAAAGTATGAACCTGAACGCTCCTGCAAGAGTTAATAAGGGGGATGAGAACCCCAGGCTCTACACACAAAATAAAAGGAGTCCTAAAGTGCTGGATTCATATTTCAGCCTGACTTTAGTGCTAAATGTCGACCAATTTTGACAGAAATCCATCACCCAAATAAAATTTGAAGGTCTGAAAGCAGAGAGTTGAAGCATAAAAATATACTGCAAAGGCACATTTAAAGCCCAGGTCTAAAATTAGTTGTTTGACACAGGGAGTTTTAACAGTGCTGCAATCCCCTCTTCCTGAACTGATTTTGTTCTCTAAGCTCACACATGGCTAAAAACATATTTTTTAATAAGTTACAGCTTAAGAGGAAGGATTCTTCTCCATGTTCTGCCGTGTTAGGACAGGTTTCACCATTTAACAGAAGTTTGCCAGGATAAGTGGAAGCTCCCAGGTTTGTTGACCACTTTCCCAGGATTTAATAAAATTACAGGTTGTTCAGCCCAGCTCTGTAAATTTGACAAGAATTGCATTTAACAATTTCAGTAAGTTATTTCTGCATACCAAAGCCGGCTGATATTCATCTCTTCTTTTAAAAAAGGATGTCTTATCCTCCTCCTAATACAGAGGAAAGATGTAAAGATCCCCTAATCTTTGAAGGAAGGTGTCTTCAAACCCTCCACACTACCCGTGCATGAGAATAAATCCATAGGAAAAGAGGAGCTCATGTTCGGAATGTTAACATATTGTAGCATCAATTATGATATTTATCACGCAGGGAACGAGAAGTTAGCAACCATTTATAGCCCAATTCCAGTAAACATTAGTGCCTTTCCCAGCACATACACACACCCCCACAATTAATCAGAGGGAAAACTCTTCCCAAATAAATCCGAGCTGCTTCACAGGGGCGGCTTTGTTTTCCCCATCTCCACGGAGTGCTTTGCAAGGAATGACCCCCCCCTCCCTATCCCAGATCCTCAGAGGAACCACTGGGAAGACCTTTCCCTGCTCCCTGTGGGGAACTGCTCTTTCTGAGGAGGAACAGCAATTCTGGGGGCTGCAGGGGCTGCCTGGCTGGTGGCACCAGTGGCACAAACACCATGCAGGAGGAGCAGCTGTACCTGCATGGTCCCCTCTGGTCCCCAGGGGCCAGGACAGTTCTCCAGCCGCTGCAGGAAGAGATGTCCAAGTGTTTGCCATGACCTGGAACAGGCAGACCCAGCATCAGTGGCACAAGTGGGGCAGCAAAGCACAAAATCCAAGTTTTCCTATAAAAGCACAACCCAAAGCTTCATTGGACACAAAACAGGACAAGTGACCCTGAACTCTGAGCCCCAGCCTTCAGCAAGGCCACTGCCCACCAGCAGCACCAGTCTGGGGCTGGTTTTATCCCTGGAGCTGCAGAGGGATGTGCAGAGGTGGGACCTGCTTCGCTCACCTCAATGAGTGAAGATCTGCTCAGGACACATGGAGCATCCCCAAAAACCCCCAGGGACCTTCCACATCACCTCCCCACAACCCCCCAGGGCAGGGACCCCCACACCATGTCCCCTTGAAACCCAATTTGGGCACTCCCCCTAAACCTCCAGATCAGGGACTACAACACCACCTCCCCATAAACCCCCAGAGCAGGGTATCTCCCCAAACTCACATAGCCAGGACCCCCACACCACCTCCCCCTAAACCCCAATTCAGGGACTGCCCTAAACCTCCACACCAGGAGCCCCAACATGATCTCGCCCCAAACCCCAGCCCAGGGACCCTTCACACCACCTCCCCCTAAACCCCCAAACCAGGGAAACCCCCAAGAGTTCAGACTAGAGAAAGTCCCCCAAACCCCAGCCCAGGGCCCTCCCAAACCATCCACACCATCACCCCTCAAACCCCAAATCCAGGGAACCCCCCAGACCCCCAGACCAAGGACCCCAAGCCGACCTCCCCAAAACCACCCGGCCCAGGGACCCCAAGCCCAGCTCCCCCAGCACAGGGACCCCCAGTTCTCACAGAGCCCTTGTCAGGAGCTCCTCAGCAGTCTCCTCCCAGGCTAACAGGGTTATCCATGAGTTAAATAACAGCTTCCATGTAAAACTGGGGGATGTGGGTCAAGGGAGACGTGCTTAGGAAAACGGGAAGCGCAAGGCTCCAAAGGGAGAACCAGGGGAAATGACAGAGCACAGCCAAGAGGGGCAGAGGGAGTCAGTGCTATGCCAGCAGCCTGTGGATCACAGAATCCCTAAGGAAACACAGAATCCTCAAGGCTGGAAATACCCCCAACCTCACCAAGTGCACCAGGGACTGAGGAGAGCCATAATCCTGCCCCGTGGGAAGCGGGAGCTGACGCCCTCCCGCTGCTCTCCTTTCACTTCCCCACGCACATTCTCCACAAAAGAGGAATTTCCAGGACAGGTTTTCCCCCCATTCCCACATCCTCTGTGTTGTTATTGTTTGGGTTCAGAGTTGCCATGAGAACGTGCAGCCAATGTTAATTTAATGGAATTATCATGTGGGGAAAAGGACCATGGCCAGAGCCCGGCTGCCTGATTCATTCCCTCACAACCAGGCCTTGAGCAGATATTCCATGGAATGCTGGCCAGACAAGGCTTCCAGGCTTAGCTCACCCCTGCACGGCTCTTCCCAGAATTAATAAACCAGGATATTCCTTTCAAAACCACTTTTCTGATGGAAAAAAGCCCTGAAGAAGTGCCTGAAATGCAGAGCTGCCTCGTCACTCCCACACTGAATGGATCCTTAGCACGGGGAAGCTCAGGAGTTTCTGGGCAGATTTAGAGTTTTCCTTTGTTTCTTCACTCAATCCCTGTGGAACCCTTTGCAGCTGTTCCCTCCTCAGCAATCACAGAGCAAGGTGTGGGTATCAGACCCACACAAGCCTTTCATGACTCAGTTTCCACGTCAGCTTTTTCCTTATTTACTGCAGAGCTCAGGGTGCTTTTATCCTGGGAGACTAAAACAAGATTCCAAGGGAAAAGATGGATTTTTCTATCCAAGTTTGGGTGATAAATGTGAGCTCTGTGGGGAGCACAAGGCCAGGAGAGAGGACATGGATGTGTGGCTGCCAGTCCTGCCTGTGGTCCCTGTGAGATCCTTCAGAGGGATATCCACGTTTTTCTCAGGCAGCAAGGTTTGCCTCAGAGGCAAAAATTGCCATTTTTCCCACTTCCCGGGAAAGAGAAGCCAATCCAACAAGGCTGAGTCCAGCAGAAACTGGGGAGGAGGAAGAAAAGACACCAGATGCAGTAGCCCAGGGTCTCTGAGGCTTAAACCACTGTGTGTTAGCTGTAGATAAGGCCCTTCAAAGCCGTTGTTTTATTCCTTTAAAACCACTCTGGCTGTGGCCAGAGCTATGAATTCATGGAGCAAAGCTCTTTCCCAAGGCCAATATTGCCTGTCCAGATGATCCCATAATTCCACCGAGGTCCAACATTTCATTTGGCCTCCCCAGCAGACCTGACCTTGCAGGAATATTTTCTTGGCTTGATCCACAGAGAAACTGTGAAGAAAAGGTATTAAATGCTTTCAAAGGAGACGAGAGCAGAAGGGTTTTGGTTTGGTTTTTTTTGTTTGTTTCTCGCTGTCTACTCAGTGATAGAGACAAAAAAAGCGCCAGAATTTCATAAAACCCTGTTTGTTAATGATCAGGAAATTCAAAGCCTGACTACAGAATTATGCTGCTCTTTTGAAGGAGCTTCTGGTGGCTTCTGAAAAAGAAAACAGAGCCAACTAATGCCAATAATAGGCTAAATAATTAAAAGAGATGTTTTCTCTCTTGAGAGTGGAAGCCAACAAGGGGATTAACGAAGGAAGAGAGATAAAGTGAGGAAAAACTCTTGAATTTTCAGTAAAAGTGAGGAGTTTATTACAAGTATATTAAAAAAAATGAGAGGCCAGTGATTGGCCCTGGACTTTTGTCCTAAATTGGGATGTCTCAGTCAACCACACCAAAAACCTACCCTCACTCTGAATAGTCTGTGCAGTGCTCAGCAGACCTGGGAAAAACTCACCTAAAGGATCTTCAAGGGTCTTGGAGAACCCCTAGTACGTGGAAAGGAATAAACAGGATTCCTCTTGGTTTACTGAGATTCCTAAGGTGCTGCGTATCCAGGGGATTTTAGTTCAAATAACTTCAGGTTAAACCACTCACTCAGTTAAACCCTGCAGGATGGTTTGGGTTGGATCAAGAATTTCTTTCTGGAAAGGGTGGCCAGGCATTGGAAGGGGCTGCCCAGGGAGGTTTGGAGTCCCCATCCCTGGAGGTGTCCAAGAAAAGCCTGGATGTGGCACTCAGCGCTCTGGGTTGGGTGATGAGGTGGGATGGGGCACAGGTTGGACCTGATGGTTTTGGAGGGCTTTTCCAACCAAAATGATTCTGTAATTCCATTATATATTTATTTTTTTTTCTGTGGAGGCTTTTTGGAATATCTACAAGGTGGCTCTGGCTGGGGAATTGATCCCACTTGTCTTTGTGTGGATCAAAGTCAGTTGTTTTGTTTCCCTCCATCCTCCAAAAGCTTCCAGCTTTGAGAAAGGGACGCTTGACCTCCTGGTGCCTCCCCAGCCACCCGTGTCCCATCTGGAAGTTGTGGCTGTGGACTGCAATCCCAGCTTGCCAAAGTTCAGGAGCAGCCCCTCCTGGCTGATTTCCAGAGCCAGTTTACATCCCTTGCCCTTGGGTAGGAGGTGTGGTTAAAGTGTCTCCAAACTTGGAATTATTCTATCCCTGCAGTACAGATTTCCAACCCGAGGTCACCCGAAGCAGGACTTCAAAGGCAAATCCCCATTTCTCTTCAGCAAGAAAAATATCCCAACAATATTTTGCTTTGACCTTCCTGAAGTGTTTTAATAAGACTGAAACAATCCATATTAACAGAGATTGAAATGTTTCATTTCCACACTGCTGCCCCAATTGCTGCCTGATACGAGAGGAATAGAGCACAGCAATTTTACAAATGGTTTCAATAATGTCTCACTAAAGTCTGCCAAAAATCAATTTCTGAACAGAGGGCTCTTATCCCAGGATAAATCTCCCTGGGGCTGTAATGCCAGGGTGTGTGGAGAGGGTGAGCTCCGAGGATACCCTGCAAATCCCAGTGCTCCAGCAGCTCTCTGTGCTTGGAAGTTGTGACAGAGGAAATGAGACCTTGAGTCATGCTTTTGCAACTCCTGGTGCTACTACAGGAGTAGCAGCAACAACATTAACAGCAGGTTTTTGTCCCTCTTAATTCAAACCACGAGCACATGTCCTTGCAGGACAGGATTCCCACCTTGGGATATTGCAGGGATACAAGGTGTGCAGTCCCCTTTACGGAGCCAGAAGGAGCAAAACAAGTTTTGGGCACCCAAATCTGCTTGGATATTTTCCAGTTATTCCTCTCCTGGGAATTGGACAGGAGCCTCAGGCCAGGATCCTTTTCACTTAAATTCTGCACTTCCACGGAGCTGCTGGAGAGAGTCCAGAGGGGGCACCAGGATGAGCAGAGGGATGGAGCAGCTCTGCTGGGAGGAAAGGCTGGGAGAGCTGGGATTGTTCAGCCTGGAGAAGAGAAGCTCTGGGGTGACCTAAAGGTGGCCTTCCAGGAACTGAAGGAGCCAACAAGAAACAGGGAGGGAGAATATTCGCAAGGGATGGAATACCAGGACAAAGGGAATGGCTTCCAGAGGGCAGGGTTAGATGGGATATTGGGAAGGAATTCCTCCCTGTGAGGGTGCTGAGGCCCTGGCACAGGGTGCCCAGAGAAGCTGTGGCCGCCCCTGGATCCCTGGAAATGACTAAGGCCAGGTTGGATGGGGCTTGGAGCAACCTGGGATCTTGGAAAGCGTCCCTGCCAACCTGAGCACTCCCCCAGCTCGGGAGGAAGGGTTTCAGATCGCTGCCTGCCAGGTGTGTCCTTCCCTCCTCTAAATCTTTCTCTCCAACTTTCCCTCTCCTCCTTCTCTTCAAAAATCTTCCTGCCACCTCCTGGAAGAAGCTGCAACTGCTGCAGTGCCTCTGCAGAAGGGGAATAAATTCTCTGGATGTGCTGGAAAGCTCTCCAGGTTTGGGAGGAGGTGGGAGCTCCTGGGTGGATTTCCAGCCTCTCCTCTGTGTCTTTTTGCTCTGCCGTTCTTTTCTCTCTCCAGGAGTGCCTGCCGTGTGTTTTCTTTGACGTTATCAGTGCTAAATGCCGGTGCTTCCCTCAAGCCACTGCTCTCTTTTCAAGGAGAAGACAATAAGGGAATTCAGCTAGAGCACAGGAAATTAGGGAGAGCGATTAAGATCCACACTTCTGTGGTGTGGCTTTGTGCTCGTGTCCAGCCAACAAGACAAATTTGGGTGTCATTATTTGTGTTCCAGAGGGGATGCCAAACAATGTGAGAGAAGTCCCCATCAGGGGTTATCCAAACACAGTAAATTACCTCTGTCCCTAAAAAGGCAGAAATAAGAATAAAATTAAACGGTCAATTTACTCAGGTGATGGGGGGATTTTGGAGCTAAAAAGTAACAAACTTGCTTCTGCAATCAGATAAATATTGGAATGCATTTAGACAATGCTCTCAGAAACAGGGTGGGAATTTGGGGTGTCCTATGCAGGGCCAGGGGTTGTACTGGATGATCCTTGTGGGTCCTCTCCAGTGCAGGATATTCCACATAATTCATATTCTGTGATGCAATTTCAGCAGGTTAATTCCTGTCACTTGGGGTAACTGCATTTACCATTGGCGTTGTTCCAGCTGGATTTTTACCTGGGATAATCCCCTCAGCCTTGGATGCTCACTTTATCCATGAGCATCCTTTTAGCTCACTGACTCCCATATCTGTCCAGTCAGTTTTATTTTCCAGCAAAACCCTATGGCATGTTTGCTAAATACAGCGCTGTCTCATAGGAAGTGCTGAGGTCAGGGAGTTGTGCTGGATAACAACACAACTCATTGGGATTTTTATTATAATTATTATGCCAAAGCTCTGTAGAATCTCTCCCATATTTATCCCGAGTCGATCCTGTGTGGAGAGAAGGATCAACAAATCTTCCAGAAAATCTGAGGGGTCTGGCCTTGGAGGAGTTCAATATTTAGTGTACAGGGACTGATTTAAACACCAAAATCAGGTGTGTTTACACATCTAGAGAGCTGCACAGGATATATTCCTTAAACTGGGAGTCTGGGATGTTCCTACTCCTCTGCAGCATCCAAAATACCCCAAAAATTACGTTGGTGGGTAACAAAACTGTCCAATTTCTTTTGTAGTCAGAGGGCTTTTAAATATTGTGGATTTCAAGGCTGGCATTTCTCTATCAAATCCTTTGGCCAGGTAGAGCTCCCCTGTCTTTGAGCAGCTCCTTTGAAGACTTTGTCGAATTTGTCCTACCTTGATAATAATTTGTTTTTTCAGCTTCCTGCCAGACAGATTGGATTACTCCTGGAGAGTACTGGCCCTCTAGAAAAGGAAAGAGGAATGAAAGAAGCCTCAATTTCTCTGGATCTGATCATATATTATTGGTTTTAATTCAGCTGTGCTTTGCTCCAGTGCCAATTCCCCAGCATTTCCCTGTTTCTCACCTCCCTGGAGATTTTATGCCCCGTGGGAAACCAGGAAAGAGCCATTCATATTTTCTTTCTGGGGTTATAGGGCCTGAATTGAGTCCCCTTCACATCTGGGTGAATTCAGATTTCAGGGTGACTGCGGGGACGCAAACAGGTCATAACTCCTCAAGTCCACTGGAATCCAAGCTGAAAGGCAAATTCCTCCTGCTTTTCTGTGTGGGATCATTTGGAATTGTTTTTGTACCCATCCTGTACAGCAAGTGGTGGCTCAGTGCCCTTTTTGGGAGCACGGTGTCACCAGGAGTGGCTCTGAGGGTGGCAGAGGGGCTGTGCTGCAGCTCCAGCTCACCATTCCTGGTGCCAGGATGCCATTCCTGGATGTTCCTGGGCAGATCCCGTGGGGAGCAGGGCAGCTCGGGCTGCTGGGAGCTGGTGTCTGCAGACACCAGGGGACACTGTGAGACTGAGCAGTGCCCGGGCTGGACACAGCCTCAGCCTCTGCCATTCCTGCAGGAGCACCAGCAGCGCCCAGCCCTGCCCTGGGCTCCTCCGGGGCTTGGTGACATCGGATCAGTGTCCCCGGCAAGGGGGGGATGTGGGGGGCCAGCAGGGCAGGATGGACGGGCACATTTTGCTACCCAAGGGTGTCACCCCTCAGAGTGGGACAGCAGGGGTGACAGCCGGGTGCTGCAGCCCAGGACAGCCCTCACCGCCTCCAAGTGAAGCCTCAGCCTTTGCCTGGAGCATTCCAGCCGGGAAGTGCAGCTTGGAGAGAGCCGGGTGGGAGGGCAGGGGGCAGCAGGGTGTGCTGGGGATGGAGCAGGTGGCGCTCAGGCAGTGCTGAGAGTGAAGCTGGAGGTGCTGCTGGACCACTGAGGGGATTTGCAGGACATGGGAGGGGAGTGGAGGGGTCAGCTGGGCTCCACCTCCCGGTTCATGCCGAAGGCACATCGTCCTTGCATCACTTTCGAGCACAGCCATGGGGTTTATCTCCAAATGCCTTGGAAGGATCGAATGCAGGCTAAAAGGGACTGCAAGGCTTGGCTGCTTGGAGCAGAGTTGGTGCTTTCCCTGTCAGACCTGTCTGATGGCTCCTTATCCCGGTGCCCTGCTGTGGCAGCGCATAGAAGGATCTCCCTGGGAAGGGTACAAAAATAACTCCCATTTCTCCTCTTTGCATGACCTTTAAATACCAGTCTTTATTTACACAAGTTGGGGGTGTTCAGCCTGGAGAAATGAAGGCTCTGAGGAGACCTTAAAACCCCTTCCTGTGCCTGAAGGGGCTCCAAGAGAGGGACTTTAGACAAGAGATGGAGTGACAGGACAAGGGGACATGGTCTTAAGCTGGCAGAGGGCAGGGTTAGATGGATATTGGGAAGAAATTCCTCCCTGTGAGGGTGCTGAGGCCCTGGCACAGGGTGCCCAGAGAAGCTGTGGCTGCCCCTGGATCCCTGGGAGTGTCCAAGGCCAGGCTGGACAGGGCTTGGAGCAACCTGGGACACTGGAAGGTGTCCCTGCCCCTGGCAGGGGGTGGGACTGGGTGGGCTTTAAGGTCTTTTCCAACCCAAACCATGCTGGGATTCTGGAATTTGCCTTAGGAGAACCCTATGGATGTGTTCCATCCCATGGGGCTGTTCTCAAGGTAGGGTGGGACTGTCCCTGCCCACCCGAGCCGGCCCCAAGGGGACAGGACAGCACTCACCAGTGGATTTTGTGGATATTTGGAAAACAGCACAGGAATGTGGGGAGAGGGCAACAGAGCCAAAGCCAGCAGGGCTCAGCTCCCTGGGAGAAGAGACAGTTTAATGGCTCTGCTGAATCAGGGCCCAAGAGCAGCTCCATCTCCATCAGCTGATGGAATGACACTGGATCAGCTGAGCTGGTGATGCCAGGGGGGGTGAAGGGAAGCATCTCCAAGGGCTTGGGAAGCCAATGGCTTCCAAGGATGCCAGAGGAGGAGCTGGCAAAGCAAAGCCTCCAACGGGCTGGGCTCGCCAAACGCCTCCTCCCACACAGTAAATTCACCCCCAATTAAAAATGTATCTGTTTGCTTTCCTGAGATTGATCACACATTTAATCAGGCACTGCTCAGATATAGAGTAGCACTGAAAGGCAGAGATAATAAAGAAATCATTCTTTTAAAGGAGTAGCTGCATTGCAGATCAATTTCTTCAAAACCTTCATGTGCACAGAAATCCTCTGGGATGAATATTTCATAAGGGGAATAACACTGTTAAATTAATAAAACCCCTGCATGCCTAGTTATGAACTACAAAGATTGCTGAAGTTGTTCTAAAAAAATCCTCCTGTTCATACTTTGTACATCAATTTATGACAGAGTCATAGCTGGACCCTGAGGGAAATGGAGAAGAAAAAGGGTCCCTTTTGATGTGAGGAATTTTCAGTAAGTGGGAAGAGTTGCATGGACACAACTGCCCAGCGAGGGCAGGCAGCCCTGCTGGGAAGGGGAAACAGGATTCTCCAGTGGGAGCATGGGCATACTGAAATTAATTATGCTGAATATTCTTTCCTGCCTCTCTCAGGCTGTGGGTGAGTGACCTGAGGAGCTGGAGTGGCCTGAAGTGAGGCATAAGTGAGGTCCCATCTCCAGGCACTCCTGGGTATCCCTGGGGCCACATCCTCAATACCAGTCCCACATCTGGTGGGGCTGGGAAAGTCTTCATCCAGCTGAAGGCACTTGGTCTGTTTAGCTGGAGAAGGAGAGACTGAGCGCAGAGCTCAGCCTGGTCTAAAGCTTCCTCTGGATGGGCAGCTCCAATCTCTGCTCTGTGAGCAGGAACAGGACCCAGGGAGCAGCTGGAGCTGTGCCAGGGGAGGATCAGGTTGGAGATCAGGGCAAGGTTCTTCCCCACAGAGCATTCTAGAGCACTGCCCAGGCTCCCCAGGGAATGGGCACAGCCCTGAGGCTGCCGCAGCTCCAGGGGTGTTTGGACACTGCTCTCAGGGATGCCCAGGCTGGGATTGTTGGGGTGTCTGTGCAGGGCCAGGAGCTGGAGTGATGATCCTTGCAGGTCTATTCCAGCTCAAGTTATTTTGTGATTCCTTGTTGTGTGACCAGAATTGGGATGTTCATCTAGATCAGGGGGACCTGAATCAGCACAACAGGGGATGGGTCTGTCTCCATCCTCCCCCCTGGCCATGCCTCCCCTGAAATCCCATCCTGGTTGTCACTGCTCCCTCCATCCCCACGCTAAGACCCTACCTTAGAGTTTCCAGGGGAAAATAAACTTCCACTGGAAAATTACTGGCTTCTCCATCTGTCCTTTCTGTCTCTACAAAGCTCATTCCCCTCGCTGCTCCCCAGCGAGGTCCTCGCCGGCTCGGTGGCAGCTTAGCAGAGGCTTCTCCTGCAGGCCGCTCCCAAACTTGAGAGGAACTCATCAGCTTTTAGCAGGCAAAGACAGAGAAAGCTCAAAACCACCATATTGATCTTCCTTTCCCTTTGAAATTTTCCCGAAGTAGCTCCAAATAAAAATAGAACAAAAATATGTATCACCGCTTGCCTACTTGTAGCTGATTTGTCTACTTGGCATTATTTTCTTCAGTGGGGAAGAGGGTGACTCACACAAAGGGGACAGAGGCACGGGATAAATAAGTAAGAATGTAAAATTGGGTGTTTTGAATTTTTTTTTTTAATGTTAACCAGATAATGTATTCATAATCTTCCCTGCTTACGACTAAAAAATGAGTGCTGGCCTTTTGAAGCCCTCATCTGGCAGGGAGAGATAGCAGATTTCTAAGAGCATTTTTTATGCTCCTTTGATGACTGCGAGGGGAAAAAATATTCAGAGAGCCGAAATGACATTTTTCTATAAATTTCACACAGCTCTGCAGGCATGTAGGCATGGAGGCATTCATTAAGATTAGTTGGAATTACTTAAGCACCGTGAATTTTCTCCATCAAGTTGGTAACTGGAACACTGCGGATTAGTTATTGATCAGCTGCCATTAATACTTGGGGCTCTTTCCATGCCTGTTGTTGGGCTTTTTGTTGCTCCTTCCCCCCTCTCTTGTGCGAGGCGAAGCTGTGAAATTCGCAAATTAAACAGGCGCTCTTCAGTCTCTCCTTTGTTTTGGGGAACAAAAAAACCCCAAACAGAAAATAGAGCTCCTTTGTTCATGCAAATCTTTATCTGCTCTGCCTCACTGCTTCCCCTTTCCACTCCCTACAGCAGCCCGAATTTGGGGTGGCTCTCAGTCCCGCTGCTGCAGCCCTTCCATAGAATCATGCAGTGGTTTGGGTGGGAAGGGCCCTCAGAGACCACCTAATTCCACCCTTTTCCATGGGCAGGGACACCTTCCACTAGGCCAAGTTGCTCCAAGTCCTGACCAACCTGGCCTTGGACACTTCCTGGGATGGGGAGGGCAGTGCCTTTCCAGCAGGGTCTCTGGAAGTGTGGTGGAGCCTCCCAGTGGGATTTCAGCACCCCAGTCCTGCAGATGGATTGGGAGAGGCCACGAGCTGGGAATCCTGGCTCTGCACAGCTCAGACCTTTGTGAGAGGCCCTGGAGATAGCAGGGACGCACTCCCAGCATCTTTTTCCTACACAGGGGGCTGTGCCAGACCCCAAAGTCATTTCCCAGAGCTGTGCAGATCCCTGCACCCCCTGCTGACCCCACCCCACCCATAGCCAGGCACCAGCAGCTCCCAATCTTATTGCTGGTTATGGGATTTGGCTGAGGCTGAAAACTGAATTTGAACTGTGTGGGACCTTCAAAGATCTCCATCTCTCCAGGCCTTCTACTATTCTCTTGATCTTTGTTTCCTATTGGAAAGCTCCTGGTTTTTAGTTCCACAAGTTTTAGCTTGTTCCCAGTGATGGAGTTGGGTCTTTCCCAGACAAACTTCAGCCCCACCAAGTTGGAGACACAAAAGTATTTTGTACATTTAAGCAACAGGGTTGTCCCAGAACTCCAGTGGGATTTTCTCTTCTGCTCCAGGTGCCTCACCAAGGCCCTGAGCCCTGTGGGGTGTGATCCTCCCCACACACTGCTCTGCTGCGGCACAGCCCTTTCTCACAGGAGCCAGGTCTCCTCTCCTTCCCCAGAAGGTTTTCCTGAGCCTCTTTGGGAAGCTGGTGTTGTTGGGCACCAAACCCTGACCTTCACTGGGCAGTTCAGAACCCACTGGGCCTGCACAGCTGAGTGTCAGGTGGTGCCACTGGGGCAAGAAGGAGGAGCAGCAGCAAACTTCAAACACTCACTGCAGGATAAATCCCAAAGGAATTGTGCTGGGCTGGACCTATTCTCCAACCAGCACCCCTGAGCAAAGCTCCAGCCCCACAACAACTGTGCCTGGACCTGGTTCTGGCTGTTCTGTGTCCAAACCACCAGCTCCTGCCTCCTTCACCTGCTCCTTTTTCTGTTTGCCAAAAATCCCCTGCCCCAAGTCTGAAGAGCCCTGTGGAGGATTTGCCACATTTCTCATGGGAGCAGCTGTTCCTCAGCAGGTTCCGAAATAAATGACCAAGGATGACTTTGCAAATGAGCATCCAAAGGAGCCCCAGGCAGCTGCTGCTGCAGGAGGAAAACAAGGCTTCACTTCCCTCCTAAACACAGCTCCTAAAATGGTTTCTGTTCTTCCACAAGGACCTGCCGCAAGCAGGACGAGTGGGACCTTCAGGGTGTCCTGGCTCCAAATGCCCCAGGCTGAGGGAAGCTCTGGGATGGAGTGGGACACACGCTCCATTATCCAAACAGGGACTAACCCAGCTCAATTCACACATTCCTATTTCAAAACTGCAGTTTAAAGAAGGGGGGAATGACAAGCAGGAGATCCCCATGTCATGGATAGGGACAATGGGAGTTTCTTCCCCATGGGACATGCAGCTCCGAGCTGGTGGCTCCATTCTCATCAGGATAATTTGCCTCTTCCATATTGGGAAGGCAGGAGTGTCACCTTTCCCAGGTCCCACCTTTTGGGGTGGGGAAGAAGATGTGCCAGTTCAAACACCACATCCACACCTGGAAGAGCCAGATTTGGGCCCAGAATTTTTACTCTTCGACCTTTCTAGGTCTAGCTGCTACAATAGAATTGATGGAGCATCCCCAGCAAGTTTCTTTGTTAAGGCCTCTGAAAGTGAACTCTCTCATTGCTCTGTCCCTTGCTGCTGTGTTTGCTCAGGGAAGCTCCAGGGCCCCCTTGGGAACTTCTCTCCAGCCATTCCTCTGGTGCTTAAATTCCCTTCCCTGGAGTACAGTCGGGAGCAGGGGCTTTATCAGGACACTGTCGGCTTTTCAGCAGGATCCTGCAGCTGACAGAGAGCCACAACAACTTCAGAGGCCCTGATTCTTTGTGCTTTGCCAGCTCTAATGAACCCCTGGTCAGACTGAAAGAGGAAAAATTTAGGTGGGATATTGGGAAGGAATTCCTCCCTGTGAGGGTGGGCAGGCCCTGGCACAGAGTGCCCAGAGAAGCTGTGGCTGCCTCTGGATCCCTGGAAATGTCCAAGGCCAGGTTGGACAGGGTTTGGAGCAGCCTGGGACAGTGGGAGGTGTCCCTGCCCATGGCAGGGGATAAAATGAGAGGATCTTTAAGTTCTCTTCCACTCCAAACCATTCCATGATTCTATGGTCCTAACTGTGAGCTGTCTGGAATTGTGAAGGTGCTGGAATTGGACTTCAGAGGCTTCCATCAGGAAGGAAACGTGTCTGAGGTGGAAGCTGCCCCTTGGTTTGGCTACCTGGCAGCACAGCAGTTCCTGAGGCTGGGAGGAAAGCTCTGAATTATCTCTCCTCAGGGATGCATAAAGTCCTGTGGAATGTCCTGCATGGAATGTCTGCTCCTTTCCTTCACAATCGCCGTTTCATGGGGTATTTGTCCCAGGGGGTGCCTGGTCATGGCTGGGCTCACTTCATGCCCTGCTCTGGTTCTGGTTCTCTGGGGACATTCCACTTGGTGTATATTCTCAAGTCCTCCTGGGATCTGCACAAAAGCCAGGGAATATAATTTATTTTCTGCTGGGTTGTCACATTCCCTGCTTTCTATCTGCTGTCTTTCCCAGGGAATCCCAAAGCCCTCTCTGGTTGTGCTGAGCTGCAGCAGGAGCCCAGGGCACGGGCGTTGCTCTGATCCAAGGTGATGCAGACCCAGAGCAGCCTGGATTTACATTCCTGGCTGGGTCAGCTGTTAAACAAAGAAATGTTATTTCTGAGAGGCTGAGCAGTAAAAAACATGGAAATGAAACAGCGAGGTGATTCCTAAGGGAACCATGTCACAGGGAGAAAATCCTGGAGCATTACTTTTCGCACATTCCGAATCCATCCCTCTCTCTCTCCCCTCTCTTCCCTTCTTTTTTTTTTTTTTTTTAAGAAAACAGCTCACCAAGTGAAATCAAAGTCTAAAAATCTCTCTAAAAATCCTTTATGCTGGGGAAAAAATATTTCAATGAAAACCAAGTCTGCCAGAATTACATTCAATACCCTTTACAAAGTTAAAGGAGATATCACTGGGAAAAAGTGTTCCTTGATGGATCATGGTTAGGAGAGCTGGGAAGGATGGGAATCTTCATAGGGAGGGGGAGGCAGAGGAGGACTAGAAACATCCTGGTCTGTAAGGAGAAGAGAGAAAGATCAAAGGTTTTCCAAAGCCTCTCTGTATATGGAACACTGAGGGTGGCTGAGGGCTGTGGCTCACCTGTGGAAGGAGGGGATAGGGATGAGCTTCCCATCCCATGTGTGAACTGTGGAGCTGTGAAACAGGACACAGGCACATTTTTCCAGGTCCACAGGGATCCAAGCCACCAACCCACCCCCCACACCGAGCCTCTGGCTCCTGAAGCCTTGGTCTGGACTAAGGAAACATCTCGGTGGTGCTGCACCCTGAGTGTCTGAGGCCACTTCCCACATCCCTGCTCAGAGCAGGAAGCAAAGGGAAGCAGACTGAGCCTGGCAAAGGTTCTGAACCTGCTCGGAGGAGTCCACAGGAGCTCTCCTGGTCACCCTCAGCATCTCTGGACACTCCCTGAATCAACAAGGAGCAGTTCAGACTCACAGCCAGAACTCATCTCAGGTTTGAATGAAAGGTTTTTTGTTCTAGAGAAGCAGGGAAATTGTCAGCACCACAGACACCTTCATTAAAATCCAAACCCTGAATTGTTCAGCTCGTAACAGCGAGAGCTACAGCACAGGTGGAAAGCATTTCTTCTCCCTCCTGCCCAGCCAAGCCCCTGCAGCCCTTGGCTCGTTGAGCCACCACGACAGATCCCGGGAGCTCCCTGTTTTTGAGCAGGATAACACATGGCTGCATCCCTGGCACAGCTGTCCATGGGAATGCAGAGAAAAACACAAATGAAAATCATGGGGAGAATTTTCCCAGTCTGTGTGGCTTAATCTCCCAGTTTTCCTCAGGAGAAATGACTTCTGGAAGAGCAGGAACAGTTTTTCACACTTGGAAAGTCAAGCATTGTGAGAGCTCCCGGTTTTAGTGGGAATGATTGGCCGTGTGTTTTTGATATCAGCATGTGAACTCCCAGCCATGGAGAGCATTTTCCAGGTGTTTTTTTGGCCACATGAAGTTCCTCTCCAAGGGTGGAAGAGTTGAGCAGCAGTTTTACAAAAACCAACATCTCACACAAACAGCCACCACACAGAATCACAGGATCATGGAATTGTTTATGTTGGAAGAGCCCTCTGAACTCATTGAGCCCAGCCCTTTCCTCAGCCAAGGCCACCACTGACCCATGTCCCCAAGTGCCACATTTTGAAATCCCTCCAGGAATGGGGACTCCACCAGTGCCCTGAGCAGCTGTGCCAAGGCTGGACAGCCCTTTCTGGGAAAAAATTCCTTCTGTGTCCAGCCTGAACCTCCCCTGGCACAGCCTGAGGCTGTTCCCTCTCCTCCTGTCCCTGTTCCCTGGGAGCAGAGCCCGACTCCCCTGGCTGTCTCCTCCTGTCAGGGAGTTGTGCAGAGCCAGAAGGTCCCACCTGAGCCTCCTTTTCTCCAGGCTGAGCCCCTTTCCCAGCTCCCTCAGCTGCTCCTGGTGCTCCAGCCCCTTCCCCAGCTCTGTTCCATTCCCTGGACACGCTCCAGCCCCTCAATTTCCTTCTTGTCATGAGGGGCCCAAAACTGACCCCAGGATTTGAGGTGTAGCCTCATAATAAGTCCAGACCTGCCAGTTACATAAGTTTCTGTATTCATTAACTTTCTGAAATAATCAGTATTAAATGTTCTTTATTTTTTGGCTGAAAGGGGACCACAGATATTTTTCAGAGTTTAATCATCATTACTTCCAGTTCTTTCCTCCTAGGGCCATATGCTTGGTTTGAAGCTGTGGGAATATCTTCACTAGTGCCAATGAAATATTTAGGACTGTCTAAGTAGATTCAGCATAAATTTTCCCTAAAATATGCCCCCAAACAGAAGAACAGATGGGTTTTGGTGCCGGCTGGGGCAGACCCTCATTTCCACCAGCCTTTACTTCCTTAGGACATTCCCAAAACAGCAGCAGCTCCTCCTCACAGGGGTTTTCACTTCTGATTCCAAGCCTGGAGACCCTGAGTTCCCTTTCCAAGTAAGTTCCTCCCCAGCAGCCTGAGGACAAGTTGTTTTCCCGAAGTACCCATGGAAAACTCGGACTGTTTCCATGAGTACTGCAGCACCCAGAGGATTCTGCCTCCTGATTCAGCAAAATATCCAGGCAGGGATGAACTGGGATTTTCTCAGGAGCCACTGGAAGAGCATCTTCATCTCTCCCTGACTGCTGATATTCCACAGCTCTTCCAGAACGGGAATTACCTTTGAGTTATGGAGCCTGTGGCCACTTCCACTTCTTGTGGGAAGTTCCCTGCCCATGGCAGGGTTGGGAGCTGGATGATCTCCAGGGTCCATCCCAAGCCAAACCATCCTGTGGTTCCAGTGAAGCATGGCCAGAAGACACAGGAATTACTCACTGAAGGAAGAGCCGAAGGGCTGTCACATGGACATGGACTGGCAAAGCAGGTGGGACCACATTTCTTCAGGAATTTGATGCAAAAAAACCCTGACTGAGCTAAGCCTGTGGATTACAGCCCCTGCTGGGGCTCCCTAAATCCCTGTCACAAGGTGTGCTCGTCACCCATGTAAATGTCCTGTCAGTGTTTGCAGCCTGCCAAGTTTTCAGCCTCAGCAGAATCTCCTGGCACTGATTTCCAGCAGCTAATTGTGTGTGGGGAAAAAAAAAAAACAAACCCGAAAAAAAAAAAGAAGTCTTCCCTTTCATCAATTTTCTGTGCACTTCCCTTGTTCTCAGCTGAGGAGAACAGAAGTTCCCAGTCTGCTCTCTTTATTTCACAGGATATTTTGCATCCCAGCCTGGCCACGTATGGCATCACCATCCTGTGAAGCATGTTCCATGCTGGCAGGGGAAAAGCTGCAGTGGGCTGGGAGCTGAAAATGATCCCACAATATCAAATAAATGTGGAAGCAAAGCAAATAACACCGGGCAGCTCTGCTGATGGGCTTTTCCCCCCCTCTGAATTCGTGTGGTGCCTCTGCTCCTCACGAAGCTGCCTCAGAAAGCTGTGCTGCTCTCCGAGGGAATTGCTGGAAAACCAAAGCCCACGTAGCTGGGAAGGAAGATGGGCCTCGAGTCTGGCTCATTGTCCTCTCTGCCTGCAGGTGACCTCTGCACAGGGAACTCCTCGGGCTGCTTCTCTCCCCTCCACCTCCCTGGGTGGATCTGCCAAGTGTGTTTTACACATGCACCGGTGCAATTCCTGCCTCCATTTGTATTCCATCTGTCTCCAACAAATTCCGAAAGCCTTGCCTGGGCTGCCTCATTTGTATGCACTTAATCTGGCTTTATCCTGTTTTATGGAGCATCTTCTTTAAATTGATTCAGGCAAAAGCATAGCAGGGGCTTTGCATAGATTTCGCATGCATGACATTTCTGCACAGTTGGGCCCATTATGCACCATCCTGAGCACATTCTGCCCGTAAAAACTCCATATTAAACCAGGGAAAAACGCAGCAAAAGAAAGAGAGCCACGGGAGGAGCGGGACGAGCGGAGCTGACCACTCCCTGCCTCTCCAGTGCAATTATGGGAAGCAGCTCCCAGCGTTCATTCCCTGAGTATTCAGGGGCATCAGCTTCGTGCCCTCCTCTGTCCAGAGCTGTGGTTTACTCTGCTGTGCTTTGTGGAGCTGGGGCACACCCTGCCTGACCCCCAGATTCTCCTCATCCCCTCTGTGACTCCTGCAAGGGGCGTGTTGGAGCTGGGCACAAGATCCAGGGAATTGGAGCAGGATGGCAGCACGGTCAGGACATTCACACCTCATCCCATGGCACTGGGAGCACAAATCCCCCCCACGGGTAATAAACCACATCACCAAGGAAAAATAGCACTGCAAGAGTTGGAGCGGGGAGTGACAGGACAAGGAAAATGGATTCAAAATGACAGAGAACAGGTTTGGATGGATGTCAGGAAGGAATCCTTCCCTGTGATGGTGCTGAGGCCCTGGCACAGGTGGCCCAGAGAAGCTGTGGCTGTCCCTGGATCCCTGGAAGTGTCCAAGGCCAGGCTGGATGGAGCTTGGAGCAGCCTGGGCTCATGGAAGGTGTCCCTGCCCATGGAATGAGATGGGCTTGAAGGTCTTTTCCAACCCAAACCATTCTGTGATTCTGTGATTCCGTGATTCCATGAATTTAGCTTCTGTCACTGCAATCCAGTCCACCAAACGGGTGGAATTCCTGCTTTCACCCTTCCCAGCATGTGCTTTCCCTAGCCCTGAGCAGCACCAGGCGTGCCCAGGTGGATGCCATGGGCTCAGGGTGGCCAGGCCACAGCCAAGGGTGTAACTCACTGTGTCATTAGGGAGAATTAATCCTTCTCTAAGGGCCTGCTAATGATTTGACAATATTATTGTTATGTTAAGGTTGGGGGAATTAGAGAAAGAGCACTTGTGTGAATATGTCAACACATTAAAAACGCAGCTCCATTTAGGCAGACACTCAGGTTAATGTGTTACATATTAAAAAGTCCAATTTCCTTTGCTGGCTGCAAATAACAACGGAGATTATTGACACTGAATGATTTGCAATGTTCTCGCTTGCTTTTCGCCTCTTGTGTTTGTGTGCTCTGCGTGATTTATAATGATTGGAGCTCTGGCTCTATAAATTTTCCCTGTTAAGAAAATGTGGAGCTGGGTTTATAAGACACAAGAAGAAAGGGGAAAACAAAGCGTGCTGCCATGCACGGATATGGGAATGAGAACGGGATCTGTTCTTATCTAAACACCAATAAACCCATTCTCCTAATTAAATCAGCATCTTGCTCCTTTAGTAGGAGCCCAGTGTATCCCCCCCAGGAGTTTCTGCAGCTCTGGGTCCCAGAGGCCCCAGTGGGACACACCCCAGAGTGATGGATGGGCACAAAGGGACATGTGCTGGGGTCCTCTGTACCCAGCCCTGCTGGCACACACAGCACCCTCAGAAACCCCACAAGACCCCATCCCTGTGCTCAGGAGGAGCAAAAGGCCCTGTCATTAATGGTCTTCTCTCTGCCAGACCACGGAAGGCAAATCCAACACTTTCACAAACGGGAGAAAGGGAAAACCTCTGTGGACCAAGCCAGGCAAACAGCTGACGACAGGGCGAGGTTTGTGTTGGTCAAAAGCATGCAAAAATCCTAAAAATGTCCTCCCAAATCCCCAGCCAGAGGAAAACCTGCCCCAGTTTTTCCCAGGACACCGCAAGCACTGCCATGGATAAGCTGGGGCTGGTGGCCAGCCCTGATATCCCAATGTTGTGGCTTTGTCACTTGCTTCGGGCTAAAGCAGGGTATCATAGGAGACTTCTCAGAGTCACCCTGAGACATGGGCCTGTAAATGTGTCAATAAGAGGTGAAAAACATCAAAAAACACCAGTCTGAAAGGTATTTCTGCAGAATATGGAGGGCACAAGGGAGGGACAGCTCCTTTCGCTGCTATCATGGTTTCCTGTGATAACATCACCAGTTCAGGGGCACCTTTTGGGTCTGAAAAAACAGATATTCAGACTTAAAGCTACTGCTCTTGATGCTTGCATCAGGTAGATGTGGCATTTTAATGGTTCAGCTTAGGGAATCCACCCGTTCCTGAGAGCAAAGCTGGGGAGCGCTTTAGGTTCTGCCCTCATTAAATCAGTGTCAGCTAATTATCGAATCTCTCTAAGGACTCACAAATATTGGAGCCTGGAGAGGCACTGTGGACATTTGTGACTTCCAAAGTGGGCAGTGGAGGGTGATGACCTTCCCTGTGACACTGCTGCGTTTCACACCACATCCTTGCAGCATGGTCCTCCAGGAGATGTGGGGAACTCTTGAATTTAGACGGCGTTCAAAGTGTCTAAAAGGGGAAAAAAAAGTGAGAAAAAGGAGATATTTATGTGCCTGGCTGAGCTGTGACTCAAAGCCCCAAGAGCTGGGTGCACACTCCTGAGATGAATTGAATGCACAGCTCAAAATTGACTTTATAGACTCCTCATCAATAAATCCTCAAAGGCTCCGGTATCAGAATCCAAAGCAGCTCTGGAAATCATTAGATCTGCCGTCAGTAATTGATAACACGCCTTTCAAATGTGGAAATGAATTAGCCTTTGGCGTAGGGGGGGTGTTCAGACTGTATCCAATTTCATTAGGGAAGAAATTCAAATGATCAACGAGTGGCCTTTATTGTTCTGCTCTGGGAAGGGAACCCTTTGTTATCTCTTTGCCTTTTTTTTCTTGGCTACAAAGTTTCCAGAACTCAAAAGAAACCTTGTGGTTTCGGAAGATCTACTGACATCTGATTTCCCACCTCTCCAGAGCTCAGGATTTGGGATGAGTTTTGCTCTTGGGCACACACAGGGTGCTTTGTACCCATCATTAACAGCTCAGTTTCTCCTGGCAGTGCCACAAAACGCCAAAAACTCTTTCTCAAGCAACTGCAAGAGCCCTGATCAGTGAGGTGTGAGTGAAAGCCCCTCTGCCAGCCACATACGCATCTTCTCTCAGAAACTTCCGGACACTGCTCTCACTAACTTCAAAACACACAGAAAAAGCAAATTTTCAACCTCCTGTTGGACCAGGGAGTGTGGCAGGAGCAGCTCCTCCACCCCGAGATGAGCTGCAGGATCCAGACTGGTTCTTCTCCCCCTCCATCCCACTCCCAGCAGGAGTCTGGCCACGCTGAGCACATTTTAGTGAGCAGGGAATGTGGAACAGTTGGTGGTGCTGCTGCTGGGGCCAGTGGAAATATTTGATCTTGGGTTTCCACAGAGAAAGAAAACGCCTCCTCCCAGCATTGTTTTGGTTTATTTTAGCTGCACAACGAGGCTGATTTGGAAGGCAAGGAGACCAAGCTGCCAATCTCAGTGTGTCACAAGGCAAAGTTTGTGCTTGGTTTTCCTCTTCAGAAGAAAAGGGTCAGGAAAACTACAAAACAGAAGACTTTCTCTCTAAAAAGAATAAAATAATAATTTTGGACCAATATTTAGAGGAATCATTCACTGTTTCTGCTCCAGTTCCACCCACCAGCATGGAGATATTTTTGCCTGCAAGACACACCAACCCTTCAAATGTGCCCTTTTCCCAGAATGTGCTGCACTTCCCACCCCGTTCTCCTCCCTGGACCCACGGAACCAAACCTTCTCTGCTTTGCCTACACTAAAATGAACTCCCATAGTGTGGCACGTTTCCCCTGCAACGTTCTCTTCTGTGGATTAACCACCCCCAATTCCCACAGTTTTTCCTTCCTTAGTGTATTTTTTACCTCTCTGCCCACTCCTGTTGCCCCCTTGGTTCCCCCCATCCACCTTCTTGGGAAATCTGGGGAAGAGTGCCTGGGGACCCCTGCCAAGCCAGATTACTCTGCAGGTTTGGCCTCCCTGTTTTACATCCCTGGAAGGATCCAGACCCTCCTGACAGCTTTGGGAAGTTGGTGATTAAGGGCTGTGCCTGATGGGTGACATCCCCCAGACCTCTCCAGTCGCTATTGGCAGACAGGATCTCATCCCTGCGGTCCCTCTGTGAGACTTTGCCTTTATCCCTGCTAAATTCTGTTCTGTTTTTATTTTCAGACCTTTTTGTTGCATTATCAGCACCTCCCCTGTGTTCAAACCCCGTCCTCCAGTTCCTCTACATTCCCATAGCAGAACAAACCCCAGGGTTTGGGAAGTCTTCACCCCATCCCCCAGGAGTGTTCTGCAGGACCAGACCTGAGACCAGCTCCTGCAAAACCCCATTTTCAAGTGTCTTGAGAGGTTTTTTTGGAGGTAAGAAAATTATTCCTCTTCTCTTTGGGTATCTGACTGACAGACAGACCTGATGGGACATGTGTCAGCCTCACATCTGTTCTCTCCAGTGTGGTCACACAGATTTTAGGGCTGCTGGAGGGAGAGACAGGCCCCCAACTTGGTGACCTGTGGAATCCTGGTGTAGGTGACCTCCAAAAGTGTGAAAAACTGAGCACTGGGAGGACTTTCAATTTGTCCCAAGCCAGTGGCAGTCTGGAGGAAGAGACAGATGCTGTCCTGGCAGCTCCAAGCAATCCATTTCCTTCCTCATCCCTCTTTAATCAGATAAAAAACTGTACAGACGCCACAAGCATAAATCTGAAATGTGTCAAATTTATAGGAGCAAAAAGCAAAAAGCAAAAGAAAAACCCCACAGTTCCTCTTTTGTTTGCTCTGGGCAGCATCCCAAACTCACCCCAAAGTGCAGGAGTGATCTTAGCTGGGCCATTAGGAGAATTGAATCCAGACCTCTCCAAAACATCACTGAAAATCGCAGAGAAACCCAGATGGTTCAAGAGAACTCAAGTCAGGCACTCCAAAGTCAGGAAGTCTGGGATTTAAGGTGTTGGCAAATGCTTCTGGAAGAGGGATGGCAGGACCAGGTCTCCGGTCGCAGACACCGTCTGGGTGCTTTTCCAGCACCATGTTCTTCCATGGAAATGAGGTTCTAATGGATTTCTCTAACCTGTCTGAGGCACGAGGATGTTTTTCCCCTTCCCTTGCTCTGAGCTCCAGAGGGAGACGCCTCCCCACTGGATCATGCCAGGACCCCGCTGTGCTGCTGCTCAGCAAAGCAAACTCCTCCTGGCTCGGCTTCAGGAGGGTGGGAGGTTGTTAGAAATTCTACTTGAAGAAGGTCCAGAAACATCAAAAGTCCTCAGTGGTTGCTGCAGACCCCTGGGATCATCTCGGTGTGCCAAAATCAATAGTGCCCTTCCATATTGATCCTGAAATTTGAGATTAAAGCCATTTTCTGCTGCCAGCCGCCGGCTGGAAAAGCGAAGGAGGAATGAAAAGTTCTCACCAGAAGAAACAAAAGCAAAGCAAGAAGAAAAGGGATTGAGTTGTGTTCCTTTGTAGGGAATAATCAGCTTTAAGCAAGATGAGGTTTAGGTCTCAGCACGCTGAGCACAACCAGGGCTGGTTCATTATCACCCAACCAATGAGTTTGCAAGGGAGGATTAACAACATCTTAAACAGATGCTTCCAATGAACTTCCCAAAATATATGGGGTGGGTTGTTATTTTTCTCTCTACCAGGGATTAGAAGGCTGGAGAGTAATTAGTTCTGAAATATTTTGGCTGGATTACTGCATGCTGCTGTCGGAAGGGATGTAACTCCCTCTTACCAGTCTGCCTAATTCGTTCCGTTTTGTATCTCAAATTCATTTACATTGTCTGTGGATTTGCTGAAGGTATAAATAGAACCAAATCCCAGTTTTCACTTGGAATTTGTCATTGCACGTTTTTTTTCATGAGAACCATCTCAAAAAGCAACTTTTAAACTTTTTTTTTTATTATTTTTTGCTGTAACATTGCAGAGCCAGAGCTGTGCCCCAGATTTTCTCAGATGTCCCCCGGTCTTGTATTTGCAGTTTTGAGGTGTTTGATCTTGGACAAACCGGGAGAGCCATGGTGATTTTTGTTGATGAAACCCCCAGGGAAATGAGACAGTTTGAGACACAATGAGTGATTTGTCATGAGGGTATCCTTGGACCCACTTTCTGGAATGGTTGAGCATCCAAACAGGATGATCAGGAAGCCCAGCATGAGGTGGCAGCACTCAACACCTTTCAGGGACAGCCGC
This sequence comes from Pseudopodoces humilis, assembly GCF_049639895.1. Classification (NCBI taxonomy): domain Eukaryota; kingdom Metazoa; phylum Chordata; class Aves; order Passeriformes; family Paridae; genus Pseudopodoces; species Pseudopodoces humilis. The sequence continues at coordinate 5,039,927 of NC_142210.1, read as the reverse complement.
TGCTTCCACAGTTTGCCCCAAGCCAAGCTGGAGACCATTCCTGAGACATGCAGAATTCCTGATGGTTCTCCCTTTCTTTGGGATTTCAATGTAGGGCTGACCTGGGTGAGAGGCCATTCACCCCCAGGAAGCTGTGGTTCAGCACATGGAAATGTCACCTGTTCATGGGAACTGCCTGGGAATGCAGTCCCTTGTCCAGGGTGGACTTGCAGGAATTAGTCAGGAGGGATTGCAAAGTTGCAAAGCTCCAAAAACCACTTTTCTGCTCCCAGGAAAATTAAATACCAGGGAAACCCCAGCCTTAACTAATCAAATAAGTGACTCCAAATGAATTATTGGCTTTTTCCTGATGGATAGTGGGTGTCAGCCGGGCCTGGAAGTGGACAGGGTTCGGGAAGATGGTAAATCCCATTTACAGTCACAGACATGTTGTCTTGATGGAGGAGAAGGGGAATTCTCCTGCTGATTTTTCCAGTGGCATTCCCACCTTGCCTGGATTGAGATGTCCATATGAACACTGCAATGCCATTGCTTCCCATTGCCCACTGAAATTCCAGTTTCTCCTCCAGTCTAGAACACCAAAGATCCCCTGGGCGGGCTGAGACGTCTTTGGGAATGGGAGAACTCTAAAATTACCCGCCAGGAGCAGGATAAGAGGACTAACATCACACTGTCATTTCCATCTGATCTACAATTCCCCTCCAAACTGAATGTGTCTAGTCCTCAGAACATTTTTTTCCCAAGGACAGAATCTTCCTCTGCCAGATGCCAATAAAATGAGCTCTCCCCACACCCGATTCTCCCTGATCCCACCAGCCCCTGCATTTCACTTGACTCCAGCATCAGTTGTTGCTCTTGGTTCCAAAGAGAGTGTGAAATATTTACAACAATCCCCCCTTTATTTTCCAGGTCACCCTATCACTGGGATTTGACAACCTCCAGGGAAGATGAAAGCAAAGGATCTTTATCACGGAGCCCAGAAGAATTTACAGCCCAGATAAACCAATTTGGAGGAGCAGGAGACGGGGCTTTGGAGGTCTGAGCTGTAACTTGTCTGCATTCTGCTGCCTCAGAATAAAATGGGATATTTATAGGAAGGAAAAGTGTGTCCATTTAGGCTGACATTTGGAGGCAACCTTCTTGTTTCTACATATTCATGAAGCAAGGAGTGTGTGAGTGTCTCTGCAGCCAGGAGAACACTCCTCCCCGGCATTTTCCACATCATTTTGCTTTGCATTGATACTATTTTGTCTGGGTTTGCGTGGCTTTGAGCGGCTCCTCTTCATTTCACGGGTTTGAGACGCAGAGATGTGTGACAGTGGTGATCTCTGGAGTGGGGAACCCAGCCCGGGCTGTGCATCCCGGTGTTCTGGCTGGCAGCAAGCCCAGGGCCACGGGCTGTGCCCTGCACATCTGGCACCAAACCCTGCCATGGGCTGTGCCCTGCACATCTGGCACCAAACCCTGCCATGGGCTGTGCCCTGCACATCTGGCACCAAACCCTGCCACGGGCTGTGCCCTGCACATCTGGCACCAAACCCTGCCACGGGCTGTGCCCTGCACATCTGGCACCAAACCCTGCCACGGGCTGTGCCCTGCACATCTGGCACTGAGCAGCCTGCTGTGCCTTCCACATCTGGCACCAAACCCTGCCACATGCTCTGCCCTTCCACATCTGGCACCACCCTTGGCATCACACACAGGCACAACCTGCTCAGGTCTTGTCTGAACACACACATCAAATCTGTCTGTACCTCCCCTCCCTCCCAGGCCTGACAAATCAGAGGGGTTTACATGTTATAAATACACTGGGAAATTTGGGATTAAAGGAAATGGGTGGAGAAGGGAGGTAGAGGAACAGGAGCTCCTTCCCATCCCAGGATCTCAGGAGGGGAGCCATCATTCCCCCACATCACTCACAACACAAACTGTGCTCCCACTGAACACCCCAGGCTCGGGATGCTGCTTCCCCTCCACCCTGCTGGAATTATTCCTTGCTCCATGATACCTCTGCAGGGTCACAATGCCTGAGATGAAGGAGCAGCATGACCTGATGCAGGAGCACTTCTCTCCTTCTCCCCTTGTCCCTCCCCTACCACTGGAATCCCTTTCCTAGGCTGACAGCTCCCATAGCTCCTTTCCCAGGGAATAACTGATTTAGTTCCTTTCCTGGGGAATGTTGAGCCAGGTTATTTCCCTGCCATGTGCTTTGCTTTTCACACCGTGGAATATCAGATGCCATTTTACCACTGGAATTCAGCTCTGGGAGCTCCTTCCTGGCTGGATGTGGCTCTTGGCTGTCAGATGTGTTGGAGCCAAGGAATTCAGGGTCACAAAATAGGATGCGGAGCCACCTGAGCCTCACGGCACAGCAGCTTCCCTTCCTCCCAGTGCATCCCAAGGGTTAAAGCTGGCTTTTATGACATCTGAGAAAGGTGGCTCTGCATGTAAGCAAAAAGGAAGAAGACTTAGGAGTGCTTTCCAGCTGCATCCTTGGAGAAATGGTCCTTGCAGAGGTGTCTGGACACATCCTGTGCACAGTCCTTGGTGTCTTCAGGGTCATTCTTGCCTTCCCCCACTCCTGTGGCCTGGGGGACACCTGGATGCAAGGACAAGGGTTTTAAATTAAAAGGGGATCAGTTTAGATCAGACATAAGGAGGAAGTGATTTACAATGAAAATGGTGGGGCCCTGGCAGAGGCTGCCCAGAGAAGCTGTGGCCACCCCTGGATCCCTGTGAGTGTCCAAGGCCAGGTTGGATGGGGCTTGGAGCAGCCTGGGGTAGTGGGAGGTGTAGGGGGTAGAAGGAGAGGGTGTTTCAGGTCTCTTCTAACCCAAACCATTCCATGGTTCTGTGCTGCCCAGCAGATACTGGTGCCCCAGCACCCCCTCAGCCCCTCTGGTCTCAGCAGAGATCCTTGGGGGTCACAAACAGCCATTCTGCCAAACTGTGCCTCTGTTCCTACCATTCCCTCCCTATCAGCCTGGCCTCTCACTGTGAGCCTCCAGGTTTTTCAGTGCAGGATCCAGCCAAAAGCCTTGGGAATGTGCAGGAGAGCACATGAGCAGACTGTTCCTCTCACCACATCCCAGATTTGTGAAATGTGAGTGCCATTTATGAAGGGTGGGAACCCTTCCCTAGGATATCCCATTTATCCAGGCATGCTCACCCTTTCCTTAATCCCATTTTCCACCCATGAACCCAGAGGTGGTCTGTATCTCCCTGGGTTTCCCCAGCCTTGTTTGGGAGCCTTTCTTTGCCCATCTCCCTGGTGCCCAGGCTGAATGAAGCTTTTGCAGGAGCTTGGGGCCGGGGATTCTGGAGACCCATTGCTTGTGCACAAAAAATGGAATAATCTCTTCCTCTTGTCCCTGTTCCCTCATCTCCCCTGGTTTCCTGCTTCTGCTGTGCTTGGAAAGGGCTGTGGTTTCAATTTTCCTGCCTGTCCCCTCTGTCCTGGGCAGGGCTCGTGCTCCTCTTCATCTTCCCTTGTGCAGAACAGCCTCTGCCTTTTACTTCTTCCAATTCTTACCCCCCTGTTCTTCCCAGTGTCCAACTCGTGAGAAAATCCAACCACCCAGAGCCTTCAAGAACCCTCCCAAACACAGAATTTCTGCCCACCCATCACCATTACCCACAGGTTTTTATTCCCTATTTTTCTCCAGCTCTGAGGCTGGTTTATATGTGCATATATTTGACCTCAGAGGGATTATTGCAGCCACAAGAGTAAATAATGCAGCAGTGAATTATAAAAGTGAATACCTGAAGATGAAACCTGCCTTATCCCACTCACTGCTTCCTAATGGGAATGCCTGTGATTTATGACCTTCTGATAAAGACATCCTGATGGAGAAAAGATGCAGTTAGAGGCAGGCAGGAAAGGTGTCACTTAGTTTATGGGCTTTGAACTTTTATTTTGGGCTAGAAACACAGATCTAAAAGTCTATTTATCAGAGCCGGGGAAACATGAAGATATTTGCTGATATTTTTAACATATTACTTTCAAATATCGCTGGAAAAATTGGGTTGTAACTATGTTTTCTCCCCAAATATTGATATTTGTTCCCATTTGTTCTGCCCCTGACGGCAGGGATTGCTGAAAAATGCAATTTTTTTTCTCTTAACATATAGGACGATGTATCGATACTTTGGGAAGATGAAGGTGTTGGAGCCTTTAGGCCTAAAGTGATAAATGGAGAGTGTCTAGGGTGAGATAATTACTAAAGAGTTGCAATTATTGTTGAAAACCCGGGCTAATTTGCATGCAAGGCTGCCAGGTTCTGTTTCAAGAAGGTGAACGAGCTGGATTGACAAATTTGCTAAATCTGCTGGAGAAGCACAGTTGAAAATAATAACAATAATTAGCAGTAATATAATTGATCTATTTTGCTCTGTGCATGACAGGAATTCACTTCCAATTGAACCAGCAAATTAAAGCAACATTTAGCATACTAAACAATATTGCTGCTGAAAACCTCTATTTATATCTGCCAATAATTGTTATCTAACTCGGAGGGATGCAGCCGCTCCTCAGTCACCTTGTGGTGCAGCAGGCTTGGGAATTGCTGGAGAACTGCTCGAATTTGCAGATAGAAGGGACCATATCTGGAGCATCAAGACAGGGCAATAATCCACTGCTCCTTGTGCTATCAATGAGCTGGGGTTTTTTTGTGTTAGGAGGTTAAATAAAATTCAGTTTGGTGGCCCAGCCTGTGTTCTCATGGATGTCTTCTGATTTGAAACAGAATACATTAAATCTGCAAGTGTGGGGAGAGGATGGATGGGGAAAAAAAAATAAACACCACAACAGTCACTTTGGGGGAAAAACAGCCTTTGGAAATTAAAGTAGTGAAAGTTGTAGCATGGTCCTGGGAAAACAAAAGGGACAAATCCTTTTTTGTTCCTTCTGGATTTTTTTGGATGAAATCAGGAGGTTTTTCCATCTGCCTTTGCTGTCATTCAGGGTTGAGTTACGAAAGCCCAGAGAAATCAAAGCTGGTTTTTGGACATTGTCAGGTCCAAGCAGGAATAGACAAAGCTCAATGGAAAGCTCAACAAAGCCTCGCCCAGGGCCAGGCTTGTGCTGTCCCATGAGGGTGCTTCCACCCCCATCTCCAGTTTGCTTCCCAGTCCCTGGCAGTTGTCTTAATGCTAATTTCATTTTGTGAATCAACCCCTCCACAGCACTTGGCAGCTTCATCCCTCCCCACTCCTTCCCTTGGCTTTGCCTCTCCTTGTCCCCATGGTCAGGACAGGAGGTCAAGGTCTACAGCACAGACAAACTCTGTCCAAGGGGTCCTTGGTGAAGTAGGAACAGATTGGATTTTTGAAACTTTTTTTTCTGACCAGGAAAGTGCACCATCCTGCTCAGTGCTCACCAAGGGCAGCTCCCCTCTCATGTCCTGGGTCACATATTCCCATGTGCTCCCTCTTTCCAAGGGGGGAAATGTCTCCTTCCCACCCCAGCAGCTCCAGGGAAGTTGGTGCTGCAGAGGAAGGCAAAGTGCTTCAGGGGAAAGGAGCTGCTCTGCAGCCCAGGTGGTCACACACAGCCTGGGTGGGGACAGGAGCTGGGTCCTGCTGTGCTTGAAGCCTCCAGGTGGAATTCACTGGGACACATCCTTTACATCCTTGGGGATGGAGCTGCTGGAGAGAGTCCAGAGGGGGCACCAGGATGAGCAGAGGGATGGAGCAGCTCTGCTGGGAGGAAAGGCTGGGAGAGTTGGGATTGTTCAGCCCAGAGAAGAGAAACTCTGGGGTGATCTCATTGTGGCCTTGCAGCACCTGAAAGAGCTGACAGGAGACACGGAGAGAGATGATTTCAAAGGGTCTGGAGTGCCTGAACAAGGGGAATGTCTTCCCAATGCCAGAGGGCAGAGATAGGTGGGATATTGGGAAGGAATTTTTCCTGGTGAGGGAGGTGAGGCCCTGGAACAGGGTGCCCAGAGAAGCTGTGGCTGCCCCTGGATCCCTGGGAGTGTCCCAGGTGGGACAGGGCTTGGAGCCCCCTGGGACATTGGAAGCTGTCCCTTCCTGGCAGGGGGTGGCATAGGATGGAGTTTAAGGTGCCTCCAGGAGAGTTTCTCTGCCTTGGTACTCCCTGGAGTCGAGTCAATAAAGTTAATGGAGCTCAGAGAGGGAGTCATCCAACCAAAGGAGAGTTTTAATTCTTTTTCCCATTTTAGGAAATGATGAAAACTGTCATAGACTCTGCTTTCAGCAAGGGCTGTCTGAGTCCTGGTGGAAGATTTCCGTGGAGAGCCCACTTCCAGCCCAAGGAATCCCAGCCCCATGGGAGCCCCAGCCCCAATAAGAAAATTGTTTCTCCCTCCTAGACCTGGTCCCTGATCTGTCTTGCCAAAGCTAATCCCACCATTTTGATTTGGTTGGGATATTGGGAAGGAATTCCTCCCTATGAGGGTGCTGAGGCCCTGGCACAGGGTGCCCAGAGCAGCTGTGGCTGCTCCTGGATCCCTGGAAGTGTCCAAGGCCAGGCTGGACAGGGCTTGGAGCACCCTGGGACAGTGTCAGGTGTCCCTGCCCATGGCAGGGGTGGGACTGGGTGGTTTCAAGGTCCCTTCCAACCCAAACCATTCCATGATTTCAAGCAACTCCTGCACTCTGATTCGAAGTCTGTCCATAGGAGTCCTTCTACAGACTTGGCTTGTGTGTGGATGAGACCTTCAAGGTCTGGCTAATTCCTCCTTCCCAGCATTGCATCCCATCCCTGAAGGGAAATACCAGGTTGAAAGAGTCAGGACAGTGCCCAAAACTGAGCCTGAGAGGTACTGACACATCTCCATGGCACATGTCAGACTGCACCTGGCTCCCCTCATTTAATAAGTGACCTGCTTTTTCAGGGACTGATAGTAGCGAACAAACTGCTTAATTTTACTGATTAATTAACACAGGGAAGAGGCTTGACCTTGCTCTGGAGGTAATAATGTTCCTTTCTCCACAAGGGGAGGGTTTAAATCCGTGACCCCAGAGCAGCTGGATCATTGCTGCCTGTTGAGTAGGACACTGGAATCCTGCTTCCTGCAGGGAACGTGGGTGAGCCAAGCACTCAGAAAAGGAATTCTCTGCTTCATGCCACCAGGAGATAACGACAGAGCAGGAAGAGCATGAAACACATGCCTGTCTCCAGGAACATCAGCCAGACACGTGCCAGGAGTTTTGGGGAGGAGGCAGTCTGCTCTGTCAAAAGGAGGAGTTGAAAGGAAAGCAGAGGAAACTTGTCCGGAGTGTTTGGATGGATTTACAGCCCAGGGAGCTGTCCTGGGGGTTTTGTTAACCCAGAAGGCCCGTGGATAGGCAGGGGAGCAGGAAGTGCTCCTCAGCCTTTGGCTGGGTTTTAGATGTGAGCAGGGGCCCTCCCCTGCAGCATTTGGTGGGGGCAGTTTGGGTTTGGGGCTGGTGACAGGGCTGGAGGTGGCTCAGCACTGACCAGTCACCACCTGGCCAATCCTCCAGGCACCAGTCCCAGGGAGCTTTTCCCTCCCTCAAGGAGTGGTCTGGTTATAAAGGTGGGATGAGGTTAAAAACCCGGGCACCCCCAGGGTGAGCTGAGTTTTTATCCTCAGGAAATTAAATCAGTTACTGAAATCACAATTCCATTTCCTACTTCGGTCCTTCCTTGTCTTCCCAGAAGATCAAAAACTGTTTGGTGACAAATTCCTCTGATTCCTTCTTCTCTTTTTTCTACATTTTAAGCAATTTACCTCTGCAAATTCCTGCCCTGATGCCTGTTATCCATCCTTCACCTCATCCTGTTATCCCTGCACAGAGCTCAGTGGCTCTGGCTTCTGCAGGACCACGGGAAGGTCAAGGAGGTTGAGATGCCACTGGCATCCTGTTTTCCCAAGGGTCACTCTCCTAGCCTTGTGGAATATACTGGGTGCCTCTTCCTCCTTTTCCATCACAATACAGAGATAATGGATGCATTTTCAGTATCCAATCTGACAATACCTTCTTCCCTAATCATCCCTCCAGACCTGCTCTGAGCCTCTCGTGGTAAATCCAGCACCAGATCCGGGTGGAAGCATCTCAGGCGAATGCTGTGGAGTTTCTTCCCCTGTAGGAAAATGTAGTCGGACTGAAATCAAAACATTTTGAAGGAAACGTGTTGATTTTGACTGGGAAGTATCAAAACAGATTGTTTCAACTTTCTCGGTTTGTTTTGACAGTATCAAAATTTTTCATTTCCATGAGGTAAAAACATTCAGGGTTGATTTTGCTCTCAGTTTAGTTTTGACTTTTCCTTTCCCTGAAATCATTGTATTTTTGTCATGAAAAGCTTGAATAGAAGCTTGTGGAAGTGTCAGAATTCCCAAATGGGAACCCTTCAGTATTCAAGGTGTTCCCAGGTCAGAGTGGGAGCTCTTGTTTCTCCTGGGCACCCCTGGCCCATCACAGCCACCCCAACAGGGCAGAAATAAACCCAAACCCACATCTGGAAACAGGGCTGAGGGGAAGGAGCCTTTCCTCAGTTTATTTCCTCACATCCTGATGTTTGCTGCCAACCCTTTGGGGTGCTGCTGGAATTCCCCACCCTGTGCTAAAAAAGCTTTATGGAAGCCATCAAAGCCAAGCCACATCTTCATTTCTCACCTCTGCTCTTAACAGCTTTTGTTCCTGGAAGGAATGAAGGAAGGAAGGAAGTGTTTTATGTCCTTCAGTGAGGCAGATCCATCAGCAGACTAAGGAAAACAATTAAAGCAAGGTAACACGTAGGAATTAACCTTTTGGGGGTAGACCCAGCTCAAATGACTCCTCCTCCTCGGCCTATCTGCATCCCAAGGTGGTGATTCATTTCTCCCTGCTGCTCATTACCATGCTCTAAAGACTGGAGAAAATTAGGAGGGAGCTCGAAAATTCCCAAGCTTTGAAAAGTTTGATTTCCTGGGCCCGTTTTTTTATCTTCTTTCCCACTGGCTGATTTCCCACACAGCTTCTCCCGGACATTTGGGGATGTATTTGCCTCTTGTGCATCGTCATGGCTTGGGGAAAAAATGGGTTTCTTTCCAAAGTGACTTTTTTTGTGCCTCTCAACCATGCCTGAATGATGTGCATTGCTTTAGGTGGAGGAGATGAGGGGTGAATGACCTGCAAGCTTGACTCTCCATGGGGATATTACTTAAGTGTCTCTCTCTCTTCTACCTCTGAGTGTTTTAGGAGGTTTGGCATTTTGGAGACTCATTTCTTCCAGCAGCTGAGGTTAAAACCGGCTGAGATGAGAAAGGAACATCCCATAACCTTCATTTCTGTGAAATCTGAAGAGTTACAGGAGTTTGAGGGGATGGGTGCTGGGCCTGGGGTGCAAATGACCCAAGAGAGGAAAGCAACAGGTCCGAGTCCTGCAGGGAGCAGAAGGAGGGGATGGGGACCTCGAAATAACAGAGTCCTTTGTCAAAGCACAAAGAGCACAAATACAGCTTCTTCTGAGAGCCAAAGCAAATCCCCTGTACCTGGAGCCCTGCCCGGGGTTAATTTAGTGGGTCCAGCCCAATCCCTCATCCCACAACGCTGAGGCCAGGGGGTCATGTGGAGTGTGAGAGTTTTAGGAATACATTAGGAGTGCAGGCCGGAGCCTGTTAAACAAGCAAGAGCCCCAGCAGGAAACTTCTCTCCAGCACAATTAAAAGCAAGCTCATGCATGGTTTTGGGGGAGCAGATGGGTCTGTGATCCCTGGCCCCTCCTCTGCCCCTCACCACAGGACACAGCGTCTCCAACAGCCACAGCACTGGACAAATGACAGCACAAAATCCCTGGGTTAAAAAGGGGAAGAAAGGAAGGCTGAGAGGGAATGAAATGGGGCTGAGGCGGGAGGGAGAACAAACCCCCACTGAGCTGTTATTCCAGCTCTGGTGGAAGCCCAAGATCGCTCACAGGAGCCCTCAGAAGTTCATAAACACCTTTGTTTGTAGTTTCCACTTTGACTTTGTTCAGACTGGAGGGGACAAATGTGTTCCTGTCGCTGGCTGCTGATTCTGCTACTTCTCCAGAAAGAAATGGCTTCGCCTTTCTCCAGCGCGTGCCTCATAAAGCAGGGATTAAGAGCATTTTTTTCAAACATCGTTTTTGTAATAGCGCAGCCCCAAACCCCTTCAATCAGCAAACTTGAGCACGGCTTGACAGCCTAAACTGCCATTCCTTAACCCACAGGACAAGAAGTGCCATTTGCACATGGCTGAGTGGCGAGCAGCAGAGATTCATGTCGGCTGCTAATTGCCTTTGGCTCTGAGCCACGGCACAAACGCTCCGGCACCCAGAGCATTCCTCCTCCTGATCCCATCTCGGGAAATGGCTTTGCCTGGATTTCAATGACTCAGGGCTGTGTGGAGCCAGAATTCTTTCATGAAGGTGGGCAAGGAAAGGACAGCTGGGGAGGAAAAGTTCTCCAGCAATGCCTCAGGAGGTGAGGCAGGAGCTCCTGGGCACAAAGCTCAGTTGAAGCTGTGAATATCTCTGGATATTCAGTTTTCCACGTCTTTCCATGTGTAGAAAGAGCACATGGAAGAGCTCCACTGGCCTTCCAAATCCTCTAATGGATTGGATTGGATTGGATTGGATTGGATTGGATTGGATTGGATTGGATTGAGTCGGATCCTCTAGTCTTCGCCCGTGGCAGGGGTTGGAGTGAGTTGGGCTTTAAGGTCTCTTCCAACCCAAACCATTCCATGATTCCATGATATTCCACCCTAAACCATGTGTCCCAGTGCTGTTGGAGGTATCTGAATCTATCTGGGATGTCCACACAGGATTGGAAAATAACAGAGGAATTACAAGGTTCCATCAAGTGTCTTTCAGCAGCCCTGAGGTGGATGCTCCTTCAAATGACTCTGGCCACCCATGGGCAGCTGGAACCACCCACCCAAGGTCCTTTTCTGTCTGCAGAACACCCCAGGTGAGCTCAAAGCTGGGTCAGGTTCCAGCTCTGCCTCATTCCCAACCTCTGATTCCTCAAAACTGAGTTGGGATTGAAGGGGGAACTCCACCAACCCTTGTCCACAGAGCACTGCAGAAAAAATGACCAGTTCTGGGATCTGGGCCAGAATCTGCAGCAAATAACATGAACAGGACTTGTGAATGCTCAGATTTAGCAAAAAAACCTGAGCAAGCCTCCTTGAAACTGGGGACAGGTCACACCTTAAGGGTCCTTCAGGGGAGAGAAAGATGATGTTGGCAGCAGGGTGAAGGAGGTGGCTGTCCAGGGAACCCAGGTGAGAGACCAGGGTAGGGGGGCAGGGACATAAGGAACTGCTTCACTAAAGACTCTGCCATCCTCAATGGGCAATCCTGATATTTTATGCACTTTTAAAACTTTTGAAATAATAACTTTTGAAAGTTATTTGTAGAAATACAATTCTACAAAAGTAGAAATAGAATTCTAAAAATAACTTTTGGGATGTTTGGCATGTGTATTCCCAAAAAAAAAAACCACCTGGCATTTTCAGGAGTCTGCAAAATCTCCCCTAAAGCCACATGACAGAAGTTACTATAAACTTCATTAAATTCTCAGGTGGTTTATGTTGGAAGGGACCTTAAGGATCATCCAGTCTGCCCCTCCCACTTGTTGGATTCGTCATTCCTGAGGAAAGAATGATAGATTTTGACTTCCTGTATCCTTCTGTTCTCATTGGTGATGTTTTGTAATGAAATACGACTGGCATGGATTTCCTTTTAATGGATTTAATTGGCAAATCATTCCAGCTGAAGTGTGGGATATGAAATAGGAGTCTACTCCCATATTTACACTCCTAACAACCCAAAATGTGGGGTTTTATGGCAACAAGGAGCTTTCATTGAAACAGCCCAGCACTGCCTCCAAACACTGATTTCAGTCGATTATGTGCTCTGTACCTTCAGGCAAAACAGCACATGGAAGCCCTAAAGCAGGAGCAGTGAGGATTTGGCAAGTTTAGTTACATCCACAGAGGATGCAACCAGCCAGGGATGCCATGAGGATAATGCCAGACCTTCCAGCTGAGTGATGGGGAAAGATCCACAGGGAGAACTGAACGGTGTTTCCCTGGGGAGGACAAGTCAAGCCAAAGCTCCCTGTGCTGAGCAGGCAGAGCTGGAGCTGCTCCATCAACCCCAGGGACCAGGCTTGGGTCAGAATTGCAGAACTTTAAAATTTCCATCAGGAACTGTAGGGTAAGAAGGAATAGCTTCAAACTGAAAGAGAGCATAGGTGGGATATTGGGAAGGAATTCCTCCCTGTGAGGGAGGTGAGGCCCTGGCACAGGGTGCCCAGAGAAGCTGTGGCTGCCCCTGGATCCCTGGAAGTGTTCCAGGCCAGGTTGGACAGGGCTTGGAGCAACCTGGGATAGTGGAAAGTGTCTCTGCCCATGGCAGGGGCTGCAACTGAATCATCTTTAAGGTCCCTTGCAACCCAAAGCATCCTGTGATTCCATTATTCTCTGAAGCTCTGGAGATTTTCTGGGACAAGATGGGATAGCAGAGCACTGTGTGGTGCTGCCAGGGTTTGTGGTAACTCTTTTTCCAGAAATAACTGCAGAAGTTGGGCATTCCCCATGAATTTGGGAGGGTAACCACCTCCCTGCCCTCTGCAATGCTCCTCAGGGTCCTTCATGTCACAGTGCCCTGACCTGCTGCCTCCTCCAGTGCATTTGACAATTAAATGTGAAGGAGGAGCTGCTCCAGGAAGAACACTCTGCTGTTTTGGGGCCAGATCAGCACCTTGTAATCTGTATTAGATGAAAGATGATCCTCTTACTCTCACCAGAAATTCCTTTGCACGTTGTCACCTCCATCTCCCATCCTGCACTCCTTCAGGGGGTGATGCAGGAGGAGCAGGTGGAACCAGAACCAGGCTGGGGCTTTCCTTACAGGTCTGGGGAGGAAATGCAGTGGACAGAGAGAGGTGTGCAGTGCCATGGAGACCTCAAAGAGATGGGGGAACTGATGAGGAAAATTGTCAATCCCAGCTGAGAGAGGCTTCTCCACCTGGCTCCTACCAGAGATATGCCTGGGATCTCCTCTCCATTACCAGGGACAGCCTGAAAATATAACTATCCTGTATCTGAGTAGGTCTCCTTCCTGCTATAATAACTGGGACATAAACAGAAGACATAAACAGAAGTTCAGAGTGATACCAGACTTAGAAATCAGTTAGTTCTGACTCCAAGATAATGTTTTCCTTCATGCCTTTTACTAATTAGCATTAAATCAAAACAGTTTGTTCAAGTCTTTCATGTGTTTCCCCTTATTTTCAAAGCAGGATGCATTTCTCTCTCTTCTGGATTAAAAGCTCTTTTAGGGAAAACATCTCCAAATGCCTCATTTCTCTGCTTTTATTTTCTACCTGTTAGGAATAAAAGTGCTTTCTTAATAAGCATGAGAGATTTGTGCATTAGGAACAGAGATTTGATTTGTAAATACCTGCTTGGAAATGGTCTTCTGAGGCATATCAGGAGTGTTCAAATCAGGGATCAAATCTATTCAAATCAGCAATGACAACTCTGTGTGCTGCTCCCAGCCCACCAGGATAAGGGTGGGTAAGGAAAGGACCAGATCTGTAGTGGTGACATTCCCTGATTCCTACGGAAAGTGTTCCCTGAGGAGCCACTTCTGGCTGTAAAGCCCAGCTACAGTTTCACTGACCACTTTTCTGCTCCCAACTCCTCACAGCAACTGGTAGGAAGAAGTAGGAGCAGGGAGAGGCTCCTACTCCATGGATTTGCCTCCTCTGCCACTGTCAGTGATGGAGAAGGACTAATGACTCAGTCCTGGAGTCATCCATAAACCACTGACAAGCCAGAGCAGCCCCTCAGGTGTTTGCAGGTGCACCCACAAACTCTGAAGTCTTGGGGACATGGAACAATTACATTTATATTCCAGGGAAACCAAACAAATGGGAAAATCTCTGGCTTTTCTGTGGAAGCGGGAGTGAGCGTAGCTGGCGGTGGGAGCAGAGCTGCTCTCCCCAGCAGAGGGATAATCATCCCTACTGCAGACTCCTGCTCTGCCACGCTCCTCTGTGGCTGTAGGCACACGAGGAGGGACTGGAGCAGCATTTTTATCCTCGCTGAGGGGACTGCAGCTGGTGATTTCAGTGGCATCATGAGGTCCTTGCAGCATCACAGCCCGGTTTGGTTTTATTCCTGAAGCTCCAGGTCACTGCTTTGGCTCAATCTCCACAGGCTGGGGAGGAAGGTACATTTAAATCAGCCTCAGGAGGGGACCTGGGAGAGTGGATTTCGTGCAGGAGATGAACTGGGATGTGTTCATAATGCAGCATGTGATCCCTCAGACTCTGTCAGCCTGCAGAAGGCAGCAAACAATCCACTGCCAGCTGGCAGAGCATTCCCAGAGGGAAAGAAGTCTCTCTCCTAATCCTACCTGAAGCAGGAGGGCTGAGCTTGATCTGTGTGCACAGACAGAACACTGGACTGGCTCTGATGAAGACAAGGATGTTCAGACAGTTCTGTGACAGAAAATCAGATGCAATTTCTGCCCATCCCTGTCCCAGGGCTGGAATCCCCAGTCCAAGCAGCCAGTGGGATCTGTAGGTGGAGGACAAACCCACCCTCAGAGCTTTTCCTCCTTTGCTACCCAACCCTCCAGCTGTGGTCACATTTCCTCCAGAGCTTGGCAAGGAGTCTTCTACAGCCAGACCTGAGTTATCACAGAAAGTGCTGCTGGTGGAAAGCAGGCAGAGCTGTTCCAGCACAAGAAGAAAGTTGCAAGGAATGCAATGGCATGGAGAGGTTTAACAAAACAACATCTAGCCAGGGCTGCAAGAGCAGCTCCCACCTTTCTGGGGCTTTCAGGGGCCTCAGCTCCTTCTGTCCAGCTGAGCATGGAGCCCATGTGCAGGAAGATCCCCAGAGTTTATGGATTGGACAAGTCTGGGCAGAACTTTTCTGGCACATTTGTGACTCCCTGCCAGCTTTTAAATCCTCGTTCCGGGCACTGGAGTTCTGAGTTTCTTAAAGAAGCCATTGCCAGGATTTGTTTAAAATGAATGAAACTCTATTTTTTTTTCTAATCTTGTTTATATTGATCCCTCTTGTGAAATCAAGGAACATGTAATCAGCTTTTCTATATATCACAGGCTGCTAAAGGTCACCCAGATATCTACATCATCCAAAATATGAATGATGGCAAATATTTCCACCCTAAACACAGAGTATCTGTTACAGCCAAGGACAGAAGAGAGAAGGATGTTATCAACATATTTTAATTAATGGCATGGGAGAGAAAAGCCCTGAGCAAGCATCCTGTGCCTGTCCAATTTAATGAGTGCCCCTTTTCACCTGGAGCTGAGTTGGGCTCCTTAAGCTTCAGGTCACTGGAGGGATTTTCCAGACTTGGATGCTTTGGGAGCAGATTTGTTGTACCTGTTCCCTATTTCTTGTTGGCCTTGAAGCAGCAGTGATCCAAACCTGACACAATGCCCAGGAGATGCTCCCAAGCCCTGCCCAAGCACACCAAGGACTGCACATGATTTTGGGAGGTGAGGAGTTGTGAGGAGGAGCTGGAGCACACCAAGAGTCAACCTTGATGTCTCCACTTGGTGACTTCCAGCTCTCAGGCTACAGATCCCAGCTCTGCCTGTGCAAAGGGGGTGAGGAATGGTCTGGTTCACTTTCAGGATTGTCCACAACCCCGTTTGCTTCTTACCCAGGAGCTCCTTGGCAAAGTCTGCTTTGATTTACAGCCTGTGCTGCAGGAGTTGCATCCCTTTGTCCCCCGAGTCTTATTGGGAATTACTTGGAGCTGGAATGTGTCTGTCCTCTCCTTCCAGTCTGGGCATGAGGGGTTAAATTTCACATGGTGACAGCTCCTAATCCAGGGAGCTCATGAAGGCTGAGGAAGCCTGGACAATTTATGATTTCATTCCAGAGGAGGATGAGATGCTGAGGCTGGCAAGGCTGACAAGTGAGGCCTCTTCTGCCTCCTGGATGGGATTCCAAAAGCAGGAGGGACCTCTCTGGCCACGAGTGCTGGGCTCCACTTCTCCCCACGCTGCCCAGATGTGATGGAACAGGGCCATGTCCAGATATTTTTTCAGTCTAAGTGCTGAACTATTCACTAAGGAAATTAGGATGTACCAGTTTGGGCAGCCAGAGTTTCTGGATAGTCCTTGCAATGACTTTTCCTTCCAGGTTGGAGCTATGTCCATCTCCTTGGGACAGGGAAGGATCACTGATTCCTGCCAACCTTCAAAATTGCCTTACAAAAAAGAGCAAAGTCTCTGATGGCCAAGGTAGACCAGGGGTTTGTTTATCCAGATACTTTTCCCTTGGTTTGTAATGCCCATGGACATTTCAGAGGCCGCATGGCTGAGTATTTAAATGAGAAAACACTTCCTGGAGAAAATGACCCATGGAACACTCCCAGAGCTCTGGGACACAACAGCAGAGGAGGCAAAGATTACTAAACAGGCAAAAATTCCGTGCAGGTACAGCTCCAGCTCTCAGCAGGTGGTGGGAATAAAAGATGATGAAGGCAGAGATGAATGTGGTGTCTCCTGACAGTGGGAGATGAAAGCACACTGGAGTCAGGCATTTGTGTCTGTCTGTTCTCCAGGAACTCTTGGAAAGAGGGTTCTGCCTGTGTTTTGTTGGAATAAAAGCCAGACTGCATAAAAAAAGATCATTAGGGGCTGTGTTGTTTTTATTATCTGTGATTTTTTTGCCTCGTGCTAATGGATCCCAGACCATCCCAACCCAAGCCTAGCCGGGGGGAGAGCTGGAGGGATCTCTCCCTCTGCCAAGGCTGAGCTGCTGAGCGTTTAATCACAACCAGGAGATGGGAACCAAGCCCAGAGTTCTTCAGTTGCCACTTCCCAGGGAGAAAGAAGGGTTTGAAAGCATCCCAAAGTGTCCAAAGGCAGCTTGGATCCAGCTGTTTCAAACAAGGCTCGGAGGTGAGTGCACCTCAACACACCTGTGAGACCACTGGGGCCCTTCTCACCCCGTACCCGGAGTAAGGGATGAGGAAAGCTGGAGCAGGAAAACTGGAGCAGAGCTTTCTACGGCAACCTGAGCTACAAATCCATCAGTATCCCTGGATAATCCTTTCTTCCTGTACAAGAACAAGAGGATCAGAAAGGACATGAGCAGAGATTGGTTCAGTCAAACAGGAGGAGATGGGTTTCATCCATTCCCTGGATGCTGCTCATGCCAAAGGATATGGTGACTGCTGAGTCTGCTTGGATCAGGGAGGAAAAATCCATGAAAATGGAGAAACTTGGGCTTCCAGTTGCTCCACCTCTGGTTTAGGTTGGATATTAGGGAAAATTTCTTCACTGAAAGGGTGGTCAGACACTGGAACAGCTGCCCAAGGCTCTGGGGGAGTCGTGTCCATGGAGGGATTTAAAAGGCGTGGGACTTGGGGACACGGGTCAGTGGTGACCTTGGAAGCACTGCAGGAATGGTTGGACACATTCTTGGAGCGCTTTCCCAACCTTTAGTGATTCCATGGTTCTACACATGGACAACAAAACCTTTGTGCTGGGGTTTGTGGGGAATGTTACCTGCCTCTGAGCTCAATGGAATGGGTCCTTCACCCAAACATCTCTAATCTGCCAAGGCTTAGAGTGGTGACAGTGCTGGTACAACCTTTCTCCCTCTCCCTGCTTGGCCCAGGCTCTCCCCAAATCCACTAAAACTGCCGTGGATTCCTTATTTACCAATCCCTAGCCTCACAGCTGGGAAAGTCCTGCTCTCCAATGGATCACACCTTGTCCAGTGAATGCAAGAGGGTGTAGCCCCTTATTTTCAGTACATGGCCAGAATATTTCTGCCAAGCAGAATTCCTTCCAGAATTCCTCACTGGCACCTGATGCCAGCCAGTCAGGAAGACAAAACAAGTCTTGTCTCATGAATATGGAGCAGGGAAAAGGCAGGAGGGAACGTGGGGAGCATCAGGGATTCATCGAGCGCTCCAAACAGCGCTCACGGCTCAGCACACCAGAACTGCAAATATCGATGATTCCGGCAGGCTGGGGGCGATACTTGGGGAGAAATGGACGCTTTGGAAAGGCAAATTCTCTGCGAGTGAGAACCGCTGTCTCAGAGCTCATTTTGAGCTTGGCATCAAAAAGAGGGAAGTGCCTGGGGCACACATAAGGATTCCTGAAATGTTCCATTGATCCCGTTTTGGGCTGGTGGCTGCTGGCCATGTTTATGGGCAGTGCATTAAACCCTGGGTGAAACGATTGGCATCAGCAACTTCCCAGTGCCCTTCCCACTCTGCTAAACCAAACAGCAGAGAATGGGATGTACCCAGCACATGGCTAATGTGGGATTGCAGCGGGAGCCCTGTTGGAAATGGAGAGAACCCTGCAAGAGGCGTTGTGAATTCATTAGGAATCCATGCGGCTCCAATCGAGAATATCTAAGCAGTGACCTTCATACAAAATGTATCGTGCAACGCTCTCTATTAAAATAATCATAAACACAGTCAGCAGTAAACAAAACAATCCAAATGTGCCTGGAAAACAAATGCAGCCAGGGGATGGTGGATGGAGCAGGGATTAAATTTCGATTTAGGTATTACAGGCAATGCAGGGGTTTTTTTGCCTTTTCTTTTCAAACAGTGTTTCCAAAATCAATAGCGGGGGGGAGGGAAATGTAGTGATTGGGAACATGGGGAGTAATTGCTCCAGGTTGTCACCGCTTGTGTTCCATGTTGGAGCGTCCATGAGGAGAGGAGGCTGCTGAAGCCGGCCCCAGTCAATATTTGTTCAGAGCACAGGGAAAATCCTGCAGTTCTTTTGGATCCCGTGTTTCCCCTCTGCCAACATCTGTCCTTCCCATCGGGATGAGACCAATGGATTCAGGATCAAACCAGCGTGGTGCCAGAGGACACAGGAACACACAGAGCAAAGCCAGACTGGGACCTGCGGGATGGCGAAACAGAGCTACAGAGAGACTCCCAGAGCGAGGGATGAGGCTGTGCCAGACTCTGAGCTCCTTCCAGGGGCTGTGGCAGTGTTGCAGCTGAAGGAAAAGACTCCTTTTGTCTCTCTAAGATGCTGCCAATGAAGTCCTGCTGTAATTTTCAGTCCCGTGCTGGCAGGAAAGGTGATGCTCCAGAGGAGAAGCAAAGGCTCCTTCGTGCATCAGGCAGAGAAGCCAAAGGCCAGGGAGTCCCCGGCTGCTGGCTGCTCTCTGCTGGATACATCCAGCTGTCCCTAAAAATGGAGAGCTGGGAGTGTTGAGCTGGTGCTGGGGTGGTCATGGCTGCCCAGTGAGGATCGTCATTCCCAGAGGGTGATCAGTGAGCTTGGGAGTCTTCGTAGAGTGCCAGGAGGGTTTGGGCTGGAAGGAAACTTAAATCCCATCCAGTCCCACACCTGCCATGGGCAGGACACCTCCCACTATCCCAGGGTGCTCCAAGCCCCATCCAACCTGGCCTTGGACTATTCCAAGGATGGAGCAGCCACAGCTTCTCTGGGCAGCTGTACCAGGGCCTCACCTCCCTCACAGGGAGGAATTCTTTCACAATGTCCTGTTCATCCCTGACCTCTGGCAGTGGGAAGCCTTTTCCTCTTTGGCCAGTCACTCCATCCCTTGGAAATAACCTCTCTCCACATTGCCTGTCAGCTCCTTCAGGTACTGGAAGGCCACAATGAGATCACCTGGAGCTTTTCTTCTCCATGATGAACAATTCCAGTTCTCCCAGCCTTTCCTCATTACCTTGAAAGAGTTCCTTCCCTGTCAGTAATCCCCATGTGGTTTCACCAGTGCCCAGTTTGCTTTTCTGTACTTACAAGTCATGCCAGCTTGGAGGTTTTCCCCACTTTCCACAAGTTTCTTCCAAATCTTCAGCTTTTCCTTCCAGACCTGTTGCAGTTTCTGCAGGAGCAGGGTCAGAGTATCTCATCTGCTGCAGTCCCTGCTTTTCTCTTCCATGCTTTCAGACCCTGCCTTTGCTCTTCCATTGGAGGATATTTCCACCATCCCTCCCCAGGAGACCTGCAAAACCACAGGAAGGATCTCAGGAGCCCAAATGGACACAATTTCCACTGTCTGACTCCCCTCTCCCGCCCTCATCCCACCAGCCTGAGTGCCCCATCATTTTCATTCTTCATCCAGCTTGCTCTGTTCCTGCAGCTCTGCTCTGCCTCCACCCCAGCCTCCATCCCAATCCCCAGGAACAATCATTTTCAGTCTGGGCTTTCCTGGATTAGCTGCAATCTTTAGCTACAAGGAGGAGCAAAGGCTTGAGGGACAGCCTTTTGTTGGAGGTTCTAATATGTTTTGCCAGTTCCAGTGAAGTTTGAATTTCTCAATTTTCATTCTCTGCTGACATTTCCCAACTTTTGTGTCACATCTTTTTTGGTTGGTCAGCCTTTTTTCCATCCTTTCTGCTCCTTTCTCCTTTTGGGAAGGTTCCCATCTTGCTGCTAATATGTTTAGTCGCCCTGCCATAGCTGTAAATTTTTGCAACATATTTTCCCTGTTACTTTCCAGCCAACTTCCAGACTGCCTCCTTAACTTTCAGGCCCCCAAATTTTCCATCAGGTTTCTACCAAATTTCCTGGATTTTCCCATGTGATTTGAGAGAGACCCACACTTACTTTCTCCCCCTCTGCTTCCAAATGATTTTCTAATGGTTTGTCACCACAGTTATTTCCTGTGACCACCTCAGCAGCTATAACAAGTTCACCAAGTTTTAGGGTTCTAAGGTGACAATGAATTTGTTGGATTGGATCCCATCTGCAGAAACCTCATCCCATCCATAGTGTGATTGTTTTTCTGATTCCCCCCTTTCCTTTGTGTGCCAGGAGGTCCTGGGCTGCCCTCCACGTCTGGCTGCATTCCCAACACTCCCCACTTCTGTGGTTCAAACCAGTGTCCAACACATTGGCACTGGAAATCCTCCCCACGCCCTTCCCTCTCCTCTGTTCCTCACCTGCTGCCATTGTGTGCCCTCATAACTGATTGAAATGTTCATTGTATGATCTCATCTCTGGGTTTTCCCCTTCTTTTCCAGGGAATGAGGCAGGATTGACACTTGCTTCCAGAGCCTTTCCAGTGCTCCCACATCACTGAAATCATTCACCCTAAAAAGCAGTTCTTTAAGTGAGCATTATCACCGAGCTGCCATCGATGCCTCCCTCCTGATTAGCACTAATGAATCTAATAGGCTGCTGTTATCAGTATCCTTGCACATCATATGGTTTATTGATGGACTTGGGTGTCTATTTGCTCTAATGAAAACTATGGAATTGCAGATCCATCATGCCTAAGTGGTGATGGAACCCAGAGCCTGCTGTAATTGTTGATTCCTTCGTCGAGAAGTGGATTTGAGAACCTCTAACTACAAAAAGCCACTGAGTTATTTTTTTTTTTTTCCTCCTAATAAATAACCCACTTTCCCATAAAGGCAGAAAATTCACACTGATAAAGGAAAATAAATTTTCATGTAGGGCATAATTAGTTAGTGGGACTTGTCACCACGGAAAATTGTTCAGCCCAAGAACAGGAGAGATGGAGGAAGCTCAGTGATCAAATGGATAAGCAGAAGGGCACAGTTACAGCTCTGGATGGAAAGGGCTGGGGAGGGATACAGAGCTGTGTACCCCAGGCTTGCTCCGTTCTCCCACAGATCACAATGAGTGGGGCAGGAAAGGCAGAAAGTCTTGTACTGCTTTCTAAAGTGTCTGGGGAGAAACAAGGTCACCAGCCTGCTGAGCATCTGACCTGCCAATGCTCAGAGACCCCCATTTCTGTCCTTTCACAGAGTCCCACAATGGGTTGGGTTGGAAGGGACCTTAAAGCTCATCCAATCCCACCCCTGCCATGGGCAGGGACACCTTCCACCATCCCAGGCTGCTCCAAGCCCTGTCCAACCTGGCCTTGGACACTCCCAGGGATCCTGGGGCAGCCACAACTTCTGTGGGAAATCTGTGCCACAGCCTCATCACCCTCCCAGAGAGGAATTCTTTCCCAATATCCCATTTAACCCAGCCCTGGGGCAGTGGGAAGCCGTTTTCCCTTCTTAATTCTTATTTAAGCTGCCACATTCCCCTGTTCATAATGAAATAACTTCCTTCAATTCCTTATACATTAAAATGAGTTGTTAATAATCCTTATCTATAATGTGAAGTCAGCATTCAATATGAGAATAAATGCAATAAACAACTGGCATGCCTCAGAAAATTGAGCAGTTTCAGCTGAATATTTTTTAATCTAAGGAAAACCTTGGGGTCTCTGTAAAATCTGAACTTATTCAGTTTCTGGAAAAATCAGAACCATTTCCCACTTTTCTTCTCCACCAAAATCTGGGTGCTGAGGGTTTTAAAGGAGAGGGTGATTGTAAAGTCTAAATTATATTGGATCAAAACGTGTTTCCAGACAGGACAGGGGGGCTCAGAGGTCACTGTTGGTCACACTGATGGTCAGCACAGCTGTGAAGGATTCAGGTGATGCCTTAACCTGGGTCCAGCAGGAATTCCAAACCCACTCAGGCTGTCCATGCACATTTCTGGCTGGGTGGCCGCCAACACCCAGCTTTGAAGACACCCATGACTTGGGGACAAAGAAAGAAAATGCCCTGGCAAAGTCAGAAATTCCCTGGACAAACCAACCTGTGGCTGTCTTTCCAGAGGGAGACAGTGGACAGTCTGCAGGGACAAAGCCTTCATCCCACCTTCTCCTGGCTTTTCCTCTGATTCCTGGTACAAAGGACGCAGACTGTGTGTCCTGGGGGGCACACAGGGGACCTCCAGGTCAAGCCAGCTGTGCCACATCTGGCAGGTGTCACGGCTGCACAGAGTAACCCTGACATCTAGTGGCTTCCAGAGCCCTGGCCATCCCGAGCAGGGTGGAGCAGGGATGAGCAGGAGGCACCCACAGGTTGTCCAAGGCCCCTTCCCATGGGTGCAGCCAACAGCTTTTCCAGAGGGCAGAACAAGGTGTGGACAACCAGCACCACTCTAAGGGATGTTGTTAATACAGTAATGTGTCGCTAATGAATTATTTAGACCCTATGTTGTTGGGTTTTTTTAAGCAGGCTGTTGGGTTTTGGTAGCCCCAAAGCTGAGCTTGCTCTGGGAACCTTCCCAAGGGAAGCTTTTCCATGGCTTTCTTGGGAAAACAAAGTGTGGGACAATGGGTTTCACCAGACAATGACCTTTGCAGCTTCCTGTGTGCTGGAGAGAGTCCAGGGATGCTCCAGGAGCAGGCAGGAGGAGGAGCCAAGGACAGGGAGTTTTTAGTGTGACTTCTTCCCGTATTAATGCTTAAAATTCCATTTTAATGGAGACTGGAGGCCCCAACTTCCCACTCCTGCTGCCAAGGTGGCTTTTGGAGGAGGGATTCTATAACAAAGCCTTGTCTGAGCAGGAACACCCTCTGCCTGCTCTCCAAGAGAATGATTCTGGGAGATGTGGGAGATCTGGCTGCCCTCTCGCAGCTGATCAGGAAAGACAATGTCTCAGTTCAGTCAGCTTTCGGTCCCTGTCCCCTGGCTGTGCCACTAGCTGAGTGTCCAAACCCTGCTGCCACATCCCCCAGACCCTCTCTGAGTCCCCTGATGCAGCTGAAAATCCTCCCCAGGTCCCCCTGAGCAACAAAATATCCCAAGGGGAAGGCAGGCAGGAGCAGAGCAGTGAAGGCGATGGGGAATGGGGAGAGGTTTTTCTGCACCGCTCCCAGCGATCACAGCAGCGCTCCCTGCAAACAGGAGTGCAAATCCTGCTGCATCCAGGGCGTGAAGGAATCCACACAAAAGCAGCTTGGGAAGCAGCAGAAATCAGGGAACAGTCATCCCAGAGAGAATCCCGAGGGCTGCTGTCCCTGTCCCCGGTGCTGGCACTGCCAGGGGAGCTCAGGGGTGCCAGGCACACTTTTGGCACCGTTTTTCCCTGCTGACTCCAGATTTCCCAGCAATGTGGGAGAGCCACCATCCCCACATTTCTGGGCCCTTCCAGCTGTTGGTCCCTCAGCACTGCCCGCCCTGGGAGCCCTGGGTTTGGCTCTGATCCCACCACACCAGCTGGGCTGGGCTGCTCTGGAATTCCCAGATCCCCAGCTCTGTGCCCAGGTGGCCCAGCACGGAGCTGAGGCAGGTCTGGGATGGGATGAGGTGGAGCACAGCCCTCCGTGTGCTCATGGTGCTCATCCATAACCCCTCCTGGACATCTCAGGGGTCCTGGATCATGCCTCCTTCTGCTGCAGGCATGTGATGGACAGACAAACTCCTGCCACTCAATCCCCTCCAGCTCTGGCTTTCACCAGCAGTTTTGGGACATCCAGACCTTGTGGGTGCATGAAATGCTGCTGGGACAGACATCCCTGGCAGCATTCCTGTGGTGCTGGTGCTCCTGCTGTGCTGAGGACAGTGGAACTCACCAGAGGACGTGAAATCCTGGCGCTTTGCCACAGGGAAACCCCCCCCCAGGGGAAAGCAGGGAGCAGCCTGCCTGTTTTCACAGAACCCCAGGATGGTTTGGCTTGGGAAGGACCTTAAGACCATCTCACTCCACCAGAGGGACACCTTCCACCAGCCCGGGTTGCTCCAAGTGCATTTGGAGAATGTGAGGACGGGAATGAGGATTTACTCCAAGCACTGCCAGGGGATGCAGTGGCCAGGGTGTAAAAGCTCTTCCCCTCCTGTCCCCTCCAAGGTCCCCAGGGAGGCTGCCCATAGAGAATTCCCATCTCCCCACTCAGCACAAGCCTTTCCCTGTCTCCTCCTGCCATCCCTCTTCCCTGAACAGAAGATCCCATGATTTTCCATTCCCTTCCAGCTGTGTTTACAGTCACAGGATTCCTTCCTCCTCCTGAAAGTCACTCCCAGGGTGAAATTTGAGGTTGTAAATTATTAAAATGTTATCAAGAGTGTGGAGACAAGCCCATTTTTTTTTCCTGGTGGTGAAGAAGCTGATGTATAATTCAATTTTTCCCCCACACTTTCTTCAGTAATACTTAAAAACTTTCCATGCACACACACACACAGCGGCAGATCCAAACCTTATTTCCATTTATTTCAAAGTCTCTTTGGGCCAGAGGCTTTATCTTCTCTCTTTCTGCTCAGTGCTGAGAAAAGTTTGGGTGTTGTCATTATATGAATAATATATAATAATAATAATAAATTCAGTATCCATGCTCTCAGAATGTTTCTTCATAAGAAATTATTTTAAATGCTTTTTCTGAGGGAGAAGAAGCAGGTGAGAGCACATATATGGCACACAATTATTACTGTTCTCTAACAGGCAGAGCAAAGCCAGCTTCAATTTACAGTTTCCTGACAGGATCTCCTTAAATCAAAACACAATCCTGCTTATCATTTCCTAGATTTTAATTCCTGGGCCTGAAACTTCCTTGGCTGGTGTCTAAGAGGGTTCAGCTCTCCTTAAAAGGGGAAGGAAGCTAACCCTGCTTTTCCCAAACTCCCCTTTTCTCCTCTCACATTTAAGCAATTTTAGAGCCTTGAGGGATTTCTGTGCTCCCAGGGGGAAAAAATAAAAAAGCCTTAGCTGACAGAGCAGCTGAGGTCAGTGGTGGCCTCTTGGAAATAAATCCAAACATGGTCCCAGCCAAGAGCTCCTGGAAAAGCCAGGTTGCAGTGAAAGGATGGGAAGGAGAAAAGGGGGCAGAAGCATGAGGGCTGAGCAGTGGGAGAGGGCTGGAAAAGCTGCAGAGGAGATGGGATGAGGTTCAAAGCCACAGCCAACCTGGCCTTGGACACTTCCAGGGATCCAGGGGCAGCCACAGCTTCTCTGGGCACCCTGTGCCAGGGCCTCACCTCCCCCACAGCCAAGAATTCCTTCCCATTATCCCATCTAAACCTCCTCTCATCCAGCTTAAAGCCATTCCCCCTTGTCCTGTCCCTCCATCCTTTGTTCCAAGTCCCTCTCCAGCTCTCCTGGGGCCCCTTTAGGCCCTGGAAGGGGCTCTCAGGTCTCTCTGGATCCTTCCCTTCTCCAGATAAACACCCCCAGCTCTCCCAGCCTGGCTCCAGAGCAGAGAGAGGCTCCAGCCCTTGGAGCATCTCTGTGGCCTCCTCTGGACTCATTCAAACAGCTCCAACATCTTCTGCTGCTGGCCCTAGGACTGGAGCAGCTCTGCAGGTGGGGCCCCACCAGAGCAGAGCAGAGGGGGAGAATCACCTCCCTCAACCCTTGTCACTTCTTTATAAGAACAAATAAATAATGTATAAAATACATTGTGTGTGTAATGTGTATCCTACACAATGGCCAGCCTCCCTCAGCAGGAGGTGATAGAAGCTTTCTGAGGGGACTCACACTGCCCATTCCAGGAGTTCTCTTCCTACACCAGCGATTTTTACCCCCAAGCTTGAGCTGGGAGATCAGTGCTGAGGTGCAGTGATATCCCCCCCTGATCCAGTGTTCCCCACAAAGCTGCTCAAACACACTCTGTGCAGCTGAGGAAGGGGCTTTTCTCACCCTTTTCCTGTGCTCCAGGACCTGGAGCTGCACCTCTTCCGAGTGTGGCACACGTTCCCAGAGCTGCCACATCTCGCTCCAGGAGCCCAAGTGCATCCTAGAGGGAAACTGGAGCATTAGCAGAAGCATTCCCATTACACATCTGGCAACTCTGGCACTTTGGGAGCATCAAGGAGATCCTAATGTGTGAACACAACCCAGGAACACAGTTCAGAGTGAAATGTAGCCTGGTAAATGCTCTCTTGATTTGGGTTTAAGAGCTCAAAAACTGCCAGAGGGCTCCCAGCAAGCCTGTAGCTCTCCATCCACAGGCAGCACTGCAATGCCAGAGGTAGAGAAAACTCGGGAGAGGATGATAAATGAGGCTGTGAATAACAGGGAGTGAGCTGTACACAGATTTTTGAGCAAAGAGCACCCAGGGGCACAGCTGGGGAGGGACAGCTCTGAGCTCACCCTGACATTTGTGTCCCTTGTCCACATTTCCATCAGAAATCTGACTCCTCCTCCAGAGGGAACTTGCACCACAATGGATGAGGAGGGGAGGTTGTCAGCTGTCTCCAGCAGCAACACCATCAGAGGAGGATTATTTTTGAAGGATTGCTTTCTCTCATTCTAATGGAAACAAATCCATCGAGGTGCTTCTCACCTTGCTGAAATAACAAAGAGGCTTTTTTTAATGCACCCCCCAGCCTGGCTCTGCCTTTCCCATCTCTCCTTAATGAATCTTCCAATATATGATGGGAACTGCAGATACAGATCGGCAGCAGGCTGGGACTGCAAATCCATATTCCTCAAAAGGCTTTTTTTTGACCCAAACAGGTTCGTCCTCCTCAGGACACAACTGTTCTTCTCCCAGGTGGACTTGCAAGGAGAAGGAGACAAATAGCACGGATCAAAGAAGGGTTTGGGTTGGAAGGAACCTTAAAAATCCTCGAGTTCCACCCCTTGCATTGATGCCAATCATTAATTTCATTAATTGCCTTCCTGTTTATGGAACACAAACTTGGATGCAGACTCAATCTAAGAATTTAATTACGAGCAGAAATCACTTTTCTCTTCTGAACTCAAAAATTTAAAGTCACCTTTTATGCAAAGAAAGTAAATATCTTTCAACCATGACAAATTTTTGTGAGGTTTTAAAATTGCCTTTTTTTCCCACTCACTTGCTGCCTTTCTATTCATTCTTGGAAGTGAGAAAAGAAATAATTAACCAGAACAAGAGAGGCACCACAAGTACTAGAGCAGTTCAGCTTAAAGAGGAGAATGAGAAGTGATTTTGAT
This sequence comes from Pseudopodoces humilis, assembly GCF_049639895.1. Lineage (NCBI taxonomy): Eukaryota > Metazoa > Chordata > Aves > Passeriformes > Paridae > Pseudopodoces > Pseudopodoces humilis. Next base: position 5,012,250 of record NC_142210.1, on the reverse strand, counting down.
TGTGAGGGATCACGAGCAGCAAAAAGAATTTACAGTTATTTTCTAGAAGCAATGGGGATGGAGCGTGGTCCTCTGTTAAAGCACAGCAAAGTTAATATTTTTAGCTCAGAGCCTGGTGCTGGAATGGCAGAGGAAGAAGGAACTTGACTAAAACCCAGTGCAAGGTCTGCTGTGTCCTCTCAGCTCTGAATTGAGCCATTTCTCCTCGAGGTGCAAAGCTGCTGCGCCGAGGCCTGTTCTGCTGCTTGCTCTTAAGGAAAAAAATGTGGATTTATGGCCATGGACGTGCCTCAGAGTCATTTACCCTGGTATTTGCTTCCCAGAGAAGTGGATAAATGGGATAAATGGCAGTTGCTCCTCACGTGCAGAGAGCCCTGTCAGTAAATATGCATTATAGCTGGGATTAGCCCAAGGAATCAGAGACATTGCTCACGTTTTTCTCTCTGCACACTTCTCCTAATTCACTCCTAAAAGCCCATCAGTTTAAATGAACTCGTGATGCCCAGTAATCGATAGTTCCCACTCCTGGCCCAGCCAGGCACACCAGGGGCACACCTGGGAAAGCTGGAGAGACCCTAAAACCAGTTCCTTGTCTAATTGTTACATAGCTGGGGCTTGACCCCAAAATCTGACCCCGAATGACAGCCTGGCCACTCTGTACTTCTCCAGCCTCCCCTCCACTCTGTTCCTGCAGGGCAGGAGAGATTCCTGAGGCATTTAGGGATGGGATTTGAGACCCCCAAACCTCGGAGCAAGGGCACACCTGGCACCCCCCAGTCCCCGTGGCCAGGCTGTGGCCCCAAACCCGCGGGAGCCACGCTGCTGCAGAGAGGGTCTGGGGGTGGCAGCCCCAAAATGCAGGTCTGGAGGTGTGGCAGGGACCTGTGGGGCTCCAGGGACTTTGGCTACCTCATCCCCACCGGCCAGGAGCTCAGTGGTGGCCCAGGCAGCCATCCCTGGCTGCAGGAGGATGGCTCTCCAGGCTCCGGCTCAGCGGGAGCTGCTGGCCCAGCCTGATGGACACTCTTCTAAGATCCATGTTCCTGAATTGCCAGAGCATCTGCCTCGTGCCAGGAGCAGGAGGGGATGTGATTTATTCCACAGCCTTCCAGGGCACAGCTGGGAACGCTTTGCTGCAGACAGGGAAGCGGCTCTGCACCCCCAGGAGCAGCGCAGGCCTCTCTGTGCAGCCTCGGCACCACAGCCCTCCTTTTCTGCAGGTGAGCCCACAAACAGGCCCCTGCTGTGTTTACTTGAGGCTTTGCAGGGATTTCAGCCTTTCAGCTGTGGCTGTTTGTCACAAAGGGCTCCTGGGGAGGTGCTTTCTGTGCTGGAGGCCACAGGGCCGCTGCTGCTGCTGCTGCTGCTGCTGCTGCTGCTATTGCAGCTTTGGCAGTGTCAGGACAGGGAAGTTGCTCCCTGCTTGTGAAAGAGGCAAAAATTAATCTGATGTGCTTGTAGACCTAAGGAGAACCCGGTTTTTTTCTCCATCCCAATACTACGTGTGTTTGCACAGATTAAATTCAATGTCCTTGCCTCTGATGCCTCAACAAGGAACAGTTTGTCAAAGGAAGAAAGCCACTTCAGACACCCAGACCCAGCCACAATCATCCTTTTGAATCCCAGCCTGTGCTGTGTTTGCTCCACTTGTAAAAGCCTGGTTTATTTGCCCACTTGAGCTCCTCAGTGTAAATATTTGCCCTTTTTCGTTGCACTCATTAAATCCTCAGGATTAGAGCTGATCGTACACGAGAGCGGAGGGGCTTTGCTGAGGTTTGGGGTTTGCCTGCCCAGCCCTTGGGTCAGGCTGTGTTTGCTGAGCTGCTCAGCACATTTGGGGCCCCAGAGCCCCACTCAGGGACCCATTTCCTTGTTTATTCAATTGATTTGGGTCTGTGTGCTGAGAAACCCATACCAAAAATTTCCTCATGCCGAGGTGGATGTGAGCTGGGAGCACACATGTGCTGGCAGAGCCAGCTGTTCCTGGGCTTGCCAACCCAACTGCATCTCACAGGGGACTCAGGAGCCTCTTGGAGGCTCTCCTGTGGGAAAAACCTGGAATTCATGAGAGAGGAGCTGCTCAAGGCCAGGTTGGACAGGCCTTAGAGCAACTTGGTGGAAGGTGTCCTTGTCCATGGCAGGGTGTTGGAATGAGATGGGCTTTGAGGTCCTTTCCAGCCCCAACCATTCTGTGACTATGAAATTAAACTCAGGATAAAACATTTTTATTTGTCTGCTGATTGAGGGGAGAGGGGAATATTATGGAATCATATCAGAGAATGGTTTGGGTTGGAAAAGACCTTCAAGCTCATCCCATTCTACCTTCTGCAGGGACACCTGCCACAGACCAGGTTGCTCCAAGCCCTGTCCAACCTGGCCTTGGACACTTCCTTTGCTCTAAACACTTCCTGCTTTTCCCTGTTTCTTCACTGGGGAACAATGAAATTGTTGCTGGGGTCAGCAGGAATAACTTCAACACCACATCCCCTTTCCCAAAACCTGCTGGTGACGCCAGGGTCAGCAGGATCCACTCAAGGGAGCAGAGCAAAGACACAGCCCCGTGTGGCATCGTTGCACAAAGTCATTAGAATCCCAGACACATTCAAGCCCACAGTGGGTTGATTCTCACACCCAAATGAATTCCCAGCTAATTTTCCCTCCTGGGCCACCAGCTCGCTCCAATGACTACAAGTGATCCGCAGCAGAGTGTTCCCAAAAGGAAGAGGCCTTGCTAAAACCAGATGTTTTAAAGGACCAGCCCCACTCCAGAAAGGGAGAAATCCCTTTTCCCCAGCAAAGTTCTGAGGGAATTCAGGATACAATGCACTTTCTGACACCTCTGAGCTGCTGTTGGAACACTGTGTCCAAGCCAGCCTGAGCTGGAGCTCACCAGAAAACAAAAATTCTTCTTTAATTCTGAAATTTACCTGGAAAAAAATGTAGGGCTATTTCTCCCTCCCACAAGCACAGATTCCTTCCTCTGATGTAAGGTTTTGCTTACGATAATTTGCAGTACAGAAGCTCTGCCCAGAAGAGCCTTTGAAGCCGAAAGCTTTGTTTAATCTCAGCAAAAACAGAGCTCCAGACCAAGCTGGAACATTTGTACATCCCAGTAAAGTTTTCAGCAGCACTGGACTGCTCCCTTCACAGCCTTCTTCTCATCTCTCTCTGCCAAACCATTTCCCAACTGGAGCTGTTGCACAGCAGCCCCCATTCTCTGACTGCCTGTGGGTGCCTCTGCCCAATTCTGTGGGAAAAGTGAGCATTTCCTACAGAAATACAGCTGGAAACACCATGGATAATTCATTTGGCGATAGCAGTGCTGTTAAATGGGGATGGAAGGTGCAGAAGCACCCAGGGAAGAGAGGAAAGCTCTTTTGGAGGGTTGGCTGCTACTGGAAGATGCCCTGGTGCCTGCTGCCCTTCTCCCAGGACACAGCTGATGCTCTCCCTCTCTCCAGCAGCATCGGGAGCCTGGATTTCCCAGTGTGCCTCTCATTTGCCACTTGGCTTTCCCAAGAGTTCCACACAAGCCTCCCTCCCTTCCAGCCCCACATCACTGCTGTCCACACCCACATCCCCACCGACCCCAAACCCGCCTTCTTGCCCTGGAAAAGAGCAGAAGTGCCCTGTGCCACTCAGTCAGAGCAATGCAGGGACACAGCAGAATCCTGCCATCCCTCCTGCCTTATTTTCCCAGGATTTGAGGAGCCCTGCTCCCTATTATTTATTGCTGTTACCTTGCAATCACTGCACACCCTCCTGGCAGGTTTTGCTGCTGGTGGCTGTGCAGGAACAAATTATTTTTTCTCTCTCTACCCCCTGCTCACCCCACAGACAAGAGAGGTGTCAGCCCTCGAAAAGAGGGGGCTCCTGGATCCCTCTTCATCTTAAAGAAAGGTACTTCCCTTAAGCTGAAATCATTCCCAGAGCCCTCTGCCCCTTTCCCAGCATTCCAACATTGCCCACAACTTCCAGCACTCCGTTTCCACGGCAGCTGTGCCCAGTCAGCAGCTCAGGGTGGTTAATGAGCTCCATCATTAACCCCTCAGGGCTGCCTGGGATCCAGCTCCATCACCACAGGCCCAGGCAGGACCTTCTCTCCATACTCCTCCCTCTTTGTTCAAAGGTTCTCTTTGCCTTCCAGGCAAAAAGAACCATTTTACATCCAGTAAAGTTAATTCTGCCTTGATTAGCAGGGGAGGAAATGCAGAGCATCTTCCTGGCCACCAGCTGTGGCCCTTTGGCTCCAGCCCTCCAGATGTTTGCTGGCCCTGCATCCCCTCCCAGCTGGTGGCCACTTGTGCTCAGGTGTCACCTTGAACTTTTGTTCTCACTGTAATTGATCCTGGAGGAGAATTAAAAATCCCACCTGTCTTTGTTAGACTTGTTGGCAAAAATAACAACTCTGCAGAGACCCTTTGGAAGTCTCTTCATGGCCTCTTCCAGGAAGGCTGAGCTCCATTCTGATATAAAATCCTCCATTCCCAATCCAAACCTCCCAGAAAAGGTATTTCACAGACAGGTGAGCTGGCCAGCACCATGAAAATACAATTACTCATCCCCTCAGTGGATGATGGTTTGGTTGTCCTCTATATGCTGAAATTTAAAGTTTGCTTCTGACTCCAGCCAGGTTTTTCTGCTGGATCCAGGCTTTCTCTGAAGGGAAAGATTAAATTTGGATGCTCCCAGGGTCTTGCAGCAGGGAGGTGTCGTGCTGTGCCACACCAGGATATAAAACATCTCTGTGGAACAACTGACAGTATCAGTTTAGAGCCTTGATTAGGCTCAGAGTCAAAACTCTCCAGGAGAACCTCTCCATATGAATGTTTCTCTCAGAGCCCTGGGAACAGGCAGAATTGGGAACAGGAATCAGCAAGGACATTCTCAGAGATGCACAAGCATCCAAAGCCAGGCCATGGAGCTTGTGTTCAGCTCCTGGAGCTGCTCTGACTGAAGACATGACCTGAGGCTTTCCCACTGATCCTACAGCTCCTGCTGCTGCTGGGGGCAGACTGGAGCCTTGGAAACCCTTTCCCACTGCAGGTCTGCTCCCACTGCTCTGAGCAGTCCCTGCCTGGACCTCTCTGTCCCTTTTTGGTGGCTTTTCCACCACTTTCCAACTCATGCCACCTCCCTCGGGGTTGGTCTGCAGAGCTCCCCACCCTTGCTGCTGCTCTTGTGGGATGGGACACCCATCCTGCCTCCATCCCATGCCTTCCCCACGTGCCTGCTGGGATAATCCTTTAAGTGACCATTTGGGGATTGCATCCCAAAAAAGCCTCGTTGTTATGCAGGAGCACCAGAAGTGCTTCCAGAATTAGCAGCTCCTCCAGGTTGCCCTGTTCAGTTTGAGATGTGCCACTTCAGAGCCCTTCAAGGGCTTGATTTGGGAAGTAAATGGGATTCAGAGCAGGTGAAATGTTTGGTAATTACAAATTATTGGAACACTTCACGTTATGAAAGCCCTTCAAATAATTTTAAATTGCTTTGTACTAATTGTGATCAGTGCTCCATTCATTTCCAAAACCCTCTTCAGATGACAAGCCCTGGGATATTTTGGGAGCTGGAGCCCAGAGCTTGGTTTAAAAAAAAAAAAATTCACAAAAATTTCCTTTTTGGAACGCCACACTTCTGAAAGAGATATGAGAAATGCACTCACCAGTTGCATGTCACAGGTTCTTCCGTGTTCCTGGAGCAACATTCCAAGGCCAATGGGTACAGCTGACACCCTTGAGCAGAGGATATTCCCCAATCACAGCACTTGGGAATCATTCAGATATGAAAGGGAGGATTGGAGAAGGAGACCAGACAAGCGTGTTCCTGGCAGGAAATGCAGGCACTGCTGGAGTGTGGGAGAGGGCACTGGGCACCATTCCCGGCCATCCTTCATCCAGGACAGCCAGGAAAAGCTTTGCCATCCTCCAAGCCAGCTCCACCTTGCAGGCACCGATTTATGATTCAATAATTGTTAAAAACCTGCCTATGGAACTGCCACGGGCTTCTGCAAATGGGGCTTTTGGTGGGACATGTTCCTAAACTCTGATGGGAATATTTGGGCTGTTTGGAGATCTGGGCACCTTGGAGATGTAAGAGTTGTGATGGGAGATTTCTCACCTCTCCAAGGTCTCCTTGTCTTATAGGGCAATGAATCATCTTTCAGTGATGGGTTTTTCCCACAAAAACATCAAAATCATCCAGAACAATGCTTGCAGTCAGTTGAGTACAGTGAGCTCGAGCTACGTCACTCTGTAGGACCTACTTCTACCTGATGTACAAGTTGGCCAGAAAATTGAATTATTTTCCTTGTAAATTAATAAAACACATTATTTGCACTATCCTAACTGGACAAAAGTGTTATGAATCACTAACAATAAAATTAAACCATCACATCTGATGGCACAGGGTGCCCAGGGAAGCTGTGGCTGCTCCACCCCTGGAAGGGTCCAAGGCCAGGCTGGGTGAGGCTTGGAGCCACCTGGGGTAGTGGAAGTACCCCTGCCCATGGCAGCAGAGCTGGGAGTAGATGTTCTTTAAGACCCCTTCCCATGCAGACCATTCTGGAATTAAATGATTCTATCCATCTAGAGAAAGGGAAAAGCACGCAGTTTAATTTTAGGGGTTTGGTCATTTTTAAGGATGGCAACAGAGGGAAAACCTGCAAAATCCCAGTGCTTCTGGCTCATCATCCTGCCTCTCCCATCCCAGCTTATTCCAGACGATCTTTTCCATTCCTAATCCCCCAGGTGTGGCCATCCCCCCCATATCCAGCCCTGCGGTGTCCCTGGGATATTTTCATCACTGGAAGGCTTTACAGGAACAAGTTCTTATTTTCCTTTTTAGCAGAAAATGCCCCTTTATTCCCTTTTCCATGTGGGTTTTTTTTTGTGACTCAGCATCCAATGGGTTACTCCTGTCCTGACTCCCTCTGAGGGCCTTTGCTGGGGTGAGAAAACCTTTTTCCATGGCCACTGAAAACGTTAATGGGAATTACAGTGCTAGGGCCCTTCCCACCTCCCTGCACCTGGAGAAACCTCCTCTCCCTCCTGCTGCTGCTCCTCTTGATGCTTATGTGGCTCATTATCCTCTCCTTTCCCAGGAAAATGCTGAGGGTTTAGGAAGCTGAGGGGTTGAAGTAGCAGACAAAGTCATCAGGCTCCTGAAGGTCTCCTGGGGAAGGCTGAGCTCCAGGTCCTGTCTGGGCCCTGACTCCAGGTGGGGAAGGGAAACCAATGCCTTTGCTCCCTTTCTGAGTGAGGTTGTCCAGGCCAGAGCTGCTGAGACCATCCCTGATGGGTCCATTATGTAGTGACCTCTCCAGCTCCTCTGTTTTTAAAGAACTGGACGTTTGTCCCATGATCTGTGCCCAGAACCAGTCACACACCACGGAACAATTTGGGCTGGAGGGACCTTAAAGCTCCTCTTGGTCCACCTCCTGCCATGGGCAGGGACACCTTCCCCTCTCCCAGGCTGCTCCTAGCCTGGTCCAACCTGCCCTTGGACATGTTCCAGAGGGGAGGAGATGGATGGGCACAGAGAGGCTGCACTTCCAGCATCCAATCACCTCTAACTCCACCTTCCCATGTCTCAAATCCCACTTCTCCCAGTTCCATGGCTTGCAGCTCTGCCCTGGGAACAGAGAAGATTTCCTGTGTGTCGTTGTCTGGATGCCTCAGCCAGAAATCCAGCTCTGGGGTGGTTTTGGGGGGTGTGGGCAGGCAGCCCCAAACCTGCCACCCTTGCCCTCCCTGGCAGCAGTGGTGGGAGTCTCTCCCCTCCTCTACTCTCTACTTGGTTAGAAATTTTGGCAAGATTTGCAGGGACTTCATTATCTCAGAAACCTCATCTGCACTCCCAAATGGTGTTTGGAAGAAGCCAGAGTTTAGCAAGAGTTACAGAAGAGCTTGCCAACCTCGCTGCCTTAAGAAACCAGGCTGCAAACGTGGAGCAAAACCAGCACAAAATCAAAAAACTCTTCATTTACTAATTACAATAACAATCAAACTCAGTCATTAAAAAAGCAGTTAAAGCAGCAAACAAACAACTGCTTCCACAGTTATTCCTAACAGCCTTTACAAGGCCCAAGTTCTCCAAAGCTGTGAAAATGAATAGCTCAGGATATCATAAATTTTATACTGCTCCCAGAGCATTCCAGTATTCCAGAAAATGCATCTTTCATCCCCCTCAGCAGCCCTGGCTCCCATGCAGACTGCAGCCATTCTCTCAGTGTAATTTTATAACGCGCACAACTCAAAGCCTCTTTGTAAAAGAAACATAAAAATGATGCATGCGCATATTAAAGACTCGTATTTATCAGACTCCAATGTGAGTCCACGTCCGTGCTTAATGTGGCCATAAATCAGCAGCTCTCCCTGTTAAAGAGAGATGAAACCCTGGGATCAGGAGGAGCTATTTATGAACGCTGGAGCCGCTAATCCGAGCGGCATTTGGAAAAATATTTGTTAAAAAGATTTCCGATCGGAGTGAATCACTGTGAGGATGCAGCTTGAAAGGAGAATAAAAATAAAACCCCACCAATTAAAAAGAGCCAAGGACTCCTGGCTCGTGGTGGGTCAGGAGGGGGAAGAGTTTATTTCATATTTAATTAAAGCAGTGCCCTGAGTCCATCACATTCCTCAGGTCTTTGAGGAATCTCCTTAAAGTCTGGACTACAGAAAGCAAACTCTGTCAGAAGGGGATTTAGAACGAGGTGATCATTAAGGTCTCTTCCAGCTCAAACCTTTCCGTGATTCTGTTAAAATATCATAAAAACTGCTTTTCATAGAATCCCAGGATGGCAGGGGTGGGAAAGGACCTTAAAGCTCATCCAGTCCCACACCCTGCCATGGACAGGGACACCTTCCACTAGCCCAAGTTGCTCCAACCTGGCCTTGGACACTCCCACAAATGGGGCAGACACATCTTCTCTGGCCACTCTAAGCCAGGGCATCCCCAACCCTTTTGCTCGTGTTCAAAATTTCCTATTGAAATATTTCTTATTTAAAATAAACTCACCAAAATAAACCACAGGAAACTGCTGGATCTGCTGCTTCTCCACGGGGCAAAGATTCAGCAGCCTGTCCATCTTGGGGTGCCCTTTGCCACCTCCTGCTCCTCACAGGGGCCGAGCAGGGAGTGAGGAGAGAGGTGAGGCCACGGGGAGAAGAAGAACCACATCTCCCCTCAGCCCTGTCCCAGCTGCAGGCCCAGGTTTAGGCAATTTAGGGACAATCACCCATCCCAGTCTCCCCCCACAGCCTCTTGCTGCTCATCTGTGTGGCCGTGAGCTCATCAGTATTGAAATTGGTTCATGCTTAGTTCCAATGAACTCCTCGTTCTGAGCCTGCAATGCTCCAAATTCCTGTTCCAGTGCCACGGCCCAGCCATGCAATTTCAGAGAGAGATAAGATATAGATCTGCTGTACTCTGGTGATTCTCTCTCACAAGTGCACCTTGTCAGGTCATAATTTGACATTCTTTTACCATTCCTATAGGGGAGGAGGGGAAAGCCCTTTAATTTAAAAAAAAAAAGCACGTTTTCCCCCTTTTGTTCACTAATGACACAAACAGTAAAATGTTCAGATTACATCAGGGAATGGAAAAGCCTCGTGGAGAAAAGACACGGACAAAAGCTTCATTTTCAGGTAAAATTGCACGAAGCTTCAGGCACCGCATCCTCCTGGTGATGTGGGGTTTTTTTTTCCCCCTTGCCTTTCATCCCCGAGCATCCCCGTGAATGTTAATCCATTTTACAATGGGACGTTTAAAAGGACTGCAGAGAAATCAGGTTTGATCCGCTCTGATGTCTTCCAGAAATCTCCAAGCAATTTGCAGCTGTGAATAACACACGGGGAGTGTGGGGAGAGCAGGGCTGGCCCCTCGGATGCCGACTCCAGCTGCAGCTCACATCCTGCAATAAAACCATTTCTGATCAGGATGCTGTGGGTAATGCAGTTTTATTTTTCCTAAAGTGCCTGATGTTTTTTACACCTGCCTCGGTGACCAGGGGAGGAAAAGGGAAGGGGGCAGGATGAAGGATGGTGTCCATAGCAGGATTATGCCAGAGGGTGGGATGGTCTGGTATTGGAGAAGTGCCAGGTCCGGTGTGTGAGGATGCCCTGCTTGAAGGACAGATTCTCCACATCTCCAGTGCCTTCAAAGCCAGAAATGAGATGTCCAGAAGGGGTATGTGACTTTTCACTGGAGCCAGGAGAGAACCTGCACCCGCTTAAAAAAGTGGAAATCAGAGAATCAGAGAATCTTAGAATGCCAATAAAATCCCAGAATGGTTTGGGATTGCAATGGGGCCTTAAAGACCAAATGGTTGGAAAGGACCCTAAAGACCATTTATTTCCATGCCCTGCCATGGGCAGGGACACCTTCCACTAGAGCAGTTTGCTCCAAGCCCAATCCAAGCTGGCTTGGACACTTCCAGGGATCCAGGGACATCCATGACTGCTCTTGGGCACTCTGCACCAGGGTCTTTTCACACCAGCACATGTAGGAAACAGCCTCCATGGCCATGGGGATCCTCAGGGCTAAAGTGGAACATTCCCAGGTTTCAGGTGTGGAGGAGGAATATTTAGCAGTGGTCCTATCCCCCACTACCACGGGCAGCCTTTGGAGTTCCCACACTCACTCCCCTCGTGTGTTTGCAGAGGAGGGAATGTTGCAAACAGCAGCTGGATGAGCAGCCAGAGAAGTTTAAAATCTGGGATAGTAGATGTGGGGTCAGTGACAGATCTGGAGAACAACTCCCTGTGCTGGAAGTGCAGAGGGGATGGTGGGAAAACGCTCCATGCCCAACCCCAACACCGCTCTGGTTGTACCTCCCTGGCATTTCTTGTCCTGCAGAATCATTGTGTGGGACCCTTTGGCATGTGGCCATAAGGCAAACCACTGGATTTCACTTCCAATCTACAGCTTATCCAAGAGTTTTCTTCAAAGATGGGTTGGCCACAGGAACATGGGCCAGAGGAGCTCTGTCCTGCTCCTGGAGGAAAGGTAGCCAGGAGCTGCTTGGACCCTTTCCAAGGCCTCTGCGCAGGTTTGGACTGCATGGAATTTTGAATTCCCTCAACTGTCATGAGATTTCTTGTTCCTCATGTCAGACTCTGTTTACCAGGATCATGCTGAGGATGTTTAGGATTGAAATGGAAGAACTATAGCAGGATGTCCTGAATTGAGTCTGGACTGGCAGAGAGTTCCTTGAGGGACACCACCACCACCACTCTCCCAATCCAATGGGATCTCTGGTAGCCCAGGCTTAGCTGTCCTTTGGAGAATAATTCCCATTCCCAACCCCCAGGCAGCACCTTAGAGTCAGGAGGGGACCAAAGGGGGATACAACCCTGGGAACAAAACTTCCTGAGTGATGTACAAACCCTCCTGAACCTCTGCACCTTATTCCAGTCCAGGGTCTGGCTCTAACTAGGCTTTAAGGGACCAAGAGGTCATTTCCCTGTCCAGCCTGGAGAGAGGAGCATCCCAGGTTATCCAAGCAGAATCTGCCTGCAAGGTCCCACTGCCCCTGAGATGCGGCAGGACTGGCAGCTCAGGGCTAAAAGCAGCTTTTCTTCCCCATCTGGAGCTGGAGATTTAAACCTTATCAGTGCTGCTAAAGTTTTTAATGGATATCAATGGGGTAAAGTTCACAAACACAGTGGGGATCGATGGGTGGAATAATACAGTATTGATCGGGGTGCCGGGAGCCGATGCACCCCGCAATCAATAACGAGCACAGATCACATTCCCGCTGCTCTCACTTATTGCCACGCTCCGGGGTGGAGCGCCTGGGAAGGGAGCGCATTCCAGAGCTCCAGGCTTTGCAAACACTGCAGCAGGCACTGCCTGATGGATTTGTTTCGGTAGCACTCCTCAGACGGGCTCTCCATTGCTGTCATCCCCCTTTTTAGCCTTTGCTAAGCCTGTTTGTGGCTGGAATTCCTCTCTGAAATGTTGACAGGGGGAAATGCTCGGTGCAGCTGCCTGGGCAAGGAACATTTCCCTAACTGCACCAGGAATCCCTCAGTTTGAGGGCTGTGAGTATGGTTTCCCAGCAGGATCACCTGAAGTTTGCCATACCAGGCTGAAACCCTGGCCTTTTGCTCTCAGGTTCCCTCTTCAAACAGAAGTCTGAGGGGTCCCAAGAGCAGGCATCAGGATACCAGCACTACTTTGATTGCAATAATGCTGGTTTTCCCTACAGGAACGGGCACAAGGACAATGGGGTGAGAGCTGGACTCGGTCAGGTTTAGGATGGAACGAGAAGGTTTCTAACCACACTTGAGGCGAGCCCTTCTGGAGACTAAAACTCACTTTTGGTGTGGATAGAGCACAGCAGGACCCTGCCCACACTGGGGGGCAGCCCCCATGATCCAGCTGTGCTCTGCTGTCACAGAGGGAGCACATTCCCAGCCATCCCATGCCCTGCTGCATCCCACACCCCCCAGCCAGCGCAGCAGGGCCGAGCTCAGCTAGCAGCCCACCCCTAAAGCACATGGAAGTGCACAATTCCCACCACCCATGGTGGGATTTTACACTGCATGGTCTGTGCAGCAGTGCTGGGAGGGGAGCCTGTCCCAGCTGCCATCACCCACCACTGCCTGCTCCCCACAGAAATTCCTTTCCTATGGAAGTCAGGAGCAATTTGATTTCCACACCCCTGAGAAGAAAGCTGCCCCCCTCCACCCTGCCTGCTCCAGCCAGGGCTGCGCTATCCAATTGTTCTTTTTTGAAGAGCATTTGCTGTTTCCAAAGGTTTGAGGGAGCAGGAGGTGCTCGTTCAGTTACTCACTCTGTTAGACACAGATCTTAATGGATGGTATTGATTGGAAGAAACAAAGCAGCAGTTTTCTTTCTCTCTATCCAGGGATTTCTGGGCTCAGATGAGAAGAGTTCGCTGCCTTATGCTCTAAACAGCAAAATACCACATTACAAGGTCCCCAGGAGTCTCTCAGGGTAGCACAGCAGTGAGAGAGAGAAATGTGCAAGGTGTTAATGGGATAACAAATTAATAGGGAATGGGATTAGGCAGGGACACAGGCTGCTACCAGGGCTCCCCAGGTCTCTGGTGCCAAGCTTTAATCCGTTCTTGGCATGTCGGCCTGGCTGACAGATGAACACAATGGGAGCCCACCTGATTCCTGGGGCCACTGGGATCCCCAATGGCAGCTGGGACAGCAGCAGCATCGGGAGCAGCCAGAACATAATTTTAGGGGAAATCAGCACCCTCAGTAGCTGGAAAGGCAGTGGGATTCTGTCCTGCAGCACTGGAGAACCGGGACAGAGCAGCCAGCTTGGAAACAGTTTAAAAATCATTACCTGACTCTCTGTTGTCCCATGCAATTTTCCTATCCATCTGCCAGTCATTTGGGAAGGTCAAGAGCAAGGATGTGCAAGTTTGGGGACCTGAGACTCACTGCTGCCTCTCTGCTTTGCTGTCACCCACCGACACTGCCCTGGCCACCAAGGCTGCCTCCCCAGCCATCGCCACCTGGACACTTGCCTGGATCAGCCAGCACAGAGGTGACATTTGAACCCAAAATCGCTGTCAGTGCCACCTCCTTGCCAAGAGACCCCGAGTTCCATTTCCAGCTTCAGGATCTGGGGTTGGCAGGGGCTCGTTTTACCAAGAGAAGAACCCATCCCTTTCTCCTTGCCCTGAGGGTACCACCCTGGGACCTCTGAGAATTCCTCTGCCTCTCATAAAATATTGAGATATCCCCAGGCCTTTGGGATGAGCGGGAGAGCCCAGTATCCCACCATCCACCAGGCTTCAGTCCCTGCTGGCATCAAGAGAAAACCAAAAGGGCTTTTGCCAGTGGGAAGAGGGATGTGCCAAAGGGGAGAACATTTCAACGCCTTTTAACCAGGATGCTGATTTTTGGTGAGCCATGAGGTTCTGGGGGTGGGATGCTCTGCAAACCTTCATCCAGCATTCCCCGACAATGCTCTGGCTCTCCCTGACATTGATGAGTTACTTATTATCCCTGGGTTTTATCTTTTGAAGGGCCCCCTGTCTTTCCTAGATCATGTTAACAATACAGCCATGGAGAGCCGTGGCCCTGGGGGTCTTCATTAGTTCTTCTCAGATTTACGTTCCCTGCCAGCTCCATGCAGAGCTTTGGGCATGGCTGCACAATGCCAGGGTCACCGGGACATTCCAGAGGCCAGGACCTTGATCCTTTGATTCCTAAATGGCAGAGGAGCTCTGCAGTCATCCCAGGGCTCCAGATGGGAAATGCTGACACGAGGAAGGACACCTGCACCCACATTCCAGATCCACACAGTGAGAGGAGGCACCATGGGATGGAGCTCCAAGGGATTTACAAAGCCAGCCTTTGGTCCATTGGGAGAACATGTGGAAGGTGGAAACCAAACACTCTCAGTGCTCAGTGAGATCAGCATGGCCTTTGGGTGGATCCCAGGAGGGAGCCCCATTTCCATGGATCCCTCAGAAAATGAGATCCTGGGAACGTTTTACCACCACCCTGCACTGGAGGTGAACATGAAGGGTGAGATCCACTCCCTATGGATTATACTCAGTGTTCCCTGAAGGAAACTGAGCTGGAGACCTGAGCGTGGGGTCCCACCCACCTGACCCACACCTGAGCGTGGGCTCCCACCCACCTGACCCACACCTACAAGCACTGATCTGCAGAACAGGCTGCAATCCCAGTTTTCCTTCCCACTGCTTTTTTTCCCCCTAACCGGCAGTTTTGCACTGCTCACCTCACCCTGTCCCCACAGCCACCTGCAAGGATGGTGCATCCCACCCCCTGCCCTGCTCCAGCTGACCCCATCTCCGTGGGGCACCTCCAGCCCCATCCTGCTGTTCCCAGCTGCTGCTGACAATGAATTTGCTCTTGGTTAGCAATGGAAACACCACCACCTTCAGGATTCCCCCACACCTTCCCTCTTCCTCCAGGGAAGCTCCCACACCTCCAGCACGCTCAGCACCAGGTCTAGGGATGAGCAGGTTACCAGGAAAGCCACCCCCCATCAAACACTCAGCCGGGAACTAAAATCCCAGCTGCATTCCAATGAATACGTCTCCTTTCACATCACTGGATCCACATTAATTTGGAGCAGCTGGGGCTAGGCTTGTTCAAGACTCCTATAAAAAGAGCCTCTGCCTCCCAGCTCCTGGTCTCTTACAGCTCTAACCCATAATTTACTGAGTGAGAGATGACCTAAAGAAATTCTTGGGTAGCTGGGAAAATGAGAGGGAGAAAGGAACCATTTTATTGTATAGGCTACCACTGGCAAAGCAGTGCTTGCGCAGGTGCTAAAAAAAGGGAAGGAATCTGGGAAGCCACAATAATAATGTATAAATTCCAGCATTCAGGAGGCATCATAATGGCTAATGATGGAAGGAAGGGGTGCAGTGGGTGGTGCTGCCCACGCTTCCCTGAAACAGCATCCTTTGGCAATTCAGTATTTCAAAGTCCCCCTGAAGATTTATTAAAACTGACAAAGTTGTTCTGGGTTTGAGGAATAATGAGCTCCTCCAAGATTCTTCTGTGAAAAATTATAGAAAACCATGAGTCCCATCCATGGCTAAATCTGTTGCAGCACAGGTGAGATAAATCCAGCAGCAGCTCTTTCCTGATGGAGTGTCCTCAGAATCACAGGATCATCAGGGTTGGAAAAGACCTCTGAGATCATCAAGTCCAATTTTTTTTTTTTCTTTATTAGAACACCTTTGGGAAATGGAAATGGCCTGGGTGGGGTTTGTTATCCTAAAAGAGTGACCCACTGCTGCCGTGACTGGTGAATTCCTAAAGATTTCATGTGCCTTCCATTCTTGAGGATGGAGCTGGAGTGTCCAGATGTGATGCAAAGGGCAAAAAAGCAGCCCAAGGCATTCCTTTGGGCCTCTCCAAGTCCTTGTTTAATATTAACAGGAGCTCTTGGTGCTTATGTAAGTTTGCTCCATGCCAAAGGAATCCGAATCAAGGTGTTATTACTTAATGCAAACACCCTCCCTGCTGTTTCACAAGGTTTAAAAAGGTGATCAAGATTTATTAGGATTAAGGGCTCACTTTAGCTGAATTGATCAGATGGCATTTAGGTGTAATTTCAGCTAAAAATACAGGCAAGGGGTAAGCAGATTTTATTTCTATATAAAATCGTCTCCTCCTCTCCCTGTGCCGTGCACACACGCGGATGTGTTCGCACTTACCCGCAGCAGCTCTGCCTGCTTTGGGTGCACTGGGGCTTTTTGTGCTCTTTGGGCTGGCTCTGCAGGGAGGGCAGCGCTGCCTTGATCCCATCTGATGGATTTAAACCGCTTCCCTTCCCGTGGCACCAGAGCTGATTGTCCGGAGCCACGTTCCTTGGACTGATTTAGCTTCCACCGCCGTCGCTTCGCAGTTGCAATCACAGATTTCTTGGAGCCGGCGCTGAAATGTGTCCAGGCGGTGAGCTGGGAGATGAGGGGTGGGATGCTGTTCCACGGACCAACATTGCCATCTCACGGTGCCCTGCAGCCTCTGCAGTGATGCTCCTGCTCCCAGAGCCCGCTGCAGGAAAGCCAGGAAACTTCACTGCCAGCCTGGGAGATGGAGAGACTTTCCCAGGATCAGGACAGGCTCTCGGGACACCCATCCACATCTCGCCGATCCTGATTTCCCGTGGTGATCCCAATCCCGGTGCGCTCTCTGTGCCAGCCCCGGCTCTCCCCACTCTCCACTTCTGTTAATTCTCATTTTCTCCAGCCTCACTAATAATTTCCCATGTGGCCCCATATCAAATGCTTTATTGAACTCCAGATAGATTAGATCTACCAAATTTCCCTTGTCTGGAAAACCAATTATCTTATCAAAGGAAGATGTCAGCACAGGCTGGCACAAACTGCCTTTGGTAAACCTAGGTTACACTTTATCTCATTTTTCTCAGTGCATTTAATTAATGTTTCCTTCAGAATTTTTCCTGCAGTCCCAGGTCTGACTACAAATGGGTTAACACATCCAGAGCTGGATGCTCCTGCTTTTCACTCTCCTTATCTTCCTTACTTTCCCTATAATCCAGTTGCTTGTAGGGCCTCAGTCTGTGCTATTTGACCCACAAAGCTCATTAGAAAGCTCTGCTCTCCTCCCTGCACACCCTGTGTCCCTTCTCCCTGAATTCCTGGACAACCAGGGAATGGCCTGGTCCTGGCAGCTCCCCTTACTGCCTGCATTTATGCATTTCCCTAAAGAAGCTTTCCAAAGCTCCTAACTCCCCCTCACACTGCACCTTTCTGCTGTTCTGACCTTTTTATCCATCCCTGTCATCTCTCTAACCTGGAGATCATGGAATCCCAGCGTGGTTTGGGCTGGAAGGCACCTAAAAGTTCACCCAGTGTCATGCCCTGCCAGGGGCAGGGACACCTTCCACTGTCCCAGGCTGCTCCAAGCCCCATCCAGCCTGGCCTGGGACACTTCCAGGGATCCAGGGGCAGCCACAGCTGCTCTGGGCACCCTGTGCCAGGGCCTGCCTCATTATAAATAATATCTTCATTTCATCTTTAATATCTGGAGCCAGATTGCTGCTCATGGGAAGGTCTTCCCCCATCTCTGATGTCATGGACACACAGGAGTTAGTGAGGCTAAGCTCTCCAGGAGTTGTAGGCACCAAAATAAAATTTTAAATTTTTTTTTTTAAACAGATAGAAACGTGATGTGACTGAAATGAAGGCAGTGTGGAAGTTGTTCATCCACTTTGTCATGACAGAGCAAGGGTGTGCAGCTTAAATGACTCCCTGTTATTTCCAGGGCAAAATCCTGGATTCTGGATATGCTGAGATTATTCTAGTGTGGCAGCAGAGCAATTTCCCATCCCACCAGGGCCAGAAATTGAAATTTTGCCTACCATTTGGAGTAAATGTTTCCTCCAGCTATCAATGGGTCCTTCCCCTCGTAGCCTGGGAAGCTGAAGATGCTCACTGAGTTCCTCTTTGCCGTTCCTCATGCCTAAAAAAATCCTTGGAAAATGCAGCCTTCCCAGCAGTCTGCTAGTTTTGTTTTGGCAGATGCTCAACCAAATGTTACTTTTTGGCATGGTGGGATCCCATCTTTTTGGAATCCATTTTATTGGCCTCGTGTCAAAACGTGCTGACAGCTCGGCGGGGCCTCATCTTGGGTTGTTCCCATTTTGTATTTTACAGCCCCGTGGCAGCTCTTGGATCATGGGGAAAGGAAGGTCAGGATGGAACTTGATGGAGCCTGATGGAACCAGGGAGGGGACTTAGGGGGACAGAGGGTGAAGAGGGACTCTGCTTCCACCCCAAACCCTTCTGGGATGGTAGGAGACACCTCCAGCTTTTACTCCCCAGGCCCCAGTTTTCTGGAGGAAAGCCATCAATCCCAGCCCATCCCCTGCATCCACTTGTTATCCAGATTTAACTTCCAAGTGCATGATTCCTGGTCAGTTGTTTCATCTCCTCTGCTCTTTGCAGCATTTTATGGCCAGGAATCTGAGGAGCAGCAGGGAAGGGGCCCAGGAGCAGGGAAAGCTCCTCCTCTAAGGCTCAGGAGCCAAGGTGGCACACAGTGGCCATGGGGACAAACTGGTGTGATAAGGGGGCTGGAGCAAACAGTCCTGCTCCATCCCAGTCCTCATTCCCTGAGCTCTGTTTTACTTCCCTTCCTCTGTACACAAGCAAAGCAAGCAGAGAGCCAGAGGCTCTGAGTACAGGCAGAGCTCCAAGAAACCAGGACAAGCCCCACAAAAGCACCAGTCACGTGCCCCAAGCTAAATTTGCCTGAAAAAAACACCCTGATAGTGTTTTACATCAACTTATAATGACTTTCTTTCTGTTATGATTGCTGCTGTTGTTCTGGTTAATACCCTCCTCACTTAAAAACCCCTGAACATGACCCCGTGGCAGCCACCACACAAATATCATTTGCTTGGATTATTCCTGAGGTGGTTCCTGTGCTGGAGGCAGCAAGTGCTTACAATCACTCAGTACATAATGGAGAAACTCATTCCAATAATAACAATAATAACAGCATTTATTATTTTTGAAATATGACTGATGAATTCATGAATATAGAAAGCTCTTGTTGCTGCCCGCTGATGGAATTGAGCAGGATTTTCTGATGGAATTTTTCTGGAGATTTCTAATGCCATTGCTCCGGATGTGCAAGCATCACCTCTCAGCACCTGATTCCTGGTCCCACTGGGTGTTTGGAGCACAGGGAGGGCAGATCAGTCTGGGACACCTCACCCTGCTCAGGGCACTGTGCTGACAGTATCCCCCAAAATCCCTGGATGATTTAGATGGGAAGGGACCTTAAAGCTCATCCAGTCCCACCCCCAGCCATGGGCAGGGACACCTTCCACTAGCTCAGGTTCCTCCAAGCCCCATCCAACCTGGCCTTGGACACTCCCAGGGGCAACCACAGCTTCTCTGGGCAACCTGTGCCAGGGCCTCACCACCCTCACAGGGAGGAATTTCTTCTCAAAATCTGAGAATTTGCTATTTATTTTTTTTTAATTACTATAGTTACAAACAGTTTAATTTGCTATTAGTTTCAAATGTTGGTTGTGTTACAAGAAACCCATTTCTTACAGGCAAAACAACCAATAATTTTGAGCTTTTCACTCCCTGGTGTTTCTCTTTTCTAGGGGATGGGAGCTCTGTGGGGTCCAGTAAAACCAGGCTTTGCTCTGGCCCACCCTGCCCACAAACAGAAACCCTATAAACTTCTGATGAGCTCAGCTCAGTGGGTTTCTTTGCCTTGCAGGGGCTTCAGGATTGGCACAACTGAGCTCTCAGGGGCTCAGATATAACCTGCAGCAGGTAAACTGGCAGTGTGCTCTGGCCCTGCTCGGGGGAAACATCTGTCTCTAATGGGAGGAGAAATGAAAGTGGCTTTGCCTCATGAGGCTCCCCAGCCTAGTGGTGCTGCACTTTGATTGAGCAGCACAAAAAGCCCTGGTGCTGCAGAGGCAGATTTAGGAGCACCCCTGGCTAACCCAATTCCCTTTGCTCTGGAGGTGGGGAGAGAACTGGAAGGGCAAAAGTGAGAAAATTTGTGGGCTGAGATAATGACAGTTCAGTAGGGGAAGTTGAAGCTGTGCACAAGCGAACAAACACAAGGAATTCATTCCCCACTTCCCATGGGCAGGTGTTCAACCATTCCCAGGAAAGCCAGGCTCCATCACACAAACAGGTGACTCAAGAAGGGAAATGCCACCACACCAAGAATCCCTCTCTTCCTCCTTCTTCCCCCAGCTCTGTATGGCAAACACAGCCCCATCCCAGCTCCTCTGAGGGAAATCAACTCTACCCCAGCCCAAACCAGCACAAAGATACTGCTTTACACCTGGCTGTAATTTGGCACAAGGATCAGCTCCTTGCATTCCTTCCTCTGATGTTTTTCCTTCCGTGCATTCCTGGCCCTGCCTCCCTGTGGACTGACTGCCAAGCTCTCCTCTGGGAGATGTAACTCTGGGTCTGTTTAGATGAGCTCCTCTCCTTTTGTGTTTATCTGCATGTAAGCTCTAAGTGCTTTATTGTTTTCCAAGCACAGCTATTGATTTTTGAGAAAATAACTAAGAAAACATTAATTTATAACTTCCCTGTTCCTCAAAAGGAGCAAATTACTTTGCTACCATATCAATATAATTCTAGAAAAAAGACACAGGCTTTCAATAAATACCAAAAGATAAAAACGCCAGGAGGTAAGAGCAGTGAGGTGGATGGAAAACCAGAGGGGGTGTGGAGGGTGTTCCTCTGTAACCAAGATGGTCATGGAATTCCAGGATGGTTTGAGTGGGAACGGACCTTAAAGCCCATTCACTCCCCTGCCCTGGGCAGGAACACCTCCCGCTATCCCAGCTTGCTCCAAGCCCTGTCCAATGTGGCCTTGGACACTTCCAGGGATCCAGGGGCAGCCACAGCTGAGAGGCAATGGGGAGAACTGGGGCAGGATGGGGAAGTTTCCATGTTATGGATAAGATAAAAGCAGGGCTGGAACTTTTAATATCAGCTGCTATCTCTGTCCTGCTGCTGCCGCATCCTCCAGGCCCAGCAGACACTTCCCTGTGCCCTGGGAAGGAAGGAAGGGAGGAATGGGCCGCCGTGTAATTATAGCCTCGTTTGGGTTGGAGGGGACGCTGAAGATCATCCATTTCCGATGGGCAGGGATGCCATGGATCTGCTGGAGGGGTGAGCACCGCCTGTGTTCACCCCCAGAGGAGCTGCCCACCCCAACTCCCTGCAGGCCACCTGCAAGCGATGGAGCCGGTGTTTGCCGAAGGGGAGGGTTCCTCACCGAGGGTGTGCCAGGGCTCCTCACCCACGTCATTGCGCCAGGGATGGTTTTCAGAGCTGGAGCCCTCCCGACATTTTTACCCGGGCTCTTATCAGCTGATTAAGCGCTGGGTATCTCGCTGCCATTCCGTGGGCGCTGTTTGCTCTGCCTGCAGCAGCTCCGCATCCTCCGCCAGCCCTCCCTGCAGGAACCACGCACCCGGGGCAGGGTCTCTGCACCCTGCCCAGGGGCGGGGGGCTGCTCCCGAGCGAATGGGAGCGCCCTGGAATGTCGGTGGCGGATTTTGAAGAGCTGGCTGGCTTTTTGGTGCCATCACAGGCTGCCGGGAGGGATGCACCGAGCGGCTTTTTGGTGGTTTCTAAGCACTGCTGGTGGAGAGAGGCGGGGGTTTGGATGGAAAATGGGGGGGGTTTTGCCGTGTCTGCATTTGTGCAACACGTGGTGCTGCCAGCACTCGTTGGCTGGACAAATCTTCCAGCTCTCCTAGCTTTTCTGGATATACAGCTTGGCCAGCACTGGGAAGAGAGAGGGAAAGGATGAGGAGGAGAGCTGCAAAGAACCTGGCTGCTGTCGGTGGCCGAAGGCAGGGGTCACATCTCCGCTGGATGCTGTGGTGTCCTCACATGGGCTGAGCAGCTCCGGATCAGGGGGATGCACTGGGGCGTTTCCTTGGATGCCACGGTTCCACCTCTCCTTACAAATCCAGCACCAGACGGCCACTGGTGTTCACACCCCTCAGTCTCCAGAGCCAGGAAAGCTCTGGGGGAGTCTGTCCAGTCTGAGGTGGGTCACCCAGTCCTGTTCGTGCCCCGCTAAAGGCATCCTGCTGGGGACACACGGAGGCTCTGGGGGATCGGGGAACCTCCCCACCTGCCTGGGCAGGCACGGGAGCCTGTCAGGTGGTGTTTCAGGATGTGCAATGTTATTGGGGAGGTGTTTGTGTAGGAAGCCCTGATGTTGCCTCCCTTGGAAATATCCAGAGCACCGATCCCACCCAGCAAAGTTCTTCCTTGCCCTATCAGAGCCTCCCCTAAGTGCGGATCTGGACACAAAGAGAAAAGGCTGAATGTGCTGCAAACCACCCCCAAAAGGAGCCTTTTCCCAGTCCCGCCCATCCTTTGTGACGCTGGCAGAGCAGGGGACTCACCTTTGGCCACTGGAGAACCTCTCCTGCCCCAGCTGAGCCTTATCTGGGCAGCCCGGGAATGCAAACAGCAGAGCCATGAGGCTGCTCCGAGCCCGGCCGGGGCAGGACACAGCCGGGAGGCAGCGCAGCTCCTCGGGCTCTCCACTGCCTGCGCATCCCTCCCACGGGAGCTTCCCCGCAGCCTGCACACTTCTGCTCTCGGCAGCCCCCAGGTGAGTCCTGCTCCATCCCTAAACCTGTTGAGCTGGAGAATGGGAAGGCAGGTGTGGCGCAGCACAGTGAGAAGCCCCTTCATTCGCAACAGATCGGCTGCTTTAGCTAATCCTGCCGTGAATCCGATAAATTCCTGGCACGGGCTTTCCATGAGGAAGCGCTTTCCCAACGTGCCTGGTGTTAAATGTGACCAGGTTGGGGCTGAAGTGCGTACACGTGCATTAGCTTGATTGCAGCTGTAATTTCCTCGAGCAGATCCCACAGAGACTCAAAAATAAACTGATGTGTGCTCAGGAGGGGCCGTGTGTGTGGAAATCAGGGACTGGCCCGGGGTTATTCCCAGAAACGTTTTGGGTGGGTGCATCCCAAAGGCAAATCCCACCGGCTCTCCGAGGAGAGCTGCAGGGAGGGGATGGGAGAGAGGATGGGGGTCTGCTTTGAATCCCGAGAAATTCCAGGAGCTGAGGGGATGCGGATCCCTTGGCAGCATTTGCTTGCGGCGTTTGAACTGCAATTTGTGATGCAGCTCTCGCTTTGGAAAGCCTAAAACTGAGATGAAGTCTGGGCTCAAGGGCTGAGCAAACTGCGAGCTGCAAGTGCTGGGATTATTTATTTACTCATTTATCCATTTTTTTATTTATTTCAAATAGTCCTTTTTAGCAAATGAGGAGTTTTAGTCCTTGTTCAGGCTGAGCCCGGGTCCGTGCGGGGCTGATGGTGTCCCGTGGGCTGTCCTGGGGACATCCCTTTGTGCACCGCAGGGGCTCCAAGGGTGTGAGGTGACCCAGCAGCATCACTGCCTCTCCTTGGTGGCAAAACCCCGCTGTATTCCCAGCGCCTGTGTCTCACGGACACCTTGAGGAGTTATCACGGGCATCTGTAGTAATCTCCCTTGTAGTCTCCCAGCCGTTCTCATCCGGCACTTGAAACACGGAAATTGCCCCAAGAAAAGAAATCTTTTTACAAGATGGGCCATCAAGGCAGCAGCCGCATCCCGGAATCATCCCACTCAGCAGGGTAATCTATTCAATGGCCGGGATTTATTTTTAACATTCGGCTCCACAGTCCTTTTAACTCAAGCAGGGAAGGGAACATTTTGATAACAGCAGCCTCCAGGTCAAATGTGATGAGAATTCATAACTCGCCACACAGGGGTTTTGGAAAACCAACCAAGCAAAACAATTTCCCGGAATGAGCCGATGGAGATGCGTGTTTCTCTTCACCACGTCGTGCGCAGAGCAGGGAGGCGTTGGAGTGGCTCCTCATTCTCTGCCCACAATTTGCAAATAAAATGCCTCCCGGACTGTTTTAAATTTGAAGGACTATTGCAAGCACGGCTTTGCTGGGCTGCTCATAAGGACCTGAGACATCCGATCTGTCGGCCATCAAAGGAGAAATACGAATTCAGTAATGGGAATGTCCTCATGGTCCTAACTCTAATCAAAGCAGAGCCAGGGGTTTCTGCTGCAGGAGAGTGGCATCAAGATTTAAAAAGGAGCAGAGGGACTCCAGTCCCTGGTGGGCACTGGAGCAACAGCAGGAATGATTTACAGGGGCATGGAGTGGCAGGACAGGGGAATGGCTCTAACTGCCAGAGGTTAGATGGGATACTGGGAGGGAATTCCTTTCTGTGAGGACGATGAGGCCCTGGCACAGGGTGCCCAGAGAAGCTGTGGCTGCCCCTGGATCCCTGGAAGTGTTCTCAGACAGTTTGGATGGGGCTTGGAGTAACCTGGGGTAGTGGAAGGTGTCCCTGTCCTAAGGGTACAGGAGCACCATTGGGTGCCCCCAGGACTGGGATGAGCCAGGTCAGACTGGAAGGATCCCCCTGAGCTTTCCTGGCCCTGGAGTCCAAGGGGTGTGAACTCTAGTGGAAGGGGGTTGGAACAAAATGAGCTCCCAGGCCCCTTCCAACCCAAACTACTCTGGGCTGGAAAAAAACCACCACCTAGAAGTCTGAAAATCTAACCAAGCCAAGATGGTGAGAGAGCTGCCAGGGAGCAACATTTTCTTTCTGTTTTATTTTCAAATGACCAGAGTAAATTAAGTGTGCCTGTCTGAAAATGAGAGGCAGGTGGGAAAGGCAGGAGGAAATTTGGAGATTGAGCAGATTATTTTAATGTTAGTGCTGGTGTCTCCCGAGCCCTGTGGGGCTGGGCTGGGCTGGACATGTGTGTTCCACCTGAGCCCCACGGGGCAGCACCTAGGGAGCCTTATCTGCAGGCTCGGGAACACGGCCTTTCCAAACCGCAGGTATTTGTTCTTCATTTCCCATCTTCCGTTCAGATTCCGTATCTGCAGGGAGGCCCCAGGTGCTGCCACTCACAGCAGAGTGCAGGGACAACCAGAGAAACTGGGAATGGGGTTGGAAAAATTAACATAGAATCCCAGAAAGGTTTGGGTTGGGACTTAAAGCTCATCCAGTGCCACCCCTGCCAGGGGCAGGGACACCTTCCACTAGCCCAGGTTGCTCCAACCTGGCCTTGAGCACTTCCAGGGATGAGGCAGCCACAGTTTCTCTGTGCAATCTGTGCCACCACCCTCACACCCAAGAATTTCTTCCCAAACTCCTGTGCTGTCCTGGGAACCCAGGATGTAATGAGAAACCCTGTGCAGTTGGAATGGAAAACAATAAAATCTGTTATGCAGCATGGGAAGCAGCACTGATGGGAACAGTCACTGCTTTAATATTTAATTTGATGAGATCCAGCTCTGAGAAATGGATTGGGAGCTGCCACAGCTCCAAGCACAAGCTCAGTGCTGGCAAGGGATTTCCATGGGGTTTGCTCCGCTCCAGACTTATCTGTATTCTGGAAGGGTGACATGGAATGAGGCTCATTAATTATCCCAGCACACAGAGCTGTGTTTCCTGCCATTCCCTTCAATCAGTCAAGCTCTGGACACTTTCAGGGCCTCCTGGACATTGGGTTGTCATTCCAGGTGTGTCCCCTCTGCTGGAGCCTGGCTCCTGGTCCCTGCAGAGCCACTCAGGTGCAACCAGGGGCCATTTCAGGACGGAATTTCCTTGTGTCACCAGACAGCCCAGTGCAGATCCCATTCCATCCTGCCTTTTTCCAGCAGGAACTCCCCATGGCTGTATGGCCTCGTGTCCTGGTGGGACTGGGAGGGGGGAGCTGTGCCAGGCACAAGATGGGTCTCACCAAACGTGTGCTTTCTTTGTCCTTTCAGGTGGATCCCACACCTTTTCTGTGACTGAGCCAGCAGCAGCGCTGGTTTTTCCCCTTGCACCATTCTCATACCTCCAGAAATCCCTTTGCATGCTCCAGACGGTGTGGGTGTCCCCACCAGGGAGCTGGGCTTTGCAGGAGTCCAAGAGTCACCGCCAGGGCAAGAAAAGGTGCTGGAAATGTAGATTTGTCAGGACTATAATCCAGGTAGGTCATAATTCCTTCCTTGTGTGAAACCATCTGCTTTCTATCCTCATCTGCTTCTCTCTGGTCCATCACAAGACTCCATCCCTGCAGGACACAAATCCCTCACATCCCTCAGGGTTGAAGTGTTACCAGAAGGGATGGATTTGGAAAAAGCCTTTGGTGTGCTGATGTTTTAGCTCTGGGTGACACACCCTGAACTGTAATCACAACCTTCCCCCTGTGACACTCGCAGCCCCTTGGGTTCCACAGATTCCCTGGGACAAGCACGTGTTGGAAAGGCACTGCAGTGCTTGGGAGCAGTTCCCCACACCAGTCTGCTCCAGGGATGGTCATGGGGCTCCTTGTCTTGGCATGGTGACCCTTCTCACCTGCTCTCCCTGGGCCCTTCCCTCTCTGCCAAGCCCACGCCAGCACCATGGGACACAGCTGCCCATCCCTTCTCCAGGACCTCTCCTGGCTCCCCCTGCCCAGCTGGGGCCAAGGAGGTGGGACCCCAGGTCTTCACCCCAGGGAGAAGAGCCCTCTGTACCCGTAGAGGGATTGTCACCAGGCTTGTCACCAAACTGCCTTCACCTTTCACTCTCCAAAGCCACGTCCCTCCATTTCCCAGGCCTGCTCAACAATAACTGGTTCCTCCTGCTGTTCCTTGTCTCTCCTTAGCACCCATGCCAGAGGCATGTCCCCAGATGCTCCAGGAAAGAAAGAATGTTGAGGAAATTCCAGATATGCCTCTGTTTCTGCTTTGTCTCGGGCATTTTGTACGAGATCTCCCTCTTGTCCAGCTCTGTCTTCTCCTACTTGCCCATGTCCCAGCACTACCTGACACCTGAGCAGGTGCTGAACCTTGGCAAAAGCATCATTTTCCTGGAGACGACGGAGCGCCTGGAGCCGCCCCCGCTGGTGTCGTGCTCCGTGGAATCCGCTGCCCGGATTTACCAGGACAGGCCCATCATCCTCTTCATGAGGGGACTCTCCAACGAGACAGCCTTGGACATGAACACCAGCTATGCAGCCTTCTCCCTCTTGTCTTCTATGAAGAATGTCTTCATTTTTCCTCTCCAGATGGAAACCGTCTTCCAGGAGACCCCTCTGCTCCAGTGGTACAACCAGGTGAGTGTTAAAACAAGTGGAAAACAGGAAAAGAGCCATAACCAGGGGTTGGAAAAGGCTTTAAAAGGAATGAGGAATGCAGGACTGTGTGAAATTTGTGACTTTTATTGTTTTGGTTGGGAAGAGATGCATTTTGGCCGCCTTTTGCTGTGTATTCATCTCTCTGTTTATGGCACACATGATCGGCCTTATCTGGAGAATCGGGTTTTTTGGCAAAGGAAACATCGGTAAAAATAGATTACAGACGTGTTTTGAGAAAACAGCCTTAATAATCTTCCCCAACAGAAGCTGGTTGAACAAAATGTGCTGCCTGAGCACTTGATAGAGCTGCCTCACTCTGACAGAGCCCGCAGGAGATAAGAGATAGGGGAGAGATTTCAGGTTCTATAATAATAGAAACATGCAAAGCCAAGGTGGGATCTGGTGAGCTCCACCCTAGAAAAAAGTTCCTGGCAAACTGCCCACAAGTAGCTTTGGTCAAACTGCTTGGGCAGGGCAGGCAGATTTCCTCCAAACTCTTTCTTCTCCTGAGAAAAACTGACTCCAAATGCGGATGAAAAGCCTCCAGCCTGGTTCAAAGCGCTGGGAGGGATCCGGGAGTGTGTTAAGTGGGTTGTGTCCCACTGAAATAGCAGGGAATGACTCATGGTGGCATTGAGTTAACGCTGTAGGTGCCATCAAACCACCTGGGACACGTTCCTGTATTCCTAATGCTAACAAAGCATTGCCCTGCTCCAGCTCCTTGTCTTATCCCAGTAAAATCCAGCGGCTGCAGGCAGCAGGAGTCTGTCAGCGGCATTTGCAGGTGCAGGTTTATGGTGCCATTTGCAGCCCCGTGGATGGATTGGATCCGTTCCCCGCCCGCAGCATCACATCTCACCTTTCCCACCCTGCAGGTGGTGCCGGAGCAGGAGAAGAACTGGGTGCACGTCAGCTCGGACGCCAGCAGACTGGCGCTCATCTGGAAGTACGGGGGCATCTACATGGACACGGATGTCATCTCCATCCGGCCCATCCCCCAGGAGAGCTTCCTGGCGGCGCAGAAGTCGCGCTTCTCCAGCAACGGGATCTTCGGCTTCCCTGCCCGCCACAAGTTCATCTGGGACTGCATGGAGAACTTCGTTCTCAAGTACAACGGCAACATCTGGGGCAACCAGGGCCCCTTTTTGATGACGAGGATGCTCAAAACGCTCTGCAACCTCACAGATTTCCAAGGCACCGAGGACCACAGCTGCCAGAACATCTCCTTCCTCAACCCCCAGCGTTTCTACCCCATCCCATACCCAGCCTGGGGCCGGTACTACCAGGTGTGGGATAAAAGCCCCAGTTTCAACCATTCCTATGCGCTGCACCTGTGGAACTTCATGAACCGCAACCGCAAGGTGGTGGTGGCCGGCAGCAACACCCTGGCTGAGAAACTCTACAAAACCTACTGCCCCACCACCTACGAGGACCTGATCCAGAATGCCAAGCACAGGGATCTCCCAGGCCCTGAGGACACGGAGTGACATGGAGCACGGAGGAGAGGGGTGATCCTTCCAGCCAAACACAATCCCCACCCTGTCGGTATCCAGCTTTGTAGGAGAAAGAAAGAGCTTTCATAACCACCATTCCTATTCCCTTGGGATGCCGAGAATAGTGGTGGGTATTCATTGGACGTAGACTCCGAGGACACCTTTGCCTCAGTTCTGTTTCCTGGTAGGT
Source organism: Pseudopodoces humilis (assembly GCF_049639895.1). Lineage (NCBI taxonomy): Eukaryota > Metazoa > Chordata > Aves > Passeriformes > Paridae > Pseudopodoces > Pseudopodoces humilis. Next base: position 4,983,412 of record NC_142210.1, on the reverse strand, counting down.
GCTCATGAATCAAACCTTCCCAAATCTGAGGGATTTTGAAGCTTTCCAAGGGAAAAACTTCGTAAAGAGAGGGATGGCCTCCCACAAGGAATGTTGTCTCTGCTCCTCTTGGACCTACTGGCAGCTTCCCACATCAGAAAAGTTGGAAGCACAACAGACTTTGGACTGGAGCCTCCAGGGCAAAAGAGGAGAAGCCCAAACCAGCATCTTTTCCTGGTCTTTTCCTCACATGGACTTTACACCCTACGTTTTTGAGAGGGACTTTAGTGTGAATGACAGTAAAAGAGTTCATAAACACCACTCCTCTGAGCTCACTTCTTCCTGGAAAATGAGTCACATTTTCCAAAGGTTTGTGCTCCCACACTTTGACTTTGGCTTTTGCCAGGAAGCAGCTGCTCTGCCCCATCCTCACAGGTAAATCCTGGCTGTAGAAAGTGTGCCTGGAAAGGGGATGCTGAGACACCAAGGTAGGATAGGGATGGCCCTCCAGGTTCCCAATTTTAAATAAATGGGATTTATTATGAAATCCATTTTTAAATAAATGGATTTCAATGGTGGTCACCCGTGTCCAGCTGTGCAAACATCCCATTTAATCCCAACAGGGCTCCCAGTGAGCTATCCCCTTCCAGACACTCTCTTTCCCAGGATAATGCCAATCCACCCAATTCCCCAAAGAGAAGCCCAGCTTGCAGATCTCTGCCGAGTCTCTCCGAACAGCTGGTTTTAACTCGGGAGCAGAAAGGTGGGGATCAATCTCCGTCATCCAATGTTTGCCATGTGCACAATGCTATCTCCTGCAAACACAGCAGCTGCTGAGCCGGCTGCAGCTCCAAATTTGGGATCCAGCAGGAGAAGGGAGCCCTCTGCACACAGGGTTTATGTGCTCCTGAGTTTGGGCAAGGGGCTTCTTCTTGCCCTGTGTTTCTCCAAAGTCACTCCAGTGTACAGCCAGGTGATGCCATGTGATTGTTGGAGCAGGAACAGGAGGGAATATTTTTCCTCTCCCTTCCCTAATGCGATGCTCTCATGGCTCAGCCCCTGCCATGAGTTTCACGCTCTGGTGCCGTCCACTCCGGTGACAGCCCTGATTGTTCCCCACTCCTTTTGATCCCTCACACTCCTCGCTCTGCTCCTCATCTCTCCTCTCCAGTTTCTCTCTGTCTCTGGCAACAAGTGAGGATTTGCCTTTTCTTCCCTGTGACTTGACTCTCTGGGAGTGTCCATGAGGGGAGGGGTAGGACTGGAGCACTTCACCACTCAAGCTGCCGTCACAAGTGAGCTCAAAAAAGAGGCATTTCCAAGGCTCTGCTCTGTTATCCAGTGGCTCCTCTGGAGATGAGTCCAATCCCATCCCATTTCTCTCCCCTGCCTGACAGGGGGTGAGGAATCCTGCCAGGACTTGGAGCAAAGCAGGGCACCAAGCACAGCCAACCTCACCAAAGTTCTCACATGGGAGGTGTCCCAGGAGAAACTGGGAAAGAGCAGGAGGTACTGGCTGCATTTGAGAAGGGTCTGGAGGAGATGGGGAAGCTTCTGGAGCAGGTCCTGAGCAGAGTCTGGGTCTCCAGTAGGTGCTGCACTTCCAGGAGCACCAGGCACCAGCCTGGCCACACACACCCGGTGCCTGCAGGGTGCCCACACTGAGCTGGCTGCTCCCAGCAGCAGGAATGGAGCAGCACAGCTCTGGAGGGACAAGGAGGACAGCAGGAGGTGGAAAAAGCTGATTTTCCCACAGCAGCTCTTCCTGCAGCTGATTCCAGCAGCTGCTGCAAGGTGGGAGGCTGTAAAACACCACTGGGCATGGCACTTGTTGCTGCATCCTGCCGGTGTATCCTACACCTTGGCCCCAGAAAAATGGGATGGGCTTTAAAGTCCTCTCCAACCCAAACCAGTCTGGGATTCCATGATTAAATTACCAAGGGAAATAACACCAGAAATGACTGAAGCTGTGTCCTGTCATGGCCAGTGAGAAGACCTAAAATTGTCACCAACAGGCTTTGTACCTGGTGGCACATCTTCTGCCCTTTGGAAGACATCCCAGTTATGAATAAAAATCCAGAGATCTTCCCTGGCTGGTGAGGGGAAGAGGTGGCTGCAAACCCATTTTACCACATTCCCATCTTCTCATTCCTTTTTTGCCTCAGCTCCCATCCTGGGCAGCAGCCCAAGGCCACCAACACCCAGGAAAAAAGGACAAGTGAAATAATACTACTGCTACTAATAATAATAGTAGTAGGGAAAAAAAAAGAGCCCTTGGCTCATTAAGAGCATTTTAGCAGATGTTTAACCCTAAGCAGCCTTAAAATATTTGCTGAGCTTAGACTAAACCTAATTTCAAGCCCCATTTCAAGCCCATCCTGTGATGTTTTACTCTATTTGGCACTCATTAAACACAAAGTATCATATGAATATCATCAGCACAAGTCACCCACTGGGGTGTCATCCATCAGAACAAGGCTTTAAATCCTGGCTGGGAGCATCTTTTCCTTGTCTCAGGACTGAGTGGCACGTGGGGTGTGACAGGATGGCATCTGATGGCCAGGTGATTGTGCTGAGGGAAGGAAAGGCTCTGAGCTGGCCCCTCCCAGGCATAGTCAGCTGAAGGAACACAGCTCTTGGGGCATCTCTGTGCTCAATTTGCTCTTTTCTGCTCTGGTTTTGAATACATTTCATAATACTATTCTGCAGAGAGAAGAAAAATTGCCAAAAATTACCAAAAAATGGTCTGTGATGCCCAGTCTGTTTCTTTACAGATCCAACTGCTCTCAGCAAACACAGCTGAAGGTAATGATGGCATTTTGAAGTGAATCAATTTGGATGTAGATGTGTTTTTCATAACTTCCGTTCCTTCAGAGCTCAATCTCTTCTCTGCTCGCGGGGAGCTGGCTGTGCTTCCCCCCCACATCAGCCATGGACCAGACACTTCCAGTCCTTCCACTGTCAGCACAGCCCACAAACCAAAACTGTCCCTTGGCATCGCAGCCAGATCCCAAAGGAATGAGATTTCCATGAGATTTCCATCCAATTTCACGGCAAAGGGGTGACCTTGCCTCCTCTGAGCTGTGTTAATAGGTATCTGCATAGAAACCAGGGCCTGCTGTGGGTCCTTCATTGCAGCCCAGGGGAAGGAAATGGGGGATTTCTGCTCCCTAAAGCAGGCAGAAAATAAAACCAGTCCTAAACCAGGGGTGGCTGTTGGCAAATAGCCAAGGGGGGACATTGTGACCCCTTTGATCCTCCAGCCAGTGGCCCTGAGGTCAGAAACTCCTCCAAGGACTGGTGTCATCCCCAAAGGGACAGCTGTGTCTATGCCTTCCATATAGCAAAGCAGGTGTTGATCAGGACTTGCTCCCATGCTGGGGCCTGAGCTCCTTCTTGACCCTCCTGCAGGGACCCAGGAGGTGACCAGAGTGGTGCTGATGAAGATCCATCAGGTGGTGCTGGAGCTGGGACCATCCCTGTGCCCAGAGCACCAGGAGGAAGCCAGCATTGAGCAGGGGGATTTGTGGGGATGGGGATGATGGGGATGGGGATGGGGATGGGGATGATGGGGATGGGATGGAGATGGGGATGGGGATGATGGGGATGGGATGGGGATGGGGATGGGGAAGTGCTGGGCAGAGCTGATGGGAGCACAGGGGGGATGAATTGTCTGGGCAGCTCCATGACCAGCACTTCCCTGGAAAAGCTGTCCCAGGTGGCTGCTGGGTGCTGGCTGGGATTTTGGGAAAGCTGTGGGCAAGGATTAATCGAATTAGGGGAGGAAGTTGCTCCTTCATAGAGGGAGGTAGGCTGTGAGAGAAGTTCCTTGCTTTGGGACTGCTGGGACCCAAGGACTCCAAGGGGGAGAAGGCCCCTGCCCAGTCCTCCAGCCCAGGGAGGAGGCCACCACCACAGGGAAGCTGCTGAAAGCCCTGCAGAGAAACCCAAACCTCCAGGAGCAGTGCCACCCCATCCTGGAGGATGTGCTGGAGGAAAAGCTGGAAAGCCTGCGGGTTAACAGGGTACATCTGTTCTTCCAGTGCCACCAGCCCTGAGCTGCCCCAGAGACACAAAAACTGTCCCAAAGTGTTTCATTTTTATGGGGGGAGCAACCCAAACAGCAGTAAAAACACATCCATCTGCAAAAATCCCCCTCTGAGAGGCAGATGGGATGGTGAAGGCAGAACCACAGGGTCGCACGGGGAATAAACTTCCCTGCTCCCACCTCTGAGGCTGCTCTTCAGGATCTCTCCAGCCAATCTGCCTCTCCTGTGCTAAATCACCCAGGGCTCCTTCTCCCTTGGGGGAAGGAGCGCGTGTGAGGGCAGGGCGGGGATTTCAAGGGGACATTCACCCTCCCAAAGCCCTCTTGATGCCCAGCATATTGAGCGGCTTTTCCTGCCAGCATTCCCGAGCTGCTCCCGGCGATACAACACCACCACCTAGCAGGGCGCGGAGCCGGTGCAGGGATGCAGCCAGCCCGGGATGCTCCATCGGCCCCGGGCTGCAGAGCAGGGCAGCCCTTCTGCTCCGGGTGCCAAAAGCACCAGGAAAAAGCCGGGACTTACCCCGCGGATGTTTCCTGGAGGTGTTTTTAAGGAGCGCTCCTGGGTTTGTTTCACTGCATGGCATGTCCCCCTTTCCCTGGCACATTACTTGGGGATGCTGAGGGGGTGTGGGAGGCAGCAGAGGTGCCCAAAGCCAGACCCATACCCCCTCCATTCCTCATCTTTTACATCCCCTCGAGCTTTTAAAACCCCCTCGAGCTGTAAGTACTTCCCAAGAGAAAATGCTGCACATTCCCCCTTGCCCCAGCCTGAAAATTCCCAAATTGACTCTTCAGCAGTCATTCCCTAAAGCAAACATGGGCTGTATCTTGGGATATGTATGGCTGGGAAGCGATGTGTCCCAGGAAAATCCCAATTCCCTGGGATTTGGACTGGGTTTGGAGCTGGAAGGATGCTGTGGGAGATGGTTTGTGCCTTGCCCTGGGGATGACAATGCCAGGCTCATCTGCCTGAGGCTGTGAAGAGAAACTCCACTTGGACCTGCAAGAGACTCCAGGCTCTGGTGAGGCATCAGCAGCAGCCCAAGGATGACAAATTCCTGCTCTCCTCCACCCGAGGGATGAGCTGGTCCAGCAGGGATGGGAAAAGCAGGCAGTGCCAGAGGAGCTTTGCCTCCACAGCTCTCCTCCCTCATCCCAGTGAGGGGACACCGTGTCCTCTGGGACACCTGTATCCACAGCCATGGGATGCTGTGCCCTGAGCCAGGGGGCAATGTCCCAGAAATGTCCCCTGAAATGCCCAGAAAAGGGCATTTTGTGTGGTGCAATCTCTGCATCTGCTCTCTGCACACTGATCCCATGTGGGCTGATCTGCAACATTCAGAAAAACACACTGATTGCTCCCAAAACCCCAGCAGGGTGAAATACAGCTCTGGCACAGCTTGCAAACCCCTTTCCCCCCCTTTTCCCACATAACCCCATGTCTGGTTAGTTTGTTTGGAAAAGGACTTTCCTGGAGGCTCCCTGCCCGTGTGAGATAACTCAAACAACTCAGCCAAGTCTCACCCGAGGGCTTGTACCCACTGTGTGGGACTGGGGACAAACATGGAATTTCCCACTGTAATTTTGCTCCTTGTTCCCTTCCCAGAACCTTTGGCAAGGGGATGAAGAAATTGTCTTGGGGTTTGGAAGCAAAAGCAATAAAATATATAAAAATAAAATGCATGTATGAAACAAAAAACTTGGAGAAAGTGTGCAGAAATGCAGAGAAGGAGCAACTCAGGGTGAGAATGAGGTGGCAGCAGAGAAGAGGAGCTCAAGAGCAGCTGAGGAAGAGGAGTGAGTTGTTTGCTCCAGGAGCAAGAGGAGTAGGATTTAAGCTCAAGAGGAGTAGGATTTAAGCTCGAGGGGAGGTTTTTAAGCTCAGGAATAGGTTTAAGCTCAAGCAAAGCAATACTGAACACAGACAAGGCACAAGTTTGGAGATTCCAGCAGCCAGATGTGGAATATGGGATGTGATGGACCTGCCCATGGGGAATGTGGGGCTGGATCACATCCATACTGGTCCTGGAAAACCCCTGGATGCCAGGGCACAGAGATCACCCAGTGGGGGAAACTCTGCCCGCTGTGTGAGCTCAGCAAGGCCCCAGACCAGCCAAGGAACTCCAGGTATCCTGTGCAAATCCACAGGGGTGCTTTTGGACATCATTTGCACTAAAATAATAAAAAGTCATGAGGTACCTTCTTCCCAGCTCCTGCCCATCAGCAGGGCCACAGAGAAGAGTCTGGGCACAGGGAATTCAAACCTGCAACAGCAGATGTGGCCCCTGGCCCTTCATCCAGCTGCACACATCTGTCCCTTTCCTAATGTTTGTCCATTCACCCTTGTTTTTTGGCGGGGAGGGAATTATTATTGATGCAATTGGGAGCAAAGCAGTAACTGCCAGAGAATCAGCTTGGGAAAAGCTCTCTGGAACAAATCTAGAGGTAATTGGAGTGATGTAATGCTGAAATAATGGAATTGCTAAGAGAGGATTTAAACCAACCTCAATTTATGGGGAGAACTGGTGTAATTACAGTGGTGTCCAAATTAAATTGCTTCTTACACAGAAAACAAAATTTACAGAGATTTTACCCAACAAAGGCCTGGCACAAAACACTGGGAAGATTTATTTTTCCTTATTGCAATAAAAATGAAATTCCGGGCCTTGATCTGACAAATTCAAAACAAAAATGAGGATTTGGTGACAGTTCTCAAACCATGGCAGTAGAGGAATGTGTGGTGTCCTGATGCAACGATGGTCTTTGGCCTTCTTGGCTCTAATTTTTGGAATTGGTTTTTAGGATCTCTCCAGCAAATCTTCCTCTCCAAACCTGGCAGCAGTGACCTGGAGCCCCTCCCTGTGGAGCAGTGATGCCGGGGAGGGGACACATGGTGGGGACAGGGAAGTGACAGGGCTCTGCCAGCAGCCACTGGATGGTGCCACAGGACCAGGAACGAGCAGCAGCTGCTCTGCAGCACCCCCAGGGCTGCTCCTGGCACCTCCTTTTGGGAAGACCCCAATGCTGGAGCTCTCCCAAGGTTTGGGACCTGCCTGGTCAGTCACCGAGGAGGATAAGTGACATTTCCTGGGTGTGATTTCTCCTCTTCATCACACACATGAGCAATAACGGGGGCTGATAGTGCCAGGAGCTCTGGAGCCGCAGCAGATCTCCCTGGATATCCTTAGGGCATAGGCACGACCCCCTTCCCACGGGATGTCCCATCCCACAGGCTGGGAGCAGCTCTCCACACTGGACACACTCGTGTGTGGCTTCTTGATTCTTTAGCAGCTCTCCTTCTCATTTCCCTCTTTCTCCCCTTTCCTCACTCTCCTCCCTGCCAAAGCTCCAGAAGGTGATGAGAAAAGCCCCATTTTCTGCTGCAGGAGGAACCTGGCCCGAATTCACTTGGACAGAGAACCCAGCCACAGCTGCTGTGTCCTCCCTCCTTTCCTTCTGGAATCAGTGGGAAACCCAACCCCAAGGATGACTCTCTGCACTGTGGACGTGACCATGTCAGCTTGACCCCTTCTAGAGCTCATCTGTGTAAATTAAGTTAATTTTCCTAATTTTGCCTGTATTTTGGGCATTTCTAGCAGTGCATTTATCATCTTGGTTTCCAAAAAGTATGAAATTTGGGAAGATGTAGCAGAAAAACCGGCACTCAGTTCCTCTTGTCTTTTCCAACCCGTTCCACTTCTGGTTCAGACTCTTATCCCTCCCCATTTATCACATTTCCAGCTGGGTTTTTAGCAGGAAGCAGAACACATCCAGTGGGGCTGAGCAGAACAAGGGGAACAAACTAAATTCCTCTGGGAAAAAAATAAAAATAAAAGTTTTCTGCTCAACTGATCACAAATAAGCAGAAAAACCCTTTTTACCTGCAAAAAGTTACAGGACGCAGTGAGAATTTGTTCCACGGAGTGGGGTGACAGGAAACACGGGATGGGCACTGGTGCTGTCACCATCCAGAACTAATGGGAAAACAAATTCCTGCCCCAAAGAGCAAACAGGCAGGAAAAAGGCAGAAAGCAGGAGCTGCTCTGCCTCGACAACGTGGCAAACCTGGTGCCAAGGCAGGAGCCTGTCCATTCAGCTGCCAACAAGTGCAAGAATCACTTTCCTGTTGGTTTTCCCAGGAGTTTTCCTGCCTGGGGTGCTTTTGGTGAGCTTCAAACACCAAGTCCAAGTGGTGGTGGAAAAGTGGGGAGAAACTTCTCCTAAGTTTGGGAAAGTCCAGAAATAGCTGAGAGCCCTGTGCCAAGAGAAAGGTGACACTCATGCCCTGACCAGCAAGGGGGCTGAGATGTGGAAAAGAGGTTTTGTTCCACACTGGGCATCTCGAGCCAACGTGTTCCATGGGAAGCTGGGATCAAATCTGTGCTGTTGCTGTGCCCTGCCAGCCCAGGGCTTGCAGGTGGTGCAGGGTGGTGGGTCAGGCTCTGTCCATAGGCTGGAAAACACATCCCTGTCCTCTCTGTTCAACCCCCAGAGGCTTTGCCTCAAAGTCAGAAAATCCCAGGGTGGTTTGGGTTGGAAGGGACCTTAAAGCCCATCTTGTTCCATCCCCAGGGACATCTTCCTCTAGACCAGGTTGCTCCAAGCCCTCTCCAGCCTGGCATAGAACAACTCCCAAAGTTTTGTTAAGTGGTGGATGATGTAATCCTTGCATCCTGCTGGGATTTAGGGGAGCAGGGTCTGTCCCATACCCCTGGTTTTCCCACAGTCCTCACCCCTCTGCCCTGCCCTGGATGTGTAACTCCATCCCTTCCAAACTGCTCTCCTGAAATCTCCATGGGTTTTTGTTTGCCTCCTTCTAATTTTTCAGCTGTTCAGCTCAGCACAGCACAGAGGGTTTTCCATGGTCTCCACCAACTGCTGACACCCAGTTTCTCCTGCCAGAAGTGACTCCTTTGGCTTTATCCTCTCCAGAGTCTCTGGGAACAGTAAAACAAGCCCAGAGGGAGCAAGATAAAGACCTGGCCAATTAATTGAAGAAGAAATCCCACAAATCAGTCAGTTCGTGTGTTTTGTTTTTCCCAATGACTTTTTCCTTCATGGGCTCCTGTTACTGGTAATACTTTTATAAATCATGAATATACAAGGGAATATCACCAAATATTCAGCCCACAGCAGTAACAAGCTCTGAATGCAGCACAGCTCTCCCAAAGCTGAAAAAAATAATAAAGGAAAATAAAAATCCTATCAAATTTATTCAGCTGGAATATCTCACTCAGAGAGCTATTCTCCCATAATATTTGGGGCAAGCACAGTGTCATAAATCTTACTGCCATTAATCCATGGACTCATTCATCTCTGTTCAACTCCATAAAAGCAATAACCTTGTCACCAGAGGGAAGAAGATTGGGCTTTTAATTGCATATAGATTTCAGGAGAGTTCTTATCTCCTAGTCCAATTTGTAGCTCCAGCTTTTCCCTTGGTCAAACTCCATGCAAATCCAGAGTGATCTCACACACTCCAGATGTTGCAGAGGCTTGGAAAGAACCTGTTCAGAGCTGTGAGATAATGCACCCAGCCTCTGCAGGTCGATTTTATTAGACAAGCCTAGATTTAATTAGCTCCTCTGAATGGGAAATGCGTTTTTCAGAGGATGATCAAATTTATGGGAACGAAACCCCAGCAACTGTTCATGAGTTCCCTGGATCATCTCCCTTGGTTCTACAAGTGCTGCCAAATCCATCCCTTGCAGTTTACGGTCAATAAAGGCAAAATAAAAGGTGGGAGAGGGTTCTCTTCCCTCCCTCACCAGGAACAGCAGCTGGAAACACTGGATTTACTCACAGGGCCATGTGTTCTGCAGTCTCAGGGATCTGGTTTTATCCAGGCAGCTACAGAGGCCCAAACCTCCCTGCTGCTGTGGAATTGGTCAAACCAGCAAGCCCAATTCAGCCCAGCAAACCTGGACCTGCTCCTCCCAGCCCACAGCCAGGCAGGATGGATTTGGTCCAGTGCTGTGTGCTCCACACGTGCTGCTCCTTCCAGCAGCTCCAGCCCCGTGCCATGGATCTCAGAGCCCAAATTCACATCCTTGGGGGTGAAGTGTCCCCCTGCAATGAGTGGTTTGGGGGGCAGAGGTTGTGTTTGGGGCAGGTGGCCCTGAGATGGTCCCCAGGCAGCACCTGGGCAAGTGTCCCCTTTCCCTTTGCAACGGGGGCAGTGAATGAGGCTCAGGGGTTTGTGTCCTTCACATAACAGCACTGGGACATGATGAGCTGTCACCAAGGCATTGGGTCATCCTCAGGGTGCTTCTGCATCTCTAAGTCCAAAAAATAATTAGAGTATCACAACTATTTTTTTTTTTTTTTTTTTTTTTTAGCCTGTTGGGCTGCAGAGGAAAGCTTGGAAAAGGGAACTTTGGCTTCAGTAAAGACCCAGAAGTTTCCCAGACAGATAATTTTGGCTTCAGGGCTTAGAGGAGACATCAGCTCAGCTGAAAAGGGGATACTTGGGTTTGTGTCCCAGATGAGAAATCACAGAATCATGGAAAAGTTTGGGTTGGAAAGGACCTTAAGGTTCATCCAGTCCCACCCTGCCATGGGCAGGGACACCTTCCACTCTCCCAGGTGGCTCTAAGTCCCATCCAACCTGGCCCTGGACACTTCCAGGAATCCAGGAACTGCCACAGCTGCTCTGGGAAGCTGTGCCAGGGCCTCTCCACCCTCACAGCCAAGAATTTATTCTGTATATGCAACCTAAGTCTTCCTTCTTTCAGTCTGAGGTCCTGTCACTCCAGTCCATCATAAATATTCTCTCTCCGTGATTCCTGTTGGCTCCTTCAGGCACTGCAAGGCGACAATGAGGTCACCCCTGCTCTCTTCTCCAGGCTGAACAATCCCAAGTCTCCCAGCCTTTCCTCCCAGCAGAGCTGCTCCATCCCTCTGCCCATCCTGGTGCCCCCTCTGGACTCTCTCCAGCAGCTCTGAGTCCAGATCCCGAGTTCTCCGTGCAGCAGGAGCCGCAGTTCCGCGGCCGTGGATGCTCCCGGTGCTGTCATTCCCAGCAATGATGCTCACCACCCTCCGTGGTGCTGAGCACGAGATAAGGTCCCTGAGGGCCACAAACACAGGAGCTGCTGTAGCACCAAGTGTAGTTACGCCACAGCCAGGCTCATAAATAAATGATTCTCTGCTCGGGAATGGGATTTTTTTCAGTGGAGTTCGCTGCATTAAAATATTTCATCCTGCGAGTTTTCGGCTGAGGCAAGGAAATGAGAAACTGATGCTGGAAGATTAGGAGCCCAACAAGGGCAGGAATTCCCGGATACAGCTCTCTGTCAGCTCCCCATAAGGCTCCTGCCCCTAATCTTGTCATCTACACGCCTGCACACATCAAAGTGTGACCGAGAGATAGCTGGCTCAGGGACTTTGTCGCAGCATTTGTGTAGCAGAAAAATAAAATGTAACTTTCAAAGCTGTTTCCTCGGGAATTTTTTTTAGTTCTAACTCAGTCGTAAACCTGCATTTTGAATTCTTCTGTGTGTTTTCTTGCCTTTCACATTCCCCTGTTTACCTTTCCCTCAGCACCACTTATGTGTTTCCTATCTAAATTAAACATTCCTGGGCTTTTCAGCCCCTTTCCAGTGGAGGCTGAGAACATACCCATAATTTTTCTGCCCTCATAAGAACAATGAAGTGTTTAGAAGTGTTTAATCTCTACCCTGAATCTTGCTGCACTCTACTCCTCAGCAAGCTCAGGGTCCCACCAAGGATCTCTGACTTCATCGCATCACTGATTTGAAGTCCCCTAATAATTATTAATTGGAATTTCTGATATTTTCTCTCATCGTGTGACTCATTATATCTTTCTAAAGAAATAAAACACCCAAATATTTTCTTTTTTCTCTGAACCACCCATCTGTGTCCACACTCCTTCCAAGAATATGTGGAACATGAGCTGGTGGGGTTTGGCTGAGCAGCAAGGCTGGAGCTGATGATTTTGACAAGAAAAGAACAACTGGAAACAGTGATTCTGGTCTTTAAGACTTTATCTTTTTTTAATATCCACGTAAAAAAAAGGAAACAATAACCAAAAAAACAAACAAGCAAAAAAGAAAAAAAAAATCCAGCAGGAAAAAATAAAGGAAGAAAATTTAAGTTTATACTGAGAGATACAAACTATGGAAAAGAGCAGGAATGTTTTTAAAATAGAACAGGATCTAGCTCTGCAAAATAAATTCTTCTCCTTAAAAAACAAGTCCTTAGAGCAAGTTCTTTGGCAGAACAAAAGGGAGGGTCAGTACTGACATCCCACAGGGATTTATCCCAGGTGGCCAACATCCAGCCTGAGCTGCTGTTGGCTGGGAGCTCTTCCCACCCCTCTGCTTCCTCCAGCCACCTGCCAGGTGTTCCCTCTTCCTCTTGCTGACCTTCCCCAGGATCTCCTGTACCTGTGCTGGGGATTTGCCTCCATGTGGGGTGGAGAGCTGGTGGTTATGGAAAGCTGGTGGAAAGCTGGGGTTTATGGAAACTGAGGTTTATGGAGCAGTGATGGACCCAGGGAGAAGGGGGTGCAGTTTGTGCTCACTGGGAGCACAGCCTGCCCCCTCTAATCTTAGGAGCCACCAGAGATGCCAGCTCAGCTGGTGGAAACTTGACCTTCCAAAGGTCCAACTCTGCAGAAAAAAAGTTCAGCTGCAGATTCTGATCCCTCCAAGATATCAAACACTCAGGGAGCACCAGCATTTCACAGTAACCATTTTGCCTGAATTCCTTCAGAGAACTTGTAATCCTGAGGAGTGGTGCTCAAGCCCAATGCAGATGCCATTAAAATGGTTATTTTGCAGGGTCTGGACCCCTTTTTTCTCTCTAACTCATCCCTTCTTTCTATTCACAGGCATTGTCTAGAGCTTTTTTAGGATGTGTTCTGGAGCCAGGTGGGAGGACCTGCTGAGAGCTCACAGCTCTCTCTTCCCACAGAAGTTCTCCCTCTTCCCCCTTCAAATAAACTCCCTCTCTGATGGATTGGCTGGAGGAGGCAACATTCCACTATGAAGTTAATCTTCCCATCACTGGGGAATTACCACAGGGAAGTCCTGATGTCAGTGTGGAGTTACACATCTAATGCTCCCTGGGATTCCTGCTCCAAAGGGAACTCGAATTAATTCTGAATGAGAAATTCTCCTGGCCCCATTAAAGATGACATCTGCAGGAACACCGGTGGCACACGGAGGTTGGGAGCTATTAGTGCAGGAATAACAATGGATTATGCACATTCCCTGAAGAGATCCAAAGAAATAAATACACTTTGCTATCACAGGCTCCAGCAAACATCTAAGCAACAGAAATCAGATTAAATATCAGAGCAGATCAGCCTTGGAGTACAATCAGCAAAGCAAAGGTGGGACTGGGTAGAGAAGTCACCAGGGAGGAAAATGCCCTGACCACAGGCTCTGTTTGTTTTGGGCACAGCCAAAGGGACACAACTGAATTTACTTCAAATACACAGCGGTTATCAAAGGGGAATTTTTTGCTCTCTGAACAATTAAGAAAGGGCACAAGGCACTGCTCCTGTATATCTGTTTATACAGAAAATAGGAGCAAAATGTTCCACTCTGAGAGCACCACAGGGTCTTACTTTGGTCACAGACCTCCCAGTGCTGTTAATACTAACAGGCAGTTGAGTAAAACTGATGTTCACAACAAAGATGCAACCTCAGAGTAGAGAAAACTTGCTAGAAAACACAATCTTATTTACAGACTGCTTGGTTTGCTGCACTTTTTGCTTGTGAAGTTAAAAATATCTGATAGCACAACTCAAGGCCAGAAGGTCTGCTAGACATAATCGTATTTCGCAGGGTACGAGCGTCTCACATCCTCATTTCGAGGAGCTTCTTCATATCCTGCACCCTTCCTGGTCTTTGGGTCAGCTTCGTAGCCCGAGCCAACCTTGTAGGGCCCTGTCCTGTAGGAGATGTTCCTGCCTGAGGCGTTGTAGGACACGGCTTTGTAGCTGGAAGAGACGCAAGAGGAACATCAGTGACTGCCCAACATGGCACCCTGTGCTCACAGTGGGTTTTAGGGAACTCTGTGCTGTGTCATCACTTGGAGGGAGTCAGAGAGCTCAGCCCACCGTCCGTGGAAAGCTGCAAGTCCCCTTCAGGTTCTTTCAGAACCACACACTTTCTTTCCCTTGAAAAAATCATTGGTGGAGTGATGGACCCACCTACAGTGACCAGCTACGTTGGAGCACAAGTTCCTGGTGATGTTACACTATCCCTGGAAGTGTTCCTGGCCATGTTGGACAAGGCTTGGAGCTACCTGCTCTATGGAAGGTGTCACTGCACATGACAGGGGTGGAATGGGATGGGCTTTAGGTCCTTCCCAACTGAAACCACTCTGGAATTCTACAGTTCCATGTAAATCATGGCTCAGCTGATGCAGTCTACCCCTGATCTCACGATCTGCTGTGCAACCTGCAGTTCATGGGCCTGAATGTGCCAGCACAGTGCCAATGTCACATTTTGAGGTCAGTTCTCATGTCCTCTCTGTTCTTGTGTGAGTCACAGGGTCAGGGAGGCCAAATGCTCTCTTTGGACCCACAGAGGGTCCAATCACTAATCATTAATCACGGACTTCAGGTAGTGGTGGCTTTGGCAGTGCTGAATTAATGTCTGGGCTCTGATCCTTTCCAACCTAAGGGACTCTGTGTTTCCATCCTCACGAGGACTATCATGGCAGGGGTGTTACACATCCACACGTCGTGGGCGGGCTGTGGGAGATCTGGACACCCCAGGTTTCCTGCAATCCCTTCCCATGTCCACCCAGCTCAGCTTACCGGGATTCTTCTGGGATGAGCCCTTTGCAAGCAAGGCACATCATGATGCCTCCCACGAGGGCCAGGCCCCCCGCCACCCATCCGACGAAGAGGGCTGAGCCAAAGGTGTACCTGCAAAGGAGGCATGGCTGGTTAGGGTGTGACAGGGTGTCTGCTGCTGCCGAGACACACTGAATATTCCTCCCTCTGGCCCTACAGTTGTACCCAGAAGACCCCAGAAGTTCCCAGAAGTCCCACCTGCAGTCTGAACCCCAATGGCCTCCTCCTGTCTCGTTCTTGAGCTTCAAGGACAGAGACATCCCAGTCCACTTGCTTATCTCCAGCCCAGACAAGAGGCTCTATCTCCTAAGAGCAATCTTCCAAGTCCTGCAACCGTTCCAACATACTCCCAGAGTTTGCCAATCCTTCAGCAGCAGCCCTGAGGGAGATTTCCACCGTGTAGCAAGCGAGCCAGCTGAGCACCCACCTGTTCTGGACGTTCTGCATTCCCTGGTACATGTTGGTGGTGGACATCCAGAAGTTTGTGACCAGCATGTTGGCAAACACAGACACTCCAGTGATGGCACACAGGCCTGAGATGGGACAGAAGGACAGACTGAGAGCCACACAGTGCAAGAAGTCACCTGGGGGAATCTTCCTAAAATTATTATGGATAAAGTCTTAAACTGGAAAAAAATATTCTATATAAATACAGGTTGTAATAATATATGGTAACAACATATATAAAACAAATCAAGGTATATACTTCCTTTTCCATCTATGGGATATTTTTTCAGCCTTCCATGTTTTGTCCATAGAAATTTCTGTTTCCCGAGATTTTTTTCTTTTTTATTCCCTAATCAGAGGTAAAAAAATATTTGACCCCAAGAAATCAGGTTGGAGGACAAAGCCAATAACTTCAGAAATGCACCAAGACTTGCCCAGTCCTCAATTCCAGGTAAATGCAAAGCCTTCCACGTGGAAGACACGACAGGTCCCACTTACCAGCAACAATGAACATGATGCCAGAGGTCAGGGTCATGTTGGCTTTGGCAGTATCCTCCATGCTCCCAATCCGGATGCATTTCAGAGCAAAAATGCACACAAGGAGGCCGAGGATTCCCAGGACGATCCCCACGATCATGAGGGCCCTCACAGCCTGGAACATCGCTGCACAGAAAACACCAAGAGCCTCGTTGAGTGACTGAAATGGGATTTGTCAGAGTCTGGGGGATTTTCAAAGATTACCTCTGTCTGAAAACAGAAATATTGAAGAAGAAAACCTTGGAAATTGGGCACTGGATCTACTCTGTGTTATCTGGGGCACCCATGGGAGCTGAGGCTTGAAGGAGGCAAAAATCTTTCAGATTCCTCTTGGGTGGAGTAGAAAAGTAGAAGGAAAAGGGACACTTGCACCTTCAAAACTTGGAGAAGTGGTCAGGGAAAGAGTACTTGAATACCAAGGTGATTCTCTAATAAGGTGGCACATATCCCATCTTTTCCCAGACACTTCCCCTCCTCACTTGTGCACGAGTCCCTGGCAGGAAGAGACAAGAAGGCGGCAGAGCCCTGGAGGGGGTGCTGGGAGGTATTTCAAGGGCTGTTGGGATTTGGCTGGGACACTTTGCAGCCTCTCCTTGCCCTGACACGTGCTCCCACAGCCCTGGGTCTGGCTTTGGTGCTCCCCAAGCGTGACTGCCCCTCTTCAGGGAAGAGAAAGTGGGCTTGTGATGGAGTGAAACGGGTGGAAAACATTCCACAGCCCTGGGGACTTCTCTGCTCTGTCACCGCTTTGCTGGGTGACCGTGGCGCCCAAGGGTGCAGGGGAGCACAGAGCCCTTGCACAGGTTGGGAGAAGGGTTTGCAAACCCTTCCCAGGAGGCTGCTGGGTGCCTGGGTGGCTCTCCTGACCTGTGGGGTGACAGCAAGAGGAGCAGAACCGCTCTGGCACCGCACACGGAAACGGGAGAGCTGCCATTCCACAGGCCGGGAATACACCACCTTCTCCCATCCGGCAGTCCCACTGCCTCAGCTCCTATGACTCAATTTGCCCTTATCAGCTGATAACAAGAGCTAACGAGCTGGGGGTTTTCAATCTCCCATTCATCAACCCCCAGGTAGGAGCTCATTAGTTATGATCCATCAGGGAATGTCGGATATGCCTTATCAGCCCTCAGAGGTTGTTCCGCAGCACCTGATGGGAGGAAGAAAGAGGAGGAAATTTCAATCTTCATTTGTCTTTGCAACCACCAAAGTTACTTGGCAAATGCTTTAGTTTCAGGGCAGGCAGGAGAGGCTGATAATCCAAGACTATGGATCATGGTGGAAGCTCCTTGTCCCCAAGACATTCATTCCTTCCTTCATTCCTGGGTGTTTCCTGCAGGTTCCTGGGTGTCATCACTGGGGTGTTTTCAACCAGCCAAGCAAACAAAGATCCCACAGAGAGCCTGCTGGTTCTCAGGAGAGGTGTTCCCAGTGCCTTGGGTGCCCATGGAAGGACACAACAGGCGTGGCCAAGCCAAGCAGCCACGGATTTTCCACTTTTGCTGGAGCACTGTCATGAATCTCCGTTGAAAGGAGCTGTTGGAAAAGGAGGGGGAAGAGGAGCGCAACAGGACATGACAGAAAAAATTCCAGATAATGATCAGCAGCCATTCCTGCCTCCATGAGACTGAGTTATGTGCCATCTCCACTACAAGGTGGAAAGGAGAAGGAAGTTCTCCCAGGCCTGCTGTGGCACAAAGACCTCTCCACTTGGCTCACGGGACTTGAAGTGGGAGCTGTTTGGAAAGGCAGCACTGCAGTTTCAAGGGAATTTTGGCATCTGTTGAAAGTCCTCTGAAAAGAGCTGCTTTTCCAAAGGTGAATGACCTCTGCTTGGAGGAAGGAGTGGAAGGGCTTAGGCAAACAAAGTGGGAGACTATGGAAAAGTGGTATCAGGAGCAGCAGGAAGGAAAAAGCCCCGGAGTTACAAACCTGCCTTTCGCACACACCTTTTGCGTGAGGGAAGATAACTCGGCTTCCATACAAGGGCTGGTGGTCCACAACAAGGGAATAGCGAAAACACCAAGAGAAATAGCTCCTCCACCAAAATAAATGCCAGAGATGTGAAACCACAGCCTGCACCCCTGTTTTCCAGGGGTAAGGGGAACTGGGTAGGCGTCTTCCTCCCCCATGTGGGTGGAAAGAGATGAGCAAGTTAAAACAATTTCAAGCCATTTAAATGACCATCACCTGCATTTCTGTTGCTAATACATAATAAAGAGGTGTAATCTGACTTTATGACCAGTAATGATTGATGGGATATAGAAATTTTAGGGAAATTAAGTAGATTCCTGCAGGTGTTTAGGTTAAGCAAATTCCAGCAGGGACGTTTTTTCTATATGTTTGAAGGAATTAATTAAATGGATTAATAAAGATAACTCTGACAGGATATCTTTAACAACAGAAATTATCTGTGAGTGCTTTGCACATTTCTTTATTGTCATATTACTTAAAAATAACTGAAAAAGTAAAATCTTGATTGGGATAAATTGACATCAAAAAGATGGTTCCCATTTCCTTATGGCTCATTTAAAACACAATCACCTGCCCACAGCATTATGAAGAGATATAGTGGTCAACATTTGGTAGAGATAGTTGAATAAATCTAATATTTAGTCTTTAAAATAAATATTCCCATGGGAGGGGTGACTCTGAATATCAGGTTTGCTCTTCCAAATGGGAAAGAATTCACCTGGCAATCCTAAAGCTGGGTACACAGAGACACATTTATTCCATGGCATCCCTTGGAGAGTCATGGGCCCTCAGCAGAGCTTGAGGGCACCCTAAGGATGGCATCCCTGAGAATGGCGTCCCTGAGGATACAGGGCTGGAACACACATCATCCTTGGATCAACAGTTGCAGAAATCCTGTGAACAGCAGTGCTTGCTCGGACCTTTTTGTGATCATGCACCAGGAGAGAGAAACATTCCCAATCTACTGCTGGGCTGGGAGCACTGGAATACCCTCACATGTAGTGGGGTGGGAAAAACAGCTCTTTTGGGAATATTAGCAAGCGAACAGAACAGCAATATGCCTCTGCACTCTGCTTCTGTAGGCACTAACACTGCCCTGGTGATGGGAGTGACTGAACACACCTTTCCCCTTCATGCCCTTCCTACCCATGCCTCTCACAGGCAGATTTCTCCCGTTCCGGTTCTGTCCATGGAAAAAAAGTACATTTCAATTATTTCCATTGCCTGATAACACTACACAATTGCATGCAGCCTTTTTCCTTGTGTTTCCATTCCAAGGGACAATAGCTGGGGAGTTAAACATCCTCGCTCCCCTCACCTCAGTGGAGGTGAGATTTATGCCAGCAGTGGTGCTGAACCAGTGATGCTCAGCCAGAGATCCCACACACATGCTCCAGGTTCTAACCCCCACCAATAAACCCCACCACAAAAATTATTTTGGCAGCAAATGTGCCCCTATTTTATGCTCATAAATGTAACACTGGAAATGTTATTCCCCTCAAAGTGCTTTAAGATACCTGCTCCTCCTTTCAGATGAAAACTGTGCAGAGCTCCAGCACAGCCCCTGGGTGACACCTGGAGTGTTTTTGCCCCTACCTGGCAGCCCAAGGATAGTGAAATACGGCCGACACTCCGTGAAGCCGGAGCTCTGCCGCACGCAGCTCCTCCACAGCCCCTGGTACTGGAACACAGCCGTGACCGGGTTGTCGTACAGGTCCTGCGTGCTCCACGTGTCCATGGCCGTGGCCATGATGGTCCCCCCAATGCCCAGTAGTGACACGAGGAACCCCATCACCTGGCAGATGGTGGTGGACATGGTGTGTCCCCAGAGAGCGGAGGTGGCACGGCCCCGAGGGAGCCGCAGTCCTAATGGGGCACCAGAGTCGTCTTGCCTGAGCCACCAGGAGTGCAGCTGCTCTTATCAGATGCTTTCCATTGAGCGCTGTTTGCTCAAAGTGTTTTTGCAAGATAGTCCAGTTTCACTCTCGCTGCCGGGGAGGTTTGTGCCGGCGGGGCTGGAGATAGGGGCTTTTGTCCTTTTGAAGTGCTTGTCCTTCCACGTTTAAGCAGCCGCGCTCTGCCGAGTGTTGGGCAACCCACTTGGGGCTTGGCCAGCCCCCTGAAACCCTTTGCTGCCCATTGGAGCCTCTCCTGCCTGCTTGGCATGGGGCAAGGACCGTGTCCCCAGGGGAATTCAGCACCTGGCCCAGGCCACCCCCTCTCTGTGCCTCTGCTGATGCTGTCACACAATCTGTCCCCCATGGAGGTGTCTGCACAAGGGGCACAATGAGTGACAGGGCTCTGTCAGAGGATGTGGGGGCACCAGCCCAGCCCAGGGATGTGGCTGCTCCTTGAGGAGCCCTCAGGCATCACTGAGCTTCCTTTGGATGTTGACCATGGCACAACCCAGGGCACCAAGCCAAGAGCCCCAAACCGATCCAGCAAAGCTCCTCCAGCCCTGTTCTCCACCCACCCACATCCCCACTGCCATCACGAGGACACACTGAAACCCATGTGGGAGGGAGGAGAGCGCTGGGACTATAGGAAATGGCCTTTCTGAGGGGGTGCTTGTCTGTATTGACTGGAGGGATGGTCCTGGGAAAGGGATGGGGGATATAAAAAGTGGGAAATTCATTATCACAGTGGAGAGGTGCTGGGCTCATGGGAGCAATATAAATCCACTGTGCCTCTCTGCCAAGTGAGGTACAAGGACCTTCCAGGCTTTGCACTCATCCATTCTCATCCAGCATCCCCCTCCAACTGATTTACCTCGGTCCTGACCTATAAACAAACTCCTGCTCTAAACTGTCCATACCACAGGCACCATCCACACCAGCACCTGGATGTGAAGCCATATGAAAGCCACCAGGAAGAGAGGAAAGGCTGATTAGTGTCCATGGAGGAGCTACAATGTGGTTATTACACCCTGGATATTGCTCCTGCCTTCTGGATAACAACCATCCAGGACATCCCTCGGCTTGTGGGGCTCTGCTGGGGCAGCCAGAGCACAATTCCATGTCTCATGGCAATCACAGCCCTCTCGGGTCAGGCACAAGACGTCTTTTCTTCCATCAGTTCTATTCAAATGTCATAATTTTCATTCACTTTGGCAAGTTTATGTCACAGGAATGGTTGGTTCTCACCTACCTAAAGTTTCCAGCAAAAATAATAAAGTGGACAAAAACCATAGGAGGGAACCCTCAAGAACCAGAGATGGTAGAGTTGTTCATCCTCTGTGAAGGACAAGAAATGCTGACTAAAATTCCTCATTTTGGATAATGATTTGTGATAGATCAGGGCTGGAGAAGACTTAGAAGCTGAGACAACAGCTAGGAATGGGAAGAACCTGGAAGACAGAAGGACAAAAAGTGCTAAAATGTGGTCAGTTCTCCATCCCATACCTTGTGGTCCCACAGCCGGAACTGTGTCCCTGTTTAGAAAATCTGGTTTTATCCAAGCCCTGATGCTCCTCAGCAGCTCTCCAGGATGACTCCTGTCCTTCCCACCTTCCAACCTTCCTGTTTCTGGTCATCCAGTGGTTAAGAGCCCACATCCCTTTTTCTGGGCTGAACTTCATCAGAACATGTCAGAGTGAGCAATATGCCTTTGAGATGTAACCCTAATTCCCAAGTGTGTGCAACAGTGCACAGAGAAATGAACCCATAGACTGGTCATAGCTAAAATAACCCTTGGGGAGGAAAAAGGAAGCAAAGGGGGAGAACTAAAGGGGTGAACATATTTTTTCCGGCTTTTTTTTTTTCCCCTAACACCTCTGCCTCCTTTTAAAAGATAGTTTTTTATGCTCAGCTGGACATCTGGACGGTTGCAGGAATACCAGCAGTGGTGGCCCTTCCATCCCTATATCCACATTTGCTTTGGTGGGAGGGGACACACCACTCCTTCCTCCAACCTGGCTGCTGGTTCTGTGCAGCAGGAGCTGCTCTTCAAGCCAACAGGGACCTTTTCTTCTCCTTCTCCACTATTTCACATCCCAAGCTCTGCTGATCCCAAGACACCCATTGGAAAGAGGCCCACCCCGGGATGTGCCCATGTCCAGTCCGTCACCTCAGTAACCTTTCCCCGGGAGTGGAATTTTCTCCTGTGGATGGAGATGCTGTTTCTCATCATGGCTCTTACTCATGGACATCAAAACCCCAGAGAAATGGTGTAGCATCAAAAAGCATCATCAAAATCTCCAGGTGTGCAGGAAAGTTCAGGAGAACCAGTCTGGCTTTGATTTGCAGGGCCAGATGGAACCATGTCTTTCTGAAGAAGAGGAACCAACACAGGGCTGGACATTCCCCACAGAAGCCTTGTGTGCTGTCCCCAAAAATGGAGCTGAAGAAGGAATTTTGCTGCTGATTGTCATGCTGCAGTCCTCAGTTAAGAGTGAAACACTCAGCCATGCTCAGCGCTCCACATGTTGTCATCTTTGAAGAATTATTGTGGTTTGGGTCTTCTGTTTGTTCATCCCCAAAAGTATTGGCTGAAGTGTCCTCCAGCCATCCCATTGCCATTTCTCCTGCTCTGACTAGAACCACACATGGAAAGAGTGGGCATTCAAAGCTTCCACACCTTCCTCTTTGGATGCTTGAAGCAGAGTTCTGGAGACAAAATCCAAACTTGTTTCCTTCCCAACCCTTCCCTAGCACATTTCCTTTGTCTTTCTCAAATATTCAGATTTTAAGCTTATTTTTAATTGTTGTTTCTGAGCTTCCCATGATAGGGAAAAATACATTCATCCCATTTTCCCAGGTAACAGAAGATCCCCTGGAAGTTTCATCTGAACTGTTGGCTCAGAGCACAACCCAAGAAGGGGTTGGGTGAGAGGAAAGCTGTGGAACAAGTCTGAGCACCTTCACTACAGCCTGATGCTCATCTCCAGCCACCCCATGGAGATGACCACAGCCAGGACGGATTGAAGGATGGGAATCTCTCTCCAAGCAATCTGTGGATTGTCTCCAGTGGCTGAATGCTTGGCCAGAGGGTTTCCCAATCCATGTGGAAATGCTGAGCTGTGTCTGAGGAAGGGGAATGGCGAGGCTGCAGCTCACCAAGGAGCAGAGAACAGGGCTCCCACTGAGCATTGGGACAACTCCAGTGGTTTACCCAAATGAGCAAAAGCAGGGGGCTTTGTGACCGCTCCCCAGTGCCCCTTTATTCCAGCTCATATTTGCTTTATCTCTCCAGGCGTTGACTCTGTGTTATCTCAAACTGGTCCCTGGGCCCAGGCAGCTCCTGAATGTTATCGCCACCTCTCCCACAAAAATCACCTCCAGCTCATGTTTGCTCTCAAATTTGCAAACACAGCTCACACCCTGCCAGCTGCTCACACCAGCCCAGCCTGCTCAGGCCCAGACTAAGCAAACCCACCCTCCTCTTCCTGCCCCTCCATTGTCGGGACCACCTCAGGGCCCATGAGTGTGCAGTCCACAACCAGGAGGTTTGAATGGCCTTTCTGGAATTCAGTGTGGGAAGTGGGTCATGGAAGGACCCCATCCCAGTTCAGATCCACACCAGAGGGTGCTCTGAGGTCCCTCAGCTGAGCTGGGGTGCATGAGGCTGAACTTGCTTATACATCTATGAGCTGTAGCCCAGCTCCAAATCTCCACAGCTTTGCTCCTTCCTCTTCTGGACCTCGTCCCAGATCCCTTTGGATTTTTTTTCCTTGTCTCTCATCCTTTTGTAGTGCAAAGGCTCAAAACAATAAATGTGACACATGCACCCAGATCCCTGCCACCTCCTCCCACCCTGAGTGTCACTGGGGTTCCTGAGACCTTTCTAAAGGTCTCCCTTGGCCCTTTCCCCATCCCTACACCTCCCTCAGCTCCAGCTGTGAGTGCAAACCCATCAGAGCCTCACACATGTCCTGGTAGGATATATCATGTCTCTAGCCTACCTAGGCCACCTAAATCCTTCTGCACCTAAAATTTGACCTCGAGAGGCTTTAAGCAGGTTCCAGCAGTTGCCTGCAGATGTTTCAAAATTCGGAGCTGACCTGGCTGGGTTGAAAGGATTCCAAGATTCAAGACCTTGAAAGAGACTTTGCCATGGCCATCACTGGTGGATGGTCATGACATGGCAATTAGCACCTCCCATCCTTACAAACTTTGGGCATGGAACAGTTCCAGGGAGCACAGAGGCTGTCACCTTGGCCAGGGGCTGCCCTGTATCCAAAATCAGGTTATTTGCTATGGTTATGCCACAAAATGGTTGTGGGCCATACAAAATGAAAGAAAACTCTGTCAAAGCATCTACATAGAAGAGAAAAATCCAGAGAAGCCAATGTTGATGCTTTCTAGACATGAATTCTCCTCAGGAAACATCTATGCACTGGCCCTGCCCTGCACCAGGCAAACTGAAATTTATGTAAAATCTGGGCAGTCATGGTTGCATTCCCATGGGCTCTTTTCCCTCTGAGCACTCTAAGAACATAGGCATTTTTATCAGGTGGAGAAGTTGAACAAGCTTCTCTCAGACTGTCAAAGTTTGCCATTGGAAAAGCAAGAATATTCTCCTGTTTTGAGCCAACAACCCTTCGGTCCACAGCAGAGAGTTGTGGCAGCTCTTCTGAAGGGGTAAAACTAACTTTGGACCCAAGGAAGAAATGTCCCTAGAAAAATTGCTGGAGAAGGCTCCCTGAGCAGATGTGGAAAAAAGACACCAACAGAGAAACCAGGGATTTCCCTGTGATTGTAGTTTAGCAAAGTTGGGAGAAACTGCAAAATTCTGCTTTGAGCAGAAATCACCTCGTGATCTCCACACAAGGTGAAACACCAGCCTTGCCCAGCTCTGTTTTTGCTATGTATCCCTTATCTGTGTGCTCAGTTTCCAACTATGTCCTCCAGACCATCTCACACCAAAGCAAGGAGCAAAAAATAACAGAAGAAAGCAAAATCAGAACAAATACATCCAGTCCTCCAGTACCACATTTCACCAGAGAGCAACTGTTTATAGCTGAGCAGCCAGAGCCATAAACTGCCTGGGTAATTTCTCATTTCTATCTATTACCTTGATTTTTCCTCAATATATTTGAAATTAAAATTCCCAACTAAATTGAAGATAGATTATGGCCAAGACAAGTTTAATCTTTGCTGTGGGAGCAAGGGATTGAGGTGAAAAAAACCTCAGAACCCAAAACTTCCTAGATGTGCTCGGGTCACCTCACTGTTTTGCCAGAGTCCTATTATTTTTATTCACTCTGGCACTATTGTTCCCAATATAAATTGCCATTGTCAGGATAATAAATAGGGGTTGATAATGGAAATGCTGACAAACCATTAACTCTGGGGTAGTTTGTGAGGGGGGTTTTCTGGAGATCAAGGTGCCATACACTTAAAATAAACATTGGGATGATGCACTTAAATAGTATCTGAACAAATTAATAATAGGATGGATTTTTAGCATATTTTCCCCCCACTCTGATTGGGGCACCACCTTTTCTTGTGGTGGGTGTGAAGAAGTGCCCATAGGAGCAGGATTCGAGAGACAATCTATAAAGCAAAGCACTGGGACGTGAGGCTTTGCTCCAGCTTCTCCAGAGACTGGAAGTGTCAGACAATCCATAACAGGACGAAAAAAGGGAGCAGGGAGGGGGGTGGCTACAGAAGAACAAGCCCAGTTCATTAAAAAGAAAGGGAAAAATTCCACCTCGTTTTGTAGGGTAGTGCTGATAGCACTGGGCACATAAAGGACCACATAAATATTAATATTCCCTCACAATGAGCCCACAGCATCTCACCGACACCACTGAGGGTGAGGACAGCAACTTTGGGGGGCTCACACATCCACCACCTTTATTTTTTATGGTTGTCCTTTATTCCTTGGGTTCTTTTATGTCCCTTTTTGTAGGTGACTGCAGTAAACCTTGCAAACACAAAGGAAAATTCCACTCTAAGATGAGAGCTTCATCAGAAACCCCAATATTTAGGATAGGATGCTTATTTCTGTCCATGGCTGGGAGGGATCCACAGAGCTTGTGGGATGGAGCTGAGGAATCATGGAAAGAGAGAATCCCAGGATGGTTTGTGTTGGAAGGGATTTTTGAGACCATCTTGTTCCACCCCCTTCTGTGGGCAGGGCCATGGACACACTGATCTCCAGCAGCCCCTCTAAATGCAGGAAAATCCTGCTAATACAGGAAATCCATCCCCTCAACATTCCCATTTAGAATATGAACACCCACCTGACAGACACCAGTCTGGAGGTTTTGGAATTGCAAAAAAGAAAACATCCCTAGTTTTCTGCTTTTTGCTGTAGGGCTGAGGTCAGCAACTAAGGTGTTCTGGAGGAACAAAACCCCACAAATCTCAAGTTTTCTGATTTCTTCAAACATTGGTGTAGTTCCCAGAGCTGAACACTTGAAAATGTTAATTGCTTTTCCTGTAGAGTTGTAGTTTTTGTCATTTTAAGCTTTTTGAGCAGAAGAACTGCAAGAACTGGAAGAACTGCACTGTCTTGTGGGGGAATCTGTGTGGGGAGGGTTTGATTTTTACACCTCAATTTACTCCTCATGTTATTACCTCACGTGGTAATTTTAATCTCTTTCTAAAATCATTAAGGTTGGAGAAGACCTCTAAGATCAAGTCCAGCCATTAACCCACTGAGCTTTTCCAGCCTGTTCTGCCCTTTGCTCCCTGAGTTTTCCCTTGGTGAAGCTGCTGGGCTTTGCTGCTTGGGGGAGCAGTGTGTGAACACCAGCCCTGCACAAACACCCTTCTTTGGATGTCATCCTTCAGCTGGATGCCCAGGCAGGATCAGGCTCAAGTCCTTCTAGGAAAATGCATCTCTGTACCTGAGAGTCAAAGCAGGGACATTCCAAGCCACAGCTCCAGCAAGAGGATGATGTTCAGGGCACCTGCCTGGGGAAGCTACAGCACAGCCAAAGCCAGACACCAGCTGGGAATGAGGATCCAGAGAGGAGCAACACAAAAACACAGCTCAGGGGATGAAACACCTCCCCAGCTGAGGCCACAGCCACACTGGGTTATACTGGTTTGATTTGTGCCTTCTCTTGAGAGAAGCAATTTTTGTGCACAATGCCCCTTTCTGTATGTCTTGGAAATGCCATTTTGCAGAAGTTCTGCAGTGATTTCCTGATATAATTGGCTTCTTCCCTCCATTCTGGCTGTATCAAAGCACAGAGGCCAGATGGGTATAAGAGTCTAAGTGCCTTTTTTCTCACTGTATTAAGGCTAGAAGAAACCCCAGATAATCCTGTTGTAACCTAATTGTTTGCACCCCGAGATACTCTGGACACAACTGGGACAGGAATGATTCCCGTGGCATAAAAAAAACTGTAACCAAAGGAGAATTAGGGAGAAATCCAGCCTGGTGGTGTTAGCCCAAATAGAAATACAGTGAGCTGAACTGTGACATATCCTCTTAGGAAAGGATCTTCTCCAGTGACAAGACTATTAGTGACTTCTGGTGGGGAGCCACACACAGCCACACAGCTGGGGCAGGAATCTGAGCCAGAGCCACCTGTGGCAAAGAGGCATGAATCTCCCCATGGAGCAGCCTGGGCAATACCTCAGGGTACATAATTAGCTGTAATGAGTTTTGCTGAACCTCAGCTGAGGGAGCATGAGGTATCATGGCAGGGGGTTTGCCTTGAGGTACCTCCAAAGACCTGTTTTCCAAACCAAGTGGGCACCCAAGGTTGTTTTCGGCTGAAATTTGGGTTGCCCACTGAAAATCCCCCACTGCTCACACAGAGAATGTCCTGTGCCCTCCCGCCTCTCCCCTGGCACACCAGGCCCTACCTGGCAGCCCCAGGATGGTGAAGTAGCCGCGGCACTCGGTGAAGCCGGAGCTCTCCCGGACACAGGTGCGCCACAGGCCCTGGTAGTTGAAGACGGCGGTCACCGGGTTGTTGTACAGGTCCTGGGTGCTCCACTGGTCCATGCACGTGGATGCGATGATGCCTCCGATCCCCAGGGCGGACACCACGAAGCCCATGGACTGGCAGATTGTCACTGACATGGTGCCAGGTGCGCGGGATCCACGTCCTGGGCGCACACAAGCCTCCACAAGCCGGGTCTGGGGCAGGCAGCCAGGGCACCAGGGACTTTTAGCTGGAGGCACTGCCGACGTCACGCCAGCAGTCAAGAGAGCTCTGGGTGCACCACGCAAACCTCCCCTTGCCTTTATCTGTTTCGGTGAGATAATTTCCTCCCTCGGTACCAAGAGCCATTTGTTCCACCTCGCTCTCTGTTTACCTTCTCCCTCCAGGCAGAGGTGCAGCCGGCATGGCCGGACGGGACCAGCGGGTCCCTCTGCAGAGCTTCACAGAAACACTGGGGCACTTTGGGAGACCAAGCACAGAGGGGCTTAAATTGAATGAAACATGAAAATTATTGGAAGCCCCTAATGCCTTCCTGGCGAGGATGACACTTTTGAGCCGAGTGGAGAGGTTCAGATTGGATATTAGGAAAAAGTCCTTCATGGACTGGGTTCTCAAGCATTGTAGAAGGCTGCCCAGGGAAGTGTGGAGTCCCCATCCCTGGTAGAGTTTCACAGATGTGTGAAAGTGGCACTTGGGGA
This sequence comes from Pseudopodoces humilis, assembly GCF_049639895.1. Classification (NCBI taxonomy): domain Eukaryota; kingdom Metazoa; phylum Chordata; class Aves; order Passeriformes; family Paridae; genus Pseudopodoces; species Pseudopodoces humilis. The sequence goes on along the minus strand of NC_142210.1, from coordinate 4,955,045 downwards.
CATGACTGACCTGGGAGTGCTGAGGGAACAGTTGGACTTGATGATCTGAGTGGGCTTTTCCAACATAAATGATTCCATGATTTATTAGCATGGCTCCATCTGGCTCAACCAAAACATTCAAGCCGAGGTTAATGCATAAAAAAGAGAATCTTGTGGCAGTAGGTGCTTGGGCAGACCTCAGGAAGGTTGGGCTGGGAGCCCACAGGAAAGGCAGCATTTGCTGCAGAGTGAAAGGTGTGAACCTGCAGTTTGTTGTGGGAGGACCATGGGGAAAACATAGACAAAATTGCATATCCTCTATTATTGTTTTATACCCCTCATCCAAACAGGAATTTGGACTTCTTTCCGTGGACAAAGGAAGACGGCAGGGCAGACCTGCTGTAAGACCAGAGCACCCTAAGAGACCTGGCATTATTGCAGAAAACGCCTTTGTGGGGTAATGCCCTGTTTGCCCATTCTGCTCCATCCCTCACCACTTTCTTCCTAGCCCAGTTCTCCACAGGTACCAACCTGTTTGTGGTTGGAGAGGAACACAGAATGTGCAGAAGAGGAGGAGAGGAGGAGCCCTGTTCCAGCAGTGCCAGATACACAGAGCATGTGGAGGGGTCAAGGAGGAACCTTTGGGAGAAGTGGAGCTCAGTGGGATGACATTTAGGTGGAGGAAGTGGGAGGTCAGGAGGAAGCATGTGAAGGAGTGGACCTCTGTCACCTGGCTGAATTTACCCTTGCTCAAGGAGCCCAGAGTCTCTCCCAGATGCTTGGCCTCAATGCCTTGAGGACTTCCCTGTAAAGGTGCTTCTGAGGAAGATCCAACCTGCTGTGGGAGCAAAATCTCAGAGATTATTTTGGTCCTGCAGCTTTTTGAGAGAAAGAAGCAAAGGACCGTGGGAAGTCACCCGGTCTGCTCCCATGTCCAAAGCAGAGCAGCTCTACTCATGAAGCTCTGAGGGAGATGTCACTTTCACTTAAGATTCCAGAGCCTCAATTATCAGTTCCAAAAATGTTGTTTCTAACACCGATGTTTGTTACACATCATTCAGGAAATTAATGCCCAAAATTAAACACCAACCAGGAAAAAGATGGCTCCAAAGAGTCCACAGGTTTAAATGGAACACTACCCCATTTTCCCTTTTTCCCCCCAAAAGAACAGGATCGGTGTTTCATGTGCTTTCACAACCAACTCCTTCTCCCAGACATTTTTTGGCAGTCCTGGTGCCACACCTCACCCGCTCCATGTTGGGGCTGTTAATTCCTTTCGGTATCGGTCAACAGAACTTTAATCACAGAAAGCTTTCCCAGTATCACGTAGCTAAATATAGAGCCTGAGTCCAGAGCACAAACACACTCCCTGTGTTTGTCACCACTGGGATCGCCTGGAGACGGAAAAGACTCATGGCAGCCAACGATTGTGTTCAATGCATTAACTCAAAGGATAAATTCACCTTGCAATAGATCAACTTGGAAGGTCTGGAAAAAGCATCTCCACTTGGTACTCGTCGATCCCTGGGTGGGGAGTGCAATATACCTGCAAAGGGATGGATTTTGTCCAAATTATCACCCATTTATTTCAAAATGTGCCAATGTACAGAAGACAGAAGAGCAGGGCCTTGGTGTGTGAGCAGCGGTGTTCCCAACAAAAAATTTCCTAACCTTAACAAAAAGGACAGTTTTCTGCTCTGGGAGGATCTCACAGTGAAAATAGCAAAGGAACAAACTCCTTCAACCACCTAAACTTGATGTGACCTGTGTAACTCATCTCAGTTATCTCACACGACAGGGATACAGCAAGGACAAAGCCTTCCCTGGGTATTTTTCTTAGGAATGACACCGAAAGCTGCTCCTCCAGCTGTGCCTACTGGCCATCCCCGATGCTGTGACCGCTTAAGTGGGAAATTACACCTGTTAAAAAGTAGAGTTTGTGCTGCTCTCTGGGATTTAAGAGATTTAGCTTCACTTTAGCCTTGCTGCTGCCTGTGGGAAGGGGACCCCTCCCGGGGTGTTGCCTGGAGCCGTCAGCCCCTTCCCACCTGCAGGGTCCTCTCCCTCTAACACCTCACCACTCCTCACCATCTTCACAACCCCACTGAACCTACTGCTTCCAGCACAGTGGAGAGGATTTCTCTTGAATATGGGATTTGTCCCTGCCAAGGAGGACGCCTGGACTGCCTAATTATTTTATTCATAAGCCGGCCGTGCTTTCAAAGACATCTGGGTGACCTATCTAAAGCTAAGTGAATCCCTCACCCCGGAGGAGCCCCGCTCCTCCTGATCCCTCCGGGGAGCCGGGGCTGGGTGGCGGAGGAGCTGCCGGGGGAGTTCTGCGGAGCCGGACAATGAGGAACACATTGACAAAGTGTTCACATTATTGGCTGATGGGTCTGCATCAGTCACTCATTCACAAGCACAAGGTCTAAATTGCAGAACCAATTAACGGCACTAATAGCCCTTGCCTGAATTAATCTTTGAGACAAAAGAGGAGAGAAGTGGAAGAGCTATTAGCAAATCAAGCTGTACCATCCCTGCTTTATTGCAAGAATCTAAGTGTCTGTATTTGGCTATTATGAACTGACTGCAATTACAGCCCTCATTTAAAATGATTAAGTGGTTATAATTATTTTTCAATTAAAACTTAGATCTTCCATTTATACAACATTGCAGGCTTCAATTAAAGTCCTTTTTCCCTTTTTTTTAAATTTTTTTTTTTTTTTGAGGACAAAAGTGCCACTATGCCAAAAGACTCTTGCATCTCTTCTGGCCATTGAGAGCCGAGTAACATGGTAATAACACCTTTGTTTGCATCCCTCCTTCCTGGCCTCCTGAACTCCTGTGTGGCCAAGGAGATAAACTGCCAGGCACAGCACCTGCCAAAGGTTAGGAGAAACGAGCTTGGAAAGCTCTACAAGCCTCAAATACCTCTGAAATCAGGTAAATCCACCTGGAATGGTGCCTTAACCACTCTCAGGGCTAAGCGGTGCTGCAGGACTTATTTATAAAAGATTTGGGGGACTGGAGGGTTTGTCTGGGGCTTCTGGAAAGAGCAAAACCACTGCAGAACACAGAACTAGGAGGAGAACTAGGAGCTCATCTGACAGCAGATGAGCTTAGGAGAAGTTTCTGCCAAGCCTGATTTTAAACATCTGAGGAGAGAAAAGCCAAGGTCTTTGTATGAAATAAACCCCAGTGAAAACTTTCTCTAGTTTTATTTCAAAATGGCATTTCCATTTCTAACTGTACTTACAAGAACAGGAAGAGGTTTGAAAGGGAGAGGAGAGGGAGAGGGAGAGGGAAATTCAGGAAAAATGTGGTGGTCCAGCCAAGATGTATTTTCCTATGATTTTCTTTTTTTACCAACATGGCCCCAAAAAAATTATTTATTATTTTCATTACCAACATAAGGCTGAGGAGTTCTAATAGTGTTACTTGGCCATGACTTTTGTCACCAAGTTTGACTTGATGGTGACTGTCATGAGGTGAGAGAGGCAGCTGCCATAAAACCAGACCACACCAAAAAGTCACTCCCTTCAACTTGGTGTGACCTCCAACATAAAATGGCACAGCCAGAAATGCTGGGCACACCAGGAAACTTAGAGAGAGAGGAAGTTTTGCAATCCTGCAAGGAGGGCTGGGTGGAGGGGGTGACTCAGAGAGGCAGGGTCAGACAGGAGGGCTCAGGCAGCAGTGTCACTCTGCTTGTCCCAACACATCACAACAACACCCACAGCTTCCTGCTCCCAGGGTCTTCAAGGAGCTACGAGCAGCCCTTTCCCTGCACAAGCTCATGAGCTCCACCACAACAGCTCTTTGGACAAGTCCAAGCACTAGCAGCTTCTCAAGAAGGGTGAACTTCACACAATCTCTCAGCTGCTTCTCCCCTGCCTGTCCCCAGGAGGAGCTGGGGGAAATGTGTGGGCAGGAGGAGCTTTTGTCCACCGCAAAGAGCTCAGCAGAATCATGAATCACCGGCTGTTTCCCTGGTTTGCATTAGGGAGCAGCCACACCAGAGGTATTGCTGGAAGATTTAGGGAAAGCCCTTTTTCTGTCCAACCTCAACTCAACTCTGCAGCCTTTCGTGTTTCAACCAGAGACTTAAAACTGGCTCATACTGAAGGATGCCCAGCTCAGGTGCATTGAACTGGGGGTTCCAGGGGCTCCAGTACCCAGAACTGGCACTTGGACACATGCACAGCTTTGGCCAATGTGTCTTCTCTGGGTCACGGAATCACAGAATGGTTTGGGTTGGAAGAAGCCCATCCAGTCCCACCTCCTGCTGTGCCCAGGGGGACCTTCCACTACCCCAGGTTGCTCCAAGCCCCTCCAATCTGGCCCTGGACTCTTCCAGGGATGAGGCAGCTTCTCTGGGCAGCCTATTCCAAGGTCTGTTGGTGCTTGGGAGCAGGAGACTTGGGAATAAATCAGGTCACTGGAGGGAGACAACCCAGACAGAGACATCTACAAACAAAGCCTAAAGCCTGGCAAGATAGGACCAGGCTGCAGATCCAGGACCTTGTGTCACTGACACCATTACAGGGTAAACACCTGTGCAATTAACTGCAATTAAATGCACTCCTGAGCAGCGGATCTCCTGGAACAGCACTTTCCAAGGAAGAACATAAGTACTGCCCAAAATCATGTGTGTTTTTGGCTTTAGCTTCATGGCTTTGAGTGACAACAAGAGTGCTGTGATCCTCGATGAAGCATGGGGGAACAGTCCCAGGGACGAGCTCCTGCAATCACACAGGGCCTTTCCATAACCTCCTTGTCCAGAAATGGATGCTCCTGCCGACAGCCAGCCTCATTTCCTTCTTTCCTGGGTTTGGATGGGCAGGCATTTTCCACCTGAACTTTATGATCTTGATATTATGAACTTGATCACTTTATGTCATTTCCCCTCCTGCATTTATATACAAATACCACTTTTGTTGTCGTCCTTCTGGGCGACACACGACTTATCCCTTCATCCCTGGAAGTGTTCCAGGCCAGGCTGGCCAGGGCTTGGAGCAACCCGGTCTAGTGCAAGGTGTCTAGTGCAGGTGGTGAAAAACAAGGGGCTGTTTAAAGTCCCTTTCTATCCCAAAGCATTTGATGGTTCTATAATACAAATCCATAAATTGTATTCACAAATCTTGTATATGTTATATATAATTTCAACCCCATCCAGTCTGAAATAGTTTGTTATTATTTTTATTTTTGTTGTTGTTGTTATTATTATTATCCCTCACCACAAACCCTCTTGTGCTGATAAATCACTGAGGGTGAATATTTAATTACTTAAAAGCCAAGAAAAGCAGTGGCTGAGGTTAAAATCAAGCAAAACTACAGAATCTTCTTGTGAGGCACTCAGACTTCACCAGCTTCAGTGAAGGAGGACCTGCCTGGAGAAGTCCCATTTTACACACAAAAGAACTTCAGAGGTGGTGTCACGCTGCTCCTCAAACATCCCAAGCCATTCTCATGTACTGAATCCTGCCATTTCATTAATTTTGACACTGGAAACAAGCCATGGAAGAGTTTCCTGTTTGTGAGAGGTAGACAGGAAGAACTAGATAAAATAAAAAAAAAACACGTATTATATAAATTAAAGCATTTAAATTTGATGTGCAATGGTCTGCCTGAAAAATCAGACCAACACAGTTTTGGGCGACATTGCACAGATGTTTTTCAGCTTCTATGTATTGAAGAAATCACAGGTGGTTTTTCAATCCCAGGCTCTGGAAGTTGATGTTGGAAAGCTCTGGAAGCACAGGAGCTGCAGGGAGTCTGGAGTTGGATGTTCTGGTTGCCACATCCATGGCAGGAATAGAGCTAAGACTGAACTGAGATCAGCTTATCACAGGGATGAGGTTGCCATTCAGTGGTTTCCAGGATACAAGGTGGTTTTCCCCACAGCTCACAGGAGACAATTCTGTGTTGTGCTCACCCACATGTCCTGGTGCTTTGCTTCTCCAGGATTTTCCAAAAACACAGCGTTTTAAAACCTCTTGGCCACTAGCAAAAAACATCCACTTGACCCCCACCTGCCATCTCTGAGCTCAAATCCGCTTGAGCCATCCCAGGATCAAATCCTAATCTTCAGCCTTCTTGGAAAACCTTCTCTATTCCCAAATCTCCCTTTGCAGCATGGATTCCTACCAAAGTGTGAAGAGATTCCCTAGGAGGTGATTCCCAGAGGGAAACCAGAATGAACACAGAGACATCCCAGCTCCTCTCACCTGTTTACAAGATCCCAGCATGGATCAGTGTTCCTGCTCAGCCAAGAGCTACCCAGAGGAGCAGGAATGACCCCTGCAGCTCCATCCCACCCCTGGAATGCCGCAGCCATGAGGTGACCTACTGGAATGCCATCACGTGCCAATCCCATCATTCTTACACACAGAAATCCATGTTAAACCTGCTCCAGCAGCAGCAGATCATCGTGGGGGGAGGGGGGAGGGTGATTTTTACCATCCAAAGCCCAAACAGATGGCAAATTCCTGTGTCAGGCTTTGTGGCCAGAAGCGAAAGGCTCAGGCACATCTGTCACAAACAGCATTCCCAGCCTTTCCTCTCCAAGCCTTTGTTTCATTCTCATTGCTTTCACACCAACAGATTCCCCCTGGAAATTCAGGAATTGTGCTTGCACATAATACAGCCCTCAGCTTTCCCAGGACCTAAAGCCTGGCATTGAAGTGAACAACTGTGTGTCTCCAGTTGGTTTGGAAAGGCAAAATTTACCCTGGCAAGACTCTCCTGCATTGGGGGGCAGAAGGAGCATGGGCACTCCTCTAAATCATCCTCTTATTATCATTTTCTTGTGTTTCCCTCTAACTCCCAAGAAAACCTGTGTGGCCCAGACTGAAGACCTCTCAAGGTGCCTTTCAGTCAGATTTACAGGGCTCTGCATAGAGGGAGAAACAAAAAAGGAGGGGTTTTCAATGACTGATTTTAGGATGAATAAAAGAGGGAAGATGCAGCATGTGTGGAATGAGGGTGGATGTCCCTGCAAGGCTCCAGCCAAGTCCACTGGGGACAAGGGGACAGCAATTAACCCTTCCACCATCCCCTGATTGAGTCAGGATTTATTTTCCCTCTCTAGGTCAGCTTTCCCTACAGGCTGGGAATTCCAAAGCCATGGTCATGCCTGTGCTCAAGAGAAGGAAAAGTCCTCTCCCAGAAAGGAAAGAAGTCCCCAGCCCATTAAGTGTTGTGTGTGCAGATCCTTTGCATTGTATATTTGCATTTTAAAATCATTAGTAATGATTTTATTTCTTTTTTTCCAAAAGCATCCATTGATGTTCCATTAGGTAGAAAAGAAATTCACAAAAGAAAGTGTAGTTTCACTGTAGAAAATCTGTAGACATGATTCTCTGACCCTAAGAGAGTTTCAACCTGTCAGGAGCTCATGTGTTCCCAGGGGAAAAGTTCCTGGGAACAGTTTTCTCTCCAAGATTGTGTTATTGTAAATAAATAATATCTCTCAAAACAATACTGAACTGATGTACTTGGTGTGTTTTCTCTGGTCCCACCAATGGGACCAAGGGGAGTGTTGTTCCTTCTACCAATCAGGGTAACCTGGTCAGAGAAGCTTTATAAGGGTTGAGAAATCCCCCAAAAAAAGCTTCTTTGCCTCACAAAACAGCTGTGTGTGTGTCAGATTACCTGGAGAACCCTCAATACCTCATGTCCATCAGTGACAAAATCCATTTTCCCCTTGTTTTTGTGATGTCTGTATCCTTTGCTGCTGACTGTTGCTCCTTCAAGAAAAACAGGCATCCTTTCTATTTTTTTAATCAAATGTTTAATTTTCTGTTTATAAAATTCCTCAACTCGGGTTTTTTAGGTAAACTTTTCTGCAAAGTCAACCAAAGTGGAGCTGGCACATAATTCCAGAGAGGAGATGTGTCTGTGCAATCCCTTTAATGCAAGGCTGCCTGAACCCCCATTTCAGAGCCTTAGGGTGCACAGCCTGTGTTGATTTTCCAGAAAGTAAAGGAAAAGACAGGAGTGTCAAATTATTTCATTCAAACTTCCCTCCTCAGGTGTGAATTTCAAGATTTGTGCAGCCTGTTCTCCTTCCAGGTACCTTCTCCCATCTCCTCCTCTTCAATGGGCAAACCAGGGCAAAAACATCAGAGTCCCGGCTGAATTTTCCTATTCTTTTCTCCTTATTTTCTTCTACATTTTTTTTTTTCGAGTGGAGGAGCTGCTAAAAACCTTCACACACAAAATAATGACAAAGTTTCCCCTGCAGGGATCACTTTGACAAAAAAGCCCTGTAAATATTGTCACTGGCCATATCCAGAATATTTCCAGGGTTCTGTGTTTGCAAAGCAACCCAGAAATATTTGAGGAATTGATTTCCCCCTGAGGCCAGGCTGAAGGAGCAGATCCTGCAGACCCTGAGATGTGACCAGAGCCTCTCACTTTATCACTTTGTCACTGTGGGAGCAGCCTGACCCTGCATGGGATGTCTGGCAGGTGTTGGCTTCAAATTGATCCCAATAAAAAGAGATCTCCGGGATGTGACCTGAATACTCAAAGATTTGAAATTATTTTTTTCTTGTTGGGAATTACACAATCCATGGAGGTTTCATGATTTGCAGGAGTGACAGGAACACATGGAGCCAAGGTGGGGAAAAAGGGATTTTTTTATGGAGGAGAGAACACAGATTAACCCTGCAGATCCAAACACAATGGGAAACTTCCCCAAGGAAAGATTTTTTGCAAAACCATTGTTTTGGCAGGGTAAAAGCTCCAAGTGTTTGAGTGCAGTGTTTGTGACAGGGAGGTGCCAGCAGCAGCCCCAGCCCTAAGGGCAGGCCAGGGGGACAAGAGGGACCCTTGTGGGTGCCTTCCCCCTCATTATTCCCCATAATATGTATGGAATTATACATTCCATAATTCTGTGATCTGTTCCCACCTTCCTAAAGCCAAAAAAATCTCTCTCAGGCAAAACAAGGGCGACGGCAGCCACAGGATGGCAGCAGAAACTCAGCGATGCAGCACCAGCCTGCCTTCTCCCCCTGCCTGATGGATTTCCTCTGTTATGGGCAGTAAATTGAATCATTTTATTGTCTGGAGGAAATTTCTGCGGCTTGCCAGGCAGCCCCTGGAAAAGCCAGGGGTTTGGCGTTTGGAGAAGGTGGCCCAAAGGTAAAGGCCTGGCGGTGCCCACGCGGCCGGGCACCCGTGAGGGCCCAGCAGAGGCCTGGGGTTAATTGCTGGGAGAACTCTGCTGCTGCTTCTGAGACCCTGCACAACCACCGAGCGCTGATTAAAAAATAAATATACTTTTGGAAAGGCTGTTAGTCCACCTTCCTCCTCCTCATTGCTGCTCCCTGCCCCCAAACTCTGCTTAGCCAAGCTCTACATACTTAGGCTTTCCGGCCCATTTCAGGTGCGTCGTTGCTCTTCTCCCTCTTCCCTCCTTTTTATTGACTTGTCAGGCTGAGCTGTCGCCAGTGGCCGTGGGCTGGGCAGCCCTGAACGCACAGCCAGGCACTGGGAAAGGAAAACAGCCTCCAGCCGTGGCAGGGACCAGCTCGGGGCCACTCCATCCATGTCTGATCTCAGTTTTCCATGTGCTTCACCACACAGGAGTGGCTGGGGCTGTGCGAGGAGTGCAGGGATTTCACAGACTTCAAATTGCTGCTGCTGCCTCTGCTCTGTCTCTCTGCCTGTTCTGTCTGTAATAGCAATTCAGTTTTGCCTTTAAAAAGCAAATATTAGGGATTTGCACAGGCAAGTAAGGCTGGTAGCTGTAGCACTATAACGGTTCCACTTTTTGTTTTTGTTATTTTTTTAATTTCCATGTTTTGGAGACCTTGATCAACTGTCAGTGTCTGAAAAATGAAATAAGATATAAATATACAGATATCCCAGGATCATGGAATGGTTTGGTTGGGAAGGGACCTTAAAGCCCATCCAGTTCCACCCCTGACGTAGGCAGGGACAACTTCCACCATCCCAGGTTGCTTCCAGCCCCGTCCAGCCTGGCCTTGGACACTTCCAGGGATCCAGGGGAAGCCACAGCTTCTCTGGGTAACCTCTGCCAGGCCTAACCACCACCACAGGCAAGAATTTCCTAATGTCAAATCTCACCCTATTCTCTGCCTGTTTAAAGCCATGGTCAGTCTCTAAACTAATATCCAGCCAGAAATGTGGTTTATTTGATTTTTTTAATCAAATTTAACTTCTCTGCAGCATTGCCAAAAGCAAGCTGTTTGCTTTTCCTGAAGCCATACTTGGGTTTTTTAGTTACAGACCTTCACCAGCCCCACTGGGGCCTCTGATGTTCCAGCTGGATGCAAGAGACAGCTCCCTGAATCCAGTCCTGCCCTTCTCCATGGCATCCTCTCTTAAAACCAACCACTTCCCTCTGGCTCTGAGTATCCAAGTCTCCAGGTGGAGACTCCCAGGGATTTGCAGAACTGCACAGGAAGCATGGGAATGGCAAAAGAGACTGGTGCAAAGATACCATTCCCATTTCACCCAGAGGCTCTGGGTTTACCTGCAAAATCAGATCCAGAATCTATCCAGATTTTACATCCAGAGCTAAGATTCCCAGCCTAACTTTTCCCTTCCCATTTCAATGCCTGCAGGTGCAGAGGCTGGGAAGGAGATGATATTCAAAATAAATTATTTGGGCATCTTTTCCCCCTCAGCAGAGGGGTGCTGCTTCCTCCCCTCCTGGGTGAATCTTTTCCCTTCAAACGATTTTTCTCACCTCCTTTTCCTGTTTGAGTCCTTGACTTTTAGGGAGAATTTAATTTCAACAATTTTCTGTAGGTTTGGTAAGGGGACCAAGGAAGGACCAGGAGGACCAAAGCAGTGGGAAGCAGACCATGGATTTCTCCAGATTCTGACAGCATCATGCCCTGGAGACACCTGGGTGACACCTTTGCCCCAGACCTCAGGGCTGGGGACCACAAATGAGGCTGGAAAAGGGAATACAGCAGCAAGAGCTGATGGTTGGTCAGGTAGAGTGGCTGGAAAAAAGTCCATTTCCATTCTGACCGCTCCCAACCATCCCATCCAGTGGGGCTAAGTAGGGCTGGGGGAGTGCTGGGGAAAGTTATTGGGATGCAGCAGCATTGCTGAACCCCTTGGAGAGAATAAATGCCTCAATATTTGAGAACTGGGGGAAAGAATGAACTCCTGGCAGCTCCAGTGAGTCCAGCCCCTTGCCCAGGGAGGTCACTGGATGCAGCCCTGCCCAGGCCCGCTACTGACACCAGATGTCATTCCTCATGTCAGAGGCATCTCCACACCCCTGGGAGCTGCTGGGTTTTCTTTGTCCCCCTTAAGAAAGTCCATCCCACGTAGTCTAAGCCCATTTCTGTTCACCAGGAGTCCATATCTGCCTTTAACCAACATTATCATCAGCAGAAAGGCCTAGGGAGGAGAGGATGCAGAGCCTCAGTGAGCCATGTCCCTGAAAAGAGCCATCCTGGGGTGATCCCTTTGATTTGGCCCTGAGAAATCCCATCAAAAGCTGCACTAAATTGCTGGCTCATAGGAAAATAGAAGTCATTTCATCCAGGCTTTGGGGGAGATGCATCCCCCCTTCGATACAGCATCTAGCAAGGCCACAACTTAATTGTTGTTTTGTAGATGAATGTGATATCTTCCCAATATTTTTGCCAGTGGTGGGTACTTTGAGCTTCTTTTACTTGCAGGATACAAAACCAAACAACATCATATCACTACCAGTTACCAAGGTAACTGGAGAGAAAGATAGAAGCGTCTGGGGTTGCACACTTTGTGATCTCCCTTCATTAGCTCATTTCTTGACATCAGCTGCTTTCCCAGCTCCATTTCTCCCTCCGCTCGCAAACCACACAAGAACTGTGAATCCAAGTCTCTTCTGAGGAAGGTGACAGTGCCAAGAGGCAGAAATACTGTTCATGCGCTATTTGCCACTGGATCTTCATTCTAGAGGACATTTGTACACCTTGAAAGGGGGATGACTGTGTCACAAAGAGGGAGCTGGCAGTGCAGCTGCTGTCACTCTGCCTCAGTGGCCCCAAGCGTTGGGTTTCATACTCAAAACAGCTCTGTGTCCAGAAGCAAGGCCATGATGTCCACCCTCCCCTCACACCCGACATTAACTCACTCTGGGGCTCATGGAAATGGTCCAGCTGTCAGCTGGGATTAACTCCTCCAGGATCACAGTGTCACTGTCACTGCACTGGGACACTAGTGGGGTGCTAACACCAGTGCCAGAGGAAAATCCAGCTGGGAACAGACTTGATAAAGGCACAGCGACAGCCACAGCTCCCTAAGAGAAGTGTTCAAAAAGCACCCAGGTGATTAAAATACAACATAAATAAAATGTATTTGGGAGCACACAGAAAGAGGCTCAAATGCTTCTTTCAATTTAGGAACAAGGCTTTTCAGAGAGTTTTTATAACTCATTTGATGGCAAGGTGTCAAGAGAAGCTGGTAACTGTCTAGGAAGGAATTCTTGGCTGTGAGGGAGGTGAGGCCCTGGCACAGGGTGCCCAGGGAAGCTGTGGCTGCCCCTGGATCCTTGAAAGTGTCCAAGGCCAGGTCGGATGGGAGTTGGAGCAAGCTGGGACAGTGGAAGGTGTCCCTGCCCATGGCAGGGGGTGGCACTGGATGTGCTTTAAGGTCTCTTCCAACTTAAACCATTCTGGGATTCTGTGACCATCCTGGTTATGGAGAGCCACCCACCACACACCCTGTCTGGTTTTCCATCCTGGTCCCTGTCCCTAACTCCTGGCATTTATAAGCTGAACCACATCCAGGTAGATGTCACCAAGGCTGTGCATGCACAGAGCTCAACAGCCGGTGTGTTACACCAGCACCTGGTCACGCATGTCCCAGGCAGTGCCAAAACCTAGGCCAGGTGCTGGTGGAAAAAACATTCCTGCTGCAGGGGAGGCCATCAGGGAATGGGGGACACTGGGGAGGAGCCAGAGGGGATCCTTACCTGGGCACTCCCACCTAAGTGTGCAAGGATGGAAGAACAACTCCAGCCTTTGTCACCTGCTGGAGTGCAAGGGGTCCTGGGGCTTAATTCGTCATCCTTATCCATGCAAATCCCAGCCAGCATCCTGGATTCAGTCTGGCTGGGGCTGGTGTCACAGGCCAGGCAGTGCTCTCAAAGGCACATTATTTACAGCCAGTCGTGCTCGCCATGGGCTGCAGGAGCTGCTGAGCCATAGATTCCCTTGCCTGGCTCCACACCCCACCAGACACACACTAAATACAAAATTCATACTGAAAACAGCCAGCTATGGACAAATCAAGCTCAAACTGTCTCTGCCTTTTCTGTTTTGCTCTCTCCAATCCCTAAGACAGTGAAATATGGGAAGGCACGGATCTTGGGTGCCTAACACCACCACCCTTGCACACATCCCCTTTACAGACAGCAGTTTCCACCTCACTGTCCCCTCTGGGGGGGGTGAATCATCACCCTGGGGACATCAACTCCATGCCAGTTCAACATTCCTTGGGTGTCCCCCTCATTTCAGCCACTCCCAGCAGATTCCAGCCTCACGCTGTTTCCTCAGAGCCTAGGAGGGGTGTGCAAGCCAGAAAGGACCATGCCACAAGCATGGGAACACATCCCATGGGAAGAAGGGAGCGGCATCTCAAGAGAGAAGTTATGTGCAGCCTTCTCAATGCCCAGGCACAAGAGGCAACAGGGAACCGATGCCTGGGAAGTTCCACCTGGACAGGAGGAAAAACTTCTTTCCTGGGCAGTGACCAAGCATTGAACAGATCCCAGAGAGGGTGTGGAGTCTCCCTCACTGGAGATATTCCAGAGCTGTCTGGACACACTCTGTGCTATGTACTCAAGGATGGCCCTGCTGGAGCAGGGAGGTGGCACCAGGTGACTGCTGTGGTCCCTTCCAGACCGGCCCATTCCGGGATTCTGTGACTATTTCTGGAATAAGGGGTTGGGTTTGCCCCAGCAGCATCTCCTGGGGGTGGCAGAGAAGTTCTCACTGATCTCTGGTGGCGTCAGGGTTTGGCTGAATGTTCATTTTTGGCAGGGTTGGTCTGGGCTGGGGACAGGCAGCAGGAGCCAGCTCCATGTCTGTGACACTGCTATGTCTGAAAGACGAGCCCAGGGGACAAGTCAGGTAATAGAGGGGCCATCTGTCCTGCTCCCTCTAGGAGACACCTGGGACATGCTGGATGTGCTGTGGGGAAGGATATGGAAAAGCTGGGAATGGGATAGTCCTGTTACCCCGTCGTTAATACCGAAAAATGTGTGTCATTGCTGAGCTCATACTTTGTGTTTCAGAGCACACCAGCCTATCCCACTGCCCACTGGGAAGAAGATGCTTCCTGGCCTGCTTTCCAACTTCTTTCTTTTAATTATGCTGTTTGTCTCCCAAGCCATGCATTCCTGCTTTTCCATCTTTCCCTTTGAGAACGAAAACAAGGACGGGTCACTTGCCTTTTTGTACAAGGGTCTCTCTGGACATCTCTGAGAGGGGGAGAGGGAGCAAAGGAAACGAACCACACAAAACAAAGTGAGGGAACATTTTTAATTGGAAGTGTTTTGTTTTCACCAGGATTTTAACTTTGGAGAGAGCCTCACAAATACTCTCTCAGGGTCCTCTGCTGAAGGGCTTTATTCTGCCGCAGGCGCCTTTCATGGTGCAGCACAATAGCTTTTGTTTCAGGAGTGTGGGGCAATGAGGACCTTGAATGCCAGAGGTCTGTATTATATCCATAACTGTAGATTTGGATGGTGGAACGGAGGTTGGGGGGAAGGTGAGAATGAAAAATTTCTCCATTGTGTAGATGGAGTCCTTCCAGCAAACACTGGCACAATAGGAAGCACATTCTTAAGAGCTGAAGCAGACTGTGGATAAAGACTCCCTCATTTTGTACATAATGGTCCCTGTGCTTTAACCTTGTACAGCTGCTATGACACCTGCTTTTCAAAGCCTTTGTGGCAGAACAAGCAGAGCTTTGTCTGCCATACGCATTCTGTGCCACACATGTTAACATTTCTCTTTTTGTATTTACTTTTGTTTCCCCCACCTTCTCTCTCCCTCTTTTTTTCTTCTCCTTCATTTTTTTTATTTTTTTTTTTTTTTTAACACAACAGTTATGAATGAATGGCTGAAAAGTAATTTCAGCCTTGATTCTGGCATCGTGTCCAGTCTGGAAGTCTGTAGATATTGTAATGCAGAATAAAGGGCAGATATTAGACTGGGGAGTGCTGTGTTCCCTTTCTAGCAAAGCCTCAGCCTTTGTGTCTCCTTCCTCCCTTTTCCCCCCATTTCCCTCCCTTCCCATCTCTCTGGCTCTGGTTTGAAAGGACAGGCAGAACCCACCTCAGCTCACACACCCTCCAGCAGGACTCTGTGGCTCTGGCTCACTCACCCCTGGGACTCACAGGGGTTTGTCTGGGATGGAGAAGGGAAGTCCAGGTCACCATTCTCATGAGGAAATGGTGAAGGTTTGCAGCAGCAGAGTCCTTGAGTGGCTTTTCTTGGGCAGGGCTCCAACTCTGAGCAGAACAAGCCTGCAGCATGTGGGACCTCTGGGATCTTCCCCTCCCTGTGCCCCCTGCAGTGGGAGCAGGGCAAAGATATCGTGTTCTTCTGGATCATGTTGTAGCTCCCCCATTCTCAAGATTCCTTGGCTGAGAAGGTGCTGGCTCCAGGGGCAATGGGAATAAGAAAAACTGCTCCGGATCCTGAGGTCTGATAATGAATCATGTAATGACAAGGGAATTAATTGATGGAACGGCTCCATGGAATTGTCTAGAGTAGGGTGATCTGCCAATGCCTGATCCTAGAGGTCATGTGTCATTTCCATGAGGATCTGAGCAGCCCTCTCTGCTGGAAGGTGTCCTTGCCCATGGCAGAGGTGTGGAATGAGACAGCCTTGGGAGTCCCTTCCAACCCAAACCATTCTGGGATTCTCTGGTGTCTGTAGGAAAGAGGTTCTGCTCCATTTCCCTCCACAAGCAGAATCAGGACCGACAAGGGCCACCAGTGTGGGACTGCTGCTCCTCTGAGCAGCCCAGCTCCAGCTTTGGCAGAGAATTCAAGCTGGGATGATGCTGGTAACTTTATTCTGTCATGAACACAACAGGAACCAGAGCAGGAGCAGATGGCCAGAGGGGAAAACAAGCGATCCAAAGTTGGTTATTCCAAGCAGGATGCACTGCCTCTGGGCAGGACAAGTTAACAGGTCCAGGGAGCAGCAAAACCCTTAATAACCACCCCCATTCAAATTATCTGAGCTTTATTATTCCATTTGTCCTTGCGGCTTAGGAGGTTTCCTTTGGTTTGTGGCTGCAAACCCAGCTCTGTTCAAAGGGAGATTTTAAGGGATACAGGGAAACATTTTCTCCTCAGTTAACCTCCCTTCTCAGAGCATGTGGAAGGGGTGGGGAGGATCCCCAGTGATCCAGACTCTCCACCAGATTCAGCTCTTTTCCAGCACTGGTATTCCTGTGGCATGAGAAGAGACATCAATGACAGTGAGAAGCCTGGGGCAGGAGAGGTTCCCAGCTCTCAGACACTGCACTTATATTTTCCTTTTTTTTCCAAAGGCAAAAAGAGGCCAAAATCTGAAATGAAAGACAGAAGCCTGGCTTCTGAAATCCCTGTTTGAGTCTCAATTTTTCATGAGAATAACCCAGACATTTATTTCATGCTTGCTTTCATTTCTAATTATTGGCGGGAAGTGCCAACCACATTCACTTGATCTTTAGCGTGTTCAGACTTGTTGGGCAAGGGAAAAATCCATGGATGTATCCAGAGGACATCTACTGCCTGCAGAGTGTGAGCAGCTGGCAGGACAGCAGGCAAAAACAGCTGGAGCAGGGCTGAACACCGAGCTTCAAATCTTGGATTCTGGGAGACATCCATGGGCACAAACCCTGCCTTAGGACTGTGCTCAGCAGAGCTGCTGCCCAAATTGGGAGACTCAGACAGGGCTCTGCTGAGGTCCGTGTTCTTCCTGAAACATCCCATCCATGATCTGAATCCAGGCGTTATTGCTGTTTTAAGCATCTTCCTCATTAAACTGGTTTGGTGTGAATCTTGGACATGGGAACCTTCCAAGTCCAGACACCAGGAGCTGAATGCTAAAAAGCTGGATGAGAACAAGGAGAAATTAGAGCTGCTAAAAAACAGGTCTCAAGGATTTCTCAGCACCCTCGGGAGTCCTTGGCAAGGGATGCACTGGACAGTGCTGCAGGAGGGTTTGCTAGAAGGGATGTGTGAATCCCAGCAGGCTGAGCTTCAGCACATCCTCAGAGGCAGGAATTCTTCTCCATTTGAAAAAAGAGTGAAGAGAGCCAGAGCAGGTGCAACTCACCCGTTCAATATCCAGCCCTCCTTCGTGTCAGACCCCCACCATCAGTTCACGCCTCCATCTCTCTGCTGTTAATGGAGCAGGAGACAATTCCGGCACGGAGCCATCCGGAGCATAATCCTGCCATTTGAAAGCACATAAAGGCACTTCATAGCAGCAAGTGTCAATAGCCACTCCCCTATTGATATAACATCCCTTCCCTCCTCCATAAACCCCGGCTGGCAAAGAAAATAAACAAGGGTTAGATGAAATCTAACCCCAGCATAGCTATAAAAGATGCTTCATAAAAAATAATAAAATAAACCAACCCACAAAAAAAGTGATGTTTAATCTGTTAATTCATGCTCAGGGCCCTGCTCCTTGTTTAGGGAGTGTGTGCAGAGAGCAGCTCAGATTCGGGAGAGGGGGAAAACACAGCTCAGATCCTCCACAGCCAAAGCTGCTGGGAGACCTGGCAGACACCAGATAAAAGATTTAGTGGGAAGGGGAAGAGGCTGAAGCTGAAGGAGCCCTTAATCCCCAGTCTCACTGCAGAACACTGGACATCCCCGCATCCCATGCAACATTTGCATCCCACAGCAGCAGGGCATGGATCAGCGATGTGCTGCCAGAGGAATTTGGAAGGGAACCAAAAGCCAAGTTGCTGCAGACACACAGCTCACACTGGGGCTTGCTGCAGCCTAGATCTGCCTCTCCCATCCCACCTCCCTGCCTGCGGATAATGGCAGTGAAGAAGGAAGAACTTAGGCACCTAAATCAAGAAACACAGACCACAAAATCTCTCTTTTGGTGGCTGAGGTTCTGACAGCCCAGAAATCCTCGCAAGAGTACAGGTACAAGGCTGCCCCATCCCTGGGAGTGTCCAAGGCCAGGCTGGAGGGAGCTTGGAGCAACCTGGGATAGTGGAAGGTGTCCCTGCCCATGGTAGGGCATGGAATTGGGTGGGTTTTGAGGTCCCTTCCAACCCAAACCATTCCATAAGATCCTCATATTCTGTGAGGTGCAGAGTCCATGAGGAACATGTGGGGCAGCTCCTAGGAGAAGGTCTGACCTGCTGGGAGGAGGAGGAGGGCTGGACACCCCTTCCCTAATCCCACCTGAGTAGGCCTATTCCCCACAGTGCCCCAACCCCAGGTTGCACACAGCAACATCCCTGGGACATCAACATCAGCCTCAGAATCCTTAGGGACTCTAGGGAATCTGGGATCCTTAAGGTTTTTCAGATCTAATCTCTGCCTGTCACTCTGTGCTCCTCAGGAGAAACATGGACCTGGAATGTTTTTGAGATTCCCAAGCTTTCCCTGCTGCCACACAACTCCCTGCACTGGCTGCAGGAATTCTCTTGGGGATCAGCCATCCCACCCCACCTGGGAGAGGTTTAGTCCTCACACGGAGCTCATGAGACCCACCCTGAGACCCACATCAGGCAGAGGCACGTGGAGCATCACCAAACCTGTGCCCTTTTCTGGATCTGGGACTGGGATTTGGGAGAAGAGTCCAGGCTCTGGAAAATTACAGACCTTTCCAAGAGTCCTTGCAGAAGGTTTATCTCCTTCCTTCCCATCATCTTGGGCTGCTGGAAGTTTTCCAGAAGGCCTTTCCCTTTGTTTCTAGGAGCTGGGGTATTTTGAGTGTCCTGAACGGGTAATAGAGCAACCTGAAAGAAAAAAAATAACTACCAAAAAATAAAAACCAAAGTAAATTACTGCAAAACTAGGAAAAGGCACCTTGGATGTCCTGCTGGAGCACAAGGATGTACTTAACTTGCATGGAAGCAACCCAGAGATGTGAGGAGGGGCCTTCAGAGGCCAGGGAGGGGGTGAGACAGCAGTGACTTGGCCACGTCCAGTTTTTCCGTGGGTCAAATGAAAGATGATTTGCAAAAAAGGAGCCCCTGATTGGTTAATGAACATCTCTCAATTTACAGCAGCAGAATGCTGGGTGCCATCAAATGCGAGCCCAAGTTAAAGCTATGACTGCTTTAATAATCAATGACTGCAGAGTATTTAAAAAAACAGCGAAGCTTTCAGGGGCTTAAGACTTATTGCCAGCATTTTCTCAGCTTTCTTAAAGAAAAAAGGGGTGTTGTAGAAAATGGTCAAATTTATCATTTATAGCAAAATATTAATGTAGCAGCAGGAGACTTGATGTGGCCATCTATCTCCAAGCATTCAGACTTCAAAGGAAGCATAAACACGAAATTAATGGTTTGTCTAGTGTAAAGGAAAAATAAATGCAAATGTAGCCTCATTAATACCAAGTGGGTGACTTCTTGGTTTATGGGGTTTGGATTGATTTTGTCAAAGGCCAATAGATTTATTAAAAATGTCTTTTAAATTTAGCATCCCTATACCCATTAGTTGAAAGAAATAAAATTCTCTGCAATAGCCACCACCTCTCCTCCTCCTCTCCCCCCTCTCCCTGGATGTTGTTTTACCTAAATAAAGTTCCTGCATTAGGACTCACTTTGCACTGAAATATGTCTCTTGTAGGAGCTGCTATAAACGTCAGCATTTTCCCCGGCGTTGGTTTATGGACAGAGTGAATTTTAATGGCATCGTAATCTCACTGCAATCAATTGTGCTCCATGGGAGGGGAAACCTCGGGGAGTGGCCATTAACCACAGCTCTGCATCACTCCAGGCCTCAGGAGCTTCCAAAGGGATTTTTTTTCCTGTGGTATTTTTGGGGTTTTTTTTTTAATACCTGCTCACCAAATGGTTGTTCTGGGCTGTCTCATCCCCTTTCCCATGGCTCCAAGTGGGCTGAGAGGATGCTCACCCCTCGGGATGAGGTTCTGGCTGGGACATCTCCCATCCATTCCCAACCCACCAGAGCAGGATGGGTTGTTTTCCAGGTGTCCCAGGGATAACAGTGGCAGCTGGTGGCTGCCACCCCTTGAGTGACCGAGCTGATTTAGCCCCCCCAGTGCACCCTGTCCCAACACATTCCATCAGCTGCACCGAGGCACACCCCCAAAAACAGAGGCTGATGCACTGCATGGAGGTTTATTTAGGAAAATACAGGAATACAACCTTATAGTCCCACATCACATATTTTTGGGTGGCTGCAGGGCTCAAAATCACAATGCACTGCTCCCAAAATAATTTGGAAGTTGTCCCAAACCACAGTTCTTTGGTTAAAGTTGATTTGTTCTGGCCATCTTAAAGAAAGGACTTGCAAAGATGTTTCTGTGTTCCCACACCTTTATGGAAAAATGGGACAGTGTCATGGGAGAGGAAGAAAAGGAGAGGAATGAGATCTGGGCCCCAAGGATGTGATGGATGGAGTAAAGATGAGATGAGGAAAATGGGTGAGAACACATCTAGACTGGGAGGGAAGAGATCTAAACTCAGAAAAGGCCTGGAAATGGGAAGTTTGAAATTCCTGTGAACGGAGAGGATGAAATGCAAGGGAAACCCAGATCCCAGAATGGGTCAGGCTGGACGGGACCACAGTGGGTCCATGTGCACCAGCAGGGTCAGCTCAGAGCTCATGGCACACAGTGTGTCCAGACAGCTCTGGAATATCTCCGGTGAGGGGGACTCCACACCCTCTCTGGGATCTGTCCAGGGCTCAGGCACTACCCAGAAAGTTCTTCCTCATGTCCAGGTGGAACTTCCTGGGGTCAGTTCCTGCCTGTTCCTCCTGGTCCCTGCTCGGAGCCCTCCCTGCTCACAGGGACACCCAGGGCTGAGGGCCCCTCTCAGCTGGGGCTCCTCTCGAGGCTGAGCAGCCCCAGCTCCCTCAGCCTTTCCTGGGCACGGAGATGCTCCAGGCCCTTCAGCATCTCCGCAGCCTCCGCTGGTCCCACTCCTTGGAATCGTCACACTCACCACACAGAAAAACACAGTGTGATTTATATTGTCCAGAAAAAAAATTAAAAATCAAGGCATTGGATTACCTAGGAATTGAAGTTTTACAACCACTAGCACAGTGGGTTAAAGATTGCCAAGGGATGCACCACCTCCAGCCCAGCAGAAGATGCCACTTGGGCACAGTGATTTATTCTGGAATTCTTAGCAACTCCAGATTTGCAAATTTTCTTTTCATCAGGAAAAAAATACAGGATGTAAATGGATATTGGGCTCTAGAGGTCTGTATTGCAAGAAGCAATGGTATATTTGGAATATAGGTGGAGATCCAATTGATAGTGCAGGATGAATCCCCTCAGAATCATCTACTGAGGCAGACACAGGAGATGTGGATGTTTGGCCATAATGGGATAATTTCCCATAAAAGCTATCAAAAAAGAAAAAAACACAACTGTATGTAAATGCATTTATTACAAGAAATAATGAAAATCCACAAGCTGAAGCTTTGTTAAATATTTTTGGTGCAGGAGTCCCTGAGTATCCACAGCCTACCTGGCAAAGGCCCCCACACCTTTGCCTTTCCCTGCCTGGTGTGTGAATTCCTAATAAAAGTGACCCCATCTGCTGTCACTATCCATGCATAAATCTCAGGGCTGACAGCGATTAGCACAAGACAAACGGTCAAAAAACGTAACACTCTCCTTGACCTAGAAATCATCAATTCAGGAAAGCCTCTGCAAACAGCCTGGAACCTGTCAGCAGGGCTGGGAGGGGAACAAGTCTCCCGGCTCATTTAAATCTTGTGGATGCAAAGCATTTGTCCTACATGGGCAGGTCGAAATCCAAACCCAAATAAGAGCAGAAAACTCAGCACAAACCACACACAGGTGCTTTGTTTCCTCCAAGCAGAAACAAAATATTTACAGGAAAAGAAACCTGATTAGGTTCTCATTTGCATCCACATCCAAATGCAAACTTGGCTTCAAGGGGGTGTTTTAAACTGGAAAAGCCATTGCAGCCTGTGCAGATCAATTCCCAAGTCACAAATACAAGCCAGAGCTGACCCTTCCATGGAAATCTTCCTGGCTGGGCTTTTCTGAACACGCAAAAGAGCTCAGGAAGGAGTTGGACCCATTGGGAAAATGCTTCTTCTTGTGCTTGTGGTGCTGTTCCCCACGTGGCAGAGTGGAGGGATCCTGGCTGAGCCCACACAGTTGGGAATGGGTGTCTCCAGCCCTCCCTCAGACTTGGAATGCCAAGATTTTGGCATGGCCAGAGCAGTTCCCAAAACATGCAGAGATGCTGATGCCTGAGCACCTCCAGCTTGGTGTGGCAAACAGGAGACAGACTGTGGAGAAACAGAGAGTGTGGAAAAAAGCAGCAAATGGTTAAAAAAGAGCTAGGGCAAATCCTCTTCGCCCTCCACCAGAATTGTGCTGTCCCTCATAGGGAGTGTGGGAGATTTTGGGTGTCTGATGGAGGAAGAACTCAATTGCAAGGAAAATCTGAGTGCACGAGGAATGCCAAATCCCCTAGGGGTAACCTAGCAAATTAGGAGGGCTGTGTGATAATGAGGAATTAGGTGGAACAATCCCTTATCCGTGTCGGCTGCTTCCTAGGAAGTGTGCCTGGCATGAGCAGTGCCCATGGCTCCATGGAGCTAGCCAGTGCCAAGCATTCCATGCCACTGGCACCCAAGTCACACCTCCCACTTCAGACATCAGGAAAAACACCACATTCCAGGAGTTCAGGGCACAGCACCCCCTGTGCAGAGCCAAGCACTGGGAGCAGGGAGAGATGGATGGTGTGGGCATTTCAGACCTTTCAGGGATGGGGTCAGGAAAGCCAACACCTCCTCCTGCTGGAGCACAGCTCATTCCTCCTGATACAAACTGGGATCCTGGGTGCATTGGGGTTCTCCAGCCTTCCTGACACAGCTGTCAGTCCCTGCAGGCAGCACCGAGACACCAGCCAAGACTCCTGTGTCCTCAGTTCAGGGTGGACTCAACCCTTTGGAGCCACAGCAGGTCCAGACCTGGAGACACCACCACAGCTCAGCTGAGCCTGCTGGGCTGCCTCTCCCTCTGTGCCCTTCCAGCTCCTCTGGAGCCATGATCAGCCCTTGGAGCAGGCACTGAGCACCGGGAAGCTCCCAGACTGGTGTCCTTCATGAGAGCTTTTGTCTGGCTGCAGAAAGAGACAGTAAATACTTCAGGCTGCTGCTTCACCTCCTTCCCCCAGCGCTCCAGGGCCATTTCCTGGTGCCCACGTTGGCAGCAGAGGATTCTTCTGCTTTTCCCTTTCTCATTTCTCCTTTCTTGTAGAACTCAGAAAGAAAGCTATGAATTCCTGCAGTGAGTGCATTTCTGCTAAACCTGCAGCACCTCTAATACTGGCTTGCAAAGTGAGAGACCTCTTGGCAGCCAGGCAGTTGGACAACCCTTTGAGGCTTGTCTACACTGCCACTGCCATGATCCTCACTGGACAGCTGGGAAAGAATCCAAAGCACCAGAGCAGAGCTGCTGTGTGCTGAGATCAGTTTATGCAGCTGTCATTGCACAGGGAAGATCACCATATAAGAAAAACAAGATTATGGGGGATGATTTTTTTCCAACCTTCAAATGTCAGGAGGAAAAAAAAAGATGAGCCAAGCTTAGGGAAAATTCTCAGAATATCCCTCCCTGCCCTTTCCATATTTTAAAGTCCCTGGAGTGCCAGACCAAGGAGGAATGCCTTCCCTCTGCCAGAGGGCAGGCTTAGCTGGGATGTTGAGAAGAAATTGTTCCCTGTGTGGGTGGCAGGCCCTGGCACAGGGTGCCCAGAGAAGCTGTGGCTGCCCCTGGATCCCTGGAAGTGTCCAAGGCCAGGTTGGATGGGGCTTGGAACAGCCTGGGGTAGTGGAAGGTGTCCCTGCCCATGGCAGGGAGTGGGACTGGATGGGCTTTAAGGTCCCTTTCCACCCAAACCATTCTGGAATTCAATGACATCTTTGCCTCCAGGCACAACCAGTTACCGTCTTCCCCCAGTGAGCTCCAATGGGAAAGGAGCTTCAGAGGGATGGACCTTGCTGGGGTGTTCCCTGATAGCTCTGTGTAATCCCAACTCTCTGCTTCCAGCCAGGCTGCACTGGGGCTTGCACTGGGTTCCCTCAGCCTCCTCCAGGCCCATTCAGATCCCATGGGAAGGAACACTCCTGCCTGGGTGTGTTGGTGTCTTCCCAAAGGATTCAAATGTCATTCCTAGCTTTGTGTTTGTACTGCTCCTACTGGAGTCTCACAAGGATTGAGTCTGTTTCCCCTCCCTTCAAGAAGAGCAAAGTCATGGTTCTTATCCAACAGCAAGTCCAAAATCCATCCCACAGACTCAGAAGAGGCTGGGTGCTCAGTTCTCCATGGCTGGTTAACAAGTCTGGTCACTTGAACCCCTCCAAGATCCCAATATATAAATGAACATTTCCTCCCTTCTGTGACATCCCACAGGCCAGGTTCTGGAGGTGCTGCTCCCCTGAACACACACATTCCTCATGTTCCTGGCCAGGCAGCTGCAGACCTTCCCACCCACTCCCAATTGTCCAGAGGGTCCCCACGCTCTTCCCGCACCGGCAGTTCAGGAAACCAGGTCTTCTTCCTGCGTGTACCAACAAGAGCCTGAGATAATAAATGAGGCCTAGAAGAAGAGAGAAATCATCAGGGCTGTTAATTTGACACCAACTCTTTTGATCTCCTCTTCAGATCATAAGGGAAGGGTAAGTGTGCTTCCTTTTAATCTTCACTCCCGCACTTTAAAGGCCTCAATAATGTTCCCACCAACCAGATCATTTTCATTTGCAACTCTAATTAATCTGTGAATAAATATGCTTCGGAGAGGTGGATTGATTTAAATGAGGGCTGTCTTTTCACCTTTAATCTCTAATGCTGCATTTCTCTCTCTTGAGAAAATAGCTCCTAGCTTGCACTCTCTGCCTTTCTCCCCAAGTTCATGCAAGGCTCTTTCTCCTCTTTTTTATTATTATAAAATAATGGCTTCAGCAGGTGAATAAAAGGTTAGGCAAGTTTGACAAAAATGGGAAGCTATTCACCCTTGCTACCTTTAATCTACTGCATTCTCTTCCTAATGAGTGTAAATTACCCAAGCCATTTCACAGAGCCTTTCTCTGGCATAATACCTCCGGCAGCCCATTCTCACAAGGGCGGGTTTGTATTATTAGTATCAGTATTATCTTTAATCTTTTGTGGTGTGAAGAATGAGGACAACACACGGATCCACACCAGGCAGTGGGAGCCAGGCCCAGGGTAACTGGGCTGTGTGAAGGAATGGGTCCTGCAGCAGGAGGACCCGGGGTCCTCAGAGGATGGAAACCCACAGAAAGATGTCCAGCCTTGCAAAGCTTGGCTGAAGTTTTGTCTAAGAGTCTTTAGTGGCTTCAGACCCAAAACCCATCCAGCTCCACAGAGAAATGGGTCAGACAGTTCCCATCTCTGCTGTGAACAGTCCTCAGAGGGTCCCACTCTAGGAAGGTGATGGATCTGGGAGGTGGTGGAGCCGTCTCACACATTGGGAAATGACCCCTGGTAGAATTGAAGGAACATCCTGGAGTCATTTAGGCTGGAAAACACCTCTAAGAACATTGAGTCCAACCAGGCCCCAAGCACCACATCCACACATCTTTTGAACACTTCCAGGCACTAAATTACAAGCTCTGAGGACGGAAGGGATAAAGAAGAAATCTAATGTAAAACATCCCCTTCAGCCTCCAAGAAACTCTAAACAAAGGGGAGATCTAGGAGGAAATCTTTCATCATCCATCTCAAATTGCCCAGTTACTGAGAAGAAACCAAACGAAGGTCATGTGCCAAGGAGAACCTCAGAAGATGTCACATCTTCACTGGTGATCTGGAGAAGGCATTTAAGACATTTCTCCTGGAGGTACTCAGGTTGAATCAGAAGAAGGTGTGAAGGACAGTTGCAAAGGAACTACAGCATATGGGATTTGGGCAGGAAAAGCACAAGGTTGGGATCAAATATCCTCATCCCCAGAGAGAAGAGCAGCCTCAGAAGCCACACAGAGGGCAGGGACTTTGCCTCCTGCAGGTGAGCACTGTGTTGCACTGCACTCTCAGTGAAATAAGGAAACAGACAATCCAGAAGAAATCAAGAAACAGATAATCCTTAAGTGATCAAGAGGACCTGAGGAATTGCCTAAGAGGCCAAAGCAGGAAGCAGGACGAGAGCACTTGCTGCTTCACAGTGATGTGCACAGCTGTGGGGAGTACTGGGAACAAACTGGGAGCCTTACCACTTTTCCATGGAAATCCCTACATCCACTGGCCCTGCCAGATCCATGGAGCACTGTGATCAGCATCAAGCCACATCCCTCACTGGCAAAAATTGATGCCACCCCTCAGCATCCGTGGGCGTCACCATCCCCTGCCAGCTGGGGTGCAGGACTAAGAGGGCTGGATTCGGCTGGGGAGCAGAACCAAGCTGGGAAACTCCCCTCTCCTAAACTTGGCCACTGCTCTGTGGAAGAAATGGAGTTTCCACTTGATCCAAGATAATAAAACATTAAAAAAAAAAAAAAAAATCCTCCTGGAGCAGCACAAAAATTGTGGGTTTGCTTCAAGCAGTATCTGGGCCATTGAGGAGCCCAGGCTGTTGCTGAAGCCTCCATCATTCCTCTCATCTCCGCTGGTTCAGGTCCCCATTACTTCAGTTATATTATATGTCTTGCTTTTATTTTTTACATTTGCCACTTGTGATTATTATTCTGCAGCCTAAGAATGCCTGATATTCAGGGGCTCTTTGTTTCACTCTCATTATGCACACATATATGTTCAAGGTCGCCAGTTAGTCTATTATTCAAGTGGGCACTTTTTTTTCCTGTTTCATCCCCCCCTCTCCCCAAAGAGGCTCAGTTCAAGGTCTCGCATTCTCTGCTTTCTCCCTTAAGTTTTACCATTTCTCTTCCTTAGAAAAACATTTTCCCTTGCCTCACATTCTCCAGTAGCTTCCATTCCATTCAATCCCTGTTAATATATATATCCAAAAGCAGCCCAGGGCAGACCCCACGTCAGCTGCTGCTGCTGTTTTAAAATAATCAAAGCAAGCTCTTTATTTCCTTCCACTCTCCAACAATTTCTTGAGTTGCAAACTTCAGTACAAAGCATTTTTGGAGGTGGCCAGGAGATTTTCAGAGCATTTGCAGCAGTCCTGACAAAATCTTAGGCTGCTCCGTGGGGATTTGGGTGATAACCACAATGGAACACGCTCATTCCTGCCATCAGACAGGAATTTTAGCTGCACTGCTGTTGTCTTGCTTGCAACAAAAGGTGAACCAGCAAGAGATCACCCAGCAGGCTTGTGTTTAATTTTGGATGAACAAGGAAAATATTTTAGGCCCCTGCAAACCTATTTGTTGGTCAAGTGACATCCCCCTCAGCAAACCTCCCTGTACTATCAGTCATCTCTCATTATCCAGGTGTATTTATGTATGTGCAGCAAAAAGAAGATGGAAATGCTTTCTGAGCCCTGCAAGGAGGAGCCTCACAGCACCCACTCCTGTGAGTGAGGTGCAGCTGTGATTCCACAGAGTTGCACTTTGAGACAACCATTGAAACGAGGAAATTCAGGCTGTTTCACTTGGGATGGGACTCACCAGAGTCCTCTGTGAGGCACCCAGGAGGAAACTGCACTTTTATGTGCAGGATAGAGCCCTTGCCCCAGGGAGAGGAGCCAGTTTGGGAAGGAGGTGGCTTCCCTAGGATGGGCACTGCAGCTGCTGGGGCTCTGTGCTGCTCCATCAATGGCAAAACCTGGCTGGGAAACACAAGCACATCCAAGGGAAAGCTGTCAGCAAATAAAGGTGTGGGAAAAGAGCTAATGGGAGCCAGTTGCACCTCTGTCAGTAATCACAGAATCATGGAATGGTTTGGGTTGAGAGGAACCTTAAATCTCACCCAGTCCCACTCCCTGCCATGTGCAGGGACACCTGCCACTGTCCCAGGCTGCTCCAAGCTCCGTCCAGCCTGGCCTTGGACACTTCCAGGGATCCAGGGGCAGCCACAGCTTCTCTGGGCACCCTGTGCCAGGGCCTCCCCACCCTCACAGGGAAGGATTCCTTGCCAATATCCCTTCCAACTACATCCCTCTGGCAGAGAGAAGGCATTCCCCCTTGTATGGAACCCCATGTCTTTGGAAATTGTCTCTCTCCATGTTTCCTGTCACATCCTTCAGGCACTGCAAGGCCACACTGAGCTCACCCCAAAGCTTCTCTCCAGGCTGAACAATCCCAACTCTCCCAGCCTTTCCTCCCAGCAGAGCTGCTCCATCCCTCTGCTCATCCTGGTGCCCCCTCTGGACTCTCTCCAGCAGCTCCACGTCCTCCCTGTGCTGGGCCCCAGGGCTGGGGCAGCTCTGCAGGTGGGGTCTCACCTGAGCACAGGGGCACAGGGGCAGAATCCCAATCCCTTTCCTGCTGGGGGATCAGCCCTGGATACCCTGGGCTGGGGTCACAGAGAAGACCCAGACTATGGGGAAGATGTGCTGATGACACCCTGTATTTGTTACACTTTTTACACCATTTCCTTTCCTCAGGCTCAGCCCTACAGACCAGCTCTGTCACCTTTGTGGCACATAACCCAGAGAGTAAAATTTAATTTTCCATGGGGTCACCAGGAGCACTTTCTGAACACTGGGGACTTTAGTGAAGTCATGGAAGCAGGAGGTGAAGTTTCTTGGCACATGGCTCCACATGACACAAGAACCAGGCAAAGACAAGGAATCTTCTGCCATCTCTTATGCACATGGATATTTTTTTTCCATTTAGGAGCAGAAAAAATCTGCCATCTTCTACACCACAACATTTCTCAAGGCCCTCTCGCCCCAGGTTGCCCTCACCACTTGTTTTATTTATAATCTGTTCTGCCCCCTCTTTCTCTTCTTTTTCTGCTTTATTTTCTTCTTAAATATATTTTATTTTTTTGTTTGCCAGGCTCAGTCACAGCACAAGGACATGGGGAAAGACATTCTTTCAATTCTTTGGGCATTGTGACTGCCTGAAATGGGAAACAAGACAAAGCCAGAGAAGAAAAGCTTATTATGGGCAGCCTAGTTGGAAGAAAATGAATCACCCAAACAGATAGGTTTCAATGATCTCAGGCGAACTCCGCTCTTTATTCCACACACCCGCGTCTAATTGTTCCAGAAAATGTTCATCTGCTTCATAATGACAGCAATAATGGAAATGTGAATTTCCTTATGTGAAATAAGGAAGAAAGTTTATTCAAGGGCCTGCTTCGGAAAGTACAGCCATAATGCACTTTCTTCTGGAGATTTAATAGAATTTCCTCTCAGAGAAATTGGATGGATAACAAGTAATTTCTTTAATTTGAAGGCTATGTGAGCCAGAAGAGTTTCCTGCCATGAGAGAGGGCTCGTGGGGTAAAGGGACAGGGCAGTCTCCTGGTATTGGAGAAGGGACAGGATGGGAAAACTCAATGGCAGCATTTGCCCTGCTGGGAACCTGACAGAGCCGCTCCTGCTCTGCCCAGCTTTTGTGGGGGGATTCTAACAACTGCCCCAGTTTGAATTCAGGACCTAAAAGTCAGACCACAACTCTAAATCCCTCCCCAAGATCCAACTGGGCTGCAGTGCTCTCCTTGTTTGGTGAAGGGTGGCAAAAGCAGGACACCTTTACGTGATTTCCCTGGGCAGGAAGAGCAGAAGGAACTCGGGCTGGGGGCATTTCATGGCAGGCTGGAGCAGATACCTGAGTCAACACAAGCCCAGAAGGAACAACAGGAGAGCCCCAGTGCCTGCAAGGCACGGGGAAAAGGAGCTCACTGAGCTTCCTGAAAGGGCCTCAAGAAATGAAATGAAATGGCAACAGCTACAATTTCCCTTGGAGACTTTGGAGACAGAGGGAGGTAGCACCAGAGTGTGTGGATTTGAGTTCTCACTGGTGAAAAGCTCCTCTTGGGCCTGCAAGTCCATCTGATGCTCTCCAGGTGCTGATGGTGCAGAAGGCAAAGCAGGATCCTCCTGGCACTGCAGCCCACTCAGAGTCATGGAATCCAGGAATGGTTTGGGTTGGAAGAGACCTCAAAGCCCACCCAGTTCCACCCCTGCCATGGGCAGGGACACCTTCCACTGTCCCAGGCTGCTCAAAGCCCCACCCAACCTGGCCTGGAACACTTCCAGGGATCCAGGGCAGCCACAGCTTCTCTGGGAAACCTGTGCCAGGCCTAACCACTCTAACCATAAAAAATTCTTCCTTACATCGAGTCTAAACCTCCCCTCTTTTAGTTCCAAACCATCACCCCTCATCATCCCAGGCCTCAGCTGTAGGTGAAGCCCATCGGCTCCAAGATATGACGCAAAGTGTCCCTCTAACCTAAAATCCAGGCTGTCTCAATTCTGCCTCTGGTCCCATTCTAAAGCTGGAAATAAAGATTTAGGCCATGCAGGAATATCTCCTGTGGCAGGGCAGCAAGGGGGTTAAACAAGACATGGAGAAAACCCTTGTTTAAACTGAAGAGATGTGAAATTCCCTGTGGGAAACGTGGCAAAGCACCCAGCATGTTCCTGTGTTCCTGTCTGTCAAACAGAACCATGCTGCAACTTTCCAAGGAGAACATTTTGACATGAGCTCATGCAGGGGACAGGGTTGGAAGGGAGGACAGCTCCCATTCTGTATCCTTGAGCTGCAGGGAAGGAAAGGCTCCATTCAATTCCACAGGATCCTGAAGGACGTGACCAACTTTGAAAGCCATGAGTCATCCGACAGGAGCCAGGCAGGAGGAGAACTCCTGCAATTCAAGCTGGAATTGTGCTCAAGTGCTTCAAGAGCCCAGGCCTGAGGAAACAGGCTGGCAGGTGCAATTTTCCCCCTGGAGAAATTATAAACCTCCTCTTGTTGATTTATTTTAGGGGAAGAAAGATTTCTACTCCATAAGGTTTTTTTTCTCTCTAAAGGACTCCCTGGGCTAGTCCTTGTCTTGATGTGAGGCACAGTCAAGGAGAAAGACAGAGGATCTGCAGAAATAAGAATGTGCAGAATTTAGGGGATTCTGAAAGAGAACAAGAACAACCAGGAGACAAACAAATACATCCAGTGGGTGTCTTCCAGCTCAGCAGCATAAATTGGCTTGGGGAGGTGAGGCAGGCGCACCCCTGGACTCCCCAAACCCCATTTCCTGAGCAAACCTCCCCCAGACCCTATTTCAGCTTATCAGGCATCTGGGTGGCTCAGCAAAGATGAGCCCAGTTCCCGATGGCAGGAGGATGCTTCTTGCTGGAAAAGCACTTGGGAAGGACCAGAAGGAAGTGTGACACCTCTCATTTTCTTCACATCAGGGTTCTGTCTGACAGCACCTCTATGTTCACTGCTCCCATATGCAGGACTTTTGAGGGAGACACAATAAAGCTCCTTGGGAAAGCTTCAGCTGGGAAACTGGCTAAAAGGTATCTGATGTTTAAAGTTGTAATGCTTTAAGTTTTATAAAAGTAGCAACCTGGGCTTTCCCAGGGAATTAATTGTGCAACTTCCAGTGGCATTTCAAAGAAAAATTCAGGAAATAAGCTCCTGATTTTTAGCATCATTTACAGACAGGCAAAAAGCACTTTTCCCCCCCACCCATAATTCAGATTCATCCCAGAAAGGTGTCAGTTGTCTAAATCTGGAGCCAGACACTTCACACAGCAGCACCAAGGGCTGATGAGCCTTTTATATCAGTGGAAATTTAAGTTTGAAAAAGGTTTAACTTCCTTTTTAATTTTAATCACATGGAAAAAAAAGGAGGAAACACTTCCACAGCCACATCCCAGCTCAGCTCTGCCCCTGGAACCACCTGCACAGGGATGGGTGCTCTGCTGATGTATTTCAGCTCTGCATTTTCAACCTTAGGTAGGTGAAAGGAAGAAATTCCCCTGCCACAGGTCCTGTGAAAACCCGCAGCTCTTGGGAAAAACTACAAAGGCACAAAAGGTACTAAAGAGCTCCATGTCATACTAACACTTCAGTAATCCTGGGATAATTAACTGGGCTTGCAGGGTGAGTAGTGTCACCATCAAGGAGAGCTTGAAATTGCCCCCAGGATCTTGAGGGGCTGAGAGCTCTATGTAAAGTGGAGGAACAAGTCTAGAATTTGGGGCTGGGAAAAGCTTTTTGAAATTTAAAAGCTCTTGGAGAAGAAATCACTGGGTGAAACCACCATGAAATCACCGTGTGAGGACCAGGAGAAAGATGCACTTTGACATGGAAGTCACTTGAGTGAAGAAAAGAGCAAGGAAGAACAAATATCCACCTGTCTTCATGATCAGAGCACCACAATCTCAGAGCCTGCAGCCAACCCTACTCAGCATAGAGCATATTTTCTCTCCCTTCCCACTTAAAATAGCACCCCAGATACTCAGGGGTGTGAAAGAGGGATACAAACCACAAAAAAGAATCTCCTCTCAGGAGATAGAGCAGAGACCATCTCCCTCCAGGAGGGATCCACCCAGAACTAAGAACATTCTCAGCCTTCCAGAGACCCTTTTGTAAGCCCATCAGGCTCTTGGTGAACTCCTCCACCTGTGCCAGGTAGGACCAGCTGCACCCTGCACCCTCCACCACACCCTTTGCTGTGTCCACATCACATTCCCTTAAGGCGAGTTGACAAAAAATCTCGTGAGGAACTTTGGACAAGGGTGACAGGACAAGGGTTTCTCACTTCCAGGGCAGGTTTAGATGTGATATTGGG
Organism: Pseudopodoces humilis; assembly: GCF_049639895.1. Classification (NCBI taxonomy): domain Eukaryota; kingdom Metazoa; phylum Chordata; class Aves; order Passeriformes; family Paridae; genus Pseudopodoces; species Pseudopodoces humilis. Next base: position 4,922,195 of record NC_142210.1, on the reverse strand, counting down.
AAGGAATTCTTCTCTGTGAGGGTGCTGAGACCCTGGCACAGGTTTCCCAGAGCAGCTGTGGCTGTCCTTGGATCCCTGGAAGTGTTCAAGGCCAGGTTGGACAGGGCTTGGAGCAACCTGGGACAGTGGAAGGTGTCCCTGCCCATGGCATAGGGTGATCTTTAAGGTCCCTTCAAAGCCAAAGATTTTAATAATTCAATGATTCACTGTGATGCAAAGCCTTGCTTCCTCCTAAGATATAAAACAGGTGTTTTCCAAAGAGCTTTGATGTGCAGGATTGGTGAGTGAGGGGCTCAGGCATCCCTTCCAAGCCTGCTCCTATTCCTGCTAGTGGATAGTGAGCATTGCATGGAATCTCTTGCTGAATTGGGATCTGACTTCTTTGGACCATCCACAGGATTTTGTTTCTTTAGACCATCCATGGGGTTTGGCTTCTTTAGGCTGCTTTGACATCCTGCTGATGGGTCCTGATGGCTGCATGGATCCCACACTGCCCCAGGTCCCAGGGACTCCCCGTGCCCACAGCCACTCCACACCCACCTCCCTCGGGGCTCTGGAAACCCTTTCCAGGTGCAGCCCTGACTCTTTTTGTTCTTTCCCCACCTGGATTCGCTGGGTGCAGGCGCTCAGGGTTGGTTTTTCTAGAGGTGACTCCCATTGTTCCTTCTCCCCCTTGCGCGGCCGTGCCGAACGCATGGAAGGTCAGTGAGAAATGAAGCTGCTTTTATCTGCCATCTCCCACCAGCCCTAAGCTGGGTCCCCTTTTTCACACTGAGGCCTAGCCAAGCATGAAGGAAAATAATTTTACCCAATCTCTCTGCTCTAACGCTCACCAACCCCCCCGCCCTTCTCTTTTCCACAACTCCCCACCAATCTAAAAGGGAAAGAATTAGAGAAAAAAAAAAAAAAAAAAAAGCCCTTTCCACAATGAAAGCACAGCCAGATAGAAATCTTGGTGAGGCACCACTCTAAATGTGACTGCAGCTTTCAGCCTGTCCTCACTCAAACATCGCCGGCCCCACTGTTTACTCTGCTGCTATAAAAATAATAATAATACTAATAAAAAATAGTAACCTGGTGATTACTCGTGTTCCACATAATTGCAACAGGCAGAGGAGAGAGGAGTGATTAATTTGCCTTGTGAATTATGCATTATTTCCTCTGCTTCTTCCTCCCCCCCAGCCCAGCTCCCAGCGCACTTCTCCAGAGCTTTATTATGTATATTTGTGGGATATTGTCACCTGTCCTGGCTCTGCTGGAGAGCTGCTGTGGGTGGGTATCAGTGGAGGCTTCGTGTTTAATCCGCTGTGAGCACTCCAGGTTTGTTTTCCGCGGTCGCCAGAGGAGCAGGAGGAGCAAACCCACCAAGCCAAGGCTGAGAGCTGGCCCGTGTAATTCCCAGCTGCAGGATTTAGGGAGCCACACCAAACTTGAACAAATGAGACAAAGGCACTCCAGGCACAACAAGCAGGCTGCTCCTCCTGCTTGAAAATCCTGAGATGAGGAGTTCCTTCAGCTCAGCCAGACATGGAATGTGCGCTCGTGATTCCTCGTGGGAGCATCCCTGTGCTCCAGCTAGGCCTGATGCCCTGGGTAGTGGTGTTTGCCTCAAATCAGGGCATAAACAGCTCCACAGTGCTCAAAAAATAAGCAGATGTGGCATCATAATTAAGTGGGCATGGTGGTACTTGGTCAAAGGTGATGATCTGAAGGGGATTTCAGCATTAATGATTCTGTGATGGTGTTGAGGTGTTCTTTGTGTCCCAGCAGATACAGTTCAGACTGGTGAAACTCATATCCCTGCCTGGGTGTGCCTTTTTTGGTTGGTGACGGAGGACACAGAGCTCTTGGAGCAAGTCCAGAGAAGAGCCATGAAATTGCTGAGGGGACTGGAGCACCTCCACGAGGGAGTCAGGCTGGGAGAGCTGACTGCTCAGCCTGGGGAAAAGAGGGTTGTGTGGAGACCTCACAGCACCTTCCAGGGTCTGAAGAGGTTACTGGGAAGCCAGAGAGAGACTTTTTATCAGGAACTGGAGTGACAGGACGAGCGGGGATGGGTTCCAGCTAAAAGATTTCGGTGAGATACATGGCAGAAATTCCTGGCTGTGAGGGTGCTGAGGCCCTGGCACAGGTTGCCCAGAGAAGCTGTGGCTGCCCCTGGATCCCTGGAAGTGTCCAAGGCCAGGTTGGACAAGGCTTGGAGCAACCTGGGGATAGTGGAAGGTGTCCCTGCCCATGGCAGGGTGGGCTTTAAGGTCCCTCTTGACCCAAACCATTCTGTGTTTCTTTGATTGTGTGCTCCAGACCAAGCTGCAGAAGGGGTCTGGAGAATGAACACCATCCCCTTGGAGATCCACAAGGACACCAGACACCAACACTCTGCCTGTCAGTTTGTGTTCCACTGATGATCTTCCATCCAGGAAAGCCTTCATCCACCCTGTGTCCACAGTTTGAGACCCTGAGCCAGCAAAAGTACTTAAACATGTCCTTCCTTCCCAGCGTCTGCACAGCCGCTCCCAGGCTCCAGAGTGCAGGTGGGTTTTCATGATCCCATGATTCCGTGACCCAGGTGGTCACAACAAGGGTTTAGATCCCTTCCTGAGGTCCCTTAATCAGCAGAAACTGAGCCAATATGGCAGCAACAGCTCTTCAGTCTACTGGGACATCATCTCCTGCCACCTGACTGCTCCCAGGAAAGGGGGATTCAACCTCCAGGGAGGCATTCAACAGGAAAAGCTGATGTCCCCCCAGTTTTGATCCCTGCGATTACCCGCAGAGTCATGTGACAGAAATCTGCTGGAGCAAAATCCATCCCCCTGCAATAATCCTGTGGCTACAGGTCCCAGAAACCTCTTCTAATGGTGCTTAGGGGGCTGTGGTGCTTCCCAGACTTCTCCTTGTTTCTCCCGAGGCTGGAGGGACAAGGTACGGAAAGCACAAGTGAACCCTTCTCTAGATCTTCCTAAGAAGATTTTAGGAGAGATCACCTGCTAAGGAGAGGCTGGATACAAATTTTCAGGATCTAAAAGCTGATTAAAAGCTCAGATAAGGTCAGCTTTTCCAAAAAGCTGCTTTTGAAAAGCCCTCTGGTTCCCTCTTCTCCTTCCTCGCCACCCAAAATCCCTCTCCGCCTTCCTGAAGGTGAAAGGAGCTGAGCCACAGAGGGCTGCCAGCGAGGGAGCTCCCCGTGCTGGGCTGCTGGGTGGATTTGTTCCCGCTGTTTTGTGCCTGGACGTGCAGCCCAGACAACAGGCATTGAGTGCCCCTCGCCCTGGGGACAGCGCTGTCCTTGCGCTGCCATCAGGTGCACACAAAGCCAGGAGCCTCTGCAGGAGGAGAGCTCTGCAGAGCTGAAAGGCGATTAGCATATTCCAGGGGGAACTTTTTTGCTCAAAATGAGAATAAACAGAACTGAAGGATTACAAAACCAAACATGGAACATTACATGGAGCAATAATTGCCTCCTATTATTTCCCTGCACTCACCAAAACAGCTATTTAGACAAACAAAAGAGCAAAGAAAGGCAGAGACCAGTGCTGAAAGTTGTTTTATCTCTACTAATCCCCACTGCTTTGATAAGTCTGTAATAGGATCATTTGGCATCTCCAAAGTGCAGCGTCTCAGGAAATTTCTCTGTGCAAGCAGGTTGTGCTCAGGTGTCTGTTCCCAGCTCCCAGCCACGGGGTGATCACAGAGCCTGACAGGCTCTGTGTGCACAGTGGAGGGGGAAAAAAATATCCCCCTCTATTTTTATGCATGGATACAGGGAACTTAGCACACCTTCTTTAGCTGGGACTGCTTCCAAATATTATTTTATTATTGTTTTATTAGTCTTGTTTTCATATTTCATGACCAGGCTGCACAGTCCAACGGCAAAATCACCATCCCTGGATTCAAAAGCCACGTGGATGTGGCACTTGGGGACACAGGTTAATGGTGAATACCAGTCCTGGGGAGTGCTTGGACTCAATGGGTCTATTCCAACCTTAACAATTCCATGATTCTGTTCTTATCTTATTCAGTTCACGTGGATGGCCTTTGGTCAAATTTGGGTGCATTTGCCCATATTTAAAGTATTCCATTCCACAAACGCTCTCAGTCATTGGATTGCCACAGAAGTTGGGATCGAGGAGTGTGCCAGACACCAGGGCTGTGCTGCTCCATCCCAGCTGCTGGAAACCACAAATATCAACAGAATTTGTTCTGAGTCCATAGGAAGCTTTTCTCGGTTGTTTGATATTTTCAGTCCCACAGTGTCCTTTCCCTCTCCACATTATGTTGTTTTGTGCCTAAGACCTCACGTGCTCCATTTTTTATGTGCTCTGGGAGGTGAGTTCCATGCTGGTTCCCATCTCCGTGCTCTTTCCCATCTCTTCCCAGAAGGGACCATGTTGCCATCACTGGTGGCAGTGTCCCCATCTCCTACCTGCTCCCAACCCACATGGCACTAACAAGAAACTTTAATTTTCCTCCAAAACAAGTTTTTTTTTTTCCAAAGATGGAACACAGCAGGGATCCAAAGGGGTCTGTAGCAGCCTCCCAGTCAAAGCTCTGCTCTAAACTGGTGAGGGTATCAAGTGCATGGTCTTGGTTTCGTTCACATGACTGAGCCAAGAAGAGAAATTCCTCAAGGCCAATCCATGTCATTTGTGTCCAGCTTCATCCCCAAATTAGTTTTGCTAATATGCAGTGCTAGAAATTCGCCTTTGCCTGGAATTTATCCCCACTCTCCCATTTCTTTCTTTGTTGCTTAATATTTCTGTGTGGAGGGAAAACATGCCCTGCTTCCACCAAGAGGGCAGAGATGGATACCTGGAGCTGATCTGGTGGAACGTGGGAGGTTCGGGCACTTTTTTAATGTTGGATTTAAGATCAATTTTAGCCATTATTTGCCATATCAAAGTTTATGAGCTGTGCACAGAAACTTAATTGCATCAGATTTTTCTGTCAGGAGCTATGCTTTTCTGTCAGATTTTATCTCACAACAAAGAATGGTTCATGCACTGCTGCTGGCACATAAGAATTCATGAGCAGCTGCTGGGGGATAACATTTTCTCCATCAGCTGCTGAACTTTTTACCTGTATAGAGCAGTGTTACCATTGTGCTAGCACAAGAGTAGGGAAGAAAACACCTGGAAACAACCCCAAAAGGACTCTGTCACACAGAATTAAGGTCATACGACAACCATGCTCCATCTTAGCCAATTCCCACCAGAAAAAAAAAATAGGAGGTGAAAATAAACTCCTTGATTTTATACATCGCTGATGGTGCTGTGCAGATGTGGTGCCATCACACAGTTGTTATCCCTCCTCATTGTGCCCTTTCCCCTTGGACACAAGCAGCTGCTGTACTAAACCTTCAATATATGCAACAGAGTGGGAATAAAGCAAATATTCCATGTGGAAAGCGATATGAAAATGTCACTGTAGAAGTCCTGAATTGGGATGGGTTTGACAGCAAAACAGAGATGAACAGTGCCACACACAGATACAGGAAAGTTGTAATTATTGGGAAAGAATTCTCTGTGATCATTGTGGGGTTTCCCTGCCAGGTGTGAAGGGAGAAATTCCCTCCCCTGAGAAGGGAAAGGGATCTGCCCCTGGAAGGAATACTGTCAAGAATCAGAGCAGACTGCCCAGGGAGGTGGTGGAGTCCCCACCTCTGGAGGGATTTAGAGCAGGTGTACGTGGCACTTGGGGACATGGGTTAGTGGTGGCTTGGAATAGCTGGGACTTGGTTATCTTAGAGTTCTTTTCCAACCTAAACAATTCCAGGATTCTGCAAGAATTCTGTAGGTGTTACTCTAGCCCAGAGCACAATGAGCTCTGCCCTCACACCAAGCCCTGCACAATGCATAATGCAAATATCAGTTCCTGCCCCAGAGACCTTCCAGTCTCATCTCCCAGGGTTGGACAGGAGCAATTCCAGCTCTGGCTTGTGCTTCCAGGGAGCACCAGGGCTGCTCCCAAGGGTGTATTCCCTGTGGGTGTCTCAGGAGATGTGTACTGGTGACTGTTCCTATTCACAGCAATAATAAGAATTGAAATGAAATATCAGTGCCCCATCAGCATATCTCCATTTCAAATCTGTGTTTTGTAAAGAATATCGAGAGTATAATATGGCCCACTCTGTAGCCTGTTCTGCTTTATTACACAGTCCACACAAGTTTTCCATTTTTTATTGAATTGGTCACTCAGTCATACTAAACATGGCAGAAAAAGGAACAGGAAATAAAAATGAACCAGTAAATAAAAGCAGGGTTTCCAAAGCTCTTCTTACTGAAAGGAAAGCTGGGGAGTTCTTCAGAGTTTATCCAGGAGGAAACCACCTTGCTTAGAATAAAATTGTGCAGTGGAACAGAAAATAAGATGTTATTGCAAATGAAATGTATTCTTTAGTGGCAAAAATTAAAGATGTCATAGGAGATAGGCTTGGGCTGTGTCCATCTCCCCAGCTCTTCCCTGGGAACGATGGCAGGATAGAAATGCATGGGCAGCCCAAGCCACCCATGGAGGGGCTGGGCAGGGCCACCTGGTCCCTTTGCCACTCGCCCATCCCTGCTCACCCCAGAGCTTTTTAGTATGTTGGGAAAGTGAAGATGTTTAGTTTGCCGTGACATCTTATTTTCTGTTCTGCTGCACAGTGTTATTTTAACCAGAGCAGCCTGCTCCCAGATAAACCCAGAGGAGCTGAATGCCTCTGGAAAATCCTGCTCTCAAATGTGTGGGAGTGTGTGAGTGCTGGGGAGAGGACAGGGCTGGGATCTGCTGTGGATCCTGCTGCTGTTGTCCTGGTTAGGTCTCCATGGAGAAGGATCCATCTGTGCTTAACAGGCAGCTTGGAGGGGCATGAAAATGAGGATCCCTCCCTGCTGCACCTGCCTGGGGAGGAATGCTCATCTTTTAATTAAATCCAGACTGGAATACTCTTATACTCTCTGGAAGCAGTTTAGTGTGGGCTCCGTGAGGTCTATGTCCCATTGGGACACACAGTGAATATTCCTCTACTCCAAATCCATGTGGATTGGAAAGGTGCTGTTCAGTCACCAATCACCACTTTGCCTCTGGTGAATGCAGCACCCAAAAGTGCCCAAAAAAAAAAAGCTTTGGTAGGCAATACTGGACTTCCTTTCTCTCCAGACCCTGATCCATGGTGGGATATTTAAGGTATCCAATAATTAGTGATCAGGACACGATTGTGAGTTTGTGCACACCTTTGGGTTCTTGGTGTGCAAGGGAGTGCGGGATCATCTCCCTGATCCTGCTCTGTTCTTGACCTCAGGAGCTCCCTGTGCAAAGGATTTCCTTCCCTCAACACCCACTGTGTGAAAACTGTTGTCTTTGATTATTTGAAATGCTCAGATTCCATTGATTCTCCAGCAGTTCTTCCATGACTTTTTCCTGACTGACTGTTCATCATGGACAGCTTTTATGGGATGGTGGGACAACTGTCCACTGCATTTGGAGTAAAAAAAAAAGATAAAAATCTCAACATGTAGTTTCACCAAAATATGAAGCCTTCCTTCACACCAGGAATTAAATGTGTGTGAATAAACACCCACTGTAATTAGCATCTCCAGTTTCATAATTAGGAAATGCTCAGCCTTTAAGCCACCACAGGGTCAGTCTTGGAGCAGAAATCAGTGTCCCTCCCTCAGCTTTATCTCCCTGGGTGTTCAGGTTTGGCCAAATGGGCACAAGAAGCTGCCTGGAGTCCTCCTCCCTGGCCAGCTCCAGTTCTTGGCGTGGGGAGCACCAGAGATCTGGAGAAATCCGTGCTCCACTTTTGCCAGTGCCCAGCAAAGGTTCAGGTGTTCCTGAAGGTGATTTTCCAGGTTTCACATGGCTTCTAAGGATCCACAGGCCATATTTCAATTCAATTACAGCCTGGGTCAGGAACATTTCACTGTTTTCACTGTCAGACCCAGGTAGATTCAAAGTTTGGTTCTCTGCCCAGGAAAATGTTAATATCCTGAAAATACTGAGCAGTTTAGAACAGGGTCCCCACCTTCCTTTAAACAAACGATGACAGTGAGAGACAGATCTCAAAACACAGGGAAATCACTTGGGATTGGGATGATGGGATTCATTGCTAGCCCCAAAGCAAGGTCTGTAGCCCCTGGACCTTGCACATCTTTCCAGCAGCTGCTTTAGTTGCATCGATTCCATTGCCTGTAGATTAAAAACTGTTAAAGCAATGTTCACCCAAGCACCAGACTCCTGTCTGGGACAATGACAGAACAAATAGTTCCCTCCAGGCACACTTTGAAGTCCTGAAGTCCTCAAAGTTTTTAAACCAGATGGAAAAATCTTCCTTGAACAGCCATTCTTAGCTAACACAACCTAAGCTGGCTGGAGTGACCTCCATGGCAGCTGACTCCCAGGATCTCCACGTCTTTTTTCTTTAATTGGGGTTTTCTTTGGCCAGCTACAAGTTGGAAGCATTCTGCACTCCCAGAGAAAGGATTCCTGCTTACCCCACAGCTTGGATCAAATATTCCCATCAGCACAGACAGGTTTTCTTCCCTATTGTTGGTAATTTAACTTTCACTTGCTTCCTCACTCAATGTTTGCAATGTAAATGGGAAACTTTTCATTCAGAAAGACCAAAAGAAAACATTTATTCTTCCTGGGTGTTTCCTCACAGACTTTTTTAGAAATACCAGTGAAAGTTTACAAGTATTTCTGGTCAACCAAATGACTCAGAAGAGCTGGCTCCTTTCACCACCTGTAGCCATTCAAACACATCATCTGCACTTCTTCCCTGTGCAGCAGGGCCCACTGGCTCCACCACAGGTTGGTTTGTCCCCTCCAAAAAACAGGGTTTTGGGGTGTGGAGTTGAAGCTCTTCAGTGGAGTGTGGAAAAGCCCAGACAGACATTGTCAGCCAATTTCACTTTGCAACAACAGCAGGTAAAGAAATGTGTCCTTCCATGGTGCAATTCACATGGAAACACCGGACTCTCCTCATCAGCCAGCCCACAGAGGTTATAAATCCACCCTCAGTTTTGTGATCAGTACCACCTCATTGTTGAAAAGGAGGTGGTTGTGCACCCTGCCCTTGAAGTCACCTCTTGTTGGGCAGGCAGAAATGCACTATGGCCCACAAAAAGGTGATTTTTTTGGGAACAAAGGAAAACTCGCAGAAAGGTGATTTTTGTGTGGTCTGGTCAGCTGTGGCAGAAGGCCCAGTGCTGTGGCTTCGTATGGGATATCCTGAGTTAGCAGGGAGTCTGAACAGCACTGAACAGCAGCCTGTGTGCCCACACATCTGCCTGATAATCCTGATGGCTTTTAGGAGATTCCTGCTTTCTCCTCTTATCCCAGGAGCTGAGGGATGGTGTGGGAATTGAGGGCAGCATGTCGCACACGCTCCATTTCACCTGGGCCTTCTGGACACTTTTGTTCACCTCTCAGCTCTTTCAGAACAACTTCTGGAAAGCAGTTCTGTTTTTCCAAAGGCAAACACTGCTGGAGACAGTTACCACGTGGCAAATCTTTGTGAGTGTCCCTCAAAAGCCACAATTAATATTAATGGCAAATCAAGCACCATCCATGAGAGTCACTCTGGTGTGACAGGCTCAATTTCCAGCCCATGGCACCTTCCCATTCAGCACCTTAATTCAGAGCTGACCTTTCCAACAGCTCCAGGAACGAGATCAGCCCAACAGGATGAATAATGGAAGAACTGTGGGTCACCCAGTTGTGTGCAGTGGTCACCAGGGAAGGTGTGGCTGTGGGGGCTGAGGTCACACCTGCCTGGCTGTGTCCCTTCAGTCCCCCACGACCCCCAGGGTGAGGCACAAACCCTTCCTGGCTCTGATTCCCCTCCAAGTCTCAACTCAAATGCAGGTCCTGGCAGCTCAGAGCAGCACAGCGAAGCTGTCCTGAGTCCCAGGCACAAAAACACGGCAGAGCAAGGCCATGAGGAGGTCACTGGGGCTTCTCCAGAGGTCCCGTCAGAGTTCTCCAAGAGAAGCAAGGCAGAGCCTCTGGATGCCAAGGACCAACATATGTTTTGAGGAAAGAAGGAGGATGGAGAGCTCTGCAAGCTTCCCTCACAAGCTGCTCTGATGGAAGGATGTGCTTTCCATGAGAATGTTTATTGAGGACACAGCCCTGGAGCCTTCCCTCCCAGGCTGGTGCAGCCCTGGCCATGCCATGCTGTCTCCTGCCTTGTTTTGATGCCTGGTCTCACTACAGAAGCAGAAGTGTATTCCTCCGTATCCTTGGGAAGCACTCTTTCATGGAATGCCAAGGGATGAGGCCAGGCTGAAGTCCCACGGTGTGAGCTGGAGGGCAAGAGGCAGGGTTTGCTCAAAGTACTGACTGTCCTTATTATTAATAAAGCAGCAGATCTACTCAGCCTCTCTTATCATGGGGGCATTTGTGGGAGTGGGACAAGAGGGAGGCAGAGGTCCCAGCTTTTATCCCCTGGTACAGAAAGCTTGGTGAAGGCGAGAACTAGAGAGGTGAAGGACAAATTGGATGGGGATGATTTTCACCTTCCTTGCTGTCCTGAAGAGGGGGAAGGAACCATGACTAGAGTGCCCCTCTTGTGGCCCCACATGCCCCTGTGGCTCTGTACTGGGCACTGGCACGGCGGTGTCAGGTCTGTCCATGCCAAGCCATCACAGCTGTAGAGTCCCAAGGCTCTGGCACTGGAGTGTGGGGTTTGGCTGTTTCCTTATCCCAGTAACTGCAGAGGCCCTGCCTGAGCGAACCCAGCACAAGTGTTCAGGAGGAGATGCCAAGGTTGTCTTCAGGAAGTGCCACAAATCTCTGTTTGTTTGAGTCCAGTGTCACCACTTTGCAGATGAGGGTGGGTGAAGGGCAGAGAGACCCTGTGCTATCCCTTTCTCCACAGGTTTTCCTTCAGGCAGCCTCAGGTGTGTGCCTGGATTGGGAGCTGCACACCTGAGCACGGATCCCCTCACAGCAGCTTTGCCCTGTGGCCCTTCAGGCCCTGGTGGCCTGGGCTCTCCTGAGGGTGCACAGGAGATCCAGCTCTAAGCAGATGCTCTGCCTGGGCTCCTACAGGACAAGCAGCACCTTTCCCATGGTTTCAGGAAGATCCTTTCCCAGTGCAGTTGTGTGTGATCCCCTTTGACTGAGCTGCACACACATGTGAGGGCTGACATGTGCTGCTTCCTGTCCCAAGAGACTTGGAAGCTCCTGGCATGTTCCTGCTGTGGGGACACATCTGTGACAGCATCTTAGACCCTGTGAGACCTTTAACCCTGTGGCATCCTGGTTTTTTTACACCTTAACCAAGCTCCTTTGGAGGTGGCAGTCAGGAACAATCCCTGAGCCTCTCCTCTCTGCTCCATTCCTCAGCCTTGGGAAGCTTCCATGAAGTCCATCTATGTGTGCAAGCCTGGTGCTCGTGTACACAGCCCTCCCAAAACCTCTGGCAGGAGTTTAGAGGGCCATGGAAGCAGGATGTGAGTGCTGATCCAGGATGTGGATGTGGTGAATTCCCGAGCAGCTGCCTCCTCATGCCCAGCTGGGGGATGTGCAAATGGCAGCTCTGGAAGGAGCACAAACATGGAAGAAGCTGGTTTTGATAAAAGCCAAAATATTTCCTCTTCTTGTCCATTAATTCTTGGCCTGGACAGCAGCCTTGGGAGGTCAAGGGACAGAGCTTGTCATGACAGGTGGGTACACCCTGAACACAAACAGGAGGAAGGATAAAGCTTTTCAAGGGCCAGATCCTCATGGACAAGGTCTAATAAAGATACAGGAATCTTTACCAGCTGAGAAGGATCTGCAGCACTGGGCTTACCCTGGCAGCCCTCAGCAATCCTGAGTTATTCCCCTTTGGAAGGAGCAGCATTCACATATTCACACACCACATGTTGAGTGTGAGGCAGATTCACCCACCAGTTGCTGAAGGCTGGCTGAGTCCCCAGAGCCTTGGTCCTTACAACACAGGAGCTGTGCTGAAGGTAAAGATGGGTGAAACACAAACTCCTCCAAAGGCAGACCTGCTGCTTGGGCTCATTCCAGCCAGGAGAGAGTGTCCAGATAAAGCTGGAATTATTATTATTAATAATTATTATTATATTGCACTATCCAGCTGGAATTATTTCTTTTTCTTTCCTAATTTTGGTTATTTCTGTGGTGACAAGTCCCTCTTCAACAGTGTCAACCCATTTTACCTGGTAATGACAACTCCTACTCTTTGTCTAATGAATTCTTCTAATCCCCATTGCCATCAGAATCTGTTTACCCTTGCAAATGCTTATAATGGTCTCATGTGTCTCTAGTTCCCTTTTCTTTGGTCAACATGGCAGGCATTCACCTTCATAATTATTTCTAGAATTAGCACAGACACAGACAACAGAAAAGGAAAAGATAACACATGAACACAGAATTTCTGTCAAAGTTTTTTTGCTGGCCTACCAAATTCATGGACTTGTGTCCTGGTTTAGGTGACCATGGGCAACTTGCTTTCCACCTCTGCAAATAAAAGCCAAAATCCTGGTATGAGTCACAGCTGAACCAGGCCAGGTTGCCTTTGTTTGCTGCTCCAGGTGTCTGCTGGGGTCTCCCTGGGTCAATCCAGGATGCTGCAAACAGCCAGTTCAATTTACTCTGAAGGAATATTTGCCCTCCATGCGGAGGGTTGATGCCAGCCAGGGAGTGAGGCAGAGTTTGATTCCATCTCTGTCTTCCCAAGGATGGCATCACTTGGGAGAAAGCATGAGCGGATTTCTAAGGTGTTCACAGCCCGCAAAAAAGAGGCTGCAACCTTAAGTTTCGACAGCTGCAGCAAAGGGTGGTGTAACTGCACATCTGGGGACTGTGGTTATGGTCTCTGCTCCCTTTCTCCTGCCCCAGAACATGGGAGTGGTCCCTCCTCTGTCCCCTCCCCTCTGAGCAGTTTTAGGTCAGGCTGGCAGAGAGGTCACTCAGACCTCCCCATCCTAAAGAGACCCTGTGCAATTCCATCACCCCCTGCAATGTCAAACTGCAGCTTGCTCTCATCCATCCTTTTCCTCCTAGGACTGCCCAGCCCCTCCCTCCCCAGCACCACTGGAGCAAGCTTCCTAAGGAGAATTAACCACATTAAATTTGTCTGTGTTATCTGCACTACCCTGGTGTCGGTTCAGGCGAGGATGATGGATATGGTCCTAACCCGACAGAAATTAGGGAAGTTCACACTGTGTTTTAATAGCAAATGCAGTGATTTGACAGTGAATAATGGAGCTGGTCAGGTTCTATTAGTGGCAGATTAGACCATAATTCAATCTCAAACCTTGCTGTTTTAAGCCTTTCTCACAGACTGTATTAAACCTGACCCAGGTCTGGGGAGGCAGAATGGAAGTGCTCCGTACACGGGGATGAATCACACCCCACAGGGACCAGGGCAAAGCTGCAGTCAGACCCCAGGGGACCACAGTGCCAGCTCAGCCAGGGACCTCCAATTCCAGTGCTCAAACTCACTCATCTGAGATAGAATGGGGCTGGAAAAATCCCTCAAGGGGCCATCACCACATGGGGCTGCACCCACTGGAGAGGGGGCACAGACCCACACAGCTGGAATTTCAAGCTGGAAGAACTGAGAACACAGCACAGAGGAGGGGCACACAGGGCTGGAGGGGGAGGATCCAGGGAGTCCACCCCAGGAAGGGTACCAAGAGAGGGATGGAGACAATGGGAAGAGCAGTGTGCCTTGGTGGAGGGTACAGAGAGTCAGCGCTGAAGGAAAGCACTTCTGCAAATATTGGTGCTTCACAGGCTTGCAGGGAGAATGCAGGACACAAGGAAGTGCCCCGGGGCATGGTGAGACAGAGAACCAGGATTTTCCCAGCTGTGGTGAGCCAGGGAAATGTTTCATGGCATAGCTGAGCACTGCAACACCTGGCTGCCATCCCCTAAGTGGTTCTGATGCAATTTCCCTGTCGAAATTGCTTCCTGCAGCCCTTCCTTACCTCATTCTTACAAGCTCTGGCCATAGAGGTTCCCATCACCTTTTCAAGCTCCAGGCCTGCATTTCAGGCCTGTTTTCAGAGTTTCCTCACCCATGGGCCTGCCCTGCCTGGGTTCTGTCTGCTGAATGAGAGCGTGATTGGGTACCTGACACGGGGCTGTGTTTTCTGATTGAGAGGAGAATGCTGAATTACTTTAGTAATCATTTATTGAGTACCTAAGATACAGAAAACCTAGCAGAGATAACAATGTCCTGCAGATTAAATCCTCCATTACAGAGGCCTCACTCAGTATTTAGGCTTGTAAACATTTTCCCATCAGTTTTCCCTCAACCTCCACCCCCACACACTGCAAGCTGGGAGAGCAGGCAAGAATTCTGAGCATCTCAATGCAAGACACCACAGAGCCCAAAAGGGCCATGAAATCACTGCCCTGCCTCCCATCAGGCAGAAATCTCCCTATCAGCAGCCTCTCTGAACCCCCTGCAGGGCTTTGGCTGACTCTGGTGCTGCAGCAACTTTTGGTCCCTGGATGCCCAGGCTGGTGGAGTTTGGTGGCGGGCACAGGATCAGGACTGTCACTTCAGAGGGACACAGCCACAGACACCCTGAGGTGATATTTTGCTTCCCTGCTGCTCTGGTGAAATCCAGAATCTCCCATGTCCTCTCTGACCTCCTCTCCGGGAGTTCACAGGAGCTTTCCCTGGCACAGCTTTTGAAATTCATTTGCTCTGAACTTCAATCTCTGCAGCAACACACTGGAGACAGAAAAGCACAGACATTGTAAAGCACAGACAGACAGAGAACAGCAGTCAGCAGGGTTTATTTACACTGAACCACAGTTCCTGCTCTTTTAGCTCATCAGAAACTTTGGGGTTTATATCTTCCAGCTCCTGAGTGCAGAAGACAGTTTCCACCTGGACAAGGCAGCCTCAGGCTACCAACACCCAGAAGCTGCTGGCCTTGGCAGAAAGGATGAAGTCCATTTGCCATGGGCCACCTCTTCTGGTCTGTGAGAGAGCCAGGACCACAGGGGAATCCCCTGGGAGACGCTGGCTCTGACAGGAGACAGAAGCAGAGCTTCAGTACCTCTGGAAGGGAAGAGGGCCAGGAAAAAGGATCCATGGATCTGGAAGGGCTGCTGAAATCCACCAGGGAAGCAGAGCAGCTGTGTCTGGGTGGAGGTCCTGTGCTGGAAGGAGCTGCAGCCCTTCACTGCAGTAGAAGATGCAGAAGGCAAGTGGGAGACGGAGTTTTTCCCTGAAAACTGATGAAGGCAGATGGGCAGACTGATTCCAAGACAAGAGGGCTGGTGGAAATCCCTGCAGAAGGTTATTCCCACATCTCATTTACCTCTGCCTTTTGGGCTGCAAGGGCTTTGCTGCTTTCCAGCCAGGACTTGTGCATCTATCCCAGTGGAAATGCAGAGGCCAGGGACCCTGCTCCAGGACACAGAAACTCCTCTCCACCTCTGCCCCTCCAGGCAGCCCTGGGAAACCTTTTTGCTCATTTTGCAAGGGCAGCAGCACTGCACAGAGCACTCTGGCATGAGCTGGTGACACATGTGGTGCTTGGGCTGGCTCTTGTGACTGCTGTGGGACTGAGGTCCCCACACTGCAGCTGCTGCCTCCTGATGGAACCTCTCCAGGAGCCTCCTCGGCACAGCGGGCACTGCAATTAGCTCCTACAGACAGCAGCACTAATGAAGGTGGGTCAGAGCCCTCACACTGCTCATGGAACCAGGCTTCCTCACCTCTACTTCCTACACAGGCACAGTCATTTGGGTTTATTTTAACACTACCTCATGGCTCCTATGACACTGCAGGAAATCCCTAGGTGAGCTTCCTGGAGCAGTGGGAATGAATCCCTCACCTCACACAGAGCACCACAGGCTCTTCAGGCTTTTCCTTTTTCACAAGTGCTTCCAGTGCCCTCTGAGAGCAGGAGATGCAGCAGTTCAAGAGGACCCTCAGACCAGATTCCCTCTGAGGCCATCACAGAGCACCTTCAGCTGAGCTTCCTTCCCCTCTGGAGCTGTGTGCTGGGACAGCCACAGGTTGTAGGAACCAGACCAGACTGGAGAAGCTGCTTTTGTGGTGTTTCCTTGACTCTTATCAGCATCACCAGCCCTGGCCAACACCTACCTTTGTATCTGTGAACCCACAGAATCTCAGGATGGCTTGGGCACGAAGGGACCTCAAAGGTCATCCAGTTCCACCCCATGCCATGGGCAGGGACCTCTTCCATTACTCCAGGCTGCTCCAAGCCCCATCCATCACTTCCAGGGATGAGGCAGACACAGCCAGAAATGTGTGTGCCCTAAGCCACCACCTTCCAGCAGTGACCAGGAGCCACCACAGGACCAGCCCCCTCCAGGGACTCCCTGCATGTGTCCTGCTGGACTTTTGCCACGTGGGAACCTCGTGATGGTCCCCTTGAGTGCCAGCACTGCCCATCACTCCCTGAATGCCCTTCCAAATGCAGGTGTGGGGTCCCTGGGCCTGTTTGGGATGACAGCACTTGTCCTGTCCGGGTGGTTCCCATATGGCACGTGCCAAATTCCCTAAGCAGTGTACCAACCATGCCTGTGTGTGTGGCATGGTGTGGTGAGGGGGGAGCTGGAATCCCATCCCTCCAGACAGCCATTCCATAAGGGAGAGGAAGGGACGCACTCTCTGTGATGCTGTGCATTAAAGAGCATTTCTGCTGCTAAACCCAGCTTTACCACAGCATTTCTGTCATGGTCTCAGTAGGACTCTGGAGTCCACAAATGGGAGCTCTGGGAGACTGCAAAGGTGGGAGATGGGACAAAAAATAGCAACTCCATGTCTTATGGGCAAAAAATAGCAATTCCATGTCTTATACCACTCTGTGCAAAGCAGATTACACAAAGCAACAGGTCAGTGTGCAGCAGCAAGGAGCCAGCTCCCCAGCAGCTCCCAGGACACCCAACCAGGCACCCCCTCTGAGCCAGAACCTCCCTGAGGGTGCAGATCCACCTGGGGTCTGAGCATTCCCCAAGGCAGTAAGAGGAGGCTGTTTGCATCATGCCTCCATGGCTCTTTTAGGGACTCTCCAGCTCGGTCGTCTCCTGGTGCCTCAACGACCTGGGGAAACATGGAAGGGATGAAAAGCACATTCTTTCCACCAGCCATAAAGGTGCCCACGAGGTCGCTATGGAGGCAGCCAGTGATGATGCCAGGGTAAAACTCAGTATTTGCAGGGGCAGCAGCAGGGAGGACAACAGGGCAGGAGATTTTTGGCAACCCTGACCAGAATCTGCAACATCCTCAGCAGGAGTGCTGTAATTCCTGCCGCTGTTTCCCAGCATTGCAGCAAATACAGGGCTGTTGTAGCCTAATGTGTGTCAGGGGTCAGCTTTATAGCCAGGAAAAAGTGGGATAGGGCATCTAAACTTCCTGCTGCTGCCACCTCTGGAGTATGTGCAAGTCTGCTGGGAAGGCAGAGGAACATAAGGACTGGTAGGATACCCCAGTATGGTTGGGGTTTGGAGGAATAGGCTGGAAAATAACCTTTGGAATGCAAACTTTGCCTTCTGCAGAACTGTGCCCTCACACCTCTTCCTGGATTAGTTTTAGTTTCAGCTTTTAATTGCAGCAGATGTGGCAGGGTTGGAGCAGGTGGGGTTTGTGGTGCTTCTTCCCCCTTAAACCTGCAGCCTCCCTAAGGCAGTGCAGCTGGCAGCCCCAACACACCTCCATAAAGAAAGGGCAGTGCTGCTTCTTTAAAACTGATGGAAATTCAAAAAATTTTCATTAAAATCTGGGTGGCTTTCCCCACGTGAAAATGCTCACAGATCTGATTACCACATGTGATGTTTTCAGCCATAAACAACTGTGAAGAACGAATGAAGTCAAGGAGGGTCTGGTGGGCTGAGGAAGAGGGAGATCTCCTGAGCTCCAGGTCCATGTGGCCACTCAGAGTTTTGTGGGGACATTAAATGAGCTGAAACCTCCTGAAGAGTGAGCCAGGATTTTACTGCAGCAAATGGCAATACTCCTGGAAGGACATGGACAATCTCAGGGTCCATCACTGTGGCCAAATACACTGACTTGAAAAAGGTGGAGTTTCCTCCCACTTCTGCTCTAGGGGGAAAAAGGGAACCCTGAGGGAGCCAGACCTTAAAAACAAGGAGAAGTAAAAGGTTTAACATAAAACCACCGGGAAACACACATTCCTCACCAAACTGGCACTGCAGGAGGAAGTCACAATGCAGAGGCAGACTTGGGAACACTTGCCAGGAATCTCTGTGCAACACAACTCTTCCCTCCATGAAATGGGAATGATGATGCTGCTCCCACAGCCATAGGACACAAAAAACACAAAGGGAATAATTGTAAAATTGGAGAAAATCAGGCATTTTGTGTCCAGAGTCAGTGCCATGTATTGGCAAAGTCCATAAATCCCCAAAAGACTGAAGGTGTGACAATATCAAAATGTTGCTGAGAAATCAGCCTCTCCTCTGCTTCAAGGTTCATACTCAAGAGATTGCTTTCCCTGGCTGCAGAGACAATATTTCATGGAGTGGGGATACCTGGAGTCAGTCCTCTTGGGACTTGGAGTGAGAGAAAAAGAATCATGTTCAGTGCACTGAAGCATTTCATAACTGAGCTTCAGAGAAAGTCAATCCCAACTATTTTAGTCAGGGCTGGGAGAATTTGAGGTGCACATGAGTGGTCCAGGCCAGCTGTGCAACACCCAGAGGTGACCTGTATTGGTATTAATGGCTCCAAAAACCTCACTAAAGCAAATTAAAGAGCATGCAGCAAATAAAAGATTTTGAAGAGCATTCTGATTTTAAACTGAATTACTCCAAGTTGAAGGCAGTGACAGCAATCCTCATTCTCACTACAGACACAAAAAGTTAAATCTGTGGGGTGATGCTAAAATCATTTGTGTGTTGCACTGATCATTCAGAAGCAGAAACCATCCCTTTAACTGCCAGATATTTCCTGGGAAGATCAGGCTTCCCTACCAAAACACTCTCTCCATCAAACATTGGAGACAGACAACAAGCACTGGGGCTGTTCAGTCGGGAGAGAAGGTGTGGAGACCTCAGAGCACCTTCCAGAATCTGAAGAGGCTGCAAGGAAGCTGGAGAGGGATTCTTCATCAGGATCAGGAATCACAGGGCAAGAAGGGATGGATCAAACTGAAAAAGGGGAAATTTGGGTCAGAGAGACACAAGAAAGAAATTCTTCCCTGTGAGGGAGGTGAGGCCCTGGCACAGATTGCCCAGAGAAGCTGTGGCTGCCCCATCCCTGGAAGTGTTCAAGGCCAGGTTGGACAGGGCTTGGAGCAATCTGGGATAGTGGAAGGTGTCCCTGCCCATGGCAGGGGGTGGAAATGGATGGATTTTAAGGTCCTCCCAAAACCAAGCTTTTCTGGGATCCTCTAATTCTGTTATTAGACCCATCCACCCTCATGATTACAAATCAAAGTCTCTCTCCTGAGCCCTTTCTTTCCTTCTGAGGAGTTCTGCCCCCTGCCTGGGTGAAAACCATCTCCAGGGAACAGTTCCCAGCAAGGAGCCCAGGCGTAGTCAGAAGGGAGGAGCTGCAGCACCAAACCTGGAGCCTCAAAGTGCAGCAATTTTGCTCTTTACTGGTGCAGCTCCAGGAGGATCCAGACAAACCACAGGCAAGCCCAGAGTAATGTTATCCTGATGTGCCTGTCTAAACCACAGATAGCTCTTCAGGAGGGTTCTCCCTCACTTGTTAATTTAACGCTTGATATATAGGAAAAATTAGAATTAAAATGTGCCCTGCTGCTTCCTTCATTCCTGATTCCATTTAGAAATAACTCACATCTTGCCACAAAAATGAACTAAACTGCTTGGAGACGTTTTAGAGCCTGTATTTTATTTTTAGACAAGTCTGTGTGATTTAGGATCCTAAGCCTCAATGAAGTTTGCACAGATCTGATTACCACGTTTAAATCCCAGCCCTGGCATGAGAGGAGAGACAGGTTTCTGCTGTTTGGATCAAGGAGGGGCTTGGCATGGAGGGGAGCTTAATGATCAGCTAACTCCACCCCTGCCACTGCCAGGGACACCTTCCACTATCCCAGGTTGCTCTGAGCCCTGTCCAACCCGACCTGGGACGCTTCCAGGGGCAGCCACAGCTGCTCTGGGCAAGCTCTTGAAAGACCACAAGGATGAGAACCTGTGAAAGACCATCAGCCAGGTACAGCTGAATCCCAGAGGACAAAGAGCTGGAGTCAGGTTTAACAGGTGACTTTCTCTAGGCTTTAGGCACAGCAAGCTACACCCAAAGCGTGCTGCTCCTCCTGCCATGGGGACAGCAAGGAAAGGAAACCAGATCCTTGCTTTGCCTTTCTCCCGCTCTCCAAGGCTCTCCAAGCAGCCGATGTGTGCACGTGATGCCACGGAGAAGATGCCTGAAGAGGCAGAGGCAGCTCTGAGTCCCACTGCACGAGAAGGCAAGGACAAGACTGGACCCTCATTAATGGCAGGAGATGGAGCCCATGGGACCACAGGAGCCAGGGGAGCTCCCACGTCTGCGCCGCGCCGGAGACGCGCGGGAGCCTGGATCCTTCACAGACACTTCTGAGATTTCTTATTAAAAACTGAATTCTTGGGCTGGGCACAAAACAGAAGAAACACGAGGCTTAAAGCATTATGCAAGAGCCCCAGAAGTGGCCAGGGGTCAACACTCTGCCACCAGAGAAGTGAATTCCAGGATACTTACGTCCCTCTCCACTGCTTTGTTTTTCCCGTGGCCCACGAAACGAATGGCGATGTTTCAGCTTGGAGAGCCCAGAGTGGAGATGGTGGGTGAGGAACAAAATCCATCCCTTTTGAAATCCACGGAGGTAAGCATTTGTGAGAAAATGTGTTCTCTGCACTCATCAGGAGGGGAAAGGCATAAGGAAGATGGGAAGAAAAAGAGGGGAAGAGACAATGAAAAAGTTCTGGTTTTAATCCCAATGAGCCAAGTGCAGAGGATGGAGCCTAAACAGATTTTCTGACCCAAACACAGGGCAGACTATGAGGATTGTCTGATTTCCAGGAAAGCTCTGCAAAAAGCTGTCACCCAGTGCCTCCAAATAAAGCACAGAGATCACAGCAAAGGCAATGCCCTGGGAGATGTGTGGAAGGACAATGATCGGGGAACACTTTGTTGTCAAAATCTTTCATTTCTTAAAGGAAGAACTGGTGATAAATCTAGGTTGGGAAAACAAAAAAAAAAAAATGTTGGGGCAGATATGTAAAAAATCTGGGTCAACCAGGTGATTAATTGATCAGCTGATCAAGTGTTTGATCAGTAAATGAGAGAGAGCTGTGCCAAAGATTGGAACAAGGAAGGTGATAAAAGGAAAGGACAAAGACAGGGAGAAATCCCTTTAAGGAGTGCCCAAATTATCTACAATGCCACTTCTCCAATAAACAGCAACACATTTAAATCTTGCAGTATTCCCTAATTATTCTGGACATGAGCCTGGAGTGCTGCTTGTCCTGGGCAGTATGAACTTGTCCATGAAATGCTCATCTTTAGGAGCACAGAGTTTTCTGTATTTAAGAGGCAGACACCCATTTATTTGGGCTAGTGTGTGCCCCGAACAGGAGGAGAGCAGCTACAGCCACATGAATTTATTGATGGTAATTTTGGTCTGACCAAGTGTTTCCTTCCCTGGAAAAGTAAATGATCTATGGATGCTGCCATCCAAGCACCCTGGGAGCTGGGCAGGGTGGCACGTTAATATCCAAGAAATGAGGGTCAGGTCTGGGTGCTGGTGCTGCTGCAGGGAACTGGAGGCTCCCCAGGCTGCCACTGCAGGGATGCACTTGGCTGCAAAGACCTGCATCCTGAAATATGGGGAAGGGGAAGGAACCTTTCCAGAAGAAAATCTCAGCTGGCACCAGAACCAGCACCAAGTGATCATCACAAGGGTCAGCAGTTAATGATCAACCCAAAATCTGCTTTTGTTTCCTTCCTCAAGCACAAAATGAGGTCAGGTAGTCAAACTCCACTGGCCTCTCTGCATAGAACCAAATTAAATTCATCAGAAACGCAGCACCCGAGCAGAAATTCCCATGCTTGCCCAGCTCCCAATCCAAACTCCAAAAAGCAGGTGCTCAAAGCACCAGTGTTTCCCCAAGGGATGCTGAGTGTGTTTCCATGAGGGAATGCACTCCTGGGGCTGGTGACTCTGCCTCAGTTCCCCACTCTGGTCTCTCCCAAGGGACCTGGGCTTTCTCTGGCTCTGCTGCCATTCATCCCGGCACAAGGGAACCTCCTGCCTCACACCACACACCACAACCACACCAAGCTCACAGACACCAAGCTCCAAGGTAAAGCAAGACAATTTGCAATAAAAAAGTCACAATGTTTGTAAATTCATCCATCCCTCATGCACAGCACCAGTTAATCAGAATTACAGCATGGCTTGGGCTTGAAGGGACCCTAAAGGTCATCCCATTCCAATCCCCTGCCATGGGCAGGGACACACCCCACTTAAAAAAATAAATTCTCAAAAGATCTGACACCTCGGGAGTTAAAGACAACAAAAGGTCCAACCTGCCCATGGCCAACACAAAATTCCCAACAAGCTCCTCTTGCAAAATTAGCACGACCTCAGCTTCCTCAACTTTCTCACAATTCAAACTCGACGGTTTTGAAGGGAACTGGAAGTTTCTCGGCCAGGGTGTCTCTGATTCTTCTTTTTTCTTTCTTTCTCTGCTCTGTCACAGCATCCAAGAGGTTTTCCTGGTGGGGATGGAGAAAGCGTGTTATCATCCCTGGGTGAAGAGGGGAAGCAAACAGGAACCTGTGTTACACTCCAAGACAGGGCTGATTAATTTGCAGTTGACATCCACTCGCTTCATTATCCCTTCATCGGAGCCTGACAAATGTGCAAACAACAATGAAAAATAGAAATTAATAGGAGTATTAGCACTGCATACAACCTGCTATAGATTTCATCCCCACAACAGAACATATGGATATGTTACACCTTCTTTCTTTGTAATGATCTCATGCCCACCCTCCTGTCCTTGGGTATAAATCTATTTAAATTTAAAGAGATCTATTTATATACACACACGTGTGTGTGTGTCCGTGTCTATCCATATGCATGGGTACACGTGGAGAGGAAGGTTTGCTCATCACTTATTAATTGAGGCTGGGAAAGGCACTTGGACTGAGCTAAAGCAGCTGGACAATTTGAACTTCTGTTCCCAGTGTCTCAACAAGGCGAGGGAGCTGTGGGGCCCTGTCCCCAGCTAGCTCCACGCTGAAGGAGGAGGAGTGACACAGGCAGGGAGCAGAGAGAAACACCCTGATGCCACTAAACACCCACCCACGGTCCTATCCCCAAGAGAGAAGGCATCAGGACACTTCTCCTCATTATTCCAATTTGCACCTCCTTTCCATGGCTTTTGATGCTTGTCTGCTGGGCTCAGAAGGTGCTTTTCACCAGGACATCACGGAGAGCTCACAGAGGAGCTGCTGCGTTGGAGTGGGAAGCAGATGCTGTCCCATTTTTCTGTAGGCATCTCCTCCAGCCCTGCCGCCATTTGAAGAGGAATGTGTGGGCTAGGAGGCCAAGAGGTGATTAAAAAATTATATTAAAGCATGTTTGTGCCAAACCTCTGTAGTCCCTCGGGTCAGGCAATGTCACCGCAAGAGAGCGAAAATCCACAGCGGGGAGTTGCCTGGGTGTTTGTATATCCTCCAGGAAAACCTGAGGATCTGGAAGGAAACAGGGAATTTCAATCATTGCTACTTTTCTCACTGAAATCCCTTTGAAAGAAATGCTATTGAAAGAGCTCCTCATCTACCCTTCAAGGTGACCTGCAAATGAGGAAAAATGGGTTTGTGGCCTTATTTTTGTCTGAGTTACGAAGGAAGGCCTGGAAAGTTGGCAGGGATTCGAAACAACACTGGGATTTAATTTTATTTTTCTCTTTTTTTTTCTATTTATTTTCCTTTTCTGCTAGAAATGTAGTTCTTGTTTTGCCTGGTGCTTGGTGGGCAAAGAGGGAACCCGTGAAATCCAACCATGACAGGGGACTGACACTGGTACATCTGAAAGAAGGACACACAGTCACACCAGCTCCTGGTTTGCCTCCAAAGGAGGAGAGGGAATACTTTTGGCTACAGGAGGGTTATTTCTAGGTAGGAGAGGAAGGATTTGTTTGGCTTCTGTTGGCTTCTATTTAACTCCCTGATCTAAGGAAATCTTGGGTGAAAGTAAGGCTCTGATAAAGATCTAATTCCCTTTCTTCTTTCAGTGCCTGCTGGGGGAATTCCCATGTAAGTAGGGCTGGAAGGAGTAGGAGGAGAGGGGAAAAATCCTTGTGTGTGTCAGGAAAAAAAATTGACTCACACTAATAGCTCACAGGGAAGGAAGGAGGCAAATATTAAAATGCCTACACGGAAATTTGGAGAAATTAGAAGCAATTAAATACTCTAAATCAGAGGGCTCTGACCTTGCTAAGGAAGAAAACCTGGATGTGGAGGCCAAAAGATAAACCAGGAAAAATAAAACTCGGGCAAGCAGGGAGCAGGGACATAATTCAAGCCGGAGCTTGGTTTGTAAAGCTGTGTCAGGGAGGGGGACACTGGCCCACGGGGCCTCTGCCACGGAGCGCATCACTGACGGGCGATACGAGCCCCGAGCCCACACCAGGCTTTACCCCCTGTGCCACCCCGCTGGCCTCAGGTCTGGCAGCCCCTGTGTGTCCCCTCAGCCTCCCCATCCCCGCTGGCCCAGCGGTGCCACCTCCGGTGCCTGGCGCATTTTCTGTCTCCTGCGCCTGTTCCAAAGCCGAAACGGGTGAAAATATCTGAGCCAGCAGCGACCTGGCCCTGCTCTCCTGGGACACCCAAAAGGTTTCATCGTTGTCACTGGCAGGGAGGGGCTGAGCTCTGGTGGCACCACCTCTGACCACGCTGGGCAAACAGCAGCAGTGCCACCCTCCGAGAGAGGGGACAGCAGCCAGAGCACAGCAAAAACCTCTCGTGGCCTTCAAACTGGTTTTTTCCCTACACACAGCACCACAACACAACAGCCTGGTCTGCACTTCCCTGGGAATGATCCCTGGTTTTCCAGAGGCCTTGTGGGGTCAGAGAGATGGCACAGCAAACCCGCCACCGACCGAGAAATTTGCACTGGGATAATCTAAAGGACTGTCCACAGCTGTAAGAAAAAAGCAAAAATATCTGATTTAACTGAATTTCATTTTTTTGTTTTTAATTTTTAATTCTTGCTCTTGGGAGGAGGTGTTCATCATCCCTTACTCCGGAAGCCCTCACTTATTTCCATGCCAGTTTGAGATTTTTCACAAATCTAAACTTTTCCTGCTGAAAACCAGGATCCTGGCTTGGAGCTCCAGGAAAGCAGTGACAGCAAAAGGCAGGACCTGGCTGATCCCAGGGTCTCCTACCAGGGGTCTGCTCCACCAGGTGGTCCCAGTTCCTCAAGCTTTTCCCTTTCTGTGCAAAACCTGGGAAATGCGAGGATACCAAATAAGCATGGGAAGAGCTCCTGGGATGGAAGGCTGAGGAAGAAGGGTTGAGGGGGCACCAGGTAGAGCCCACTGGTGCCCATTTATCCCCTGGACATGCAGAACACTGTGTGGCTCTGCTCATTTCACACAGACATCCTTTGGGAAAGCAAAAATAAAGTGATTTACTCACCAACCCTGGCACCAGCGCCATGCAGGAATTTTCTGAGGAGAAGTCGGGAGACAGCGCTAAAGAAAGAGCTGGGGAGAAGCTGAACCCCGATTTCAGTGAGCCAGGAGCTGGGGTGTCATCCAGAATGAGAAA
Organism: Pseudopodoces humilis; assembly: GCF_049639895.1. Lineage (NCBI taxonomy): Eukaryota > Metazoa > Chordata > Aves > Passeriformes > Paridae > Pseudopodoces > Pseudopodoces humilis. The sequence goes on along the minus strand of NC_142210.1, from coordinate 4,896,445 downwards.
CAAAACAAATTAAGCAGCACCCTGAAAATTGTTCTGATGGGTGATTAGACACAAGTGCAGGACACCAGCCCAGACAGGATGGGACCACGTTGGAATTCCAGCAGGAATGGAGTTATGAGGGCAGGTCAGTTGAGCGGGGAGCCAGGCTAGGCCTCCTCAAGGACTTTCACTATTGAGAACCACAACAGCAGCAAGATCCTCCAAAAAGCACAAGTCCCAAATCAAAAGTCAAGCCACTATTAAAGGAAAGACATTTACAAGATCTAAAACTCTGCTCTGCAGAGGTATTAAGATGTTGGAACTAAACCTGCCTTATTCCCGCTAGTGGTTGCATTTTAAGGAAACCTTTTAAAAGGATTATCTTCAGGAACTCTTTCAACAGCCTTCCCTTTAAGAGTCCTTCATGGTGATAGCACTATTAATTATGCTATGTGATATGATTATGTATTTGTTCAGGTCCAGGTTGGAAACACGAGGCAGGGGAACATCTGCAGGTGTCACTTCCAACGCAGACAACTCCAGCCTTTGCTGCGGAGCGCGGGCGTGTGGGCTCTGCGCAGGGCAGGCACCCACGAGGTGCTGGGCTCTGCAGTGCCCCCAGCCCGTTTGAGCTGGGGGGGATTGCCTGGAGCCTTTATTTGCACAGGGAGTTTTGGGAAAGGCTGGCAAGGACCCCCCGAGCACCGGCTTGGAGCTCCTGAGCAGCCACCGCCAGGAAAATTCTGTGCGGATCTATATCCGTATCTGGCTGGAGATAAAGACGTATATTTTTATCTATATATAGAGAGAGGCACTTCCAAATCTGTCTGTCTCTCTATTTACCTGCTTTTAACAAGAAAAAAACAACTTCTTACACAGCTCTTGCCACTGCACTTAAAGCAGAAAAAGTTTTTCCGTATCCCTCCACTCCCAACGTCGGTGAAGGCGTCCGGGAAATGACGGATGGTTTGGCAGGCCCTGTCTTTGGGCACAGCTCATCCCCCCGGGAGCCATTCCTGCGAGGAAAGGCCTCCACACCCAGGGCACAGGGAGAAGAAAGTCACCCCTGTCCCCACCTCACACCAGGGCAGGCAGAGCCGCGGGCAGAGCTCGCCCAGGTGGGGTTGGTTTGGTGCTTGGAGGTGTCGGGGGACAGGTTTAGGTTTGCTCTCCAGCCACTCTCATGCAAGGGAATTTGGATCTCAGCTCCAGGTACCATCCAAAATTCGAACAAATACAGCCCTGGTGGCCCTCGGGTTTGGGAGGTCAGAGGCTGCCGGGCTGAGCTGTGCCTTGTGCTCCGTGCGTGGCCGAGCTTGAGCCAGAGAGCGCCCAAAATACGGGACCATGGGTGCCCCAGCCCTCCCAAAGGACACATGCTGGCAATTTAGGGAAAATATTTTATATTTTAATCCAGATGTTCTGCTCCTTTTCAGAGCCTCTGCGTGTGCTGGGGTATCATATATATCCTGCATATCTACAGCATACGCGGGCTGGGTGGGTGGTTAAACCTGGGGCCGTGGATATATGAATGCTGTAAATAGCTGTACAGAATGTGTAGGTTTTATTTTAGAGGCAGAGAATGAGCTGTTGGTACCACACAAGCATGGCTACACAGCACATACATGTTGAGCACACACGAACCCTGCTCTCTGTGTATTATATCTTTACATATAGACACATCTATAACACCTATACTCCACATATTATTTATAGATATACACAGACATTCTTTTCCCAACTAAACCATTTTTGTCTTCACATTGCTAATTTACTCTAAGTCTGAAACATAAAAGAGGAGCTGGGGAGAGGAGGAGAAGGGAAACTTCACTTTACCTACTCCAGCTGAATCTCATATAATTTCTTCTTTTTTTTTTTTTTAACGAAACTTCATTGTATATTCCAGAAAAGTATATTGGTGGGGTAGGTTTACCAGAGGCAGAGAGAATGTGCAGGGAGTGAGAAAGTGAATTGATGGATGGATGGTTAAATGAATATAAATGAACTGATACCTTTACAGGAAAATAACATTTCTTTTCTTTTTTTTTTTATTCTATAGATCAGTGGGTTTTGTATCTGTAATTCTTTCATATCAGCAAAGAGGAAATAAACTCCCATGTAAATCATTTTCCCCCCATCTGGAAGCATATTAAAAGCATGCCTTTTTTTTTTTTTTCTTTTAAGCAGAGCCTTTTTTTCCCCCTATTTGCTTATCGGTTCATCCACCATTACATTTTAAATGAAATTGCAAGACCCCCCTCTCCTCTTCCCCTCACCCCCCCCCCCCCCGCCTCCCAAATTCCGGGCTGATGTCGGAAAGAGGGAATCAGCCTCTCCCATGCTTTAGAATAACTGACCTAGATTCAATTACAGATAGACCCGGCGGAGAGGACGGCACCTCGCTGCCTTCTCAGGGGTCTCTTAAAAAAATAAAATAAAATAAAATAAAAATAGGGCAGAAAATAGGAAAATAAAACACCCCAAAAATAGGAGAAAAAAACAGTGTGGAATAGACAAACAGACGCTTCCCACCAAGTGCTGCAGGCGCCCGAGCATCCCTCGCCCCGCCGGAGCCCAGCAGCGCCCGCACCGACGGCGCGACCCCGCCGCTGTCCCAGCGGCACGGACGGGGGATGCTCGCCCTCCTCGGGAGTGTTTTTTGGGGGGCCGCCTCGGGAAGAACAGCTCTGGGAGGCGGGGGAGCCTCGCGGTTCTCCCCGCTGCTTCCCGGACGGGAGCGAGGGAGCAGCCGGGAGCAGCGCGGCGCTCCCTCCCTCCTTCCCTCCCTTCCCCCGGGAGCGGGCCGGTATCGGGGGGTCCCGGGGGGCTGCGACCGCACGGGGAGGGAGGAGAAGGGGGGCTCGGGGTCCGCAAGGCTTGTTTCATTTCAAAGTGGGACCGGGGCCGCTCCAGGACGCGCCGCTCGCAAATATAATCTTCATATTCAGTTCAATGGAGTCTCCTTATAATTTACAGCGGAGAGATAAGGCTGGAGGATGCAATGAAAAAAAAATCTGAAGTCATCCTCTCCCCCCCTGTACTGCACTGCACCTTGGGCAGCGGAGCAGAATCCAGAATCTCAACTTCTCCCGACATATGTTTCCAGCAGATAAGTAAACAATCTGGACGTGAAATGAAAATTTTAATTAATGCAGTAATGCTATTACACCTCAAGTGTGCAAATCCCATTGCCTTGCACTGTGACAATGGGTGGGGAGGAGGAAAGAAAGCAGACAGACAACAAACCACAAGCAAATTCTAATCTGGCTTTTGCTTTTCACTCGGCTCCAATTGTTTTCATAGTTTGTTTCCTTTGAATTAATCTCATCCTTATATTTCAATAATTACCAGCTACTCATCTCTTCCCCTCTTTCTCTCACCCACTCAAAGAGCCGGCTCCCGCTCCCTCGCTCTCCTCTTTTAAATTGGGATCAACCTGGATTTAATTTCGGGGCTTTTAGGCATACACATGTTGCCTTGTGGCAGCGTGGACCTGCACAGACCCTGCACGTTATTTCTTGTTTAGCTTTCCGAACCAGAAGCGTTCGGGAATAATGAAGTATTTTGCCCTAATAAAAAGGGAAGGAAAAAAAAAAAAGAGAGAGAGAAAGGAATAATAATAATAATAATAAAGGCTGCGTAGTCCCTTTGATGTTGGTATAAAACACCCCAACTGGAATATAGGCGTGTAAAGGGAGAAAAGAGAGACGAGGAGGTAAAATTAAGGACCGAAAGAGAAAAAAAAAAAAAAAAATAAAAAGGGTAAATTACAGACACATCAAAAGCCCCGAGGCTTCCTCGCTCCGGAGCTCGGCGCAGCGCGGGGAGCTGAGCCCGCGTCCCCCGGCGGCACCGGGCTCCTGCAGCCCCCCGAGGGGACAGGAGCAGCCGGGGCTGGGCTGCCTTTACATCAAGATTTTGCGTTAGAAGCGTTTTGAATGATTTTGTGATGTTTTTTAGGTGCGGAGGCTGCGGCGGGGGGACCCTGGTGCGGAGCCCTGCCCGCGGGACCCGCTGCCACCCGCAGCCCCTCGCCGGCCCTCGGCAGCCCCGGTACCCCCGGTACCGCCGGCCGGCCGGGGCCGCTGCCCGCGGAGGAGGAGGAGGAGGAGGAAGACGTGTTTCTGATCATCGCTTACTTTTAAACACTACAATCAAGGAATGTAGCCAGGAGGTCGGGCCTGGAATAAAACCGTAAAATCAGAATTGCAATCTTTTTGATGTTTCAAAGTCTCTTTGAATGCCTTTGATACACTCAATAGCAAATTTACTGGGCTATTATCACTAATAAGCAGAAATAAGTAATATCTCTCAGAGACTTCTATGGGCTTAATGTGTCCTTTAAAATAAAGTTTTTTAACATCTCTTAATTCTGTCTTTGTCTCTCCTGCAGCAGAGCTCCCTGGCCGTCTCACAGCTACACCTGGGCTCTCCTGGTCCCCTCGGCCTCCCGAGATATTCTCTCCCCCTCTCTTATTTGTTGTTTTCTTTAAAGCAAGGCCAGAGTGGATGATTTTAAGAGTCTAGGTGGTCCTGCAGGCAGCGCTGAGCCGAACTGGAGAGGAGAGAAGAGGAGAATAGTGAAAAAAAGAAGAGAAGAGAAGAGAAGAGAAGAGAAGAGAAGAGAAGAGAAGAGAAGAGAAGAGAAGAGAAGAGAAGAGAAGAGAAGAGAAGAGAAGAGAAGAGAAGAGAAGAGAAGAGAAGAGAAGAGAAGAGAAGAGAAGAGAAGAGAAGAGAAGAGAAGAGAAGAGGAAGAGAAGAGGAAGAGAAGAGGAAGAGAAGAGAAAAAAGAAGAGAAAAGAAAAAAGAAAAGAAAAAAGAAAAGAAAAGAAAAGAAAAGAAAAGAAAAGAAAAGAAAAGAAAAGAAAAGAAAAGAAAAGAAAAGAAAAGAAAAGAAAAGAAAAGAAAAGAAAAGAAAAGAAAAGAAAAGAAAAGAAAAGAAAAGAAAAGAAAAGAAAAGAAAAGAAAAGAAAAGAAAAAGAAAAGAGGAAAAGGATAAAAAGAAGGAAGGAATTGGGGCGAGGGGAGCTGCGGGGGGAGCGGGCCGGGCAGCAGGAGGGGCCCGGGCCCGAGGCCGCGCTCCCCCGCCCCCCGCCCGGCCCCGCTCGGCTCCGCGCTGCCTGCGCGGGGTTCCGCGGCTGCGGGAGAGGCTCCGCGGCGGAGCCCAGCCCGGGACAGCGCCCGGCCGCGCACCCAAGGCGTGGCGCGCATAACCCCGCGGCCTTTGTTTAATGATTTTATTGAAAGAAGGAGACAGTTGTGGGGAAACAGGTTTGACAAGGAGCTGCATTTCCCCCTCGAGGGAATAGCTTTTTTTTCACCCCTCTCTCTCTCTCTCTCTCTCTCCCTCTCTTTCTTTCTGTTTTTGGTTTCCCTTTGACATCAAAGTCAGTAATCGGTTCATTGCAGTGTCAAGATCATTATTTAATTTATTTATCTCCACGAGTTAAATAGCTACACACCTGCAACCGGGCGGGAGGGCTGGAGGGATAACACGGCGCAGGGAAAGGGAGCGAAACACGGCGAGCAGAGGCTGCGGAGGGGCGAGCGGGGTGGGAGGGGGACGGCGAGGCAGCGAGGAAAAGAGAATGAGAAACGGGAAGAGAGGAAGAGTAAAGAGAGGGGGAAATGGGAAAAGAGAAAGAGAGAGAAGGAGAACGGAAGGAGAGAAGGGGAAAATGTGAGAGGGAGAGAGAAGGAGATAGAATTAATAAATAAAGATAAGAAAATAAGGTAAAACGGAAAGTAAAAAGGAAGGAAAGAAGGGGCGGGAGGAGGAGTGAAAGGGAAAAGAAAAGGGGAAAGAAGAAAGAAAAGAGCGAAATAAAGAAGGAAAGTAGAGAGGTCGCCGCCAAAGTTTCCAGCTCTGTCGCTCCGAGCTCACCATCTCACCCCGACGTTTCCCCGAGGCCCCGGCCCCCACCGGGCCCGTTCTCCCCCGCAGCCGCCGAAGCGGCCCCGAGGGTGTCCGGGCTCAGGGGTACGGAGCGTCCCCCAAATCTCAGCCGCGCTGGGGAGCGGGGCACGGCCGCGGGGCCCCCGCTTTGCCCCACGAGCGGCGTGGCCCGGGCGGGCCAGGGCCGGCTCTCCCCCCGCCCGGCTCTGCCTCCGACCATTGTCAGACTAATGCGGGTGGATGTCGGAGGACACTGAGCTATCGGTGTTATCAGCCGGGCTGACAGCGCCTGTCAGCTGGGGTTACATCAGCGCCCGCCGCCGCCGCGCCGCCCCACGCCGGCCGCATCCAGCCCCGCGTGTCCCAGCGGATCGTCCCGCGGCTCCCAGGCCCTCCCCAAGCCAGCTCCTTTAATTGTCCTCATTTGTAAGAGCCGTTTTGTCATGCTAAACAAGGCTGGAGCAGCCATTCTAACCTCTCCTTTCAGCCCTTTTCTCCTCTCCCCTTTTGTTTACCTTCGCCTGATCTCTCATTTATTTATCTATCTATTCTTCCCCCGCTTACCCTCCCATTCAAGCCCCATGTATGTTAATTGTGTTACGCCGTTTAATTCTAACATCGGTCTCCAAAGAGCACTTAATGAGCAAAGCACATCCAAACACGCAGCGCTCCGGCTATTCAGCCCCTCCAGACGGATCCTCTGCCTCTTCCTCCTTCCCCTCGCCTCTGCCCCCCGACTCCCGCCCTCAGTCGAGGGAAGAGCCCCGCAAACGCCGCTAATTGATCCGCACAAGATGCTGATTCCAATCCGCCCCCTTCCAGCACCGCCAGCGCTCCCCTGCCCGCTCCGAATATTTCCTCGCACCGCTACAACTTCAACGCCGCGGAGGCAACTTGGGAAAAGCCGGTTCCCCGACGGGACGGGGGGCGGGGGAAAGCAGCCCCCCGCTTTCACTCCGCTCCATCCCGTCTTTTCTCAAGTTTTCTCCGCCCGCAGCAGCGTTTCCCCGACGGGCTCCGAGCGGAGCCCGAGCCGGCACGGCTCCGGGGTGGGCACGGGGAGGGCCGGGGGCTGCGGGCCGGGGTCGCTCCGGAGCGGGAGCAGCGCCCGCGGCCCCCGCTGCGGGACGCGGGGCTTCGTCCCCGCACTCACAGCACGCACTTGCCTCGTTTGATGACAGATTGTCTTTATTCAAAACGTCTTTGTTCAACAAATGAAAAGGTTTAACGAGGTAAAATCCTGCCGGGTACATCTTAGTTTCTGTTTCTTCTTGCCCAAGACATTGTGAAAACATATTTAAATTGCCATCGGTTTTTATTCGGTTTTTCGTTATTATTATTAGTAGTAGTAATAAATTTTTACAATTCTACTGCCTGACTTCATACCTGACGCTCTGTCTAAAGTAAACTTAGATCTAGTCTCACTGGATCACACAAATTTAAGGACTATCTGTTTTAAATTAAGCAAACACTATCATATGTTTTAAATATAAATGTTTCTCCCCTTTTTTTTCTTTTTTTTTTTTCTTTTTTAACTTTGAAGAGCCTTTTTTCTCACATGAAAAGCAATTTTACCTAGTAGTACGTGGTGGCAAAATATATATATATTTATATATATATAACACAGCTGATCTCGTCTTTCAATGTGCAAAAGGAAAACAACAAGGAAAAAAAAAAAAAATTAAATCAGAGTACGACCGGGACTTCCCAAAGTCAAGTCCAAGTGACATGAGACCCTGGAGAACTCACAGACATTAAGAGAATAAATAAAAATCGAAACAGCCTCTCTTTTTTTTTTTCCTTTTCGTCTTTTTCTCTTTTTCTCCCCGCTTTGTCCCGAAAGGGCAGTTCAAGGTTCGCTTTTCTTTTCTGTTTTTAAACACATTTACAACTCTTACAAGTGCCGGGCTCCTATCTGCCCCCGCGATTGCAGATCCCCCCCGAGCCTGGGGCCAGCTCTCGTGGCGAGCTTTAGGCGAGAGCATCTCCGAGGCAGCGTCCGCGTCTGTCCCGGCCCGGCGACGGGCGGCAGAGTCCTGGTTCGGGTGGCCTTTTGCTCCTGCAGGTTTTATGTACATGCACACACGGAGGAATCCCAGTTCCAGCTGCCGGCCGGGGTGGGGGACACACGCACACACACACGCCCGTGGGGGTGTGGGTGGGTGGGTGTTACATGGCAGTCGCGTGTGCTGAAGAATAGGGGTCTATCCCAGTCTTGGTCATGCCTGGGAATAATATGTAGGCAACTGGAGGTTGCAAACTGGAAGCCGACCAAGCGGTACAGTTACATGGCACGACATAGCCCGGGTTAGTTGGCGAGGGGTGAGTGTGGGTGTGTTGGCTGGGGCAGCTCAAGCTGCCGAACGCCCCGTTCTGGTATCCCAAGGTGGAGGCGTAGGGCAGGGTGCTGGTGGCTAAGGTGTGAGGAACCTCAGTCATCTTCTGAATGGCGCTGGAGCTGAACTGGCTGGGGTCAAGTAAGGAGTAAGGTGCTGAGGTGGGAGGCAGGAAAGCCCTGGCCTTCTCCGGGGAGCTCAGCAGCGAGTCAGTGGCCCCCACGGGAAGCCCGGCGGCCTTTAAGGGATCTGTTTCCCCGAGGTAAGGCAAAGGGAAGACATACCTGTCCTTTTTCAGCAGGTTCTTGGGCTTGCGCCGGGGCCGGTACTTGTAGTCGGGATGCTCCTTCATGTGCTGCGCCCGCAGCCGCTTGGCCTCGTCGATGTACGGGCGCTTCTCCGCCTCGGAGAGCAACTTCCACTCCGCGCCCAGCCGCTTGCTAATCTCCGAGTTGTGCATTTTGGGGTTCTCCTGGGCCATCTTGCGCCGTTGGCCGCGGGACCACACCATGAAGGCGTTCATGGGGCGCTTGATGTGGTCGCTGGGCTTGGACATGCTTCTGCCGGGCGGGCGGACGGGCGGCTCTGCGGGGCGCGGCGGCTCGGGGCGCCGGACGGCGGCGGCAGGACGAGGAGGAGGAGGAGGAGGAGGAACGGCGGGAGAAGGCCGGAGGAGCCGGAGGAGCGGCAGGAGCGGGCTCAGCTGATCATCACAGGTCCTCCGCCAAGGCCGTCCCCGGCGGGAGCCGTGCCGGGGCGGGGCGCGGAGCAGCGCGGAGCGGAGCGGAGGCCCGCGGGGCCCGGCGGGCACTAGGCGGGCGGGGAGCCGCCGGGCGCAGCAGCGGGCCGGCGGTGGGGACGCGGGGCGGTGCGGGGCAGTTCAAAGGCGCGGGGCTGCGGCGGGCAGGCTGACATAGCGGCAGGGCGGTCACAGCGCGGCCGGGCGCCCAATCAGCGCGGAGGGGGCCCGCTTAAAAAGAGAGGGAGAGAGGAAGGGCGAGAGGAAGAGGAGGGGAGGGGACAGCGGAGGGAGGAGGAGGAAGGAAGGAGGGGACAGGAGGACACCCCCCCCCCCCACCCCCCACCCCCCCCCCCCCCTCCTTCCAACGCGCGGATTAAAAGGAAGGCTTTTGTGAGTTGCTGCGCTAATGGCGGCTGGGGGGGCAGGGGGAGGCGGAAGGGGGTCGCCCCCATCTTCCTTACGCTCCCCCATCCCTGGGGCGTGCGGAGCGGGGCCGGTCCCGCCGCCCTCCAGGCTCTGCCGCCGCCGCCGTCGGGGCTGCGGGCGCCGCGCTCCTCCGGGCGGCCGCCGCCGTCCGCGTTCCCCCCGCTGCCCCCGCCTTTCCCCGCGCTCCCGGCCGCTCTCCCGCTTCCCCAACCCCCGCCTTCCCCGCTCCGCAGCCCCGCTTAACCCCGGGAGCCGGCCCGCGTCCCGGCTTGCTTTGAATAATTGCCTGCCTCCCGCGAAACGCCCGTGGGGAAAATATTTATTAAATGGAAACAATTGTCCCGGCTCCCGGGGGGAACCGCGTTTGTTCCGGGCTTATTGGTTTTTAGCACCTGCTTTGGTTAACAAACCTGCTCCGAAAAGACCCCCCCGGGCCGCCCCCTGCCCCCGCCCGCCCGCGTCCGACAGCGACCGGGGAGAGAAACGAGATGTCGGGGGGGGCTCCCGGGACGGACGGGGGGAGGCCGGCCCGGCCCCTCCGGGGTGCCCCCGCACCTCTCCGCCCAAAACTTCGCCTCCTGCCCGAGGGGAGCCGCCGCCGCGGGCCGCTGCGTGCCGGGTCACCGTTCCTGGGGGGCTCTCAGCTCCCCCCCGTCCTCCGAATAATATTAATAATAATAATAGAATAAACCACCTTCGCCCTTATTTCCTCCTTCTTCGCAATAAATGACTTTCATTTCTCGGCAGAGCCCTGTGCCTGCGGAACCGGGGAGAAGGAGGAGGAAGAGGAAGATGAGGAGGAGGAGGAAGAAGAAAGGGGCCAAGGATGTGGAGTCCGCTCACCTGGACGGGGCCGGCAGTGCCCGAGGCTTTGGCTCTGCTGCCGCCGGCTCCATCCCAGAGGCTTTTTTCGTTGCGCCCAGAAATGCGCCGCCAATTTCCCAGCCCGCTCCGGGACCCCCTTGCCCAAGCGCCCTCCCCGGGCGGGATCCTCCCGCTACGGCACCGCATCTTCCCCAGGGAAACTTGCCCCCATCCCGCGGTGGAATCCCCCGAGCTTCTCCCCACCCCCAGCAGCCGCTGATGTTCACATGGCACCCGCAAACAAGAAGAGGTGGGTGCGGGCTGCCCCTTCCCTCAGCTGCCCCCCGGGCTCGCCTGAGACCTGGCCCGTTCTCGGGGACCTCGGTGCCACGCGTGGAACGCTCGCCACGGGCCGGGACTGGCGTGCCCGGGCGCTGCTCGGCCCGACAGGCACCCGCCGGCTTGGCCGTGGCCGTGGTAGGGTGACACGCGTGGAAAGTTCTTTTTTACCCCACTTTTTCCGTGGAAACAGCGCTGTGGGCTGCCCCAGCTGCCGGCGCGCTGCCCCGCGGAGCTGCCGCGCTCAACATCCGCGGGGAAAGCCGCCTGGAGCCGCTGCCCCTCTCCTCGGCGCCGTCTGCTTTCCCCTCCGACGCTTAAAATACAAAACTCCCTTCGCTTTTATTGTTTCTTTTCAAATTCTTCGAAAGAGGGGGAGAAATTGTATCACTCGTCATCCCTCGGCAGGATTAAACGAGAGGAGCCGGGCGTCGTTCTCAAAAATCCGGGTAGCAAATCGTTCGGGAAGGAGCGGTGGCTCGCAGGCTCTGCCTGCTCCCGAAAAGTCTTTCCAATCAGTTAATGTTGCCTCGCAATATTAATGATAAAAAATCGGCAGCCCGGCTTTCATTGGCTGCTACCTCGCCGTGCTGCAGCACACACGCTACATCAGCTCGGGGCATTTCGGGCTCCGCTTTGCTCATTTACATCCCATAAATGCCCCGCTTGAAAAAAAAAAAAAAAAAAATTAAAAAGGAAAAGAAAGATTTCCTTGGAGATTCCAACGCTTCCATCCTTAAATACTTAAGTACTTCCATTTTCCCCCCTAAATCCTTTGTCCTGGAAGGGCATCTGTTGCAGCTGTACAGTCCTCGGGGTTGGATTTTATAAACTTTGTACCATTTTTGTGGTTTGGGATTTTCTTCCTGGGGAGGGAAGAAATTTGCAGGGCGGTGACTGAAATCATTTCTCCTCACCAGCTTGTTTAGACACCAAAACTAATGGTGCGATTATTATTCCTGAATGATATCATGGTAATGCAGAGAGATAAGAACGGCCTGATAGGGAAACATTAAAATTATATTCTTGGAGATCGTTCATTTGGAGTAACTTTAAATTAGATGAGATCATGTAGCCTGAGATCCAGTATCAGCATAAATAGAGCTGTATTTCTGCCTTCAGCCTCCTCCTCCTCCTCACAGGAATCACAGTCGGGCTTGCAACTGCCAAAAGTGAGAGGTGAAGAGCACCTACAATTTGAAAATACCCCCGATCGAAACTTCATTTAGGAAATAATGGATCTTTAAATAACTTTATTTTATTATTTTTTTTTTTTATGCTTCAGGCACTGGGAAAGGGAGGGGATTTTTAATTGATTTTTAATTGAAGGAAGCACGTTTTGGAAAGACTTCCAGGTTTCTGGGGCTTTTCAGAGCCACTGAGGATGCAGGTCCTGCTTGCTGTTCTGTGGGACCTGGTGAGATTCCCACCACCAGGAATACTTTTTCCAAATACCCAGAATTAGCTCAGTGCACAGAATCCTACCAGACATTGCCAGGGATGATTATATTCCTACTTTTCCCTCATATCTGGTTATTTTGCATGCAAGTGCACACATACATTTCGTTATGCGTGTGCCACATATTAAAAAAGACCTTTTTAATCACATGCCATCAAATAATATTTTCTGGGAGAGATATATGGAAAATATATGCACAGAGCAGCTCATCCGGGCAGCAGCACTGATGTGTTCACAGATACTGTGCAGAACAGACTGGATACTTACAGGTTATTCTTTTTGCATTTTTACGGTGTTTCTTCCTCAGTTTCATCCCCCCAACCCTGAAAAAGGCATTTATTCAACTCCAGCTATAAAAAGTTACAGGGATCCAGCCTCCTGCACGGAGAGATTTAATGGAGCAGGTCACTGCCCTGTACATCCCTGACAGAAGAGGGGAGCAGTGATGGATGTGGCAGATTGGATCATCCCAGGAGCTGCTCGCTCACGCTGCCCAACAAGAGATGCTCCCTGGGAAGGCACCACCTTCCACGGGAGAGAGGTGGAGAATAACTTGCTTCAAAACTAAAGATTCCACCTGGATTGGGACCTGGTTTATGCCCTGAGGCAGAAGTTTACAGCCCTTTCCAAACTTGATTTTTGTTCTGCACGTTTTATCCGTGTGTGTGATACAACCTGATCCCATCCCTTCCTTTGGCACAGTGCTCTGTGCATTTAGCTCTCATTCCTCACAGGAAATCTGTTCACTGCTCTTTTGCAGCACCATTTATATTTGTGGCTTGTTGTTAATGAGGAAGGTGATGGATATTTGTGGGGATTTCCCTCCTGGCTCAGGGTCCCTGCAGGTGACAATCCTGTGGTGTGGCAGTCACCCTGGGGAGTCTCCATTGCTGTGAAACCTGTGCCCTGCTGCCTCTGTGGGCAGGTCCAGTGCTCTTCACTGGCGTGAAGGTCTTGATCAGTGAGCCAGTGCAATGTCTGACAGTAAAAATATGCCTCGAATTATACCAGCCTTCCCAGAGCATCAAATTCAGCATATTTAGGGAATTACAGAATCATAGAATGGTTTGGGCTGGAAGGGACCTTTAAAGGTCATCGAGTCTGAGCACTTTGCAGGGACATCTTCCACTAGAGCAGGCTGCTCAGAGCCCCATCCAACTTGAATGTTTCCAGGAATGGCATGTCCACCACCTTTCTGGGCAACCTGTGCCAGGGCCTCACCACGCTCCTTGTGAAAATCTTCTTTCCTCTGTCTGTCTCACACCTCCAGTTCTGTGTGTCACCGTGTGACAGTGCTGCAGTGAGCAGTGAGAGTGCAGCCAGGCCAGCAGTCATTGTGAGGACACCATGCTGTGACAGAGAGCACCAAAAGAGCCCCCACAGAATCAGGCAGCAGTCTGGACTCCACAGAATCCACAAAGAGTCTCTGGGTACCACCCTGCTGGAGACTGCTGAGGCAGTGCCACCTCTGTGCCACCTCCCAGGGCCTTCCCTTAGCAACTTTAGCAGTCAAACAACGAGTGGCTGAAGAGTTGTTCATCCTTCCCAGGGTGAGAAATGTGTGGTGGAAACCCATGGGGATTCCCCTCCCGTGGTGCAGAGCCCCATGGGTGCATCAGCCCACCTGCCCAGGGAAGGGTCCCTGGAGACCCCTCTGGATTTTGCTTTCCCTGCAGCAGCAGCAGCTGCAGGCAGAGCTGATGAGTCTCTCCAGTAAATAAGTGCATTCACTGTGGCCATGGATGTAAACCCAGGGGCTTGACATGGCATTGACTTCCCAGATATTGTATGGCCAGGGAGCTTCAGTCATTGTCAGCAACATGAAGGGAAGGATAAAGGACCTGAGCTCAGGAGTGCAGAGCAGGCTCGTAAGGAGAGGCAGTATCTCTTATTAGACCAACTGATACAGTCAGAGAAAAAAAACAAAAAACAAAAACTAAAAAACCCAGAAAGGTTTTCAGGCACATGAGCTCTGAAATAGAAGCAACAGCTTTCAAGAAAAGTGTCTGAACTGTTTATCTTCCTCACTCCCCCACCTCTGCTCCTGGGGAGGCTGATGGCTTCATCGCCATGATCCAGCTGTCCTCCCTGGGCTGGGATGGAGCTCTGGAATGGGATTGCTCCCTGTGATCCAGCTGTCCTCCCTGGGCTGGGATGGAGCTCTGGAATGGGAATGCTCCCTGTGATCCAGCTGTCCTCCCTGGGCTGGGATGGAGCTCTGGAATGGGAATGCTCCCTGAGATCCAGCCATCCTTCCCAAGGTGGGATGGAGCTCTGCAGTGGGATTGCTTCCAACCATGCATCAGGCATGGAGAAACACAAGTCCAAAGCTGGAAGAAAAGCTCGGGGGAAGGAAGGGAAGTGACCTGCTGGCTTTGGTGTATCAGGTGAGCTCTGGAGTAGCTTTTCTTTGGATGGCTGACATGAAATAGGCATGTGATGCTCAGGCAGACATGACCAACTCTGTTCTGCAAACAGAGGAAACACCTAAAATATTGTCTTGTGTTTCTAACACAGTTAAATACCATGAACAGTGGAGATCTGGCCACAGTGCAAGGAGGAAAATGCTTGTTCTAGTGATATGTTTAATCTCAACACCAGTTCAAAGGCTCAGGATTCCTGCAAATCTGTGTCTTGTTCCCAAGTAGCACATTTTGCACTTGGATATCTGAACAAGACCAATGATGTTTAAAAGCAGCCACCACCGATGTCCCTGAGGGTCTCAGTGCTGGAGCTTCAGAGACATCTGTTGTTTTTGTGAAGTGTGGTTAGATTCATGTCCACTCTGTTTATTCTGGATCTGTCAGCATCATATGCAAGGTGGAGGAGGATTTTTCTGTCCAAACTGCCCTGTTTGATACCTTTTGTGGGATCTCTGCCCCCTCAAACACAGCCAGGCCCTCAGCACAGTCGAGCTTCCCACCTAAATGAGCCAAACCATTTAAGAGCCATAAAGTTTCTTCCCTGCTCTTCTTACAGATGCTGTTGTGGCAGAAACACGAAGCCTGTGAGAAGGTAGCACCTGAGACCCATCAAAGAGCTGATAAACAGCCAATTTGTCTTACTGGAAGGTCTCCAGACCTCTCCTCACTACTCACACAACTGCTCTCAGTGTCCTCAGGGTGAAGTTCCATGGGTGGATTGGGATATTTTAAGTACTGAAGGCCATTTCTTCCCTGTGACACATTCCTAGGATAATGGGAATCCTGGCAATTCCCAGGACCACCGATGGCTGACTATTATGATCCTCAACAACTCATTGGTCATGTGGTCCAAAGTGATCTGGAAAACCTCTGGAGCAGCTGCTCCAGCAAAAAAAGAGATTCTCCAGCAAGCAGGAGATGCTCCATGCTGTCCTCTACTCCGTGGCAGTAAGAGACAACCAAAGGTGACAGCTGCTCTTCTGCCTCGAGCCTGACTCCCTCCAGAGTCCGTGCAGAGCACATAGAAGGTTCCCATGTTCTTGGCAGAACCAAGCTTTGGGATGAAGTGGTGAGACCAGGTCTGAGCAGCAACTCAGTGCTGCTGTTCAGTGAAAGCTCAGCTCTACCACTGACCTCAGTGAGTGAGCCAGCTCTGGGGAAACCACAGGGCACACATCCACCCGAGCAGTCTGAAAAGGCAATGGCTTCCATCCAAACGCTGCTTTACAGGAGCCCAGGTGCCTCTGAGATGTCTTTTGTTTCTTGCCAGATGTTTGTGGTGGCATCTTGGAGCAAAGCTTCTCCCTGGCTCACCCCCAGCCTGGGAACTGCCCTCAGGAGCTCAGCAGAACAGAGCACCTCGAGCAGGGAAGGTGTCCACACGCTGCACCTAGGCTTTGTGCAGAGGTTGTGTTTGCTCTGAGGTGTCAGCTGGGAGCCAAATGCCCTGGCAGAGATCATGATCTGGTGGGGAGCCAGCAATGGGTCCCCAGCACTAAGGGGAAGAGCCCCCAGTGTCCTCTCCAGGCCTGCAGAAGCCATTCCTCAGAGGAAGTAGCAGGGCTGTGGTCTCCAGCCATGCAATGGTCCCCAGCACCCTCCTTGGGCATGGGAGTGACCTCCTACCCAGCAACGCTGGGAGACAAGTCTGGAGAGCCAGGAGAGAGGGAAA
Source organism: Pseudopodoces humilis (assembly GCF_049639895.1). NCBI lineage: Eukaryota > Metazoa > Chordata > Aves > Passeriformes > Paridae > Pseudopodoces > Pseudopodoces humilis. Next base: position 4,880,369 of record NC_142210.1, on the reverse strand, counting down.
CATCACACCAGACTCCAAAAAACGAGTCACCCAGAGGGATGGAGGAAGCAAACATTAGGAGGGAGAAATCCCAAATCCTTTGAGCCGTTAGGAGATTCCCCCTGGTGGGGTTTGCAGCCTGGCTGAGATCCACCAACCCTGTTGCAGGACTGACATGAGGGCTGGCAGCAGAGCTGCACGGGCTTGGAGCTTCCACAGGAATTCCTGGTTTGTGCTGGACATGCCCTCTCCTGCCCTCTCCAGCCTGGTCCTGCTCATTCCAACACAGCATCCCTGACTCTTCTTCCCTGGCAAACAGGTCCCTCCCTCCACAGGAAACTTTGGGGGAAGTCTCAGGAACTAACTTTGGGGGGATGGTACAGATTGTATGATCATGGCTTGAGGAAATTATTATATTTTTAATTAAATTTTGTGTGCTATGCACAGATACTACAGTAGTGGGCCCTTTATCAATTGTTAACACAAATACTAATGAATACTAATGCTAATCATTTGTTTCTGGAAACAAATAAAAAGATATTCGGTGGGAAAAACAAAAAACAAAAAACAAACAACAAACCTCTGTGAATTTTAACACCAAAAACAATGAAATGCATTTCAGGCCGGTGGTGGCAGAAGGTAAAACCCCAGAGTTCCAACACGGTGACACCAAACTCGCATTAACGAGTCCGGCACGGCAGGGCCGGCCTCCGAAAATGACTCAAGGAATAACTCCAGCAACCTTGGCCCAAAAGTGCAGCGGGCAGGAGCCACGTGGGGGCAAATTCTGCAGGGCACAGGCACGGCTCGTCCTCCGGAGTCCTGCGGGGATGGGGACGGGGATGGGGACGGGGATGGGGACGGGGATGGGGACGGGGATGGGGACGGGGATGGGGACGGGGATGGGGACGGGGATGGGGACGGGGAAGGGGACGGGGATGGGGACGGGGATGGGGACGGGGATGGGGACGGGGATGGGGACGGGGACGGGGATGGGGACGGGGATGGGATCGGCTCCGTGCCCACGGAGCGATGCGGCCGCTCCGTTCTTTATTCCTCGCGCTGATTTACAAGGCGCCCATCTCCCTCCAGCAGCTGCTTGTGCTTTACGAGGTTTGCAGATGAAAGCCAACGCGATTTCCACCCACCCAGCCCAAACGGGAAGGCGCGCTCAGTAACCCTTTCCTAACCCTGGAGCCAGGGATTCTGCGGAGAACAATTTAGCCGGCAGGAGATTCCAGGAAGGGCAATTAATGAAAGGCTTGGATGGAGCTTGTCTTGTATCTCGTTCCAAACATGGCCATAGAGGTTTGCGCTGGGGCGGGGGAGGCAAACGTTAAAGGCAGGCCCTGCTCTGGAGCACACCCAGTCTGCAGCACCTGCAAATTTCTCCCCCAGGATAAATAACTGAGGTATCTCCGTCACTCGGGGCCGTTCAAATTATTCATAGCAAATAAATTACCAGGTGTATTTAGTCTGTTGTCGTTTCTCCCCCTTTTCCTACCCGCTCATGAATCACTTGGAAATAGATTCTGATTTCTGCAAGTGTGTCTATTAGTCATGATAAGGAGCCGAGGCACAGCACAGGCTGTGGGCAAAGGCTCATTACTGGCCTTGAGTCTACATATCAGAGGTGATTCAGGTCCTGCTTCCAAGACCGATTGGTGTTTTCCCCACTTCCTTTTTAACGAGCAATGGGAGCGAGAGGAAGGACCGCAGAGATGCTCAGCACAAACCTGCTCTGGCAGGCAGGAACGCCCTGCTTCTCCTGGGAATGGGCTGCTCCAACACAGACCATGACCCCCGTGGGGTTAGTGGTCCTCTCCAATGCCGCTGTGACCCACAGTCATGCCGGTATCCACCGGTGCATCCCACATCTGAGCTTTCACTGCCGCCAGTGCTCGTGTATCTCCGAGTCTCAAGCTTGCCCACTTGCAGGATGTCCTGCCCTGCCAGCCAGAACATTCCCGGAAGATGCACGAAGAGCATTTCGTTCTCTCCTGTCACAGGGTCAACCCCAGGCTCTGCCCATGGGAAGCCGAGGATCGGCCCCATCTCCTCTGCTCCAGCCCTTTGCCCCCACAGGCAATTCCGGCCCCAACAGACAGAGCGAGGCTGCCCTGCTGTAATTCCAGGGTTCCGCTGGCTACGGATGGAGGGAAAACTTGTTATGGTCGGAAGACAATTCTCACGGCCAACTTGGGCAGCCTGGAGAGGTGAGAGGATGCAGGTGGGAGGAGAGGAGGAGGAGGAGGAGGAGGAGGATCTGAGGCCGCCCTTCCTCTGCGGCACGTGGCGCTCAGGTTCCAGGGAAAGGGAGACGTGTCTGATTACTGGGCAAACAATAGTGAGCAGCGCTATTTAAACACATCCAATTACCGCTGTTATTCAGTGGGCAGAGGCCGACGTGAGAATGCAAACACAGGGAGAGCAGAGAGGTCTCTGCCGGGGAAAGCTGTAGGAGCCTTGTAACTCTCCCCTCTGAAAAGGGATTTAATCAGCAGCTGCTCATTGGCAGGGCAAGGAGGAAGAATGAGCGCTTTGTACACAGCGCTGACTTTTCCCACTCCCTGGGGCACGCAGATAACTCCCCTGATCACCTCCCTCCCCTGGGAAGCGCTGCTTGATGGCACAGATCGGGCAGCCAAACACCGCCCGGGGCATAAACCCGAAAGAAACATCTTCATTTCCCTCTGCTGCTCCGGCTCTGTTGTGATCCAGAGGTTTGTGGTGACCAAGAGATGGCTCGGGCCCACCAGAGGTGCTGGGGGTGGAGGGCTCTCCAGCGCCCTTCCCAGACCGTGCCACCCTCTCCCCTCCCAGCCTTTGCCGGGTTTAGTTGGGCGGTTTGGTCTCCGTGGCTCTGCTCAGGAGGAGACACCGAGTTTTTAGACGAGAGGAGCTGCGAGTGGCCAGTTTTACCAGGATCAAGGGATCTTAGCATCAGCCAGCTCAGGGCCTCCCTGCCGGCTGCAGTGACACGAGCAGCCGTGTAAGGAGCCTCGCAAGGCCTCGTTCTGCCGCTCTCATCCATTTCTGCAGCCACTGGAGTCCCTGAATCCCAGCGGAGCAGCTTCCAAGAGACGAGCCCCACCTCAGCCCGGAGGAGCCCGTCTGACCCCTCGGCACGGGGAAGGTTCACAGCGGGCGAGCAGAGCGGTCCCACGTGCTCCCCAAACCGCAGAGTTTCCCCGATTTTATAGGATTAACGCTCTCACCAGAATCACAGGTGATTATTGCTCCCTTCGGTGCTTTCACATGGCTTGGAATAACGCCCCAGGGATCCATAACAATTAACCGACTTCAGCATCTCTCGCTGCCGTCAGTCAGAGGCACAGGAGGAGAGAGCCTCCAAAATGAATCAAGACAGAGGGAATAAGCAGTTTAGTCCTTTTCTTTGCTGTTATTCCCCTGTTAACACCGGAGTTTCCCCCCCTGAGATGACAACAATTTCTGCTTGAGCATAAATTCACTGTCACAAAGTGAAGACTGCACTTTTATTTCTGTGCAAGCGCTGCTCTTCAGTGACACGTCCCCAAAACTAACTCCAAAGAACAGGAGAGGAGGATCTTCCTGGGTGGCTTCTTCTGCCTTTGGGAGCATCCGAGCACGGCTCCCCTCGAGGCTGAAGGTGTGCTGAGTCCCGAGGGAAGGCAGCTGGGCTGTGCCAAGGCTTCTGCTGCTCCCATCGCTGCCCTGACACGTGCGGGGAGCGCGGTGTTTTCTTCCGTTTACGGAGAAGGATTCTTTTCCACTTAATCGGTCCTGCTCGTGTATTTAATTGCTGCCCAGGGACTCTGTCTGAGTCATGGCATGCTTTAGTCGTTACCTGTCAGGGATGTGACGCTGCCGGGGTCACAGGGCTTCATCTTCAGCAGGATCTCAGGGCAGAACGGTCCAGGGATAAAGTGGGATGGGAATGCAGCCCCCTGGCACATCCCCAGGTGAGAACTGCTCCTGCCTGGCAGCAACAACACTGCAAAAATGTCATCTGCTCCAGGTGATCTTAAGTCCCTTCCAGCCAAAAAACATTCCATGAATCTATGAAAACGGATTGCAAAAATCATGCCCGTTTCCATTTTTCTGTTGCTGTTGCAAAATATTTGTGTTTCGAGTCCTATTCCCTTGGAAGGGTTTTTTATTCTAATACAGGAATTTTTCAAGGATGCAAATGCATTTTCTGTTTCCCTTGCAAACCAGAAATGTTTCTCTGTGGGAAATTTTCCATTTAAAGAAGAATGTCTTTACTGGATATTCCACATTTTGAAATCTACAATAAATCAGTCTTCAAAGAAAAAAAAAGAAGGCGGGGGGGGGGGGAAAGAAGTGGGGGGGAAGAGGAAACAACAGCAAACTCAAGTTAGGGTGAAATGCAGGGGATGTAGTGGGAATGGCAGTGTTTATCTACCTTAAGGTGCCTCTTGGGGAAATAAAAACTCTAAAACACTGGAGCTACAACAGTTCAGCATCACAGCTCAAAGGCAGAAGCAATGGGGGCCTGCAGAAGGTCATGTCCAACGTCCTGGTGTGACAAGGCAGCAGTTTCTCCATCCCAGTGTGGGGCTGGTGGCACAAACCACCTTTGCAAAACACTCCCACTCCCACTGGTGTCTGGGAAAGGCGTGGATGGCACGGGCAGGTCCCGGCCGCTCCAAAATAGCTCAGTGCCACTGAAGTGAAAGGAGCAGCTCCAGACAGCAGCAGCCACGGCTGGAGCTGCCAATCCAAACTGCCTGGCTCAGGGAAACAGCACAGCAACTCCAGAGCCTCGAGGGGAGAATCCATGTGTCAGGCTATGGGGAGGTGCCAGAAACATCTTAGGATGTGCTGATAGACGAGCAGAGTTTAAAAGTCTGCAAGAATAAACCTGAGGGCTGTGCACAAGGTGGAGACTCAGCTGTGTGAGGGCCCAAAGAGAGGGTGCATCCGTGTGGGTGCAGATATCAGGGAGTCAGAGAATCATGGAATGGATTGGGTTGAAAGGGACCTGAAAGCTCATCTGGTTCCAATCTCGTTCCATGGGCAGGGGGGACACCTTCTGCTAGCCCAGGTTGCTCCGAGCCCTGTGCAACCTGGCCTTGAACACCTCCAGGGATGTGGCATCCCATCCACAACTTCACCCTCTTGCATGCCCAAGCCCCACCTCCCAGGGCTGGGGCTGCCCATGGCCGAGCTCTCGCACCCCTGTGGAGTGGCAGAGCTGTGCCACGGTCCCAGGAGCCACAGCTCTTCCCTGAACCCCCGACGCAGCCCCCAAACCCTGCAGCGAGGCCTTTGGAGAGCAGGGAGGAGCGAGTCTGGAAAGCTCTTCCCGAGGATCTGGCTGCTCAGCCGCTGTTTCCCTCAGTGGGAGCCGGGCAGCTCAACCTTTGCACCGGACTTGGAAATCTCCCCCTCGAGTTCCCAGCGGGAGGAGTGGGGTTGTGATCCCCTTCTCCCTCCTCTTCCACCTGAGCAGGGCTCACCCCGCTCCTGCCTGCCCGCCGGGACCAGGAGGGGCTGCAGCTGGCTGGGCTGGGCATCTTTTCTTTGAAGTGAAGTGAAATCCTAAAGCTTTCATTCGGAGAGTGCAAATCACTGCTAAAAGCTCTCCCCTCTCTGACCCCCATCTAGGAAACTCTAATCCAGCCTCACCGGCTTCACCGGTTTCCTTTTGTTTTTCGGTTGTTTCTGTTTTTCTTTCCAGTGCTGACCTTTGTGTTCAAGCATAGCTGACTCCAGCTAGAAACAAAACCGCAGCCCCCTTCAACCAAGAGGTTCAGGATTTGCCTAATTATTATTTTTTTTACATGGTTTCCCCTACTGTTTCTGCACAGTGAACACTCCCTGCAAAGCCCCCAGTGCTGGCTGCCTGGTTTGGATTAGCTAAAACAGGTTTTTGCCGAGCATTACTGAGGTCACTTTGGAGCTCGGAATCAGGATGATGACAGTCAGGGGGCTCTGATAATCAGGGCTCTCGTTAGGCTCTGCTAATGAGAGGGAGCGAGTGGATCGCTCCCGTTGTCACACGCCTGAATCTATTCGAGCCTGCACTGGAGGTGGCTGCAGGGGCCCTGGGACCTCCACAGCCGGTGTCACGGTCCCGTGTGACAGCTGCGGGACAGGTCTGCGGCCACCAGGGCAAGGCGACAGCTCTCCATAGTGACGGAGGAGGGGAACATCTCGGGCAGACGTTTTCCTTGGCCTTGCAAGCAAATCCAGGAATTCCTGAGATTTCCACCACTGCTGGGCTTTCCTCCAGGGCAGGTGGAGCTGCCAAATCGCGGCTTTCCCGGTGCTAATCTGGGGAGCCGGGCGATTAGCGCGGAGCTGCCCCGGGGCCCGGGGGAGCGCAGGACGCACCGCTGCACTCGCCGCTCCTGCCTCCCTCGGCCCCGCCGTGCTAAGCGCGTTATCTGTGCAGGCCTTGTCGGGAGCCACAGCCCTTGGAGACGGAGCTGGAGCCGTGCTGCGTTCGGCACCACCTCCAGCCCCAGCCGGGCCGGGAAAACGCGGCCGGGAGAGCTGGAGTTCTGCACCAGTCACTGCTGGTCTCACCAGCTGAGTTTTCCGAGGAGAAAGCACCAGGCTGGGAGCCCTCTCTGCCCCTCGGGATAATGTCCGATGGCAATGTTGCCCGTTTGTCTGCAGGGTGATAAATTCCGATAAATCTGCCTGAATTAAAAGCAAAATGAGATGCCAATTGCCTTCCTGCATCCTCCCTACTCACCCAAGAGACCCAAACTTAAACCTGCTGGTGCAGACCCCTCTGCAGACCCCACAAACTTGTGTTGGGTACCTACAACCAAAAGACAAACTCAGGTTACATTAGAAGGATTTTTGCATGTGCTGTGATGCCTCTGGTGACTTCTCCAAGGGTCTCCTGCTCTGGAGTGCTCTCAGAGCTGCTCCTTCCCTGCTCCTCTTGCTCCAGCCCCAGGTGCTGCTGGCCCTGAGCCTCCTCCAGCTCCAGCCACAGTGAGGTGACACTTTTGTTGCTCCTTACTCTCTGCTTTGCCTTTAGACCTGACATCAAGGTGCTTGCTGGGATAAGCTGTCTCCTCCTGCTCTGGCTTGTCCCCCTGCTCTGCATTTCTGGATTTCATCTCCTTCCCCACTGCCTCCTAAAAACAGAACAGCAACAACAGCAACGTTTCCAAAATGTTTCACAGAGCTGGAGGCCTGACTCGCAGCTCTTCCTCCCAACACCTCTGAAATGAAGTTTGCCCTGAGCCCTGGTGTGACAGCAGCACACGTGGATGAGTCCAGAGCGGCGCAAATGGGGAACTCCCATGGCTTTGTGCAGCTGGGGATGATGGCATGGGCACTGCTGTCCCCAGAGCAGAGGACAAGGCATTGCTCCTCTTCCCCGGTGATGCTGGCACTTCCACGGGGACCACAGGACCTTGCCCTGTGCTCTGAGTCAGCCCTGCAAGAGCCAGCCTGGAAAAAGTAGGACTTCCCTCATGTTAAAATCAAACTCACCCCATGTCTTGAGTCTTCCCCTTGCTGATTTCCAGGTGGGTGAGATGGCTGATCTCCTGTTGCACTTGGCTGCTTTCCTTGTCCTTTTTAGCGACTCTTTAATACTTTGGATTGTTCATGTTTTATTTTATCTTCTTATTTGTTTTCCTCTAATGCCAACCTTCTTTCATCTCCCTGAGACTTTCTCCCCTCTCCCTGCTTTCCCTGACCAACTGTCCCTTTAGCTTCTTATTTTTACCTCTAAGTATCCTTTTGCTGATTTGGTGCCAAATCACTGTTGGGCTTCCTGCTTGGCTGAAGGGCTGCACCTCTTGTGAGCCCGAATGGCTCTGCCCCGAGCTCACTCTCTCCTTGGGGGCATCACTCCCTTCCCTGGGGAGCACCAATCCTACGCTGGGAAGGTCAGTCCCGTTCTGGGATCATCGCTCACCCACCAGCGAGTACCACTCCCTCTCCGGGAGCACCACTCCCATTCCATGGAGCATCACTTCCACCCCGGAAAAGTCACTCCAGTGCTCAGGGTGCACCACACCCCTCCCTGGGTCACGTCACTCCCTTCCTCGGAGTGCATCGCTCCCACCCTGAGAGCATCACTGCCTTCCTTGGGGAGCTCCACTCCCACCCTGGGACCATCATTCCAGCTCTGGGACCATCACTCCCACCCCGGGGATCATCACTGGCTCACCGAGGCGCGTCCCCCACTGCCCGGTGTCCATCGCTCCCTCCCCGGTGTCCATCGCTCCCTCCCCGGTGTCCATCGCTCCCTCCCCGGTGTCCATCGCTCCCTCCCAGTCCCCTCCGGGGTCCCCGGCTCCCCCCGGGCCGAGCACCGCTGGCTGCGCCCAGGAGAGGGCGCTGGCGGCGCAGCCCACGGCCTCCTCATTGCTGATTATCTACAGCGACTTCACTGCTTTAACTTCATTTTTTTTTTTTTTTTGCTGCTTAGGCTCCCATTTGCTCCTCCCCCCCGTGGACGACCATTCCCTTTTTTTTTAAATTTATTTATATTTTTTCCTCTTTTTTTCTCCTTTTTTTTTCTTTCTTGGATAAATATTTTTTTCCCCAATTTCTCCTTAAGTCTCTCCGTGTCAAACTCCTTTTCTCTGGGTCCCTGCTGCAGCCTTAATCCCACCACCAAAGCTCCAGGTGCTCAGCATGGTGCTGGTGGTCTCCTGGGACAGAAGGCTGGGGGGGTTGGCAGGATGCTGTCCCTTGTCACTTCACTCCTTGCAGCGCAGTGTGCTGCAGTCCCAGGGACAATCCCACGCAGAAGAACTTGCGCTGGTTTTCCCAGAAAACACCCAGATCCAGCTGCACAAAGGTGTTGGGGGGTTCCTGTTACCTCCCAGTCTCTTTCCCCTTCCTGCCTCCCTCCCAAAGAAGGCAGGAGCTGCCTTTAACACACACCTGCTATTAACAAAAGCCATTTTCCCAGGGGAAGCTGTGCCACAAATTCCCACTGCACACATCCACAGGAGGCCAAAGGCCTTCCCCGTCCACTGAGGCATGGCTTCTCCTGCTGCTGGGGGAGTGGGAGCAGGCCTGGAATGCAGCTGCGAAGCAAAACACTGCAAGGAGCCTAAAAATAGCGCCGTGCTCCTGATCTGCGTCAGCTGAGCCGAATTTTCAAGTGCAGTTGTGCTCTGGGAAGAGACACCCTCGCTGCTTGTTTATCCCTGCCTTGGGATGCTCCTTGCTCCTGATCCCTCTACAATTCCCACCCCTCGGCAAGGGGGGATGGCAGCATCCCTGGCTGCCTGCTTGGCACACTCCCTGGGGAGATGTGGGAGCTGGTTCTGCTCTCCTCAGACATTATATTTCTGGTAAATTTTGCTTTGCCGAGATTTTTTAATAATGCTTCTGTTGTATTTCCCCCCACACCATTTTCCCACCTTTTTCTTTAGTGAAGGGATCTTCTTGGAAACCTCTGCAGCCCCAGGAGCGAGCTGTGTGAGGGACATGGCCATGCACATCTCATGGCCCAAAAGCCACGTTTTAGAAGTATATTTTTTTAATTTAGACTTCTCAGAGGAGTTTAAGGATGGTGAAGTGAGGCTGGGAGGTGGAAGATGAGCTTGCCATTAGCTACAAATGACCCCCTTTTGACCTCTGTCACTCTTAATTGCGCTGCTGCTCACTCAGATCCCCACAAACCCTGCTAGGATCAAGGGCATGTTTATGTTTAGAGGAGGCTGAAAGCGGTGTGAGGTTTTCCAAACTGCCTGAGGTTTTCCAAACAGACTTCTGTGACTGCCAAGAGGTGCCACTTATTTCTTCCAGAAATCCTGAGTATCCCTGAAAATTTGCCCCGGTAGGCTCTGAGTCCTCTTGCCCTCATCAGCACTGTGGATTTTTGGGATGTCTCATATCACATATTGCTCATACCCCCTCCTTTATCATTGCAAAATATTATTGTTGGAATACAGAGCATGAGAGCAGAGTTTTTAAAGGCTCCTGTGACACATTTTTCAGGTGGGTCCTGTATTTGGTCCTTCCCAGGCTAGGAGGTGAGGTTTTGGTGGCATGCAGGTCCGGGCTGGCTTTGCCAGGTGCTACAGGAGCTCTTCCTCCCCCAGCCCCTTGTGTTGTCCCTGCTGGGATCCCCAGGGGCTGCTCGGGGGCCAAACTCTCCTGGCTCTGCTGCACTTGGAACACCTGGGAGCCTCCAGCTGCTGCTTCCTTCTCCCTGCTAGGCCCTGGATCTTCCATGCAAGGCAAATCCATTGCTCTTGGTCTTATCTAGAAAGAGCCAAGCGTGGCCCCTCTGCGAGAGCATCTCTGGGATTTCTGCCAGTTCCTGCCCCGGTGCCAAACCCACTGCTGGTCCTATCGCCAGGGGCACTTGGGAATGGATGGGGGAAACTTCCCACTCCTTCTCCCTCCCATCCACAGCCCCGTGGTGTTGGGAAGGGGAGGAGAGGCTCTTGCATGTCCACACGCAGCCCCCATTCTGCCTGCAGGACTGAGGGCAGGAAGCCAAAATCAAATCTTCCTCTTTTTTTTCTCTTTTTTTTTTTTTTTTTTTCTTTTTTCCCAGAGTGTATCACTGGCTATTGTCCTTATCAAACAAAGCCCTTTCATCAGAGGTTCTTTAACACACTTTATTTCTCTTTTATTTTGCTTTGAAATAAGCCGGGCAACAATTAATTTCAGAGAGAGAGAGAGAGAAAGAGAATTCAACAAGGATCTATTACTACTCTCGGCTTCTATTGCTGTAATGAAAATCTATTTCCTTTCCCTTTTGTGTCCCATATAATTTAATGCCCATTTTATTAATGGTCTGAAATAATTACGGAACCTTTTGTGATTCTCAAGTATGTTTCATTTAATTGTGCAATAAACGCCTAATCTCTTCCTCCATCTGAAGCTATTATGGCATTAAAATTAACAATTATGCAGCAATGCGCCCGGGTCCATAGAAATCACTCCAGATAACTAGACATATATAAATCATTCATGAGAACAATTTCTGAAAAGAGACGAAGGGAGAGAAGAAAAAAAAAATTGTGTTGAGAATGACATTGGGAAGCCAAGGGCCTGGTCTCTAAGAAGATAGCAACACCTTAAAAAAATCTTTTTTCTTCTTTTTTTTCCCCCTTTTTTGTTATTATTATTTTACTAATTGTGTTCAGTGGCACAGCTACCCCCCCTCCATTAGTCTGACAGATATTTTCAGAATTAATTAACTGTTAGCTCAGAGGATAAATTGTTCATTATCAATTTTTCCCCCCTTCCTTCTTTCTTTCTTTCCCTTTATAGTTTTTTTTTCTCCTTTTTTCCCCTTCTCTTTCAGGCCAGCAATTACACTCTCCGCCTTTCACTGGCAGGTCCTGTTCTGTAGGAGGTAATCCAAATGGGGAAAGTGCTTTTTCTTTCAACCCTATTCACTGGTGCTCTTCTCCCTTTTGTGGGATTTAATAACCATGGCTGATAGGCGCGCTGTGGACAGAGAGGTTAAGTTTGTTGTCTCAGCACTTTGTCGACAGAGGATGGCTCCAGCATCCTGCTGCCTCTCCAGCCCTTCCATCCCCTCCTCTCCCTGCTCTGCTCTTTAATTGCCGCTCCTTTAATTGGCGTTGGAGCCCTGCTCTGCACGGGGCCACATCTTGGCCACCCAGGAAATGAGATCTGGGGTGGTTCCAGCTGGGAAAGTGTGAGGACAATGCCCTGGCATGTCCACCTTGAGCAGAGAATCATAGGATGGTTAAGGTTGGAAAAGTTCTCCCAGATCTCTGAGTCTGACCATTCTCCCAGTGCTGCCAAAGCCACCACTCACCCACGTCCCCAAGTGCCACATCCTTTTAAATTCCCTTTAAATCACATGCCTTTAAATCCCTCCAGGGGCAATTATTTCACCACTGCCCTGGGCAACCCGTTCCAATCCCTGACCACTCTTCCAATGAAGTTTTCCCCAATATCCAATCTAAATTTCCTCTGGTGTAAGTTAAACCTTCGTCCTCTGGTCCTGTCAACAGCATCTCCAGGTCACAGTATGGGAAAAGAGGACAGCAGCCCACCCCTGGCTGCCATCCCCTACAAGCTGTGGGTCCCTGATTAGTGCTAATATCAGCTCCTGGTACCATCACATCCTTCATCAGTCCTACCTGAACTGGGACATCCAGGTGGTCCCTCCTGCCATATCTGCATTTCTAAGGACCAGTGGGGAGAAAATTGTACCTTTAATATTTGGGTTTGTAAATTATTCACTTTGGAATGTACATTATGGGAAGCAGAGAACAAATGTTGAGTCCAGCCCTCCTGATCCATCCCTGGAAGTGTTCCAGGCCAGGTTGGATGGGACATGGAGCAACCTGGTCTATGTGTCTGCCCATGGCAGAGGGTGGAACTGGATGGGCTTTAAGGTCCCTTCCACCCAAAACCATTTTATGCCACTGTGTTGACCTGGGAAAGCAGCAGCTGCCTTCATCCCTCCTGCTGTCATCCTCTCCAGGTCTGACAAGCCCACTGTTGGTCATCTTCCATATTTATAAGTATTTTTGTGCCATCATTTTTCATCCTACCCCACAACCTGAACTAAACTTCCTCCTGAGAGGCAACTCTAATCTCTGCTCCCTGTGACCAAGGACAGGAGGATCCCAAGGAATGGCTGCAGATCTGTCAAGTGAGTTTAGGCTGGATATCAGGGAAAGGTTCTTCCCTCAAAGGTTGCTGGGGCACTGCCCAGGCTCCCCAGGGAATGGGCACAGCCCTGAGGCTGCCACAGCTCCAGGAGCATTCGGACAGCTCTGCCAGGGATGCACAAGTTGGGATTGTTGGGGTGTCTGTGCAGGGCCAGGAGTTGGACTCTAATCCTTGTGCATTTCTTCCAACTGTATCTATCTTATTTTCTCTTAATGCATTATCTGTAGTGGAAATATAACCTCTGGAGCGTTATAAAAATGTTGGATCAAGAGCACAACTTCAGAATGGCATATCCATGGTTAAAGCTCATATCCAGGTACAGGTTTGACCAACTACTTCAATTAATCACTTTGAATAATAGCAGCACATTAGAAATGAGAGAGACCACTGAGAAGAAAAATCTATAATCAGTGGGATCAGGAGGGAAACAGACTCTATCAAGCACTACAATGAGCACGATTCAAAATATGATTCTTGAAATTAAAATCCCAAATTCACCCAGTGACCTGCCTTCTTTCAGGTCAATGGAGGGAGTCACACTTCATTTTTGATACCTTTTCTATCTAAAGGATCGTTTTTCTGATCAAGTCAAAAAGCCCACCCCTACTGGCAGATGATGACTGGGACCTCTTCAGGGCAGCATTGTGAATTTAGAAACATTTAGAAATGATCTTTGGCTCTGTAATGAACAGAGGTGGAGGGGAGAACTCTTTTGTATCACAAACTTGAGCAATGGAGTCTCCAAAATCAGCCATTTCCATGCTTGGTCCATTGCTGGGTGAGCATGGCAGGGTCCACCCTTGTTGTACAACCATCCCAGCAGGTCACAGGTTTTGGAATGGACTCTCTCCATTTTTTGGCTCTTACTGAAGGCTTCTCTTGAGCTCTGGCATCCTTGGGGTCACAAATTCCCATGTCAGCGCACCTCAAAGTTGACACCAACAGCTGCCCCACAAAACACCTTTATGGACTTGCCCAGTGACTGGACACCGCTCCCATAACGGATCCTTGTGGATGTGGAATTTGCTGCTAACAGGGGTTGTCTCCAGGTGGGTGCTTCCCACCTCTCTGAGCAGCCTGCAGTGGATTCCATTGGTGTTGGACTCAGTGATCACGGGACGTTCCTTCCAGCTCAGGACATTCCATGGTTCTGTGGCTCTTCGGTGGCAGGTTCCTGCAGTGCTGGCCATTGGCTGGAAGACTGCAGTGCCAGGATTTGGGAAGTGCCACAGGCACAGCTGGCAGAGACTGAGTGCCAGGGCAGTCTCCCAGCTTATACCTTTTCCTCCTGCCTTGGCATCAGGTGTGTGCATGTAAGTGCAGGAGAGAGAGATTAAAATGTGTCCTTTCAATAAAGACGTTATTTCCACCTCATTTAGATTTTCCTGTTCTTAATGTACTTCATCGTTCCAGTTCATTTTATCCAAGTGTTTTAAAAAGCTCTCCTCTTCTATTTCTCCCTGGTGGGGATGATTAAGATAGAACAGGAATAATCTGCATGTTTCCAAACTTTGCTGCCTGTCTGGAATTAAATCACAGCTGCAATGAGGAGAGGGAAGAGAGGAGCGGGGAGCTGAGTGCTCAGAGCCAGGAAAGAACAAAAAAACATGCCTGTGAATGCCAGAGGCAACAATTTCAGTGCACAGCCCACACTTGGCCTTCAGGAGGTGACCACAATCCAAATTACCTGGGAGACAGCTGGCAGTCTGTGCTGTGCCCTCACCTGTAATGCTGTTTATTCCCTGGAAATGCAACTGATGGTATAGGAACTGAGTCCCTGTCCATGCTGGAAATACCGGTGAAGATCCAAACTCAGTCCTGTGACAGAAACAGGATTCCTTGTCAGCCCTCTCACTGCCTTCAGGAACCACCCCCTCCACACACACATATTTTCACTCCATGAAGTGTTTTATCCAACGTTAGGACGGTGCTGAGGTGTTGCACTATATTAAGAATGGCAAGAAGCACAACATGACTCTCTTAGCTGCTGTCCAAGACAGCAAAGTTTATTATCCTTGATCTTCATTTATAGACAGGTTCGAGAAGGTCTGAGAGGTAAAACTCTCATTGGCCATTAAACTTACACATCATTATCATTGGTTAATTGGAACACCACCCCTTGACTGTTTCTTACAAGTAAACAACAAGGATCCTAAACAACACCTGCAAGGATTGCTGTCCTTTACCGAGGACTGTTTGAATTTTTCCTTATGCTTTCTCAGGCCAGAGTGAGAACCTTGTGTGGCTTCGTTTCACACAGGCTCTGCTCCCTGCCTGCTTTCAGCATCCATACTGAGGGGATGGAGAAGGTGTGCAGAGCAGGAGGAGCCATGCCGCTGGTGGAGGGGACCCATGTCTCCTGCTGGATCACACAGGCATTGTGTGGTTCATGTCTGAGATGGAAAAGAGGAGAGGACCACCCAGCCCCCAGGACCTGCCAGCTCTGAGGATGGTGTCCAAGAAGCTCAGAAATGGAGAAAGGAGCTTCTCGCTCATCCTGCTGTTGGATGACAGCTCCCAGCTTGGATTTGTGATGTGGTGAGGAGCAGCTCTTTAGCTTAGAACCAGTTGCCTCCAGCATTCCATCCCCCAGTTTTGAACAGACTCCATGAAGCACTACAGCATGGGGATCATCAAAGAGAGCTCCTGGCTCAATCCTAAAATCCCCTTGGCTTTTCATGGACCATTTTTACCTGAAAATCCAAAGCTGCATGAAATACATTTCTTTGCTTGGCTTAAACAGTAAGAAGCTGTGGCTGCCCCATCCTGGGAAGAGTCCAAGGCCAGGCTGGACAGGGTTTGGAGCAACCTGGTCTAGTGGAAGATGTCCCTGCCCATGGGATGAGATGGGCTTTAAGGTGCCTTCCAACTCAAACCATTCCATGATTCTGTTCTGTGATTCTAACAGTGTTGGAACTGGGTTAGTGCATGCTGCAGCAGTGCAGTGCATTGATGGTGCTCAATGCTGTGATGGTTAAAACCATCCAATTTTCCTGTTGGACAGTTCATCCTCCTCAGGTGGAGGTAAGAGATGCCTCCTGTTCCTCAGCACCTCCTGTGGTGCACATGTGCTGTCTGCAGCCAGTCAGAGCATTGCCTTAGCAAAGCCCATTTCATTTAATGACTGTTTTCATATCACTACCTGGTATTTATTTACTTCCCAGAGCATGCTGGAGGTCGTAATGAAAAACGACCCAACCTCAGCACAGAGACTGCCCCATACTTAAGACGATTAAGATAAAGTCCCACATAAGTGGCCCTAATAAAAGGAATTTATCACGAGACACGAAGAGGAAGGTATCTTTATTCACGAGGTGAATAGCACTAAGGGTTGTCAGTGCAGATTCTCAGTTCAGGAAATTATCATTCATTCTCCAAATTACTGACTGCACAAAAATTACTAAATGGTGCGTTATCACTGCCTCTCAGCACGAGGATGTCTTTGTTGTACGTTTGATTACAAATGGCTCGCCCCGTGATTATCGTCAATAAATCACAGGTAAGCAGAGCACATGCCATGGGGAGGCTTGGCTGAGAGGCTTCTGGAGCTGCCGTGAAAGGAAAGACAAAAGCCCCCTCCGGTGAGGAGCTCTGGTCTTTCTGGCTGGTAATAACTCACTCTTCGTGTTGTTTATGCACAAGGACATCCGTGGCCTCGCATGGTCACGGCGAGAATTCAGAGACATGGAAAATGCATTTCCTTACCTCTCCATAAATCCATGCAAGGCAGAGATACCTGGGTGTCTTTTTTTTTTAACCTTCTGCATCCTGCCAAGAGCATTGGAGACACAGCCGGTACCAAATGGCAGCCCAGGATAAGGAATGAGAAGAAGATAAGTGATACTTCTGCAGCTCTGTGGCAACTTTGCTAAACGTGGTGCACCAATAACTCAAAGGTATGAGACAAGCCAGGACATTTTGGGGGGTCAAACCCACCTGTTTGTTGGTCTTTGAGCTCTTCCTCCTCCCCAGATCTTTCAGCGATTCTTGTCTGGATTAAAGACACATCTGTTGACTTTTTCTGAACACAATGTGAGTTTTTTGTAGTGGAAATATATCCCTGTATTCACAGAGCCATCTGTAATAGGAGGAAGAGTGGAACCCTACAAGATAGAAGGATTTAATATGCATCCTGCTATCCCAGTATGCTTATGGGGAGCTACAAGGAAACATCACAACTCAGAGTAGAGAATCTGTTTATTTTTCTCCTGTTGAGACCACAGAAGGATCTTAGTCAGCTTAGTGATACCCTGCAAAGAGCAGCTTGCATTTATTCAAGAAAATCATGGAGATAATAGTGAGATGATTATATGCATCCTCAAATAAATTTGGAGAGTGGATGGAATTATTTTCCCAGGTAACACAAGATGGCCTTTATAATTTGGCTCCTTGGTCCTGCCTTAGTGCAAACCCCTTTATTGTTACCTGTAAGTGAAGAAAACCCTGAATCCTCAGTGGTTAAGGACAAAATCCTTAGTTCACCTCCTGTGTCAGGAGAGATTCCTGAACGGAAGACGTGATTCAACCTCAGAACTCAAAGCTGACCCATATCAAAGCTCATCCTTGCTCCACACTTGATGAACTTCTCTATGAAGTTGCCTCCTACAGCTCTTGTGAGGGGAGAAATCCACAAAGGTGGACAGAAGCTTTTCCAGGAAGGCTGTGTCAGTGTAGGAAGGACTATATGAGGAGCCAAGGCAGTCATGAAACAAACTGGTGGTTTATTGTGCATCTGTTTTTGGAGGCAGATGTTCATTCTGGTGGAGTGTTTGTAGACCAAAGAAACAAACCCAGTTTCAACTAGGAAACCTCTAAAGAATTCCCCAGCAGCACGATGATTTTCCCCTCATCAGTGTATTCTGTCCTTTCTTTGGGTGGTAAGAAAAGCAGGGGATGTTTGCAAAGCCTCTCACAGAGGCTTGGGTGCTGTGACACGTGGTCAGAGATTTAGATCCCTATCAGAGCTTGTGGCTCCAGTGATTACACTGCTTTAAGGCTCTGTCGGTGTTGACAAACACTGCTCCAATTAGGAATTAGCTTGGCATGGCATCTGATAGTCCTGCTCACTGCTGACCTTCTAAATGGACAGCCCTGCCCTCCCCCTCTCTGCTTTGGCAACAAACAAACCCCGAGACCTCTTTCCACCATCCCTTCGCCTCCTTTTTTTTCCCTGAATTGATGCATTTCCATTGACAACCCTGAACATTAATGGTGGTTATTGTGCTCCAAAAACTTCTCCCACATCCAGTCCAGCAGCACCTGATGCCACAGGTGATGATCCAACTGTAGGTGTTTTCTTTCAGTATTCACAGAATCCCAGAATGTTTGGGATTGGAAGGGACTTGAAAGACCATCTCGCTCTGACCCCTCTGCCATGGGCAGAGACACTTTCCACCAGAGAAGGTTGCTCATATTTTTACAGCCTTGTTCATCAAACAAAGAAAGTGTGTTTCTTTTTGGGAGTCAGTGTCCATCTAAAGCTCCAGACCTCCAAGACTTCCCAAACCCATCTCAGGCATCATGGGGTATTAATACAAAGACACATAGTTGTAAACAGGACAACTGGAAAAAGGGGAGCAGGAAGCGTCACATCCAAACTTCCCAAGAGGACATGAGGAAGGTGAGACACACCAACAGCCATAGCAAATTTGGATCAGAGAAGGGGGGTGAAGTGGAGGCTTCTTCAAGGCTTTCTGGAGTTGGAGTGAGGGACCCCAACCAGAGGAGAAATACAGGAGTGGAATACAATGGATTTACTGTGGGTAGAAGTAGATATTTCAAAGGAACATAAATGCAGACAGGACAGAGGCTGGGCAGGGTCACAGCAAGGCCATTTGGGGAACTGTTAAGGTGGTTAATGCAGAAATGGATGGGGAACCTTCTCAGGTGGGGAGACTGGAGAGCTGGAATGCCTGTTCTGAATGAAGATGAGCATGGAGGAATTACAGGACAGAGACATCTTCTACTCTGCTTTTGGCCGTGACTGGTACATAAGGTCCCCCCACGAAGGATCTCACCACTGCCCTTGGACAGACCAGGGTGCTGGGGAACTGCCCTTCCCTTCCTTGGGGTTCCAGACAAATTGGTCAGAGCAGCCATCCGGGTGATCCCAGATCACACGCAGCTTCCAGGGATCTCTTTACTGACGTGGGGCTCCCACCAAGCATTCCAAATAAACCACCAGTATTTTATTTTGTGTTTTTCAAGATCCCTGTCTGCCATGACTGTCTCACTTCAGCCTCCTCTTGCAATATGCACAGCTCACCCACACGAAATTACAAGGAAAAGGCAACCAGGAATTATTCAAAGATTTATCCAGTCTTGATCTAGACACACAGGGATTTGTCCTGTGTAACTCACGTGACATAGATACCAAATTTAGGCAGGTGAATTCTGTTTCCAGGCTAATTTTCCTGTCAATACTATGAGAGAAGCTTTTGCTGTTAGCGAAACCATCATCTTTAATTATTCCCAGAAATGGTAGCGCCAGAAGTATCCCAGAAAGCTCAGGGCACAGAGTGATTCCCAGTTCCCACAGACAGACACGGGAGCATGTGGACACCCATCAGCGCCTTTCCAAGTCCTCTTTTGGAAAGAGAGAGATGCCAGGGAGAAAACATCTGCTGTGTCTCGACGTGAGATGAGTGAGTTGTGCCTGCACAAGGCACTCCCACCTGTGGTGGCTGAGCTGGTTTGTGGTTGGTTTTGGAGCCAAGCCTTGCGTGATGCCAGTCTGGTATCAGTCAGGTCCTGCCCCAACATCCCTGCCTGGCAATGGGATCTCACGGATGCCGACGGATGACAGCCGCAAACCAGGCATTCCATGTGCACCTCCCTCCCCTCCTCAGCGGAGCAGGAGGGGTTTGTGCTCATTTCTTGCTCCAGCTCACGTGTTTCCATTAGAGTGGGGAGGGCTGGGGGGGCTGTTGTGGTTCCCTTCTCCGCGGCACTGGAAATTGATAAGGTTCATATGCATACAAAAGGCTGAATGGAGAGGCAGGAGGGTGAGCGGGGTCGTACACCCAGATGGATTTTTTAATTCCGGGGGAAAATAACACCACGCTCTCAAGTGATAACTGAGCCTTTCTTCCCAACTCGGACCAAAATATGATTTTTCATCTGCGCATTGGAGGAGAGGAAAATTATACAGAATTTCATTCTGCAGAATAATAAAGCTTCATGCTGAATAAAGCTCCCATAAGCCAGTGTAATTACTGAAGGGCAGGAAATACACTTTCAGTTTATATCTAATCACAATGCCATATTGTGTGCTGTGAAAAGGACTTCTGGAGGCCGGAGTGTTGCTGGAATGTGAGCAGACCCTGAAGACTTTCTTCTTGGCAGGACTTTTTCGTCTGGGAAAAAAAATAAAAAAGGAAGACTAGTGGCTGGAGTCACTGAAGAGGACACAAAAACATCACTTGAGAAGGATTCTGAAGGCCTTTTTTGGGGGATTCAGACTCAACCCTGACAGCTCTTTGGTCTCAATTTGGGCCTTCAATACTGTGGCACGGCAGGGCCAAAGGAGCACTTGGGTTGTTTGGGGTTGGATGCTGCCCTATCCCAACAGATCATAGACCATGAGCCATGGTTTAAGTATAAGTGATAGTATCAGGATAACAAAATGTGGGGTCACTGCAATCTGGGATTTCTTCCTTCCTCTTTTATCCTCATGGTGGATCACAGGCACAAAATGTAGACCACCAAAAGCTACAACACCCTCAGACTGGTCAAGGTTGTGATGGGGCTGCTTAGGGGAAAGTGCTGCTCAGCAGATTTGAGAAACTGGTTAAAACCAGGGATTGGTGGAAGCAGAGTGGAAAATGACAAGTGAGGCTTGGGACAGGCTTGGGACAGGAGGTTTGTGTTCATTAAGGGGAAAAGCAGAGAAAAGGGCAGCAAGGGGAAAGGTTCCTTTGTGCAGTGAGAAAGAATTTTTTTGTGCAGAGGGTGACAAAACCCCCTTGGCACAGCTTGAAACGTTGCTCCTGCGTGGGTAAATACAGAGCATAAACCTGCTCCCAGGCTGTGTTTTATTCCAAGGTCTTTACACTAAATCCCCCGTAGCACCTTATGGGAGGCAGGGGGTGTGAAGTTCCGTGGCATGAGAGGTTCCCAAAGACTGGGACACCTACCTGGGCTGGGGGGGGAAGGTGACAACCCGTGACAGAGATGTGAAAAAAATCATCCACACTCACTTGACCTCAAGTTTTAACCTCACTGGAAAGAGGGAAGAAAGCAAAGCAACTACGAAAATACCCTCCCAGGTACCACCTCCAGCTCATCTGCTCTGTGTTCGGATTAATTTGTTTGAAGTTGGTGAACACAGAGTGGAGAGGGCAAAGCTGGCAGAGGGAAATCAGCTTTCCTGGCTGGAGAGGCCAGCTCCCACCTCGACCATAGCAGCTCTGGAAAACTCCAATGTAAAGTTGTCCATCTTCCTGCTGCTGAGGAAAGCTCCATGGCTTAGGTGGGGTTTCTGGTAGCCCTGTCTCAACAGGTCAGTCTTATATCCCTGTTTCAGAGGTTGCTGCTGCCTCCATGCAACCCCCCCAAGGTTATTGCAGGTGACTCAGGCTGTGGCCGGGGCTCCCAGCTGGAATGCTGCACATGGAGCTGTCTCTCCTTCATCAGATACAGGCAAAGGGGCTTGCAATCCACAGCATTTGCAATTTCAAAATACACCACTTCATGCTCTTTTCATTTGCTCTGCACCAGCAGAGCCTTTTGGCCTTTCCTTTTGCCTCTAAAAGGAAGAATTTGTGTTTTTTCTCCAATAGTTCAACCAAGAGCTGCCAAGATCCTTCCTTAACATCTCCTTGTTTCCCTGCCCATTCTTTCCTGGGGATAGGACAACCTTGCCCATGACACCACTGCAGTGCCACTGGTCTGAACTGGGAATGCTTCACCTGAAAGATGCTGAGACTCCTGCTTTTCCATAGTGCAACTCCCTGGTGGCTCATAGCCATTCTCTGGTTAACTAATACACTCACATCTCTCTGCTCCTCTCTCGTTTCCAACTGATGAGCTCCCAGTTTAGAGCAGAATTTCTTGTTAATCCCCAAGTGCATGACCTTGCATTTAGTAGTCTTAAATTTCATCCCATTTCCTTTACTCTCGTCTCCAAGATTATGCAGTTCTCCATGTATGGTATTGTGATCCTCCTTTACTTTGCTGACGGCTCCTAAATTTATGAGGACTAGAAAATTGACAGGAAACTTAAGGCCAAGCCTGGCTGCCAGTTCACCTTGGATGGGAAGGGCAGATGGGGGTGAAATCCCACAGCTACACTGGGGTGCCCGTGGATTCACGGGTTCAGGGAACAGCAAGGAAAATGGGAAGCGTCTGCCTGGCCCTGCAGCCATGTACTTCATGCAAAACCCCCCAGCACAGGGTATATAAGACAGGGTAAAAGCCTCTCTGAGCACTCAAACCTCTTTGTTTTCTCTCCCACCGGGAGATGATCGGGTTGGTTCCTGGGTGATCCAACACCAGTGGCCTGGTGACGTGTACGGGAGCAGGGATGGGAGGCTGGCAGAGTGCTGGGGTGGCTGGGCAGCATCTAAACGAGGCAGATGGAATGGGAGAAGCCTGCAGGGATTTCCCATCCATGGTTTTCCACAGTGCAATGGAATAACCCCCTGCCAAAGTGTTGGATCCCCTGCTTGGGAGGAGACTGTGCTGCCTCAACTGCTACAGCTCCACCAAGTTCCCAGTGCCAAGGGTCCCTCATCTGCCAAAAGGATGGTTTGATATTTAATGCACTGCTTTACAAATCCACCCAAAATGTTCTCTGTGCCCTCACTCACACCTAAAGTTGAAAGAAGGGAGTCAGGGCTAAAATCCAGGAAGCTTTTGGAGATGCTGATAGGACCCCAACTGTCTGTACTGTCTCTACCCCAGCTCCATCTGTCTGCCAGCTTAAAGCTGGGCTTTGTTCCCTTCCCTGCGCTCATTCACAGAAAAGGTGCACCACCATCTCTTCTGCTTCACAGCCACACAGACATTTCTGGACAAACAAGAACGGTGTGGGACACTTCTCCCCAAACTCCTCGGCAATGGGAGACTTCTGGCCCAGGAACTCCTGCAGCTGCACCCCCTCAGAGACCCCATTTGCCTCTGGAAAATCCCCTGCCTGCACAGAGTTAGCTTCTAACCTCTCTCCATTTCAGCCGGCAGTGCAACTGGTTTGCACTAAGCATCCAGCCGAGGGGATTCGGCCCTCCCAATCAGCACAACTAAAGCATGAAATGAGGACACAGCCCGAGAGCGTGAGCAGGGGGGACTGTGCTGCCTCTCCAGCATCACTGAAAAAAAAAATAATAATAAAAAAAAACAGGGAAGAAAGCAGAGCCTTTGCATTATTCTGTGCTCCGTCCGGAGCGCAAATGCTCTATTTTTACACACCTTCCCATCTCCCCTGAGCCCCGTCCCCTCCTCCTCCGCCCGCACAGGCAAAGTTCTTGAATCAGCAGATTCTGAGCTTGGGAGCGGTAAAGAGCTATTGAGGGACGGACTCTGATAGCATTACAACCATCCATGGAGCCATTTTCTGTGGCGAATCGCTGAGTTCTACCTGGTTATCTCCTGCCTTGCACATCACTTCCGAATGACATGCTCTCAGTCTGGGCAAAAAAATGAGAGTTTTTTTTTTAAGAGCTGGGATTTCAATAATATGTGACGAAAGGATGAGATTACTTTCTGAGGTGGGAGAAGGCGAGAGAGGGGGAGAGAGGGAGAAGAGATGAAGAGCAAGTTCTTGGTCCTTTGTGGAGTTTCACAGCAAGGCTACTCTCTTGGTGGTAAAGACAGCTCAGTCACTCTTCTTTGGATGGTTTCTTACCCTTTTCCCAGGTGAGGGGGCTGGGAGAAGCCCAGGTGACCAAGAGTCCAAGAGGTGTTCGTGCACTGCATTAGCAAAGAGATGCTCTGCCTGCAAAGGGCACTGGAAGCAGAAGCTGCACTAAAGAGTGGCTGAGCCACAGCTGCAATTTCAAAGACGGGTTTCAGCTTGAAGAAGTCACAACACCTCCACTCACCTGCTGGTTTGCTTTCCAAGTGCCCAAATTAACCAAAAACCAGTGAGAAATGGAGGTGGGGGCTGTGAACACGCTCTCAGGCAGAGGGGTGGATGTGTGTGCTGGTGGTGGAGCCAAGGGTGCAGCAAGGAGACACTTTCCTGGTGTCAGATACTCTCCTGTTCAGCAGAGTGGGCCTCAATCCACAGGGATAATCCTTTTCCTGCCTTCAGATAATTTCTGTGCCTATGTTCCCCAGCCCGGGCTCTTATCTGCTTCCCTTCCCATCGTTGCTGGGTTCATCACCGTGTTTATCTTTCCAGCACCCCTCCGAGGCCAGCAGCGCTCTCATCCCCCAGGTTCCAGGGAGAATCCAAGAGGGATGGGATGGGCAAGCTGCAGGGATTCCCTGTGCTCACACACAAACTAGCTGTACATTAAAAATTACCCCAAGGCACAGATCTATGTCTCAAGCCTTTGTTTCAGCTGTCAGGTGGGGAAGAAAATCAACTCCATAAAGAAGGCTAAAGGCAAGTTGTAAAAGTTTATCACGCTTCCAGATGTTCTTCTGCTCCCTGGGGAAGTCAGTTCAGACCAAGTAAGACCTGTGGCAATGTGGAGGAGCTGCAGGCAAGATCAGAAGTGCATCTGCAGGTGTAGGAGTGGTGCCTTCACTGGAGCTGTTGCTCAGCACTTGAGCAGGATTTAGGGTCTTCTACAGGGACAGCTTATTTGTGAGCACATTTGGGAGGGAGATGCAAATCCTGCCCAGTATAGATTGGAGAAGGCCACTTCCCTGCCTGGGAGTTCTGGTGACCAAGACCAAGCCTTCATGGCGATGTCCACAGGCAGAAGGTGAGGAGGTCACCAGGGCTGCAGGAACTTTGTGCAGCTGTGGCAAGGTGGAAAGTACCAACACCAGCACTAACGAGCTTTATGTGCGTGGGTAAACCCCAGTACATTTCTCATTTCGCTGTCTGAGTAGAAAAATACAAGGCTGTGATTCATCCTTAAAGACCCAAAGCTCCACCCCAAATGTGTCTTCAGGGGAAAACTGCAGAGTCTCAGTCTTGCCATGATGCTGCTCACCTGTGGTGCCCACCTGGACGTGCTCTTCTCCCTCCTGTTGGTTTTGCAGCCACAGTGGGCAGGGAGAGCAAAGAGTGCAGGGAACTGTTCCCTGATGGGATCAGCTGCTGTCACCGCCAGCCACGGGTTGTCTGTGTCAAGGAACAATCTGACAAAGTGCACCAGGTGAAATTTTGCTGGCTTCTGTCTTTAGATAAGGGCACTATCACTGACTCAACATATTTTATGTATAACACACCCGATGCAAAAAGCATTCAAGCATCAGGCTTGTTTAAATGTATTTGATGGTATCTGGAAAAACCAGTTAACACTTCCTGGCTGGCTGTGGGGTGCTCTGTGCAATCACGCTGGGAGAGGCCATCAAGCCTTGTCCCCATGCTCAGAGCTCCCTGTGGCTGGGACACAGGGCAGGAGGAGGACAGCCTGCTCCAAATGGTCCTGGTGGAGGAGGTCAGCTCTCCCTGGAGCAAGAAGACCTCAGGAGGAGCAGGGTGGAGAACCCATCTGCAAAGATTCCTTCCAGCTCCTCAGTGGTGAGAGTGCAAGCACTTGGCCACCAGGCCAGGATTTATCAGTCGCTTCTAGATTTATCTGAAAGTCTTCCAGAAGCCTGAGGCCACTGTGTCTCTTTGCCAGCACAAGCAGCATGGGTGTTGTCCCTAGACTTGTTTTCACCATCACACCCTTCTGCTTTCAGTGGAGAATAACCCTGAGCAGGGCATTTCCATGTTGTGCTGGGACCTTGCCTGTGTTTGACCTCATTTCCCCCTCCCTGGCAAGAAAGTGATAGTTCAGATGAAGCTTTTCTAGTTAAATGCCACCACTTTTTCAGAGGGTTTTGTTGGTTTGGGGGTTTCTTTTGACCAGATTTTCAAGAACACATGAGAAGCAGCTAGAGGCAGATCACTCCCATGGCTTTCTTTCTATTTACAGGATAGTCCTTTATCTTGGATTTATGATCCTTGATCCAAGCTCTGGTGCCAGCTCTAAGCAAATAGACACGTGTGGTGTGTAAAGAAAGGAGAACACACCTTTACCTCTGAAATGCAGAAACTTTCTGGGTTAGGGTGGGCACATCTGGGGAGAAGCGAAGAATTAAGACAAACTTCTCTGGTTTTTCTCGTCAGTCCCATCTCTGGTCATCAAACAGATGAGGTGGATTTGGCAGAGAATAACGGGATTTTGCTGCTGCTTCCTACTCTTGCAGAGGTTCACAGCTTGGTATTAATTACAAGGCTGGGCAATGACTAAATTACTTTGGTGGTCATTTCCCTGGAAGGACATTGACATTTCCCAGTGATAAGGGAAAACCTGTGAAAACAGGACTTCTGCTCCTTCTGAAGAGGCAAAATCCCAATATCAGAAAACCTATTATTTCTTACTCTGTTTATTTCTGAGGTCCAGCTAAATCTGCTGGAATATTTATCAGTACTCTGTCCTAGGAATTTGGACTACGTGGAGGGACAAGTTGATGGGTACAAGGATGCACAGGGGCAGCACAGGTTCAGCTCCATGCCTTTGTACAAGGAAAGAAGCAGTGAAAAATTTCCCCCTTTCCCACTTTTGTCGTTGGAATCTTTTGGGAGGCAGAGATTGCTGGGGTTCAAGCATCCTTGATGCCAAAGTCACCATTAAGCAAGTCCATCTCTTCCCCCTGACCAGTGATGGAGAGAAGCAAATTCCTGACCTCTCCCAGAGGATTTCAGTTTTGCGTTGCTGTAATGGGGACCAAGAAGCTCCAAGCCAGGAAAGCTCCCATCTCCCACCCACAGAGAAATCCTGCTGTGCCTCCTCCAGGCTGCTGCAGAGTGTGCTGGGAACTGAAGCAAAGCACTTTGCTTAACCTGGCCCTCTGTTTTTCCAGCAGCAAAATGAGGCTTCCAATTTGAGAAAAAAAAAACCCAACTCACTTTTAAAAAAGCTGCCTACAGAAAAACACCCCAATTATTTTTCTAAATTAGAGATTAAAAAATGAATTATTATTCCCTGTAGGTACCACGAGGCAGCACTTTGCTGGCATTCAGAAATTGGAAGGAAAATTCCAATAATGCCATATTTTTGGGTTGGATTTTTTTCTGTTTAAAAGTGGTGCTTTCCTACATCTCCTTGGCTGGGGTAGAGGAAGAGGAGGAAGAGGAGGAGGAGAAGAAGAGTGAGTGTGTACAGGGTGGCTTGTGCTGAAGGATCCTTTTGTGAAGATCAGCAGTTCCCAGTGCTTTTATCCCAGGCAAAGATTACATTTAACTCCCAGGGGTCTTTGCTTCCTCAGATCCTTTTCAGACTGAGTCACTGTAGCACTGCAGATAGTTTTGGGTGTCCTTTCAATTTTTTTTTTCTGACAGTATTAAATACATACCCCAGTGAGCCATAAATCAGTGTTTTATCAGAGAATAAATCATATCTGTAATAAGAGACCACTTCTTTTTAATTGGACAGTGCATTAAATGAAACAGATATACTTCCTCAAAGAATGCAGAAATGTGTCAGCCAGCCTTCTTTAATGAATTTTAATTTTAAACCACCTTTTCTTTGAGAGAAAAGCTATTTCCCACCCCCGTCCAGTAAAATTATATTCTGACCGGAGGATTTGCTGAGTTTTATGGGTTATTGTACTCACACCACTTTATCTTTTATTCCCGTGGTATTGTAGGAGCCTTTCCTCTGGGTTCAGGCTGGTTTATGTGGAGTGAGATGTTGTAGCAAATGGATTTTTGTTTGTGTGGTAGGTGTCCACGTGTTGGTTGGGATTGGCCGGTTGGTTCTGCTTTTATTTGTGAGAGCATTGCCAGGAAAGGAAGAGCATCTTTTACACCCTCCTGAATCCTGGGGAACTCTCAGCACTGGCTTAAATAATTCAGGTAATGAGCAGTGACCACAAGGAGTGAATTCCTTGAGGAAAGGACAAGGATCCATTTTATTTTGGAAGCAAGCATGGACCACTGGTCAGGGAGGGAAACAACGCAACATGTCAAAGGATCAGAGGCACGGCACAAATGGCACAACTTTGTAAAAGAGAGATCAGCACCTCTTCTATGAGGAAAGGCTGGAAGAGTTGGGATTGTTCAGTCTGAAGAAGTTCCAGTGTGACTTAATTGTGGCTTCCAGTAACTGAAGGAAACCTGCAGGAAAAGGTAGAGAGAGACTCGTCCCAGGAGTTTGGACTGACAGCACAGGGAGAATGGCTTTAAGATGAAGGAGAGTAGATTTAGGTGGGATATTGGGAGGAAATTGTTCCCTGTGAGGGAGGTGAGGCCCTGGCACAGGTTACCCAGAGAAGCTGTGGCTGCCCCATCCCCAGGAGTGTCCAAGGCCAGGCTGGACAGGGCTTGGAGAAACCTGGGATAGTGGGAGGTGTCCCTGCCCATGGCAGGGGGTGGAACTGGATGGGCTTTGAGGTCCCTCCCAACACAAACCACCCTGGGATTCTCTGTCCTCACCTGTTCCAGCCTCTTTAGGGCAGCAACAACTGACCAAGAATGGGAATTCTGGTCCATTGGGGAAATCCTGACATTTTTGACAGTTTATTTTCAGAATAGCTTTGTCACAGACCAGGATGAGCTGAACAAGTCTGTCCTGAATGGTTGTACTTTGCAGGTGGCTTTTGTGTCACCTGAGGTCACATCTGAATGATCCCCTGGGAGCATCTGCAGGTGGTGAAGGAGGACAGGACCTTGTGGAGGTAATGGATCCTGGCTCAGGAGGATCCAAGGGCTGATGTCCATGGGGTTGGGGCTATGGGATCTCCTCCCACACTGCCCTGGTGCAGGCAGGGATGAGCTCTGGGTGGCTCTTGGTGGTTGCAGGTCTGGTGAGGAGCAAAGGGTCAAAACCCCAGGCCTTTCCTGAGGCAGGTAAGACAAAACAAGATCTTCTTTTCACAAGAAAGAAACAACCAATCAAATAAAAAAAATCAAAACAAAACAAAAAACAACAAACCATAAAAAACACCCAAAGAAATTAAATCTGGCCCAAATGTCCACCCTGGAAGTCCACCCATCCCTCCCACAGCAAAGCCCATCCAGGAGCCAGCCCAACCAGTTCCCTGTCACTTCCCTTCTCTCTCAGAAATCCCATTTTGTGAGGGCAGCCAAAATTTCCAGGCTTGTTTGCTGCAGGGTATTAGGGATTCCTTTCTGGTCCTTTTGGCTGCCCACCCTCAGCCCCACCAGTCTCACACAACACCCCAGCCCTGCTGCTCCTCACTCTCCTAAGACAGACAGGTTCTGCAATAATTTCCTTCTCATGCTGGTAGTAAAATCTTTATGAATTTGAATCTCTTCTTATTATTTCCAGCCCTGTGCTTATATTTCCTACCCACACCTTGGGTATGATTCCCCCCTCCCCGAGTGCCCAGCTGGGTCACAGTCAGTAATAGCTGCTTATTAGCTCTGGGCAGAGCCTGCACTTCCAGCCAGGCACGGGAAGATATTGCAGGCAGGAATGGAACATTATTTCCAACTTCTTATCCTTGGTGCCTTTGGAACAGGCATCATTTTCTTTTTTGTTTTGCTGGTTGAATTTCTAAGAAACCAAAGGCTTCAAATCCACTGAACACTCTTTATCCTTGTCATCTTAATTCACGTTTTCTCTGGTATGACTGCTCCTTGGTGCTATCATTTGTCTTGGAATGCTTGAAAACCACAGCTCTTTCTTTCTCTCATTTGTTTTCTGTTAAATTCTGGAGCAGCTGAATGAAGACACCTCAGCTATGTGCATTTCTTACACTAATTATTCACTGTTCAGCAATTTAAAAGGTAAAATGACATTGCATGGTCATCATCACATGTAGTGCATTAAGCCTTGGAGCTTAATACCACATTTAATGAATGTTTTTTTCTGTATAATGAGATTGAGAAATCAAGAAGGCTGATTCTTTTAACAGAACAATTCCAAAATTTAGAATAATTTGAAAAAGATATTTAAATCCACAATAAAGTGTTTGGGGAAATGTTTTGTTTAAATGCCTGACAGTTAAGCAGGTTGGTTGGATGAAATTAAAGATTTGCAATGTATTTTCTCCAAGGGAGACTCTTCCATATCATCCCACATCATGACAGCAGCTGCAAGTTGTGACTCCTGAGTGCATCCTCTTGTTTTCCCCAAAATCTGCCTCTGAACCAAACTGGGAAGGAGGAGAAGACTCTCCACAGCTGAGATTTGTGTGGCACCACAGGCAGAGAGAAGCAAAGCTCAAAAACCGATGCTGCCCCTGCCAGGCTGAGCTTGGATTTCGGGTGTGTGCTGAGCCCCTGCACACACACCTGCCTGCTACAGGAAAACCCTGGCCAGTTTGGGTGCTGTCTTCACCCCAGTCTGATGCAAATAATGCAAGGGCAGAGCCGTAGGGAAGGAGTGCTGTGCCATCTAGTGAGTGCTGCTGTCTGGATAAAACAGTTATTTACTGCTCAGCTGGAGGCTCAGGGTGCTTCAACAAAGCTGCCTCCAGTTTTACCTCATGGTTAAATAACTTTTTTCGGGGCTGGGAGCACCCTAACCAGGCAGAAAGTCAGGTTTAAATCCCGAGTTTTGGCTCAGGAGGAACTGGGCAAGGCTGGTATCAAAAAAGGCTTTGCTCCCCCATCCTCAGCAGGCAGCTGGATGCAGCAGCAACAGAGAAATCAAGGCAAAAAAAATGCAGAATATTTGGTTTCTTCTGTCTCTGTCACCAGGATGATCCACCAGGAATTTCCCTCTCCTGCAGTTTATGCTCAGCCTTGTCCTGATCTAACCCCAGCATCATCATCAGGCCCTACAGGGAAGGTTCCCATGGGAGCAAGACCCTTAGGAGCAGGGATGAGCCGCGTCCTTGGGGCTCTGGGTGCACGAAATCCCCGTGGGGTGCTGAGCCTGCTCTTGTGTGGGTGCAGAGACGGGTGGGAGGGCACCCCAAAGCCCCTGGGGCCGGTTTTGGGGGTCGGCACAGGGAGGGCGACCACCTCCAGTGGCAGGCGGGGAGGGAAGGTTGGGAGGTGGGAGCCCACCCTGGCACGTGGCCAGGAATGGCCTTCTGGTGTGATGTGCTCTTGGATTTTATTTAAATCAGTAAGACGAGAGGACAGTTCAGAGCACTGGATTAATTCCACTTTCTCCCTCTCGCTCTCTCTTTTTTTATTAGGAAAATAAAAGAGACTTTGAAATATTAAGAGAGAGTGGGATTAGAGCCCTCTCCTGCTACCCCAGTCTTTCCTCCCCTATTAATTTCCACTTGATTAGAATTCTTTTTGAAGTATTTAAATATGGACAATAGGAAAAAGGGAGGGTGAAGTTATTGAATATCAGTTAAACTGTATTAATATAAGCTCAGTTCCAGCTTTTATATAGATACTTCATATATATGTATAGTTTCCACTAGGAATAAAGTAGATCTATCCCTCCTCCCCTACCTAAAGTAATTATGATCTTAAAAAAAACTATAATGAAACTCTTAAACTTTAATAGCCCATTTATAAATCCCCAGCTTAAAATCTAAATGCTTAAAAAAAAGTTTTAGAACTGTAGAAATTTGATTTCCCCCCCCCTCTTTTTTTTTTTTCTCTTTTTTTTACATAAGAGACACTTTTATACCATAAAACTTTTGAAGCTTCACAGCCATTCCCAAGCAGTCGGCCCTGGCTTTGGTGGAAGTTGGGGTGCTGAGGGCTGAGAAAGGAGGATGGAGGGGTTTTGGTGCTCAGAGCTGCTGCTCCACCCCTGTGCCAGTGTGGGAAGCCCAGCAGGGGCTGGAGAACAGCTGGGAAACCACTCCCCTCTGTGATGGCAAACGCCCAAATTCTTCTCCATTATCCTGGTGTGGTCCAGCAGCACTGAGCTTTCATCTCCTAGTGCAGGGGAAATCCACTGCTGATGGATGTGGAGGGGTCCCTGCCATAGCTGGTGCTGGGTGTCCATGTCATGGCCATCTTGCACTTCCTGACTGCCAAGCCAAGCTGCATTTTGGGGCTTTTATTTATAAATCAGTACTTTTAGAAACCAGATTTCGATATCTCCATCCAGATTCATAAATCCTCTCAGCTAACCTGAGAACTGCAGTTTGATTTACAAACCATGACTTTACACATCAGATTTAATTCCCTGACTGACTTCTGAAATGGTCGATTGGCTTAGAAGTCAGGCAATAGATTTACAAATCCTAAAACAGATTTACAAATCCTAAAACATAACCACAGGTCATGCCAGTAAGATCTAAGAAAAAAAACAAAACAAAACAAAACAAAAAAAAAACTTTTTTAGAGATCTTTTCTTTGCATGAGGGATCCAAGGGGCTGATTTACAGCCCAGGACACTGTGGTCCTGCTGCTGTTCTGATCGGCTGCACAGATCCAGCTCTTCCTTTGGGATACAAACCTGATCTATTGGTGATTGTTGCTTTTTTCTAGCTCTGACTGAGCCTAACTTGGAGCTGTAGGATGCAGCAGGGGTGGCATGAGTCCCACCAGGATCAACAACCTCTAAGCCCAAGGGAACATGGAGTTGGGGAACTGAAGAATGGTTTGGGTTGGAAGGGACCTTAGAAATCATCCAGTTCCACCCCCTGCCATGGGCAGGGACACCTCTCACTATCCCAGGTGTCTCCAAGCCCCATCCAACCTGGCCTTGGACACTCCCAGGGATGGAGTGACCACTGCTTTTCTGGCCAACCTGTGCCAGGGCCTCCCCTCCCTCACAGGGAAGGATTTCTTCCTAATATCCCACCCTAAATCTATTCCATTTTAAAGCCATTCCCCCTCATCTTGTTACTCCAAACCCTTGTCCCAGGTCCCTCTCCAGCTCTCCTGGAGCCTCTCTGGGCACTGGAAGGGGCTCTAAGATTTCCCTGAAGCATTCTCTTCTCCCAACTCTCCCAGTCTGGCTCCAGAGCAGAGAAGTCCAGCCCTCAGAGCATCTCCATCATTTCCTCTGGACTCTCTCCAGCAGCTCCAGCTCCTTGTGCTGTTGGGCCCCAGGGCTGGGGCAGCTCTGCAGGTGGGGTCTCACCTGAGCTCAGGGGCACAGGGGCAGAATCCCAATCCCTTTCCTGCTGCCCACACTGGGGGATCAGCCCAGGGCACAGCTCTGGAGTTCAGGATTGCATTGCCCAGACCTGCCGAGCTTCTCACCCACCACAAACCCTTCTCACCCAACATTCAGATGACCAAGGCTTGACCATTGGTGCTCTCCACAAAAACACCTCACCCACCGCACCAGGAGGAGGGACAGGATTAATGTGACCACAGAGGAATTTTTAAACTTGAGGTATTTTAACAAGAGGCAGGCGGTGACCCGAGGAGGGGATGTTTTTAGGAACACGTGTTCCCAACGCAACATCCCCATGCTCTGGAACATCCCCAGAAGTGCTGTGAATCACATCCTTCCTCTCCATGCCGCAGTGCTCCTCTATCCCATCTCCTGGGACAGGCTTAGCACCAAAATAATCACAACTCGTGGCCTTGCGCTCTTGGAAATGCGTTGGAAACCATCCAGCTGACAGATTTTAGTTGTGCCTCCATTGTGGCTTGGAGGGGGAAGAAAAGGAATTTTCTGTCTGCCAGTGGATAATTTGATAGCACTTTCAAAGCTCCGTGGGGTTCCTCTGAGGTGCTGGACCTCTGCACCCCATCCAACAAATAAACTCTCTGTCATTTAGGAGTATCCCTTGCAAATTGTTGTTAATGATGTAAACTTCCATCTTTCTTAACGTTCTGGAGAGACTAAGTAAAAAAATATCTTGTCCACAACTTTCAGTGTTAAAATGTGTAAAAGCACCTTCAGAATTCAATGACTCCCCTTTTTTTTCCTCCTTGCTCTTAGGTTTTCCAGATATACATCATAAAGTAACAACTGGCACTAATTCATTTTCCCCTTTACAATCACCTTTAAAGGAAAAAGCAGGAAAGGTTTCCTAGCAGGTGTAAACATGAGGAATAAAAGGCCAGATAACAATGAAGATTTCATGGAAACTCCCAGATACCAGCACCCAAGTGTAAGGTCTGCAATTAAATGATGGGCAGCAATTTCCAGCTGACATTTTGTAAACAGGGAGCTGAGAAATGCAGCGGGAGAGTCAATTTTGGGGCAAGAACATGAGAATCTAGAGGTCAGTGGAGGAAGCACACATCACCGGGAAGATGGGTTTTGTTTATTAGAAGGAAACAATCAATTCAGGTAATAACAGGCCACCCTCAGCCTCCAATCTCCTGTGGTAGGTCCTCACTTAACAGAGATTTTCCCATTTTTTGCTGTCTGGGCTGTGAGCTGGGGTTATCTGCAAATGCTGGTGAGTCCTAGGCTGCAAAGCAGTGCCAACACCCTCCTCACCTGCTTTTTGAACTGGGCTTTGCATCTTTTCCTTCCCTTCCCAGCATAAAATTAAAAGTGGCTTCTTTCCTAAGGAAACCCCGCTTGGACTCGTGGTTCCCTGGCCCAAGCCTTGCCTAGATGTGAGGAGAAAGAGTCAGTCCCTCGGAGCCTGGCTTTTCCTCACCTGGAGATGCCCAAGAAATACCGTTTCCACCCCATTTTTCTCCCCCAGAGACTACTCCTGTCTGATGTTATTCTGCTTTCCCCACCCACCTCTTCCACCATGTGCCCCCAGGAGCTGTTAATAATAATATTGCAAACCCTGTAATAAATATTGTGATCGCCGCCTAACAGGCAGCCTAAAAAGGCTGGGGATAAATAAATAATTAAAAATAATAATAAAAAAACCAAAAAAAACCCATTTATCTGCCAGCTCGGGAGAGGGGGAGAGAAAAGAGTTCGCTATTAAAGATCCCGCATAGCCACAGGCAAATTCGAGCATCATCTCCTTGCAGAGCCCGGTTTTTTTTTAAAGCAGAGATTACTCTGGCGGTTCAAGGTGCTATCGAGCTCGAACCAGGGACAATTACAAGGCTCCAGTTGGAGCGTCTGAGACGATGCTTACGTCTGATAAGGTTGAAGGGGAATAATGGAAGGAGGGAAGTGATAATGGACTGCTGAATGGGTGGGTTGAGGTATCATTGCCAGAGAGCCTGGAGACAGAAGCTGCTGCTGATGCAGAGGATGTGTTTTTTCCCTTTCTCCCCCCATTTTGTTTCTATTTTCCCTTCATAAGAAGAAAATATCTCTGAACGTGCACTTCAGAAGGATTTTTTCCCTCCTAGCTCCAAGCAACGCTGGTGACACCACTCACCAACTCGTTTCGTGCCACAAGAGCCATCAGAGCCTGCGTGTCCTGCCTCCCTCAAACGGCTCACAGATCATTTTTAATGTCTTCTGCCCATCACCGAGGGCCAGGCTGGACTCGGGAGATGCTCTCAGAGCACCCCAGGAATGTCCAACTCAACTCCCCACACCTCAGAGCGGGAGTTCAGCCAGGGATGTCCAGCAGACGAGAGAGAGGAGAGATCTCTGCTTCCAGGTCCAGGGCTCTCCCAGCTGGCACTGGTCCTCCAAGGCTCTTTAAGGGCTGGGATCCTAAAGGCAGGACATATTTCCCCGCCTGGGAGCAGATAAGGAAATCTGGCTTGCCCTTCTCCATGGGAAAGGGATGAACCCCCACACTGGGCTGCCTCACACCCCAAAGGATGGGTTGAGCCCTTTCTGGACCCTCCGTTCCACTCTCTTCCTGCCCTGTCTTCACCAGCTTGTGGGCCATGATTTGGTCTCCATAAAACTAGAACTGCTGGTGAGCACAGAGAGCACTGATGAAGCTTCTATTATATTTTTCTTTGCTGAGATTTCCTGGGCCAGATTCCAGCTGATAATGAATTTGGTATATTTAAATATCCAATAAACAAATAAAGTCTATTGTTTTTCCCCTTTGATTATGAGACTCTTCTCTTTGGCAGATCCTTTTATGTCTGTCTTTCCTTTTTGGAAGTATAAAATTAGATCAGGATTTCACTTTTCTTCTTTTATCAAGGCAAGACAGAGTTGCCTCTATGTTTTCCTCTACGACTGAAGGCCAGCAAGTACCATGAAAAATCCCTCTTTGGGAAAGAGGGGTTTTGGATAAGAAATCATATTAAATATTTCCTACATTGGAGGTCTAAATCCCCCTTCTGATGGCCACAAATATGGAGGTGCTTGTGAAAAGAGAAGGCAGAAAATTATGCATTTTTGCTTGGCCCGGGAACAGGTGCTGGCAGCTTCCTGGGAATCAGGCAAATCCTGGCCAGTGGGGTGGAAGATTTCCAGACAGCATCCAAGGGAGACTTCGGGGGAGTGACTCACAAAGCCAGATTCATTTTTAGCTACATCTTGACCAAAACTTGCAGAGAGGTGGTGCCAGACGTGTGTCGAACCCCTAGACCGAGTCATTTGCTTTAAAGCAACCCCAGCACCATTTTTATGTGGGATTTCTCTCCTCTGCCTTTGGACAGAGACAGTGTCAACAGCTGAGTTGGGAGGGGTCCAAACTCATGTTCCAGCCTAGGGAAATGAATGTTCCTTCGTGGAGTTCAATTCACCCAGCCATCTTGGGATGGGATGGAAAGTGGTCCAGAAATGTCCTGTTCTCTCTGTAGGCTCCAGAACGAGCCTTAACAAAGAGTTCTTGTGTTAACAAGGGAAACCTGTTCACCTGTGAAGGTAATGAGAGTTAGGTGCGATATTGGGAAGGAATTCCTGGCTGTGAGGGTGCTGAGGCCCTGGCACAGGCTGCCCAGAGAAGCTGTGGCTGCCCCTGGATCCCTGGAAGGGCCCAAGACCGGGTTGGACAGGATGTGGAGCAGCCTGGGATGGTGGAAGGTGTCCCTGCCCGTGGTAGGGATGGAATGAAACAAGCTTAAAGATGCCTTCCAACCCAGACCATTCCATGATGAATGACTATGGGCTTCCCAACAGGATGGTTACCAGGGTTTAAGGATCAGGGATACCTGTGAAGACACCAAAGCTCTCACCAGGAGGGACAGTGCATGTTCCTGCACGCAGAGCCACACACACACACACACACACACACACACCAATTCCTGCTTGGCTCCCTTTCCCATGCTCTAGTGGAATATGGAGCACACCAGGAGCTGTGTCTTGGAAGTGGGTTTGGAAGCAGAGCTGGGAGGGGAGCACAGGAAGCAGACATGGAATGCACCCAGAGAAGACCAGGCACTCATGGAATGTCTTTCCAGAGGCCATAGTGCTGTGGTGTGTGTTCTTAATTAAAACAAAAAGAAGGAAAAGAAGGACAAGCAGGAGGAATGTGTGCCACCTGCAGTGGTTGAGGATATTTGGTGTTTCCTTCCTTGCTCAATTTACTCTTCCTCCGTCCCACCTTGAGCCTCTGAGGGAGCTGAAGACACAGAACTTGAGGATTGAGAGAGTCCTCCTAGCCTTCTCCAGCTTCACACACCCTCCTGCCCTTCTCCAGCATGTGGCTTTCCAGGAAAACCAGCAGGAGAAAGGAGCAGGTAATAGATGGGGAATGCCTTTCTGCTCACTGCCATTGGAATGGGCTAAAATAAAGGAGCTGCTGTGTGATGCCAGGAGAAAGGAGATGATATCTGCTCAGGTTATACCCTGGATACTAAATCCAAATGTATTTCAACTAAGATCAATTGCTTTAAAAAAAAAAAAAAATGAGAGGAAAAAAAAAGTTGATTTTCTTTGCAGCTCTTGGAAGTGAATCTATTTGGTGCCAGGCTGAAAGAAGACAGCGTGTAAGTAACTGAGAAAGTGTTTACTCAGTGAATTAGTTCAGCTTTCATTGTGCACAGAGGATTATGGCCTCAGCAGTGGATGAGCTCCATTTCAGGCTGGAGTAGCTCACTTAGCTACCTCCAGGGCAGGACTAATTATCATAGGACTTAGGCCATTAAAGGGCTTTAACTACCAGTGCTCTCTCCCAGGTCTGGATTAACTCTCTGCCTGGAGCAAACCGCCCCATAACCATTCAGCCTAATGGTCTGCTTTGATTTCTCTGCCCCCTCTGCCCACCCCTTTCGCCTTTAAACTTTATATTATTGTCAAATCTGGAACAATAGCTGGGAATATTAAAACCATTGCTGCAATCTGGCAAAGGGGGTGTTGTTGCAGATTTTTTCCCCACTCTTTTGCTTTACCATTGCTAAGGCAATTTTAGGAAATACTATCTTGCGTGGCAGAGAGCCCTTACCTGGCCCAGGTGGATTAAGAGGGGCTGCTCAAAAGGCAGGACCTCCAAGGGAAAACCCTGAAATGCCCACAGAGCTCAGCTCTGTCTTACTCTGTTTTCTCCATGCCAATAATTGTGGCAGAAGGCACTCTGCATAGAAATAGCAAAAGACTATTGTGCCCCCAGGCATGAAATAGCCAGGATGAGAGCAGAGTCATTACCCTGCTTCACAGAAGAAGAGCTGGGGTGCAGGAGGTTTAAGAGTTTTGCCCAAGGTAACAGACAGAGAATGTGGCAGCTATCATTAAAAATATATTTGAAGAATTATCTCATGATCCCTCTTTAACATCAGCATTCCCAGCTTTTCTGGCAGTGTGAGAACACATCTGGCTGGTTCCTAGGCTGGAAGGGGTGACTGAAGGAGGTTCAACTCAAAACTACAAAATCAGATGCACCTCTTCCAGCAAAAGCTCTCAGGAGGGCATCAGAGGAATTCAAAGGACACCAAAACAGGTGATTCTTCCCACCACAGAGCTGGGCAGGACCCTGGTTGTGCTGAAGGTTTGCTGGTTCAGTGGAAGAAAAATCCCTTTTTAAAGCTTGTACAGGAGTGCAGAGAGGGTGGAACTCCAGTCTGCTGCTTGCTCACAGCCAGGGCCATGAGGAGGCAGAGGTCCTTCACCTCCGTGTCCCCTGGCACAACCCTCAGGCCACGGGAGATGGGAATTCTTGGCACCGTTTGATGGTGGAAATGCTGGCAGCTGAAACACCTCTTCAGCTGAAGAGGCAGTTGAAATGTTGAAATACCTCTTCATCCCAAGAGGAGTATCCTTAAGAGAGTTCTTCCTCTCCACCTTTCAGGTTTTTATTCCATGAAATACCATTTAATGCCAATCACTAAGCCGAGTATGGCCAACATGGCAACCATTTACAGACCCTGGTGGTCTCATGTGAATAACTCAGATGCTCTGGAAAGACCATTTATCCAGTCAAAACCCATAAAATCCACGAAAGCACAGACTAAAAGCCAAAACATAAATTGATGCTCCTCCATGTGCTTCTGCCCTTCACAAATACGTAAGAAAAGGAGATATTTGAGCAAAACAATACATCAAAGTATCTGAATTTTGTGGCATTTCTCTTCCTGTTGTTACCAAATTATCAGCTCAGAAATATAAAATCATGAAATGGTTTGGGTTGGAAAAGGCCTTAAAGATCATCCAGGGACACCTTCCACTATCCCAGATTGCTCCAAGCCCTGTCCAACCTGGCCAGGTGTTGCACATGTCCTGATACCACCAGAGAATGGTCTTAGATGGGTGGCAGATGCTCAGTTTCGCGTGCTCCCAGCTTTCTGCGTGTCGTGGATCTTCTGTGAGTGTAAGGATGAACACAGGCTCAAAAAGCCAGGACAGGCATGAGGCAGAGCCCAAACCAGGATGGCTGGGTCAGGATCAGGGAGTTCTGCATAGATTAAGGCAACTCAGATTATCTGAACAAAGCCAGGTGACTGCAGCCAGGTCTTCCTGAAGGCCTTGAACCTTATGAGAGCCCAGGACCATCTCTGGCACGTGGAGCCTGGCCCCTCCACAGAGTTCCCAAATACCTTCTCCTTTCTGGAATTCCAGGAGCACACAGCATTTGCAAGCAGTGCCTGTCCAGCAAAGGGTGTTTCTTCCTCCTTTGATGCTTCTCCCCATGGCTTTGTTCACACCTTTTCTTGGCTGACTCAGCTCTGCATTCAATTGCCCAGCTGACAGCTTTCACAGCGCTCCTCACAGCTCTGAAGCCTCTTGCAGATGGTCAGAACATGCCAAAATTGTGTTCTGCTGCTTCGTCTATATGGAAATTGTCTCATTTCTGCCTCCCTCTGATCTCTTACTCTGAGGATAATGGGGTTTAGTACTTTCTCTTCTTGCCCCTGCTGCAGGTGTGAACTGGAATAGAAGAGAAACTGCTTACTGGAGTGCAAGTTATTTGTTGTTTGCAGATGAACAGAGCTGCCTTTCATTTCCTGTGATTCCAAGTATTAAATTCCTTCTCCTCGTCATTTACCCATTGCTTGACATCTTCTGCTTTCAACTCATTCATTCCCCATCACATCTGTGAGCCTGCACAGTGAAGCCCATCAAGAAAAACACAACTGAGGCCAATCACTAAGGAAAAAGAGAGGCAGGTAATTGTGGAACAGCAAGCAGAGACCTTTGAAGAAAAGGCAATTCTTCAGAGGAAAATTAGACCAGCTGAGTATTTCCTCTCTCATTACCAAGGGTGCTTCAAGCCTGGCTGAAACATCTGCTTATGGAATCTTCCAAGAAAGCCTGAAAAAATAAAAAATAGGACTGGAATGGTGTAGGAACAAGCAAATGTGCTTGAGAGAGCTGAGCACTGTTCCCTTGCTGAGGCAGCAGCTCCTCTTGCTCTGTGTTCACTCAGCACCACGGGACCCTGACCTGCTGTGTAGCAGGCAGGGATAACCACAGTGAGACAAGAACCCCAGAGCTGGGGCCAGGCAAGGAAAGAACCTTCTGGTGCCTCCTTCTCACATTTATCAAACACAGGCTTCCCACCTTCCAGTGAAACTGCAATTAACTTGTAAATGTATGCTACACAATTAATTTCCCACCAGCTGCTGCTCTGCAGCTGAGAGGAAATCTGTCAGGGAGACACCCACGTGAACTCTGGTGTGGCCCTTGCCACAAGTCCTGCCCTGACAAAGAAAAACCCTATTAAACTAATAAGGCCAAGTCACCCTACACAGAGAGAGCCCAAGGACTGGAGGGATTGCAGTCCCACTTGGAGATGCTCCACCTAAAGCAGAGGAACTGGAGCTGAACTCCACAGCCAGGTCAGCTCTGGGCTGGGACAAAAACTGTGTGTGAAAACTCAGATGTGTGTCTGCATCATCTGTATATGCTCCTCATTTTGGAGAGAGAACCAGCCTCCCATAGTCAGGTGCACTTGGCTCCCAGCCCAAGCTGCTTCTAGGTCTCTTGTCCCACACAGGGAGTCCTGACGAGGGCCCCACTCACCCTGAAGACACAGGTAAGTTGTCTGGAACACAGCAAAAAAAAGCCCACAAGACACTTGGTGCCTCATTCCATGTCAGCTGTGGATTGGGACAGATTTACCTTTCTTCTCCCATGGAATTTGTCACCTTCCAGCAGGATGCCCCAACCTTTTGCTGCCTTCCAGGTGTGTCCTGCCATCTGAGCCAGGATGTGGCTGTAGCTGCCTGCAGTGCCCTGCTCTGAACCACCACGACATCCCAATCACATGTCAGGCCCACCTGCTTGCCACATTTTACTTCCCTGGTGTCTTCCCCTTCTGGTAACCACCAGGACATGACTTGTTCCCATCTCTCCAGCAGGACTTTTATGTTACACTCCAAAATCTTGCTAATTTAAGTGTTCTTGCATGGCTACTCTGGGATCTGCTGCAATGGCATCCATTAAATCCCTAACACATTCCAGGGATGCAGTCAAAAGCCTGTATGAGGAGGATGACAGCTCTGAGTGAGTGGGACCACAAGGTTTTTGGGAGTTTATGTATTCTCCTCTGTGGCAGGAGATAACAAGTTTGCCACCACAAAATCGTGAACAGGCGCAGCTCTTGATGGCAAGGGAGAGAAGTTCAGGCTGCAGATGCAGAAGGCTTTAGTCATGGTGGGAAGGAGCTGAATACATCAGCTGCTCGGAGATGGGCTTTTCTGAAGGCTCTACAGAAGACAGAGAAAATTCACTTGAAATAGAGCAGCACCAGCTGGGGACGGAAAACAGCTGCTCTGGAAAAAGGAA
The DNA here is from genome assembly GCF_049639895.1 of Pseudopodoces humilis. Lineage (NCBI taxonomy): Eukaryota > Metazoa > Chordata > Aves > Passeriformes > Paridae > Pseudopodoces > Pseudopodoces humilis. The sequence goes on along the minus strand of NC_142210.1, from coordinate 4,838,832 downwards.
ATCACCCATTCCCTACACACACAATGGCACGTTGGGGGAGAGCAGCTAATCTTAGAGCAGAGCACAGGACTCGTCGCTGGAAGGAGATAACAAAGACCAGGGGCTCTTGTGTTCCGGGTCAGCTGCTGGGCCCAGCTTTGCGTCTTCTCGGCAGACACAACAGGCCCTGCCGCACAATGTCACTGTGCCTGCCAGAGATAAGCTCCAGTGTGAAAAGCGGCTGGCTGAAGCTCAAGCCAGGCAAGATGGAAGTGATGCTTCTAGGAAAAAATAAAAAATAAAAAAAATAAAGTGATTCAGGCATTTCCTAAGAAATGCTGAAACTCTTGTCCACCTTGCACAGGGAGGACTGAGTGGACCGAGACTGCGCTTGCTCCTCAAGGCTCAGCCTGTGGTAGTCACAAGCATCTTCTGGGCACCTGGGACCCTCTCGTGCTCTTCTCTTTCTTTCTGTGAGCCCTGACAAGGCACAGCACTTCATCAAAGCAGGTCTGAATGCCTCTGCTCCAAGATGTGGCTGGCACCACCAGATTGAGATGAGTTACGAAAAACAGAGGATGTCATGGGTTGGAGCAGATTTTCTCTCCTTACCCAGGCAGGAACTGCCTTTGGGACACAGCATTTTCTGTACACGTAGAAGAGCCAAGGAGACTGAGTGTGATGGGTGGAATAGCAGGAATATTAGAAATTCAGTGAAGGAGATGTTCCCTTTGTTTTGATCCAAGAGCTGTTAAGTTCTCATGGGCATTATCGATAGAGAAAGATGTTATATCCTGAAGTTAAAGGATTAATGAATTGTGTTTTCTGCTGGGTTTAAGATCTTCCACCCCTTCCACAATGCTCACAAGTCCCAAAATAACTTCACACTCTACTCCCCAACTTTCTTCTCCCTGCTTTACAAGCTCCCTTCAGAAGCCAGGTAAAAGCAGAGAGGCACAAGCTGGTTACCTAACAATGTACTTGCCATGGTGAGAGATAGCTGGATAAATAGTGGAGAAGTCACCTCTTAACTTTAAATGCAAGAGTTAACTCAGCCAACCTGCCCCCACTGATTCAAGCAGTTTCCAGAGAGTAAAAGACAAGAAGATGGCCAATCCCTGGAAGTGTCCAAGGCCAGGTTGGACAGGGCTTGGAGCAACTTGGATAGTGAAAGGTGTCCCTGCCCATGGCAGAGGGTGGAACTGGGTGAAATCTAAGGTTCCTTAATCATTCCATGATTCCACTGACCAAAAACATTCCCAGAGCCTTCTCCTGCCTGTCCCCTGTTGCTGGTCCTGGCTGTGTCCCTTCACAGAGTCAGTGGCTGGTGAATCTGGGACACATTTCCAAAAGCTGGGCTGCCAAGTGCTCTGCCTGTAGAAGTTTGATCTCTAACTCACAGGAACCTCTCCCTCTCCTTCTGCTGTGCAGACTCCAGTCCTTGGAAGCACACAAAGAAAATTCAGGCGTTTTACAGAAAAAGAAATGTGTCTCATGGATATGTATAAAATTGGCCAAGTCTTTGCAGGGAAACTATGTGCTTCCTCCTCTTTGGACTTGCTCCTTCCTCCTCTTAACACGTGGAACAAATGTCTCCTTTGGAGTGTGATGGGGTAACTCGGAGAGGTCGGCAGAATTGCTACACATGGACCCTGGGCTGGTTTTATTTTTCTATTGAACCTTGATGGAAACGCATGCACAGCAAGTCAGGGCCTGTCCCTTTTCCTTTCTCCTTTCTCTCTCCCTCTCTCTCTCTCTTTTTTTTTTTTTTTTATTTTTTTTATTTCTTCCAGGAGTGCTGATGATAAGAAAAGCAATGTCTAAATCTTCTTAATGGTGTTTATGCAAGCAGTTTTGCTTAGCTGCAGTCCCTGCCACCCCCTCCCCCGTCCACCCTCCCCTCCCATCTCCCTGCTAATATCGCTGCTTCATTCCTTTCCCTGTTGGCTATTACTATGGACTACAGCGAATCTAAAACTAAATAATCCCCTTAGTGTCAAGTTTTCTGGGCTGAGCAAATAAATCTAACCAAATGCATTATCTAGGTAGAGGAGGCTGTTGTAAGGGGGAAAAAAGATAAAGGCTATTTTACTTTAAGGCAAAGAGTAAAGCCATCATTTTTCATTCACATTGTACTTTTAAAGTTTTTTTTTATTATTATTTTATTTTAACTTTCCTGTTCAATCCTTTTCTTTTCCATTGTAATTAAAAAAAAAAATAAAGAAAGAAATGCAGCAAAGCCTCTGATTTCAAGCATTAAATAGAGGGAGAAAGACTTCAGATAAGGTGCCATTCAAATCCCCCTCTCAGACGGGTAATTCTGATCAGGCAGTAAAGTGGTCTAAATAAATAAACCCTTCCCCACTTCTCCTTCCCTGGGGAGGGTGGATGAGGATATTAGAAAACTCATTTACAGGAGGAAGAGCACATGGAAATCTGCATGTCCCAGGATGAGATGCAGAGGTCTGGATGCAGCCCAGGACAGGACTGGATGTCTCCGTGTGGTGGATCAGAATCCCAGTTTTGGAGATATTTCAGCCTGTGTTTGCAAGCAGGGCTAGCCCAAACCTGGGGACAAAATGCCTCAGACCTGGAGACTTGTGTGCTTTAACCCCCATTTTCATCTGACAGGTCTTTGAAAGCACAAGCAAAGCCATTCAGCTCCTGTCTTGTACAAATGCAAGCCAATGGAGCTCCACTGGGTTTGCAGCAGCCAAAAATCTGGCTGACACTGTCCCCTTCTCTGCTGGACTCCACACTTGAACCAGGTTTGGGCAGCTCTGCCTTGCTCACCAGCCTTCCTCTTCCCTGATCCTACAGCCCACGGGGTCTGGGGAAAACATGGACCCAGAAATCCCACGGGAGCAGCCTCTGGAGTTGTGCACATTCATGAACACCATAAACGACCCAATACCAGCATCATTTACCTGAATTCATCCTCTTCATACCCGTTTGTTTCAAACACAGACCAGATCAAGAAGATGTCTGGTGTGGCTCCTGGAAAAGCAGAGCCCTTCTCACACGTTTCTTTAAAACAGAGGCATTTTGGCCAACATTCACCGCTGACAAACACATCACTCCCAATGCCCTCCCTTCTTGCTTTTGCCCCCAGCTTTCCACACTGAGCATGACAAACACAGCTCCATCCCACCTACTCTGAAGGAAATTAGCTCTGCCACAGACCAAACCAGCACAACAAAATAAAACCCCAATGGGTTGTTTGGTTTGGATGCACGGGATCAGGGAAAATCAGAAAGATCTCAAACTGTTGGAGCTCGATGGACAAACAGTGTGAGGTGCTGCTCCCTTCACACACCTCACCCAGCCAAATTCTGCTCTTGTCTCAGTTCAAAGGGGTTTTTTTATCACTTGAACATCAGTTTGAGAATAATTAAGTCAACAACATTTTCTCTGCATTTGCTTTAATCCCTTTGTATATGTTTTTGGTTCTCCATCTCTGCAGCCAGCCTGACAGGGAGATCTGCTCCTAAGATCCATTAATCTTTAAATTTCTTCTGTTCTAGACAGGCAGATATTCCTGTTTGAAACTGATTCATTGCTTCTTTCTTGTTCCTTTTTATTTTTATTAACCAATTCTTATCATTTTAGACCCCTCCATGTTACAGCTAAAACCCCAGAAAGAAGAATAGATTGTTCTAGCAGTTGTTTTCGTGAATCTTCTCAAAGGAAATAAAATCTCAGGCACTGCTCACATTGAAAAAATAATGGCAAAGACCACTCCATTGTATTTTGGGATTGGGATCTGCAATAGACGTCAGCAGTGATGATGGACCAGCTCTTGACCTGCTCCTGGTCTGCACAGCAAGGACACCAGATGAGGACCAGGCTCAACCAATTTCCAACACAATAGCACAAGCATCCTGCTCATTTTAATCTAATATTCTTTGAAACATCTGCACAAAAATACCTGCCCAGCTAAGGATGAACTCCAAAAGCCAAAGAAAAACTGCAGTCTTTGACAAAAAAGCTGAAGGAAATTATGTGAGAAGGTCATGCAGGATTGATGAGCAGCCCCCACAGAAGGACTTGGGGGTGCAGGTGGTGAGGGCTGGCCATGCCCCAGCCCAGAAACCCCCCAGTGCTGGGCTGATCCCCAGCGTGGGCAGCAGGAAAGGGATTGGGATTCTGCCCCTGTGCCCCTGTGCTCAGGTGAGACCCCACCTGCAGAGCTGCCCCAGCCCTGGGGCCCAGCACAGGGAGGACGTGGAGCTGCTGGAGAGAGTCCAGAGGGGGCACCAGGATGAGCAGAGGGATGGAGCAGCTCTGCTGGGAGGAAAGGCTGGGAGAGTTGGGATTGTTCAGCCTGGAGAGAAGCTTTGGGGTGAGCTCAGTGTGGCCTTGCAGTGCCTGAAGGATGTGACAGGAAACATGGAGAGAGAGAGAGAGGGCCTGGAGTGACAGCACAAGGGGGAATGGCTCCCCACTGCCAGAGGGAACTGCTAGATGGGATACTGGGAATAAATTTTTCCCTGTGAGGGTAGTGAGGTCCCAGCACAGATTGCCCAGAGAAGCTGTGGCTGCCCCTGGATCCCTGGAAGTGTTCCAGGCCAGGTTGGACAGGGCTTGGAGCAGTCTGGGACAGTGGGAGGTGCCCCTGCCCATGGCAGGGGTGGGACTGGGTGATTTTAATGTACTTTTCAACACAGACTATTCCATGATTCTCTGATTTCCCATGTGCCCTAAGATATTCTGCAACTCCTTCCATGGTCTTAAGGCATCACTCAGCACTACTGTTTCCTGCAACCACATGCAGCTGAAGTCATAAACCTGATGTTCTTTAGGACCCCCATCTGGGACTTGGAGTCCATCCTGATGCTTCTGTGCCTTTCCTGATGCTCTATCACTCACTACCTCTGCCTGTTTCTGGTTTATATAAGGCTGAATCACTGTTGTCTGCTGGGATTCTCTGCCAGATGACTGGTCCTGGGATGGGGCCAGGGGCATGGAGCCAGGATGGATTGAGCCTGTCATACGATGTATGGGATTTCTGGGCTCAAGCCTGGAGGGCTTGGGAGGAAGAGTAGGACCAGGAGCCAAGCAGAGACAAGACAGCTCCTGGGACATGAGGCAGCAAGAGCAGGAAGCAGAATTGGCTGGGGGTATTTCTGAGCAGTGGGTTTGGTTGAACCATGCCTTCCAGCATGGCCTCTTCACCAAAGAAAGCCTTGAGGCTACCACTGGAAAAAAAAGATCAGCCCTTCATCAGGTGAACACCCTGCTTTGCTTCCACTTTTGCTCAGTAATGTGAGACTGGATCTGAATCAACATTCAAGGTGCTACTGTCAGTCCATGCTATTTGTTCTTATATTTGGAGGGGTCGGTCCCACACAAAAGAGCAGAAGGGATTTGTCCAGATCCCTCTGGTTATGAGTTCCAGGAATCCTTCTCCTGGAGATCAGACATGCACATTATGAGACAGACACAGGAGCACACAGATGAAGTATCACAGGACCACAGGATATCCTGGGTTGGAAGGGACCCACAGGATCATCCAGTCCAACCCCTGGCCCTGCACAGACACCCCAACAATCCCAGCCTGTGTATCCCTGAGAGCATTGTCCAAATGCTCCTGGAGCTCTGGCAGCCTCAGGGCTGTGCCCCTTCCCTGGGGAGCCTGGGCAGTGCCAGCACCCTCTGGGAGAAGAACCTTTTCCTGATCTCCAACCCAAATCCCCCTAACAAAGCTCCAGCCATTCCCTGGGGAATGGAGAGAAGAGGTCACCAGGATGCTGGGGTGTACCTGACAGTCACTGGAACACGTGTCTAAGCACAGGGTCAGCCAGAAACCCCCAGACCAAACATTTGTTAGCTACTAATGACACTGTCAATAAACTGCAGCTTCACTGCTGGTGTCGGGTTTACACTGTGACTTATTAGCTCTTGGTGACTTGAGGGTCAAGGAGGTGAAGCAGCTTGCCCCCTTCTTCATCAAGTGAATAGTCCCTTACTTCCAAGCCTTTGCCACAGTGTCCTTACTCTTTTAGGAGCCTGGTGAATTTATTCTCACTGTGTCTGACCCTTTGCTTGATGGCACATGTAGACAGCTGCCGTCCTATGTTACTTTCCTCATTATTCCCCAGCTTATCTTTTGACATCAATTTATGTGCCAATGCCCCAAGCAGCTTCACCTCTTTGGGTGTTATGATCCTGCTGGGCACAAAGAGGTGCCTACAAAGCTGTGTTGCTTTTAGGCAAATCTTTTCCCTGGTACCTGCTGCTCCTGCCATCCAGTCTTGCCCATCACTCCTCAGGCTGGGAAAGCTGAGACACGGCTCTCTCTGGGATTCTCTCTTTGGCAGCAGCAAGGAGAGTTTACAACCTATTCAACCCATGGAGGAGAGCAGGCAAACTGCTCCCAGCCTTTCCTTGCAGTCCAGGTGTATCCCTCTCCTGTGGCTTTTGTGAGCAAGCTGTGACTGGAAAAGATTTCCATCACTGCACCAGATCCCTGGCTCTGCCAAAACCAGCTGTATCTGCTCCCATAATCGTTCCCAACCACACCATTTACCCACAGGTCTGTTTTTGTCTATTGCCATGGGTTCCCAGCAGGTTTTGACCTGGTGACAGATGACAAATGTGAAAAAAGTCTGCTAAAAAAAAATGGGACCGTCTTCAACCTCACTGCCAGCTTTCTGTCACTGTAGCATTCCAGGGCTGGGAGTGTGTGATGGCTTTGACCTTGATTATATATATACATGCCAAAAAAGGAGCCTTTGTTTTATTTAACTTGGTGTTTGTGACCCAGGAATATAGGCTTGAAAGGGACCCTTTCCATCCACTAAGTTGGCATCTCTTCATTATATCCCTTCTATAATCTCTATTTCCATTGGGATTGTTTTCCTTCCTGATGTTTCCAGCCTTTTTGGGAGGCTTTTCCAGAGTGGGAATCTTCTCATGGTCATCGATTTCCTGCCTTGATTTACTCATGGATGTTTTATCTCATTTTCTCCATTGCCAGCACTGCCCTTTGCTGGGAGCAACCACTTCCTCTCCCTCAATAAATTTCCTGACTATTTCCTCAGTTTCCCTTTTATGGGAGAAACCAAGCCAAGCTCTTTCTGCCTCATGTGTGGGACATGTTTCCCTTAGCCAGCCATGGTTCCTATGGAGCCCATCTTTCCCCAACAGGGAGTGACTGGGAGAACTGGGAGTTTTTCCCCAGTTCTGGAATCAGCAGCACAGAGCACAGGCATATCAACTCTTCCCTCTCTCCACTGGAAACACCTTTCCTCAGACATCCCACCATCTCTGGCTTTCCTTCCTTCCCTGGCCACAAGCCAGGAGAACACCTGTGACCCAGGCCTGGGTGTCCTGCATTTCTTATATCCTTGGACATCCTCCATCTTCTTCCCTCAGGTCTGGAACAGCACATCCTGACTCCAGCCCTTGCTCAGCTGTAATCCTGGCTCTCACTGCTCCATCCTTTTGACTGATCCTGCATCCTAGAAGCTCCCTGTGCCACGTCTGCCCATATTATTTCCTGCCCATCCCAAGACAAGTTGTCACAAGGTTGTCCTGACTCAGCTGTGCTGGAACTTCTCTTGGTTCATGTGAATCTTAGAGAGGTTTTTCCCCACCTCACTACAGCTGGATGAAGAAATCAATAATTACAGGTTGTATCATTCCTCACACAGCCTCTGGCATATCTCCTGGGACTCCAAGGTGACACCCCATGGGGACTGCACAGCTGTCTTTTGTCCCTAGATAAAGTTATTGTGGTTTTTTCCTCTTTATTTCCTTATTTCACAGTTTCTCAGCACAGGTGCTCTGCGTTGCTGAGTGCTGCAGGGAGAGCTCCAGGAGACAACATCTGCAGAGAAAGGACTCACTAAATGACTTGGTCACAGCACTGGGATTTCCAGGTCCCCCTCTAAACAGAACACCCTTAGTAACATGTCTCTCCTCTTCCATGCTGTGTGCAGGAGATGCCAATGCCCAGCTTATAGGCACCCCTGGGTGGCTGGACAAGGACTGTACACCCAGCAGTACCACTTCCATGATAATTCAGCTGGTTGGGATGGCCTCCAGCCACTGTCACATCAACACATGTAGGCCTTTTGTTAGAGGGACACGAGAAGGTCTCAGGACATCCTGAAAAGGGAAGGAATGTACTACCACCAGGACTGGTGATGCCTCTCTGTGCTGAGCCAGGGAACTGCCCACCAACCTCTGGGAAGAACCCTTTATTCAGGAATTGCATCTGTCTGACATGGATGGTTTGTGTCCCAGTCTGTCTGAGGGATCTGCTTTGGGGGACACGGTGGTTTCACAGCCTTACCTTTCTCATGAAACACCTCCTCAGTGGTCAGAGGCTCCTGGTGCTCCTGACACAGCACCAAGCAATGGCTCCCAGCAGGTTTGGGACCCATCCACTGGCTGGAAGGACAGTGCTTCCCAGGGGGACACACACAGATGCGCTTCCAGGGAGAGAAAGTCTCTGAGTTATTTTGTTAACATATTGAAACACTTTAAAAATAAAATTATATTTGTAAAAAACACACAGATTCCACTGAACTCATTCCTCCTACTTAAAACTGCTATCCCGGGGTAGCCCAAAAGCTTTGGAGAAGGCACACAGCACATCTTCATTAAGATAAAGCTGCCACGAGGCCAAGGGGGAATAGGCAGAATTACAATTCACGCCAAATACTCTGTGCTACAGAGGGAGGAGTTTTGGCCAGAGATGCTGAAAGACATAAGTGATGGAGGACACGGATTCACTCCAGCTTCCAGAACTCCTCCTCTTCCAAACAAAGAAAAGCAAAGTTTTGAAGTCGATCACTGAAGGATTCGGACTCATCTGAGACAGATCAAAGCTTTTCCTTTCCACTGTGACATCATTCAGTGGTGTTATCTACATGGGAATTCTTAAAACACGGAAAAATGAGGGGTTTGGGACATAAAGTGGAAGGGTTTCCTTCTTCAAATGAACAAGCAGGACCTTATGGGATTGTCATAACTTCATTTTCCTTCTGTGCTTTCCTCTCCTAATTTAATTTTTTATAAAATGAGTGTGACTTTCAAAGCCTGTGAGTGTTGGAGTCAACAGGATTGTTGGTATAAAAATTCTATGTAAGTAATTTGATGCTACAGTTACTATACATATGGCATAGAACATAAAAATATATTAATTTCTATAATACGCAGAAGTTATAGATTTGGTGTGGGACATACATCAAATATATTCCACCCCATAGACTATAGACAACAGAGAAGTTTGATTCCACAGTTCTGCTTACCCTTTTCTGGAATATATGGGTGAAAAAAAAGCTCAAAAACAATTCCAAAAGCACTTGCACACAGGATCCCTTTTTTTTTTTTAAAGGAACTCACTGCTGTTAGACACAACTTAGGTCAAGGTTTTACTGGAATTTAAACAAAAAGTAGTCTTTGACATAGGGAAAAAGCTATTGTAATTGTGATTTAAGGAAAACCATGGGGATGACAATGGGATCATGGAATATCCCGAGTTGAAAGGGACACACAAGGATCAAACTCCAGCTCCTGGCCCTGCACAGACACCCCAACAATCCCACCCTTTCCCCAGGAGCATTATCCAAATGCTCCTGGAGTTTTGGCAGCCTCAGGGCTGTGCCCATTCCCTGGGGAGCCTGTTCAGTGCCTGAGCACCCTCTGATGGAAGAACCTTTCCCTGATCTCCAACCTAACTGCCTCCTAACACAGCTCAATATCCCAGATGCTGCTCATTCCCTGCCCAGAGCAGCTCAGCGGTGGGATCTGAGGGCTCTGCCTCACAGCACTGCACGGCCCTCACTCATCCCAGGAGCCACAGACACTCCCTAATCAAATTCCTGCATCTCACACCAGTGGAGGGAATGTTTGCAGTCAAGTCCTCACTTTAATGTGCTCACTTCCAGCCAAGCATCCAGGAAGGACTCTTCCCCAAAGACTGTGCAGGATCTCAGCTGAAGTTTCCAACGAATGAGTGGAAAAAGTGGGGAACAGGGTGCTGGAAAAAAAAACAGAGGTGTTTTTAAGATGCTGATTTAGAGTGCTATTAAAAATGCTGCCCACATAGCCTTTTAACCCTCCAAGATATCAGATAAGTTTCTCTTTCCTGCAGGGAGATGAAGTGGCTGTCATTATCTGGAAGGGCTGTATCATATCGGAATCTGCCGGCGCAGGTCAGCGAGTCCGGGCTGTTCTGGGCCCGGCTCCGGCACTGAATTACATTTCCTGGGCACAAAGGCTGCAGAATGGGTGGGTGCTTTGTCATTTAAACTGCATAAAGAGGCAGAAATTGATTTTTATTGTGGATCTTCATATCTAATAAAGCTCTGAGGGGCTCTTTTCTTCTCCGATTGAATGGCCATTGAATGCTTTCAATCTAGTTCTGTGTTTCATGCCTAAACTGAATAGTGGCAGGAGGAAAATAGATGGGGGGAAGAGAGGCCAAGTCACTTTCCAGATTGAAAAGGATACAGAAGGGAAATAAATAAAAAAATAAAATAAAATAAAGTAAAAATGAATCAGGAAAAAAAAAAGCCATTTAAGTGGAAAGGGGAACTTTCCTGGTGCTGAGGAAAAATTGCTTTGTGTGATGGACGTACACGGCAGCATCTGCGAGCACAGGGACAGTGTGGGATGATGTGGGACTCCATGGAATGCAGCTGGGGGAACCTGATCTTACCTGCACCTCTGTTCAGTGCTTTGGGACTGGAAATTTCCATCTCCCTGGCCAAAACATGTTAATAGTGTTCATCCCAGAGCTGCCCTGCGTGTGTTACCCACAGTAACTGAATGGCTTCCTCTGCTATAAAACGGGAATGACTCCGTTTATGTCGACATTAATTAGAGGAGAGATTGGTTTAGAATACAGTGTTTTTTAATGTAATTAGTACCTAGTTCATCACATCCTCCTCAAATCAACAAAGAGACAATAATACATAATGGCTTTTCAGTTCCTCTTTGATATGTATTGCTCATTTAGTCCTGGTCCCCTCGGGGAGCTCCATCACAATTAACAAGGCCAGTAGCGTTAGCATTAATTGGTCGTGCTGATGGTCTGATCTAAGGTCCTAAGGACTCCTCCTATAGCATTGCAGACTGGTCAGACACTCCTGGGATCTCTGCCTAATTGAATGTTGAGTCTCTTGACCGTTAGACCCAGGAGGCAAAGTCATTGCCTGTTCAGAGGCTCAGCCTTAGAAGCAGCAGGACTTGGGATGAATGAAATGATCTCCAACAGCCTGGGCAGGATCTGGAAGGGGGTGCCCCAAGGCAGCCAGTTCCACTGGGGTGCCCTCCTGCCCATGTCCCCAAACCAGAGCTGTTCTGCACACCACCATCTTCAAGTTCTTTAACTTGTCAGCTCAGAGATGTTCAGGTCCCAGCACAGCATCTCTTCCATGGCAATTTTACTGTTTTCAGTGGTCATCTGAGATCTGACTCACGTCCCTGAACCTCCACAGCCAGCACTGGGAATCCCCTCCCATGGAGACTGCGGCAGGAGATCTGATCAGCTCCCTGCCACAAAACACAAGACATCTTTCATGCTGAAGATAGCTGGATTTGGTTTTCTTGCAGTTACCCAAAGCCATGCTGTAGGTGTCTGTCTTCTCAACTGCAACAAGATTAAGGTCACGAGAACTCGAAACTCTTGATGAATCCTGGACCTGAGCAAATGAAAACTCTCACATGTGCCTGAAGAGCTGGCCCTTGAGTTTGAGCCATGATGGCACTGAGCATCATTTGTCAGGAGAAGAGGAAACAGCCTCAAGCTGTGCCAGGGGAGGTTCAGGTTGGGCATCAGGATGAAACTCTTTATGGAAAAGGTGGTCAGGAAACTGAAACAGCCCCAGGGAGGCGGTGGAGTCCTCATCCCTGGAAGTGTTCAAGAAACAATTGGATGTGGCACTCGGTGCTCTGGTCTGGGTGACAAGGTGGGGATCAGGCACAGGTTAGATTCCATGATCTGGGAGCTCTTTTCCAACCTCAGTGATTTAGTGGTTCCATGATCCCTGTCTTTACTTGCATTTAAGAGCATTAAAACCTCACTGAGAGCCTCTTGAAATGTCCCGTGCCTCCTCAGAGCCACTGGTTACATGGCTGGGAGGGAAAAGCTGAAGCTGGAAGCTGGAAGTTCAGATTTTCTTTTCCCTGAGCTCCCTCTCACATCCACCCCTAGCTGTTTTATTCTCAGCACATAATAAGGAAGAGAAGCTGAAGATGCCAGCTGAATTTTTCCTCCCCTATCCTGGAGAAGAAGAGAAGACAGCCTTAGAGGTTAGGCAAAGCAAACCTCCCTTTGGACACATGACTCCTTCCCTGCACCCTACCTTCAGGAAGTTTTTCCTTAGTCTGTTATAAAATGGGAATGACTCAGTTTATGTTGACAATAATTACAGGAGAAAACTTTGGGTTTAGAATTGTGATTTTTAATGTCATTTGGGTTTTCACCTGCCTGCTTCATCACCCATAGAAACCTCCTCCAAATCACTTTGCCCCAGGCTGTCAAAGGAATGTCAAAAAATAGGGTGGCTCCAACTTTAAATTCCCTTGGAAAATCTTAGAGCAGACCAAGTCTTTCAGAGTGAGAGAAGGAAATCTGCAAAAGCGTCTGACCTTCTGCCATCCCATAGCAGAGAACTCAACAAGAACCATTGGGAAAGGACCCACTCTTTCTAGCACTGAGGATTCATCTTTTTTGGAACTGGGCCCCAAGCAGGGACTCTTCATGAAAAAATAAATAAAATAAAAACCAAAACTACAAAAATTGCATTGTTTTTACAAATCCTGGTTGCCTTTGCCAAGAGCTCAGTGCAATCTCGAAATGCGTTGGTGATCCAGAAAACCAAGGAAATGCCAGGCTGTATTCAAAAAGAGGGAATAATATTGAAAATGCTGTAATGGAATAATGGAATTACAGAACTGTATGATACACATTCACTTGGAATAATGTTCCCTATTCCGACCTCCCTGCCTCGGAATGCAGACACGGGAAAGGTCTAGGGGAGGGCAAAGGAAATTATTAAGGGCATGGAAAGACGTCCATGCAAAGAGAGATTAGAAAGATCATGGCCACATAATTTAGAGCTGACATGAATAAGAGAAGCCATGATAGAGATATAGAAAATAATTTGCCTTTTTCTCTGGTTTGCAGAGCTTTTGTGAGCTCAGCCTGCACTGGTTTTCCTTCAGATCCACATGGGAATCAGATGTGCTTGGCAAAGAGGAAAACAAGCATCATCAAGCTGGAGCACACATTCCAAGAGCCTGGAGTGGGGAATATTATTTGAGATTCCAGATGAGTCCCTTAAAGAAGTGTCCTTCTGGTACTGGAGGGAACAACCTTTGGATAAAGGAGGACTCTCTCAGGAACAGGATCAGAGGATCCTTAAGGTGGGAAAAGACCTCCAAGATCATCAAGTCCAACCCTTGACTGAATCCCACCATTAAACCCTACCATAAAGAGCCACATCTACTCATTTCTGGAACAATTCCAGGGATGGTGACTCCACCATTTCCCTGGGGACCCAGTTCTATCAAGGTGGGTGTCAGACTTTGCCACCAGGGAACAAGGGACAAGACAAGGGGAAATGGCCTCAAGCTGTGCCAGGGGAGGTTCAGGTTGGATATTAGGGAAATTTTCTTCCCCAGCAGCACTCTCCAGCCCTGGCACGGCTGTCCAGGGTAATGGTGGAGTCTCCATCCCTGGAGGGACTCAAAAGCCATGTGGATGCTGCACTTGGGGACAAGTGTTGGTCCTGGGCTTGGCAGTGCTGTGAGAATGGTTTGACTTGATGATCTCTGAGAGCTTTTCCAAACTAAATAACTCTGTGATTTTATGAAATTGTCTCTCAGCAGATTGAGTTTTGTGTAAATGCTGTTTCAAGCAAGGTGTTCTAAAGAGAATGTGAATTTTGGAGAGGTACAAAGGGGCTCATACTCCTGAACACTTGTCCATTTCTTCCAGCTCTTGGTCTAATAAAAGGTTATTGAGGTCTCTCTATAGAAAGTCTCTCTTTTCAAGAGGAAGCACTTCTGACACTCATGATACTGTCCAGACTTCAAACCTTTCAAACTGTACTCTTAGACAAAGACTTCCATCCATGGGCCAGAGGGAAAGGGGAATAAAACCCCAACCCAGCACACAACAAAAGTATGAAGAATGCAGACAACAAAGGTGCATGGAAGACCTGTCCAAATTAAATGTTGAGACTGCAGATGGACTCTAGAGACACAAATACCTCATTTAACCTCAAGGCACAATGAGTCGCCAGGGACAGAAATGAAAGCAGAGATCAGCTGGGTGCCAAGTGGTTTGTTCTCAAGTTCCCTGAGGAGGAGAGAGCTCTACAGCACTTGACAGAATGGTTTCTATCCACTTCAGGTCCTGCCAGAATTAAAAAGTCGAGGTCTTTTTGACCTTTCTGAATAGTTGATGGGTGTATGCAGGTCTGAACACAGGGTACAGTTTCTCAAGGTATCTTGGTACATGTTCCCATGTAGTAAAAAATTCAGATTTTGATGTCACCAATTAATGTCAGGAAATTAGTGAAAGGCCTTGGAATGATGGAGGCAGCTGTACAGACCTGTGTGGTTCTAGCAACATCCCCTGGGATTCCCAGGGGAATTTTGCAGCAAAGCCTGGGGCAGAAGGATCTTAGTCAGGCCCTGTAGATGAACGGGAGCACTCACAGTCTTTTAGGATTGGTTGGTATTACCTTACTGATTCAAGCTCCAAGCAATTTAGGAGACCATCAAGGAATGTCACAGCAGGCTCACCACTGAAATACAGACCTTTCTCAACAGCTTGAAGAAAGACACATTGAGTTGAATGGATTCTCCCCTAAAGGAGGAGCAAACTTGCTGCAGTAGCAACTGGAACAGGATGAGGACATAATTGAAGTGAGGCGGTGCCCAAAGTGGCAGGCCAGCTGGCCAGGAGTTTATAAACTGAGCGGAGAAGGGACTGCTGGGTATTACTGAGCTTTGCACTGCACATCATTCCTCTTAAAACATTTCTGCTGGGCTGTAAAACATGTCCAGATTGAAAAAAATCCAGGGAAGAAACAAAGAGGCAGAGCCCAAGATGAAACAAATCCTCCCTTGAACACCAAGCCTTAACTATAGGTTGGGAGCCCTTTAAAAGACTTCACCTAGAGGATAAAAGTCCTCTTTATTTTTGTTATCCACCACTGGCAGATGGCTGTCCCCAGAGCTGAGGACAGTGAAGGACAGATGCTGCTCTTCTGAGGTTTTTCACTGCTGACCCCACTGTGAGTGAGTCTGATCCAAGAAGAGGGTCAACGATTGGGAAGTTTCCAAAGTGCCACTCTGTGGGTGAGGGCAGGCAGTGATAAGAGCTCCAGGTGAAGTGGTCAAAGCCAGACTGAAATGAGAGCCAGAGATGGTTAATGCTGTAAATTCCAACCTGAGATACCAGTTGAGTCTGTTGGGCTGAGAGTGGGAAGGGATTTTCCTTGGTTTTCTCTGGAGCACCCTCCCTTTGCAGCACCTGTTTGGATGTCACTCATACTGACAGGTGGCTCCCTGTCAGATTCACGGGAGTTGGTTTTGCCATGGAAAAATAAATGGCACCTTCTCACAGAATCCCATAATCACTGATGTTGGAAAAGACTTACAAGATCATCAAATCCAACCTGTGCCTGTTCCCCATCTTGTTACCCAACCCAGAGCACTGAGTGCCTTCTCCAGGCATTCTTTAGATGCCCCCAGGAATGGGGACTCCAAACCTCCCTAGGCAGCCCCCTCCATGCCTGACCACCCTTTCCAGGAAGAAATTCCTCCTGATATCCCACCTGAACCTCCCCTCCACAACCTGAAGCCATTTCCTCTCATGTCCCTGTTCCATGGGGGCAGAGCCCAACCCCCTTGGCTGTCCCCTCCTGTCAGGGAGTTGTGCACACCCAGAAGGGCCCCCTGAGCCTCCTTTTCTCCAGGCTGAGCCCCTTTCCCAGCTCCCTCAGATGCTCCTGCTGCTCCAGCCCCTCAATCTCCTGAACTGATGGGCCCAGAACTGTCCCCAGGACTGGAGGTGCCTCACAGGTGCCAGCACAGAGGGACAGTCACTGCCCTGGGCCTGCTGGACACACCATGGCTGGGACAGCCCAGGGGCCACTGGCCTCCTGCCCACCTGGGCACACCTGGGCTCATGTCCAGCCGCTGTCACCAACACCTCTATGGCCTTCCCCAGCTCTCCAGCCACTCTGTCCCCAGCCTGGAGCACTCCATGGGGAGGTTGTGATCCAAGTGCAGGTCCAGCACTCGGCCTTTCTGACACTCAAGCCATTGTTCTTGTCCCATGGATCCAGACCAGCAGTGTGTTCTCCACAGAGGGACACAACTGGTCTCTGTCTAATGAAGACAAATCCTCCAAGGGGTTCCTTGAAGACCATCCCATCTCCACCTCTGACCCCTCTCCTGACCCACTGCTCCATGAGAGAGTAGGCCTGTACAATCCTATATAAAAGGATAACCAAGACTTTTTTTGTGATTAACTCAAGTGGATGCAAACCTTCCCCAGTTACTCGGGTTAAAATTGCCTTTTCCATATCTTAGTCCTCTGCCTTTCTCCTACCTCATGGCATGGTCATCTTTGAACAAATTAGTCATTTTGGTTCATTTTTGAACCATTGCAAGAGGCAGGATTTGGTGTTGGATGGCTTTCCACCCCAGTTTTGGTACAAATCTTCAATTTCTGTTTGTAGATCCAAAAAGGATCTTGTCTGAAATCCATCTTCACAGAGCAGGATCTTTCCATGCTTTGAGGGGCTACCACTGGGCAGTGTTAATGCTGCAGTTCTCCACCTGCCACACCTGCTCAGCAGCTCCTGCACTGTTCAGGTGGCACTCGCTCGCTGTTACACTTGTGTTTGTGCAATCCTTGTTTTGGGGTTAATGGTTTGGATTTTACCTCCACAAGTGTTAACACCTTGGATCTGAGCAGCCCTTGGTGACAGAATTTGGTTCCCAAGGTCAGCAGAGCTGTGGCTGGTGTGCTGCATCATCTGGGTAGAGCTTCCCCTGCCATGAACCCCAGCTGGTGCGGTGGTTTCTGGGTTTTTCCAGCAGGATTCCCACTCGCCCTGCTCTGTCAGAGTGCGTGCAGCCTCAGAAACTGTCCCTCATCTCTATTAAAAAATATTCAAAATGATGCGGGGAGTAGAAGTTTGAGTTAATTACAAATTATTCTCGATTTCACTAGCATTTTATTAACAAATCCACATTAATCCAGTATTAAAGCAGGGCGGGATTATAGGATTTCTCTCATCTGAAGCTTGGAGCAAGGAAAGTCTATAATAAACCTACCTATTCATTTGACACAAAGCTGTTCTATCAAATCTACCCCAACATGGGGCCCCCCCGCCCTTCCCTGCTACATCCATATGCAATCCTATACAATAGGAACTGTACATTTTTATGATTAAACAGGATGGATACAAACCCAGACTGGGGTAAAATTGCCTTCCCAGCACCACTGGCCTTGAAGAGGTTTCTCTGGCTTCCCAAGCTGTGCAGGTGACTGAGTGGGAGCACCTTCCACCTGGTGGAGACCTCCCAGCTCCGTGTTTGAGTCCAGCTCCCCCACAGAACTATCCCCAAGCTGTTTAAATGCCCACATTTAATTTAAAAGCAAGATGAGCCTATGGGAAAGGATGCTTCCTCTGCAAATCGAGGCTTACACCACAGGGTAGGACACACCGGAGGAAGGAACGGATCTAAGCTAGAAGAAATAAGATGGAAAGGCAGAACTGTTTCATCTTGATCCTGCCACGGTCCTCAAAATTGTCTTGAAAGTTTTCCCAGGGAGAAGCTAGTGAAGGACTGAAATAGTTTGCTTTAAGATATAATCCTTTTAATAAAATGTGAGGGTCAGAATTTCACATTGGCACTGAACATTTTGCTAAATAGGGCATGATGAGTTTGCTGTTCTGCTCCTGGACTGGGCGCTCGTGCTTGTGTGGCGCGGGGGATGATAATTGCATGAAATCGCCATCTCTGCCGGGGCTGGGGCAGGTTGAGCACTCCAAAGTGTAACAGCTCCTGAGCTCAAAGGATTCTTCTTCATATCACAGACCTGGCTAACAAAAACTCCTGCCTTGACAACAACCAAAAAAAAAAAAAGAGAAATCCAGGGAAAATGAAGAAACAGATTGGCTTTTGCAGATCTTCATTGTCTCACTCATCAGGGGCACCACGGAGATCTGAACACTGAAATTATTTCATTTTATCCCTACAAAACTATTCATTTTCCTACAGGTTTCTGATGCAATAAAAAGGGGATTTGCTCATGGATAATTCTGCTGATTCCAAAAGCTGCATTTCTGTCTTAGAAATCAGCATTTTCATCCAAATCTCATTGCTTTCCTCTTGACTTAGATGTGACACAGGCTTGGAGTTGGGCAGAAATGGGACTGTCTGGGACATGTGACATGCCCCAGTGATGGGGCTTGGGAATGGTTGTCCCTCAGAGCTGTGTTGGGCCTTTTAGCATCTCTTTATGTTACCTGCTGTCCAGGCCTGTTTTCCCAGGAATATCTTTGAGACTAGTAAACAAGGGAATATGTACTAGAGAAGAGAGGTGAAGCCAGTTTCCACCAATTAGAAAGTCAAGGACAGTATTTTAATTTTTGTCAGAATTATTTTACTTGACCCTGGGTCTGGACCCAGAGCACTCCCTTCTGGAGAGATGGCTTCAGCATTTTGCATTTTTCTTTTTCCCCAGTGGGGAGCTGGAGACCCCACTGGGCCAGGAGGCTTTATAGCCCCCTGCACCTCCCCACCCTTTGCATTTAGGAGATCGCTTCTTGTGTGTGAGCCTGAGCATCCCAGAGATTTTTGGGTGGATCACACAGGTGGGGTAAGGCTCTGTCCACCTCCACTGATAACAAACCTGCTGTTGGTCTCCAGGTCGCCCCTTGGAGCCAGGCAAGGGCAGAGGGAAATGCTGCTCCAAGATGTCAGCCTTGATTCTGACTATGGATTATCTCAAAGGGCTTTTCCAACCTAAATGTTTCTCTGAGTCCTTGGAGCTCAGAGCCTGGACAGGCCCCAGTTCCAAGCCAGGGTTCCTGCTGCTCCTTGCACAGCCAAGAGAGAAGCACGGAGAGGTGAGCAGGAGTGGGAGTCACGCTGGAATGTCAGGGCAGGCACTGAACCCCTGTTGGGTTTTATGCAGAGTGGAACACGGATCCATGGATATTTCATTCCCACCACGCTTGTCTGGCTTCACTCAATCCACACTTTAAAGCAGGGTTTCTCCTCCCCAGCTGGAATGTCACAAAGAGCATGACTTGATCTGGGGACCACTCGGTGACACTTCCTGGGTGGCACAGTGTGGTTCCTGTAGCAAGGCATTAATGACAATGCTGTCAAACAGCATTTAAATTCCTGCCTTTTTCCAGGTTGCACTGGAAAAACCATCACATTTCAGATGGCTGCTGGGGGCAGCTTCGAGGGCTGGGGTGGAGCTTTCTTTGGAAGGGAATTTATTGTCCCTCTGCTCATTGCCAGGTCTCTGCCACCTTCCCTGCAGATAATTTGGATTACAAACAGCTCTATTGTGCCTGTGACTTCAGGAGCCCCCTGATAAACAAGGCTCAGGAGGGGAGCTGACGTGAAAATATGAGATTCCTCCTGCCCACAGCCAGTGCCAAGATCCCAGACAAAACACACCATCTGCATCAGGTCCTATTATTGCTCTGGAATTTGTAGAGAAAATAAGAAAGTGGTAAAAAGAGAACAAGCCCAAGGAAGTTATTTTGCAAATTAGTCATGATTTTCAAGAAAAATTATGCAATTGAAGGAGTTCCAGGACAACAAATGTGTTCAAGGCCAAGACATCCATTAACAGCACCATTTGTATCAAGAAGTTTCTTCTCTCCCACCTCATCTCAAGCTCCTCTTTTGACTTTTTTTTTTTTTTTGGGTATGGGTTGAGATACGGATGCACAAGATCACTGAATGCTCTCCTGGCTGTCCTGAACCCTGATCTTAAAGCCAGGGTGAGGCAGTGATACCTAGGGGCTATGCTGAGGATATTTGCCACTGGTACTGAACTGAGAGGAGCTGTTGACTCCCTGGAAAGCAGCGAGGCCCTGCAGAGAGGCCTGGACAAGTGAGACAGCTGGGCAGTCACCAACTGCATGAAGCTGAACAGAGACAAGTGCTGGCTGCTGCTCCTGGGACTAGGCTACTCTGGAAATACAGAGTGGGGAAGGAGGGGCTGGAGAGCAGCTGTGGGAAGATCCCTGAGGTCCATGGCCAGTTGGATCTGAGTCAGGAGTGCCCTGGGACCAGGAGGGACATCCCTGTCCTGAGGGACATCAGGCCCAGCATTGCCAGCCAGGCCAGGGAGGAGATTGTCCCGCACTGGAGCAGCCTCACCTCGAGGCCTGGGGGAAAGTTTGGGTTCCACAATATCAGAAGTGCCTAAAGCTATTGGGGACCATCCAAAGGAAGGATGTAAAGATGGTGGGGGTTCTCCAGGGGCAGCCATATGAGAAGTGGATGAGCCCATTCGTCTTGTTCAGCTGGAGAAGAGATGGAGGTTAGACCTCACCCTGATCTGGAGCTCCTCCCAAGGGGCAGCTCCAATCCCTGCTCTCTGTGACCAGGGATGTGTCCCAAGGCAACAGCTGGAGCTGTGCCAGGTTTGGATGTTGGGAAAAGGTTCTTTCCCCACAGGGTGCTGGGGCACTGTCCAGGCTCCCCAGGGAAGGGGCACAGCCCCACAGCTGCCAGAGCTCCAGGAGCATTTGGACACTGCTCTCAGGGATGCACAGGGTGGGATTGTTGGGGTGTCTGTGCTGGAGTTGGACTGGATGATCCCTGTGGACCTCTTCCAACTCAGGATATCCCAGGACTCTAACAGGAGCAGAATCCAGAGGACCTGCAGCCTGTTTGTTGTTGCTTGGAGGCGCTGGGAGGGAAGGACAGACCCCGCTGACATCCTGGACAACACAGGACCTGGACCTGGGAAAGCAGAGGCAACTCCCATGGGAGATCTTACAGGATGTGGAGCATTCTGGAGCACGAGGCCCATGGGAATTGCCAGGCTGTCTCTGCTTGTTCCTTGCTGGTAATACAAATCCTTCATCTCCCAGCCTGTCCCAGGCTCCTCCTGAGCTCCCCCAGCACAGCCAGAACCAGCCATTAAACACACCCCAACAAGGCTCAGTACAAGGCTTCCAAAAAGCCAGGCTCAAAATAACTCCACTCTAATGCAAGCAGCAGACAAAGGCAAAGAAAAGCAGAAGAGCAGGCACCCTTCAAGCTAAAGCATGTTATTAAGGAATATTCCTTTTTTGAAGTTTGTTGATTTTATTTTTATCATATTTTAGCACAAACCCTTTTCATGTTATAAATTAAGTAACTGCTGCAGAAGGGTTATGTTGTGGGGTGTTTTATTTTTTAAGATGCATTTCCTATAGAGAGATTTTTAAAGTTTCAAGTAAAAAAAAAACCACAACAAAAAACCTAAAAAAAAGAGGGAAGCTGTGTTGAATTATGTGATACATTGAAATTAAAATGAAATTCCAAATTATCTTGCAGTAAGGGGCTGATGTGGACTGAGTGATAATAAATAAAGGTTAAAAGGACATTGGCAAGTCTTTTTTCATGGCTTTCAATTTTTCCCCTCCCTGTTGTTTGTAAAAACCTCTTAGAAGATTAAAAATAATATTTCTTTCTCTATTGATTTTTTTTTTTCTTTTCCACATTTGAAAACAGCATTTATTTATTTTCTGTGTTTCTAATGGAGCTGGGATTAATGTGGCTTTATTTGGTCTCTGCTTGGCTTGTGCTTTCGGCTTGTGAAGGGACTTGGTGCAGCCCAGGGAAGGACGATCACCAGCAGGATGGCAGGAACTTAGCACCAAATTCCTCAGCATATTCCCAGCCAGGAGTCAAGGTCATCAGAAAATCTTTTGACCTTGGTGCAGCCACAAAAAAAAAAACTCATCTCATTTCCCTTTGATGCTCTCTATCCCTATGTCTTGGGTTCTGCCTGGTCCAAAGGCTCCATCCCATCATGTCCCAAGTTCTGGAGGGAAGAAGAGATCATAAAATCATGGAATTCCAGAATGGTTTGGGTTGGAAGGCACCTTAAAGCCCATCTCATTCCACCCCCACCATGGGCAGGGACACCTTCCACTATCCCAGGCTGCTCCAAGCCCCGTCCAGCCTGGCCTTGGACACTTCCAAGGATCCAGGGGCAGCCACAGCTTCTCTGGGCACCCTGTGCCAGGGCCTCAGGGAAGAATTTCTAAATATTTGGTGGGATCATTTATAGTGAGTAAAACTTTACATCCTTCCTCCTTTGGGTTTCCTTCTCCTCCCTTTTTACCCCAGAAAACAACTGACCAAATCACCTTTACTCCTTCACTCCCTTACACTGCCCAACAACAATTTTGGGAAATTTTATGAATTGGAAATTTTTAGGAAAGTGAATTTTATTCATGTGGGAATGCTGTTTTCTTCAGTAAATACCAGTTTTTATCCATAAAAATGCATTTTTGTAACAAGATATGCTTTTGTTTTGAAAAAAACTGGAGCTGTATCACATGAGGCCGTGAGGGGGTGGGACCTCAGGAGAACATCTGCCCATCTTTCCTGCTGGATCCACCACCGTGTTGCCAAGGACAGGTTGCAGTTAGGTAGGGGTCAGGCTCTGCTCCCAGGGAACAAGGACAGGACAAGAGGAAATGGCCTCAGACTATGTCAGGGGATCTTCAGGTTGGACATCAGGAGGAATTTCTTCATGGAAGGGGTGGTCAGACATTGGAAGAGGCTGCCCAGGGAGGTGATGGAGTTCCCATCCCTGGAGGCATCCAAGGAATGCCTGGAGGAGGACCCCAGTGGTCTGGGCTGGATGATGAGGCAAAAATTGGACAAATGTTGGACTCAGTTATCTTGGAGGTCTTTTCCAACCTCAGTGATTCTGGGATTCTGTGGGAGGAAAAAAAAAAAATAAAAGAAGAGAAAAAGAAATAAAAAGAAAAAAAAAATTAAATTCTGCTGTTTGTGCTGAACCTGGGGAATTCCCTGACAGAGGAAAAGATACAGCAACCAAAATTACTTTTTAGGGACATGTTAAACTTCAAATGCTCCTAAGGACAGTCCATCCTAAAATCCAAGATGTGAAGAGGGAAAGTGGCATCCCTAGGAAGAAGTTGGGCTGGCTGTGACCCCTTTGCAGCACTGGTCTATTGCTATTGCCTGGGACAGGGCTGATCCCATTCCCACAGCAGGGAGCTAAGCAGCATCCCAAAAGCTGAGACAGCTCCTGGCATCCATTCCTGCATGATATGAGCCAGGCTGGAGAGAGGCTGCATGAACTTCCAAGTCTTGTCCTCATCAACCTAAATGCTCTTTGAGGAGGAGGCTGGTGTTTCACTGGTTTTTGAGGGGGTTATTTATGCATCCACTTCCAAGAGGAAATCCCAGGTTTGGATATTCCATCCGCCTTTAAATGATTATAGAGCAGAGGATTTAGAGGATTGTCAGAGCAAGTGGCTTTGGCTTCACACCTTCTGCTCTGTGGTCTCCACCAGGGGCAGTTTTGTCTTGAGCCTCCTTGGGTGTGGTGGAAGAAGCTCTGGAGCTTGACGGTGCTGGCATATCCAGGCAAAGTCACAATGGCTTGGAACGCCCAATATTCGGGGCAGAGAGAGTCTGGGATGTGGGTGAGGTGCAGCAGGAGGATGTTGGGAATGCAGACAGCACACGGGAGATGATGCCCAGCAAAGATCTGCCAGCAGAACTGGCAAACCCTGTGGAGCAGCGTGGGGAACCTGCAAACCATTCCTTGTCCATGGATGGTCCGTGCACAGGGATGTGTTTCCTGACATTCCCTTATCTGTGCATTCCTCACATGGCCCATGCTGGGCTGGGAAAGCCCCTCCTAGAGAAGGCTGGGCATTTCTTTTTGGGTGTCCCAGCACATCACCAGTGCAACTAAAACCCTGAAACCCTCTGGTCTTTGTCCAGCTCTAAGCTCTTTAGAAGGGGGGAGTCTGCCAAGACATACTGGTGTAGGGCCCAGCACAGCAGGAATTTACAGTCAAAAAAAACCCTAAAACCCAATAAGAGAACAACACCAATAGAGGCTGCTGAGATTTAATTCCTTGTGAGTGCTCCTTGGGATGATAGCTGGTGTTTTAGGGTCCTCAGTGTGCCAAGAAAAGGGTGCTGAGAGCCAAGGTGTTCATTTTTCAGTCTATATTAAGACTTTTAAAACCTTTGCTGTGTGAAAGCAAATATTTCCAAGTAGATGTGTTTCCTAAAGTCAAAACCCAAGGAGGAAAGGCAGAGGAGCAGCCCCTCCCTGGGGAATGGATGGGCATGGCTGGGCTCCCATCCATTTCCCTTAGCCAACGGAGAAATGTCCATGAGCAGCTGGGATATGATCAGTTCCATGGAGCCTGCTCTAAATCCCCGCAGGAGAGGCACATGAAATATGCAGGATCCATCCACAGAAGGGGGTCCTGGGGGCTCAGGGAAGGAAAAAGGGAACGAAATGAAACCCTCCCGGTTTCCAGGTCTGCACTGGGAGCCCAGCAACAAGTCCAAAGGCTGCTTGCCTTGCAAGCGGGAAGTTTCACCAGAGCAGACTTTCTTATCGCTCTGCCTACAACGGGGCTGATACTTTATTAGCATCTTCCCCGGTAATCCCAGCGAAACTGAGGGAAAAAAAGTGTCAGATCAAAAGGGGGAGTCTGAAAGCGGGCGGCTAAGCAGGTTGCTGGGATGCTAATGATTGCTTCCCTCATTCTCTGAGTGTCACGCACAACATCCCTAAGCCCGGCGCGGCGCGTAAGCCACACAAATAGCCATATTTGTTAACATTCATGTGACTCTTTCGTCTGAGCTGTATTTCCTTGAGTACACCACAATGAAGAGTTTCTTTTAATAGGGATCAACCAGGAAAAACAACTGTGAGGGACTTTTCTCTCCCTCTCCCTCCCTCCCTCTCTCTCTCTCTCTCTCACTCCCTCTCTCACTCTCTCTAAACCTTTTACACTGCGGTTGAACAAGCCTCTGGATAAAGACTTTATCCAAAAACCCCCTCTTTAAAGTTATTTCAAATTTCTCTGCAAGGCTTTCAGAAATCTGTTTGTTTGAGGGCAGAATTAGATGTGACCGGCGTTTTATTGTGACATAAAACCATATTTCTTCCCTGGAAGATTAAAAAATAAAATCGGTTAATAAGAAAAGCTGTCAGCAACAGAAAATGGCTGACATAATCCGTTTATCCTCCGAGCAATAAAGATATTGGTCCTTGGGAGTCTATCCTCTCTCTCATGTTATTTCGCCCAAAACATTATCTTCCCAGCATTCTGATGGATTAAGAAGTCATATGGGAGATAGCAGGGAAATGACAGATACAAAAAAAAATAATATCCTTTCATTTCCCCTCCTCCCTGCACTCTCTCTCTCTCTTTCTCTCTCCCATCTTCTCCCCAGCCCCTCCTTTCCCTGCCTCCCTCTGTCTCTTTTTCTCTGTCCCCTTGGAAAAGTGCTCCATCTCTTTATTCCCAGCATCCCAGAGCTCTGTCGAAGTCCCAAGCCTCTAACCCCAGTGTGGAGGAGAGAAGCGACTCCGAACTTCTTGGTCACTCTCACGCACGTGGAAGCACAGCTTGGCACCATTCCATATCCAAATACGTCTTGAATTTTTAAGGATTGTTGTCCCAGCTCTCTGTCCCCACTCTGAGTAACGTGCTGGAGGAAAAGAGATTAAATCCACCACTGGGTTTAGGTGGACCAGAGCTGGGGGTCTTTCCTGGGGTTTTCTGGTGGAGAAATCCATGGATGAAAGAGAGCTCTGGTCTTTGGAATCCTCTTCTGCACCCACAAACCTCTTCTTGATGTTCCCTTGTAGAGAAGTGCAGCCACTACAGGTGGCCATCTCCACCCATGTGTGATCAGTTCTGGTGGCCTCATTCTTGGTCTTGGGGACTCTGATGGCCCATGGGCTCCTGGAGACTAAGGTCCCAGGGCTCTGGGACACGCTGCTGTGACCCTGATCTGGTGTCCAGTGGCTGTCTGTTCCTCATGAGTAGTCTTGGCATTCCCCCTTCCCTGAGGGAATCTGAGAGCTCCCTCTGCCACCAGCTCCCACCCTGCCGTGGCTCAATCTGACCAGGGCTTGCTCCAACATGACCAGGAATCATGGGAAGGCTTTGGAGGTGCAGGATTCAGGACTGAGAGGGACGGGAGGCACCATTTAATCTCCTCCCCCTGCCCAGGGTGGGATCACACCGATCTAAAGCAGCCCTGAGACAGGTTCACCCTTCCTAAAAACATCCCGCATTGGTCATTCTGCTACATCCCAAGGAAATTTATCCCATTGTTTCTTTATCTTTAGCACCAGTGGGTTTTTTTTCTGAGCATCTGATTTAAATCTTCAATGCTGCATTCCCAGAATGGTTTGGGTTGGAAGGGGCCTTAAAGCTTCTCTTGTTCCACCCCCAGCTGTGGGCAGGGACACCTCCCACTAGACCAGGTTTCTCCAAACCCCATCCAAGCTTCTTTATCTTTAAACAAAAAAAAAGCCCAAAATCTACTTGCTCTGGCAATCTTCATGGAAATTTTCCTCTCTGATTTATTCCATGTTTCTTCTCTTTTGCATCTTATGGGCATTTAATTTAACTTCTTTACTCTTTGCCCAGCAGAATCAGCTCTGCTATGCTATTTCACCTGATTGAATGGATTATGAAGCAACTTTTCGCTCACTATTTGCCCAGCATCCACGTTGGGTTGTTTTCCCATGGATGTTCCCCCAGTTATGTCCACATATGTCACAGGCTGCTTTTCATTTTGAGAACCATGTTATAAAATGAAAAATACTTAAATATAACCATGATAAGATACAGTATTTAGAGACTATAAAATCACAGAACTGGGGAATGGTTTGGGGTGGGAGGGACCTGAAAACTCATCCAGTGCCTCTCCCTGTCATGGGCAGGGACACTTTCCACTCTCCCAGGTTGCTCCAAGCTCCATCCAATCTGGCCTTGGGCACTTTCAATTTGAGTTTTCTTTAAAAATGACAAGTCAATCGGTTTTAATGTCCATTAAAATTGCAAAGTGCAGCATGGAGGGATGGGTACAGTTGTCCCATAACACTCTGGGTCTCAAGAACAAAAAAATTTTCTTTCCTCTGCCAACAGTTGTTTCCCATGGTCAAAGAACATATGAAGATTAAAAAAAAAATAAAAAAAAAATCACATATTCACATATTGATGACAGTTTTACCAGGCTGAGAATGGCTTCAAGATTTCTAACTATTTTGGACTGCACTAGCAAGAGAAAAAAAATTTATATCCTGAAAAACGTGTTGGGACACTTTAAATGTAGTAGAAGACAAAAATCATACCAATATGGGTTTTAAACTGTCATTTTCCTTCAACATTTTGGTCTTCAATGCTTTCCACCAAAAAGCATAGATTTTAAAAAGTTCTATCAACCTTTAATCATTCTTGAAAGTCCTTAAGTCCCTTTTCTCTTCCTTCATTAATGAATACCAACATCTGCTTGCTGATACTTGTGCAGTGATGAAGGAGCTTTCATATCCATCAGCCTGACACCAGAAATATCAACACCAGACTGGAAACGTCCCAACAAAATTCCCTTCCAAGAGAAAACTTTTTCCACCCAAAAACTCCCACCTTGCTGAATGGGCAGTTCTTACCCCTTCAAACAGGGTATAAGACCCAGAATTTTGGTGACAGCCACAACATCTTCCCACATTTTTCCTCACAAGGACATCCAACTTTCAGCTGAACTTTGAAGCAGACACATTCCGCGTTTTTATACATGTATTTACATGAGATTTATGCATGAAAATAATAAAGCCCCAATGTGAATGTGAGAAGCTGATTTTTCCAGAACTGACTGAAGAATTGTTAGATTAGACCACCCCAAAATATGACCAGACTGCACCATTATAATGCACTGAAAATCACAGTTCACTTCCAGTAAATATTCCTTTTTAGTGGAAAGATTTAAGCTGAAAATCATGTTCAGCCTTAACTCCACCCACTACTTTTGTGCCTACCCAGGCATGATGTCCAAAAACATTTTTATTCCCAAGATGGGGCAAAGAGAAGCCTGGGGATTCTGTCCCAGATGCTGACAGGCAATTCAAGGGATTTCTGGGGGTGAAGAATGACCAGGTGAAAATGCATAAATATGTGGGAAAAGGAGAACAAGGGAGTCCTCTGCCTATCAGCAGCAGCTCAGGTGGCTCTCAGGGGAGGAGGTGGCACTGATCACAAACAAACAGAGGCAATGGGGGGGCTGGGGGGGTGGGAGGGGGAGGAGTGTATTTACTTCCAGCTGAGCAAATTTGTGAATCGCCTGTAAAACACATGATTACCATGGAATTACATGTATTACATTCCATGTTTATCCTGATTCGTATTTAATAGAGAAGATAGTCTCCAGGGCCGGACTCACAGAAAACCAAGGAGGAAATGTAAGGAGCAAATCTGGAATTCAGTAGCAGCTGAATAGAGGAAATACTAAAGTAAACGAGTGGAGGGTCTGAACTAATAACAAGGCCAGGATCTAAAGAATGGAGGTGAATCAGTATCACAAAACTGGGCTAACCCTCCCACAGAAGATGTTTCACAAGCCATTGTGTACTTTTGATTAAATAACTGTGCACCCTCTAGTTTTCCTGCACAGACTGTGGTTCCCAAAGCTCTGGTGAACCTCGTTGATACCATTTTTGGTTTCACATGAAAATTTCCCTCAGCTGCTCCTTCCTATGGTGACCTTGGGCAGGACACCTCTACCTAAAATATCCATAGACCTGCTGCTGGGGACTGTGTGAGTGCTCTGGAACAACAGAGGTAAGAGGGAGGAGGGAGAAATGCTCCATGAAGGATGAATGATGGGTGGGCAGAGGGATGAGTTCCCATGGACTCACCTCCTGGAGGGCAAGTCCAGCTAGATGACGCCTCTGCAGCCAAGCATTCACAACATCTTGTCAAGATTCATTGGTTTTAAAAGCTTTGAGAGGGCTTTACAATTTTCCAACCCCATTTGTGTCACTACCAAGACCAGGGAATGCTCTTCCCATGGGAAGGGACACTTCCTTGCTCTGTGCATGAAGGCGTCACCCTGGTGATTCTTGAAACTGTGGGGCATCTTTCAGACTGGAAACCCATTTCTTTTGTGACCTGGAGAGAGAAACTCTACTCTTAAACTTTCTCCCACCAGTTTAAGAGGCGAGACCTCTCTGGGTATGACCCAGTCTGTGACAGGAAGACATGGAAACCATGGTGGGAGTTGGTGACGTTATCATCTCCCTTTGGCACAACCGGCGAAACCAACACGACTGGGACAGCTGGATTTGGTGTGAGACCACCCTCTGTGACCTTGGGGGTCTGGGGCACTGCTCTGAGACACTCCTCAGAGTGATCTTTTCTCTCTAAAATTTCCCATTCCATGGCGGCACTTCAAGGGTTCCTCAGGACGCAGTTAGATGAGGTGAGGTCTGGATCCCAAAATTACCCTTTCCCGAGGCACCAAAGAATTTGGGCAGCCCAAAAGCCCCAAACAGGCACCAACCTTCAGTATTTGCACCTCTGCTGATGTGTAGCAGCACCCTCTGAGTGCTGCTGGCTTGGCACAGGCACAGGAGACAGCGAGGAGGACGGAGAGGAGGAGACAGACACACACACACACACACATGCTCACAGGGATAAAAAGGATAACTGGATCCATGAAAATAAGCCAAGCACTGCCATCGTCGGTCTAAATGCAGATAAGTATTGTACTGAAAACAAAGATTACTTGTACTTTGTAGATAGAGACGTGTTTTGTTACAGGATGCTTTGTATGGAATTGGGTCACAGCAGAATATGAGCCAACTCCCCCCCGCCCGCCTCCTCCCAACCTCCCTCTCCGCCTGCCTATCCTTTGAATCTGGAGCCAAATCTCAAGGGTAACAGAGTAGAAATTGCTACAGTTTCTCCGTTTTTTTCCCTTGGCTGGGATTTGCTTTTCATTTGTGGGGCAATACTCGCCATTCATCTATTAATTAATGTCATTGATTAGGAGCTGCTCCCGCTCAGCCTTGTGTTTGCAAACCTCTGGAGGAAGTGGGGGAGGTGAGGTGCATCCAAAGGGTCCCAAATTCAAGTGCTAAGGGAAGCACCAAAGCTTTGCTCCCCTCCCCTGTCCTCGCAGGCCCTCACCTTATCTTTGTGTGCTGTCACATGTCCTCTTTGCCTGGCACGTGCTGTGACCATCACCTTGGCGTTTGGCCACTCGCTTCTCTTTCCCCAAAGCAAAGCATCTCCTGATGGCCTTCAGGAGTTCTCCTGTGCCCAGAAAGAGATGGCACCCACATTATTTAAGGGTCCTATGGCCTGCCCAACCCTTGGTGGTTATTCCACTCCATGACCTGGGCACCATCTATGGAAATTTCTCAGCAAACCGAAGTTAACACCCAAGACCTTGGCCAGTGGAAGCCTTTCTAAATCCCAGGCTTCTCCATTTCTTCTCCAAGACATGACAACTGAGATTAAATGTCCCCAGAATCCTCTGATCATTGCCTGCATGCTTCCCCTGGGTTGCCTTCCTTGGTTCTGGATGTTGGCACTCCTGAGTGAGTGTGTGACTTGTCATGAATGCCACAGAAGAAAGGACATCCAAATTCCAGCCATGCTGACATAGGGGGGTTAACCAAGAAGAGAGTTTTCAGCTACCTGGGAAATGCTGATTTCTTCTTCTTGCTCCTGACAGAACAAAAACTGCTTTGGGGCTCTTTCTAAAGAACCAAAGCACCATGTCAAAATGTTTGTACCACAGCTGGAGAGATGGATGAATTTTTCTCCAGATAGTGAAGATAGAATTTCTTTTTTTCCTTTTTATTTTCCATTACTTTTTCTTCTTTTTTCTTCTACTTTTTTGTCTTTTTTTCCTTTTTAAAATATATTTTAGTTTTACCTTTTTCCTTTTCTTTTTTTTTCTTTTTTTTCTTCCTTTTTTCCTATTTCTTTTTTCCTTTATTTTCCTTTATTTTCCTTTATTTTCCTCTTTTTATTTTTTCCTTTTTCCCCATGTTTTTCTTTAACCAGAATACCAGGGAACATCACAGCAAGCAACAGGACTTTGAGAAATGGGCCAAACAAGGGACATCTCTGAAATTTGTGACCTCTGAGCTCTGACACAGCATCTAAACCCCGACATACCAGCCTTCAATCAAGATTCACAGAAAATGTGAAACATTTTGTTTCTACAAAGCACAGGGAAGAATTTTGAGTTAGTGGGCTCTAGCTGTCCATTGGCATGTGCGCTATTGGATCATGCTGTGACTGCTGGTAACTGCCCACTCTTTATAAGAAATCAAGCTTCCAATGGCATAAGCTAGAAATTTGAGAGGACTTACATTTCCTTGCACTGTTACCAGTCTCAGACCTACAATTGCTTTCAGGCAGATGCCACCTGAACCACCCTGAGCCATATGGCATCTCTAAACCCTCTCTGATACATGGGACTTCCTCTCTTGGGTTGCTCCTAGCACCAGCAGCCTGGGAACTGCAGGGTTTCTGGTTGACACCCCACAGAACATTCCCTTTCCCACACCATGGATGAAGCACAACGGGTGAGATGCTTCAAAACATCCCCAGTGTAGTCCAAGATGGCAAGACCATGAGCTGCTGGACTTAAAATCTGCCTAGAAGTGTCCAAAGCCAGGTTGGATAAGACCATGAGCAACCTGTTTTAGTGGGAGATGTCCCTGTCCATGGCAGGAGGTTGGGACTGGATGATCTTTAGGGTTCCTTCCAACTTTTATATGATTCCATGATTTTTAGCAGCTAAAATGATACATAGGCTGGGTTGGACCCTCCTAATCTCTCCAGAAAGTCCAGATGCCATTTCTTCAAAGATGTCATTTCTTCCAGCTCCGAGTTTGGGGTGTTCAAACTGGTGCCTGAGTGTTACTCAAATAAAGATGTTTTTTTTGCCAGTGCTGAGTCAGATGTCACTTCCTTCCTCTCTCTGCGCTTCACTCAGGGCCTGATCCAGCCCCATTAGAGCTGATGAATCCCCAGCGAGCACAGACGTCACAGCGTGGTGCAGCATAAAGTTTTTATGGGTGCAGGTTGGGAATGAGGCACATAACTCAGCGCTCCGGTGCCACTTGTGAGTAATGCGCCCATTCCGCACTCCGCGGATAAAACCTTTATGACCCTCCACAGCTCCGGGTATTGCATCTAATATATGCACCACTATAATGACAAGCACTGAAAACCTGCTTTTTAAACCTGTTTTCTTCCCCCCCATCATCTCCCTTTCTCCTTCCCACCTTTAAATACCCCTCTGTGGCTGCTTCCTGGTGCTCCACTTCTGTTTTGTCAACTGCCTGGGGAACCCACTCCATTGATATTCTGGACAAGGTTTTGATTTGGGGAAAAAAAAAAAAAAACAACCCACACCACAGAGTGAGCGGCATAATTTAAAAATCAAAGAAATTCATTTCAGTAGTAAAAGGTTAACAGCCTTTAGGAGGAACACTTTTTAATCACCCACGTCTAGACTCTATCACTCGAATCACCGGCAGCGGGAGTGAAATATGGCTAAGCCCCCGTCACCAAACAGCACCTAAAGACTGTTGTATTTAATCATGTCTGTGCACTAGTTATGGATTTTCATTATGATTCCCGATGCTGTTGCGCTGTGTAAAATATTAATATCCATAGTAATGATGCATGAAGCTTGGAGTGTAATTTCTTCACTCTCCTTGTCTGATATTAAATTGTTACCACTTTATCATTTGTGTAGAACTGCACGTTTCAATTAATCTTTCCGTATCAGTAGCCCTGATTAATATAGATCATGATTCATAAGCTTATCGTCACTATAGTTTTAACAGATCATTTATAAAGATCTTAAATTTCAGGGCCTGGGAGGCGCAGCCACTCTGTCCAAGGCTTTTCTCACTTCTTGCTCCAGCAGGTTTCTCTATTCACACAACTAATTCCGGGAAAGAAAATTAGCCAGATAAAAATGCCTCCTTGATTTTTCTCTTTTTTTTTTAAACTTTCCTCAGAGCCACCTGTAAACATCTTCCATGCTCACCTCATAGAGCAGGTGAACATCAGCTCTCATCAACTTTGGTTTTCCTCGGTTCATCCCCTCCATGGGAGCTGCCCTGGGTGCTCACATGGGTTATCATGAAATCACAGCATTGTTTGAGTCAGAAGAGACCATAAAACTCATCCAGTTTCACCTCCTGTTGTGAGCAGGGACACCTTCCGCTATCCCAGGTTGCTCCAAGCCCCATCCAACCTGGCCTTGGACACTGCCAGGGATGGGGCAGCTCCTTGATAATTCCCAGTCTTCTCCATCTCTGTGTGATGGTTAATTTTTGGTGCTAAAAAGCCATGCTGGATGGCCCATGGGCTGAAAAATCACTGAAATTATGCACTTTCTGCTAGCCAGAAAGACTTCTTTCCACTTCACCCCTTCCCAAAACCTTTGCAAAATCATGGAGGGCTAAATTCTATGTTTGCATGAAGAAGTGACTTCCTGCCAGGGCCAGTTTTCCTGGTCCACATTATCCCAGATCCACAGCAGGCAGCTATTGCCCCAGCTGCAGCACAACGAGCTGCCAGGGTTTCTACAAGGTGATTTTCTTGGAGCTGGGAAGCGATTCCCATCCCCTGAGCTCCCCATGGAGAGGTCTGGCATTACCCAGTGCAGAAACACGGGGGCTCCTCAGGCAGGATGCTCTCCAGCAGCGCGTGGCACAGATGTTTGCCTTGAAAATTAATGGCAGAAGGTGGGAAGGGCTGCTCAGCTGGGGATGAAGAGACGGTGTCTCTCACGCGGGAGCGCCGGGCGTTTTCAGGACACTTATAATCATGGTAATGAAGAACAGCAACAGATTAGTCATTTTTTACTGGATAGAGTTGGAAAAGGAGCATTAGATAGTTTAAAAAATCCATCAAAGGTCCCTGTCTAGCTTTCTGTGTATTCTCCAGGGCTTTATCAAGTGATCTTAAGTGTCTCAAATAATGGTGAGACTCATGAGACTATTTAAAATCCTAATAGATGATTTTTTTCCCCCCCCTACTTACGTATTTTCTTTCCTGACAGCCCCAGAATCCCTCATTACAACCCTTAGTTGTGATTTGGAATAGGATGTGGGGTTAACAAGGAGGAGCAGCCCTGGAAATCCCACCGAGAGCCAGGTGTGATCCAGAGCAATCAGACACCGAGCTTGGTAGGGACGAGGGCATGGAAAAGCCGGGAATTAACAAATCCCTGCCATTTTCTCCCTCACCTCTGTGCCCGTGGTACCGTTGAGTGTAGGTGAAGCACAACTCCAAGGAGCCCCTCCTCGTTTGAGGTGGCTTCCTCTCCTTCCTGCTTCCCACCCCTGTGCCAAAACTGGCGTGACGACAGCAACGCTGCGGTGTTTTATTAACCTCCTGCACTCCCTGAGTAACCCGGGGGAAGGGAAAAACCCTGGGAAGTATACATCCCTATCTGAAATCTATACAGCAAGACAGATCTGGCTGGAGCAGTCTTTAGGGCATATATACATTACGAGGCTACAGTGAAATATAGCCCGGAATTTGTCTCCCAAGATGAGATAATGTAGCTGCGTTAACAGCTGCAACTGTCACTTCCAAGTGAAGTAGTGGGTATTGTGTGGAGTACATTTGCAGGGCAATTTTCCAGTTGGAATAAAAGGCTTTCCGAGGTGAATTTTGCTTGGGTTTTATCCATCTATCTGAGGTTATTTTTATATATATATTATACAAATATTGACTGGATCTGAGGGCAATAGAGGTAAAATATTGCTCTAGGAAAGAAAATAGTTCCCAAGTCTCTCTATATAAATTTTGGCCACAGCTAAAGGCTCAGGGCAATATATGCCATTTTTCCCCTCAGGGCACAAAATTTTACTGCTCTTGCTTCTTAGCTATTTTATTATCCCTTTGTATGTTTGTATAGAGGAAAGAGATAGGGGAGTGCTGGGCTTGGGGGTTGCTGCACAAAGCAATGAGCTCTGGAAGAGTTTTGCCTGAAACGTGAATTTGCATTGCCAGGATCTGTGTTTTAAAGGCACTGTGTAAAGTACAGATAAATACCCTTCCCCCTGACTTTTTCCCCTCCAAAAATAAATACAATATAATAAATTCTCACCATTATTCACGAGGAGAGTTCCAACAGAGATCAGGGCTCTGCTGTACCAAGCTCTCTGAAATATATTTTAGGTAGCTTAGGTACCAGGCAATTTATGCATGGACAGAAAAGCTGTGCCGGTTTAAGGAGATCCAGAGTTTCAGTAGCAGCAATGGAAACTCCTGCCACATCCGCCTGTTTGCACACCCACCACACTGGGAATGTAACATCCACGGGGAGAGGCTGGTGCCTGAACCCCTTTAGACACTCAGTGAGGGGAAGCTAAAAGTCCCCTTTCCAAATTTACCCTGAAAAGTTGGGTGCCACTTTTCAGATGAAAAGTGCCAACAGAGAGCCTGGGGGGAATGAGTGAGGGCTGATGGACAAGGAAGGGATTTTTCCCAGGGTTGGGCCTTGGGGCAGGAACAGGACAATGTCCAGCTCTGGGTCCAGCTTCACCAAGGACACAGAGCAGCTGCTGAGGACACAGAGGCATCAGGGTGGCTCGAGGGCTGGGGAGATGCTGGGAAACACAACCCCATCAGTCCGTCAGAAAGAAAAACAAGACTTCAGCTCTTGAGGGCACCTTCCTGTCGAAGAACAGGGAAAGGCTGAAATGCCAGCAAGTGGAGACTAAACCTAAGTTAACCACGAAATTAATTTTTACCTGCAACTGGGCTGAGCGGCAGGGTGGGGTTTGGCTCCTTCACTTTTGGCAAGCCAACAGTGTTCCTCTGCAGCGTGTGCTAGACAAACCAGCAGCGGGACCAAAACCAACAGGTGGTTCTTCCAAGCCCTCATAGGTAGAGTTTGGGCTGTGTCTTCCCCATGGACCTGTTCAAGA
The DNA here is from genome assembly GCF_049639895.1 of Pseudopodoces humilis. NCBI lineage: Eukaryota > Metazoa > Chordata > Aves > Passeriformes > Paridae > Pseudopodoces > Pseudopodoces humilis. The sequence goes on along the minus strand of NC_142210.1, from coordinate 4,802,846 downwards.
CCCATTCAGCTCTTCCCATGTCTGTTTTGGCCTTAGGGGAGGCATCTGCCTTGGGGACCCAACCCTCACACATGGCAAACCTGTTTTCCACCCAAGCCATCCTGCAGAGCTGACCCAGGTGGGGATACAGCCACCCAAACCTTGTCCCCAGAGAGATGGCAGTGAGGCCACCATGGTCCCCAGTACTGAGCAGTAAGAGAGTATCGAGAGAGGAAACAAATCACCAGTGGCACCTATAGCCACCTGCAGAAATTAGAGAGTCTGACTATAAGGTCACAATAAATCAGTGCACTGACAAGGAGATCTACCCTTTGTCCAGGGTACAAGATTTATCTCTGACCCCAGGCAGGGGCATTTCTTCCTTGATTTGTTAAATGCTGAGGAGAAAATGGAGCTAGATCTGAAGCCTGATGAGAACCTGATTGCAAACATTCCAACCCCACATCCGCTCTTCCCCCTTGGCAGACACAACACGCTCTTTCCCAGGATTCTGTATTGTGTTTGAAGAGAGATGGTATTTTTTTCTCTCCGTGATGGACCAGCTTTTGCAGAAGTTGATTATGTGGTTTGTTTTCCTGATGACATTTTATTCAGAGGTCTCTCTCTCACATGGTGCCTGCAGACTGTCGGCAGGATGGGATGAGTGTTTGCCAGAGAGAAACACAGCACATCCCAGTGCTGTGGGAAGGGGAGAGACCATGCTGGGGTGCAGGAGGAAGGAAAAGCCAAAAGGAAAAGAGTTTTCTGAACATGTGTTTAATTTCCAGGGTTTTTTTTAAAAAAAGTCTTCCAAAGCCAGGGCTAAATTCAGCATGATCAGGAGGGAATTAATTTCCCACAAGCAAAGGGTTGCACCACTGGAGCATCCCGGATTCCATGCATAGCTGGACGGGGTTGAGATGAACAAATGACCTTGGCTAAGACCTGCAACCAGGAGAGAGGAAAACTGCAGGAACATTGGCAGCACCTGGCCTCTGCCTGCTCCAGGACCAACCACAATGACCTGTCCAGCCATGAGGTCTGGGCTGTGTTCTGTGCTACAGCCACGCTGATGGACCAGTTGGATCCAGGAGGACACCACCTTCTCCCCAAAACAGCAAAAAGGATTTCCTCCCTCACCTCCTCAGACAGCACTGCAGATGTTTGAGGTCCACTTGTAATGGGTTTTACACACAGTTTAGAGTAGCCTGATCTTAACTAAACCACTCCCCTGCTGCCATCCCATCCACCCAGCGCCTTGAAACAGAGGCACTGGCAGCAGCAGCGAGAAAAACAGGGAACAATCAGTTCATTTTGGCACTGCTTTTCAAGCCTTAAACTACCAAAGCTCTTAGTTTTTCCATGTTTTTCTTCTCTCACCACTAAATTATTCCTTAATGGACTATTGTCGCAATTTGAGGAACTTTTGACATATTATAAATGCAAACATGCCTGTAAATCTCACCGTAAAAACCCAGCAGGAGAAGCCTGAATAATCATAAACAGTAAATATTTTGCCGTGGCAATGGTTCATAGGGGAAAAATTAGCATTTTGCTTACGTTTGGCCCAAATGTGTTTTGATTTCCTTGGAGGTTGTTGAGGGGTTTTTTGGTACAGTCTCCTGCAATATAAATAATAATGTAGCCAGATGCTTGGTACATAAACACATGGCTGATGAGCAAAGGGATGTGAAGGATAATGTTCATCATCTTTAAAACATTAAGAAAGAGAGCTACTGCTTTTAAATTGTAAAAATTTCATGGCATAAACCAAATGTTAATATCCAGGGGGGATCACAGTGGTGATTGGAATGGCCTGGAGTGATGGTGCAATCTGTGGGGGATTTGACCCACAATCCTGCTCTTTCTGCACAAAAATGTCAAAACACTGCAGATGTCACCAGTTTGGAGAGAGAGAGAGAGATGGAATGTGGTGGTGGCATTAGGCCATGAGGCAAAACCAGAGTTTTCTAAAATCATCTCCGTCACATTTGGTTCCTTCCTGATCCATCTGGAGTTATTTGGAGCAGGAGGTTCAGTCCCTCCTCAATGGGACTGCATCCCTAATGTGTATCCAGTGTCTAGAGATTCCAGAAATTCCTCTGGAATACAGGCTTTCATTTGCTACGGTCATGGGAACCACATCTGAATAACAACTTACCTCTGAGTTATGAATAGGAATCCATCATTTAATAATTGAGTGATTATTAAATGTTAAATATTTATCACTTCTCTGCCCACATGACTCTAAATTCCAGAGATTTAGCAGTATCACCAGCAGTTTGGGTTGATCCCCATTGTCCTATTTTGCTTCACATCCTCCCAGATTCCAGCAGGCTACAACTGTGATAGCGGGATGGAATCAATACTTCCTTTGTAGAAAAGTCTACAGCCATGTAATAGAGAATTCCCAGCACCCTCTGCTCCAGAAAAAATCTGCATAGAGTTTCCCATTTCTGTTCCATTGGTGCCACCTATTGGTAAGTGCACATGTCATTCCATGGAAAAAGTCATTTCCTTGGAGGAGCCGTGACAGGGACATGGGCCTCTCACCAAAGATGTCCAACTGTGGTCATGACATAGCCACCATCTGGGGCAGGCAGAGACCAAACTCTCTTGGTCTGCTCTGGCCTCATCTCCACTGACCATTTTCCACCAAGTTTAGTTCCCATGAGCCTTCAGTCAAACCTCCTGGTGCAGCTGAGGTGAGTAGAAAACCCTACAGCTGGATTTTGCTTGGTCTGGTTACCGCTTTTATCCTCTGGAAAAGATCAGTGACTCGTCTGTCCCACTAAGGATGTGGTGTCCCTTGGAGTCTGCCCAATCCTAGGTGGATCTGACCTTCACAAAAACTCCCCTTGGTTCCAGGTTTGTCTGACACGGTGATTTGGCCACCAAAGCATCAGTGTGATGTTCTTAGGGCTGGATATCCATCCATGGGGCAAGCTCCCAGGAAGAGTTGGCTAATACTACTTCCAGGAAATTGGAAAAATCCTTGTTTATGTGATTTATTTTGATGTTCCTGTTGAACAGTTATCCTTTATCAAGAATAACTCTATTTTCTTCTCCATTGACCAGCTCTTCCTTAGGAAGACTTCCCAGGCAAAAGGAAGGAAGAAAAAGAAAGGAAAAATTGCTAATTTGTGAAGATTATTAATTAATGCAGATAGGCAAACTTATGTCCCTGGAGAGCATCTCCCAGGAGATCCATTAGACATCCTTGGGAAAGAGAATGAAACTCATCTGGAGTCTCACCAAACTTTGCCAGGTGGGAGATTTGTCCACAGACACACAGAACTTCTCTGCTCAGTTTGGACTTGGAAAAGATGAAGAGTCAGATTCCAGCAGGATTTCCAAGGACATTGGCAATCCCTGGGCCAGGCCCTTGTGCCAGGTCCTCCTCCAGTTCAAGCAAAGTCCTTGTTTCCTCAGCTCTGTTCTCCTTGCTGGGGTTGTCACCAGACTTTTAGGAAGTGATGACAGGGCAGGGAGATCAGAGGGAGATTTTGTGGCCTGGATAACCCCAGAAGAGCCCCAGAGTCCTGCACCCAGCGATCCCACAGGATCTGCAGGCACACAGGGCATTCCCTCATGCACTCCAGGGGCGTTGCCCTAAGGATGCCTCCTGTTCCCACCTCGATTTCCAGGGAGCAGCACATTGCCCCAAATTCATGGATGAATCAGGATGAGTCCTGCTGGGAACATACTTAGTCCATGTTCCCATCTGATAATGGGAACTTCATCATCCCATCCCTACCAATGCCTTCTCCCACATAATTTTCCATGAAGGCTGGCACCAGCCCGAAAAGGTGCTGTTCAGCTCCCTGCTCACCTCCATCCCACCCTTTCCAGAATTCCCCAGCTCTCCCAGAGCCCCCTGTCTCTGATCCCAACACAGCCCTTCCTGTCCCTTACACTTTCATTTCTGTTTCTTTACATCTTTATTAAACTGTATAGCCACTTTGATAGGAAAATTGAAAAGAAAAAGATATGAGGAACAACAAAAAAAGCCATAATTATGAAGATTCAATTTAATTTTAAAGGTTGTGGAGGAGGAAAAAAAAAAGAAGCAGGAGAAGAAGAAACCAAATTAATTTAGCAGGAAAGCATTGCATGAAATATTGTTGGAGTTTAATAACCATGCAAAGACAGATGATATGTGTGGAAAAATTAGTTGTAGGACCTCATAATAGTCTATTAATATTTTCTACAGGCACAGAAACCCTTTGCTGAATGATTGTAACAAAGTAATCTTTTTTTTTCAAGACATTAAAAAATATCTTCAAAAGGAGAAGTCTGCAGTAATGTACAGACTGTGGGGAACGGAGACCCCGGCGGGGCGGGAGAGATCCCAGGAGAGATCCAGCACCAGCTGCTCTGCTCTGCCACCATCTGAGGGTATCCCAGCAGGTAGCTGTCCCAAGTGGTGGGACACGACCCCCTCAAGGTGTCTCTCCTCAGTTTCCCACTGGTGTGACAGCCCACCCAAACCACCTGCTCTGCCAAAGGCGTCTCATAGCAGGAGAGGCCAAGTGCAGTGGGAGTCGATGGGTGGGGGTGAAGGGCTCCACAGAGGCACCCATGCCCATTCCCACGCACAGCTGCACTTCTCCCTGCCCTTCCACTCCAGGGAGAGGTTAGACACAGCTCTGCTGCCCTCCATCCTTAACTGTGACCTCGCAGCCCTGCTTTCTGTATATCTCTCAGAACCTTCCTGACCAGCTGTACCTCCACAGCCAGGTCTCTGCCACCACGTGGCACAGCAATGAGCAGGCATGCCCCAAACAACAACAGCAGCCCTTCTCAAAGCAGCCTCGGGATACCAAGTGTGATCATCAAGTTCTTTCAGAGCCTGGATCAGCCTTGGATTTGGTCCAGTGCAAAGAAGGATGCTTGGGTTGACTTATCATCTTCTGTCCAACATGGACAGGACCTCCCCACCACAGCATGGTGGTGAAACCTGATGCCGGTGCTGAGGGAGCTCAGCCAAGGCATCTGTGCTGCTCAAAGCCTGGGACAGCTGGAAGGAGCCTGGATTTTGGGAGGACAAAGGGAATGGGTCCGGCCACAGAGGAGTTGGGCCCTTCTTCGGCAGCATTTGGCTGCTCTAGAAAAATCATCAGGAATATTTTTGTCTGAGGGGCTGTGCCCGTGAAGGAAAGGGTGGGGTTACCAAATCTGAAGCACAAAACCTGGGTGTGCCACGTGTCTCTAAAATCAGCATTGACCCACTCAAATAAAACAACAGCAGGACTGCACCAAGACAAAGGAAGTGATGGAGAGAGGGAGGGGAGGTCTCAGTCTGTGGATGTTTTAACTTGGTCTCTGGAAAGGATGTATTTCCTTGGTCCTAAATGGGATTTGCTTTAGCTCCAGACAAAACCCTTGGGATCCTGTAAACTTCAACTAGGTCACTCCTGCAAGGAAAAAAATAAAATTAAAGAAAGAAAGGAAAAGAAATTAAAGGCTGAAATAAAAAAAAAAATAAAAAAAAAACCAAACACCAAACCAAACTGTATTAAAAGAATTAAATGAAGGGAAATTAAATAAAATATAAAAATAAAATAAACCCAGGACAAAACCAAACTGAAATTCCTCATTCAGATTCCCCTTTCTCCTATTTTAATCTGTATAGTACCATCCAGTTCCAGCCTCCCCCTTCCCCTTTTTTTTAAATACAGTCTAATCCTGAGTGTGAACTGATGTAGTTTGTGTGTTAGGGGGGAAAAAAATCTCTCTCTCTTTCTGCCTTTTTTTTCCCTTCTTCTTTCCTTGGCCCAGTTCATTATTTTTCTTTCTTGTCACTCAGTGTGATAGGTTGAACAGAAGTGCACAGATGAGCACTGAAAACGGTGTCACAAGGCCTTAATCTAGTCTTTAATGCCTGACTTCAGAGATGTCATTTATCTTCTAACTGCAGCAGGCTTCCACCAACTTTATCTCTAATAATATATTGATGGATTAAAAGGGTCGGGCAGGAGACCGGGCTGGAAAAATTGCTTATTGACATCAAAATACAGTGCCCTCAACCTGATAAACATGGAGGGGCTCGTGTATCTCCCAGAATAGTTGGCGTTGCTATAATTTTTTTTTTCCAGCGTGTTTCTCCCAGGTTCATGGGGTGGTCCAGTAAAATAAACAAACGGAACAAATAAATGGGAAATATGGTTTGTGCGTTGAGGCAGCTGAGCAGGAGCCCAGGCATTGCTGGAATAGTTTCTTAATGACAGCACTAGGCAGGGCTTTTTATCACAGAGCATGTTTGGAGGCAGGGAAAGGCTGCCATTGTTTTAGGGGGTCGGGGGGGGGGGGGGTGGGTTTAGGATGTGTGGGATGAGAGATTGCGGCACCCTGGAATAGCATTTCGGGAGGCTGCTCCTTTCCCCCTGGTGTGAAAGTCAGGAGCTGTCTGGCAATCTTTATGGCTGAAATTCATCCCTTGCTGCATGGATCTTGTGCAAGGAGAATTAAACAGGGGAGGAGAAGGGAATGCCACGCAGAGCACGGGCAGGAATGCTGCCCCGACCTCCTGTCTCTGACAGATGGGTACCCAGAGGGGAAGTGAGGGGTAGTTACACCTTATTTTGAGGATGATGCAGCCTCTTGCAGATACAGCTGGAGGAAACACCCCCCTTGCTCCTCAGCCCCCACGGGCACTCAGAGTTTACGATCATTCCGGATTTATCCGTCCTTTCTGATTTCCATTGCTCCTCTTGGCTTGGGCAGTGCTCCCCCAAGGTCCTCCAGCACAAAAACTGGGCCATGGCCAAAAAGCTTCTCAACACCACACCTGAGGCTCAGCATCCCACAGCCTCCATAAAAGACAGCAGAAAGGTTCTCCACCATGTTCCAGTTGGTTTTACTAATCCTACAGCACTCCTGGCAGGAAAACCCTTCCATTGATATCCTGCTAAGGAAGGTTGTTGGAAATAGAGAGGACTAAAAAGCACAGATCTTCATCCTGAAGGAAACTCCAACAGTTTAGGTCTGGTTTATGGTAAGGCCAGGCTGAATGGCAAAATCCTGAACCCTTTCCTTGGAAGATAAAGTTGAGAAAAACACCCTAAGCAGGACATTGTACTTTGGAATTATGTCCTGGGTCAACCCCAGCTTGACCTTCATCAGGAACAGGAAGGATAGGAAAAGTGGTAATGGGTTCAGTGTGATATTTAAGTCAGATACATGGAAGAAATCCTTCCCTGGGAGGGAGGTGAGGCCCTGGCACAGGGTGCCCAGAGAAGCTGTGGCTGCCCCATCCCTGGAAGTGTTCCAGGCCAGGCTGGATGGGACTTGGAGCAACCTGGGGTAGTGGAAAGTGTCCCTTCCTGTGGCAGGGGGGTGGAAATGGATGGGCTTTAAGGTCCCTTCAAACCCACACCATTCCATGATTCTATGATTCCTTGACCTCCAGGTGCTCTCCATCCCAACCCATCTGGTCTTCAACAGGGATGACTCAAATCCCACCCATTGTGCCTGGGATTGACATATTCCACTAAAGTAATGCACAGGCTTCCTGGGAAGCCCATGAGAGACAGATACAGAGATAAACTTTGTCACCAGAGAAAGCATTTCATTTCCCTGGAAAGAAATTCCATGAAAATCAATCTTCTCACAGAAAATGTTGAATTTTGGCAAAAGCCTTTTTGTGATCTGGAACTGCTTTAATCCAAAAACATCTGAGGAGCTGCATCTTGCAAGAAGAGTCACGTTTCACTGGGATGGACTTTGTGTGAAGGCAAGTTTGAGGGAAGTGCTGACCACCATCATTCCTATTCAGGAATCCTAAGAACTATAGAATCAGGGGATGATTTGGGTTGGAAGGGACTTTAAAATTCACCTGGTCCCACCCCCACCATGGGCAGGGACATCTTTCACTGTTCCAGGTTGCTCCAGGACATGTCCAACCTGGACTTGGACACTCCCAGGGCCAGGGAGTCTTCAACCTCCGTCTCTCCCTGTGGGGAGGAATATAATTTCAAAATAAATAGAGATGGAGAATGAGGAAAAATCAGCCTGGTGGCCCCAGATAATCAACCAAGCCATGATCCTGGCCAGGAGTGTTGCTCCAGGAGTGACCAGGTGAGCATCCCATGGTCCAGAGTCCCAATTCCTCAGATGGGAATGACTGGCGGGCACTTGCAGACAGCAGAACACAAGCTTGCATTGTAAGATTGTCTTTCCGAAATTTACCTGCTGAATGGCTGCATTTATCAGCTGGATTTATCAGCTGAAATGCCTCAGACTTCTGGGAAAGCTGCCTCTGGCTGACCACTTGATGGGAAGAATGTCTCCGATTTTTTTTGGCATGTGGAACTAAAGCAGCTCAGCCGCTTTCCCTTACACCTGCCAGTCACTCCTGGTTGCATTTTATCTGAGCACCATTTTCTAATTTCACCACTATCACGATGCATTTCTGCAGGAGGTGGCTAAATGACAAACCACAAGGATTGGTACATTTGGAATATAAATTGAATAAATTACTGTAGTTAAAAATAGTCATTTAATACCCAGATTCTGTTAAGGAAAAAAATTCAACCTGATTTTTTTGTAAGCACCATTCTTCACATGCTTCTCGATTTTCAGACTCCCTGGAAAGCAGAGAAAAAAAAACCAAGTAATGTGGTTTTCTTCCTCAGAAATGGAATTCTCAGAAGCTTTTTGCAGGACTTTGTTTCCTTCTCAGTAAATTCCCTGGAAGGCTCCACATGAGTTTGGCCAACACTGCTTGCTTTTAGTATTTTGCTGTTCTCTGAGAGATTTCACACATAAACTTTTTCCTTTATTCCCTTTGATTTCCCCATCCCTTCCTGAATTTCCAGCTGATTTCTTGTCACTCATCCCAAAGCCACGTGTTATGGCATTTGCCAGTCCATGCGGTACCTTGAGCTCCATCCTGCAGCCAGCCCCAGCCCCTCCTCACACTGGCCACTTCGCTCCCATGAATGGGATATTAAGGAAGCAACAATGTTAATTCACAGCTCTTTGCTGCCTGCAAACTAAGCCACGGCAAACTCCCACCGGAGTCCATAACACTGGGATTTTCTCCTCAAGACTCAACCATTTCCCCCTGTTAAATATTAACATATTTTACATGGGAAGGATCTCACTGCCGAGTGGAATAATAAACTCAGTGGATAGGTTTATTTCCCAGGGCTGGTCATTGAAAATAAAAAACATCCATATCACACTTGGCCATCCCTTCCCATTTTCCCATTATTCTCCAGAAGCAATTGCCCAGGATTTAGCGGAGCGGCTCCCCGAAGGCATGGGCGTGCCCAGCTATTTGTGGCGCCGCATCCTGGCCCTTCCAAGGTGCCTTCTCCCTCAAAATGCTTTTCCCCTGAAGAATCACCCAGTCAAAACCCTCATTATTTTATAACTTCTCTGCCCCTCTTCTCTTCTCTGCTCACCTTGTTAAATACTGCTGGAGCAAAGGAGTTCAGTAGCTCTACCATTTTAGCAACACCATTGATTTTGTCTCCCTCTTCATTTATTAATGGAACTACTTTCTCTCTAGTATTCCCTTTTCCCTGATATAATTGTAAAAGCTCTTTTTATTCCCCTTAAGCCTTTCTGCTCTCTGAGCTGGCCTTATCTTTTCCCTGCAAGCCTTAACTGACTGTATATTCTTGTTTAGTTCTCTTCCCTTTCTCCACTTTGCACTATAGGTTCTTTCTTTACCGTCCTATCTTTCCCTGGTGCTTTGTTATGCCACATTGGATGCTACTTGTCCTTCCATTTATTTCCACAGGAGCTGTGGCATGTCCCACTCTATGGGGCTATTCCAGCATTTCTGGCCTTTTGTCACCCCTCTGGATTTAACTCCCTGCTGCACCTGGCTCACACCTGGCCACGGAGGCACCAGGTCAGGCTGGAAAGGGAAGCCCCACACCTTGTCACCCCAAGGTCCCAGATAAATGTCCCTATCTAAGAGGGAGAAAAAAATCTTTCCCAAACTACAAATCCTTTTCAGAGCCAACTCTTGTTTCCAAACCCAAGGTCACAGGTTTTCCAAGGAGCAAGGGAAGAAGTTCACAGTGAGGCTTTAATTATTACAGTAACCATTGTCTGGAGCAATTCAACAGTCTGGATGGATTTTTCCAGGGTCTCTGTGAAACTTCTGAATGGCATTTTGGGTTATTTGCTTTACTTTTTGATTTATTTGTTCATATTGCTTTGCAATACCCGTGGGTGAGACCAAAGTGCTCAGGAGACACCACGGTCCTCCAGGTCTGCTGTTTTTTTTGTGAGTGAAATATCTTCATTCCAAATAGGTAACAGCTTAAAAGAAAAAAAAAAAAAGTGCTGTACTCTTTTTAATTAATCATGGTTTCATCTGGAAGAATCAAAGTGCTGCATTTTTAAAATAAGCAAACATACACTCCAATTCCATTAGATTCAGAACAGCCTAAAATAAAGCCCTTTCATGAAATTTTAACAAATTGACACAATTATTTTGCCACATTTGACTATACAGTTTTCCATACATGATGGTTTTTTTTTGTATCAAGTCCCTGGAACAGAGATGGGAAATACCATAAGAGCAGAAAACAATGCCTCTGAGGAAAGATTGAAGAAATTTGGGCTGCCCAGCTGGAGGAGAGGTGGGATGTTGTTCTAATCTCCAACTTCAGAGGATGCTTATGGAAAGAGAAAGGGATAGCTTTTCTTCCTGGTAGGTAAGATAAGTAGTGAGCTTAAACCACAGCAGGAGAGACTGAGGCTGGGGCCGAGGAGCCGAGGCTGCTGAAGTGCAGGGCCAGCCTCTGGGGGAGCAGGTTGTGCCTGCATTGATGGAGGGGTCTTTTCACCCACCTGGAGCAGCATGATCCAGCTGGCCCTGCTGCAAAGGTCATCCCAAGGTCCCTTCTACCTCCCTTTTCCTAGGATTTCACTGACCCTGCCGTCCTAGCAACCCCCAGTCTGCCAATTAAATGGTTTTTGGATGCTACAGTGCTTCTCTAGCACTGCAGGGTTTGGTGGGTCCAGGAAGGAACATCTCAGAAGATCTGCTTGGTCTCCAAGTCTCCCTTGAGCAGAGCTGCTGTGCCAAGCATTGTCCCCGTGGGAACAGTGCTGAGAAGCAGGTTTCTATAAAAACATTATCAAGAACATGAAAGACCCAGGCACTGAATACCAGCAGGATCCATGAAGCCAAAAGCTGCCAGGAGCAGCATTCCAGGCAAGCCCTCCCCAGGAGAGCCCTGAGCCCTGGCACGGGGAGAGAAGGAAGGTGGCATCCTTAAGGGAGTTTGGCTCTGCTCCCTTCTCCGAGTTTCCCTGCTGTTCACAGAAGTTATGGCATTGCTAATTACAGGAAATTAATGAGAAAGTGATAGAAAGAGGTTCCTGAGTTAAGAGAGTCTTGAGAAAGACTGTGGAAGTTCTGCAGTGCCACCACTGCAATTAGACCCACAGGAAGTGGGACTGGAATGGAAAAGCTTTTGCTGTGAGGCAGGAAAAGACTAATTATAACCTGTTTCTTTGGAATATATTTTGGAGGCATTGTACAGTACTTGTAGATTACCAGAAAATAAATATAACATGGTCTAGGCTAGAGTGACAGCAATGGGAAGCTGTGGCAGAATAGGGCTTGTCCTTAACTCACAGCAAATCTCCCAGGCCAGGAGCTCCATCCAGGAGAATCTGCTGCTAGGAAGAGCTGAGCAGGTCCAAAAGCCATCAGGCCTGGAACAGGTACCCATACAGTCACACTGGATGCTCAAGGACATAAAAATATAGAATTATGACCATGTTGGTCACAATCCAACAAAGCCAACCAGGCTGGATGCACAAAAAGACCTGGTCTTTATAACTTTTCTAACAACTCTTTCATTAGTGCAGACACACCCTTGAAACTCCTCTTTCCAGCATTTTGGAAACATTCTTCTTACAAGATGTATTGGGAAGAAATTCTTCCCTGTGAGGCATGCCCTGGCACAGGGTGCCCAGGGAAGCTGTGGCTGCCCCTGGATCCCTGGAAGTGTCCAAGGCCAGGTTGGAGGAGACATGGAGCAACCTGGGACAGTGGAAGGTGTCCCTGCCCATGGCAGAAGATGATCTTTAAGGTCCCTTCCAAACCAGGCAACTCCATGATTCTATGATTTGCCACCAAACTTCTCAAAAGATTAAATGATACTGTGCTTTCAGCTCCCACCGCTGAACATCTCCTTTCCTGGCTCTTCCATGCCATCCAAGACGGATGGATTAGTGTATCCCCATGCTTTTGACCACTACATCAAATAACCCCTGCCCTCCTCCACCCCTCTGCAGAGTAACTGGGAGATTTGCCTTGCTGGGTTTGCCAGGAGACATTCCCAAAGCCTCAACACTCTAAGGTTTGGAGCACACCCACCCCAGCAGCCCCAGCATTCCCGTGGTGTAATCGTGGCAAGTCTTTAAGCATTTTAAGGAGGGGGGTGGTAGGGAAAGGAGGTCCGTGTTTGCAGAAAAAAAGGGAACAATAATTCCTTCAGCAGTTTGATGTTAAAAAAAAATAGATGCTTGTAAGCTGCTCTGAAGCTTGAATGTCAGAAGTAGACCCTGGGGACGTGGATTAGAGGGCACAATGAAGGTGAGGCTGTGAAATGAGCATCGCGGATCTTTGGGCGATTGTTAATAAGAACACAGAAATGCAAATCTCCGAGAGCTGGTGAGCCACCAGCCTGTGTGCCTACAAATCCACATGTGACTCCAAGCAAATTATGGAGAAGCACACCAGGACAAGAAACTGCACGTGGCTGGTGATGTTTGCTCCAGCACAGAGGTCTCATCTCCAGCTGGTGGACAGCAAGAGGTCCCTCACAGGAGCAAGCCCAGGGTCTCTTCATGTTCAAAGATAAAGGGAAGTGACCCAATCTAAATTTGGCTGGGTCCATCCTCTTTGGAAGCACTTGTCCACCATGTGTATGTCCGCTGGGAGATTCCCTTGTGTGTGACAAGCCATTTGCATGTAATTTAATTTATCTTTACTGTAACTACAAACAACATATTTGATTGTCTCATTCCTCTGCTTTTTACTTCATTTTGCACGGCAGTCCATCCCAAACTCTTTATGGAGCTGAGTTGCTGCTCGAGGAGAACGCCGAGCTGGAAGTCACACACAGGTTCCTCCTGCCATCAGGGTTTTCTTCTTGCTGACCATGATTTGTGTTGCTCTGTTTTGGGTTTCCAGGCTGAAAAATGAGCTCTATTTCCATCCTGCCCCAAGCTCTGTGCTGTGTGTGAGGACAATGAGTCACTGCAGACATCCCTTGCATGAGCATAAACTCTCATGAAAGTGTTTTGTCAGCTCTACCCAATGAAACAAACACCTCCATAACAAGATTTGAGACCTCTCCTGAATGGCACAACCTTTGGATTGTTGAGGATTCAGTGGGGAAAGAGTCTGTCCTCAGGCCTGGACCATGCTCAGAACAACCCTGAGATGGAATCTGCCGACACCTTGCCAACCAGCACCTGGTCCTTAACACACGACCTTCCACTTCTGCTCAGATGCTGCCACTGGACCTCCTCCTCTCTCTGAATGAAAGCCAAAGAGCAGAATCAGTAGATACTGAATACCTGATACCCTCCAGCATCCTGGGAAGGACAGGGAATATCATTCCAGTCTCCTAAAACTCTGGCTTTAAGCTGCTGCAGATTTGGCCCAACCCAAGCTGGCCCCTGAGAAATGCTCTTAGCAAAGACAGTCGGGCCAAGGTGGGGATTCACAACAGACCGAGGCTAGAACCCAACCTTTGGTGGGTGCACCTCAAATCCACATCCCTCCCAGGACCCCCAGCTAACAGCAAGGAGAAAATGTGGCACACTAAAGTTAGCACTGGGTGGGTTTCAGGTTATGCTTCCAGGCAGAGGAGACAGTACAGCCTTCCATGGGCTCATCCCTCCTTCTTTCTCTTTGGAATCCTTTATTTTTTTTCCCCCCTTTCTCATTCTGTCTTTGCTTGAATTTCAAGGTTAAAAAAAGTCAGGATACAATAGTAAATATGTAAGATTAGCTCCTAAAATATGTTAGCAAGTGAAAGCTAAAGAAAGCCAAATGAATTTAAAAAAGGCTTTCTTGAAGCTTAGAACAGAGACAGTTCTTTTGATCCTTTATCACACCATAACAAAAAAAGCATGGAGAGAGATCCATATATATAATATACATATAATATATATGTTTATACACCCCATGTGCTGGGCTGTGAGTGTGTGTGTGTGTGCATGTGTGTGTGTATGTGTGTATTTTAATTCACATAGGCTTTCCTTTCTTTAAAATGCTGCAAGAAGCTTTTTTTCTGCAGATTTCTTTTTCTTTCTTTTTTTTGATATTTCAAAGCTGGCAGTTCAGTAAATGGCTGGAACTGCCACATCTCTGTTCTTGCTAAAGAAATCAATGCTAATCCTATTACTGGCAGTTATCACCTATCCCAGAAACCGCGGCTAAAAGAAAAAAAAAACCACTGAGATGTCAAAGTAGGAAAAAAGCATGGGGGAAGGGGAGAAAGCGCCCTTCATTCACTTTCAAACGGTGATTGTTTTCTTATTTTTGATCATTTTTTCCTGTTAAGAGAGAAACTAAACCACAAAAAAAGAAAAAAAAAAAGCCGGGGGGGGGAGGGATGGAAAAAAAAAAATAAAGAACAAATCCATGCTCAAATAACATTAAGGGCCTGATTTAAACCCACGTACCCACACAGGAACCCAGGCACGGCTCCGAGCAGAGCCTCATGGCACCGTGCTGAGGTGGAGATGGGGGTCCTGGATCCCATCCCCCTGATCCTCTGCCTTCCCAGCTCCACAGGACTGCCTGCAGATCCCAAAGGATTGTTTGGGGCCACTTGTCAACACAGTGGGAGGAGGAGGTGTCAGCTCCTTTCTGGGTGTGCTCCAGATGTGAAGAACCCCCCCAAAAGCACCCAGGGAGGCTGGAATTTCTGGTTTCTGTGTTGGCTCTGCCTGCTGCAGCCAGCTGGGATTGGTCAGACTCCCCTGCCTGATCCAGATGTGGGCAGATGTCCTCATCTCCTGATGTCATTTGGGGTCTGTCCCTCACATCTGCAGTCCCAGGGCTGAGGATCTCACAGGACTCGGGTAGGTCAGTGCAGGCCATGCTTCATCATCCATGTGGGATAATGGATCCCCCAAAATATTTTAACATGCTTCCATCTTCCCTTCCCATGTGCTCCTACAGAGGCACAGAATGGTGAGTGATGGAAAGGACCTTGAAGATCATCTCAACCCATCCCCTGCCATGGGCAGGGACACCTTCCACTATCCCAGGTTACTCCAAGCCCCGTCCAACTTGGCCTGAAACACTTTCAGGGATGGAGCAGCCACAGCTTCTCTGGTCAATCTGTGCCAGGGCCTCCCCACCCTCACAGGGAAGGATTTCTCCCTGATATCCAGTCCAACCCTACTGTCTGTCAGCCTGAAGCCATCCCTGTTACTCCAGTTCCTGATGAACCTCATCCTCATCACACCTTGAGCATCCTCAGGGTACAGCTTACCTGGGATTTCAAGGTTCCAGTTGTGGTTGTGATCAGAGGATGATGAAAAGATGGAGCTCCTGAGGTCACCTCCCTCCATGAACATCCTGTCCTTCCTGTCCTGCTTGGCCCACTTCATTCCTCAGGAGTCTGGGGGGATCAGACATCCCAGCTGAGACTGTGTTACTCTAAAATAAGAGAACAGCAGCAGTTTGGAACCTGGGCTTTGGGAAGATGCACTCATCCCTTCTCCATCAGACCACAGCATCCTCCTCCCTGCCAGAAGTGAGATGTTGCTCCTCAGTTATACCGAGGGTGGCACCACCTGGTACCAAGCAAGAGAGTAGAACCAAACCAAAACAACAGCCAAGAAAGAAATAAAACTCAACCCAGATCAAGGGCTTGGACAAAAGGAGCTGTGTCACAAATCAGTGTGATTTGGAGCTCAGCCACAAATCAGTGCTGATCCTGGCACCACAGGAAGCATTTCCATAGCCCAGGGTTCCAACCACCCACACCACCATGGCCATCACTTCCAAACTCTGGCTTTTATCCAAAACCCCAGTTTATCCTGGGCACTGGCTCACTGGCCAACAAGCCACTAGAGATATCAGGAGCCCACTGGGGATGTTTTTCTCCATCTTGAAACTCTAAGGCAGAGTCAGAACCAATTTAGGGCTTTGAGAACATCTGGAACTTGTTCAAAATGAGTTTGAAAAAGCTCAGCAAAGAGGAGACAAGCCTCTAAGGACCATGACTGGAAAGGGGCAAAACCCATGCACTACATTTTTGGTGTTGCTTGGAACCAGCAAAGCTAAACAAAGAAAAGAAAAGCACCAGAGAGGAGGAAGGTGTTTGACTCAGGTGGTTTGCAGGTCCTGGGCAGGTTTGTTCTCATCCACCTGCCCCAGAGGCACCACCACGGCCACCTCTGATGGTCCAACCAGGCACCTCCAGCTTCTCTCCTTGCAAACCCTGCCCACTGTAAGGATACTGGTTGTTTATGGTTGGAGTGCTAAAGGGAAGTAATTGTTGGCCAATCCCAAAATAAATTAGTCCTGGTTTAACTCAAACTCATCACTTTACTTCCAGTTTGCTGCAAGATCTCTTCATGGGTTTAGTAGTTTCGTGCAGCTGAAGTCATCATTAACAAAGAAGATTTGACGTGGGTGGGGAGATGTTGCCAGTAAGTCAAATTATCATTAAAATAATTTAGGAGTATCAAACTCTTTTTGTGGGTACTTTTTATACAACAGAATATGGTGTTGAAACCAAATCAATAGTGATGGAAATCTGAGCCTCAATTGGGAACAGTCCCAGGCTCTCCATTGCATTCTCTGAGCCCTGAGAATCAGAAGAAAATTAAATTAATTAGCAGGTTTTTATTCACTAAGAAAGGGTTTTTTTGTGCTGGTGGACACAGTTGGGTGAGCCCTGTCTGGCCTCCTCTCCTGGGCTTGTCCACTAGCAGGAGGACAGTGGAGAATCATGGAATAATTTGGCTTGGAAGGGATCTTAAAGACCACCTTGTTTCACCCTTCCACTAGGCCAGGCTGGTCCATGCTCCATCCAACCTGGAGCACTTCCAGGGAAGGGACAGCCTCAGCTCCTCTGGACAAACTGTGCCAGAAGACCTGGGGTCACCATGCGTGGCTCAAGTTACAGAAGATGAATCCCACACATAGGACTTCCCCTTTTAAAAGAACTTAAAAAAAATTTAATTCATTAGGTTTTTTTCTAAGTGGGTTTTTTTGGCCTTGTTTTCCA
Source organism: Pseudopodoces humilis (assembly GCF_049639895.1). Taxonomy (NCBI): domain Eukaryota; kingdom Metazoa; phylum Chordata; class Aves; order Passeriformes; family Paridae; genus Pseudopodoces; species Pseudopodoces humilis. The sequence continues at coordinate 4,785,627 of NC_142210.1, read as the reverse complement.
TCTTTAAAATAAATTCCAGTTGAAGATCTGACCTGGAGTACTGAAGGGAATCACCTACAGCACCAGAAAAGGAGCACCTATATAATTAGAATCATAATTCACTATTTATAAGGCATCAGCTCCCCCCAGTATCAATATTTGGCCATTCCCTTCAGAACTATGGGTGTTTTAACCACTTTTGTAGCTCAATCAATAGGAAGATGGCTCTGCTGCAAGCACTGAATGTGAAAGGCATAAAGAATCCCCTAATTAGGCTGCTAACAAGAGACAGATAATGAAGCTGTGTGCCCCTGCTGGGCACTTTCCGTGTGCCCCAGTCCCATGGGACAGGGCCAGGTTGTCACTGGGGGACTCGAGGAGGACTCTCATTCCCAGTGCAATGGGATGGATGCATTGGGATGGATAAAGAGCCTTCAGCAAGGGGGTTTGGAGAGAAATCTGGACAGTTTTAAACAGGAATTGACCTTTTGCTGGGGCACCTTTCAGCTGCAAACAGCCCTCTTGATGATTTATATGTTGCAAATTCATGCAGAATTTTTGCTTGACAGGGTAACCTAGGGAGCTAGCTGTAGGGTATTCTCTGGGATATTCACTTCCAAACACATTCCCAGTTGATCCCATGTCCTGTCAGTGAGCAGCTGCAAGTGACAGAAGCCAGTGGTGCTCCAGGGGTGGATGGTCACTGACCCCCACCCCATGGGGGATCAGTGGGGGTGCCTCACTGATAAACACAACCTCACCATGCCAGCAGCTTTCCTGTGGCAAAACCAGCCCCTGTTTCCCAGGATCTTCCACCCCAGAGGGCTGCGCACACAGCAAAGCAAAGGGCTGGAAGGCTGAGCAGGGACTTGGAGGCAGCTCATGGGATGGATGGATGGATGATGGATGGATGGATGGATGGATGGATGGATGATGGATGGATGGATGGATGGATGGATGGATGGATGATGGATGGATGGATGGATGATGGATGGATGGATGATGGATGGATGGATGGATGGATGGATGGATGGATGATGGATGGATGGATGATGGATGGATGGATGGATGGATGGATGGATGGATGGATGGATGGATGATGGATGGATGGATGGATGGATGGATGGATGGATGGATGATGGATGGATGGATGGATGAATGGATGGATGGATGGATGGAGAGAAGTCCTCCAGGGATATGGGAATCATTGCTGGGAGAACAAAAGCCAGCCTGGGAAAACCAACATCTTGCAACAAAAAGGGAAAATCTTTCCCCTTTTTTCCCTCCAGATTCCTGGCAATCCACAGCATGAACCCCGGAGGAGGAGAGCTCGTTCTGGGCCGGCAGCCTGGTCCCAAAGCCCTGCTGGGATGCCCTCAGCACAATCACCCGGATCCCGTGTCCTTCCCAGCTCCCCTCCCTGGATGATTTCCTGTTCCACTCCAACGCCACCTCCAATTCCTCCCTTGCCCGCCTGGCCAATGAATCCAATGGGATTCCAGCGGGAGAGGCAGCCCCTGCTCTCTAGAGCAGCACATTCCCAAGTCCCGCTCCCTTCCCACCCCTTTCTATCCCTTCCAGCCAGACTTCTGTCGAGTTGCTAATGTCTGCTGATTAAACAAGCCTTGAATTTGAATCGGGAGCAATAAAGAGAGAGAGAGAGAGGTACACGGCCGTCCGCGCACGGAGCGGGCGCCCCGCGGGCAGCAATCAACGGGAGCAGGGAGATGTTCCAGCCGAGCTGCCTGCTCCCTGGATTTGGGGAGGGAGGACCATGGGGTGGTCTGGGGGTGCAGGAGGACCATGGGGTGGGCTGGGGGTGCATTGATAGAATGCAGTGCTCAGAAACCTGGGAAAGTCTTGTTTTCCCACTCGCCGTGCCTGGAGGTGTCTCATGGGGGGAGCAGCCCCCCAGCCCACCGCCGGGTGATGCTCTGCTGGCTCCACCTTCAAGGAGCAGCTCCTCCCTCCAAAAACTGGCATTTCTGGTATGTCCTGTGAGCGAAGGGCACGGTGAAACAGGGCGGGGTGGGGCTGAAGGATTTCCGAAATACAAAAGGGAATCGTGGAGTCATGGGATTACAGAACCACTGGATGGTTTGGGTTGGGACAGTAAAGCTCACCTCGTTCCAGCCCTGAATATGCAAACTGAGCAGGGATCGGTCACAGGGAAAGACAGAGGGGTGCACATCTTCCCAAATCATCCTCAGCTCCCCAGCTGTCCCTAAATACAGCAGGGAGGAGGAAACAGCTGATGCCAGGCCCAGGAGGGGATTTTTGGGGATGCTCCCGGGCACCTCTTTCTTTCCGAGCCGAGCACAACCCAGCCCGAGTGCTGCTCAGAGCCTGCAGCCACACAGGGAACTTCTTCCCTCCCATCCCAGACAGTTTTCCCGAGAAAACTGCCATTTCTGTGAGATCTGGAGTGGTTTTCCCTGCCAGCAACAACGACAAGCTGCTAAATGGTGTCAGCGACTCCCTGTCTGAGTCCCGCTTTAAAATAAACCATCATTTTCACGCCAGTGGCGTTTCACCACATCATCAGCGCCAGGCTGGCTCCACTCAGGGACAGACATCCCTTTAATTATATAAATCAAAATAAATAAAATATCACACCCTCGGGCCCACTGCAGAGTGTTGTGCCTGATAGGAAGGCGCTGGGAGGCAGAGTGGGTTTGGGAAGCAGCAGCTCCTTGTGCTGCGCAGCTGAGGGGGGGAAGGAAAAGCTGAGTGATCAAACCCATGCCTGGAAGCTGGGAGGGAATCGGGAGCTGATGATAGAGCCCACAGTCGGGAAATAAATTGTCTCAGCTCAAAAAAGAAAAAAAAAAAAACACAAGCAAATAGTTGGGAAATCACAGACTACCCTGAGTTGGAAGGGACCCAAAAGGATCATCAAGTCCAACTCCTGTCCCTGCACAGGATCACCCCAAGGATCCCACTGTGTTCCAAGGTAGGAACAACTGGAAAAAACACTTGACAGCTGCTGCAGGGGAGGGAGACAGCCCGAATAACCACACTCTTGCATGGGGCTGGAAGGGAAAACTGTTTACCTGGAAATTAAAACCAAAAATAAATTATTATACACTTTTTAAAAAAAAAATCTTTAACTGTTTGCTTCCTTCCTGCAGCCACGTCCTCAGGGATAGGTTTCCACTTTCTTTGTCTTTTACTTTTTGGGAAGTTACAGCTGGATTTCTCCATTCACTTCATGCTACAACTAATCCAGCCAAACCATGTGGAAATGGTTCTTGCACTGGTCACCCCAGTGGTCACCTGCAAGGGAGAGCTGCTGGGCCAGGCTTTCACTGAAATGTGGCTGCTTTGGTTTCCTGCTACCCCTGGCAAAAGTTAATTTATTCAACCCAAAATCTCCCAGTCTGGGAGAAGGAGAGGAAGAAGCTGGGAGTGTACAAGCTTTTCCTTTAGGTTATTTTTTTTGACCTCACAGACCTCCAGAGCCTCATGAATCCTCTTTAATAGCGAATGAAACCACAACTGATTAGGAAAAGAATTTTTTGAACTGGACTCTAATTATTTTTTGTAGTTTTATAAAACTCAAGTGAGACACAACAGGGATGAACCTTTTCAAAATTACCTCAGGGAAATATTTTGCCTTTTTTGAAGGCAGAGAGCAGCTCAGCAAAGCCACCAGTTAGTCCTCGATCTCTTTAAGGTCTGGAGCAAAGACTGGAGGTACAACCAGAGGATATTGATGAGATCAGCTGCAAACTCTTGGCCCAAAAGAGGGGGGAATCACTGGGGCAGAAAGGTGGGCAGAAAGGGCAGCTCTTCAGGTGGTCACGGTGGTTTTGTCAGGCTCTGACACCTCTGGGCCTACAAGCAGGTGAAATCTCGATCACTGGTGCATAATTACCTTATCTCTGATCTTAATTTCAAATATTTCTCCATGAAATGTTGTCTGTTTCCATTCCCATTCCTAAAAATTTCATATCAGCAAATGGCATAATGTTATATTTATATTAATTGGATATTCTGGGTTTACTGCTCGCTCCATTGGCAGGGGGGAGGGTTAGAAACCACATAATATACAATCTAAAATATAAAATCCATGTTTGTGCACAGTGTATAATTTAATGCATGAGATACAGAAGATCTTCCAGCAGAGAGTGTTTTAAACAACAGCATTTTAGCCTCTAAAGCACAGCAGCGAGAGAAACATTTTCCAGGCTCAGTTTCTCTGCTATTGGAACATTTGTTTTTTATTCTGAATATTTCAGTACATCTATTTACCTGGCACTATATTTAGTACCACAGTACCAAGATGGCATATATAAAGATTCAATTGCAATTCCCATCTGATGTCCCTTCCCTCTCCTTTTTACCCCCTTTTTTATGTCCGCACTCTGAATTCAGCACAAAGTTGGTGTGTTTAATTTAAAAAGAAGTAAAACGCGCCAGGAGACGCCTCAGACCACTGCAAATCACCTACTTTATAGAGGCAGTAAAATTGTGTATCGGATTAAAAGTGATGCTGATCTGAAATTTATGATAACTTTTAATGGCATTATAATTTTTTTTCCCTGTGCGCTCCATCACCGGATCGTTTGGATGCACAGTGCAGCAAGATGAAATTTGTAAGGGAAGAACATTACATAGGCAAGCTCTGAGGTGGGGGAAGGCTCTGGAATAATGCAGGAGCCTCTCCTCAGCCGGAGGGGGATGCTCCATGGGGCTGGGTGTGGGGCCCGTGGACAAGGGTGGGGTGTGCTGGGAGCCAGGGAGGGAAATATCACCCCACCTAAAGGTTATTTGGGAGGACACTGGGACAAATCCGTCCTGGAGCTTGCAAAGGCCTGGTGCTGGTTTTGTCTGTGCCTGTGTGTGAACCAAGGCTCCTTTCCCTCTGCCAGGCAAGGACCGCTCCAGACACCTCAGCCTTTGGATGTGGATCTGCCCTGAGACCTCAGGGATCCTGCATTTGCCACAGCTCCACCCATCTGGCTCTGCTTAGGACAGGCTTGTGAGGACACCTCCAGCCAGCAGCAACAGAGAGAGAGATCCTCCTGAGCCTCCTTTTCTCCAGGCTGAGCCCCTTCCACAGCTCCCTCAGCCTCTCCTGCTGCTCCAGCCCCTTCCCCAGCTCCGTTCCCTTCCCTGGACACGCTCCTGGAGCCGCACACTGAAGGATAAGGGGAACCTCAGACCTCAGTACCTCCTGCCTGCCCAGCCAAGGAAATAAAGCACTGCAGTTGTGCAATTAAACCCTCTTACACACAAGAAACCACAACCAATCCCAAAATCTGTCCTCAGCTTTGCAAAGCAACATTGTCCAACAGAAACACAGAGAGTAATATATTAGTTTTCTTAAACAAGCATAAATTACTAAAGCGGTGAACACGTGCACATAAAGAGTGAATTCATTTATTGACAGCCACAGGAAAATGAATCCCACCATTTCAATCTAAAAAATACTTGTGCCAGAGCACAAGTTCCACCATTCTACCTGGAGCTTGGAATCCTTCAGAAGTATCTCTGCGTTCAAGGAACCAAAAACACTGTGGTGGCTTAAGGGAGCTGAGAAAAGCTGCTGGGAAAGCCAGCAAGTGCTGGAGGACAGGTTGTTCCAAGCAGACACCTGGCAAGAGGGAGAGGAGCTCACTGGGGTGAATCTGTGCCACACCAGAGGTGAAAGAACAGGAACCACAATTCCCACAAAGGGAAAATTGCATTGACACCAGGCGTGTGAAACCAGATGTCAGCTCAAAATCTCCTCAGGAACAGCATGGAAAGAAACCTGAATTATTTATCCACTGGCCATTTGCTCTGTAGAACATAAAGGAGAAAGAACAGTCGGTTTTCCATGCCACAGGACACAGTGGATTCTGTCACAAGGCACTGCCTCACCTTCCAGTGTGTTAACAGAGATGGGGATCTGTGAGCAAACACAAGGACAGGTGACACAGCAGCTCTTTTGGAGAGGCTTTACTGCCTTCATTTGCAGCAGGGCTCTTTTGCAAGATGAATTTGTGAAAAAGAGGGAATTGCATTGTCCACTTGGGGTCCAAGCTGGTGTGTCCCCCACTGAAGGCATTTTGGGAACCACTCAGCCTCATCCTCATGGATACCTGCTTAAATTACCATCCACGTAAAATTTTGTGACAGCACCCCAAATTTCCACTGGCCCCTTTGATGCTGTGTTGGGAAACTTCCATTCTCCCCCTCCTCTTTCTCTGCCTCATTTTCATCCTCTCCTCCTCCAAACTCCGTGATCCTACTCCACAATAAAACACAACTGCTGTAAGTGATTGTTTTGCTGTATTATGTGAAGTCAAAAACCTTTTGAATTGTATTTTGCAGTGAACCTGCCTTTGAATCCCCCTGTTTTATCATTCCACAGCAACACATATAATTTCAAACAAACAAGCGAACAAACTGGATGAAAATGGCCTGAATCTCTTATCAGTCAGTTTTACGCTGGCGTAACTCCATAAACTTCAGTGGAATTAATCTTGATTTACACTGTTGGGAGAGCAGGAACAGGCACTGTAAATAGCTGTATACCAGTGCATGACACTTAAAAGCAGGCACACCAGAAACGCCTGGCAGGAGATGAGGATGAAGGAATAAAAAAAGCTTTCCCAGCAGTGCTAATCCATGGGCACAAGGATAAACCCCAAGGACAACGATGGAGAGGTTGTGCCACCCAGGGACCACAGTCCACGGTGTGGAGATACCCGTTTATCACACTGCTGGTGGCACCAGGCTGTGCCAAATGGGCACACAGCTCCCTGGGGACGTTGAGGTGGGGCAGGCTGTGGGTTTCACCCAGAGGAGAGGTTGGCTGGAGGTCGTGGGAAGGAGCTCAGGTCTGTGTGTGCTCTGTGGTCACGGCTGGAGTGGATTCTGCTGTGGGTGTGGCGATGCGGCACCAGCAGAGCCCTGCACTTGGAGCTGCCCTCCCGCTGAAGCCACTGGGAATGGGGCACCTCAGGCTGATTTGGAAGTTCCAGCATCCCCAGAGAGGTGTGGGCTTCCACAGTTCCCAGGAATGCTGAAGGGATGTGCCCATTTGCAAGTCATTGCAAATTACCCTTGGGACAGGTAACCTGTCCTGTCAAACACCTCATGGGGAACAGCACCAGGGGACACCTCAAAAAATGTCCTTCAAAGTGATCAGGGCACCAGGTCAGATTTGTTACCAGCTGCTGCCCCCTCCAGAGAGAGGACATGACTGCCCTAAACCGGGGATCAATCCCTCGGGGAGCAGCGTCATCCTCTGCCAGAGCTCCTGACCAGCCACAGCCAGTGCATTCCCTGCATGAATGATCTTTAACAGATACATTTACATTTAAATCTTGAAACCCAGATGGATTCTCTCTCTCCCCTGCTAATTGCCAGGGCAGAAGTTGGGGTGTGAGGCATCTGCCAAGTCACTTCTCCCACCCGTGGTGGACACACCCATGGGCTTTTCTATTCCAGCTATTTTCAAACGCCTTTACTCCAAACCATGGCAGAATATGGATAACAAGATACCATTTTCTTTTTCTCAGGGATACCATGATTAATTTTCACTGAGGTTGCACTAGTTAGGACCTCAGGAAAGGACAGAGGACAGAGAAGAGCACACAACAAGGAAGAGGCAGAATTTACCACAAAACAGACAATGTACATCCCAATTCCCTCCCCAGCATCGTGCTCCAGACACCTCCCTTGGAAAACAGCAAAGAGGCCAACGTGGAGCAACACCTGGGCTGGATCCTCAGCCCCAGGATGGGTCCATGGGTGAGGCAGCACAGGAAAGCTGGCACCAGGGACATGTCTGAAGCACTGGATGCAAGCTGAGCCTGGAGCAGTGTGGTGCTCACAGGGGAGTCTGTGAGGGGCTGTGCCAGGCACGTAGGGGTCTGAAGATGCCCAAAAAGGTTATTTTATTGATCCAAGGGTTTGTGTCTCTTGGGTCAGTGATACATAACAGTGTAAATGAGGAGGGGGGCCTTGCAGCACAGGGGACACCTGCACCTGCTCCTTGATACTTTGACTCACTGTAATGTCAGCAGATCTCTGCTCATCCTCCCATCCTAACCTGTAAAACATCTTGCATTGAATGTTTTCCAAATTAAGCATTAAAAGTTTAACTTTATTGACTAAAGTTTCCAGTGCTGCCACTGCAGCAGGGGAGGAAAAGCCCCAGGTTCCTGTATCCCTTGGCAGCCAGGCTCCACCCAGTCCCAGGAAGATCAGAGGTGGTAAAGTAGCAGCCCAGACTTTATCCAATTGTTCTTATTAATCTTCATAACAAAGAGAGAACTACCCAACCATTTCTCGTGGGAAATAAATTGAGTCCTCCTCTGTATTAGCCCTGTTGATGAGACTCTGGTGAAGAGCTCCAGAAGCAATTAAAACAAGTGCTGTAGATCCAGGTGTACCTGGATAACTTTCCTGTTCTCCCCTTCTCCCTGGGTCCCTATCACCCACTGGAATCAACACAAGGTGCGTTAGAGATGATGCTTCATGAAGAAAATCTGCTCTTCAGGCTGAGACAGCCTTGATCCAGCTGCACTTCAATTAGCAGAGTGCAGGTCCCAGGGACTCCTGGCCAAGCTGCAGCTGCAGAGATTGAGACAGAGGGATGCCTTGGAGCTGGGAAAGAGGATCCAGGATGGAGCTTGCTTTATTTTCACATTCTCCACTTCCCATTTTGGCCACTTCCCAGTTGCCCTGCCAAGACCACTGGGCCCAGACAGCCTGGGAGGCCCAGGCAATGTATTTCCAGATCTGAGCAGACACCAGCTCTTCAATCAAGGAGATCCGAGGCTCAACCTCATTTAAATATTCTCTCAACAAAGGTCAAAACTTATCTGACTGCTGAGACCCCCCACTCTTACACCTGGAAAGGAAACATTTTGATGTTAATTAATTCTTTCAGATGAAACCAGCAAAAATGTCAATGTTACAAATTAGACCCACATTGATTATTGGCTTTAAAAAAAAAGATAATGGTTGTGGTCTGGAGAAGGGGGCTAGGCATGTCTGATGCACACACGCAATACATTATGTTCATACAAGCTCTGGATTTGGTGTTTTAATTGTAAAAACATGTTTAAGAATTCTCTGTGTCTCTTATTCTCTGCTCCTCTTTGCTCCTGGTATTCCCTCGTGCTCAGGAGGACAGTCCAGGCAGCAGAGGGGTAACACCCACACTCCGTCAGCAAAGCTCTGCAGAAGCCATTTGTTCCCTGCCACCTCCACAGGAAAAGGGCCACTGACCACCATCAGATTTGGGGAACATCCAGGGCCCAAGGAGCTGCGTTTCATGGAGCAGTGAATGCTGCCTATAGAGCAGCTGACAGCCCAGTCTTGGAGGAAAATGGCTTCACTCAGCTACAGCCTGACCCAGGAGTAATTGAATGTTACCAGAGATTACCAGAAGCAAGTGATGGTCCAACATTATGGAGTTAAAAGTCCTGCAGAGACACAAGGCTGAGGAACTTACCAACAGGAGATGCTCAGTCTCTATAAGTGTCCAAGGCCAGGTTGGATAGGATTTGGAGCAACATGGGATAGTGGAAGGTGTCCCTGCCCATGACAGGGGCAGGAGGAACTTGATGAGATTTAAGGTCCCCTCCAACCCAAATCATCCTGGGACTCCATGACCTGCCAGCAATACAGACATACTGAAATTATATAATGCAGGTCCAGGCTGAAATCCCTATGCCAGCACCAAGGGTGAAGAGCAGTCCCTTCTCCTGCCTCTTCCCTGGCACAAAATGTGACTTTTCTCACCCACAAAACACCACCAGTCAGGAGGGTGTGGCAGCAGGGAGGACCAGCAAAAACAGAGGGTTTACATTTAGTGCAGGGTGTCGGGGAAGGGGCTGGATCCAAAGGGCAATTTCAGCAGCACACAGTGAGGAACAACCCAAGGCAACAGCAGTGACATCTGAGGACTCTGTAAAACCACGGTGTAGTCACTGTGAGGAGCTGGCTGAAACTGCACATATTTTAATCAAAAATCCAGATTGTAGATTAAACTTTAGAAAGAAATCACACAGCAGTATTTAATTAATGAAGGCTTTAAGTGACCTAGATGAAAATACTCCAGCGATAACTCCTTGGCTGGCTTAAGTCAGTTTGCACTGATGATGCATATTATATTTCCTGTCCACCGAAATAATCACCATTAATTCCCTGCCTGGAAAAGTCACTTTGCCCTCTTAAAGCATGTTTAGAGCAGCTCTGGAAATGAGGAGTGTGTTTAACAGTCATGCAGTGATAGTTTGATTGCAGCCTGGGGTTGACTAAGGTTGTGCAGAAGGGTTGTGACCCCAAACCACGTGTGTGCCAAACCCAGCATCCCGTACAATAAACCACACTGTGAATTCAGAAAACACATCCACATCCCAAAGCCTGCATTTTTACCTGACCTTTAATAAGCTAAACCATCTGCTTCCTTTGTCAGCAACAGGAGAAAACAACAAAAATTCCTCCTCTCCACTCCAGACCCCTCTGAAAAGGAGCATGACTACAGGCGAGTTTAACTGCAGCAGGCATGTCCTAGGGTAACAAGGATGTGATGAAACACACGCTTTACAACTGGGTTTAAAAAGAAAAAAAACAGGAAAGAAAAGCTACATTCAATGGCAGAAAAAATTGATTTAACCACATAAAATATTACAAGCAAAAAATCAGAGGTTAGAAGTGGAGTTGAAATGCAAACCATTACCTCCATTATCCAAAACAGGCTGTTTATTTACAGCTCGAAACTGTAGAAATGACTTGGCTTAATCGTAATTAAAACCTTTTGGTATCTTTAGAGCAGCAGAAGTGTTGCACGCAAAGGTAGCAGGGCCGTGAGGCGGAGGAGATGCTGGGGCTCACAACAAGGACATCTTGGGCTGCAAGGAGAACAAAACAAAAGCCTGCCGAACACGATATTAGGCTGAGAACAATTCCAACTGTGGCAAGACAAGAGGCTCTGTAATTGAATTTGCAAAAGGCCATACAGCAAAACTAGAGCTAAACTACTCGTAACATCCATTAGCTGAGAGAGGCATTCCAAGGCAGAAGGGATCATCTGCTGGGAGAGGCACTAAAGGCTTCTGAGCTCCCCGCCATTCCTGTCTCCAGCCAGGTATCCCACAGCTCCCACCGTGTCCTTGGGACTGTGCTGCCTACCTGTGAATGGGGGGAAGGCTGGGCCTTTTCCCAGGCTTTCCTGGGTTGTGTTGACTCCCACGAGGATGACAACGTACATCCAACTTCCTCTGCTGCCATGGGATCGAGGAGGACGTGGAGCTGTTGGAGTGATTCCAGAGGAGGCCACAGTGGTGCTCCGAGGGCGTGAGCCCCTCTGCTCTGGAAACAGGCTGGGCAAGCTGAGGGTGCTCAGCCTGGAGAAGGCTCCAGGGAGAACTTAGAGCACCTTCCAGTGCCTAAAGGGCCTCAAAGAGAGCTGGGGAGGGACTTTGGACAAGGGATGGAAGGACAGGACAAGAGGAAAGGACTGCACACTGCCAGAGGTTAGATGGGACATTGGGAAGAGATTCCTCCCTGTGAGGGTGCTGAGGCCCTGTCACAGGGTGCCCAGAGAAGCTGTGGCTGCCCCATCTCTGGAAGTGTTCTAGGACAGGTTGGATGGGACTTGGAGCAACCTGGGATAGTGGAAGGTGTCCCTGCCCATGGCAGGGGGTGGAATGAGATGAGCTTTAAGGTCCTTCCAACACAAATCATTGTACGATACAATTGATATTTTACGATATGACATGATGTGACATGAGTAGGATAGGATAGGATAGGATATTACAAAAGTATAAGACACAAATGTAGAAAACCTTTGTTAAGCTGCCCCTGCAACCCCCAGCCCTACCACCAGGGCATCAATGGGAGCAGATCCTGCAAACACTTCTGAACATGATCCCATTTCTGAAAAAAACTCTTCAGGCAACCACAGTGCTGAGAGACTGCTGAAAGCAGCCCTCAGCAGGATCAGAAATCCTACATGGAAGGGTCATTTCATACTTTTGCAGCCTGAAAAGTGAGCACACATCTCCAAACATGGTGAACCAAGCTCTAACAGGTTGGAGAAACAGGATCTCTCACAGCAGGGACTCAGTAGTCACAACCCAGATGATCTCTCTGGGGCATTGGACACAGAGGACATCCCATCCAACCTCCACCTGCTCCCAGACCACCATGGAGCCTGGGGATGCCCTTCTGCAGTGTTTCTGAGACCATGGAAATCTTTCAGGCACCCAGTGTCTCCTCCCTGGTATCTCCCATGGTGACAAATTGGCACCTGCATCCTCACCCTGCACAGCAAAACAGCACCAGAATGAGGTGAAAATGGCAAGGAATGGGTGTGCTGGAGGCAGATTCCAGAACTGGGTGTTCCCTTTGTGCACTATGGTCAAGCCCCAGATCCAGGCCATATGATTTCTTCACCTGCAGTAGGGGACACAAGGCAGAATCCACTCAGGAAATTGTGGGAAGGAGACATGGATGTCTCTCAACAAACTCCCTGTTTAAAAACACAAAGGAAATTGAGCAAGTACAAGGATACAGCAGCATTCAGAACATTTTGGCTGAAGTGCATCACTCTGAGTTGGAAAAATGAGTGTCTTACCTGTCTCAGGCACCATTTTCTTCTCTGGTGAGCATCTCTTCCCAACAAGGCACATGTAAGGGAGGTGGAAAGTGCACAACACGGTTTGCAGTGGTATAATCTACTCCAGGGAGGTCCTCTCCACCTTGTCATCCAGTACCTGGTCCCTCTGTGCCAGTCTGGATGGCAAAACAAAAATATGCCAGTTGGAAGTGCACATTAAACCAAGACTAAAGCTTCAGCTGGGGCTGTATCCAATTCTTTGGCACATCAAGGATGGCAAAGGAGGCACGGATGGCTTGCTCACTAACCCACGCTCTCCCTTCCAGAGAGCTGTGCCAGAAGTTATCAAGAAAGCCGCAAAATGAAAGCATGATATGCTGTGGTAATTATGTGTGCTTGGATATTTTATTTTTTTCCACAAATGTTCTGCCTTTTAGTAAATATTCTTTTGCATCTCTGTTGTCCCATTGCAGAGCAGTCAGCTGTGAAAACGATCTCCTCATCCTGGTTAACTCTGTCAGTGCCACACATGGACATTCCCTGGACCAGCTGGAAAGAGCTCAGGGGGCTGGAGGGACCAAGGAGACCTTCTGGCAGGGATGTGGGAGGAAGTTTAGTGGCATCTGTGAGCAGTCTGTGTCTCTTAAATGGTGGCAATTCAAGCACCACTTTGAGCTGGTTGCTCAAAGAAGGTTTTCACCACCTGAAGCAAAGAAAAAAGTTGCTCTGGACCATTCCAAAAGCGAGACATTTTGGATGTGCCTCTCACACACGTCTGTAAGGAGCCTGGAAAACTCCTTCCCCTTGGTGTTAATTGCCCCCTCTTTGAATAAACACACAAAGCCGTTGACTGGAGGTGTGTAAATATTTACAGGGCGTGCCCAAGGAGGGTCAGAAACCAATACATCACCTGAGGGAAGAATACAAGCTCAGCGACCGTGAAGCCCTGAGCAATTACAGTTAAGTAACTGCAATACCAGCACATATTTAAGTACTTATGCAAGGAAAAGGGGCTGATGACCTCGATTATATTTGCATTGTGTTTCCTGTTGTTAGCACTTCCTTGGCAGAATTACTGCAATACATCTTGGACTCCAATTTCATCTGCCAGCTCCACGAGGCTGCAGCCAGCCTTTGGAGAGGTCCAAAAATGCTTAGGAGTGGGGCTGTATTTCTTCCTGTACAGCTCCTCTGTCTCGGCAGCTGCTCATGTCTCCAAACTGCCTTGTCAAGGAGAGCAGCAGGAGAAAATTTGCACCAAATCTCCTCTGAAATTCAGGAATCATCAGTGGCAGATGGATGCCAAATCTTTACCTGGCTGGATCATGGCATCCCTGTTGAAAGGCTCCATGGAATGACACATTTCACAATAGGTTAATTGATGCTATTTAAGAAAAAAGCAGCTTTATAAACTTTTTGCCTCAAGTAAAGCCATAAAAATTTCATAGCTCTAGCCTGGAGGAGGTGGCCTTTTGCAGAGAATTATAAATCTATTTGCAGACGATTTCTCACCTGAAGACTCCATGTAGGTAGACACCCCCAAAAAATTAGATGTCACAAGGTGAAAGATCAAGGAGCTGCCATAGTCAGGGCATTTGTTTTCTCAAGGCTGGAGAGAAGGACAGGGGATTCAAATACCCCTAGACCTGGCATTTAGGGACATGATTAGCAGTGGCCTTGGCAATGCTGGAGGGACTCAATGACCTTAGGGGGCATTTCCAACCTAAATGATCCCATGACCCTGGTGACACCCTATTTCCATGGTATTTTCCCTGCTTCACTCAGCACTTGGGATGCCCTGGTTGGGAAGAGCAAGGTGGTTTCAGATGATGTGTTTTTCAGCTTCCTTGCAGATCATTCCCAATGCAGAGATTCCTCCCCTTCCGCCTGGAGACCATTCCTCATGGATTTGAGTTGGCTACTCGGAGCAGGGCATTCCATGAGCCCCTCTGTGGGATTCTCCACACCCTGTCACTGAGCTAAGGCTTCACCTGCTTTAATTTGAAAGAAAAGCTAAATGAACCCAAGTTCTCTGTTTGGTTGTGGCACCCGTTTGGAGAGGCGTGTCCTGTCTCTCCACAGCTTCCCACAGGAGGGAAGAAACATGGATCTTCCCATCTCCAGCTCTGCTTCACAGGTCACCTCCCACTGCTCCTCCTTTCCCAGAGCGGGATCAGCCACTTGGATGGAGCACTTTGTCCTGAAATGTGTGTCCATCCTCAGGGGAAATCAACATCCCAAATTTTCTCATTTATACAAAACCTTTTTCTCCTGCCAGCCCCACCGGAGCAGCGCAAGGTGCCATCCCTCAGGTGGCCAGGTGCAATATGGAAATCTCCAGATGTTGGGGGATACAAACAGCTGGATCTGCTCAGAACAGCACCAGCGTCCAAGACCAGTGTCAGTGCAGCCCCACCGATGCCAGGAGGAGACACAGAAAATCCCAGGACAGGCTGCTGTGGAACAACCTCCTGTAAGCTCTGGAATGTGGCTGTTTCTATCTCTTCTGAAAGCTTTTTTCCTGGGTAGTATAACAGGAGAACTTGGCTGCAGCACTATCTTGGGGCAGTGAATGCCCGAGGCTATGGATGAATTGCTCACAAAAGTGTCTTTTTATCAGTTTTCAGTTCTGTTGCCTTTCAAGTTTATTCAGTGTCCCTTTGAATGAGACACTGTTGTAATTGTCTAAAAAATAAATTTGACTGCCTGCTTGACCTCCTTTATACCATTTATTGCAGTCATTTAATTTTCTAGTCATTCTTTCCTGGGAAAAAACAGACAATATTGTCACTCCAGCCATGCTTGGAAGTCTTTGTATCATCTCTAAGCCTTTGTTGTTCCCTTGTTTAATTTTGGAGGTGGCACAACCAGAACTTCTCACCGGCTTCAAGGTGGGAGCCCACACTTGCCCATAGAAATGTCAGCTTGGGCACCAATCATTTGTTTAAACAAGTCATCATTTTTTGCTCCTTTTTGTCATTGGAAGAGGAACAGTGAATAAAGCAAAGAGCAAATAGAATGGCCTGGACTGGAAGGGACTGTAAAAATCCAGCCAGATTCCACCCTCTGCCATGGGCAGGGACACCTTGCACTTTCCCAGGTTGCTTCAAACCCTTTCCAACCTCACCTTGGATACTTCCAGGGATCCAGGGGAAGCCACAGCTTCTGTGGGAAACCTGGGGCAGGGCCTCACCACCCTCAGAGGGAAAAATATCTTCCCAATTTCCCATTTAAACCTACTCTCTTTCAAGTTAAAGCCATTCATCCTGGTTCTCTCAATCCGTATCTTGTCCAAGGGTCCCCCTCTGGCTCTCTTGGGGCCCCTTTAGGCACTGGAATGTGCTCTAAGTTCTCCCTGGAGCCTTCTCTTCTCCAGCTGAACATCCCCAGCTCTCCCAGCCTGGCTCCAGGGCAGAGGGGCTGGACCCTTGGAGCATCTCCATGGTCTGCTCTGGATTCACCCCAGCAGGTTGATGCCCTTCCCATGCTGAGGATCCCAGGGCTGGAGGCAGCTGTGCCCATCCTGCCATACAAACATCCCTGTGTCCCAGCTGCTGGGCTCTGCCACGTTCCCTCCAGCTGCTCCCACAAGGACCCACCATGGTTGATGCTGCACCAGCTGTCCCGAGCCCAGCTGTGTTCCCAGCGCTGTGCTTTCCCGAGTCACTCTCAGGCTGCCTCCAGACCTGGCCCCGTTCCACTGTTCTTCGATTTTCCACCCAGACACGATATTTCTCCCTGGCCTTGGAAGGGCTGGTAATGAATGGTGTGAAATAGCAGTGAATATCCACACTTCTGCAGGGGGGAAATGGGATGGGATGCAGTCCAGGACCTGCCAGAGTGCTTCCCCAATTATTGGAAGAGGTCGCTGTTCAATGACAGGCACAAAGCCCGTCCTTTACGCTGCATGCATTTTCCCTGCAGCGCTGGGAGCCTTTGCCAGCCTGAGAAATGAGAGACCGGGGCTCAAAAGAAATAATCTTTTAAAACATAAATGGCCAAGCTGATTTACTTCCAAATACGTAACAGCAACAAAAAAAAAAAAAATGCTGTTGGGCAGGGCCCTCATTTGCCAAGTTTCAACAGAGCAAAATTTTACAGCGAAGTTATAAACACTTTAAATACCATTGTTGGTTTATAATGGAAAACCTGGCAGGCTCATAGCTGAGAGTGCTCTGAGAGTGCCATTCCTCATGGAATGCTTACCATGATACTTACTCCACATATAGGATAAGCTCAAGAGCCACATGATAAATTTTGGGTTCACGTGATAAATTTTGGACTCACGTGATAAACCACACAAAGCCACCCTTATCCCCTTGCTCCACGCTTTTCCCAGATCTAGAACAATTCCAGAATTTCCTCCAGGAGTTCACTCCCCTCAGTCAGTCATCTCACTTCAGTCTGCCAGAACCACTTTTGTTGATTCCCAAGGCTGTGAAATTCCTTTCCCTACTGAGCCACACATAAAAGAGTAACAAGAGCTCAGAGCCTTTTCAAGTACCTCTGATAAATAACAAAAAAAAAAAAAAGAATGTTTTATTATGGACAATATCCCAAGGAAGGGAAATCTAATGTAGTGTTGATGAATGGGTGTATAAAATCCTAATATTAGTGATAACAGAGGGCTATTTCCATGTATTTTACTATGGCTTCTCCTTGGAAGTGCTGGAGATGCAGATGGACTGAACCAGTGGAAAGCACAAATTTGGGTGTCTGTGTTAAACAACCATTCTAGAAAACATCATGGTTTTCTGAAAAATTCTCCTCTGGGGATTTCACTTGGGGACTCCAGTATAAAGCCAAGCCCAGTCTCTTCAACAAACCTTGGCCAGGCCAAGCAGATCCAAGGGGGTGTGGGGTGCAAAAAAAGAAATCCAGAGATGTCTGTATGGAACAGCTGCAGCTCTCTCTCATGTTGTTCCTCTGCTGTGGTTTACATGTCCCTCCTCCAAGCTTTGTAGTGGGGTTTGGAACAGGTTTTGTCAAAGGGCTTGTGCTCTGTGGTGGACTGCATCCCATCCCATCCCATCCCATCCCATCCCATCCCATCCCATCCCATTCTATCCCATCCCATCCCATCCCATCCCATCCCATCCCATTCTATCCCATCCCATCCCATCCCATCCCATCCCATCCCATATCCCCCCACAGACGCCTCGTTTTCCACTGCTATTCCCTTCATTACCAGCCCATCCAAAATGAGGAAGAAATATTGCCTGGGTGGAAATAACACATCCTTTGTAACAGGGAGCCAGGCTTGTGAGAGGCTTGGATGGAGACCCCAGTTCCATCCCAGAGTCGGGCAGGGCTCCAAACGTGACCCCCAAACACGATGAAGCTGAGGAGGAAGAGCCACCAGGCTATTTCTTCCCCCCAGGGCCTGAGCCAGAGCAGGCAGCACCACATCCATGTTCCAGAGTTGTTCCCAGGGCACAGCCTCCGGTGGCCTCATTCTGGAAGTTCCTTGGAAGCAAAGGAGGCTGTTGCAAGCCTCGTGCTTCGTTTGCATTCATTTCCTTCCCAAACTCTCATTACCCGAAAGAGAAAGAGAGAGTGAGTGTATTCAAGTGGAAATGGTTGGAGTGCACTTAGAGGAATTTAGCCAAAAGGAAAAGGATAGATGATGGTGGCTTTTTTTAATTTTTTTATATTTTTTTTTATTCTCTCGCTCTCAAAAAAAAAAATCCTCCAGAACTTAAAACTGTTTTAATCAGCTGAAAAACATACGTGGGCTTTACAGCTCTGAGACAGCTTGCACAGGCTCTGATAAATGCCTATCGCTCATTTGCATACGCTAACAGCTACACTTTAATCAGCCTCCTAATCCCTGATGATATTAATGAATTTTTTTTTATGCACTCTCTCTCTCCTCCCCCCCACCCCCCCCCCCGCATATTTTTTTTTTTTAGTATCATGTTTGCTAATTCAAAACCGATCAGCGGCTTCTGTGTGCCTTTTTTTATGCAGGAAATAATGGGTGAGCTTGGTACTCCTGTTATCCTGCTCTCACAAATAATTAAGACTACAAAGGGTACAAATCAGTCTGAATGCACGGCACAAAGGCTCAAGCTATGCAAAGGTCTTTTTCTCTCTCTCTCTCTTTCTCTCTTTTCATTTATTCTCTTCTTCTGACAAGAGGTGGCTTAGAAAGATACTTAGCAAAGCAATGAACTGGTCACTCCCAAAAAGAAAGAATTTCCCAGCCATTTCAAATGCTCAGGATATACAGGGGGACTTTTTTTTTTAAGTATTTGTTTACTCCATTATTTGGTGCATCCTGATTTTGGGGGAGGAGGCTGCCTGTTGGAGAAATCTTCATCAAACTGGTTTACCTTTTTTTGGTGGCTCTGCTCTTCTTCTCGGGAGAATTTGGCATGGGAGGGTCACACAGATTTTGAGGGAGAGAGACCTGGGAAAGTCTTTCTCACTTATGTGGTCACAGGAAAGAGAAGCAGTGGAATAAACAAATCCATGTGGCATGAAGAGCTGCCCAAAAGCAGGAGAATTTATCCAGCTCCACAGGCCCCAGGTGTGTTCTGGGCTCAGCCCAGGCTCCAGACAACTCTGAGACCTCAGGTGAACTCCCAGCCCTTCAGCCAAACTCCTCCTGCCCTCTCCAAGATCAAATCACAGATGCAGCTGCTCCAGCCCTGCAGACTGTCTCTTCTCCAGTCCCCCCCTCAGGAGCAGCCCTGCAAGTTCAAGGTGGAGGCTGTGCCAGTGCCACTGTGTCACCTCTACAGCTCCAGCGTGCGTGACTCCCCAGAGATCCTCCCGCTGGAGCACTTCTCACCTCAAAATCAAATCAGGTACAAAACCACTCTTTCTGAATCCTTGTGCATTTTGCTGGGAGCCAGAATGGCTCCACAGACCATCAAAAGTGCTGCAGGCTGGGACTTGACTTGAGCAGAAATGGACTGATGGACACACAGAGACCAGCATGGTGGAGCAATCAAGGAAGACAGACAAGTATCCAGCTCTAGCAGTGGGTCTCAGTGTATTGGGTGACAAAGGGGGACCCAAGTCGTGCCATCAGCCGTAACATTGACAACTACAGCTGTAGTTCCAGAAGAATTTCACACCATAACATAGGATCATAGTTTGGAAGAGCCCTCCAAGACCATCAGGTCCAACCTGTGACCGATCCCCACCTCGTCACCCAGCCCAGAGCACTGAGTGCCACATCCAGGCCTTCCTTGGACACTTCCAGGGATGGGAACTCCACCACCCCCCTGGGCAGCCTCTTCCAATGCCTGACCACCTTTTCCAGGAAGAAATTCTCCCTGATGTCCAACCTGAAGATCCCCTGGCACAGCCTGGCACAGTTTCATCTCCTCTGGTCCCTGTTCCCTGGGAGCAGAGCCCAGCTCCCAGCCCTTGCTGACCCTCCTGTCAGGAAGTCATAGAGAGACACAAGGTCCCCCCTGAGCCTCCTTTTCTCCAAATCAACCCCATGAAGTCATACAGACACCAAAATGCAAAACAGCTGAACCTAAGTGGATGAAAAGACAGGACACACAGAGTGCATACAGAAACCAATCAACGTATCTGACAGAAAATAGTCACTTTCATTAAAACAAGCAAAATACGGATTTGAACAAATAAAAAAAAAACCACAGCGAAACATCTGAAGGAAGCCTGCAGGCATGTCTGATGTGTGCAAGTCTAGACTTCCAAACTCTAGAGGATTTTTCTATTAGAAAGCTGGGTAAGGCTGATGGGAAAGATTCCTACTTCTGCTCAGTAATTCTTTTAGGAGATGCAAGCAAACATCTCTGTGGGGTAATCTCAGCACTAACATATCGTGCCCAGATCTCAGAGGATTACCATGCAACTGAAGCAGCAGCATATCCTAAACCTTATGTTTTAGGATAACCACGAGCACTGAGAACACAGAAATGTTTATGTTCTTTAGCAGAGCTTTGCAGTTAGCCAAGTGAGGGCAGGTGGGATTATGTAACCTCTGCCCAGGAAGATTTTTGGGAATGCATGAGAGCACAGGCACTGTTTTTCTTGCTAATAATATGGCAATGACAGAGGGATGCTCCCTGACCAAGACCGTTTGTGCAAGATTTGCTGCAACCCTTTTCATGAAGAAATTCCTTCTGATGTCCAGCCTGAACCTCCCTTGGCACAGCTTGAGGCTGTTTCTTCTTGTCCTGTTCCCTGGGAACAGAGCCTGACCCCTATCCCGGCTGCCCCCTCCTGTCAGGGAGTTGTGCAGAGCCAGAAGGTCCCCCCTGAGCCTCCTTTTCTCCAGGCTGAGCTCCCCCAGCTCCCTCAGCTGTTCCAGCCCCTTCCCCAGCTGGACACGCTCCAGCCCCTCAATCTCCTGAACTGATGGGCCCAGAACTGTCCCCAGGACTGGAGGTGCCTCACAGGTGCCAGCACAGAGGGACAGTCACTGCCCTGGGCCTGCTGGACACACCATGGCTGGGACAGCCCAGGGGCCATTGGCCTCCTGCCCACCTGGGCACAGCCACTGTCACCAGCACCCCCAGGTCCCTTCCCACTGGGCCACTTGGATCTCACAGATGGTGCAGAACAACTCCAAGATAACTGCAAATAGAATAAGGTGTGGTGTAAAGCAGAGCTGTCATAAAAGCATCAACACTGGAACATTCTGAGGTTACCTGGGTGTATAAGACCCAAAGTGATGCAAGGTCACTTTGGCTCTGGCCCTCTGGCAAGATGACAATCTGAGCCATGGGCTAAAACCCACCAAAAGCTCAGCTTGCACTTGGAATCCTGGCAATTGTTTTAGGTCACGAGTATTTTCATGAATATGTTTATGGGAAGAATTCAATCAAGGTTGAAAGAGACCATAAAGCACCAGGAGCCATAGAGAAAAATCCATTGTACAATGAGCCACCTGGACTTCAGAAAAAAAATGTAATGAAATTGCAAAAGTACTCATTAAATGTGAAATACAGGCCCAGTAAGGAGCTTAGCAGATATGTTTTCAAGAACACCTATAAATAATGAAAGCAATGAACTGCAGGAAGAGGAGTTTGAAGTAAATATGAGTCAAGTACTACCCGTGTCTGAAATGAAATTTGACAAGTTCAAACAAGTAACACAAAATGACCCAAGTTGACAACAGTTTGGGGAAAGTAATTCTACAGGGATGACCAAAGGAAATATCAAGCCAGTGCTGAGCATAAAAACTTATTGGGATTAGAGCTCTGAAATTGCTGTCGTTGATGGGGTTGTGCACAAAGGACACCCTGTCATAACACAATGTCTGCACAAGGGCACAAATGCTGAGTCGGTTTCGGGGACAGAAACCTATGGGATGCCATGGAAAGAACAGAGTTCTGATGATCCCATGTCTGAATGCCACCAGCAAAAGGGAATCTGGTACCTTCAAAGCCAACACAAGCCAGGGGGATGTAAAAGATTCTGATATGACTTAAGTGTGGGATTAGGGTGCATCTGCTTTTGGTCTATGCCTCCATGGTGGTAAATATGAAACCTCAGCTAAGATATTCAAGCCCATATTCACCTGGCGTGTAACCAACCAAGAGAGTCACTGCAGAGCTCCACTTCCTGCTTTTAGGCACTGCAGATGAGTCAAAGTGAAGCACAAACTCACGTTCTAGTGCCAAAGTGCTCAATGACACCAGTGGGATCAAGGCAGTGCCCTCACATCCCCAAAACACATGGAAGATCTCCTCACTGTGAGTGGAGGCTTTCAGCACAACTAGAATCATGTAGAATCATGGAATCCTTAAGGTTGGAAAGACCTCCAGGATTATAAAGTCCAACCTTTCAACCAATGTCCACGAGGTGGAAAGTCAGTGGGGAAGAGGAGAAGAGGAATTGTGTGCAAATCAGAGCAAAGAGCTGAAAGAAAACCCTAATTTCCACCATGTGAGAAGCTGACATTAAGTGCACCACTTTCTTGACTCTGTATTATGGATTTATTTCCACAATAAGGGCATCCAACCCATTTCATGGTTGATTCTCACAGGAAAAGGAATCCTGAAGGCAGCAGGGACCTCTTGCAGATGTCCCCTTCATTTGAAAACCTGGCTCCACCACGGCTCCTGCAGATGTTTCCACTGTTGACAGATTTACTCCAGTGTCAAAATTAATTGGAGCCAAGAAGAATTATTCACCCAACAAACTGAATCTATGAAGAGGGTCAAGACTCTTTCATGTTCCATCATCCAGTAAAAAAAATAATAATCAGGATCCCATCAGTACCCCCTGGGAAATAGCAGCTGATAATGGCACATCACAAAACAGGATGTTGCTCTTGTAAGCTGCCGTTATCTGTGCCTACAAGGACAGGCCATGAAGGCCAGCAACCTCCTCACATCCAAATCATCTTTGCAAACCCTTTTTAAATTTTTTTCAATTGTTGATGCACTTTGTCATCTCCATGCACTCACAAAAAGATCAATTTGCTCATTCAGAGGGG